>NC_136073.1:559233238-560433238 GCF_964261635.1 Lissotriton helveticus
TTGTTATAACCCTATGGTCACCATTATCTGCATAAATCTGCTCAACCTAGATATGTTTTAAATTATAACCAATGGGAACATTGTGCAACTCCACCAAAAGGCAGTTCAAAAACATTTTATGAAAAATTCTCATACTTCTCAGGGTTCAACACAAGCGATGCAGAAACATTTTATTTCAAATTGTTAAATAAGACAGGAATGAAAACCATGCTTACAAACACAAAATTAATCTATTCAGAGACATTTTTTGAAAAAATGAAAACATTCGGTTTTGATTTCTGTAATAAAAATATTGAAACGAAAACAATTTGGGGTACAAAAGATTGGCAAGTGCAAGGTATAGAATCATTATATAGAGCCTGCATGATCCCAGAACAAATTATATTTTTGAATGATACAATTCAACAGACAACCTGTCTTGGCCTAGCCAAAATTAAAGACTTGAACAAACCGTCTATTCCAAAACCAACTCCTGACAGTAATAGAACTACAGATGTTGAGATAGACGTATCCCATATTTTAAACCAAAACAGAACACATCCTGATTGGAAAAAATGGTTGATCTGGCCCACAGACACAAATAACTGTCAAGATAGATTCCTGAACAAAATACAGGGGTTCACATTGACCAGGCCAGACCCTAGATACTCCCAGAGACAACATCCAGGGATTGTAACTACTTACAGTGTAGGGAAACTCTGCCTCGAATGGCTACATACATCCACACTGGTTGAAATTAAGCAACACTTGACTTTACTTAAAGAAGGTGCTGACTTGCTTGATTTCATTATGGGACCACGCAAACAGCGTCAAAAACGTTTCATAGCGGCCTCTATATATGCAGCTTACAACGAAGCTTGGAAAGAAACTCAAATTGAGACAGCAGAGAAAATACGGGAAATTGACCGTGTTAATTTGGAAAAATCACTTTCTGTTGTGGACAATGGGTTAATGACACTGTCTTCCAGAATATACTCACTGGACAGTATTGTATCATCCGCAATCGTTATAATAATAGAGCAAGACTTACTGATGTTGCAACACGGTCAGTCCCAATTACGTTCTATTGTACAGCTTGGCTGGACGTTACAAAATCTGCGTTCAGGCTACGTGCCTTGGCGTCTAATCAACACAACGTCATTATTCAGTATCTTTAACCTTACTGATACAAAAATCAGCTTGGCACAAAAAGGTGCAGATTATACAATTCTGAGCATTGAAAAACTTGAGAGATTACCATTGACAATGTCAGAACGACCTGTCATTGAATGGATAATACACGGAATCATAACTATTCCAATAACAACTTTCCAGTTTCGATACTGCCAAACATATATACAGGCAGGCCAGTATGAAAGGTTGGGTAAAGGATACATTAAGTCAACATGGAACTTACCTTATACACACACATGTTACAGTAATAAAGGACAGAGTGTATTTCTTAGTGGTAATAACTGTGCAAAATCACTGAGTGGTATACTTCTGTGTCAGGGTATAAGTTTACATGGGGCCTGTGAGGGGACTTCAAATAACCTTTCATGTCACCAGCTCGGCACACCTGCAACGCAAATAGAACCATTCTTTTGAAGGCTTTCTAACGGGAGCTACATTCTAATTGTGGATCACAGATGTTGTGGCTTGCTGCCAGGAAAACCTTATCTAGTAAGCGTGAGCTCCATGGTCACTTGTTGTGAGAGAGTATTGTTTCCGAATGACACTCCAGACAGGGAGGGAAAAATTTGGCCCAGTTTGAATATCTCTTCTATTCGAATTGATACTTTAAGCAGAATGAAGACTGTGCTCCTACAGACGCCAATTCACTTGACGTCATCAAAAGAAACGCATGATCTCCAAGTTGCAAGGACAACGACAGAGATACATGCATTGTTATCAACAAATTGCCCCCTACACTTCGCAGAAATGCTAAGCGAAATCTTAAATATTTCTGATACAAATGGTATCGCGAGTGTATTTAAGACCGTTTTTTCGGGACTGTTAACACCATTCAAAGCAGTCCTGGGTATTTTTCCTAATTTCGTCCATTCCATCTTTGGCGGACTTCCACACCTGTTGGGACTCGTAGCAGGCATTTTATTTTTGCTACTCCTGCTTCGTTATGGCAAGCCATGTCACAGACAAGACTCCAGCAACAATGGAAGAAACGATCCTAGCTATACGCTATCGGGACCGCATAACTAAAGTCCTTGGATTAGCCCGGCTAAGAGATCTGAATATGACCTGGTTTCTTTCGTTCAGACCCATATGGCAGAATTGTGTTATACCTGTATTGAGGTGCATGCTATGCGGCGAAGAATGCGTGTTGGACACCTGTCTTACACTACAATCAGAAGTACCATTGGATGCAGATACTTTGTTGAGTCCAGTAAAGGCTCATGCATTGTGCTGTCCCCAGCGGCTACCTATCCTGATGATGGCATTCGTGGAGACTTCTCCACTACGATTGGAGGGTAGTGAAGTTCAAGATGAAAGCAGCATCAACCAGGTACGACCATCTGTTAGCAATGCTGATCGAAACATCACTGAAAGCGAACATGCGCATGACTGCATGATAGCGACATTTTCCAACTTGGTCGAACTATCACCCGAGGCGGTAGACTGTTTTTTCGAGAATCTGTCTGAAATGATGTTTTCACCCGAACAGAGAGAATAACTTTAAACAAACGTGCACACAGCGTTCCCTGAACTCTGAATTTGGCCTTCAGCTTTAGAAAACAAAGCTAATGAGAACTATTTTTCTCTTGCCCTAAAAAAGAAAACTTTTTGTCCAAAATCCAAAATATTTACCTTTTTTGGCACTTATCTTCTGCTTAAAGTAGAACTATTCTTAGAGAACAGAGCTTCTATTTTTAGGAACTCTAGAGACAATACGTTACCTCAACCTCTAGCTTATTTACAAGTCATTGTATTTATATGTGATGAAGTGGTCTCGCACTTATTTTTCTGTATTAAGAGCCATTTCATGTGTAATTTCGCAAATCATTCATGCTGATATATATATGCATCTCTTTTTGAATGATTACACTGCTTGAATGCATACAGTACCTATACTCATTTTCGTGTATTTCAAATATTCCATTTTTCAAATGCAGAAAAATGTATTTTGGGGTGGTTCGGTATACACATGCACTATTGGTTATGTTTACGATTGCTTAGTTAGTAAATATGGACATAAAAGCATGGAGTGGGTGTAATATGTTTATCTAGGGACCTGTATCGATACTCCTATTTCTGACCCTTGTCCGGTTATTATTCACTAATATCCATACAACGGCGCAGAAACTCGTCTTCAGATTAAGTCATAGCGCATGCTGCCACATTGAGCAAGCACTATTCCTCCAGCCCCCTAGAAAGCACACCGAGTTCTCTAAACAAACCAAGCCTCCAGCAAACCTGGGAAATCCCCGCTGCTATTGTTTTGATTTCGTTCGAGAAGTCCTGTAAAGAATGTAAGAACGACCAGTTCTTAATGACATCTCTTATTGACGTCTTATGTCCATCCTTACGTCAAACCCGGCACCTTTCAGGTATAAATATACCGACGCTGCCCTAAGCAGAGACACAGTGGTGATGAGCTTGGAGCAGCGATACTTGCCGGAGAGCCCAGCTGATGCAAAGAGCCCACGGACGCTGCCCCTCCCTTTTGACGCGCTGAGAAAGACGCTATCTTTTCTCTTGCCGAGAAATCCAGCCTCCAGCGTTTCCAGCTTGCCCTCTTGGGTAACTGGGATACCGAGTCCTGAGACAGCGATACCAGCCCTCCTGCTTTCTAAATCCCAGGTACTGAACTGACTAACCCCTTACAGAGAATTCTTGAGTCAGACTCTTGGCAAAACAAACTTAACTTAAACTGCTACTTACTTACTCCCTCTCACGTATTAGGCTTAGGTCAGGTACATCGGGGTAGGCGTAGTTAGAAGCACCAGTTGAGTACGATTAGTCAATGTATATATGTATGTATATCTTTTATCCATTTTAAAGTATCATATGGCTAAGAAACCATATCAATGCTTTTACAGTATTATTTTATAATCCTGCTTTTACTGTATGCACTTTACTTAACTATAAGTATTGCAATCGTAACGATTCATTTCTCTTGTATGAGAAAAGAGACTGATCAATAAATAACACCTTTTATTGAACACGCCCGTCTCTTCCTTTTCTCTACAATCTGGTGAAACTAAGTATGCACGTACTGACTGAGTAAAATAGTTGTCTTTTGTTTTCACACGACTCTAGAGATATACTCTTGATCAGGGAGAGCAAAGTGTTCATGTTCTATGGTTGTCAGAAACTAAATCCCTTCTTGTCTATCCAGGGAGGTTAAACTCCTCCTCGCCTATTCGAGGAAGTTTCTAGTGAACTCTGAGCTAGCTGGCACACAAAACTTAAGTCTAATATCGTCAGTAGAAGACCTAGTTAACCTCTGTCCTACGTCTATACTATTGAAGATATTATTCCAATGCGCAGAGCCTATTGGGATAATAGGAACTACACTACACCCTCTGACTCCTCCCCTCCAAAACTCCTTTTTACTAATCCAAAAGCCTCTTCCTACTGCTAAAACCTAAAAAAAATCCTTCACTCTTTTATCCCTCCACTATCCTTTTCAATCAAAATGAACAGACTAACATGTTCACTTCTCAAATTCCATATTCAACTATACTAATACACTGCCCAAATAACTGAATAACATATCTACTACTCAAATGACTTCATATTTATACTATACTAATTTTCAACACTAATCCTTTATGGGCTACTCGCCAGAAAAGCGCTTCAAAACCCATCAGGGGTAACAAGTGCTATATGAATGCTAATCTTTCTTCCCCTTTTATCCCTCCAATATCCTTCTCACTCCAAGTAACAGACTAATATCCACCACTGAAATTACCTCATGCTTCACCATATTAATTCACCACTAATCCTTTATAAGCTTCCTGAATAGCGTGCGTCAACAAGCGATAAATACATAAAAACCTTTGTCCTCCTCTATCCTTCTGCTATCATTCCATATCCAAATTACTGACTACCCTATCCACCACTTAAAATGTACTTGCATGTTTCACTATACTAATTCAACACTAATCCTCTATGGGTCCCGGAGTAGCGTGCTACCCGCCGAAAAAGCGCTTCAACGCCTCGTATGGGGTAGTAAGCGCTATATAAATGCAATTACAATACAATTCTGCTAAATATGCATTGGAAATTGCCAGAATTTAAAATATATACATATAACTGCAAGATGGCAAGTTCTGCAGAAGGAGTGTCAGGGTCTGTGAAAAAATACAGAGTAAAAGTATAGGTTATGTTTGAGAACTGTCAGTATTCAGTCGCACCCCAAATTAATGGTATTCTCAGCTTATACATTTCTTTCACACAGTACTGAAAACATTTGGAAGAAAACAGTGGAAACGTGGAATAGATACTGAGCTCCAAAAATAGGATAACAACTCTGGTGGGAAATAGCCGAATTATTAATTTTGTGTGAGCCAGGGAAATGAGCATTTTCATTATAAAAATGAAGTAGATGATCATAGATGCCCTAGTTAGTAAAGACTTGTTTAGAAATGCACAGACCAGGCAGCCTTAACAAAGACAGACGAAAAAATCAATGAGGTGATCTCTGTAAGGATGGAGGATCCAAGAGATCCTGATAATTTGAGTACAAAAGGTGTTCATAGCGCACTTGTGACCGGGGCACCATTGCCTGCTTACAATACCTCTCACATACCTCCTATTTTTAACATAGCATATAACATACATATTCACAATCACAGACCTTGTTGATAGTATTCTATGTATAAAACAAAGGGTGACACTAATGAGGGGTAGGGAAGAGTTTGTGGTCCCTGTAATAGGGGTTTAAAGCCCACAAAACCATATGACTGATGCAGTCAGTATAATTTCAACAGAATTTTGAGCCATAATATTTTATACTGCACTTCGAACTAGGAAATGATCCACTTTTCCACTATGGGAAAGTGACCCACATCCCCGATTGTGATAACCAGAGTATGAAAAGTATTTTTTTTTAATCGGTTTCCGGTTTCAATGTTTTTATGAGAAATTACCCAATGGGCAGCACCAAAAGAAAAAAAAAGTATTGTGTACAAAAAATGTTTTATGACATCAGGCTATGCAGCATTAAAATGATGCCAACTCATGTAACCCCTCACCTCAATGGCATAGCAGAAATCTGCCCCCGCTGTGAGTGCCATCATAGACAGAAGTCCAGTGCCTGTCCCGATATCCAGGACAATAGCCTGCTCTCCCCTTTCCTTCACTCTGTCTACAGCAGCTCGGATTCCTTGGTAGTATTTCTCATTCTACGAAGACAAAACAATAACATGATTCAGCACAGTAACCACTCATAATCTAAAAGCAAAGACTTCTAAATTTGGACCTAGAATGAATAATTCCACTGAACTATGGTTTTTTTCTTCTTCCATATTATTAGTTAAATTAAAGAAATGCAAATAACAGATGAGCAGAGATACCAAATTAAACACTATGTACAATGGGAGTTGGTCGGACTGCCAACCACCATCGTATCGGAAAGGTGACCGTCCGACAATGAGTCGGTGGTCCTACCTGCCCTATTAGAATAGAACCGCCGTGCAGGCAGTCATAAAATGTTTTTTTCAACTGCAGCTTGCATGCGGCCCAAGTAAAGAGCAGCAGCACAAGCCGCAGTAGAAAAAGGCACTTTGTGTCCATGCATGCACTGTGTGGCAGGCACCATGTGGTGCCTGGCACACGGGGCATGGATATGTGGAGGGGCACTACATGTGCCCCCGGTGCCTCTTAACAGTGTCCTACAGGGCACGGATGCCCTGCTTGGGACCCTCAAAGTCTTTCTTCCTGCCTTTCCCTAAACAGGCAGTCCTAAAGGGCTATCCTAAACCCTACGGTGGTGCCTTTGCAGGCACCATCACCATCTCCAGTGTAGAGTTAGGATTCTGACCACAATCCCGACAGGATCCTTGATCTTTGTCGGAAGTCCTAACCCCCGACCTCCGCAGTCCAACCGGCTGCATTGTAATGCAGCAGTAGGACAGACGCCCTAAATGGCGGGTGAACCAACACAGATGGCCTGTCAGTGGCGGTCCACCCACCACCGTAATTGGGGCCTTAGGGTGTAGTCCAAAATCCTCAAACTTTAGTACTATTTAATTTGGTTTACTCCATTTTCATATACATCTTGTCCATTATTCCCAAACATCTAACACCATCAAGGGTCCTGAAGGGGGCTAAGAGACAGAGAAGGGGGTAGGGGCAATGGAGCTTGGAGCTCTCACTTAAAGGGTCAATTCCTACCTCTGATAAGGCTTGCTTTCAACTCAAGCTGCTTTGACTATGGCGACTCAAAGGATATCTGCACTGTTAATACTGCAATTAAAACACTGCATGCAGCACAAGTAAGAATGAAATCAGTTCTAATGATGCAACCTTATGGTACATTATTCAAAAACTACTATCATCCCGCTGTCTTGATGAATACAATGTTCCCCTGGCTTAGAAACACAAGTCTACCCCCAAAAAATACTTGAACATCCATTGAGACTTTCTTTGTTCTTATCTCAAAGAAATGGTATGTGCCCTTTGCGGACTACATAGCTGCTTTCACCAAAACCACTATAACACTACTCCTCCTAACTGTTTTCCTTAAATGACCTACTTTCTTAGTCTCAGGCCATCTTGTCAGTACTCTAAGATTTTATAATCTCTAAAGGGCATCAGCAATGGAATTTGAATTCACCCAACTCAGTCCCCGCTCCCTTCGTGTGTCCCATCAGAGCTGTTTAGCCTGCAAACCAAGAAATGCTAATGCTCTGTCAATTTCTTCTACACCGGCCTTCTTTAGTACGCCTTACACCTAATCTGAAAATGTCCACGTGGAAAGAGGATTCTACAATCCATGGACATTATGCCATCTATCGCAATGCTATTGTCAAATATGAAAAGCTCTGCTGTGGTATCTGTTTTTTACATTTATGTTCATTGCTTTGGAATAAAAAGGCAAAACCATAAAAGTTAATTAATCAGAGCAGGCTCAATAAAGTGTTTTCTTATATCGAGCTTGAAGCAGCACCTTTGCTCTTCTAAGGCCCTGATTCCGAGTCCTGCAGAACTCGGGCGGGTATTAACTATGAATTGTAATCCGTGATTACCCAGGGTGAGGTATCTACCAGGTCCAGTAAACAACTCCAATTCCACATTTCGCCAGAGAAAAATAGGGAACTGCATGCGGATAGAGGGGCATCTTTCACCCATTTATGTATGTATTAAACTTTTCCTCATTGATGATCGCTAATACATTTCGACAGGATCAACCTACACCAATTTAGCAATAGAAAATTATGGGAATGTGTACAACGATGCACAACTCATCATTTCGTACCCAGTGCAGACTTCTGTTTGAACACCGATAAGAGTTATCACCAAAAGAGGAAAACAGAGCCCAGGTACTGGCAGTAAAAGGTTTTACTATCACGCAGCCTGATGGCACTTTTGTTAATTATGAAAGCTTGAGTTGGCAATGCCAGAAAAGGAATTTCTGAAATGAGGATCAGAGCAGACTGGGAAATATAACAATGATATTCAACATTGACAACTAACAGCCAGTACCAAACCCCAAGGCTTTCCATCTCTTCAGCACACAATTGTTGCTATAAGAATGTGTCTTTTCTTCCGTGTATACACATACTTACTCGGTCTTTGTCATGTAGCATGTCTGCATAAGAGGATCTAGAAGAAGAAAGAAAAAAAGAGGACTTTTGAAACTTTCATGCAAGCAAAATCAGAACCTTCAAATGTTTAAAATGTCTTCTTAGCTGGTAGTCCATTCTTGACTGAAGAGAAGTATTATGTGTGGCACAGACTGCCAAGCAGCGCTGGATGAATAACTGAGCTCTCGCCGATGTTGCACGTCTCTGTGCTTATCAGCCAAATTAGTATTACTTGTGGTAAAATCTTATACTGTTAAAGGAAATCCTAAGAACACATTTGATAATAATCTAGTATTATCCATTTATGTGTTTCAGTTTTACTTAGTACATCTATGCTGAAAGCCACACTTGAGCAAAGTTAACTTGCCTTTAAAGTTCTCATGAATGTAGTCTGAGAGGTTATTACAAGAACCTATTAGACACTGTAATAAATACATATTAGAGAGGATATGCAGTATTCCAGTTCAATCTAATACATTGGTAAAAACATGCCGAAGAAGATGCTGTGTCCCACATGTCTTTGTCTTTGTATCTGTTTGGTTAGCATTTGTCTTTCGTGTTTGTAACCGAATCAAGCTACATCATTGCTGCATGCACCTCCATACAAACTAGATAGTAAACAGTAAGACATTAATCCGGTATTAGTTTGTCAAGTTTAGTAAATTATTTTTCTAATTTTTTCTAAATTGCTAACAGGATACTTGTAAGAACCCACCTAAAAAATTAATCACAATCCTGGTCAGGGTGAACCACAGGAAGTCACTAAATAAACCTGTGCTTAACCCTCTGGTAGTCTTGCACAAAAGCAGCCAGGTTTCACTTGAAAGCAATGTGTAAAGTATTTATGAAGTACTCAAACATAACGTGAAAACACAACACAAGAAAAATCCTCAAAACAATTACGAAAAATAGAGCACATTTTAATGAATACAATTTCACAAAAACAATACAAATCCAATAAATAGAACCAGAGATATACATTTTAAAATTGTAAAGTCAAATAATAGCACCAAAAATATCAAAGCACCAACCGCAGTTATCTGGTCGTGCTAGACAAGGGCAAAGTCAAAAGTTAAGGCCTACCGTGGTGGAGCGCATGTTGGATACAGGGACCAGTTTCATCTCGGTGCACAGTTTACTTTAGGACGTAGAAACTTTTATGGAGATAAGTGGTTGTGGGCAGGGCATGCTAGGATCTGAAGCAGGGCTCGACGACGGCGGATTGCTGAAGAGTATGGTTGCTTTTCAGTTGTCAACGAGACAGGAAAGATCCAAGCAAGCGAAGTCTGTGCCAAGCAAGGCTGCAACATCAATGGGTTGCTGTTCAGCATCTGTCCCAATGAAGCCCTCTATTTTCGGACTTAGAAACTTTTCTGGAATTCAGATCTATTTTAGTGGGGCAAACAAACAAGTTGACTCCAGCTAGCGACTTGAAGTCAGTCCAGGTCTACCGTCGGATCCCTAGAGGAAAGGTTGACAAAAAGTTTCTAAGTCCCAGCATTTGCAATGTGGGCAAGAGGAGTACACTCTAACATCTGGGACCTGAGGGGCACCAGTCTGGGGCTAGAACTCATTCCAGCAGAAGCCAATAGCAGGGTCAAGAGCAAGTCCAGTTGGGACTGGTCAGCTGCGCACTTACTGGCCCACCCCCTAGTAATTCCCTGAAATTAGGCACCTCCATAACTCTATTAAACACCAGATCGGCAGTCGCGCATCAGCAGGAGATATTTAATCTCCTTGACAGCGACAGCCCTGATATATTGTGCCTAACCGAGACATGGTATCGCCCTGATTCCCAACCCAGTGTTTTGGCGGCTCTTCCCCCTTCTTACTCCATCTTACGAGCTGACCGCCCTGATGGCAAAACGGGTGGTGGGGTTGCCTTAATTTTCCGCAACAACCTTAGGTTTCAAATATTGACATCTCCGGCTTTACCTGTGGCGGACTGTTTGGTCGCACGTTTTGTTTCATCGAAATCTCCTGTAACCTGTGTGTTGGTCTACCGTCCTCCCCAAACCCCCTCTCAGTTTATTCTTGCGTTCCAGGAGCTGCTGGCCCCTCTGGTGATTAACAACGCCACTGTACTTGTGCTTGGTGATTTTAATTTTTGGCCCAGCGACCCTGCAGAAGACACTATTTCCAAGGATTTTACCTCATTGCTATCGAGTTTAAATTTCATCCAGCATGTCCAAGCCCCTACACATACCCGGGGACGTATCCTAGATCAAATATGGACCCTCAATCTACCCACTACCAATTTGTCCATTGTTCCCTGCGTATGGTCCGATCATCATTTACTGTCCTTTTCCTTGGACCTGCACTTGCGAAATGCTTCTCGCTGCTCCAAAACGTTATGGGCCAGAAGTTGGAGCCGTGTTGACGTCCCCGCATTCTGCGACTCATTAACTGCCACCTGCCCTGATCTTATTGATATACCATCTCAACTTCAGCTGGCCACTTTGGACAGCTGGTTAATTCATCTTCGCGATGAAAAGGCCCCTTTAAAGAAGGTTACCATTAATCACCATCACCACGCTAACAAGTGGTTTACTCCTGCACTGAAGGTACTTAAATTAGCGGTCCGCCAAGCTGAACGGGCTTGGAGGTCAAAATACAGCCCGATCAGTAAAGTTAATTATACCACCCTACTATCTGAGTACAAAATAGCCATCCAAGAGGCCAAGAAAGCTTTCTTCTCACAACGTATACTGACAGCAGAATGCCAGCCTCGTGAAATCTTTGCAACTGTCCATGAACTAGCTATGTCAGATAGGCCCTCACCCGCGATTATTCCCTCCCAGTCATTGTGCAACTCACTGAATGAATTTTTCATTGACAAAGTTGCACAAATAAAAGCACATATTCCGTCCCCGTCAAATCCTTTCTTAGATTGTTCTTCGCCACAAAATACCCAGTCCATCACCTACATTCCTGAGTTAACTAGCGAATCTTTGTTTCCGCTTCTTAAGCGCATAAAATCTGGGTCTCCGTCAGATGTGTGTCCTGCCCACATTCTGGCTCAGGTGTTTTTGGCTTGTCCTGCCCCTGCCCTCACAGTCATAAATGATATTTTCTCTAAAGGCCTGGTTCCTACTGTGTTTAAATCTGCCACCATCATCCCTATCTTGAAGAAGCCTGGGGCTGATCCCTCTTCCCCAATCAATTACCGCCCCATATCCCTGCTACCTTACCTGGGAAAGGTGGCTGAGGCGCATGTCTCCCAGGTGTTGAGCTCCTTTATTGAGGACAGTAATTACCTAGCCCCATGTCAAGCTGGCTTCCGACCACGACATTCAACCGAGAAGGTGGTGATCTCGGTCATGGACCAACTTAGGGAGGGACTCGACGCCAACGCCCCCAAAATATTGGTCTTATTAGACCTATCCGCCGCCTTTGACACTGTGGACCATGACATCTTGTTATCACGTGTCAGGGCGGCAGGGATAGGGGGTTGGCACTAGCCTGGGTCGAGTCTTTCCTGATGAATCGCACTCAGACAGTTCATCTAGGCACCTTTTCAGCTCCTCAGCGCAATGTCAACTGTGGTGTTCCCCAGGGGTCTGCTCTTTCTCCTCTATTATTTAATCTTTATATCTTTCCACTGGTGTTTGCTTTACAGAATATGGAGGTCACTGTATACAATTATGCAGATGATCTACAACTCATTTTTGATCTCTCTTCTCCCTCAGGAGTTGGCAGTTTCCAGTCCGTCATGCTATTTATCCGAGACTGGATGAACATCAATCAGTTAAAACTTAATCCGGATAAAACAGAACTGGTGATGACGGGCGGTGCTGCCAACCCCTGGTCCCCTTCTTTTTGGCCCCCTTCACTTGGGTCCCCCCCTCTTCCTTCTTGTTCAGTTAAAACACTTGGGATTATGCTTAATAACCAATTAACACTCCATTCACACATTAATTCGGTGGTTTCCTCTTGTTTCTTTACACTCCGAGTGATTCGGAAGGTCGCCAGGTTCTTTTCTGCTTCTGCATTAAAACTCATCTTAATGGCCATGGTCCTGTCAAAGATTGACTATGGCAACATTATCTACAATGGAGCCCCGGCTTATGCTGTGCAGCGGTTGCAGTTGATACAGAACCAGGCTGCTCGACTGGTCTTTGGATTATCAAGGTCCCATCATTCGACCCCGCTACTCAGGAGCCTTCATTGGCTCCCTATGAAACAACTAGCCAAGTTCAAATTGGGGTGTTTAACTTTTCAAGCAAGAGCGGGTACTGCCCCTGCTTTTATCAATTCGGCAATCTCCTCTTATGTTCCCACTAGAGACCTTCGCTCCTCGAGCCTGGCCTTACTAACTATGCCCCGTTTTAAAAAGAAGCGGGCGGGGGGGCAGAAGTTTGCTGTACTTGCGCCTTCTTTTTGGAATGACCTCCCCCTACCGTTAAGACTCTCCTCCTCCTATATGGAGTTTCGGAGGTCACTAAAAACATTATTATTTCAGCAGGCTTTTGGCATTTAGCTCTCTCTTTTGTTCTCTTTTAGGGACCTCACCAGCGCCATGAAACTGACTCAGTGTACGTGCGCTTTACAAGTGTTTTTAAATTCAAATTCAAATTCAGGCCTGCCCATTGAAGGGCCTGAAGCACTTACTGGAGAAGATGCAGGTGGTCATCCCTGCTGGATCTGAAAACAGCTAAATTGTCCAGGTAGGCAGCACTGACGCTTTCCAGTCTAGCCAAGCCCTGGTCGACCAGCTTCTAGAAGGTGGGAAGGTGCATACTCTAGTCCAAAGGGCATTGCTCTGAACTGAATATAGAACTCTGGAGTGAAGAACCGCTCCTTGACACCGCAGTTAAGGCAATCTGCCACTATCCCGGCTGTTGAATTACAGGTATTGAGGAACTTGGCAGCCCGAACCAATCAATCTGCTCCGGGGATAGGTGAAGCATCAGTCTTGGTGACTGAATAGAGGCACCTGTAATCCATACAGAACCGGAGTTTTGCAGTAGTGCCTAGTAGGGCAGTCTTGAGTACCAATACCACTGGACTGGACCAGGGACTATAGGAGGGCTTAATTATACCCCAAATCAAACATTTTGGATGCCCCATCCTTTGTGCTGGCTCTCACTTTGTAAGGCAGCCTGTACATTTTGTTTTTGACAGGCATGCTGTCCCCGCGTCTTTATAATGGGTACACTAATCAGTGAGCCTTGAAGTAAGTGATAATATGGGACAAACTGCCCCAACAAATGGCAAGGGTCCATCTGGGGGAGGGGGGGTTCGGAGTGGGGGAGAAGACAATTCTTTCCACTGTCTGACAGTGTTCCTTGGAAGACAGCCTGTCGGGGAGGGGTTCACTCTCCACCTCTCACTATTATCTATCATCAAGAGCATGGTTACTTCGGTTCTCTTGAAGTTGCACTTGCAGTCATTCACATGCAAGACCTTTAGGGGTTCCTAGATATTTTGAGGTCTACCAGGTAGGTGACCTCCCGTTTCTTCTCTTTCACCTCCGGTCCAACATTTCTTCAAGGCCCGAGGCTCCACAGGCTGCATATTTCACCAGTGTTGCATTCTAGTCATACCAGTGTTTCATAACTCCATGGCTGGCATCTAAATTCTCAGTGGCCTCTTTCCAGACGTGCTTTATCTGAGACCAGGTTGCCAACATGTAGCTCACTACATCTTGGGGGTTTTCTTGGGAGCTTGCTCAAACCTCTTCTTTACGTGATTGAGAGGTCCACACACAGGGTGATCAAACCAAAGTTTAAAGGGACTGAACCCCACTCCTTTCTGAAACACTTCCCTGTAGGCAAATAGTAGGAATGGCAAGAAGACTTCCCACTTACACCTCAGATAGGCCCATAACCACGAATCTCTGATCAAGCCCATTGGTCTCTCAGTGGATGGTGAACATGTATGTTGCCCCACTCATATCCCTCTGAGACTTTGTGTAAACAGACCCTGTTAGACACAACCTCCTTGGGGAAATCCACATGGATAAATATCCCCATCGGCGCCCTGGCCACCGCAGATGCACTTACTAATCCCAGTGGAAGGCCTCAGAGTACCGGCGTGGTCCAGCAAGAACCTTTTACCTAGGGCAGTCTTGGGGTTCAGAGGCCCAGTGATATCAACACTCACCCTCTCAAAGGGTGTTCCCACTACAGAGAATGGAAGCGGGGGGGGGCTTCGAAGTTTGCCCTTAACTTACCACTGGCCTGGCAGGTAATATAAAATTTGCAGAAGGCATCAGACTGCAGCTGCATCTGCAGGCAACAGAAAGGGGTGGCCAGGCTGCCAAATGTTTTGGCTTGTCCCAGATGTCCTGCCAGGGAAATATGATGAACGAGCCCCAGTAGGAAGGCCTCGTAGCACTAGGGACCACCAACATAGGGTTGACTCAGAGACCTTAGGCTGACTATACAGAAAACCATTCACCCAATAAATGAGGTGATCACCTGAGGAGTCCCCAGCTGCCTGAGCCACAGCCTGCTGCCTTAGGCTCTTATGAGTAGGACACTCCATCTGTGCTTTGCAGAACTCTGCATGGGAGCCCCCCCCTTTAATTTACCACCCGAGAAACTCAGGTAAGTGGTTCCAGGGCATCACTGTCAGGATCAGCTTTCTACCAGACAGTGGGACCTTCTAGGGCAGGTTTCCCAAGGCAGCTGCCATTTTTCTTCTTGGCAGGCACCTGGGCCGTTTTCCCAGGCTCCAGTCATTCGGACTCCCCCAGTTGGGCCACCATGGACCATATAGAAAGGCACAACCACTCAGACAATCTCAATATCTCCACTTAAGAACTCAGCTCCACCTCTTTCCAGACGATGCGCTCCAGATCATTCCCTAGCAGACAGTCAAAGGGCATGGCTGATTCACAGCCACCTTTAAAGAACCCAAGTCTGTCCTGTTTAACTTAGTGGACTGCACTGGGGACTACCGGCTCTGAGGACACCAGATGACACTTAATAGTAGTCATATAGGCTCCTGTCTCTCGCAGAGGCTCCGCCCTCTGCCCATTGATGGTACCCCACTGCCTTTACTTTTGGGTATTGTCAAGCATGTGAGCCTTTGAAACTATCTCCTTGTCACCCAGGGACACTAAGGTAATCTCTACACTCCCCGAAAATGAACTGGGATAAACTTCTCCCCAGCACCACACTGGCCATTTCCAGGGTATACTCACCAGAGGCAGGTTGCTTCCTGCAGGGGCAGATGGCATCCCCCTAAAGTGCCCATAATGGCAACATTCTTGGTACTTATGGCAGAAGAAGCCACAGGACTTCTTCCCATTTAAAGTTCCCTTCTTTTGCTCAGGATTGGAATGAGATCACTTCCCTGGAAAACTCTTTTGGAAGCCATTGGATATCTCCTTTGGTTTTTCTGGTGGGGACTTAGTCCACCCATCTGGTGATCCCCCAAGTACCTTTTTTGAGACCCTGGTACTAATCCAGAGGTCAGCCTCCTTCGCTCGCTGGGCACATTGAGCTTTAAATCAATCATGTGTTGATGGAGCTCTGTAAAGCAATTACTTAACACATGCTCTTTCAGAAATAGATTGTACAGTCCATCATTCCCTATGCTGTCCTTTATCCCTCCTTTTAGTGCCTTCCTAGAGTACTTCATGAAATCCACCCAAGACTGGTGAGATGATTTCTGGCTGTCCTTAAACTTTAAGTGGTACTTCTCTGGGGTCAGCCCATATTTAACAAGAAGAGCTTCTTTCATGAGGGTATACTTCATTCAGTCACTCTTTCCTGGGGCCAATAAGCTATCCCTACTTGATGTGGGCATATGCTTGCAAAGACTCACAACCAACCCTCCTTGCATTGAAAAGGCTACCTCATAGGCCTCAAACAACTTGTCAAATCATTCCCCATCACAAAGCTCCAGGTCTCTGGGAACATGGATTTTGTTACCTCCTCTATGCACCTCTGTGTCACTCTGACCATCTTCACTGGACTCTGTGACTCTCCTGGCTTTCATCTCTAGCAGTTATTTCTGGCTCTTCTCATGAGCCAGCAGAATTTTCTTCTCCTTCAGAGCCAGCCACTTTTCCACTAAGGCTTTCTCAGCCTCTGCTCTCTTCAGCAGCAAGTTTCAGCTTGGCTAGTTAAAGTTTCAGGTGTCTCTGAGCCTGCCTGTCCGCTAAATCTGATTGGTTCAGGTTGGTGGAGGACACATGGCTCCTAGTCGGAGACACTGCAGGTGATCTCATCCCTACGGGAATCCCATCTTCCTCTTCTGGGTTTATTTCTGGGCCTGCAGCTACGTCATTTTCTTCCTCATCCTTCTCTTCATCCTCATTCCTCCAGGTTATTGCCCTCGTGCTCCTGTGTTGCAGCTTTTATCAGGCATACCTCCTCATAGGCTCTGAGCAGTATCTGATAGTCTACCTTTATAGACCTTTTTTCCAAGTGTATCTCCCCCTTTCCATTGCAGAGTTTCTTCAGTTCCGCCACTTTGAAGTTCTCAATGTTACTGAGATCTATCTCCATCCTTGCAAATAACCGGTGCATATTTATGAGGCAGGAATTAAATTACGGAAAATCTGAATAAAACAACCAATTAAAAATAAAGAATTTAAACAAGCATTTGCAGTACAATAGGTCTAGCATTTACACAAGTTTAAGCTATTGGCATTGTAAATGACAATGAGCTTTTATTTATGTTTTAAAAACCAAAACATAAATAAAAAGCATTGTCATTTACAATGCCAATAGCTCAAACTTGGGTAAATGCGAGACCTATTGCAAATGGTAGGCGTCATGGACAACGGGAGTGAGGAAGGGGAGGGGCACAGACAATGGGAGAGAGGGCGGTAATGACAATGACACAAGTCAATGGCAAATATGGGTGGAGCTTGTATTCCCTACTCCACTACAACAGAGTGCCAGAGCAGCATATGCATGCTGGCTCAGGCTCTACCTAAGGAATGTGTCCTTGTGTAACGTAACTGGTGCTCATGTAAAGTGCTCCAAAACCTTTGGGTCGAGTTTGCTCTATATAAATCTGCAAAAAAAAAAAAAAACAGTTACCAGACAGATGAACCTCGGCAACCGTACTATATTCCCTCTGTGGTAAGAGCTCAGGCTAAGCAAGAGCAGCATTTGTGGCGGGACTCCGGCGGGAATCGCTAAAGGTTCGAAAACACTATTAGAAACAGTACCACAGAAGTAGGACTACAATAGCAAGTTTTGTAGACGACCATCTGGAGTCGGTCATATTGGAAGAGGAGCACTTTGACCTTGATGGCAGTGAAGTGAGGTTTAAGAAATTGAATGTATCAAATGGCTGGGTTTGTACCTGCCTAAGTGGCGAAAAGCATTAAAACAAGACGTTTTCTATTTTTCCTTACCACACTTACTGTTCCACCTGGTGACCTACATTATCCAGAGGAAGCCCACACAAGACGGTCTTCCTATGGAATGCTTAGCCTTTGGAAATGGAAATATTCTGCCAGTTACGGGAAGGCAGCGGTTAATATCTAGTCGGCACAGACACTTTGAACTTGGAGGAAATACAACTAAGTGATTAGTGTCTGTTATTTTCAAAAGAGTCTTTTATGCAGGCAAACCCACGGACAATGGAGGGAGGGAGAGACGGGGAGAAGGCACGGACAGCGGGGGGGGAGAAGACAACAACGGGAGAGAGGGCGGGGGGCAAAGAAGGCACGGACAACGGGAGGGAGGGTGGGGTTGTAAAGAAGGCACCAAAGCAAGTTGTGCCTGCAGTAAGAGGAACTGGATAAAGAAAATAGCTCTTACAGTCTAACTAACACGTACCGTGTAACAACCGAAGTAAAGGGGCCAGTTGCCATTGGAGGTGACAAATGAAGAGGAGGCAGTACTAAGGAGGGACTAAAAAGCCTATTTACGAATCAGAAGCCAGCATTTAGGACGGGCAATGACACAAGCCAATGGCAAATATGGGCGGAGCTTCTATTCCCTACTCCACTACAGCAGATAGCCAGAGCAGTGCATGAGCGCTGGCTCAGGCTCAACCTAAAAACCTCATTTTATCATTAAGGAATTATTGTTTTTTTACAAATCACTGAGTGGCACTGCAAAAACACAGGTACTGAGTTCCACTACTAAACACCAATGGTTAGAAATTAGTGTTAGTTGATTGGGGTGAGAACACACCTCAAATAATATTCACAATCCTTGTCAGGGTAAACCACAAAAAATAAGGTAAAATAAGGCAAATAAACCTGGGCTTAACCCTCTTGCAGCTTGGTACAAAAGCGGTCAAGCTTAATTTAGAGGCACTGTGATAAGTATTTATGCAAAACACAAACACTAATACAGTGAAAACCCAACACAAGAAAAATCACACCAATTTAGAAAAGTAGAGTAGATGTTAAGAAATAAATTAACACCAAAATGACAAACATTCAATAAGTAGAACTGATTATACACATTTTTACAGTTTAGAAGTGAAAAAAGCACCAAAAGAGAACAAAGCACCAACCGCAGTAAACTGGTCACACTAGACGGGGTCAAAGTCAAAAGTTAGGGTTGACAGCGATGAAACGCGGGTTGGCTAGAGGGACATTGTTTGTCCCAGTGGAACATTTACATTCAGACTTAGAACATTTTATGTAGAAAAGTGGTTGTCAAAGGGTCGTTGGTGGGGTGGGCTGCAAGCTTGTTCTCAAGTAGGGCTCAGCAATAGTGGGTGTTGGAGGCTGGGGTTCTGGTACAGTTATCAACCGAAGGTGAGAAAGCTCGAAGCAGGCAAAGTCTGAAGTCTGTCTCCATGAAGACCTCAACAGGTTGCTGTTTGGCATCAGTCCCGATGAAGCCCTCTACGTTCGGACTTAGAAACTTTACTGGAAGTCATATCTCCTTCAGTAGCGGAAACCAGAGTCACTACTAGAGTGTTAGGACTCACTCTAGCAGAGGCCAGCAGCAGGGTCCATGGCAGTCCAGTTGGGACAAGCCGACTGTGCATTTGCAAGGACAGAGGCCTCTGGAGGCTTGTAGTGTCCCTGTAGCTGAAACAGGAGGTCAGCCATTTGACCTTTGGAGTCACTTCTGGAGTCCTGGTTTCAAGGCAATCACGTAAATTCTTCCTTAAGGTTCTTCAAACAGTAGAACTGTCTTCCTTCTGATCCACACAGGCTCAGATGTGTTCCGAGAAGGTGTCTGTGGGGTCCACTTTTAATGCCCCATGACAGCCTATGAGTCGGAGGCAAGCTTTTGTCCACCCTCTAAAGCAGCTGTGTTCAGTTCTTCTACCCCAACTGGGTTTTGTGCCAGTCTGAATAGACAGACAAAGGGGAGGCAGGCCTCAGTGTCAACTTCATCAGCCAGTGTCCACAATAGTAATATAAAATCTAACTTTACCATTAAGTTGGATTTTTTATTATTGTTAAAATGGGTCATTGAATCAGTTTTACACATTCCCAAACTAAAGTTAAGCTTTATAAAATGTTCTAATGTGGTTAACCCAGTCTTTCCTATGAAAGAGTCTGCCTTGCTATAGTGAAAAACAACCGCTGCAGCTTTTTCCACTGCCAAGACATGTAAAACTTTAAATATACATGCTGTACTTTTTAAATACCATGCACCCTGCACTGTGGCCATTTAGGGCCTAGGTTAGGAGTGACTTATAAGTAATAATAACAAGCATTTGCAATGCAATAGGTCTCGCATTATTAAAGTTAGAGCTATTGGCATTGTAAATGGCAATGCCTTTTATTTATGTTTTTGTTTTTAAACATCTACAATGCTAATAGCTTAGCCCCTTCGCTGCGGGGGTAATGTTTGGCGCTATATAAAACGTGCAAGTATAGAAGAGTGAGCATAGAGAGTGCAAAGAAGTTGCAAACACCGCATGAAGCGCCCTGCGTGACCTCCTCGTCCCTTCACTCACCTGCAGACACCCGCCAGTGCTGGGACCGCGCTCGTGTTTTGGGAGGGGGCCCGGGTGAAGACCAGCGGGGAGACTGCGGGACCCCCAAGCCTAAGGGGAGAGCCCCGCATCTTGCAGGCATGGCAGAGCAGCTCGAGTGCTCTGCGAGGCTCCCGAGAAGCCCGAAGCCCGGTTAGGTAAGAGAAAGGAGGGGAGAGGGGGTTGCCTGTCTGGGTGCCTGCGTGTGTGTGTCTGTGTGTGTGTGTGTGTGTGTAAGTAAGTGTAAGTGCGTGTGCGCGCGTGTGTGTGTCTGTGTGCATGCATGCGCGTTAGGCTGACTTGCTGGGAGTATGGGAGGGAAGTGCACGGCGCGGCGCGGGACGGAACGTGCGCGTTCGCGCACCCAAATCCGGCTTTCAAGCTCGTAACACCCTCTTGTCCTTCCTTCCCCCGAGACAGGCAACTATAAGTCTCCAGCCTGGACGCATCCTTCGGATGCTAATTCCAGGCGAGACCTAAAAAGGAAGGTTTAGGCCTGGCAAACGCTAAAACTCCTTACCCAGGCTGCACAGGCAGTCCAGAAGCCATGTTTTGCAGTGCTACTTTAGTGGGTGGCACAATATGTGCTGCAGCCCACTAGTAACATTAAAGGCCCGGGTACATGTAGGACTATAAATCAAGGACTAATAAGCAAATTAACTGTGTCAACTTGGTGTATGCCAAAGGGAGAGCACAAGCACTGTATCACTGGTTAGCAGAAGTAAAGTATGCAATACTATGGGCAACAAAATGCGTTCAGCTAAAGAAGGTAAACATCTGGGGACATACCACATAAAAGATGATCCTTTCCAACACATTTTAGACCAATGCATGAGTTAATGGCTGGTGTAAAAATATGTTTTCTGATCAACCACACCAGCATGCAGAAAGTAGACTCTATGGTCCACATGTACTAACACATTTTCCCATAGAATCCGACTTGGAAAATCCTTTTGATTCATTAGGCCCCACACCCCATTGAACTTACAGTGAAGTGTTCTTATCCTGCAGGTGATTGATTACCTGGCAGAACAAAGAGCATTCCTAACTTTCTCTCAGCACTCCTTTATTGCAGAAACTACAACATCCGGTGAATCTGCAGTAAGTTTCCATGGTGTTGTAGCCAAGAAGTAATTTTTTTTTTACTAGGCCTTAGCCTGCACAGTAACCCATTTCAAAGAGGGCGAAACACATTCTTTTTTTTCACCAGGAACTTTAAAACTTTTCATGTTTTTTTTCTATTTAACATCTCAAATGTCTGCAAGTTAAAATACAGCTCATTCTTAAGCATTTCTCCATATTTGCAAACAAAATCCATTATCAGGAGGTGTTAAATGCGGTCATGTTCATGTGTGCCCCATTTTTATATTCATTTGAAGGACCATGAGCCTAGTAATGATAATGTGCTTTACTGATCAAGCTTTGGTTTTCTCAAACCAGTACAACCCATCACAACACTATTTAAATAAATAAAATAGATTGAAAAGCTAATAGTTGCCGATCGTTTCTACACCGAGTCTGTCAGGTTAAAAATTTTGAAGTGGCAGAGCCAGTTAGGCACCAGGATGGCCACCATTCCTCAGAGCTATTGCGCAGTTCCCTTCTCAGGCTGGATTATGACAGGGATCAGGCTCGAGTTTGTCATTCTCCTTGATGGATTCTGATGTCAGGAGTCAAGCGCCTGATAGAAATAAGAGGAAGTTTATGTATCTCCCCAAATCTTATCTCCCACTGCTCTTGATGATGACAAGGTGTTTTAAAAGCCGGAATTCCCTCTGAGGAGCTTATGTGATGAGGACCAGAAGCAGATCCAGTGACCCTCTGCTGTGCAGGCCGCAAGGGGCAGCCAAGACCTGCTGGTACGGTCCACCATGTGATGAAAGGGAATCTAACATTTCAGGGGTGAGGTGAGAAACAAGCCTATTGATAAAGTGACTGCTCCATCATTTTGCATTTGGAGACATTCTGTTATTGGTAAGATCACTGTTTATACTCATCGGCAAAGCAGGCGAAAGAAAAACGGAAGACTTCGGAGTTTACTTGGATCTAACGAGTTTGGCAGGGAGGAGTCTGCCGGTAATAGTGGCAGAACTACTAATCTATTATGAGGTGACACCATTTTAATAGACATGATTTTGAAGTTACAGCAGACTAAAAATAGCATAAAGAACAAGACGGAAGATTTGAAAGACCGATAACAAAATTACCAAGTGATGGGCAAGCTGGAACAATGTTAATTTCAATTGAATTTTATAATGCAACTTTCATATAAAGGTCTGGTGGTGCGCTAAGAATTTGAAAAGAAAATGATGTGTAACCTGAAAGGATTAATTGAAAGGATGTTTTTCAGTTTTTTACTCAATTGTAAATGAGAGGAAGTCGTTCTAAGTTCTAGTGATAAATTATTCTAAAGGTAGGGAAGCTATGGTGAAAAAAGCATTTCCTTCAAAAGTAGACTGTCGATAGGAGGTTGATTGAAAAAGTGCATAGAAGATAGCTGACGGAGAGGAGGAGCCTAAAACCTGATTTTGTTTTTTAAAGCCCTCATGAGTCACTATGGATGTATTTATCGATTAGACATAATTACCTTAAATGAGATTCGGCTTGGTAACCAATAAAGGTTAGCTAAAAGGGATTTGGGTGAAGAGAAACAAGGAGCCATGGTGACCAATCCGGCATCCTTGCTCTGGATTACTTGTAACATAGAAATGAGTTTCTTAGAAGGTTTCAAACACAGGGGTGCAAGATATTGGGTTATTAGTTGCGAAGGACGAGAGTCCTTCACAAGTAAAAGGTCCACATGTTGTGTGTATTGGGAACCTTACTGTAGCACTTGACTCTCTGAGGGGAGCGTAGCAGAGCACTCCAATGCCTAATCATGGTGGACTAGTAACCCCAGCTCACTGGTACACAACAACAAGATTCAATAAATCATTGTACATAGTCAGTGTTTCTTTATAAAAAGGTAAAGTATATTTATTACAAACACTACTACATACTACAAATTAATTACAAATATTTGCAATCGGGTGGATGGAAATACCTTTGGTGACAACCAAATAACCTGTTACATACATAATGGCTCCTAAACCCTACAACCATACTACCCCTCACCTACATTAGATGCAATAGAAGAGTGTATTATCAAAAAAGCAGGCCTTCTTGCTTTGTTGGGTTGTTGCCACATTAGTAAAAGCAGCAGCATCCACTACTGAAGTCAATGGGGATAGTAACAACATTCATTACTGTTCATTATAATATGAAACCTGGCATTATCAATAATCAACATTACCAATAAAGCATTCTTTTGAATACCAGGTCTCTCAGACTTATTGTTACGATTCTGCTACTGCAGCTTTAAAAAGTGTTCTCCGCACTGTTATGAGCAAATGTTCCAGCTCAAGTCGTTCTTAAAACAATGGAAGTCTTTACTGGGGTCATGGATTCAATCTTCAGAAGACTTAAGCCTACTTTTTAGTAAAACTCTTCTGGAGGCTGCTGCACTGCAAGTAGCCCCCAAATACTCTAGAAACAATGATGGTGGTGCCCTTGCCCTTTACAGAGCACCACAAAAAATATGCGAATTCAAAAGACGGTGCAAAGATGTATGGGACGCCCCATTGCCACAAGGTTTGAATATTTAAGCAGTGCCACCTACATGGATGTCTTTGTTCTGCGGCGTATACACAGCACAATATGGGCTCAGATTCCCTCCTACCCTATTGCTCCCGGAAGAGTTCACCCTACTGAGGTTAGTGATAACAGACAGCAAAGGGGCCAACCTAGTCTCCAAGCTATACCACGCACTCCAGTATTGGCCTTGTGCCTCTGTGGGATGAGAAGCTCTGGGAGACTTGGGCACGGGAGCTGGGGGACAGACAGACAGACAGGCAGACAGACAGACAGACAGACAGACAGACAGACACACACACACACACACACACACACACACACAGCTCGACCAAAATAGGTTATACTCTGGCTACATTGAGCTCTATTGGGCTGTCCATTTGCTTTAAATTATCTATGAAAATCTGCAAAAACATCAGTTCATTATTATTAATTATTTTTGTTATCAAGTTTTTCAATCTTTTTTCAATTGCATTTTTTAAATGGTAATAAAACACCATAGGTTTTTTCTGTGTCCATATGTATAATACAAATCATAAATAATGCAACATTGATATAGTTCTTGTTAAATATACAAATTTAACATAATAATGCAATAAATACATACATATTAACAATCTTAAATGTGGGCCCATACTATTGTCACATTTACACTCACCTCACATACACTCATTGCATACCACACATACTCTTACACACTTCACATCACATTCATTGTTTTCCAGCTATAAAATGGCTTGCAACAGAAAACTCGTGGTGAGAATTCTTCATTAATATTCATTGTTATGCCGCCAGCTGGAAAAGGAACAGGCCGATGCACGTTTCAGTGGATACATATAATTCAATCCACCTTCATCAGGACTGCTTGCTTTCTTTCATTTAATGCAGCGGAGGTTGAATGGGGGATCTAAAAGTAAAAAGGGATTCAAATCATTTATAGCGCCCAAAATTTGTTTCCTTTAAGGGAAAATTATTGGTTTCTACTGCTCTATAGTTAATGATATAATGGATATAGGAAAGATTTCCAAACCAGAAATACCACACCATGCATCTAGAAAGAGGAAAGTAAAGAAGTGAATGAATAGATACCCTACTGTGAAGTGAGGCGATATATTGATATAAGGCCTAGGTATCTCATAATATCCTTTATGTAAGAAGATTTGTTTAGTGAGCTAGTGTGTTACCTTATGACCCTCATATTTATTTGCTGCATTCATAATATTATGACTAACCAATTAGTCTGTATCTGGCAGTTTTCCTTTGCCCAGTGGCACGTTCATATGTCCTTCAAATATTTCCCATTGGTAATTGGCTGTCCTTTGGTTACACTATAGCTGGGCCATCCCGACTGATGAAGTCTGGCACTACTGCTGCACCCAAACTCAGCTTGACTCTGCAAATCACAAAAACATACACTATAAGTATCTTCTTAGAGCATACACCACACCTAGTGCACTGGCTCGGATCGAACCTTCGAGACCTGCCAATTGCCCTAAGTGTCACGCAGACAGTGCAGGCTTTGCACACCTGACATGGACATGTAATTATATGGGGGGTTCAGGAGCGATTTATTTTTCCCGGCTCTCCTTAAAGGGAGGGTCCACACTAGATCCTGACATGCTCCTGGATCCTCTCGGCTATGTATATGATATTGCTAAAGGGGTCCATAGATTCACAGCAATTGCCTTACTATTGGCAAAATGGAAGATTGCCCTACAATGGGGTAGCAAACGTTCCTTGACCACTGCTGCTTGGCTACGTAGTCTGATCCATTGTGATACCACCAGCAAGATATATGCTATACTAGGCTATAGGCCCAATCTTCCTGCCCTAAAGATATCTGGCATCCATTCCGTGCATACTTGTTGATGAAGGAGAACAACGACTTGGACTGATCTGGGTATATGTATGTGCCACCTAATGTATTTGCATTTCCTGTATAAGTAATGTTGCCCTCAAACACTTGCCTCGTTCACAGTCTCCCCCCTTCTTTTACACTGTTCTCTTTTCCCACATTACCCTGCTTCTGGAGTTAGCAATGGGCCCTGGCTCTGTGGTCCTTCTGATTTTTTTGAATGTATAATGTCATACTTTATTTTAACCTTCACTACTTGGTTTATGTATGTTTTCTGTTGTTTATCAAAAACTGATAAAAGAGGAAAACACGCATTGGCATAGCCAATAGGTCTCGCCTTTGGGAACTTATAAGTATTTAATTATGCAGCACAATCTCCTTGGTGCAACATCAACTGTTGCATGGCTGAACACTTCTAATGTCCCAAAGGCGAGACCTATTGGCTATGCCAACGCTTGTTCTTGCTTGCACCAAGGCCTTTGGCATTGTTGCTACCTACGGTACTGTTTCTCAGCCTGCACTGTATGAGGATGACTGTGTGTGTCCGGTGAGTCAGTCTCTCACTGGAAACTGAAGCTGGATGATCCCAACTTCTTATCAGAAGGTTATTTTGAATTGAAGTGTGCTGTTTAATCCTAGCTCATCCACTTGACGTAATGTATCATCGTTGACAGAATGAATGATTTGACTAAAGGTTTTTGAGAGCAGTTGAAAGCAGGGTGAAATGCAGGTAATGCTGTCAGTTGAAGCCAAAGCCCTCGGGGAACGAGATGGGTCAGATTTATGGACTCCCATCAACGGATAGCAGCCCACTTTCTCCACAGACAATAGACCAGATTGCCAGCCGACACCCGACTTTCACAAGACTGTCAATGCCTACACACATAAGGAGCATTGTATGTTATACAAAGAGATTATTTTTGAAAATATTTCCATTACATGGATGGAACTGTTTTGTTCTACCTATACTAAAGTGTCACTCCGAGTGTCACACAAAGAGCATCTAAATGTCACACATAAGAGCACAGAGGCCATGGAAATTTCACACGCAAGTACACTGAAAACTGGGTAGCTAGGGATCCATGGCAGTCAATATGTTCAGAAGACATGGTTATAGCCTTTAAAGCTTTTTCTTTCAAAGGGCTATGATGTTCTTTCCTTGTTCAGCGTAAATGTTATTTTATCATTTGACAACGTTGCAAAGAAAAAGACGCTAATATAGTGACAAGGACTTATAAAGAACCAAGAGCATCATGTGAGGAGAGGATCATGGGCAAAGTAGTTATTTTTTTTAAGTTAAAATGTTTATTTTGATTGGCTGCTGTGAAAAGGGTGATAATAAATAATGAAGAAAGAGAAGCATAATCCTCGCCTCCGAGTCCTTTAATTGAATTTGGAAATTTAAGACGGGTATGCTCGTAAAAGTTTTAGTCTGTGAGAAGTTGTTCAAATTTAACATGTCCGGATTGTAATTTGTTATAATTACACAGTCTGTTGCCAGGGTCAGGAACACAGACTAAATGTGTTGTCCCATACAAAGATGGTCGCCGCATTACGTACTGCTACGCTCCGGGTTGCAATTTTTTTACTCTGTCTACTACGATGAGACATTCTCCGGAAGGCTGACTGGGTGATTGGAACTGGGAGGGGCTCGGGCTCTCACGGGAAGCGGCCCATCCCGGATCAGCAGTCTCCGGAAGGTGGATGTGTCGTCAGAGACCGGATGTGTCGCCTGAGGTGTCAGAGACAGGAAGTAGCCACAGGAACAGCAGTAGCCTGAAAATCGGAGGAGCCGTCTGAGGAGAAGCCATGAACCCCGAATAGTAAGAATGAGTGGACAGAGTGAACGGCGGTTTCAGTGAAGTGGCGGGTATGGTGATACTGCGAGGAATTAAGCTGGGACTGCAGTGGGGAGGAGTAGAGATGCAATTGTGCATAAGAGGGGTACAGCGAACAAGGGGTGTAGCTTCAGTGAGAGTTCTCATGTAAATACTACGTATGGGTGGGTTCTAACTCTTCCTTGATAATACATAGAGAGTAGGGCGGAAGGCTCGGATAAAGGTGGTCAGTGGATGATGTGAGGTTCAAGTAAGGAAAGGTAAGTGAGTGGCGATCTGGAGGAGAGACTCAAAAGGAAGAATGTAAAATGGGATTGCACAGTCAGACTTAAATAATAGGAAAAAGAGAAGATCCTTTGAGTGCAAGGAGAAACTGAGGTCAGTACCGATGTATAGATGCGAGTTTTACTCGAACAGTTGTGTTATGTATATGATAGTTCCTAGATTATTCAGGAAAACCACACTGCGTCGAGCCACTAGGCTACTGGTTGAGACGAATAACTGGGACTGACGGTGGGGTCAGGGCTAGTGCTGTGGGACTGACAGTGCGGCTCTGACAGACGGACAGGGTGGAGCGAGTGGGCGCGGGGGCCTGCAAAAGTGAAAGCAGCTGCAGAGTCCACACGTTTAATAACCCGTGAAAGACAGATGGCAGCTGCGCGCGTACACGCTCACGTGAACGCAAGCGCTAGGCCAGCCAAAGCGAGGGGTAGCACTTTGAAAACCCACCTACAAAATGTCTCGCAGAGCAGCACATGCGCTGGCTCAGTGAGACCTAAAAAACATATTTAAGTAGCGGATTTGTTCCTTGTTGTAGAAAGTGGCTTCACAACCCAGACCCCACTCATTTGTTTTTGCATTTCTGGCTTCTTGAAGGGCACTTGTGTGTCAGCGGAGTCAAGGGCCAGTCCACAAAAATCTCAGCTAAACCCTCTAGGATCCCCCCCAGCAGGCCAATTTCCCCAACTGTTACTCAAAGGGCATAAAGGGGCCAGCCCCACTGGCCCTGGAAAGGATGGCCCTTGCAAGGGCACCAGG
The DNA here is from genome assembly GCF_964261635.1 of Lissotriton helveticus. Classification (NCBI taxonomy): domain Eukaryota; kingdom Metazoa; phylum Chordata; class Amphibia; order Caudata; family Salamandridae; genus Lissotriton; species Lissotriton helveticus. The sequence continues at coordinate 559,262,212 of NC_136073.1, forward strand.
TGGCTTCTACTTCCAGCAGGACATTAATTTGCCTTTGTGGCTCCCAGATCCAGTATCTTCTGAATAGTCTCTCCCTTCTGCAGGGGTTTCAATGTGGGTTTTTGAAAGTTCTAGAAGCCAAGCACCCCCAGCCTATACTAGGTACCATATCATCACTCCAACCCAGTCCCAGCCCTCCTGAACAGCATTCTGGAACATTTCCACATGGCGACTTCACTCCATCCTTCACTGACACAGATGCCTGATCTCTTCCAACCAAAAATTTAAAGGGGAGCCCTCATGTGTTTGGCTCTAGAGGTCTGACCTTCCTCCTTTGATTCTGTGAGACTTGTAAGCCCAGGAGCTGTATAAGGTGTTAATTAGTAGATGTAGATTTCCTCCCCACCTCTTCCTTTTCCAGGAACCGGATCAAGCACTTTAATGGCTCAATTGAATGGAGATGGATTTGATCCTTCCTGCTGGCCAGCAAAGTAATTAACTATGGCCAGTGGGTGGACAAAGGGCTGCAATCTTATTATGAGTTAAACCACGGAAATATGAACATCAAATTCAATGGTTCATATTTGGACGTAACATCCTTAAAAACACTCATTAAATTACAATTACTCCATCCATACTAGTTCTTAAAATGCTCAGCACTTTTTCACATTGTCTGAGCCCTAAGAGGAAGCACACTGGTTTAACCTATTTCTTCCATGGAGCTTCATAAGCACGGTCCCAAAAAAAAGGTGATGTAAGATTTTGATCTCAATTCTACATGCCGAGCACCCATTACTAAAACAGTATTTCTCGCCCCACCTTATGCAAAACGAATTGGTGGGCAAGATCTCATGTCTGAGTTTAATATGTAGCTGCTTCGCTATAGGGCATTCAATATTATTGAGCAATGGTTTAAATAATGGGATAGAATTGTAGTCCAAATGTTGATATTTACGGAGTTCCTCTTCCCATAAAAAAGTCTTACGTTTCTCTTTATAAACCAGCTTAGACACCCAATGTGCATCAGCAGGAGTCTACCAAAGAGCAGCCAGATCTAAACTGTAAAGCATGTCTTTGACGTACACTAGTAATGGAATACTCATATAACCATTTGAGCGCATTATTTTCTTAAGGGGTAGCCTATATGGGTGTAGCTCCTCGGTTAGTCACAATCTTCGCCCAAAAAAATAGAGGTCTTTATTTAACTGCTGGTGATCAGGTACATACCTAAATCAATTAATTGAGGTAAATAAGGAGCATTCTGTGTAAGATCTAATAAAGACCGCATACATGTATTTACGGCCACCACTAGCCTAATATTCTTTACCTTTCCCCAGAACTCAGATCCATATAGGGCTGTCCCCTTAGAATTATATATATTTCTCAGGCTGGTGAAAGAATTATTGTTTTTGTTCTCTTGTATAATTTTTTAATTGCCATGTATTCCTGCTGTGGTCTTAATGCCCTCTTATTAATCTGCTGCATCCAAGCAGTGTTACTTATCAATCTAACACCTAGATAATCAAAATCTAGGACTTGCTCGAGTATTTAATTGTTCACTTTTATATAAACCTTTATAGATTCATAGGGGTTGAAAGGAAAAAAACGTTTTTTTAGTATTTAGCTCCAAGCCCCGTTCCATGGAAAATATTAAGAAACAATCAATCAAAGCCTGCAGCCCAGCAGGAGTTTTGGAAGTAAGAAGCGTGTTGTCTGCTAACAATAGTGCTGGCACTCGTAAAGCTCCTATTTTTGGGGCATCATTACCTGGGAAATCTACACATTTTGTGGGAGCATACATGCCATATTGAGCAACTGTTCTTCATGTTGTGTCATTACTATTATTTCATGAACCCTGCAGCTGTACAAACACTGGCTTTTGCATTTCGGCCAACCAAGGTAAAAGTCCATGAACTGTTTTTTCTTCTTAGCTTTCCCTTTGTTTTCAAGAACTGAGGGATCGGGTAGATAAGAAAGGACAATAAACAGATGTCAAAACCACACCTTTCCTCAGCACGGTGAGAATGTGTTGATGCTAGGATAAGATTCCTGTTAGCGTTCGGCTTGAGCTTAACTTGCAAAATCTATTATGTGTACACATCTCAGCTATGTCAATGAAGTTCAAATGGTTTAAAAAGATTGCACCAGCTGCATCTGGCAGAGCATACTTGGAAGGCGACTGCTTTGTATCTCTCAAGTTTAAGCTTAAATAAATGTACCGCCACAACTGTGTTTGATTGCTGTCTTTTATTAACAGACGTGAGTACCTGATTTGTGTGTTCCCAATTTGAGAATATAGATAAATGTGAGCTGTGGCCAGGACGCAGCCCTATCAAACTCCCTTTTCTAATTTAATACGGCTGGTCAGCTCTTTCTTGCTGCCTCATTTCACTCGGGCATTACTGGTCTCATGTAGTCTTTTAAGAACAGATAAAAAATTCCAGGAACTCCAATAGCACCCAGGACACTCAAGAGCTTGTAGGGTGCAATAAGATCAAAATCTGACTTAAGATCAACAAATGCCACATACAGATGGCCCTTCTCCAAAATCACAGCTTTCCAGTGTATTGCACACAGTCAAACTATCTGGTCGATTGTGATAATTTTCACGAGACACCCTGCTTCTTAGTCTGATAGAATATTATTATCATCAGTCTACTCTATGAATTTCCCCAATATTTGTCAGCTTCTGGAGGCTATCAATCAGGCTAATTGGCCTGAAATTGTGGGGGGTCTTCTTGGCTGGCCTTTTTATAAATAAGTACAATCACATCTTCATGCCACGGTTTGGGTAACTCGCCACCCTTCAGAATACAATTTGTAAACTTATTGAGGTATGGGCCCCAGACAAGGGGTTCAGAGGCGTACAGATCTCTCAGTATACAATCAGGCCCGGGGCCTTCTCAGAGACTATCCCATTAAGAGTGACAAATAACTCCGTGATTGCCATCAGTAATGGACTTAGCGTTTCATTTCGCATAAGTAGATTCATATCCGAACACCTACAAGACAGCTGGTCGCTTCCAGATATAAGCCTTCAAAGTGATTGACCCAGGCTTGGGGCTGGACGTGGAAGTCAATTTTGGTCATTGAATGACGGCTTCCAGGGGCTACTATATTCCAAAATATTTTGTTATCCACCACTCTGGCTTCAGCCGCCAAATCATGCCATACACTTCAGTCTCCCATTTGGACCAGCTATACTTAGCACATGCTTGCAATTTTTTCTGGCAAAATATATTTGTTCCCAATCTTTAGCTTTGATATAGTTAATTAAGGCCACCTTAGTTATGCCACACTGTTTGTTATACCATAGATGTTTGGTCTCTTTTTAGATAGTACTTTACACTTTCTCGTAAATGTTTAATAATTGAGCATGGCTTCATGGGCCTTCGGCGTGTATGTAACTCCTTCACCTTTTCTTCTCCTAGTTTCCATTTGCTCAAGCGTCCCTGCAACTTTGTTATATGAACATTCTTAAAGTGCCATAAGGAGTGTAGATATGATGAAAGGAACTGTGGATCTACACCCGGGATGCATGTTTACACTATGACTGATATCTCACTGGACCCTGAAGGTCTAAGTGGGGCTAAACTGTACTTGGGTGAATGTCCACTCACATTATAAGGCCTATCTCAGGTCATTACTAATCCTTGAAGCGTTTTTTTTGCAAAAGATTACCTGTCAGCAGATACCGGGAAGCACAGGGCTATAACCTTACATACACAGCTGGCACACTTGCACACACAACCTCCTACAGTTATATCAAAACTGTGTGTCTCAAATAAAACGCCTTCCATACTCCAACAGCCCATGTGCTAAATCACAATTCGCTATGTTGACCTGTGATTAGATAGCATTACTCTTTGCACACAAAGATTGTCAGTTAAAAAGAGAGAGAGGAGATTGGCAGGTTTGTCTTTCTACTCAAATAGAACAACAGATATGTCTGCCTGTTAGTCAAAGAGTATCCCTGCCTGATACACAGCAAAGCATCTGCCCATCTGCATCAGTTGTGCCATGGTGAACAAACATTCAAGAGCAGTGTTAAAACCAGTATTAATACTAAATAAAACAAAAGAGTGTACATAGAACATTGCCGCCTCACAGTAGGGTGCAGCTTACACAGCACATCATTTGTCAATTAAAATACTTCAACTGTTCCCTTTAGTAAAATTCCGCCCACAAAAACATGAAGGACATGCCCCTTTTGCTTAACCGGGGATTTACATACTTTGGCTTGAGAGCCTATTATGGTATGGGAATTAATTAGGTCACCATAGTGAACACCTTCTGCTGTACAATTAATACGTATTTACTGAATAAAAGAAAAAAATGTTGTGGAGAGCCCACAGCAAGCAACTGTTCGTTTGAAACCTCCCACCATAACATTTTTAGAATTCACAATGTGGTTCCAAAGTTCCGGAACAGCTCTCAAAAAGGTAGCTACCTTATACACATTCCCTTTTCCTATCATCAAAAACAATACACGTTTATCAGAATATACTAGATTATAAATATGCTTCATGTGAACACATAATCCTTCGTCCAAAACTGCCTTTTAATAATCCAAATTTACAGAATTAATCAGACCCACTATAATAATCAGTTTCTTTTTCACGGTGCTAGAAACAACACACACCTCTGGGCACAATATATTCTGGTGAACATCTTTATGACATTCCAGAAGCTAATACTGGCCAATTCAACCACATTTATGCACTCTTCATACCCCCAACGGTGCAGGGAATCTTAAAAAAACTATTTCTTACTCTACCTGCTTAAAATAACCTTCAAGATTTTTATCTATATTCTTATCACGCTTTTCAATATCCACCCCTCCTTTGGAGCTTGCTTCCAACTCTTCCTACACTGTACTCACCAACAACCAACTCTACTTAAGCCCTCAATTGAACTCTCTACACCTCAGCAGTTTATATAGTGTTTCCCCCATTGCCAAACTAAGGGTTTTTCAATACGCCCACAACGTCTTCACACCAATCTCCGATCATGCCGCCATCACACAATGCCAGCTGTAACCCACCTTGGAGTACCCTGTTCCACCTTTATACCAACCCATTTCTTTTAGGATTTTGCAACCAAGGCCCTTGTATGCCCAGTACCTAACCTATTCAAGAAATTTCTCACTATACACCAAGTATCCACCACTGAACTCTGTAGCCCACTAGTAGTTCAGGTGGCACATCGTCTCTGTCAAACAATTCCTCCAAAAACTCCCAAAATTTTAATCATTTACACACGTGACAAACACCTCAGTTCCGAACAACGTGAAAAATTAATCAATAGAAACCTAAAGACACATCTACCCTTATCCTAAAATACGGAATGGACCCTCAATATCAAGTAGAATTTTCTACCATGTTATGCTGTGGATTCCGCGGGCAAATACACCACAGTCTTCTATGATTAACTGATTCTAGGCATAAATGCCAAATGCTGTCTTACCATATTCTCTAAATGTTTATTCAACACCAGCCACCAGAAATACGTTCTAACAAACCTTTGGTTTGTACTCATTCCACTGTGTTACTTGTGCGCCATTCCAAGATTATTTTCTTCAAACACTTGGGTGCCACCAATACATCTTTCCTTCTCAATACTCTATCTTGCAGTAACAACCAGTTATTGAAAAATCTACTCGCCCACCACCTATGGTGGGTCAGATTTCATTAGATTGAGCTATTCATTGGGCGTACTGGCTCGTTCTAGCAAGAGAGCTGAGGTTGGCAAAGGACAGGTGTTCTGTTCCTTCAGAAAGTAAATAAGCAATAAAGAGGTCTTTAAATCATGTTTTTATCTTGTCACATTTGCTGGGCGTTCTAAGACAGAGGTCAAATATCAGCTCATGTATTCTTACAAAATGCTGCTTATTTCATACTGAATATTGATGCTTTCTGTTCTTTCTCTAACTGCAAAGTTAGAGAACTTTCGAAAGTGAACTGCCTGGCAATGGTGCTGGGTATAGGAAGTGTAAAATGAAAGGCTGTAGGAAGTCAGTTGTTTTTCTAACACACCACAATTGAATAGCTTGTAGAAGAAGAGTAAAAATGTTTCAAAAATATATCAGCAGTTAGGAAAGCACATTGTTTTTGTAATTCAGAACTGTGAAGGGAACAAAGATTTTAATAGGATCAAAACCAATCAGAAAACTTTGCTTGCTGATGTGCAAATGATAATTATATATAATATATATAATAAATTACTAAATATTATGCTGAATCCCAATTTTCAAACATTATTGTTTATAAGCTCTATATAGTTTTATCAGTAAAACTTCTGTGGCCATTTCAATGGAAAATGTGCTGCCTGTAAATGACAGTGCGCTATCACATCATGTTTTACTGATATATTTTTTTTAGGTGAGAGTTTAAGAAACATTCGTCTCCCAGTCATGACAATGCTATTGGTCAACTAAGAGGCAAGTCGGGGTCATGTTTATCCTATGTGTGAGCTAGATTCTTATTATACATGAAGCAAACATTTAGACAAATAAATCAAACAAAAGAGCTTTTTGTATATCAGGAATTATTAAATCACATATTTTTGAACGTGATCTCATATGTGATAAAAAAGGAAAAATGAAGCTCAGTGGAATAAAATATTTGCCCAGGATCACACAATTTGAGACTGGGTTATGAGTACAATTATGTTGAGTGGATTATTAAAGTCACTAAACATGCACGTTTGATAAAAGGATTATTATTTTTCGAGGGATCCTCCACAGCAACTTGTTCACACACTATCGCCTTATCAGCCAGTACATTTTTAGAACATTTTGATTGTAAACATTTTATCACGTTGTTCGATACTGCATCTTCCTTGACAGATTTTACCCATTCATGAACTTCAAACGTACACCTCAGAGTCCCTTGTACTACCACACTCTACTTGCCAAAGTCATCTTACTCTAACTTGCCCCCAATTAGAATCCAGGGCATCAGTCAACTTTCTTTAAATTCTTTACTCCAAGAACATACTCTACTTTGATCATACTTCTGTAACCTAAATAACAAGTAAGTGATACAAGCACTTGTTCGTTCAGCTTCATTTGTAGTAAAAAAAAAGGTTTATTAATCACTACTGCTCTGAAAGCATGAGAAAACCAGGTTTCACCAAACATATGGCTTAAGATATGTCATCCCGCAAGAAAGCTAATAGATCTTTTTTGAATAAGCACAACTTTAACTTCGGTTCTCTCAGAGCCCTGGAAGCATAAGCCACAGAGACATACCCTACCGTTATTATTATTTTTTTGCAAACTCTTACTTGTAATTACTTGCAACAGATATAATAGCCAAATGACCATGCATATCATATGGTGTCATACTACACAAATGTTTCCATATTCACGGTCTACGTATTAGTAACTTTAACAAATTTGAGAATAAACTTTGCATAATAAACTGCCAGACCAAGAAGCAAGCGTAACTGTTCCTATTTCTTTGAATAGAAGCATCTGTAAATTTCTTTACCAAACATTCCTTTTACCCAATTCCATTCTGTATGCCCCAATGATCAAAACTGCAAGTGTCCAGTTTACACTTTTCTCCCTTGATTTTAAGGCCACTCTCAATCCCGAGTCTCAAATTTGTTTTGATACTTGTCACAAATCAAAATGTGATCTTGGACGTAAGTAGCACGGTTAACAACCTTGAAAACCAGGTGCATTGCCCTGGGGAATACTGCAGACATGGATGGTTCTAAGTGATGAAAGGAGGTTGTGAGCTTGGAAATTTCCTCCATTGCGATTTGATATCATGCAGAGAACAGACCTCAAGTGGAGCACATGGTTGCACCTTTCAAAGTTTTCAACATCTCTGTGTTTCGCAAGCAATGCCGAGCCACCCAAATGTTTACACAGAGAGCCATAAACAATTATGGTCTACTCTCAAAACAAATGGCACCAGCCACTCCAAATGCACCTTGTGAAATGTCCCTTCACGTTACATAATCCTTTGCTTAAATTGCTTAAATTGTTTTTTAGCAGGCACATCTCATCACCTAATACTCCTGGGTACCTTCTTTTCTACTTGTCATTTACTCCTTGCTAGTCTATACTCCCCAAGCTTAACATCTGCTCAGAATGATTGAGCTTGTGTTATTTATTTATATCACTGGTTGTTGAGGTCTTCATTATAAACATCTCCCATTCTTGGATACATATACCTTTGCACGTATACACCTCCCTTTAAAATCAATTTCTGCCTCAAAATTCCCAATAACATATAGTCTTTTTCCCTTCATATACCAGTAATTTGAGGTCATATTCTTTAAATACATCAAGTTGAAATTCATATAACTTATCCTCTCTGGTCAGGTTATATCTTGCACCAGAATCAGCCATAACTTTGACTGCCTTTCAATTTAATCTCACAGAAAGGGGCATTTTGTTCCAAATCATCCCCACACATCTGAAAGACGTATCCTTCATTAGCTGTCACAGCAATATTGTCATCCTCACCTTTTTTTTAACCCATTGCATTCACCAAACTCCTCCACTGCTCATCCTAACCTTGGCTCTGCAGACCTTTTAACTGTTTTTGCACTATTTTCCACTCAAATAAATTATATTCAACCACAATGGGATTCCCTGATGGTGAGAAGGGTACACTGAAACTCCGACCGGACAGCAGACTCCAAAGGAAAGAGGGTGAGGACAGCCCAACAGTGGTCCCCCACTCCAGTGCTTATATGGAAAGTTCCAGGAGTGTTTTAAGCCATGAAAAGCCTTTCCTGAGTCGTGGATTCAATTTCACAGGAGACTTAAAGCAACTTTATTAAAAAAAAAAAAAAAAGCAGCCCTAAGTCTTGCCACGTTTAGCTGAGATCCTAGATGGCTGCTGCATTCCCAGATGGCAGAGAACTACCCGCGGAGGCGGAGTCAGAGGTTAGGCGGGAGATACATTCCCATGAGTAGTAGGAGCGGCCCTGAGGTAGAGCAGAGGATGGGGAGATGCAGCAGGAGCACAGATTCCGCACGCACATCCTTCGCAGGGGGGCTAGCGCACAACTTCAGGAGGCTGACTAGATGGCAGCGGGGGCGAGAACTGGATGAGGGCCTGGGCCAGCAGCACACCATCATAACCACACTGAGGAATGCGCCAGAGGAGGAGAATCATCAGCAGAAAGTGAGAGTGGAGGGGTTCTAAATAAACAAGGTAGCAAGCACCTACCCAGGAAAGCAGAAGAGAGCCCCTGGATAAGCAGGGCCAGCATCTGAAGGTAAAGAGATATTGAGAAAACTGTGCCTTCCCCCTCTATAATTAGACAGCAGTGAAATGATGGCCAAATTGCATACACCCCACTGAGGACACCAAGCTTTATAAATTACCCTGAACACACGCAGCCAGTAAGGAGTGGGCCAGGCCAGTACTCAAAGCCATCTGGGAGTTAAAAAGAGCCATCCATTGATGATGTGGGGACCAGGGCAAGGGGTCTGACAGACTAAGAAGTGGTAATGCAGGGGCAATAGGATCCTCGACTACAGGGATCAGGCAGTGGCAGACCCTGAGGCAGAGCACAATATCCTCACTGGAGCGGACCAGTGAACACCCAAAATCATGGGGAGAGAGACAGACCCACCAGACCATCCAACAAACCACATAGACCAGTAGAGTGGAAGGCACCAGAAGCGACAAAACCAGAGGAGGTGTGGCCAAGGAGCCAATAATGGCAGACGCGTGAGCTCGGAGCTTCGCGCTGGCCCACTATTTATCTGCTGAAATCACCGGTGCCCGGAATCGGGGAACGTTCCCAGGCTGGTCTGGTGGTGCCAAGACAGCGAGGAACTGGTTCCAGCAGTCCCATCGGCTTCCGTGCGAAAAGGGAGAGTCCGTGTTCTCAACGGTCGCCGGAACTGTGAGAAGGCAAGATGGCGGGCGAGGACTGATCGGTGACCGTGAGTTGCGACCGAGCCTGAGGCTTGCCGGGGCTTGTACCCCGAATGAAGGCTCGATGACAGCTGTCTGGCCTGTGCTGCGAAGCATAGAGAGGCCCGGCAGAATATAGCGGCGGCGATGGCGTCACCGTAAAGGAGAAGAACACACTACTCTACTGTTTACGGAGGTGAGGAGCAGGGCGGGGCATGTAATCGGAGCCCGGGTCGGGCTTGAGGACCTGAGTGCGGGCTCTGCCATCGGCCCTTGCGGCGAGGGAGCACCCGTCGTCCCTTCTATCAACAAGGGAGTGTGGGTGGTGCCACGCGCTTCATGGAGACACCACTGGAGCCAGAGGGCTGATGTGGGGGAGCTGCTGAGAGGACTGTGGCCTCCCTGGGGATGAGCACTGCCTGAGGGATGTCCCTGGGAACTGGACTTGGGCCTGCAGTGCCTTACCGGTGGCATTGGGACTTGTCCGGTGTAAGAGCAGCTGCGGCCATTCTGGTGACCGACCTATGCCCTGGGGTAAAGAGGGGGCCCGAGTCTGGCATGTCCACACCCCTTCGGACATATTGGTGGAGGCGCGGATTTCATCAGGATTAACATGCAAGGGTAGCGGTCACAGTGACTCCTTTGTGGATTGGCTGAGATGCAGGTATTTCACGGTGCGGTCCCTAGCGTCTTGATTGGGTGTATCGCCCTGAACCTTTGCAGGCCTCCCTGCGGAGCGCTTAGACAGCATAAGGAGGTGCGCCCGGACCCCTGCACGAGTGGCTGAGGGCAAATTGTCGCCGGGGACTCTGTAGATTGCCCTGATTTCTAACGCAGGTGGTGGCCTGGGTGAGAGCTCGGCCCTTGGGACTGGATCGCGACACACAGGACAGTGAGCCTTCCAACAGACCTTGGGGGTTGAAGTGCTGGAACCCTCTCAAGTGCCACAGGCCTGCATCATAGTGCGTGGGTCGGAGCCGCTGAACTAATTGCTGGGTTGCCTTCCCTCCCCAGCGGGACCCAGCAGCTGGACAAGATACTGGAGGCCATAGTGGACACGAAGGCCACTCTCCATCATGACATCAGCACGGTTGCGGTGGGGCTCGGCCTACTGCAAGAGGAACAGAAGAAGCTCTCTAAGAGAGTGTAGGAGACAGAGTCCAGCATTACTGAAATAGCTCCTGCCCAAAAGGCCTTGGAACAGCAGAGGGTGCCCTCACGCACAGGTTGAGCGTGCTGGAGCAACTGGCCAAAGATGCAGAGGGGCGCAAAAGGCGGAATAACATTAGAGTCCTGGGCCTGCCAGTAGGAGCAGAGGGTGGCGACATGGTGTCCTACTTGGACTAGTGGCTGAGAAGCGGGGTGGCACCCGAGTGCCTGTCCACCTTCTATATTCTTAAAAGGGCCTCCAGAGTCCCGGCTAGGCTGCTGCCACCGAGGCGTCCTCCGTGACCAGTGGTGGCTCGGTCGCTCCATTTCCAAGACAGATGTACTCCTGCAGAAGGCGCGTGCAGAGGGCCCCTACACCGTTAATAATAGCAAAGTTTCCCTCTTCCCGGATTACACTCTGTAAGTGCAGAGATGGCGGGCCTTGTTCATGGAGGTTAAGAAGGCACTGAGGGTGCAATATGTTCCATGAGGCGCGAGAGACTGGACAGCTGCCAAGGTACTTACGGCAGGCACCGATCGTAGTGATCCATAAGGCCAGTAAGCCGCAGGGGGAATGCAGCTCCTACAGACCTATCTCCCTCCTCAACTATGAGACGATGGTTCTCGGGAAGATCCTGGCCACGTGCCTGGGTGCGGTGGTACAAGCACTGGTCCATCCGGACCAGTCGGGCTTTATGCCCCATAGAAGCACGCGACTCAACCTGCGACGCCTGTTTGGGGTCCTGCAAGCAGTAACTAAGAGACCGGGAGTGCCGGCGGCACTGCTATCTCTTGATGCCCATATGGCTTTCGATGGCATTGAATGGGGTTACCTCTATGCAGTTTTGGAGAAGCTCGGATTTGGTGACATCTTCTGTGCATGGGTGAAGCTCCTCTACACAGAGCCACTGGCGAGAGTCCGGGTTAATGGGGCTATGTCACGAGAATTCCAACTGGGGCGCGGCACGAGGCAGGGCTGCCCCCTTTCCCCAACTCTCTTTGCCCTAGCGCTGGAGCCACTGGCGCATTGGGTTCGAACGGACCCTGGGGTATGGGGCATAGACCTGGGGAGTGGATGGGAGGAACGCATATCATTATATGCCGACGATATTTTGCAGTATGCCCAGAGACCGTCTGAATCCATACAAAGGTTGATGGCCATACTGCGCACATTTGGGGAATACTCCGGATATCGCATCAACTGGAGCAAATCCCTGGGCTATGTCCTGGTGGGGCCCCAGCCTCAAATTATGGAAGACTGCGAGGGCCTAATCTGGCGTACAGAGTTCCGGTACTTGGGAATATGGGTCACACCATCTGACACCGAATTCCTCAGTTTAAATGTGCAGACGCAACTGGAACGCCTTCACAGTGACATGATGCACTGGAGGACACTCCCGATCTCCCTGATGGGCCGTGCCGTCTTATTCAAAATGATGGCCCTGCCTCGGTTGCTCTATGCACTGCAGAGCTCGCCCTTCCCGATCCCGGAGCACATATTTAAAACAGTAGAGTCAGAGCAACGCTCATTATTGTGGAGTGGAGGGTGTCCGAGAATAGCACTTAAAAAACTGCAGCGGGAACTGTATGAGGGAGGGTTGGCAGTGCCAGACATCCGTCTCTACTACTGGGCGACACAGCTGGTCAACATAAATGGTTGGGTGTTTGCCCCACAGGAGGAACCCGCGTATCGGGTGGATCGCATGGCCCTGGGGGAGGGCTCCTACTTGCGACCTTATACTGTAAAACCAGACATAGTCAGACCTTGCCTCCCCAGACAGCGGTGGTGGTAGAGGTGTGGAAACGGGCAACGAAGTCACTGGGGTGGGAGGCGAAACTTACAGACCATACACCTTTATGGAAAGGCGACTTCCTTCGGGAGGTTGTGAAGCTGCGAGACCTGCGCCAGTGGAGCATGATAGGCATAGACACGCTGGGGGACATATGGCAGAGGGGAAAATTGGTAGATTTCACGACTCTACAGACAGAGTTCCACATGGGTGATGGGGAATTCCTTACTACCAACAACTCAAACACGCCATACATGCACATCTGACGCAGGGGGAACAACTACCTGAATATGCCCCACTTGAGGATAGGCTACTCCTATATCCTATGATTGACAAAGCTATCTCCCTTACCTATAAAAAGCTCGTTAATAACCTTCCGGACACACTGGGACCATTGAGGGAAAAATGGGAGTCGGATCTTGGCCTATTGGAAGACGATGACTGGAACGAGGCCTTGCAGTGCCCTAGAGAGGTTGCGATCCGGGCTAGATTCAGACTGGTTCAGCTGCGTGTCCTCCATAGGTCCTACACCCCACGGACAGTGCAATATAAGATGGGGTTTGCAGCTTCGCAAATCTGCTTAAGGGGTTGCGGGGAGGAGGGCACCTTCTTTCACATTCTATGGGATTGTCCCAAAATCCGCACGCATTGGCTTTGATTGCAGGAAATTATGGAAGAAGTGATTGGGGCTGAGGTGCCGCTGGAGGCCAGATGGCATGTTCTGGGGGTGACAAGTGACGTTACCTGGCCCAAGGGGGACAAGATATGGCTAGCCCTTGCCAGTATGCTGGCCAAGAGGAACATAGCTCGCCCTGGGGGAGTGACCTGTCACCAACGGTGGAGGAATGGGGGCAGGACCTGGACTGGTAGCAGGGCAGAGAAAGTTATTTATAATAGCCGGGGGTGCCCCCAAAAATGGGAGAAGATATGGTTGGCATGGAGACAATACAGGGGGAACTGGTTGAATACCCCAGACAGATCACCACTGGGTTGAGTGAGGCCCTTATTGGAATTTACCCTCTAATCGGCACGCTTTACGAGCACTTACTGAACCCTACTGTCTGAGGGACCACCCTTCAACAGTCGCAAGAGGGAATGGTCACGAAGCGGAGGGGGGGGGAGGAGGGAGGGGTAAGGACATTGCACAGGGGGGAGGGGGTCTGGGCAGTGAGGGTGCCTAAACACAGTATTTTGAATTTCGTAAGGGGTAAGCTATGGGGGTAGGCCAACATGGATCTCGCCAAGTGATTTTTATATTTGTGTGATGTAACTGTACCAATGCACTTCCACTGCTATCTGATGTGTATTATTTTAATGGAACTGTTATGTTTCAATAAAAAGATTTAAAAAAAAAAAAAAAGGCACTGAGGGAGGAGGGCCTCTAGTACTCCTTGATGTTCCCGGCCCGACTGCGGATTTTCCTGGATGGTGATACCCATTTTTGTGGCAGTCCGAAAACGGCCTGGGATTGAATCGAGGCCTACAAGAGTAGGGGCCCACGGGTCCCAAACCTCAGTCGGGGAATAAAGCGGAGCTTGGGCAGCGCTCCAGAAGGCGCTCTCGCAGGGGAGCCACTAAGAAACCAGCGTCATCACAAACAGAGAGGGCTGAAGCACTGCAGGCGGTGGCTGCGCTCATGCGGGGCAGGAGCCCTTCCACAGAGGTGGAGGTCCATTCTTCGAAGGACACTGGGGACAATGATTCTGACACCTCCCGTAGTGACAGCGTAAAGTTGCCGGTGGTGACTCCGAAGATGTCGGATTGTTGTGATTCTATCTAGGACCCTAATTCGATATTCCCGATTTATGCCCTTATGTGGTTATAACAAATAATATCCTTTTAAAGGCATAAGAATCATATCCATATTTAGTAATAGCCAATGCGGTCCAAATACGGCAAGGCTATCCCATAGACTCCTAGAAAGTACAACGCGTTCTTTAAACAAACCAAGCCTCCAGTAGCCCGGGAAATCCCCCTGCTTTTGTTTTGATTTGCACAAGAACTCCTGGAGTCCAGAAAGAACTGTTAGTTCTTAGTGACGTCTTATGTCCAACCTTACGTCAAACCCGGCACCTTTCAGGTATAAATATACCAACGTTGCCTTAAGCAAACACACGGTGGTTTGGAGCAGAGCGGCTATCTACTTGCCTGAAGCCCAGCTGATGCGAGAGCCGAAGGAAGCCGCCCCTCCCTTTTGACGCACTGAGAAAGACGCTGTCTTTTTCTCCAGCCGAGAAAATCCAGCTCCGGTGTTTCCAGTCACCCTTGCGGGTTGCTGGGAGATCGAGTCCTGAGAAAGAGATACAAGACCTCCTTCATTCTAGAACCAAGGTACGGAGCTGACTAAACCCTTAAGAGAATTCTTGATTCAGATTCCTTGGCAAAAAACAACTTAACTTAAACTGCAACTTACTTACTCCTTCCCACGTATTAGGCTTAGGTCAGGTACACCGGGGTAGGCGTATCTTAGAAGCACCAGTTGAGTACGTTAGTCAATGTTTTTATGTATGTATATATTTTATCCGTTTTAAAGTATCATATGGCTAAGAAACCATATCAATGCTTTTACAGTATTATTTCATAATACTACTTTTACTGTACGCACTTTACTTCATGATAAGTATTGCAATTGTGGCAATTCATTTCTCTTGCATGAGAAAGAAGACTGCTCAATAAATAACACCTTTTATTGAAAACGCCTGTCTCTCTATTTCTCTGCACTCTGGTGAAACTAAGTATGCACGATTGACTGAGTGAAATAGCTGTCTATTGTTTTCACACGACTCTAGAGATATACTCTTTATTCTGAGGGAGCAAAGTTGTCATGTTTATGCGGTTGTCAGAAACGAATCCCTTCTTGTCTAATCAGGAGAGTTAACTCCTTCCTGAACATTCAAGAAAGTTTCTAGTGACCTCTGAGCTAGCTGGCAAAACTAATTAAGTCTAATATAGTCAGTAGAGACCTAGATGACCTCAGTCCTACTTCTACACTGCTGTTTATATTATTCCAATGCTCAGAGCCTATTGGGAATATAGGAACTACACTACATGGCGCCCAACGTTTGGTAAGGCGATAATCTAACGCAAGACATTAGAGTAACTCAGTCGTGCTTTTTCACACAGACCCTTTTCCCGTAAAAACTTCAAAAGACGTCTGGAGTGGGTAAAAGGTTATCCGCCGGAACTTAGTAGGAAGAGATTCCTATGTATTAGTTTTTGGTTTAGTCAACGTTGAAGGATACAGTGTTCCAAAATATTGTGCACCTAATCTTTGTTTCCTTGGAAACCTGCTCTGCAAACTTTCATTAAAACAATGTCAACTAACGGCGACAGCAACGAAACCGGTGGAGCTGCAGTAGAGGCGAATCAACCAAGTTTCGATGTTACAGGGTTTAATGAAAATGAACCGGATGCAATTATCATCCCGGCAAATGTAAGAAGAACTCTAACTCTTAAACTTATAGAAAATGGACTATCACCAAGAGGTGGTACAGTCATATTTGTGGTAGAGGCTCATGAATATCGGCAGACAGAGGTATTCTATTCATGGATACACTTTCCAGCAGCAAACGCTGTAACACAAGACTTCCACTATTACAAAATAGAGGAACCTCCGGATGAATACACTCCTTGGAGGACGTTGAAATCCCACTAACTTACCAAGAGCACCTGCTCTGGTTTAAAGGCGCCCTAAAACATAAAAATCACATCACCAGGCTCGGTCCACTAGTTAGACCAGGAGCCACGTTGCCGGTTCTAGCCAGCCACACACCAGAATCAGACATAGAAAAAATGTCAAGCGAAGTACTTTTAGTTAAAATAAAAGAATTGACAAAGGCATATAGAGAATTAGTTCAATTGGCAATGGACGACATAACATACCTGCAGTAATTGAAAGAAACAGATATAGCAGAACAACCATTTGAACTTGCCAGAATCATAGAAAAATCCTATGAAGAACTAGGTAGAGATAGTTTGGGTGGGAAACCAATAAAACCCCAACTAACTGAAAATCCTGAAAAAAACCTTTATTAAAAATAATCTAAACACTCCAAAAAAGAGTTGGGATGGTAATAAACAATCCACTCCCAGAGAAAAACGATTTCAGTCCAGAGGAAGGTCTCCTCAATGGAGAGAAAGATCTCCGGACCGAGGAAACAAGTCTCCCAAGAGGGAGCCCTCTGAAAAAAGATACAACCTTAGAGATAGGGATACATTGAGAAAACCTGATAGATATCAAGATATTGATACACGTCCCTCTCGATCTTTTCAGACTTCCTCACAGAAATCGGAAAGAAGAGGACGGTCAGAACACAAGGAAGAGCACGTCAAGCCCAAAGACAAGGAGCCTGCTCATCAAAGTAAAAATTACATTTTCAAAAAAAGAAGGTAGCAAGTATTAGAATAAAACATGCAGAGAATATTGAGGACACAACTGAAAAAGGGAGAGTGGGCCCAGACAATGCTAGACAGCGCAGCAGAAGTGACCATAGCTCGCAAGATCCTGATGAATCTTCTGGAGACAGTGGACACGAATGAATACATTCAGGTGGAAACTGCAGACACCAGAGTTAGCAAACCCCATAAATTATACGAAATGACATTACGTATAGAGGGGGACAAGACTAGGAAAGTAAGGGGTCTCTTTTGGGATAACCTTTCGAAAGGCTATGACATCCTGTTAGCTGAGAAAGACTGGCCACCAGAGTTTGTCAGGGAGTGCCCACATGGCGAAGAAATGATTATGCCTGCCTTCTCAAATCATATTCCAATTTATAAAAAATATACATTTGCAAGAAAATGGGCAGTAGCCCAAAGCTCCTGCATTATACAAAAATCATGTAGGATGGGATGAGGATTCTCCTCACCACAAAATCCAGTTAAAAAGTCAACTCACTGCACAAAGGCAGTAAGTACCCAGTTAAGCAAGAAGCTAAAAAGCAAGTCAGGGAGATCTTAGATCAACTTGAATACCAGGGGGTGATTGAAACATGCACCTCCCGAATGAACAATCCTTTGTTTCCTGTCTCCAAGCCAGACGATTCATATCGTCTAGTTTTGGACTACAGACAGCTAAATTCCTGTTGCAAAACATTTGCAGTACAAAACTCACACAGTGCAGCACTAATGAATAACATCGTGCGCAAAAAATATAAAACGACATTAGATATCTCTAATGGATTCTTTTGTCAAAACATAGCACCTGAAAGCAGGTATTTGACCGCTTTCTCAATAATGGGGTGACAAAAAAATTCTGTCGACTCCCACAGGGATTCAAGAATAGCCCAGGATTATTCTCAGCAAGGGTAACAGAGTTACTACAAATATATGATGATGAGGCATTATCCTATGTCGATGACATCTATCTCACAGATGACGACCTGGAGACACACTTGAAAAGAGTGAACACCATAATACATGGGTTCGCAGCTGAAGGGTACAAATTCAACTTTAAAAAGTCACAAATTGCTCACCTAACTGTCCTGTTTTTAGGATATGAATTATCAAGTGAAGTCAAAAGCCTAGCAGACAACTTCTTAGAGAAGTGTGCTCTACTCCAAGCTCCAAAAACGCTGAAGAATTTACAATCAATACTAGGTTTCCTGAATTTCGGAAGAACATACATTCTAAATTATGCAGAGAGGGTTAAACCTCTCTATGAATTAATAAAACCTGATTTCAAACCAATAAATTGGACTCAGAAACACACAGAAATTTTAAGATTATTACAGACAGACATGTTAACTAAAACAAAATTGCAAACACGCGAAAACGTACGCAACCTTGTAATCCGAGTCATCCCAGGAAGATGCGGATTCACGTAACTGACCTCTAATGAGGGAGAAACGGTACCAATAGCTTACAAATCACACTTGTAACACAAGGGATTGTACAGAGTTCCCCTAGTAAAGGTCTATAAAGGAGTCTCGCTCTCAGTGAAGGTGGTGGAGAGGAGGGAGCCAAAGGGTCCCTTTTCGGAACTAAGAAACCTCATACAACTGCAAGGCTGGATGACATATTTCATTCAGCCCTTTGTGATGTTGTTTGCATCATCGGCTTCCTGCTCCTGCGTCAAGCCGGCGCTGCAATGCCTGACGGGTAACACTATGTGTTACTCTCTGTCGGAGTTCTTTTGTTCCTTGCCGTGATGTTTTGGTTTGTGAGGTACAAAAAATAGGTGAAGTAGTGAGCGGAATGTGGGTTAAAATAAGTTAGGTAGTCCACTAAGAAAACTTTAATGGTGTGGCTAGCTACTTTGTTAAAAAGTGAAAAGAGGGGTATAGAGGACCAAGGTAACCATTAGTATGGCCTCATTTCAACCCTCCAACATGGTCAACATGTTTCATGCCCACAGGGGGCAATTCTTCAGGACCAAAAATTGTGCTCATATACTTAAAAAGTACCCTTGGGAGAACCTCAAGAGTACGGGTAATACAACCTTGTTAGGTCAATGCCCGGAGTTCAGCCAAAAAAGTACTGTCACACCGTCGGACCTAGGGATACAAACAGGAAACAACAGAATCGTCTTTCATTAATTGCTCAGAAACTAAGCTATTTTAATTGTCCCCGAATAAACATCAAACTAAAAAGGTAACACCCAAGCCATAGTGATTCAATCGATCGCAGGACCGTTGGGTTTGTGCAGGGCGTGTGCGAGAGAACGAGAGAGAGACTCTTTATAACCAAGTGGTCCCAGGAAGGAAATTTAATTGGGATCAAGGCGCCTTTGGTGTAATTATACAAAGACAACCAGTTAAAAAACAAACAAAATACAGGGAATGTTGATATTTACAAGAGGAATCATACAAAGAAGTAATAGCGCCTCTAGTGTCAACCGCGCATAGGTAGTTAACATTGAACAATGTAAAGAAACTCTCCAACAAGGGGGGGAAGGGGAGGGAGAGCACAATAGAGAGTTTCTATATGCTGAGTGCATCTAAATTGTGCTTAGCAGGTGGTTTATTTCGCACTGGTGCTCGCTGTAGATATGGACTTACCAATCTCAAGGTTGTCTCTATCTGCGCGGCTGGTTCCAGTGGGGCGTGTGCTAGAGGGGTTGACCTGTAGAGGCAATCAGCATCAAAACAATATATAGGATTAACCTCTCTGACCCAACTGGATGATGAGTTGATTATAAGGGTGGACGGGGTCACTAGAGGACCGTTAAAGGTAACTTCCCGTCAGGCCATGCTGGTCGGAATGGCCGAGTCCCAGCCACAGTCCGCGGTACCGCTCGCTGCAGCCCGTCCGCGCCACCCAAGGGAGCCTCAGAACGGATGGGCGGAGAGCTGTCAGGCAGCCCCGTTTGTAGTAGGAAAGTGCCTGCGAGGTGGCGGGCCCGGGCCGCGAGGCAGGCGTGACCGCTAGACCCGGCGGGGGCTGTTACCACTGACCGCAGGCGGGCGGAGAAATCCGCCTCGAGCGGTCCCCTAGGGGGCCGTCAGAAGAGTACTGAAAAGACCCATGGGAAGGGGTCCTATAAGCTTACCTTAGCCACAGCGGGACAGTGCCGATAGAAACCTACCCCCACTCGCAGCGGCGTGTGGTGAAAACGCGAACCAGCCGGTACTGCGCAGGAGTCCACACGCCGGTTAAATGTCAGAGTGGAGAAAGTAGGGAGGGCGGGCGGCGGGGTGTGTCCCATGACGTGTGGGGCAGGGAACCATTCAGGGCCATCTCAGGGAGGAGATAGAGGTGTTGCTGCATGTAAGGGAACGTGAGCAAAGAGGTGTAGGGTTTAGGAAAAGGCACGTTTCTCATCAGTGCGAAGCCTCAGTCACCCGCTATCACCCGCCAGGTGAAACCCAGTGGGTGAGTTTGCACACGGCCCTGGGGGTGAAAAAGGAACCAATGTTGGTGGAGGCGGTGATAGTGGGCGGCCCCTCGTTTTTTTCAGGGGGGGAGAGAGAGCGGGGGTAGAGAGAGCGGGGGTAGAGAGGGGACCCATAATAGCGCAGGGCGAGCGGTGCCCCACGTGGTAGCCTGGCCCCAATGGAGGTAAGGGGGTGACGGGCTGGGGAGAGTATAATGGATGGAACATTGGATATAGGCACATGACCAAGCAAGTCAGTCCACGGGGCAGATACCAAGGAGGCCAAACAAGGCGGGCCCCAGAGGTTATTATTAGTTGGAAGAGTTATGGTTGTCGGTGATGCCATCGAGGGGTGCGTGGACCTAGCCCATCCATTCAAAGGGAGGTGCAAGGGTACACCAGACATGCTCATATGGGTACAGACAAGGTGTCTGCATACACTGTCTGGCAGTGACGTCAATCTTAGTCAAGGTGAGAGGGACAGGTCAGAGGGTTAGTTGGCTAGTTGATTCCAAGGGACGGAGTCATTCAATCCGCAAGAGTCTAACTGTAGACGGTGCACCCACCTCTGTTCCAGTCTATACAGAGATTGTTGACTGATGGATGGGTGGCATTCCAACACTACCCATTGCATGTTATCTGCTGAATGTCCGGCTTTCTTACAATGTTCATATAGCCTTGTGTGGGTCTTGGCACAGCGAATGTTGCTGTTGTGTTCAATTATCCTTGTTTTCACAGGGCGCATTGTCATGCCAATATATCGGAGGCCGCATGGGCAAGAGAGCATGTAAATACAACGACTGCTGTTGCAATTGGTGTGTTTGGTCATACGCCACGTGAAGGATTGGGACAAAGTCAACTCTTTGCTCTGTATGGACTGAGGGCAGACAATACAGCTGCCACATCTAAAGTGGCCCACAACAGGTGGGAGGCCCCAGAGTGTATTCAAGTGGTTGGCGCTAGATTTCTTAGGTCGAGTGTGGGTAAGAGCATCTTTAAGATTAGCAGTTCTTTTGAAGGCAAAGCGTGGACGTGGAATGTCCAAGCCTGCCAAATTCAGAGTACCCCAATGCGAGTTGATGGTCTTCTTGATGAAGTTAGAGTTCTTCGTGTAAGTTGTTACACAAGTGATGACGTCATCTACTGGCTTTGGATGTGTTTCCAACAAGGCTTCCCGATTGTTATTGAGAGCTCGTTTGGCTGATTGTTTTAGAAGTCTAGTTGGATACCCCCTCTCTTGGAGTTTGTGTTGTAAGATAGAGGCCTCGCGCTGGTAGTCTGTGACTGACGTACAGTTTCTGCGGATCCGCAGGAACTGCCCGAAGGGCAGATTGTCCCTTAGGGCCCTGGTATGGTGACTCTGGTATGGAAGGAGACTGTTCCTGTCGGTCTCTTTCTTGTAGAGGGTGGTAGTAATCTCCGTAGGGTCTAGTCTGATGGTTAAGTCCAGGAAGGGTAATGATACCTCAGAGATGGTTCCTGTGAATTTCAGGTGTGGGTTTTGGAGATTAATCCATGTGAGAAAGGCCTCACAGCTCGTCCGGTCCCCTTTCCAAAGGATCAGGATGTCGTCGATGTAGCGACGCCAGAGGGACAGATGTTCAAGGAATGGGTTTGTGTTGGCTTGGTAGATGTGGTGCTCACACTTGTACACACAAGCTGAAATGAAATTCAGTTCTACTGAAAAGATTCTAATAGCGGTTCAAACTGCTGTAGCAAAAGAAAGAGCCCAAGCCCAAGGCAGGAGGATATCTGTTTTAACAGCAGAATCAGCCCTTGAGGCATTAACAAGCCCACGCAATCTGAATGCAGTGGCATTGATCCAAAATGGATACAATGGGAAAATTACCTTGCTGCAGAAGACGTGAAGCACTATTTTGACCCGAAAATGAAAAAACTAGAAGATCTAGAATACGAACAAGAATATCCTCTGCCAATCGAAATTCTGCCCTCTCGAACAGTACACATGTGTAATCTACATGGACAGATTTGCACAACACTACGATGTAGAGAAAAAATCCTACAACGCAGCGTGCACGATTGTTAAAGGTCGCTGGCGCTTTGGTAAATTCAGACCAATAATCACAAAAACTGAATCACTCAGAAACTATACAGCTCAGCGAGCTGAAATAAGATCTTTAAAGATGGCGCTTGAAAATGCCGATCGTGAATTCCCGACACTGATAGTGTGCGATTCGCATTTCTGTGTCAAGTCTTACAATAATGACATGCAGACATGGATCAAAAACGATTACAAAGATGACACAGGTGCCACAATAAAGCATAAAAAGCTCTGGGAACAAAACTACTGAAAACATTTTGAACTATTTTTCCCTGAAAGCGAAATTATTTTTTTTCACTTCCAAAATATTTACCTTTTTTCTGGCACATGGTACTCTGCTTAAAGGGGCGTGGCTTCGGAGCCGATGGGGATGGCGGCGTGAGCTCGGAGCTCCGAGCCTGGCCCAGCAATTATCCTGTTTTAAAATCACACTGGACCCAGGAAAGTGACCCATCGCAGACCGGAGCATCGGAGAACGGAGTCAGTGACCTGAGTGCGGTCGAGGCCCGTCTGAAACCGACAGGAGCGGCGAATAGGGCATTGGCGATTCCTCGGAGAGGCCGAGAGTAATGGCGACCGCCACTGCTGTGGCGGAGAAGACGGCCGACGTGTGACCAGCGATTGCGCCGGATATGGAGGCGGCTCCTGGGGTCCCATACCAGCGGCCTGTGGGGCCTTTACTCGAGGAGCTGAGGATGTGGCGACTGGGGTGAAGACTGCTACCCCTGGGAAGCGGAGCTGCACCGGGAGCCCGGCTCTCATGATGGCGGGGCTCGAGACGTAAGCACGACCGCTGGAGAGGAGGCGACCTTGCTGAGGACACCGCCGGAGCTTGGCCGTGGGGGAGCGGGGAGCCGGACCTACTGCGATGAGGACCGGCGGTCTCGTGGCGTAAGGCTGGATGCGGAGGAGCTGGCCGGGAAGTGCTGGTGGTGAGCGCAGCTGAGAGGAGCCGTCGCTTGGGGACTAGGAGGTGCCTGGCTGTCCGTGCACCGCTGTGGAGAAGAAGTGTAGCGGGAGAGCGGCTGGAGTGCACAGACTGCGGAGTACCGGTGAGTGGGGTGCGGCTGGCTTGAACCCTCTGATGTGGTGGTGGGAGCGGGGGGCCAGCGGGCCGCGCCCTGCGAGCCGGGGGAAGTGGCCTGAGGTTCCTAGGGGCCTAGGGGGGCCTCCAACTCGACCTAGGCCGCAGTCAAGGGTGGCCTGACACGGCCGGGTGGCCACCGTACAGCAGTGAGGCCTGGGGCGCCATCGATCACACGGGAGACATTACTGAGGCCACCGTAGGGCGGAGGAACCAGCAGCTGAGCCTGCGGGCAGGACTTCGCGGATAGCGGGCCTAACCTGCCTCCTAGCGCTAGTCGGGGCAGCTGTGTGGGGTGGCCTGCGGAGTGGGGAGCGGATATCTCGGGGCCAGACTGAGCCACTGAACAGACTGCAGGCACCAGGCTGCGGGTGGTAGACCACTGGACATTGAGTGGGGATCAGTTGTAACGGCCGCAATATCGAGGGCCACCGGACAGGGGCACTCGATTTTGGAAAGGCGCAGGGGAGCAGGTTGGCGCAGCTCGCTGTGGCCACTGGCGCATAAACGAAAGAGGAAAGCGGATCAGAGGCTGGACATTGGCGTGGGTTGCTCACGGCGGGAGCACTGGTGTGGGGAGTCCAATTGGTGGTCGTGGCCTCACTCAACACGGCCGTAATACCGGAAGCCTTGTGAGATTGGGGCGCAAGAGAGGGACACTGCGAGGAATATTGCCGGTCACCAGCTTAAAGGACACAGCCCCATCAGAACGGGGATAGGCACACGCCCAGGTAACCATGGGCAAGACCAATGGGAAGCAGGAGGGGGCTGCGGACCCGGAAACGCAGGAACAGATAACACAGGGGCCTGCGGACTTGCAACAGCAGCTGGACCGCATCCTGGAGGCCATCTCTGCGACGCGAGACACGTTAAGGCAAGACATTGCCCAGGTGGCGACAGGACTAGGGTTGTTACGAGCGGACCACGCCAAACTAACAGATAGAGTGAAAGCCAATGAGGTCACGCTGCAGGAATTGGCACCGGCTCATGCAGCTTTGGAGGGCAAGGAGGCGACCGCTCTGGAGCGGATACAGACCCTGGAGAAAAGGGCAGAGGAGGCGGAGGGAAGGAATAGGCGCAACAATATAAGCGTGGTGGGGCTACCCGAAAAAATAGAAGGAGGCGACATGATAGGCTACTTGGAACCATGGCTACGGACAATGGTGGCACCTGAGGGCCTCACCACCTTCTTCACACTTGAGCGAGCTCATCGTGTCCCTGCGCGACCCCCGCAACCGGGTTGCCCACCGAGGCCAGTGGTGGCACGGCTCCTGCACTACAAGGACAGAGACCTCTTGCTTCAAAGGGCCCGCCGAGATAGACCATTTGAAGTGGATAACAGTAAAGTAACCATATTTCCGGACTACACCTATGAGACTCAGCGGCTTAGAGCGTCCTTTCTCTCTGTTAAGCGCGAACTCAGAGCTGAAGGAATACAATATTCCTTGCTATTTCCTGCCAAGTTGCGGGTCATACTGGATGGCACCACGCATTTCTTTGGAACGCCTGCAGACGCATGGGAGTGGCTGGAAACCTATAAAGCGGGGACAGATCGTACGGAGCGCAATGCTGCAGAGCAACATAAGACTACGCAAGTCCGAAAGTCACAGCGCATACGCCAACGGCGACAAGGCTCGTGGAAACCTTCGACTTCCCAAACAGGCGAAGAGAGGCAAGCGGCTCTGCACGCAGTGAGGGCGCTCTCGGGGACTCAACAAAGTACATCACAGCGGGGAACCGAATCTGAAGGGCACAAAACGTGTTCTGAGACTGAACTGTCAGAGGCAGACAGTATCCAGGGCCCGAAGATCACCCCGCACACAGCAGACGTGGTGCTGGATACCTGAACTGGAGTAGTGCAAGTCGACTGATGGCGGCTGGGGCTCCCAGCTGTAATAGGGCACCGACCCTCTGTTATTACCCATAGGGGTCGGATACTTCGGACTACCACTAAGGGGCCAGGGCGGAGGGCTGGCGTAGCTGCCTGTTGGTCCGGAGTTGCACCCTACCGGCCCTTAAGGCACATCTGCAGTGGCTACTGTGGAAAGTTGTTGAATGTTGGGTTTGTTTGATTGTGTTTGGATGGGGGCTGATACCTTGCTGTTAGGTCCTGTTCTGGGGGGGGGGAGGGAGGGGAGGGCTGGATATGTTGATTCACGGGGTGGACTGCTTGGTGTGGGTGTGTGCATGACACTGAGTGGAGGGGGCAGGTCAATTAGCGATGGGGGCATTACCTGAATTGCTTTGCATCTCCTGGAATGTGCGCGGCCTGCATACAATGACAAGGAGACACAAGGTCCATGCGTATTTGGTTAGGAGGGGGGTTCAGATCGCCTTCCTCCAGGAGACCCATCTTACCGCAACAGAGGGGCAGGCACTGCAACGCAGGTGGAGGGGACAGGCCTACTACACGTCATATTCAGCATACGCGAGAGGTACATTAATATGGATCCGGGCTGGGGTTCCTTTTCAGGTCACGCGACAACTAGTGGATCCGGGGGGTAGATACGTGGCGGTGGAGGGCCGGCTATACGGAAGAGACATCACACTATGTAGCCTTTAAGCACCAAACACTGACCAGGCTCACTTCTTTGAACACATATCGGGGTCCCTGGCCCACTGTTTCACTAACCCTACATTGGTGGGCGGTGATTTTAATTCCCTGACGGATGTTGACCTGGATAGATCTCACCCTCCGCTAATGGACTCACCAGTGCGCAGATTGACTAAGTCTAGGGTGACTTGGCAAGATAGGTGGGTATTGGTGGACATTTGGCGTAGTCAGCACCCCCGCGACCGGGACTACTCCTTTTTTTCAGCTCTCCATGAGCTCCACGTGCGCATAGACGCAATACTGTGCTCGGGGTCGGTGGGGCTCTCAGAATATCTTACCAGGACGTTATCAGACCACAATCCGTTGCTGATCTCTCTTAACTGGGAGTTGGCAACATCGTCCATTCCGACATGGCGGCTGCGCCCGGAAGCTCTGGAGGACCAGGCCTACCAAACTGCAATACGAGAAGGCGTAGAACAATTCTTTGCAGTCAATGCGGGCACGGCGTCGATCAGAGCAGTGGAATGGGACGCCTTTAAGGTTGTGACCCGAGGGCTATGTATTAGCAAGTCTGCAGGGATGCGGAAGGCATTACTGGATGACATAGTCAAGGCAGAAGGGAAACTGAGGGTGTTGGAACAGCAGAGACCTGGACAACAGACGCTGCATACACAACTATTGGCGGCTAAAGAACAGGTGGCAGTGGAGGTAGAAAGGCTACGCAGCTTTGATTACAAAAAGTACAGTGAGAAGACCCACGCGGAGGGAGACAAGGCGGGGCGCTATTGGCATGGCTGGTGGACCCGAGGCCACGAGGGGGTCCCATCTTGGGGATGGAGACGGAACCGGACACTGTGGTGTATACCCAACATGGGATCATGAAATGCTTTCGGGACTATTATGAGGTGCTGTATGAAAGCGGCTTGCAGGAAAACAGCGACGGGCTAGTGGAGTACCTGGAGGAATGCCAGGTTCCACGAGTGGAGGAAGACCAGGCTAAGGTACTAGGAGGGGACATTACAATGGCTGAAGTGCGCAGTGCCATCAAGCACATGGCTCGGAATAAAACTCCGGGGGCGGATGGGCTCCCAGTAGAGTTTTATGCACAATACATAGATCTTATTGCCCCACGACTCCTAGAGGTCTATAGGGAAGCTAAAGAACTGGGTCATCTACCTTCATCTATGAGGGAAGCGCTGATTATTCCTCTCCTGAAGCCGGGCAGGAGCAGCGTGAATGTCACATCTTATAGGCCGTTATCTATGTTGACGACGGACTAGAAGATCCTGAGCAAGATTTTGGCGAATAGGCTCCTGCCATACATGACCACCCTTGTGCATCCGGATCAGGCCGGATTTATCCCGACCAGAAACACTTCCACGAATATACGCCGGCTTCTGGGAATGTTGGGTGCGGACCATCGTGGGTTGGATACCCCAGCAGTGCTTTCTGTTGATATAGAAAAGGCCTTCGATAGCCTAGAATGGCACTATCTTTATGCAGTGCTGGACAAGTTTGGTCTGGGCCCGCACTTTGGGACTTGGGTCAAAGTTCTCTACACATCGGCGGTGGCGAGAGTGCGGCTTGGGCGACTGATATCAGACCGATATCCGGTCGAGAGAGGGACGAGGCAGGGGTGCTCGCTGTCCCCGCTGCTGTCTGCTTTGGCAATAGAACCCCTGTCTATACAAGCGAGGTCGGGACGATGCTTTGATGGGCTTTGGCGGAATGCTATGCCGCACCGCATCTCGTGGTACGCCGATGATCTCCTACTATATCTGGAGAACACGGGAGCAGCACTGCGAGAGGCAGTCACACTGCTGGCCCGGTTTGGAGACCTGTCGGGGCTCAAGGTGAACTGGACGAAGACGTGCCTTCTGCCAGTCCACCCGAGTACAGAGATCCCAACTCTCCCCCGGGAGATACGGTGGGAACCAAGCTGCATTACATATCTAGGAGTTCGGATCTACCATGAGGCCGCGAATGTCTTGGAGGGGAACGTGGGACGGTGCGTACGAGCCTTGAAGGGTAGTTTGGCGTTCTGGTCCACACTGCCGTTGTCAGTACTGGGAAGGGTAGCCTTACTTAAAATGGTGGCGTTGCAGCGGCTCCTTTACTACTTCCGGACACTTCCGGTATGGATTCCGCCAACAGTGTTCAGAGAGCTGAGATCAATGGTCGTGGGCTTTCTGTGGGGTGCAGGCAGGAGACGGATTGCCCTGGACAAATTGCTACGACCTAAACTGGAAGGGGGGCTGGCGGTCCCGGACTTTGAAAATTACTACCTGGCGGCGCAGCTGCAGGTTCTTACACAGGCGGTCGCCATGGAGTTCCGGGGCCCTGACCGAGTACGAGGCACAGGGATACAGAGACATGTTCTCTCGTATATAATACTGCAGCAAGCGCTTCACCCTAGGGACCTATCCCTAGAGGAAACCACGTTGAGGGCGTGCTGGAACAGCAGTCAACGCAAGGCGGGAGTGCAGCAGCCGTACGCGCCGGAGATACCGTTGGGGATGCTGACTGCGCTTCCTCACGGGAGTGACTGGTCGGTTCTGGAGGACTGGGAGAAGCTGGGCATCTAGATGGTGGGGGATCTGTATGAAGAGGGTGAATTACTGACGTTTGAGGCATTGCTAGACAGATATGGCCTGTCGCTGGGCGACTTTCTAGTTCATGCTGCGGTGGTGGCGGCGATCAGAAAGCATTGGAGGGGGGGCCACACTGAACCAACAACGACGCTGGCATGTCAATATGTAGTGATGGCAGCGGGGACTGTGAAGGCCGCCACCTGCCTCCACTCCAGGATACTACGAGAGGGGCTGCAGCCACTGACAGATTTAAAAACTAAATGGGAGGAGGGGATAGGCAAACCCATACCAGACACGACATGGGGGAGTATAATCCAACGAACATGGAAAGGTACGCGGAACGCGAGACTGCAATTGATAAATTTTTTTATCCTGCACCGGGCGTACCTGACGCCAGGCAGAATTCAGAAATACTTCCAGGTGCACGATGCGGCATGCCCCAGGTGCTTGGAAGGGGGGGGCGGACCTAGAGCATATGCTCTGGCATTACCCGAGATTGAGAGATTACTGGAAACAAGTCGGCGAGCTGCTGAACGAAGTCACCAGTAGGGAGCTCACTTATGATATGGCCACGTGTTTACTGCTTTGGTTCCCCCATACACCTAAGACAAAAATAACTAGTAAATTTATAGATTTGGGGCTCATCTTAGCGAAGAGAGAGATAACATTACACTGGAAGTCGAAGGAGGGCCCGTCCTACCAGCGATGGAAGGCGGACCTTCTTAAATGGGCGAAGTGTGAGAGCGCGGTCAGGTTGAGGCAAGCGCAACGTTCAGGACAGGAAAAGATTTTGGAACATGCGAGGGCATGGGAGTTGTTAACGCAGATAGTAGCTGCTCCGCTACATGAAGATGATGATTAGGAATAGCGAAGCGCGCATCCCACTTGCGGTCACCCTCAAGAGGCTGTCCCGCGGCTGTTGACCACGCAACACTTGATGTATCCGCATGACTATGCACACTCACACCACAGGGGGGGAGGGAGGGGAACATAACTGTTGGGGTTTGTTGGCATACTGTTGAATGGGCAAGTATTGATTGAGTGTACAGAATGCCACGGTCCTGCTGTATGATGATTGTAACTTTCATGGCCATGGGATTGCGGGGCTATTGGGGAGAAAATAGAAAAGACTGTAAACTTTTGATATTGCATATAACTGTACTGTGATACTATAATTTCTCCGCAGTCGCTAATAGACAGTTGTTTTTTAAAAATGGTACTCTGCTTAAAGTAGAACTATTCTTAGAGAACAGAGCTTCTATTTTTAGAGATACTAGAGAATATTTTACCTCAGCCTCTAGCACATGTACAGTATTGTATAAAATATGTGATGAAATGGTCTTGACCTTTTCTGTATTCGGAGCCATTTCATGTGTAATTTTCGCAATTCATTCAGCTGATATATATATATGCATTTAACTGAATGGCACCACTGCTTGAAAAACGTACAGTACCAATACTCATTTTTGTGTATATGCCATACACCATTTCAAATGCAATTTGTGTATTTTGGGGTGGGTTGGAAAACACATGCATCGTTAATATGTTTAATATTGCTTAGTAATTAGTAATGATAGACATTAA
This sequence comes from Lissotriton helveticus, assembly GCF_964261635.1. Classification (NCBI taxonomy): domain Eukaryota; kingdom Metazoa; phylum Chordata; class Amphibia; order Caudata; family Salamandridae; genus Lissotriton; species Lissotriton helveticus. The sequence continues at coordinate 559,292,708 of NC_136073.1, forward strand.
TACGTGGAGTGGCTGTTGTGATTCTATCTAGGACCCTAATTCGATATTCCCGATTTATGCCCTTATGTGGTTATAACACAAAATATCCTTATAAAGGCATAAGAATCATATCCATATTTAGTAATAGCCAATGCGGTCCAAATACAGCAAGGCTACTCCCATAGACTCCTAGAAAGTACAACGCGTTCTTTACGCAGCGCATTCCATCCTGCTACAGTGTCTAAACAAAGCAGGTGTCACTGAGTCAGCGCTAGGCTGGTTGAAAGCGTTCCTCACAGACCGCAGCTTTCCGGTTCAACTGGGCTTTTTTAAATCATATGCTATAGCCTTAGAACAAGAGGTGCCTCAGGGCTTGGCCCTGAGCCCTACTTTGTTCAACTTATATATGGCCCCCTTAGCAGAGGTGGTGCAAGCGTACGGTGTGGAGTTAGTCTCCTACGCTGACGACACCCAACTGCTGATTTCCCTGTACCAAGCACCTTCAACAGCGGCATCTAACTTCAAGGCCTGTATGCAGGCCCTGGCAGGTTGGATGAACTCTCACTGCTTGAAGCTTAACGGCTCCAAGACTGAGGTTATGGTGATTGGAGGGAACAACTCTACCTGGACGGCTGGCCAGCTTGTTTGGGCCCAACGCCCATTCCCTGTAAAGAGGCAAAGAACCTGGGAGTGTGGGTTGATCCCAAACTATCTTATGAGGGCCATATTCACCGCCTAGTGGGAAAGTGCTTTGGGGTGTTAAAAACTCTCAACCACACCCTAGATTTACTTCCGCTGGAGGCCAGGCGCACCATGACTCAAGCATTGGTAACTTCCCGTATGGATTACGGAAATGTTCTACTCTTAGGTGCCACAGCAAAAAGCATGGGGCGCCTGCAGGTTCTTCAAAATACGGCCGCCCGCCTGGTCTTGAGACTCCCAAAAAGAGCAGCTTCTAAACCTGCTCTTGCGGCTCTACACTGGCTACCGGTCAGAAAGAGAGTCATGTATAAAGCGCTCTTAATATGCCACAGGATTATATGGCATAAAGCTCCATCCTATCTCCAGGACATTGTACACACATATGAGCCAAACAGAGTACTACGCTCAGTAGGGACGGGCCTATTGAGGGTTCCCAGTGTAAAAAAGAGCAAAACTGGGAGGCCGCTCATTCAGACTGTTAGCGGCAAGCAACTGGAATCGGCACCCGGTTGGCCTCAGACAGGAAGAATCAGAGACTAAGTTCAGAAAACTCTTAAAAACTCACCTGTTTAATCTTTAAACACTCTGCTGGGCGGAGGAGCCTACCACAACCACTATACTTATCTTATCTCCATAGCGCGGGGACACGCCGAGATGGCGTCGCCAGGCGCTTTATAAATTTCTTTATTATTATTATTTAAACAAACCAAGCCTCCAGCAGCCCGGGTAATCCCCCTGCTTTTGTTTTGATTTACACAAGAACTCCTGGAGTCCAGAAAGAACTGTTAGTTCTTAGTGACGTCTTATGTCCAACCTTAAGTCAAACCCGGCACCTTTCAGGTATAAATATACCAACGTTGCCTTAAGCAAACACATGGTGGTTTGGAGCAGAGCGGCTATCTACTTGCCCGAAGCCCAGCTGATGCAAGAGCCGAAGGAAGCCGCCCCTCCCTTTTGACGCACTGAGAAAGACGCTGTCTTTTTCTCCAGCCGAGAAAATCCAGCTCCGGTGTTTCCAGTCACCCTTGCGGGTTGCTGGGAGATCGAGTCCTGAGAAAGAGATACAAGACCTCCTTCATTCTAGAACCAAGGTACGGAGCTGACTAAACCCTTAAGAGAATTCTTGATTCAGATTCCTTGGCAAAAACCAACTTAACTTAAACTGCAACTTATTTACTCCTTCCCACGTATTAGGCTTAGGTCAGGTACACCGGGGTAGGTGTATCTTAGAAGCACCAGTTGAGTACGTTAGTCAATGTTTTTATGTATGTATATATTTTATCCGTTTTAAAGTATCATATGGCTAAGAAACCATATCAATGCTTTTACAGTATTATTTCATAATACTACTTTTACTGTACGCACTTTACTTCATGATAAGTATTGCAATTGTGGCAATTCATTTCTCTTGCATGAGAAAGAAGACTGCTCAATAAATAACACCTTTTATTGAAAACGTCCGTCTCTCTATTTCTCTGCACTCTGGTGAAACTAAGTATGCACGATTGACTGAGTGAAATAGCTGTCTATTGTTTTCACATGACTCTAGATATATACTCTTTATTCTGAGGGAGCAAAGTGGTCATGTTTATGCGGTTGTCAGAAACTAATCCCTTCTTGTCTAATCAGGAGAGTTAACTCCTTCCTGAACATTCGAGAACGTTTCTAGTGACCTCTGAGCTAGCTGGCAAAACTAATTAAGTCTAATATAGTCAGTAGAGACCTAGATGACCTCAGTCCTACGTCTACACTGCTGTTTATATTATTCCAATGCGCAGAGCCTATTGGGAATATAGGAACTACACTACATGATGAAGTCATCTGATGCTGCTTGAACACTGAGGCGCTCCTGGTCTGTTACCGAACTGTTGGTGGAGGACCCTGGTCTCGAGCTGACCTATTCCTTGAGGGGCCAGCGCACACCAGACGGTTTGTGCATCAGAACTAGGTCTTTATCGGTCACCCCCCCCCCCCCCCCCCCCCCCGCTGAGTGCCTTACTGGGTTAGGGCCTCATTAAGGACTGTGTTTCACATGCTGTTTGGGCGACTGACAGTTGTCAGGCTGGGCTGGGGAGTTGTTCGACATGGGGGTTAATTTGTTTGAATTTTCTGTTTTATTGTTTGCAGAGGAGGGCGGCTGGGCATGAAGGTGGGAGTGGGCGGGGAGGGGTCCCCCTCATGTTTATGTGGGGTGTGTTCCTACAGACATGGCAAGTACACCTAACACTGTAAGGTTCCTAACATGGATCATTCGAGGTATGGGTACAATGCCAAACGGCATAACATGTATTCCTATTTGCGGCGCAGGGACGAGCACATTGCGTTCCTCAAAGAGACTCAACTTAACAAGGAGGAGGCCGAGAAGTTGAAGAGGAGGTGGAGGGGTCAGACCTTTGCGACCACCTTCTCGGCCTTAGCCAGGGGGGCGTTGATCTGGGTGAAACCTGGGGTCCCCTTCGCCCTTGAACACTTATGGCTTGACACGGAGGGGCGGTATGCCCTGCTCACAGGTAGATTAGTGGGCAGTAGGTGACGCTAAGCAATGTATATGCACCAAATCAGGACATGGTCGGCTTCATGGAGTCTTTCTCCGCCTCCCTGGCTCATTGTTTGAACGGTCACCTAATCTTGAGGGACGGCTTTAACTGTGTTGCGAATATTGTAGTTGACCGTTCCCACCCTCCCCTACTGGGGACTCAGCCGCACCGTACAACATTGGGATTCCGTACCTGGATATCCCACTGGGGCCTTGAGGATACCTAGAGACGGCAACATGCTGGGGACAGGGAGTACTCCTTTTCGCCGGTTCACAAAGTACATACTAGGCTTGATACATTACTTTGCTCCCCGGACTTTTATGGATCCATTTTCCTTTTTTTTTTTTTTTTTTAACAGTTCCAACTACTTTATTTTACAGCAGAACATGTTATGTGGGGGTTGTGCCAGGAACAGCTGCTGCTTGGGTGTTCTGCACAGACACTCTGGTGTGCGTCTTGGCCAAGTGATCGGTGTATTCCCGGTATGAAGACTTGGTAAAGACTATCTCCTTCCAGAGATCTAGGGTCAAGTAGCTGTAGGTCTTTGAGATAGCATCAAAGGTGGCCTTTGCAAAGTTGAACAGTGTGGCTGTGCAGCCCCTAGCTGAGGTGTAACAGTCATCGATACCAGCCATCATCAGCAGCTTCTTGGGGACTGGCGCAGACACAATGCCAGTACCGCGGGGTGCAGGAATCAGACGCACAAGAACAACGGCACCCACTCTTTTTCATCTGCCTTCCCGCGGGCCCGGCGGCCTCGCTCACGGCCCCGTCTTCTTCCATGGCCGCGGCCCCTGCCGCCAAAGCCGCCTCGGAAGCCTCCCGTTTTCACCGGCGTTGTCCGCCATTTGGTGATCTTTAATAAGATCCATTCCGAAAACCTGGGGCATACTTTATCGGACCATATAGCCCATTATTAATGTCATATCAACCACCGGAGCGGCGTCCTCCGATCCCCACATGGAAATTGAACCGGTCGTTGCTCAACTATGTCCCCCTTCCGGGCCTCACTACTGGCACTCATATATACATACTTTCCCATTAATGCTAACACAGCCTCCTCACCTCAGGTGGAGTGGGAGGCATGCCTCCCACTCCACCTGAGGTGAGGAGGCTGTGTTAGCATTAATGGGAAAGTATGTATATATGAGTGCCAGTAGTGAGGCCCAGAAGGGGGACATAGTTGAGCAACGACCGGTTCAATTTCCATGTGGGGATCGGAGGACGCCACTCCTGTGGTTGATATGACATTAATAATGGTGGTTATACTGGGCCACTGTATGCGTCAGGCGTGCAGGGCTCATAGAGAGCTTCGCCGGGAACTCTTGGAGGGGACTATCCACAGACTAAACAATCTACAGGGTGCGGATGATGTGGCCCAGGTGACACTACAGGAAACGCGTGCACGTTATGACGACGTGATAGGCAGGCTGAGGTGCTACAATTACACAGATTACCTGGATAGAGTGCAGAGGGAGAAGGGGAAGGAGGGTCGACTGTTGGCAAGGCTAATCAAACCTGAACTGGGGGGAGCCCCCATTACACAACTTAGCTTGGACTCAGGGGACGTGGTGCACGACGGACGCAATTAATGATTCCTTCTTGACGAATTACGAACAGTTGTATGAGGCTCCTGCCGCGGCCCCCTTGTCGGATATTCAACGATTTTTTGGGCCCTCTCCAGCTCTGTACGCTGGAGGCGGAAGCACAGGAGGAGCTGGGGTACCCGGTCACCTTGCAGGAAGTTAGGGCCGCCATTGCGTCGCTGGCGCCTGGTAAGACGCCGGGCCTGATGGCCTTCCGGCCTAATTTTATCAGCGCTTTGCTGACACCATAGCCCTGCATCGTGTCACGTTATTTGCAGAGGCGTTTGAAGGCGGAGGGGGTTGCTGGACTCCACCCAGAAGGCGCTCATGATCCCTCTCCCTAAGTCCAAGAGGCTGGGAGTTGGAGTTGGGGATTACAGGCCTCTCTCCATGCTCAACTTGGACATTAAGATCCTGAGCAAGTTGTTGGCGGGTAGGCTTCTCCCACATATGAAGTCCCTGATCCACCCTGACCAGAATATGTTTATCCCCTCTAGCTGCACTTCCTATAACCTTCACAGGCTTTACTCCATACTTTACCATGCAGAGGCTCCAGCCCTCCGACAGGCGGTGGTCCTATCAGTCGACTTAGAGAAGGCTTTCCACACGGTGAGCTGGGAGTACCTATTTGAGGTGATGCGGCGAATGGGTCTGGGGAGTCTGGGGGAGGACTGGGTGTGGTGGGTGTGGCTTCTTTATGCCTCGCCCACTGCAAGAGTCAAGATGGGAAGAACCATTTCCAGGCTGTATAGGATCTCTCAGGGGTCGCGGCAGGGGTGTCCCCTTTCCCCACTCTCCTTTGCCCTGCAGGCGGCGATACCACGTCTCTTTGTACGCGGATGATCTGATGGTATACCTGAAGGAGGCAGTTCAGGGTGCCTCCGAGGCTCTACATATCTTGGACGACTTCGATCTGCTCTCAGGCCTCAGGTTCAATAAATCCAAGACACATCTGTTTCCAATAGCAGGGCCATTGCCCAGACCTGTGATGTTGCCGACCGACACACTCTGGGCTCAGCGCACTTTTAAAGGTCTGGGCATTCACGTCTTCCACGCTTTAGATGACCTAAAAGATGGGAATTTGGGAGGGGCGTTGCGTTCCCTTTGCTCTTGGGTACATTTTTGTAGCACGTTACGATTACCCATTATGGCCCGGATTACCCTGTCCAAAATGGTTATGCTGCCCCGGCTGTTGTCCTTTTTTCGTAAATCTCCCAGTGTTGATGCCGAGCAGCTGGTTCCGCCCCCTGAATGCTCTATTGCAGAATTTGGTGTGGGGAGATGGTGCCCACGGGTGTCTCTGAAAACTCTACAGCACCCTATGTCGGACGGAGGACTCGGGTGGAATGAGTAAACGAGGAGGGAACGGGTCTGTCAGACCCGGCGTCCAGTCCCAAATTGGTGACGGTGAAGCTGCTGCTACCGGCTACGGCTACTCCTTACTGCAAAGTACAGCCTTTCAGAAGTGGAGAAGATTTCACAAAGTAGGGCAGCAATCCACCAAGTATTCACCCATGTTGCCTCTTGTGGGGCTACCGCATGGTGACCCACAATCTATACTCACGAGTGACCAACTGGCTCGCTGGTCAGAGGCTGGGCTGGATAATGTTGGGGACTGCTATTTAGATAAGGCACTGATTCCATTTGCAGAGCTGGTTGATAGCTGTGGGCTCCCCTGGGTCAGTTCCTGCAGTACAAGGCGATGACACGCCCCTTTGCGTGCTTATAGGGCGGCGGGAGGGAAGAAACTGACAACACACTGGATCCTTCATGCCTTATTCACTCTTGGCTCAGCTGGACACTTGGTGAATTGGCTTTATACCACACTACTAGAAGCTTCCGTCAGCCCTCTGGATGAGTTGCGGGCACGATGGGACAGGATTGGGGCAGAGTCCTTACAGACTGAGCGGCGCAAGGTCTTCCAATATCCCCCAAAAATTTCCCGGAACACCAGTTTGAAATATATTCAACTCAATTATACGCATATGACCTACATGATGCACCACCGGCTCAACGTGACCTATGGAGGGGAGGTGCGACTATGCCCCAGATGTGCCCACCCAGATACTGATTTTGGCCATATGACCTGGGAGTGCCAAAGGTTACGTTCTTTCTGGGAGGCTGTGTTGGGTAAGGTCGGAGACGCATTGGGACAGGTGTTGGCTCCCACGATGCAGACGTGTCTGCTGGCCTTTTTCCCAGGCTGCTTAAGGGCAAGGTAGGGAACAGGTTGATAGACTTGGCGCTGGGCCTCGCTAAGCGCAGGATAGCGTTGGAGTGGAAATCTGCGAGGGGCCACAGTTTGCAGCTTGGAACAGGGATGTAATCACATGGGTTGGAGGAGAGGGCATAGTATTAAGTTGGTAGGAGGCTAAGGGAACGAGAAAGCGTCCAATTACCAAAGTTTTAGAGAGGCATTGGCCAAGTGGGAGAAACCGGCGGGCTCTAGTAGGGAGAAGGGTGGGCTAGGTCACGGACCCCAACCCGGTGCCACTATACAGGCTGCTCTTCCACAGTCCCCCGACGCTCCAGGGGTTTGATTTGCGCTGGGGCTGTGCATGGATTTTGGGGCTGTGCATGGATTTTGGTTTGCTTGGGTCTCATTAGCCAGATGCGGGCGCGGTGCCTACTGGGGGTGTGAGGGGGGGGCTCCCTTACGGACCCATTTGTGGGTCGTTTCTGCTGTCACTTCCCTTGGGTTTTTAGTGCTTCTACATATCCATACCACTCATCTGCACAAGTTACTTTTTCCTTCTTCCTTTCCTTCTATTCCTTTCTTTTCCATCATTTGAATTTCGTTATTAGTATGATGTTACCATGAATATGAGTGGTGTATGTGTACATTAGACTGACGTTGGAAGGCTGCCCACATAATCGATGTAATATATCTGTAATGGTGGAGCAAGCACTAGCGTATGTTACCATTATTTGATGATGCAAGTATCCTCCTGTGATAGGCGTATTGAATGCCGAGATGGGCACCTGGTGAGTAGAATATCAGTTTCATTGTACCAAAAGTGCTTATGATCGCTGGGAGTGCCAGTGGAGAACAGTCTGTATTTCTTTGCTGCATAATCTGGACCCATTTGATATTTTGTCTGCCTTCTTTTCCTTTTTCCGTCCTGTGTGATAATTTGTATATAATACCATAAATATATCTTTATAAAAAAACAAAAAACAGAGAAGGCTTTGAGAGCAGCTGTGATGCATCAACACTACTGGAATCAATAGGGGCCCAACTCCTGCCAATAACAGAGCAATCGAAGTTTGCATTAAAGAACAAGATAGCAGCACGATAGTGAACGTGAACCTTGTGCCGGCTGATCTCAGCAAAGTCAGCACAAGGTCCCTTGAAACAGAGAAATTTGAGCAACACCTCACAGTAAAGGTAGCTAGGCTAAAAGCTACGGTATGTTTGAGCTCAGATCAGGCTCACCTATTGGGAGGGTAGACTTGTAGACATAGAGGGAAGCCAAGGAGTAATAATATCTGATTTGTGGGGTCCCCAGAAAGGACAAAGGGGGATAGACAGCCTGGAGAACTTTCTGGAGCAATGAGTTAAGAACACTCTACAACCCATGTCTTACACCATTTCTTGGGCTAGAAAGAGCTCATAGGGTATTGTCCCTACCATCGCCTCCTGGTGCAGCCACAAGGCCAATATTCACCAAAATCCTCAATTATCATATTAGGATGCGATCCCGAGAAAAATTCAGAGCAAAGGAGACCAATATAAAGCTCAAACAATTAGGAATATTCCCTGACTACACAAAAGAGGTCCAAAAACTGTGTAAAACCTTTGTGGGTGTGAAGCGCAAACTCAAAGCTATAAACCTGAAGTACATACTATTCCTGACCAAGCTGAGGGTCATCCATGAAGGCAAATACTGCTACTTTAGCTCTTCAGAATAGGTCTGGGAGTAGTTTGAGATGGACAGCAGAAAGGGGTCAATTTCAACATCTGACAGAGCAGGAAGTTCTTGCAGGGGAGAGTACCAAAGAGAAGGGCCCCATAAGGGAAAACGTAGATGCAGTGGATCACCAGGTTATGATGGGTGAACTGTGTTCCATCGAGATGGAATGCTGGACACTGGCAACCTGGATGGTGAAGGAGTGATAGACACTATCCCAAACAGAAACGTTGGGGGAAGGATAGTACTGCGGAAGACTGAGGCAGCGGAACAAAGGCAGCTGGAACATCAATGCAGAGTATAGATACAAACGTTACTTGGAGAAAAGTGCATGGACACCTATGGTGCTAAATCATATGATCAGTATAACATGAGATGTGATGTGTAGAATATATGGAGGGGGGGAAAAGTGGAGTAAAAACATGGATCAGAAGAATGAAACCAAACAAGAGGGAAGGGGGCCCAAAGAGACAACTAAACTGTGAAAAAGGGACCCCGACCAGGAGAGAGCCCTGTGATCAAGAGTAAAAGATTAGAGGATATGAACAGTGGAGTCCGTGGCTTGAGAGGGAGTGGTTTAGCCATTGCATAGGGTACTCGAGAGCCTGACTCTCCGGGGAGAAGATCAGCTAGCCCTTTAGGCAAGGGTTGGTTGGATCATACAAATGGGCTTAAGACTGAACTATAGGTCAAAGCATAAACTGACATTGGTACGCATTGCTTATACATACTGATGCCCCAGAGATGGGGGTGATCTGGGACCTATATAAGTAAATATTACCCTGGGAGGTCGCTTGACAGACTACAATGCACTCACAACCTGGCACTGAGATGATGAGCACTGAGACTAGTTTTATCAAAATATCCACATGGAATGCTAAAGGACTGAATGGATTTGCAAAAAGATATCGGGCACACACCTACCTTAGGCTACACAATATAGGAATTGCCCTTTTTCAAGGGATGCATCTGGCAGATGAGGAAGCACATAAAATGAAGAAGAAATGGAGGGGTCAGATGCTATTCTTTACATATTACTCTTAAAGCAGAGGTTAGCAATATGGCTGGCACTGGTGTGCCCTTCGAGCACAGGCATTCACAGGCTGATGGAGAGGAATATATGCTATTGTACGGACTTCTGGTTGGGGTTGAAATTTGCTTTCTGAACTCATGTGCCCCAAATGCAGAAGACAGAACCTACTACTGGACTCTAGTGAACCTTACACTCCCCTACATTGATCTTGCCTTGATCTGGATAGGGAACTGTAATTGAGTTTTAGACGGGATATCAATGAACATCCTCCCACGCACCATACAAAGCCACATAGAAAAGGTGCATTAACGGAAGTTATGGAAAGAGTGGAGTCCATTAATATCTGGAGAACTATGCACCTGACACACAGGCAATACTTGTGCCGGATGACACATAGTACACATTGCAGATTGGGCCGCATCTTGAAATAAAGAGATTTTAGCATTATGGTACAGAGTGCACAGTACTTGAACAGGTTTCCCTTTGAACACATTCCACTTATGATAGAGTATAAAGGGGGAGGCAGCAGGAGCAGACTATGGTCTGGCGGTTAAACCCAGATGCTCCGGGAGAGGCAGCTTTGCATACAGGTATATGGGTGTTGTTGAAAGCCTACCTGGAAAATAACTGGGTGGTCAACAGATACCAGAGCAATAGAATGGGAGGCCTTGAAAGCAATAAGCGAGAAATGCACATGTAAAATATACAACACAAATTGACAATTACAGCGTAATTTGACCCAAAAGAAGGAAGGCTAGCACAACTACAGGCGGAAGAAGCCATAAGTTCAGCACATGTGAGAGAAAGATTGGAAGCTAGACAAGATACAGAGAAGACCTCAGTACAGTAGACAGGGACACCTGACAGAATTCCGAAAACATTACACTGCGAGGGAGATATGTATCCATGAGAATTTTTGCCAGGCTGTTAAAAAAGAGGGGGCACACCCCTTTAATACTTACCCTAAACAAGCCATAGAAAATGGTGGCAGTGATATGAATCAGTATTAATGACACTCTCTCGAAGTATCTGGCTCACCTGTATAGCAAACAAGCATTGTACTGTAGATCATGGACGGAAGCGTTCCTGGAGAAGGTTGATCTTCTGAGGTTCAACAAGAAAGAGAGAAAAGCTACGCTAGATAGCACAAGAAAGGAGACTGGGGCAGCTGTATGTGGGCTACCTTCTAAAGAAACCCCAAGAGCAGATGGCCTTCCCTCCGAGTTTAATCAAGTCCTTGGGATGTAGTCCCAGACAGACTCCTGGAAAATAATGTGGACGCTAAGGAATGAGGGACATTACCTGAGACCACAAGGGAAGCTGTTACAGTCACGGAGCCCAAACACAAGGACTCAGCAGAGTCAAGCTCGTGTGGACCATTATCACACTAAATGTGAATACAAGAGTGCTCTCTAAAATACTTACAAATAGACTACTGAGGATCGGTGGGAACCTAGTACACAAGGCCCAGTATGGATTTATCCGAGATCGTAGCACGGTAATGAACCTAAGGCGCTTCAGTCATTTAATACACACCAAAGAGAATGAACAAATGGAATGTGGCCTGGGGAAACTTGATTTTGAAGGTGTTTGACAACTTTATCGGGCATATATGATCATGGTCCTCATTAGAATGGGCTTTGGACCAAAGCATTTGGGCTATTCAACTGCTGTATCAGGAATCCATGGCAAGGGTCACATCTGGTGGCTTGATTTCCGATAGATAAAGCATAGAGAGGGGCACCAGGTATGGATGCCCCGTATTATCATTATTATTTTTCACCTCAGCATTTGAACCACTGGTGGTCTGGCTGAGCGTAATAATGCAGCCCTTGGGATTCACAACTACATATACATACTAAGTTTAGTGGCAATGTCTGTAGATGAAATGTTAACATACTTAAGCCACCATAAGGACTTGGTCACCCTTCTCCTGTATGAAATATACAATTTTATGGAAGCCTCCGGACTGGGTAATAAGAGGAATAAAAGTGTTCTCCGTCCGCTGACTGCCTTGGTAGAGAAAACCAAGGAGAAGCTGCCCAGGACAGGAATACAATGGGAGCTGCCGGGGTTCCAACAACTGGGGATTTGGGTGGCTCGCAGGGCAGAACTACAAACGTAACATTATATGGGAAGGGTAATGCACAGGCTAAAAGCATAAATCCACTCCTGATATTCCATCCCACTCTGCATTATGGAAAGAGTAGCTGCGCCAAAATGGAGCCCCTCCCACGTTGCCTGTAGATGCTATTAAACACTATGAGCTCAATCCCCGATCAACATTTACAGAAATAGTCAGTCTTCTGATCTCACTGGTGTGGGTTGGGTAAAGAAAAAAAGCCAAGCTTGACGTCTTAAAATTGTAAAGGGAGTGGGGAGGGCTCGACTTTCCAGACCTTGCACTCTATTATATAGCTACACAGCTCCAACACACAGCAACGTGCTGTGAAGAAGGAGAGGCTTAAGGAAAAAGTTGCTCAAGAGCCTAGAGAGGAGAGGACACTGCCAATCTGTCTAATTCTAAGCAAGAACCAACTGCCTCATGTATTGTACAGCAGGTTGAAACAGCATGGGAGGCCATGGTCAAAAGAGTCCCTCATTCAGTATATCGCTGCAGATAGGGTGGTTGCAGCCATTTAAAAAAATATGTTAACAATATGTCATTAACAGCCTGGAGGGAGGGAGGATGCCAAAGGAAGGGTGATCTGTAAGCAGGGGGCAGGTTTATAACTTTAGAGGAGGCCCTTGAGTCATTTGTTGATTGACCGGGACAGTTCCTCTAGTTCGCCAAGCTAACCCAAACAGTCAGAGGGATATGGACAGGGGCAGCGTTTCAGTAAATAACAGGAAGATGAGGCTAGGGGAAATGCTTGGATAAACACAGGAATTGGAAAAGGAGAATGACAAGTCCATGAGGAGAGATTAATAACAAGATATTGTAGTTGTTAAATAATCAGGAGAAAGTGAGAAAAACTATTTGCACAACAGATAACTAATTTGAAAGAACAAACATGACATTTAACAAATTGTGTGTACTAGTTCATTGTAGGGAAAGCAAGTTCTTGCAATGGTTAACTACTGGAAAACATAAATAAAAATCTGAAAGGAAAGGGAAAAAAAGGCACTCATCTTAGACGTTCATAGCAGAGTGTCCTATAAATAGATAAAATGAAGGGGAAACGCTTCATTAAGGTGATAAGTGGATTCTGGCGGTCTTACCAGGAAGCACTCCCATGTCAGGAGATGCCTCCTTGCTCTCTGCCCACAACTCAGACAGTAAGACATCAAATGCAGTCTCTTAGTACATGGCACAATAATTATCATCATTACAGAGAAGACATCGGAGTACGCAGGCCCAGAAAAAAAAGTATTGGACTCAATGGACACGACTTAAAATGAAACCGCATCTTCCTACCCCCAAAACGACAGAGACTGAGCTCTCCGCTCACCCAAAAGGCTCCACAACCCTTGCAAGGTTGCAGGAGACAAAGAGCGGCAAGTGCGGAGACATATGGACAAGGAAGCCTGCACCACATCTTTGATGCATTAAGTAAAGGTAGGGAAAAATCTAGGTTACTGTTGAAGGAATCCCAGACCACCGATGTCTATTCCGTAGGCCCTGCTTCCCGAATCTTGAGTAATCTTTGCCACCAAGGAAGGATTGGCTGCCTAACCCTGCTTAAGAGTATGTGCTCATAGAATCCCCTATAATTGCTCCTGGTTGCAGCTGATGGATAGATCTCTGAGAATTGCTCGGGTTCAATACTTCTGAAAGGTCTCTTCGATTCCCTTACTCTTTTGGGCTCACAATCCTATGTCTTGTGACACACTCAGATCCTTTTTCTCCAGTACCTCACACTCAAAGGGATCTGTTCAAAAGGAAAAGGGGGTAGACTCCCCTGGCACACACCTCCGTGCCCTTCTAGTGCAATTCTGGCATATATATTAGAGCATCTGGTATGCACTGGCCATGCTGGGAGCAGAAAGGTATTGCCTACCTAAAGCAGCTTCTCGCAACCAGCAAAGCCTGTGATGCCTTATGAACGGAATTCTCACTACCAGAGACATTCCATTGGCATACCCTTCAATTGACTTACTGCCTACATGGCAGGTTTGGGGGCTGAAATGTGACACTAGTGGAATGATCAATCTTAGCTACATTAATAAATTGAGAGACGTAGCATCAGGCTTATACTTTGTTGTGATTGACCACCTCTTCTCTAGACAGACAGTGTCAAATACCAGATCGTTTTGGCAGATGGCTCTGAATAGGGCTTACTGAGAGGAGGACTGTTTGTCCCTATTGGAAACCCAAAAGAGATCTTAGGGAAGTAAAGTTGATTTGTTGTTTTTTTTTTACTTCAAATGTGTTCCACAACTGCTACTGGTCCACCTTGTAAATTGTGTAGGGCACCCTTTCTACCTCACTCCAACTTCTAGAGCTATAACACACAACAATGCAACCTGCTTCACGGACTCTGGCCCTGCCCTAGATGGTCTCAGTATTGGGCCAGGACATGGGGAGGCCCCCACTATGACACAAGCGATATGACGGGTATAACAAATCACAAATATGTTTGGTAATATCCCTGAGAGTACCCGAGTTGTGCATCTTATGCCACTGGAGACCGCAGTTGGTTACCACAATACCCGTTTGGCATGCTGAGATTACATGGGTTGCTACTTGTGAGTGGGAAGTGTACAAACTCCATGCCTGATTGAATAAATTTGTCAGTGTCTGGGTACACTTTCTTGACTGTTGCCACTACCTTAAATACCCATTGGGTTTAACAACATTTGACACTCACCTCCCCCCCCCATACCTCCACCCCCCCACCACATTGCCTTTCCTTTGAGACTAAATGTCAGGTAACACTTAGAATGTTGCAGAAAGCTTTCCCAGACTACTTAACCTGAACATAGTACCCTTGTTTCTGCCCTCCCCACTTCACCTCCTTCCTCCCCCAGATTGATATCCTTGTCTAAATGACATGGTCTCCCTTCCCCATACCCCATACTTTGCCATGGTATGCTTGCATGATATGTAATGCTGTACTTCCATTCAGGAACTGCAATCTAAGCAAGTTTGTTAGTGACAGAATTAAAAGTTACCACCTAAAGAGAAGAAATAAACAAATAATGCTCTGTTGCTAGTTATTCTCCATAGCCATAATTCTTTACCTTGCAATTTCTTGGTGATAATCATAGTTCTCATCTTCTTCCACCCATTCAACTGCTCCTGTAGTGGGATTTGCCCTACCGCAGAAAACCTTCATGTCAAAAATGAGTCAGACTCTGGTGACAATAACGGACAACTTCTTTGTGGATTAGAGCTTGCTTCTTTCCCTTGGTATGCTTTACTCCAGTTAAGACGCTACAAAAAAATAAGCAAGTGCATTAGAGGAGAATTTAGATACAGACCCTACAGTCTAACATGGCACATGCAACACAACTGAAAGTATCCTTGAGCAAAGCATCTTTTTAACATTGTCTCATTTTCGCTAGTGGTATGTTATACAGTATTATTGTAGTGACGAAGCTACATAATGCTATAAATTACAAATCATACTTCTGACTCGCACCAGTACTGATACTAACAATAGTTTTATCTCAAAGCATTCTTCCAAATTCAGATCAATGAAAACCCCACTTTAGGATGATTCTAAAAAACGGAATACACGAAAATGAACAATCACACTACATAATGTCATAGGACCAACGCCCAGGAAAAGACAGTGACATTGGCTTTCATATCTTCCTTTTAAGGATAATACCATAACAGACATGTTTTCAATAGATAAAACGGACACAGTGTATGGAGCCCTAGTCACAGGCTGAGGCACCTAACACTCACAATAAAGTCATTCCTGACAGTTATAGAGTTATATGGGGATGGTTTGGAAACTAAAGATGCACAATTAGGTCCTTTATGCCAAGCATCCCAGAAACATCCAAGCTTAGAATATATTTCAAAGTCTCATTTAAGACCAACCTATCTATTGATATGTAGCAATGTATTTTAGAGCGGTGTACTCACCAGGCAAACCTGACTACTTCTGGTACTATTTACTCAAAGAACCAAACAGAATTTCTGTGGTGGGATGGATTTTTGTCAGTTTCAGATTCATCCTATGCTGTAAGCTATTAACAGGTATGAAATACATTCTGGTTTGAATAATCCTTTAAATATCAAAAACCTATTAAACATAGTGCTGCGATTTTAAATTAACCAAGCCTGTTAATAACAAATGTGGAGGAGTGTGGCTCACTGATTAGAGCGGCAGACCCTGATGCAGAGGTCTGGCCCGGGACCAGGGTTCAATTCCCGACGCGGCAGGGCCTGAGCCCAAATATGTCCACGGACTCGATAATTCTCGCCTCGGTGCCTATTCTAATCATGGGGTCCCACGCTGCAACTCTGGGCAATAGTTGCTTAATCTCCACTACGGCGGCCCACCCGCTGCGGGATGCCTGGCTTTCACCCTGGGGATACCCAGTAGGGGTTATCTCACAGGGAAAAAGCCAGGAGGGGTTCCCAAGGCAAGCGCCTTGATGCCTTCGGGTGATACGTGCGCTATATAAGTCGCAATACATTTACAATGTGGGTGAAAGACCAAACCAATAAGACTATCAAATATATATCAAGGAAATTAGGCGGATATGCTGGTGTGTTCTAATATAACCCAATTGCATTAAAAAAATTATAGATAACCCCACAAAATGGTTCAGTAATGACACTTAAATACTAAAGACTTAAGTATAAGGTGGAACTGTGATAACTCACAAATGACTGTGCAGCCTATAATTTTTGTTTCGATTAAACTTAGAATGTGTACTGAAGCACCAAGGATAGACAATCACAGAGGCACTCTGCCAAGAGCCCAAAAGCTGCTGAACGGTTCTCAAATAAGTGTCTGTATCAGGCCCTTTAGGATTAACATTTTTTATTGAGAGATAAAAGAAATAACATCAAAGTATAAAAACACAACTTACAACCTTCATTTCAGCAATATAAAATAAACTTCACTTCTGCTTGATATGATTACAGGTATCAAATTTAATTATATCAAAGGTTAGTTAACTCACCCCGTGGGGCTCATTCACTAAACAGAGAAAGGGGCGGTCAGAGGAAAGGGGAATCTCCAGCAAAACAGTGTTGTATAAGTAAAATGCCTCACCAGCTTCAATCGCAAAAGCCAGAAATACTTTCAATATATAAAAAATATTGAAAGGTCTCCAATGCCTTTAAATGTGGCTAGAAATTGGACATGCAAAATACAATTTCCAACTTGCGGTTAGCTAATTCACCCTTGGTTTTGCGAGTCATTTGAAATCTTTTTTGGAACTCAGAAAGATTTCTCGCCACCTCTATTTGAACTGAAACGTTTTACCCCCATCATGAACACTGCCTTGCTGGAAATCCCAGACGAATTTGCCTGTGGCTAGCAACTCATTTTTTGAAAACCTGATTATCCGGTCTCTTCATGAAAGTTGCGTGGCTTTGATCTACGAAATTGACCATCTCCAAACTTATCTTCCCTGGCTTCAGTCTACTTAACACTTACTGTGAAACCCTGACTGTTGACAGCCACCCTTCTTAATGGTCATAGTCTCCATATGGTGTTTCAGTCTCTAGGTGCCACCTCTTTTCAGTAATCAGGTCTTTTGGGTGAGTGTTTATGCAGTGTGTGCAATGATGAGGGGTTGACGATGGCAGGAGAAGCACAACTGCGCTCAGTCCGAACACGGGGGATAATATTACATAAATAGTAGTAGCACTTCTTAAAACAATTGAGATTCTTTCCACGTGGGTTAAGCTAGAGGTTTGCCTAAGCAAGTCAGGATACTCAGGAGAATTATTTCACAGACACATGTTTTTTAATACAGTACTAAAGA
Organism: Lissotriton helveticus; assembly: GCF_964261635.1. Classification (NCBI taxonomy): domain Eukaryota; kingdom Metazoa; phylum Chordata; class Amphibia; order Caudata; family Salamandridae; genus Lissotriton; species Lissotriton helveticus. The sequence continues at coordinate 559,310,355 of NC_136073.1, forward strand.
AGTAGAATGTGTCTTCCAACTATTACCTCATTTAACCATCTAAAAGCCTTACTTGAGAGCCGCAGAGTGGGACATTTGCCAAAAAGTGGCAGATGTCCCATCTGCTTTATTTCTAGTGCCAACGAAATCAGTGCACATTTAATACAGAAAATTAGATAATTGTCAATTTTGATAGATGTCCCGCATCCTTCCAATTCTAAATAAGTCACACATGGTCAATGAGCAGAGCAATTTTGCGGTTGCAAAACCTGCAGTTCTCAAAATCAAAGAGTTTGTGACCGCAAAATGACTTTTATGTACTAAACTCACAATGAATCGCTATTTGAAAGGGGCATGTTTAGGGCATCCCTTCCAAATAGCGATTCGTTAAGTATGTATCAATTTTTTGCAATTGAAATCCAATAGCAAAACACAAATTTTACCAACACCTCAAAGGAGAAGTTAATTCCTTCCCAAATGGGAAGGGGTTCCTCTGGTAGACGTTAATCCCTTCGCAAATGGGAAAGGGTCCTCTGGGACCTCTTTCTCTTTATGAATGGTAAAAAAGTTTGTTGTGGAGTAGGCAGTGGTCCACTGCCAACTCACAAAGAGACAAACAAAAAATTAAGTATTTGTTTTCTTTAATGTAACCATTTTCCTTTAAGGAAAACAGATTCCAATTAAATAAAAGTTGATTTTATTTCAAATCAGATCACAGACGTGGTTGGCTGACCCCAGCAGGCTGCATCCCTGTGATTGCATCCAATCACAGCAAATCACAATTTCCCACTTACCTCATCAATATAGTTGAGGTAGGCCGGACTGCAACCCACCATGATTCCGAATTTTGTGAACAGACTTATTAGTATATATATGTCGGTTCGCAAAATTACTTTCCATTCACAAAACATAGAGGCACAATTTGCAACTACTTTTTGTGAATGGAAATTTCATACACCAGGCCCTAGGTATTTTAGCATTATAATTGTGAGTACAGGTCATTTTTAAACTTTTAACACTGGACTTTAAATCAATTTGCAAAAGAACCAATGAATAAAGATGAAATTAATCATCTAAATAGAGATCAATAAACTTAACTGAAATAACATATTCATGATAGCTAGCTATCCACTAACGCGAGTTTCAAAGATTGTATCTTCGGAAAATTAGTCTTCACAAACAAATGGTTACTGTTTTGGTGTAACAAAGTGAGTGTTCGTAAATTAAAGTAATTCAGAACATAGCTTCCAAGTATAAGTATTTCCAATCAACAAAATGTATGGTTAATGTTTAGGAGGCATCATCAAAGCAGGATATTTGAAAAGAAAACCAATTAACCAGAAGTAGCTGTTGCTTCAATATGTTTCAAATAGGTTGTACAGTAGTCACAGGTAAAACCCCAAATTATTTCCACTTCTATTAAGCCAAATTAGATTGACCTGTTTAATTGTCTGTTAGCCTCTGAAAACCAGAATGATTATTCATTATACTTTTGACCTTTATGCTGCATTGTAAAGAACTGTAAAGTTTGACTCATTGCGTATGTTCCAGTGCTATCTCCCACATTATGGAAGCAGGGGTTACTGGTTCATTGTATATTGCGAGCATCAATACATTGAAGGGCTGAAAGAATTTAATAAACTATTTGATTATGACAGGGGATAACTGAAGTACTTTAATGGTGACTTGAGAATTTCAACTCTAACGCCTAAGGCACAGAGGAATCAGGATGGATGTTACATTTTAAATTCATAAAAGCTCCCATTGTATTTCCTAGAAAGATGGTTTGAGAAGTATTGACCATCTTTCCAATATAAGAAGCATTACTTATTTCTTTCACCACCAGATATACAACGCTTTCTTCAATTCTAACCCCATCATTTCTATCACAATCTTTACACTCGTTCACCAAAATTTTTAACATCTATTAAAATATGTTTCTTCCTGCAACCCTCATATCTGGGGCATACATCTTACTTCCATGTAAAGCAGTGTGCTGCACTCCAGGACACCCATTACAAATTATGCCTAAAATTGAAAATCAAACACCAACTTGTTACCACATACAAATATGGACGCTGTCTAAAATGTTGATCCTGCTCACTACTGTACTGAATGTTGAGTGTCTTCAATGAAATTTGCTTTTCAATTAAGGCGATTCACTGTAAATCTTCAATTGACTAGCAGATGGTTCAAATTACATGCCTTCTGGCTTACAGCAGATGTAAAAGAAGACACTTCTTTCATTCAATACCAAAATTTGGCTCTGGCAAAAATAAACAAGCATTTACAATGCAACGGTTTCGCCTTTGGAAAAGTTAGAGCTATTGGCATTGTAAATGACTAAATTTGTATTTATGTGTTGGTTTTGAAAACAGATAAATAAATGGCATTGTCATTTACATTGCTAATAGCTTAATCTCTCGCAAATGTGAGACCTATTGTACCCTACGGACGAGCTCAGCAGACAGCAATTACTACCACACACACACCAAGAGCCACACACACACACCCAGAGCCACACACACACACCCAGAGCCAGCCACACACACCCAGAGCCACACACACACACACACACACACCCTGAGCCACACACACACACACACAACCAGAGCCACACACACACACACACACCCAGAGCCACACACACACACACACACCCAGAGCCACACACACACACACACCCAGAGCCACACACACACACACACACCCAGATCCACACAAACACACACACAACCAGAGACACACACACACAACCAGAGCCACACACACACACACCCAGAGCCACACACAGACACACCCAGAGCCACCCACACACACCCACACACACACCCAGAGCCAGCCACCCACACACACCCAGGCAGCAAGCAGCACCGCCTCATATGCAAAGAACGTGAAGTAAAAGCACAGCCTAGCCTACTTGCCACCAAGCACCGCCCCGGCCCCTACTTCCGGAGATGCGGTATAGTACAAACCTACCCAATGTCGTTTCCCGAGGGCGGGATAGATATTGAATGGAATCCATTCTAAGATCAGACATGAAGAACGCTGCTAAAAAGCCGATGCAGTTAAATAATTATCGTGTTATAGTCGAGGTATGAATAAAAACGCGTGGTTTGCAATTAAACAAAAGAGTATTTGGTTATGAATTCTTAATTCATAACTATTTTAATGAATATTATAGAATAATACGCTTAAGAATGGGAAACGTTAAAGCATACCACTTCTTATGATTGCAACGAAAAGTGTGTATTGGAAAACGTGGCTAGTTTGACTCCAGTGCTCACAATCTGTCGGCGGATTCACGCTTATTGAGAAGCTATACATCCTCTGGATCAGGGGTCGCCAACTGGTCGATCGCGAGCTACCGGTAGCTCGCAGAGGCCCTGTGAGTAGCTCGCGCCGCTAGCTGCTCAATTTAATAGCCCTTCAGTGTTGTTTGGGCTCTTTAGGCTGTTTTGATGCTCCGTTGCCCGCTCTCTCCCAAACCAGCTGCTCAGATTGGCTTTGAGTTTAGCTGGGGTGGGGCAGGCCGACGAGGATGACGTCGTTGGTCATGATGAGTGTCTCGTGACCATTCTATGCGCCCCCTGCCTTTCCCTTATTAGCACCACACTGCATTGTTGTGTGTCACGAGTGCGAAGGCAGGGTGCTAATGTGTCGTAGCTGCAGCAGGTGTGGCTGGGCAGAGCTGCAGTTTTCAGCAGCAGCACAGCCTGCCACCTAATTTTCATCAATATCCAGAGCAGCAGGTAAGCCATGGGTGCACGCCCGGCCTGGGGACTAGACGGGCGAGAACAGCAGCGTAAGTCACCACTTGTGAGCACAATTACACGCGTGTGCACCGTTGGATGTTGGAATAGTTGGCGCTAGAGGTGGGAATACTGTCAAAACTGTGAGCGGTAATAGTGCGAGCACAATTAGTGGCAAAATCAATTAGAGGTGCGAGCACAATTAGAGCTGCGAGCACCATTGGATGTTGGAATAGTTGGCGCTAGAAGAGTAAATACTATCAAGCTGCGAGTGCTAGTACTGTGAGCACAATTAGAGGTGTGAGCACTACTGGATGTTGGTGAGCATAATTAGAGGCGCGAATACTGTTGGATGTTGGAATAGGTAGCACTAGAGCTGTGACCGCCGTTACTGTGAACACTACTGGATGTCAGTGGGCGCTAGAGGTGTGGACACAATTAGAAGCGTGAGCACTATTGGGCGTGAGAATAGTGAGCAGTAGTACATCCTATCAGAGCTGTGAGCGCTAGAGGAGTTAAGACACTTGGATGCTTGAGCTCTATTGGGCGTGAGAATAGTGAGGAGTAGTACATCATATCAGAGCTGTGAGCGCTAGAGGAGTTAAGACACTCCGAGACTTGAGCGCTGATGGGCGTGAAAATAGTGAGCGGTAGTACATCCTATCAGAGCTGTGCGCGCTAGGGGTGTGGACACAATTCGAAGAGTGAGTGCTACTAGATGGTAGTATGGTGAGCATTAGAGGCGTGAGCAGTATGTTTGGTGGGGGTCTGAGCGCCATAGGTGTGCGTATTATTAGTGGTGTACGTACTACTGGATGTTGAAGATCTGAGAACCATCACAGCTGTTAATGCTTTAGATGTGAGTAATATTAGAGTTTCAAGTGCTATTGGATAGTAGACCCGCGAGTGAGCACTAGAGGTATTAGTACAATTACAGCTGCAAGTGCTAGAGATGTGTGCATTCTCAGTCGTCTTGGTGATAGTGGTGTGAGCTGTTAGTAGTGTAAGCAGTATGGCATGTAAAACTGAGTGCTAGAGATGCGAGCACTATTACAACTATTCGTGCTATTGGTGTGAGGTCTGTTAGTAGTGTAAGCACAATGGCATGTTAAAACAGAGCTAGAGATGTGAGCAGGGGTTTGAGTGGTAGGCTTGTGAATGACAGCTCTGTGAGTGAAAGTGCTAATGAAAGCTAGAAGTGAGTGCTAGAGACGGGAGCGCAAACTAGACCTGAAGGTATCAGAGCGCTTTACATGAGCACTAGTTACGTTACAAACAGACACATTAATTTTTGTTAGGCACTGCGAGATTAAGTGATTTGCCCAGCCCCAGAATCACAGAACGTTGAGCGCCCATGCTGAGAATCGAACCTGTTTCCCCACCTCAGAGTTCGCCCGCCCTAGCCATTAGGCCACATTCTCTCCCCATCTTTAAAATGGCTACACTTGATATCTTGTATTGTCTGGTTCTGGTTATTAGTAGGTGTGTGCAAAATACACATAATTTCCATTCATGCAATTAGGTGACATTGTGGAAAAACTTACTAGGTCCAGTCAAGCAAAATGCTTAAACGCCAAATTAATTAAGAAGCGCTCTATAGTACTTTATTCTGGGGGGCATATTTAGCAAACGTTCACACAGCATAGCAGCCACCTTGCTGCGCTAATATAAAGGGCAGGAATGGACAGGCATTTAAGAGGGTAATCCCAAGAGAATGGATAATTAATATTGTTTAGGAAGGTGATAGTGTGTGGTGTGGGTGATATCATCACCATAAGCCTGAGGTCACAGGGCTATGTCACAAAAGTCTGCAGCTGTCATGGAATATTACCTGGAGTAGTTTTGAAAGCTTGTGTTAATTAGAAAAGAGCCCAATGTTTGCTACAAAATGTAGGAGCACCCAATCAAATTTGTATTTGCAAAACCTTCTTATTTGTGAATTTGGCGCTTGGTGAGTGTGGTACAATTTTAAGTCCTCTTCCTATTTATAGAAGACTACTAAAGACCATACAAGCCAATAACCATGCTTTGGTCAACATTATTCAAATCGCAGGTCATTTGTGAAAAGCAGTCGTCCTGTGTTCATAATTAAACATAGCTAAGGTGAGTTAGTTATCTCACTTTCCAACTGTGCTGTTTCATTTACCAGCATGGCTTCTACTCACAAATTGTCTGCAATACAACATTATTAAAGGTGTCCACGTGGTATTCTTGCCTGTTATGGATTGGGGATGTTGACACATGCAAAGTCTTTTCTTTCAGTGTTATTGTGTTCAAACCACAGTATGGGCTCTGAAGAAATAGGCTTAACGTCAATGAAACTGGGTGGGGGAGGTCTCTCGGAAAAATGTGCGAGTTGCTTGGGGTTTAGTAGCTCACGACGATTTTCACTGACCAGAAGTAGCTCTCACTACACAAAAGGTTGGAGACACCTGCTCTGGATCATTCCAGGAGCCGCTTAAACAGACAAAACGTGGACAATAGTTATTCTATTAATAGCTGCTATGCGCTCATTCTTAGGAAGAGTTGGGTAAGAAAACCTGTCCACCTCGGGCTTGGCAACAGCATCAGCCAATGACAAAATTAAAACGTCGCCTTGGCAACGCACAAACAAATGTGCTCCGCCAATCCACAAGAAGGAAGGGGCGGAGAACGCGTGGTGAGATCAGGGCAAAGATAGTGTGAGAAGCAGTGACGTTGAAATAAAACCCTACGTTGCAAACAACTCGACCCTTCAGTGCCAGTTTAATGAGCCGATAGTAAGTGCAAGAAATCAAACCAGAGCCGGAATAGATCCCATCCCCCGAATGTACCCAGTAATCAATTTAAGTTGGTTTGAAACCACGCGAGAAGAAAACTGAAAGTTCCATTCCGATCATCAAACAGTAGTAAATGGGAATCATCATTCTTCGCAAACACGAATTAATAGTACAATGTAACTTTGATCAGTATTAATAAATGCAACTTAAGACTTGTATGTCGCTGTCTTATGGAACACTCCTGGAGAGGTCAGCAACACATGACGCTTCCAGCCAATGTAAGGCAGAGGCGCAGCAGCCCCCACCCCCCAGTCTGCACACCAACCACTGGTCCCAAACAGGATTGAATCGCTTCTAACAAAGGGTAGAAACTTGAGAACAAGCATTTACAAGTGGGGCCGGAGACACGGACAGCGGGAGGGGGGGGGGGCGGGAACGGGCAAATCAGGTTTTCTTCCTGTGCTTACGAAACAAGCTTAATGCACTACTGAGGGACACATAAGAAACCTGGGCATTCACATCTCATCTGACCCTTGGAGAGCTTGTAACAGCACATCCATGTTTTTTTTAAATACTGTAAACTCACTTTTTAGGGCACGGCCTACGTCACCACTTCGTCAGAAGTGGGGCGGTGCTCCGAGCCGTATTGTTAAGGGGCTCAGAATAGTGAAGTAAAAATTTTCGTGGTGTTCTGTGGCATCTGCATGGCAATTGGTCCTCTCACGTCTGTGTTTTTGTAAGGCTTCACGCAATAGGCCCTAGGAATTTTGCTCTCCCTGCTTCCTGCATATTCCGTGCTAACACGCGCATGAGAATGCCATAAATTCCCAATTACCAGATGTCAGGGTCCGTTCGCGCATTCACGACTCTGTATATAGTTTTCTTGAGCTGTAAGTGCGCGCATGCTGTCTCCCCGTCCTGGAGAATGCCATAAATTCTCAATTAGCAGCTGTCAGAGGTGCCGGTAATTGAAGGCAGATGCCAGGCTTATCGCGATTTTGTGCCATTGGGAAAGCATCGTTTTTCATCACGAGGACAAGTATTATCCACTTGTCTTTCTTTGCTGCGTGAAGGCTAGGTTTTAGGTGCTCCTTAAATGAAGAGACAGTCAAAAATAATTTGCTGTCAGAATATGAACAATAGGTCACTCATGAGAATTTTGTTTTAAGGCACGGTAAGTCGGCCTAATAGATTGCCCCTTGATTGAATTTCTTAGTCATTGCTTAAACAACGTAGTTCAGATTGAAGGTATTTCAACAGTTTGTTCCATTCCTAATGTTTTGATGTTGTGCAGAAGGTCATGCCTCTTACACACGGATCGGCAACAGGCGCAACACCCACCGAGGCAGCAGACTCCGATGTCTATCACAGGCGCGTTGACCCGCTGCGCTGCCTCATCACTGGTGGTGCCTGTGACCAAACGCCTCTGACACACAGATCGGCAGCAGGCGCTACACCCACCGAGGCAGCAGACTCCGACCTCTGCCACTGGCGCTTTGACCCGCTGAACTGCCTCACCACTGGTGGGGCCTGTGGCCAAGCCCCTCTGACACACTGCAGCAGGCGCTACGCCCACCGAGGCAGCCTCCAGGCCTCGGATAGACTGAGTTGGGGGGGGGGGACGCTTCCGGTTTTGAAATCTTGGGTGAGATGAGTTTAGTGCCTGTATAGATGGATCCCAGCTCAATGTTATTTCAACACTAGCCAAATCACTACAGAAGAATAAATTGCCTTCATTCCAGAAAGCGGGTCTAAATTAGGCCTCAGGACAGAAGATGCAACCGGAATCACTTCAGCCATGTACACATTTGTTCCCGGAATCAGCAGTAATGGTTGTAATGATTAGGGAATCTCAATAAAGCGTTCGACATGTTGTGCAACGAGAAGCTGTTAACTTTTCTGGATTCCATGACAGCTTGTTGTTGAACAATAGTCCAAAGTAGTGATAATAGTTTGTTGGAGAAAGACCTATTTTGGTCAGCATCTAAAAGCCCTTACAATATACTTTACTAAACATGATGAGTTTGCTTTCATCATACATAAATGTTAACTTTTTGCTGGCCTTCGAGGACGTGCACACAGTGCTCTGCAGGGTACAGAGAGATCTCAGCAGCAGGGGCATCAAACGCTGAGCTATCTCGCTCACTCGCACTCAAGGTACCTGCAGACTTCAACCAGACGCAGAGAGAGAGCGCCATCAGAGCAGCTGTCGCATTAACACCACGAACTATATCTAGGACTGGAGCCTGTGCATGGAGCCCTCTGCAGGAGGAGCACGAACCGACCCAGCTAGGTTACTTACCGAGGACTTATTTATTTATGCGTTTTTATATAGCGCGGACTTTACCCGAAGGTGTCAGAGCGCTTCACAATAGGAACAGAACTAATACATGAGAACATTACAAGTGCACAAAATACAAAAGCAAACGTTACATTAAATGAAGCAAAAATGACAATCGTGAGCCAACAAAATACAAGAGGTAGCAAACGGTGCATTACAAAAGTGACAATAGTGAACCAACAAAATACGCTATTGCGCATGCGTGTTACCCAATCAGCCCCCTCTGCCGTAGGTGCATTAACCAACCGAGTCAGCTTACTGGGAACTGTGCAAACACAGGTCTGTGCTGCAGGAGCAGCAGCCGAGTGAGCTGTCCTATTCCAATCTGCAGAGGTAATTCACGCATCTGCAGACTACACCCACCGAGACCAAGTGCCTCTTACACACGGATCGGCAACAGGCGCAACACCCACCGAGGCAGCAGACTCCGATCTCTGCCACAGGCGCTTTGACACGCTGAGCTGCCTCATCACTGGTGGCGCCTGTGACCAAGTGCCTCTGACACACAGATAGGCAGCCGGCACTACACCCACCGAGGCAGCAGACTCTGATGTCTGTCACAGGTGCGTTGACCCGCTGCGCTGCCTCACCACTGGTGGGGCCTGTGACCAAGCCCCTCTGACACACTGTAGCAGGCGCTACGCCCACCGAGGCAGCCTCCAGGCCCCGGATAGACTGAGCTTTGGGGGGGGGGAGGGTAGGGACGCTTCCAGGTTTTGAATTCTTGGGTGAGATGAGTTTAGTGCACAAAAAAGGGGAACACATGAAGATTACAGACCAGGCGCCAGCGAGAGGCCAGTGGCCACGTCACTTCCGTGCTTTAGATCTTGGTCAGACCCGGATGTCCGAGGGCCCCTCCCGGGGACACTGAAGTCAGGCAGGGAGGGGGCCCGGTGAGGGCAATATCCGGAAGGGGTATTTTAAACCCACCGCAGCAGGGAGGTCTTCGCTTCTGTTTTTTTTTTTTTTAAAGGTTTTATTGAAGAAAACAAGAGAAATTTACATATATCGGGTGTCATGCATAAAATACAATATTGCGATAGGTGAGCGAATGAATCAATATGGAAAATAAAATTCAAAGGAGTATGCAATATCAACTTAGTACGGTACATCAATAAGGAGAAGTGCGATCAACGATCATGCAAAGTAGCAGCCAGCAAGGCTCTCCCACCCATAGTTCAGGATAATCGGACACCTCGATACATAAGAAAATCGAACAGGATTATCAACCCATCTCTCGTAAAAGAAAAAAGGAAAGAAAAAAAGGCCATAGAACTAAACTAAGGCAAAATAACAAACCCCCCCCCAATCCCCCCACCCTGCACCCCTGCAATGGCAACGGCCCATCCCCACTGGCAGTGTGCCTGTCGCCCCGGAACTAGACCTAAAAGAAGGAAAAAGAAAGAAAGAGTGGAGAAGGAAATATCAAACAGGCCCCCGGTCTCCCTTACCCCCGCCAGTAGCAACCCGCCCCTACACGTATCCAGAATAATATAATGCAACGATTAGAATCAGACGGGGGGAGCTTGTAAGAACCACCCAGCTCCCGTGCTAGTATAGGTTACAAATCCCGTATCGAGTTAAGTCATTGTTCAAACCCATCCAATCAAAGTCAACCCTGACCACTGCGATTTTTCATGCAAGCCCTGTCCGCTCGATCCGCCATCCCAATGAGAGTATCAAAGCGTTGAGAAAGTTCAAAGTCAGTACGGAAGGATTGAGGCCAGGAAAATAGTACACAAAGTCTAAGAGTTAAACGATGTCCGTTGTCCACCAAAGATAAATCGCTAGAGCGTATTTGAACCATCCAGGAGAAAAAGAGCGAGGTAACAATACTGCAGTCACTGGAGCACTCGCTCTGAGATATAAGATCATCCATGTCCATCTGGGGCGGAATCGACACCGGGCATGATGTAGATCAGATAGTCTTGCTCCGCGGGTAAAACAGCTTGTTCCAGAACCAACAAAGGGTCGGAGTCCGGTCTCCGGCAGATGATATCGACCGTTACGACCATGCTCTGGATGGTGGCAGTGACCTGTGAATGGAGCTCCCCAATGGCGGCCATTACAGTATGCAGCGACGGAATACATTCCACCCGCTCCATCGCCCTTCACGAAGCGACCAAGCAGGTCTCTGAACCCCGGAGGTCGACTACTCGGGGGCACCAGGCACAGGCAAATCCGATGACAACTGTGGGCACTCTCAAAAGCGCAATCTCAACACCGTCGCCGCCAGCGAGGAACCAAGCCCATCAACCCCGGGCGCTCAACGGGGCCTCCGGGCAGCAGCTCCCCGACCACAGCAACCGATGCGTAACGCCGCCGTAGCTGAGTGAGAAGACTGCCACCGAACCACCATCCAAAACAGACAAGAAACACTCCACTTCGGGAGACCGGACGCTACCCACGTCCCGCGGCCGATGTTATTCGATTCCAACCCGGCTGGGTTAGAAATCGAGGCCCCGGCTTCAACTCTGGGCTAGGCCGAGAATGGAACACGGCGTATCTTCGTTATTCAAGCAGCTAGAAATTCCAGGATTGCACCTTTAGAGTCAGGAACACATCCGTGGCACGGGAGGCCAGTGAGAAATCAGGATAACCGTCACGATTTGTGAGCAACTGGCGGAGGTCGGCGGAGCCGGGAGTTTATGCGGCCATCTTGGTTGCTAGCGTAGCTCCTCCTCTTCGCTTCTGTTTTTGAACAGTGATTTACCACGGGTCTCACGCCCCCGGGAGACCGCTTTAGTCCATGGGTTTCCCCTTGCATTCTGTGTCTTGTAGTCCTGGTCTTATAATGGGAGAAACAGGACTACAGACCCCAGAATGCAACGAGAAACCCTGGCCCTGAGCATCCATTTCGTTTATAATCTGTTGTACTTTGACCAAATTTGCTTTGTGATGGTGCAGAGTGGCAAAATGCCATTTATTTAACGATTACGCTATTGGCAATGTAAATGACAATGCCATTTATTTATGATTTTTAAAAAAATGTCATGAGCAATGCCAATAGCTCTACCTTTAATAATGCCGAGAACATTGCATTGTAAATGCTTGTTTATGCAAGTGATCCTTGTATTTTTATACGAATATCCATATTATTCCAATGTAGTACCTCAACATTATGATGTTCTCTCTTTTTGTCTTAAATATAAAGAATTGTTGTTCCTGTAATGCACCTCAGTAAGCGGTTTGGTGTAACGGCTGAGAAACTAATTCTAATCTCGGCATAAAAAGGTCACCTCAAACGTGTGATCCTGGGCAAACCGCTTTGCACACGTGATGTTTTTTTTTCCTTAGCTGCCTAAACGTGGAAGTGCTTGGAAACAGACAGACCATCAGCATTGGGCGCTATAGTGTAATGAACAGGGAAGACCATTGTGTTCAGATTGGAAGCGCCAGGAGGTGCCCGTGGTGCTGCATCCAAGCCCTCGCACTCACTCTCCACCCCCGGCCGGGGCTCAGATGAGGCCCTGCTGGCCCCGGCACTTCTTGCAGGCGCAGGCCACGGCGGACAGCAGGTAGAGCAGGCAGCAGAGGCAGACGAAGAAGGAGGCGGCCAGGTAGATGTGGTAGAGGCAGTCTTGTGGATCATGATGCCGGCGGTGGCGGCCTGCAGGCCGGCGGCCAGGGCGTCGTGGGCGGCGTTGGTGGTCAGCCAGCGCTCGCCGCCCAGAAGAGGCACCAGGTCCTGCTTGTCCAGCAGGGTCAGCAGGTAGAGGGAGATGGTCAGCAGCCAGAAGAGCACGGCCACGAAGAGGGCGAAGTGGATGGCGCCCTCGTACTTCTTGCAGGCGATGGTGATCCAGAGGGCGGCCCCGGCCAGCAGCTGCAGCACCCGCAGCACCCCCAGGAAGCTGCGCAGGAAGGCCCGGTTCGCCCGCAGGGAGCCCCGCGCCGCCTGCGGGGGTGGGTGTGCGGGCGGGGGCGCTGGAGGGGGTGGGTAGGGTGGAGGGGGCATAGCAGGCAGCGAGAGGTCAGGATCCTGGCAGGGAACATCTAAAGAGACAGCCCGGCGAAGATCTCCTGAGGAAAGAATTCTGTCCGAGACCAAAGTTTCAGAGAAGAGAGCACCGCGCCAACAGCACCAAATCTGGACAAGTTGTCTCTGCAAACAGCCACACGGACAGCGGGAGGGGGGGCGGGAACGGGCACACGGACAGCGGGAGGGGAGGGGAGCACTCACCTGGACTTCTTCCGGCGGCGGTCGGCCTGGAGGAATGACAACAAAAAAACTCTGAAGAAAAAAAAAAATAAACAACCGCCCACCGCCGCATGACGTACGAAAAGAGGCGGAGAGCGAAAAAAATCGCCGGAACGCCCACGAATCTGCTCCCACAATGACTGACGCCTCTCTGTTCCAATGGCTAGCCTCCATTTATGGAGCTAGCCAATGGAACAGAGAGGCGAGACAAAGCCCCAGACTGCTTCTCAAAAGATTTCGCCTGCGCGAACGCTGCTGTGCAGCGGACGCCAAGCGAAACCTAAAAATAAACTAATAACAATCTTTCTACCATTTCTTAAGACTTTCCCAAGTTTGCAAAGCAAAATGTGGGAGGAACTACAATATATATATATATATAAGAGAAAGAAACACCGAACACAAACAAATATAGAGCATCGAACATTGTGGAACACACTCCCAGTCACACTGTAAACACTCCTGCACATATCAAACGAGAGCCATGTAGGCTCAATTGTATAATCACTGGTCTATACCTTGGTGCTCGAACAGACACACCATTAGTTCGCAAACGTGGTTCACTAATCACCATTCCATGGCAGTATACGCATAGCTAGAATCTCAACATGTGAGCTGACAATTGCATATACTTTCCCTGCAAAGACAAAAGTCCAGAGAGAGAGAACTGAACGAGGGGCATGACCATACATAATATTATTTTATATATAATTAAAAACCACTCTTCTGGCATTTCCAAACACTACAAATAACAGACATTAATATGAGACACTTTATGGTGCTCAATTTAATCACCTTGAAAGGGCGGAATGAATTAGTCGTTTTGCAAGGATTCGCACTAATGACCTCCAGATGGAGCATTTATGAACAATGAACTTTGAATTCACTGAGCCATTCAGGATCCCAGAATGCATCCACACCCACTAAATCGACTATTAGAAAACAAATCAACTATAAGAACAGTGCGAGTTTCAGACTTGTGGGGCGCTAGCAATCTGATGAGTTGTAAAGCAGTAGAGTGCTACACATGCAAAGTATTGGTTCACTGTGTAGATCTTACTCATATGAATTCAAGTTTCTGCGCCCCTATGAGGCACACATACAATAACAGCGTTAAGCATTGCCAGGTCGATGGCTAATTAAAACAAAGCATTGCCATATTTCACTGAATGTGCACTTGCCCAACAATGCTCTCTAGGACAAGATGTGAACAATGTACACACCTCAGCTATGTTGTTTGACAAAGAAATATGGAATTCTGAGAAAACGTTATGGGCATATATTACAACTTGAAGTTTCTGACAACATTTGACACAATAAAGCTTTAGACCCAAACATCAATAAGCATGCAAGCTGTAGATAAGAGTTATGGATACAGGATAGGTGCCCTGTAGGAAAAATCTGAAATAAATGGCGACACCAGATAAGGTTGTGGAGAACCAACTCTGCTGAAACATACCAAGGGTTAAACAGGAGAGCTGTCTGTGGGGTTCTTTGAAGACCCTCTTCAAAATGCAGAAAAGCATTTTCACACAAATACCTTAAACATCCAAAAAGGTCATGGAAAAATAAATGTACAGAAAAATATCTAATCTGTAGAAAAAAAACAATTCCACAAGCAAATCGGCATCCCTACTTATAAACTATTTTGAGAAATTAGCTTATTGGAACATAACACCTACGCCTGTACGTTTGCTTCTCTCCATCTATTCTTCAAAATGTTGATCCACTGTGTATTTACCAGCGTGCTGTAATGAAAGGCATGCCTGCAAACTCTGTGTGCTATATTTTGTTCATAGATACATATCAAATAGCTTTAAAAAAAAAAGCACAAGGGCAGGATTGTATTTTTGCTTTGCTTGAAGTTATCATTTGACTGCCAACTGAGATAAAAGTACAGAAGCTATTTCTAATCTAATCAATATGGTGGGAATCAATTATAAGAACGAGGTAAATATGTGCCTAGTATGGTGCACAACGTTTTCAGCATTAAAAGCTGGAACCCTTCCACTCAACTAATTACTTCTTGTGGCAAAAATGTGATAGATCGGTTAGCTGGAAATACTATTGGTTAGCTGGAAATACTATCTGAATGCGCTACCTATGCTAATTTAATTTAATGTAGAGCTCGAATCACCTGGTGGCATCTCGACGCTGCACACCATAGCAGACATAATGAATAGCTCATTGAAAGAGTAAAGCTTTCAATAGTTTCCTAAATTGGCAATATTTCAAACAACCATGAATGTGCACAGGGAGTCTGTTCCAGAAGACCGGAGCCAGGTAAGAAAAAAGATCTCCCTCCACATCTAGACAAGTGGATGCGGGGGGACACAGCCAGTTTTTGTCCATGGATCTTAAATTCTGGTGGGAGCATACAGTTTAACTTTCTTTTAGAGATAGCCAGGGCCATTGCCCCTTATCGCCTTGTGTGTAAGGCAACAGATCTTAAAGACGCTCCTTTTCTTCACTGGTAGCCAGTGAAGCGACTTCAGTGAAGGAGCGGTCAGAGTATCTGACGGAAGATTGTAAATGAGTCTAGCTGCCGTATTCTGACCACTTGGAGTTTAGCCACTAGCGTTTCATTAGCTGCTGCCAAAAGAGAATCCCCATAATCTAGTTGGCCGACTACTAAGGTGTGAACTAAAATTCTTCTCGAAGAGAGCGGTAGAGAAGGAATAGATTCTGCAGAGGAGTCGCATATTATGGAAACACCTACCTGTGGTATACAAAATATGGGCTTTTATAGAGAGGGCTTGATCAATTTTTATACAGTCAGCATCACAAGTGAGAGTCAGCTGCGCATTGCCTCCATAGAATATGATTCAAAAACCAAAGGGCTCCACAGTCTTTGCAAGGGGTGCCATATACATGTTGAACAAAGTAGGGCTCAAGCATGAGCCTTTTGGCACACCCTTACCCCAACACGTCTTTCCGGAGGTGTAGGGGCCCAGAAGGATAGTTTGGGCTCTATCGTTCAGGAACTTATGGAGCCATTTGAGTGCAGTCCCCTAGATGCCAATGTTCCCTGCAGCATCTTAAGTAGTCTAGTTTGAGAATCTATTTCAAAAGCTACTTAAAAGAACAAAAGTACTTAACAGTACACTTGCAAAACAAACAGGCCAAAATTATGCGTGTGTAGCAATACAAAATAGTATCGAGAGTAAACGTTGTCCTTGAGGGTAGGAATTATAAAAAAAAGTGAAAGTGAGCAACGTTAAAAATTGCAATTCGTCAAAATATTTTAACGGCAGAACCTAAACACTCACCATCCGATTTAACGGATATCTGTGCTTCCTTTTAAATTCAGACAATTCGCGCTTCTTAGTATGAAAGAAATTCAGATCCCACCTTCATGCTTCAGAATGCCCACATATTAGTAACCCAAGAAGCATAAGAGGTCCCAAAGATTGACGAACAATGCCCGCACGTCACGTGTGTAACAACAGATATAGTTTGCCTTTAACAGAATCACGTCTTTAATTAAACCACAAAATCTGCTTACTTGTAAAGTGCGACTATTTACAGCACAATACTGTAATATAGCAATAACACAAACTCACCGACTATAGTGAATTGGCAAGCCCAGCATACTCAACCAGGAGTCAGATGTTATAGGTAACACGCGCGCACAGGCAACTAAATACCCCAAACCCCATAACCCAAAAAGTAAGGCAATGTTTGGGAAACTGCCTTTAAAACATGTTTGTTTGTTTTTTGACCGAAAAAAATGTTATGAGACAAAACAGGGAAAATTACAGATACGCGCGTAATTATGGTATTACTACCTAAATTAGTGGCGAGTATACAGACACATGGCACTTCTACATAAACCTGTCAACTATTGAAAACGTACGAATCACCTATCAAGCAGTTCAAGCTCCACACAGCGTTGAGTACATGGGAGCGGCCATGTTCCTAGCATGCACTGCGGCAAAACACTTCGTTCGCGTTCCTATGCGAGAAAAGAGCCTTTGGAGCGGCCATCTTAAAGCGGCATAACATTTCCCCAAGAGACGATGAAAATAGAATTTAGGTTATTTTTGCGAAAAAAATACTCAAGCGATTTTACATTTCCAAAAGTCTATTAGGAATTATTACCCTTTCCCGAAACAGATAATGAAATGTAATACATATTAACTCGTTTTAAAACTATATCCAAATAAAATGAGATTTAAATGGAGTCTAAATCAGTTGTACATAGTCTTTAAAAATACTTATTTTTAAACAAAATGTGGCCTGCAACTAGCAGCCCAGGTCAGACGTACTGAAGCCTTTCTACCAGTCAGCCTTTGCCTCAATATCCCGCGATAACACAATGCTCAACTAGCTACCTGTCTCGTACACAGAAGGTAATAGACATAGAAAGAGGCGCTGCTGTCGTAGATATTCATGGAGGGTGTTGTTGTCCTCCCTGTCTCCCAAGCTGTACTCCGGGTGAAGCGAAAACGGGGTGCTGATCCTGTTGAGGCTCTAGTTTTAGCTTGCAAGCGGTCTCGCTTGGGTTCAGACACAAGTCCTGACCAGCCGCTGCCAGCTGCGGATCAGATCGAAAAGACTGTCTTCAAGCTTGCAGCCACCGTTTGCTCTCAGGTGAGCGTAAAACTAGCGAAGTTATTAAAGATGTTAGCCCCGTTTTGGGACTGCCGTCCTGCATCGTATATTTGTATATTTTGTTTGTACGATTTGGTTGCCTGTCACCAACTTATACAAACATTGGGGCGTAGAAGCCTCTGTACTTACGTTCTCTTGTCATTCACCTGTGATTTATTTATTTTATTTAATGCGATTTTATATAGCGCGAACCTTATCCAAAGGTGTCAGAGCGCTCTACAAAAGAACCAGTGCGCTTTACAAAAGAACCAGTTGCGTTACATAAGGACTTTGGATTATGTGGGTTACATAAGAGATACAAACAGAAAAAAATTGCAAATGTACAAGTTGTTAAGTCACTCAGGAAGAGATACTAAGAGATACACTCTAAAGCTCACATAGGAATGGTAGTAAGTACAAAGGTCTACTACATATACTAGTGGTTTGAGTTATATACAAATTGCAAATTCACTCAGGATTACATTTAACAGCGATTAGGCTTGGGCAAATATATATTACATATTTACAGAGCAGGAAATTCTTGCCATCGTTGAGCCAGGTGTTCAGGTGGTGTGGCACTAAAGGGTGGTGGTCTTGGGTCTGGAGGGATCCCTGAGTTGGAGATGTCCATAGGGATAGACGTCCGGAAGGTGGTGGGGGAAGCAGCACGCTGGATCCCCGGGCCGATCCCGAGGTCATGCTGGGCTCCATCCCATGTTAGACGTGCGTATCTCGCACCGACCGTGAACAGAGCTGCGGTCACTGTTTCTCGATCGGCTGCCATGTTAGGGTCAGGCAGGCAGTCGGGCAGGTATACTTTGGCCGAAATCAGTGGTTAGCAGTTAGAAATCAGATCCATTTAACCTATTTAATAGCAGATCGCGGTGATCTTTAGTTTTAGCTGAAGTAACTGGCTTTCCGCGTATGGCCGCACTTCTAGGGATCTCGATCAGCCGCCATGTTAGGGTCAGTCAAGCAGATACGCGCTGGCCGCAATTAGCAAAGTCATCAGCCCGTATTTTCCAGACTAGTGCGCCTTACTTGTGTGAAGATTATGAAAAAAATAAAACGCAGCCCTTTGATCCCATCACGCCGAAGCAGGGTGTCCCCACCTCATCAGTTGCACAGAGTGCGCCATCCCAGGGGTCACATGTGCGCAGCAAAGACCCTCCACTAGCTCCTCCGGTCACGGGCTGCAGCTGCTCTGGTGTGATGCAAAACCTCCCGCACCCCGCTTCTATAGAGGTCAGGGTAAGAGCGTGAACGCCTCAAGTCCTTCCCTTCTGCTCTGGTAAGGTGCCTGGGCATCAGCGGCTCCACCATCCCCTGGAAAGAAGAATATGCGCTCAGGACACTGGCGCAGACCGGGAGCCGAGATGGAGCACGTCCACTCGGCTCCCTCACTTCCGCATCACTCCGTGATCTCCACTGCCACTCTTGAGACCTGAAAGTTGTATGCCTTTTCATACTTCGCCAAAAACTTTGGATAGGACGCAGACCCTTGTCCTTCTTGGATACCAGAAAGTAGTGGGAATAGCGACCACAACCTACTTCTGGGGCAGGAATGCGCTCAATGGCTCTCTTGGGCAAGATAGCCAAAACTTCCTGTTGGAGAAGTGGCAGGTGATCCTCCGACATGCGGTGGTATTGAGGTGGCATGGCTGGAGGGGTAGCCTCGAAGGGGAGGGAGTAGCCACTGTAGACTATTTGCAAATCCCACCTGTCTGACGTGATGGTGTGCCAGTGGGGGAGGTGATGGCGAACCCTGCCACCCACTGGCGTTTGATGGGCCCAAAATGTCGGACTAGGAGGGTTTGGCGGCTGCTGCAGAGGCGAGGGTTGGGTTGGTGGACTGGCCCGCCGAACCACGGCGTTGGTATCCCTGTCCCCGCGAAGGTTAGGAAACTTGCTGCTGCTTGTGACTCTGGGCGGAATGTAGTGGGGCACCCCTTCAGTAGCCACGAAAAGGGCGAAAAGCAGACTGCGCTGGGCAGCTGGAGAGTCCAAAGGACTTGGCCCTAGCCCGTGAGTCCTTGAAACGCTCTAGAGCATTGTCCGCTTTGTCGACAAAAAGCGACGGCCATCAAAGGGCATATCCATAAAGGTGTTCTGGACATCCCCCGAAAAGCCAGTCGATCTCATCCAGGCGTAGCGACGAAGGGCTACAGACTTGGAAATCGTCCTGCCTAGATAGGCGGCGGTATCCAGCCCACAACGGATGGTAAACGTAGCTGCATCCCTCCCGGAAGCGACAGCCTGGGAGAGCACTGTCCGGGCCTCATCCTGACACATAGGCAGCGCCTGCGTAACCGGATGCCACACAGAGTGGGAATTACGGCCCAATAGACATGTAGTGTTTACCGACCGCAGTCCCAAGCTGGCGGAAGAGAACATTTTCTTCCCACGATGGTCCAGCTTCTTGGATTCCCTTTCTGGTGGAGCGATAGGGAATGCGCATTTGGAAGTGGAGGCTTCGACCACCAAGCTCTCCGGGGTGGGGTGTTGGGAGAGGAAAGTGGGGTCGCCTGGAGCCGGGCGGTGGCCTCGGGCAATCATCCTAACCAAGGGCGCCCCCGTATTGGGCCTGGACCACGTGCCCGAAAGGACGTCAGTAAGGGCCTTATTAAACGGCAGCAGGGGCTCCGAAGAGCCCGCTGCCGACTGAAGCACCTCTGTCAGGAGGTTAGCCCTGACTGCCACTGTAGGAAGCTCGAGGTTGAGGGCCTCGGCCGCCCTATGCAACACCACTGCATATGACGCTGCCTCCGCCGTAGCCGACGTAGAAGGAGACAACATGCCAAGGTCATGCGATGTGTCAAGACCACTGGCATCCCCCAGTTCCTCTCTCCAGTCCTGCTCAGACGCCATCTGATCAGTTAACGGGTCACCTGACCCCTCACAGTCTTCCTCCTCACCCTCCGGTTGCCAATCTGGCCGAAAAGGGACCCCAGGAGTGAACAAGGGCACAAAAACCCCTCTCTACGCCCATCCGGCTCCTGGTCCACATCGGAATGGAGGCCAGGGTCGACGTCGGCCGGGGACACAACTGGCGTCGGTTGCGGTGCTGGCGGAAGCGGCGCCGGTGGAGGTGTAATGAGGTCAACTGGCGCCGATCCAGATCCAGGCCTGGATCCAAGGGGGCCTGCAGCGCCGTGGCTGGAGCCGACGGCGGAGAAGGCCTAGTCCCCCCCCCCCCCCCCCAACCGAGTCCGCGGGGCCCGAAGGTGCGCCCTCTGGTTGGGCTGCCCAAAGATGGCATGCATTACCTCGTAAAATTTACGAAGTTGAGCGGGAGTCACTCCGGGTCCCAGAAAGGGAGGGAAGCCCGGAGTCGACTCTTCGGGCTCCTCGCGCGGAGCTGCGGGAGAGGCACCGCCCGCATCCCTCGTCGCGTCAGCCGACCGGGGAGAAGTCTAAGAGCGACGATGCTTCTTCGACTTCTTTTTGTGCTTCGAACTACTGGACCCCGAGTGCGAAGACTTCGATGACTTGGATGAGTGGTGAAAGCTCAGCGACTAGTCCCCCGACCTTCCTCGCAACCGGGACCTCGAACGAACCAGAGCCAACTGCTGGCATCCAAGCAGCTTTCAGACCCACTCCAGCAAGTCTTCGGCACCATCAACTGGCAATCGGAGCACGACTTGGGGTCGTGTTCGCACTTCAGGCAAAAGAGGCGCACGCGGTGCATATCCGTGACCGACATCTGTCGGTTCCAGGCATCACTAGTGTACAAGGAGTCGATGGACTCAAAAATGAAGTCGAGAAAAAGTCAGTGAAAAAGTGACTGGAGGTATCTCTCTCTCCGGATCTGTGCTGGCTACCGCGGAAAAAGAAAAAACAGACGTCGGCACGGCGTCTAAGTAGCTACCGTGATGTCATTCCGGCGACCATGACACCAACGACGGACACGGAGCCGACCGTTTCCACCTTCCGACGCGCAGAGATACTGCTGACGAAAAAACTTTCCGATCCAGTCTGACGCCCGGGGGTAATTCTAAGGTAAGGAATCTATAACTTACCTCTTTCTTTCAGATATTTTCTTTCTGCCCACTGCAGCATGGGGCACTAGGTCAGCCAACTTTAGCCATTGGAACTCTTTCCATTAGTTTGTATTTTTTTAGCCATCCCTGATTGTTTAAACTGTCTTAAAGTTACACCAATCCAAAGTCAGTAATGAATTTACTTTGCACCAATAACAACCATTTATTTGTGTAACTGGAATTAAAACAAAAGTTGGTCTCTCTATCTGTTTTAAGTACATCTGTCTATTGGAAACATACTTACTGGTTCATTAAAATTACATTCAATGCTTTTTAAAAAGATTATTTAACATTTGTATTGCCCCATATGGATGCCAAATGTTGAAAGCACCAGGTTTGCTTGTTCCTACCTTTTAATTGTTGTGGAATTTGCATACAATAAAAGATAAAACCAAAATAACAATTACACTAACTTGTCAAGCTCAGAACTGTTTACTTTGCCAGTGCTTGTTTGTAGTCTGGAAGTAATCTGTGTGCCTGAATAGCATTCATGTTTACCAGTGAAATTGTGGATGATTTACTGTTTGCATTATGCCCGTTGTTTGCCTCTTGCATTTTGCTCTCTGTCCCTTAGACAGAAGATGCAGTTGTTTAAATCTTGTGTTTTCTCTCGCTCTTTCATGTTTACATGATCCATTTTGTGCTTTGATTTTAAAATTTTGGACTTCTGCATTTTGTTTGTTGGTGTTCATCATTTACCAGCTACTTGGGAAGAGAGTCACCTATATAGTGGTGGTAATATTAAAAATCTGAACCTTAATCTCGAAATGCAGTAATTAATTAGTTTACATTTTAGCTCATGTCCGTGTTATGTGAATTGTAATTTTTCTTACTGTTTTTCATTCCAAGAATGAACCTATTCAGAAGTATGTGCAAGAAGCTATTTCCCGAGACAAAACTACTCAGTTACTTCGACCATCATTGGGAAGCACACAAAGAATTCGTAAGGACCTGAGAAACTCAAAGCTGGTTAACCAGCAAGAAAGCCGCTATCGTCTAGTCTCTACTCACCGGCCCAACTTTGAAGGGGAAACAGAAAATGTTTCAAATGGGCGTGATTCAAAGCAAAATGTTAACAAGGACATGGGAGAGGAAACGGAAACTGCAGAAAGTATGAAAGAAAGTAATGCCATTTCACACAGTCCTGAGGGATGTGGAGGCATCCAGCTATTTGACATAGTACAGGAGGAAACTGAAAAATCACTTGATGCACCTACAGCTGACACATTAGAGGTACGTAATGGAGAGGTCTGCAATGATAGCCTTCATGTAAGAGGCAATGCATACTACCCAAGACTGTCAAATGGTAATACTTGTTAAAAAACACAGTCTGAAGAAGTGAGCTTGATGAATCTGCTTGTTTATACCTACCTGGAATTCGAATTTTAATGCTGGGTTGTAGTGTACGTATCTCCAGTGTGTCCTTCTGCTTCCACTGGGTTTGTGTCAACAATACAGCTTTAAGAATTTGTATTTAACATCCACTTTGAATCTTTACAAGACAGAAGCCAGGTTGTTTTTGAACCCCCCTTTTTCGCTTTTTCTGACCTCCGTTCAGAAGTTGCTGTTTGTCGACTGGGTCTCAGATGGGGAGTTTTCTTTGCTTGTACAAACGCTGCTTTATGCAGGATCCGAATTTTGCATTTAAATTGAGCATACTCCGCAACTACTCTTAGAAGTTAGTGGGAATCATTAATTGAATGTCTGTATCTATTTCCAGAAGGTTTATAGCTTTTTGTTTTTAAGTACTGAATTTTCTCAAAGTTTACAATTTGTATTTGGAACCTTATTTCATCGTTTACTGCCATAATTGTATGAATGAAAAATCCTCGTTTCGATGTATCTGTGGGATCACCCTCCTTTTATAATCTTGACCGCACTGCCTTTCACAAATCCATGCTCACTTATAACACATATACACTGCAGCCATAGTTCTGTCTACAGGTAGCATTTTGGTAGTGTTTCGATGTTTTTTTAAAAATTATGTGAATTTCCGCACCTAAACAGAGCATACAGGTTCCAATTTAATCTTAGGTTGTTCTAATCAGTTCTAGTTACTGGGTCGGTAGAAATTCCATGGGTCATAACGTCTGTTTTACTAAAATAATTGTATTAATTTACTTAATGAGTTTGTTTTAGGATCTTTTATCACAAGCAATAAGTTTTAGAGAATTTTGTGGATGACAATTGTGGATGATAATAATCCATCCAAATCTGTGCGCTTAAAACCGAAGACTACTGCACAAATCCAGTAACAGAAAATCACTGAAAAGGAAGTACCTGAAGTTACATTTAAATCTCTCTCAGCAGCTTTGTACAGACTATTGTTCTTACCCCCTCCCCCCCCCCCCCCCCCAGCCTACCACCTTTTGAAAATCAGTCTCTTGCTGTGAGACAGAGTGTTCTGGGTTAAAACGGTGCATAAGAATGCACTGATG
Source organism: Lissotriton helveticus (assembly GCF_964261635.1). Taxonomy (NCBI): domain Eukaryota; kingdom Metazoa; phylum Chordata; class Amphibia; order Caudata; family Salamandridae; genus Lissotriton; species Lissotriton helveticus. The sequence continues at coordinate 559,334,455 of NC_136073.1, forward strand.
TCCTTTGCTTCATTGTTTTTCCATCAGAAGTGGAAATTGCATTTATTGATGGTGTGGTGGTGTCCCCCTCCTGCCCACCCCATGTATTTGAACTATAAGATCCTTTTGCCATTCAGCTCACCCTTACCTGGGTTATTTTTTGATTCCACCACCCGGTAGCAAGGTTGCGATACATCTTAAAATGGCTACATCAGAAATGATGAATAAAATATTTGCTTTGTTTTGCCTTTCATTTGTTCATTTGTCGTTCTAAAAAACTTTCTTATATTTTATCCATCCTATAGAGGCAATCCTTGTATTGTTATTATGCCTTTCTTTCTGTGTTGTGTGCAACATTCCAAAGTATGTTGCCAAGTAAAGGTTATTAACACTTCAAGAGCAGTATTAAAATAAAATTCATACAAAAATAACAGCCCCTTAAGCTACTTTACAGAGCTTGTTCTAGTAGTCCATATAATAATGTGACATGTAACAAAGTAGTATCCTTTCAGCATTTCTGTTTCTATCTCCTTCTTGTATAATCATTCATAGAGCATACCTTTGCGTGCAGTGGGTGGGTGTCTGGTCCATTCTTAGAGGAGAGGAGACAATCCCATTCCCAGTTGGTCATTTAAGACCAGCTTCTCTGGCTAGATTTTGTATCTTTTGAGTCTGGGTTCTTCTTGGAATACTGGAGGTTAAGAAACATGTGAAGTTGACACTAGGGAAGCAGCTAGCCCTTCCAGAGGTATGAGCCTTGTTGTTTGTATTTTAACCCCGTGTGTGATGTTTTAAACATCCTATAAATAAGATAACATTGTCTCACTCTACAGCAATCAAGTGATCCAGATGTGATTCTTTGCAACTCCGTGAAGATGATTCGAGAGCGCCTAACTGTGTCAGATAATTCAGAAGGAGCACAGCATCGAGAGATTAACGACTATGTGTATGATATTTACTACATGGAGGCTGCTGCCCAGGGATGGATTCAGGACATCCTTTCAGTGAAACCCTATGTCCAGGAGTGTGAACTGGTAAGGATAGTTTTCAAATTTGGACAAGTAAAGAAAGTTAGTTGGTGTTCTGTTTTTTGCTGGCTCCCAATGACACTTGGTACAATTCATGGTTCTGGCAGCGGTTCATAACAACTAATGTTTCTGTAAATTCAGCAAACCTAATCAGCTAAAAAGCCCTGCATTTTGTAGAATGATGGGCCAATGGAGTTGACTAATCTGCTAGGAAAGCAGACTGATAAGCTGGTCTGCCATTTTCAAACAACATTGTCATAGTTTGTTGTTTGGAAATCAAAAGGACTTAAAAGTCTTGATCTAGTCTCCCACTGATGATTAGTTTCAGAATAAATGTGTTGAAAATGGCCCGCCCTACTTTACATTCCTATTTGACAATGTCCTAGATCGGACATCGCAAATCTTAATCAAAAGCCCCATTGTCAGTTTCCTCTATTCATCAACTGATAGCACTTTTATGGAGTTTGAAAAAATATACGCAAAGTGTTTGTGGTTTGCCGCTTGCTAAATTCCATTTTTACTATTAGTGGCGGTGCTGGAGAATAAGCAATTTATTGTCAACAGGAAAGTTGTGAATCCAAACACAATGGACTCCTTCAAAGCCTATTGTTTCCCACTGAACACCAGGTCAGGTTTTTGTTCTTGATTTTTCATATTTTCATTAAGAAAATTCCAGACTCTTCCGTCCTTTTGATTTTTTTCAGGTTGCAGCGTTAAATAAATCCCTGTTGAATTTAGTGACTAGAAGCTTTTTTTATGGGATTCTAAATTGTTTGACTGTCATATGCAAGCGGTCAAAACCTTTGGATGTGAATATATATAAACATCTGGGGCCATTGTTGGTGACAGGTAAACTAATACGTTTAGTAATTTTAGGGCAGAAATATTATTGGAAAATTTCAGTTTTCAAATTCCAGCAGCTTCAACACTGCTTGAAACAAATAGCATCTACTAAAAATAAGACCAAACTTGTGTAGTTTGAAAGGATATTATCTGATCCCGCCCACTGTTTTGGACAGTAGGAGATGTGTATCTACAGTGCTGTATGGTATAAGTTATTGAGTTGAGATGGCTGCTTAAATTATTAACAACTGTACATTTTATGAAATTTTATTTTATAATTTATACACCTCACCAAGTAAACCAACCACATCTTCCTCGGAACACAAATATATTCCATCTGTGACCAAATAAAAGCAGATGTGCATAAGGTGGTAGCTTGAATGTTAATAAAAAATGTATTACCATAAGTGCGGTGCTTTTATAAAATCACAAGGATGAATGTCCAGGTAAGCCTGCCTCAATTTATTTTGGGCAGAGGCATTGCAATCACATGATGAACAATTACTCTTGTGCTAAGTAACATTTACACAATTAACAAGAGTTAAACATTTGCTTACTAATGGCTCACCAGTGGTAGACTAGTATTTGACAGAAATGTAATGAGTGAAGACACGTTATACCTCCGTACTGAGAGCCAAGGTTTTAGAAGCTGAACACATTGGCTTGTGTCCACTCATCCGGCAGTTTAATAGTGCATGTAGTATAAATTAGGTTAACCCTGTGCCGCTTAAAAGCACAAACTGATTGACCCTTGAAGCTTCTTATTTGATAGTTTTTGTATATTGTTTTCCTCTTCCTCTATTTATATGTAATTGTTAGAGGTACATTTTTTTCCCTCAAGGAGTTTTCAGTTTGTGTCCAACTGATTATTAAAGGTACTACAAGCCTTACATATAAAGCGTAACCCATTAGAAAGGCTCTTTAGCTGAACCAGAGCATCCTGTCTAACCCCAAACCCTCTCCCACCAGATTTTTTTTAAATCTCATTCTCCCTTTTATTTTTGGCATAAGGGTTCTTCAATGCCACCAGAAGCAAATTATTCCTTTGGTTGTCTGTATCTGCAAAGGAACCTATTGCTGTTATGTTAACCAGATATGTAGAGCACACTATCACTCTGTAGAATATCGTGATGCTGAGCAGGTGTCTAGACACACCTAGGTCCTGATGGTACTACTCAAAAAGCCATGTCTTCAGTTTATTGCAGAATATAAGAAGTGAGGAGAAGGTTCTTAAGTGTAGCAGCAGGTCATTCCATGCTTAAAAGGATCTGTAGGAGAAGGCTCTGTGACATATTTGGTTTTCTGCATGCATGTGATTTGTGCAAGTAGGAGCCCGTATGAGTTGAGGTGTCAGGAAGGTTTTGTGAAAGCAGATGCGATTGTTGAGGTATGCTGGGCCAGTGTTGTGTAGTTCTTTGAAAGTGTGGGTGAGGAGTTTGAATTGTGTTGGTTTGTGAATGTGGAGCCAGAGACCTCCTTCAGGTTTGGTGTGGTGTGAGAGGTTGAGGGTGATTCTTGCCACCAAGTTCTGAATGGTCTGCAGCCTTCTGATACATTTTTGTTGATCCCAGCCTAGAGGGTATTCCTATAGTCCAGCCTGCTTGTGAACAAGGTGTGCATGAAGGTTTTATGGGTGCTAAATGGAAGCCATTTGAAAATCTTCTTCAGCTTCTTCATCGTATGGAAGCACGATGTAGTGACGGTATTGACTTGGGCGCCATGTCGAGTTTGCTGTAGATGATGATCCTGAGATTCTTGGGGTGGTGGTGAGAGTGGGTTTCAATCCTAGCTCTGTTGGCCACCAGATGGAGTTCCCGAAGACCACAATTTCGGTCTTCCCAGTATTGAGCTTTAGACAGTTCTTCATCCAGTAGGCGATTTCAGTCATGCAGGGATGCTGGAACTTGATCCGCGTAATGAGTGCCTGGTCGATGAGGGAGAGACTGAGTTGCATGTCATAAGCGTGTGAGAGAACGTTGATAATCGTGTGAGCGGATGATGCTGGTTAGAGGAATCATATATGCATTGAAGAGGGTTGGACTCAGGGAGGATCCTTGGTGAAGTCCGCAGATGAGGTGGCTGGACAGCCTGACTGACTGGGTTCTTCCCGGCAGGAAGGAGCAGATCCATCGGAGTCCGTGACTTCGGATTTTGATGTTTAGGCGTTGAATGAGGATGGGGTGGGAGACTGTCAGATGCTGCAGAGAGGTCTAGGGGGATGAGAGCTGCCGTGTCTCCTCTGTCCATAGTCTAGCAGATGTCATATGTGACGGCGATGAAGACAGTTTCCGCTCTGTGGTTGGGTCTGCAGTCGGACTGAGAGGTGTCAAGGAGTTGGTGGTCGTTGAGGTATTCGGTGATGTATCTGTTGATGATTTTCTCTAAGACCGTGGTCGGGAATGGTAACGGGAGATCAGGCTTTAGTTGGCAAGTGTTGAAGGGTCCGCAGAGGGTTTCTTCAGCAATGGGAGGACAGTTGCGTGTTTCCAAGCATCTGGGAAGTTTGCAGAATAGGTAGAGGCATTTAGAATGGGTATTGCAGGCTTCTGAAGTAGGCATGGTGGGAGCAGGGATTCAATAGGGGATGACCTGAGTGGATATACATCATGGTGGCAGCGTTTTTTCTAGGATGATAATGGGTCATGTGGTTTGTATTGGTTCTTTGGAAAAGATCATCAGGCATTTGGAGAGGTCTGTCACTGTAAAGGGCGGTGATTTTGTTGCTGAAGAATTGAAGGAGATTTTTGCAGAGGTCCTGTGAGGTGGGGATTGAGTTGGAGGCGGCAATGCTGAGGTGAAATCTTTCTCAGTAGAGAAGATTTCTTTGCTTCAGTTGCTGCTGGCATCGATGCAGTCCTCCAGAGTAGAGCGTTTGGTGGTCCGGATAAATTGGTGGCACTTGGTATTTGGTGGTGCTGTACTCCATGGTATACAACATAGCTGTGTAAACAATGCACACTCATCCAGTTTAACGAGAGATGAAGGATATTGTCACGCTTCCTGAGCAGATACAAAAGGATACACTGTTCCCCAAAAGTGGGTGAGAATAGAAGAACCAAGCTAAAGGTGGGAAAGGGAGGGGAATCCCCCTTTCGGAACTAACACCCTCACACACCCAGCAAGCTAGGTGTCATGCTTCATCATCTGGGTTTTGCTCCTCGAAAGACTGGCTGTGCAATATCTGACGGGCACCCATAAAGGGGCTCTTTATCGGAGATCTTTTGTTCCTGCCAGTTGGTGCATGTGGGTGTGAGGGCTTTGGGGGAAGTGTAGACGTAAGAGGTAGATGATAATTTAAAAAAGCTTAGGTAATCCACAAAGTATTTTTAATAGTGTGGTTAACTACCTTAATAAAACAGTGAGGAGAAAATACACACTGGTGCAATGATCCAGTGATGTATGTTCTACCTAGTGGTCTACATGTTTCATGCTCTCACAGCAATTCATCAGGACCTAGAAAAGAAAAACGGTGCTACACGAAGTGGTAGGGGCAAATACTACCTTCCACAGGAAACTTAGGGGCAGGCCGCGAGGTCCTGCTGTATCCTGGGGGACCCTACTAAGATCAATAGCTGGCATCAACGGTCTTCTCCCGTGTATTGGCACCCTGATTGTAGGTACCCTGTCCGCAGGATGGACATGGACCGGAGACCTACCCACACGTGTTTGGGAGGAAAGAGAAGCCATAGCCGCTTCCTGTAGCATCAGTAATTAATGTGTCTTGGAAAAGACTGTCTGCATAGGCGATCATTCTTCCCAAGCATGCAAAAGTTTATATGCAAACTACGTTTATGACTAAAGCCGCAAAGGTGGGCAAAATTCTTCAGTGAAATTAGCACATGGAATGCTCAGGAACTCACATTATAAATTCAGAGAAACAGATTTTTTTTTGGCAATAGTAACTAGACAAAGACACAGCCTCCTCCCCACAGATCGAATGGGACGCTTTCAAGGTTGAGATTTGGGGACACTGCTTGAGCACACAGGGACGCATGCAGAGACAGATAGAGGGAGAATTGACACAGGTGGAGACTGACCTGCTAGCACGGGTACAGGGCACAATAGGCGGCACAGACGAACCTCTGTTGGCTGCGCGCGCAGAACACTCGCGGTTATTGAAACGGCTGTGTAACCTTAATTACGCAGCTCATTCAGCGTGCACGCATCACCTCAGCGACAAACCAGGCAGGCTGCTAGCCTGGCTAATTAAACAGGAAGACCGTGCAGCGCCAGTGTCAGCGATAAACACTGATAGGGATGGGGTAGTCTACATGCAGAGCAAGATACACGAAGCCTTCACAGGACACTACAAAGCACTGTACCGCTCCCGACTACGAATCCCCCATGCTGATATCATGGAATATCTATCGGACATACACGTACCAAGATTGACTGGCGCACAGCAGGGAGAACTCTGAGCACCGCTCACATCTGAAGAGCTGCGCACGGCCATTTTCGATTTATCTAATGGCAAAACCCCAGGCCCGGATGGGCTGCCCGCTGAATTTTATTAGGCCTGCACAGACATTCTAGTTCCCAAACTGCTAAAGGTGTACGTGGCAGCTGCAGAAGACTCCTCCCTCCCTCCCACGCTTAATGAAGCCAACCTCATTTCCATCTTAAAACCTGGCAGAGAAGGCACACATATAGGCTCCTACTGCCCCATAGCCCTTCTAAATACGGATTACAAAATACTTGCTTCCACTCTAGCCCAGCGGCTGGCCCCTTTAGTCCCGACGCTAATACACCATGACCAAAATGGCTTTGTACCCACGCGTAGTACATCTCATAACATCCGCAAGCTATTTCGAATACAAGAATATGCCACTCATCAATGGCCGAGATCGGGGTGCCTAGTACTGGACCTCGAAAATGCATTTGATTCAGTGGAATGGCCTTACCTAGCGGCGGTGATGAAAGCAAACTACCTAGGGGACGGTTACACTGATATGGTTGACTTACTATATCAAAGACCTACTGTGCGAGTACGCACGGGCAGGCTCCTCTCAGACGCCATCAGAGTACAAAGGGGCACTAGACAGGGCTGCCCTCTGTCCCCCTTGCTGTTCTCTATGGCCATAGAACCCCTTGCCATTATATTACGAACGCGAGGAGAAGAGTGGAGAATCCCAATGGCGGATGGTATACACACAGTCCCGCTTTACGCGGATGACCTGATTTTATATCTCACGGATTTGACCTGTATCCCGGAGTCTCTATCTGACATATTCCGGACCTTTGAGGCCATGCCGGGCCTAAGAGTCAACTGGGCCAAATTGGGAGCATATCCCTTTAGCCCGGATACGCCTGAGAGTGATGTCCGCATTGGTGGCGAAAAACTTACTTGGCACCACACTACGTTCAGGTACCTGGGAATACATATATATAGGAACCCACCAGACATACTGGAAGGGAACCTGATGAGAGCGATCTCCTCTTTAAGCGCACAAATGACCTTCTGGAAATCCCTACCCCTGAATGTACCAAGTCGCATGGCACTGACAAAAATGATAGTCCTACCACGACTTTTATACTACTATGCCAATATCCCATGCTACGTCCCCGCCCGAGTGTTTCGCGAACTGGAAACCCTAATCCGAAACCTAATCTGGAACATGGAAAGACCCTGTGTAGCATTAGCAAAACTGTACACGCCCACTGAAGCGGGAGGCCTTGCGGTCCCCAACCTGGAGCTGTATTATCTGGCAGCACAGCTACAATGGGTGTCGGGATGGCTGTGCGGCAGGAATTTGGGAGATACTGCCACAGATACCACCATCTGGACCCACACAAAAATCTGCACGTTGTTCCATCCCCTGACTAAAGCACCATACCCTTCACAAATACACTTAATGGTAGCGCGCAGGTGTTTCATACGCAGCTTTAAACTAACTCGGGTAGTGAGATCATACGCCCCGGTACTCCCACTGCTGGGTACTCCCAGAGAAGGCGGCGTGGTAACGGAGGCCGTGCTGGAGAGCTGGGCGCAAGCGGGAGTGAAGAGACTAGGAGACCTATATGCTGACGGAGCTTTGCTCCCTTTTGAAGAGCTCACAGAGAACACGGGCCTACCGGCGGGGCAGTTTCTCCTACATGCGTCACTGACACGCACAATGACAGATACCTGGGGAGACATGTCTGAGGAACCACAAATGCATCACTTCATGCAGTACCTACATGTCATGGGTAATGGCTCCCACGTAATACACTGGGTAGCGCAGGCCCGCCTGGTGCATACACAGCACCCAAACACACAATTACGAGACAAGTGGGCGGGGGATAGAGGAAGGGACTGGACGGACAAAGAATGGACAATGGTATTGAATATCCCCGTTCATATCCCGCGCAATGCCCGCTTCAAGATCATACAATTTTACATCCTGCATCGTGCATACCTATCGCCTGATAAGGTTAACAGATATTTCTTGATCACCACCACTGCATGTCCGAGATGCTCCCTGGTTGGAGCGGAACTCTTACACATGATCTGGTCGTGCCCCAAGATCCAAACGTACTGGGACGCAGTTACAACACTGCTGACGCACAGCACTGACGAGGACATACCACGCACGTGGGAAGCCTGCATCCTGGCACTATACAAGAGGACAAAACTAAATAAAGTACCGGCTAGGTTCTGGGACCTGGGACTTGTTACGGCCAAAAGCCTACTCACCAAGCGCTGGAAAAAAAGCGAACCTCCACAGGCTAGGCACTGGTATGCCTCTTTCACTAATTGGGCAAGAGCGGAAGGCACAATATTGCAACGGGAGGAAACGGCAGGGTTGAGAAAATTCCCTATTGCACAGCTCTGGGATACTACCCTGAAGGCCTTCCAGCAGGCAAGCATGGGACAGGGACTCACTTGAAATGCGCCCCCCTTTCAGAGCTGACCATAGTAGTGAAATGTGACAGACGACCCCACACATCCACCGTCCCCTACCCTGCTAGTACCAGAAAGCAAGGCGCACCACATGAGCTTGCAATGAGGCAGCACCGCGGAGACATAATACGGAGTTTGCAGGGAGCCCCCACGCCCCGTAGCACTATCATGAACACTGACACGTTAAAGCGCACTGACACGTTAAATAGTCATTGACCGGCGTCCTCGCCACGGCCCACAAGGCCTGTCCTCTCGACCATGCACGGGTATTCCTCATACCTCATTAGCACCTACACCTCATTTCAATTGTCCTCCAACCCTATTTTTCTTTATGACCCTCCCCCACCCCCGACCTGCTTGAGAGCCTGAAGGGGTTTTCTCCGCTTATCTCCCTATTCATTCCCTGGTTTTATTATACCCCCCTGCTTCTACCATAGTTACGTTACGAAGACAGGGTATTTTCACAGTTGATATGACTTTCTTAAGGTTGCATGTATAACATTGGTTGCTGTACTCCATTTGGCGCTCAGCACTCTTCATGCGTGACACTATCACATGACACGTCGCAAAATGACTGTAGGGAATGGCCAGGGTCTAATGTGCCCTAGCGGAAGCATGCTGCCCCACGCTACAACACATCGTCATGTTCTTCACCACAATATCATCAATGCCAGAAGGCACTACACTCGTCAGGACTTAGACTCCAACACACATTACTCCGACACTTTCCCTGGAAGAACAATGCTGGGAATACACCGTCTTATCCTGTGTCATCACTAAACCATGTTGTAACCATAATAACGTGTGGACTGTAAGTGATGTTCCTCCATCCAATCGTATGCTGTAATGATGTGTACTGAATATCGATGTTATAAACAAGAAATGTTAATAAAATACATTCAAAATAGTGGCTAGACAAAAATTGATAATTCAAGAAAAGCATGGGACTGACATAAAAGCACAAGGTCTGCAAAAACAAGGGCAGTGATTTACTGTAGGGTGGTAATGGTAGGCAATAAAAACTCCAGATTGGATGATATTGGTCATCCTGGTTTGCTGTCAGATTTTAAGTTTCTTTCTAACTGAACCATTCTTGTTGGGAATTTATTGACCTTTCTTTTTAATTTATTTATGCTGAAAGGCGATGACAGATTTCTAAAGAAGGACTAATTCTTTGGTTTTCCAGTACAAATAAGCCTGACTCCAAAGTTTCCTTTCCTCAACCACCACCTATCCCCAAAGGTTTCTGCACACAGACGCAATCTCGCCATTACATTTGTTTGTTATATATTTGTTTTCTATATTCTTTTTAACTTTATTCCCGGGGAGGAGAATCTTAGATGGTTATATAGCTGTGCTTAAGTCTTCATATCCTCTGGCACCATCTTCTGAGGCTTCAGGTGGGACCTCATCATGCCAATATCATCCTCTACCCTAATTGCCTTAAAAGTATGGAAGGGATATTGAGCAATTTAAGAGGCATGTGACAGTTGGACTGAGTGGACGGGGTTACATGGACCCAGATCCTGAAATAGTCTGTCCTTAATCACTTTTTTTTTTTTTACAATGTAGCTACCCTCCACAGATGACATTGGGAAGGGATTTGTAGAAGGATGAAGGGAGAAAATCCTAGAGGACAAGCATGGAAAAATTAAACGTGACACTTTTATTAAAGTTTTAATACAGTCCCAAAGCACCTTGTGGTATTGTAAATATATAGGATATAATGCAGTGTGTCCCTAGACAAGTTGGACTACACATTCTTATTAAATCACGGGAGAACCATAACCAACCAAGTGTTAATTGGCTTATTTTATTATAATATATATCTCCTGACGCACATATCCATCATTTACAGTGACACTAATTGATGGAATTCTTTTCACTTTAAAAGATAACGTAGGAGCATGATTTTAATGTCTTCGTATTGTTTGTGATATTTGTTTTTATGTTGTAGCAGTATCTTTTCATTAAAAATACATATATTTTTATTAACAATGCATCCTAAATATGACATTTTAGATATTCCTGTGTTTGTTTTTTCACAGTGTCCTCATAATATAGCTTTATTGCGTTATTAATATAGGATTTGAGTGTTTTTGTTCTAATGAGGTGGGTATCTTAACCTAGGGGAATAATTATTCTGTTTTAATTATATTAGAAACACTTTTGGAAAGACTACACTTCCCTCGTCCACAATTTTGTGGCATCTTTTATCATTGGGTTTATCTTCATCCACAACATTATAGGGTCAGGATGGGCTCTTCCAAAAACACCAGGAGCTCTTCATATTATATGTAGGGATCCTAATCAATTAATTTAATGGAAGAGTATACAAACATTGTCTAGAGCAGAGGTTTTCAAACTGTGTACCCCCGCCCCCCAAGGGAGGGGGGGTTAGCATTCCCGAGAAGGGCACAAATGGTTGTGCAAGGAATTGTATATGAAGGTGGCCTGGAAAAGAGACTGTGTTTAGCTAGCAGGTTTCCAGGCTGTCTTCATTTATGTGCGGAGATTGCATTAAAATTGTGGAATTGTAATCCTGTGTCCCCTGGGCACAGACAGTGAGAAGGGTGGCAATATCAAAGATGTGGCCAAAAACCTCAAAATATTCAGTAAGTATTTTGTTGTTTTTTCACCTTCCGGTAATTGCATATAAAAAAAAACACACACACACCTTAAATGTAAAATAAATGCAAATTAACCTAATCGGTGAAAAATTTACTCTTTTACATTATGAAATCTCAGTTCGCTAATTTATCAGTGCAGATGTCTGTGCGTGTCCAGAGAGTAACATAATTGAATCCTGGTTGGCACAATGGTTTATGGTGCCACAAGGTCCCAGCTTGTGGCAAAAAGGACTGTTCATTTGCAAATTATTTATATCAATATATTTCAGTAATCCGGCTATACCTATAAGCATTTTTAGAAGTGTCCGTTAAAAGGTCACACTACAGATCTCAACTCGTAATCCTTACATAACCTCTCAAAAATAATTAATCTTTGTCTATAGAGGAGCTCCAAGCGACTTAATCCGTGCAAGCCTATACTAGCAGCCTTTATGTTTGGTGCTTAACCAATTACACAGGGTCGAGCGGTATTAGGGGCAACTAAAGCCAGGGCTACTGGAATTATGCGGCTGGGTGGAGCAAATCATGTGGCATATTTGATTAAATTATGCTGCAAAGAAAGGTAAATTATTCTGCCTAATGCAGCATATTTCTTTTATAGTATTACTTCATTATTTTGTCATTTTTACATTAGTTATTAAGTCTGGGCATAGATTTCACCTTCTTGGTACCAATTTATTATCCAAATATAACACTAAGCAACAGAAAAGTGACCAGTCAACCTTTGCGAATGGCGTTTTACTGTGCTCAACACATGTTGCAGTGTATTCAGTAAGTTCTGATCTATTTGAGCTATAAACCAATTTTTGTTTTGTAATCTATCGATTATGCAGTAGATGATGGATTATGTGGAAAATACAAGAAATCCCGAAAACATATTGGCCGTACAATTGCGTAACTCCTGTGGCCCTGACTAAGCTCCAATTGTGGCTATTTAATGTTCCTTCCTTCCTTGCTTGCATGAGGCAAGTGCACAGTTTGTGTGCTACTGTTGCTTTGGGCTTGAGAACACTTGAGGGGGTAATAGAAGCAGAGAAGACACCTTGGTTTGGGCATCAGAGCGATGGCAGCGAGGGGGATGTGGCACGATGGGAGCCCATGTTTTTCACAAAGGGCAGAGCAAACCACCCGTAAGGCAGTAGCTATTGTTAGTGAAGTAGGTACAGCCGCACTGGGGTCCAGGGTTCTGAGGAACATACTGGATCACAATATTGACTGTCTTTCTCTAAAAAAAAATGACACGGGTTACATTTTCTTTGTAGCATTAGGGCTGGGGCGATTTGCCACAAAATGGGGGAGGGCAATATGTGGGAGCTAATTTTCTTTCTAAAAGGGGGAAGTTGTGGCCTAATGACGAGGACTGCGGACTTTGGAATTGGGGATCCAAGTTCAAGTCCCGGCGCTCGCTTAGCATTCTGTGATTCTGGATAAATACCTTACTCTCCATGTACCTTAACAAATTTTTTTTATCTGACCATGTGTAATGTAACTGATGCTTATGTCAAGTGTTAAAATGACCTTTGTCCAAGTCCAGGCTATATAAAACTCCATAAGAAAAAAAAAGCCAGAGAGCCTCTTTCAAGATTGGAGTGTTGATCAGACATGGTGGGGAAGGTATGAAAGAGGCAGAGGAGATAGACTGCTACTCAGGGCCGTAGCTATCATTGGTGCTGTAGGTGCAGTTGCATTGGGGCCTAGGAGTGCCTGTGGTTCACACCCAAATAATGGGGTGCACAGTTTTTTCATCAGTTACGGTTTTTGATTAAGGAGTTTGTCCTAATAAAAGTCTCACATTTATTGTGGATTATGAGCCACCCATTAAATCATCTATTGAGCTCCACCCCTGTGTTGAGCCCTGCCCCTTCTGCCTTCCCAATCCTTGTCATAAAAGTTTTTTTGGGGGGGGAGGGTGGATGGGGGCGACTTGTAAAACATTTTACCTTGGGTTGCTAAGAGCAAAAAAGTTTGAAGATCTCTGTTCTAGAGTAACCAAAGTAACAGTTTATTTGCGATTACTCTAACAAGAGTAAAAACCTCTATAAGAGTGGATAGTTGCAGAAGAAAAATATCTTACCTTCATGTTTTTCCATTCAACTTGTTTGAGCATAAAGAAAGAGTCCTGTGGGTCAGCAGGCCTTCGTCAGGCTGAAAGATCCGTGCTTATTTTCCTAACTCACTATTCTAAATTATTCATGTATATGTATGTGCGTGGAGAAATAAACACAAAACGTGCAACTGACATTTGCTCACTGTAGGAGAGTAGGGTCTGCAATCCTATGATCACCCAGATTTTTGCTTTTTGCTGCACTGGTTTACGACTTTCCCTGGCTGTGGGCCTGCTAATCAGACCCACAGCCTAGCTGTTCTCTCTATCCAAATTGTACCCAGGTACTGAATTGGCACTGGGCCCTCTCCAAGTCCCTGTACCCAGGGCTGAGGTGCACCCAGAAGTCTCCCAGGGGCTGAAGCACGTATTGTGCCACCCCTGGATTGACTAACTAAAACTGACACAACTGGCTGCACGACAGCTGGGGCAAGGTGGTGTACTCACCCTTTGCTTTAGATATAGTATACCTATATCTAACCCTAAAATGGACACACAGATCTCCTATCAGTCACTCCTATGGCAGGCCTTAACAATCCTGAAGGCAGAGTGCTTGGAATCATGTGAGATGGTGCTCTGGCATGAGCTGAGCCTGTCTGCGGCTTTCGGGATCCATCCCTTAGCCGTTTCCATGATATCGCATACCATATACTCTTAAGTGCATTATAATCCTCGCGGTTATGTGCCAACTCTGGTATCGCTTTATCAAAACATGTCGAGTAAGGTGTCATACGAATTGGAATACTAACCCCTCGCCAATTCTGGCGACGGGGTTAGCATTCCACCCTTCTAGAGGGACACGACATGCCTGTAACCTATAACCCGGTTAAAAGTCAGACAGAGCCTTAGCATCCACAAAATGGATGCTGCCACCGAGACACAAGTCTGCCCTCCTGCTGCTGGGAGTCCTCCCAGAGCAGGAGACAAGGACAAAGGGTTTCCTGCCAGGGGCGGTGCCAGCACCGTCCCAGACAGGGTTTTGTGTATTGTAGGTAGGCAGGGCTTTAGAGGAAGGTGACTGCAAGTAGCACCCCGGTGCTCACTGTGCATAGGCCGGCTTGAACCAGTTCCAGGGTCACTCCAGACCCTGTGCTGGGGAAAAGCCCGCCAAGGAAGTGGGTGTAACCACCCCCCTCCTAGTCCCACCCATAGGGCAGGACTTAGTCGCGTGCCAGCCCCTTTTTACAGGATAAAGGTAGAGACTGGCCCCCTTCCAAATCAGATCATCTTTGAATCCTGAAACTACTTTCTGCGAAAGGAACTCAAGACTTCTTCCTAAGATTTCTCCCTTGTGACTAAGGAGTAGTCACCCTGCATCCGCAGGCACCATCTAAGAACACTGCGGTCTGCTGTAAGTCCTTCCTCCGGAATCCGACTGCCCAGCTCGACGAGAACCGGCTTCCCTGGCACCTCTGACCTCTACCCACCTCTACAGCCCAGCTGAGAACCGTGGGTGCGACGAGACCTCAAGGGACCGGCCATCTGCAAGACTGCACGACTTCTTTCCAGCAAGCCCGCCGAGTAATCTACTGGTGAGTGCTTTGGGGTCCGAGAAGCCCCGACTCTGAGCAGCTCCAGCTCCGAAGTGCAGCCCCCCAGCATCTCCACGATCTGCGTGGGGCCCTTCTGCTTTCCGCTGCTCACCGCGTTGTTTGGCTACTAGCCCGTTGGCTTGTGGCCTTCCTGACGACGCCCGACGACATTTCTGCTGCTGGTCTGGTTGCTCCAGACTGGCCCTTGCTCCCTCCAAGAAGAGGAGCACCCTGGACCCTCCTGGTCCACTCAAGACGCCATTTTGAGTCCACCGCGTGGGCTTGAATTAGCCAAGGCTTGTTGCCCAATCCTGGGTAACTTCGACGCCAACGACTTCATCCTCCGTGGGACAGCTCGCACCTCCATCCTGGTCGCCGACAACGCCTCCTGGTCCGAGAGACTGCAGAGCCCAGCAGCGCCCACTCACCTGACTGCGGTGACTTCGCCCGGTGCCATCCTGGTGCCCACTTAATCACTGGCTAGTGATTCAAGAACTTGGTCCCCTCTGCTTTCAGGTTTCTTCTTCCTTGATCCAGGCTTGGATCCATCGAACTTTCCTTCACTGGTCGCCTGCCAGCAACTTCTTCCTTCCAGGCTCCTGGTCCGGCAACGAGATCCCCGACGTCTTTTCAGACCTATGCAGCTGCAGCCCCTGGGCTAGGTAACTTCGGCACTCCGGTGTCCCAGCATAGCCTCACTATCCAAGGGTCAGGATCCACTGTCATTTTCTCCCTACCAGGTCGGGTTCGCCCGTGAACACTAACTTTGTGAATTCTAGCTTCCATAGACTTTGTCCCGCATCCCGCGTGAGAGTGCACACTCTGCACCCGAGTCCCCTAGGCCTCCTAGTAGTAATCTAACGATTCCCTAGTCCAGTCCTAGCGATTCCAAAGCCTATTAGAACTGTTACTTACCTGCTAGTAATTCGCATTCCACTTTGAAAGTATATGGTTTTTCGTGCCCCTCGGGCATTTGTGTAACGTGCTAACTTAAAAGTATTTTCGTAAGAGTTTTGTTGTGTGCTTAGCACCCTGTCCTCATAAAGAGTACAGGGTTGTTGTGATTCTAATAAATACATTGTTTATTTTCATAACACTTGTGTGGTGTCCTTTCACTGGGTATTCAAGGGGTAATGTGATGGTAAAACAGCTGGCTTAACACGCCCTCTAGAGTCTTAGCCTTAGACTGCTCGTATCCATGCTACTAGGATAGCTGGTCTATAAGGTTGACTTACAACCAATCATCAATAAGGGTTGTTTGGACTGATATATAGTGATCACTAGAATAGTGAGCACTGCACATCAGGCCAACTTCTCACATTGGTGGCAGCGGTGGGATTTGAGCTTGCTGTTGTTTTACCACACATGCCCTAAGAATATCTTGTGAAAGATCACATAAGTACTAAAGGTACATATAACTTAGCTTAGAATACTCTGAGTTCTACTGAACCAGCTGTTGTAGCTCCTAGGGCCTAGCACACCCTAAACTACAACTCTAGCAAGGGATCAGTAGGCAAACATATAGTGTAGGTAAGTGCACCACTTACACCTCACTAGAAAGGCATGTCGACTCAGGGGGACTCTACTGAGACTCCCCTGGTCAGTGTTGACCCTCCACAGGTCACTTCAAGATATGCAGCTCTCAATTTTCAGGAGATGAGGCAACTCTGTGTCTCCAGGAAACTGAAACAGGGGTCTAACCCCACCCTACCCTTTCTGATAGGTCTCTTAGAGACATATGATGCCAGAAAGCTCTCTCAGTTACATGAGAGCATGCCAGCCTTAGAGGGAACCTCTGGGGATCCAGACCTCCCCAACACTGATTCAGCAGTTGAGGAGGAGGATGAGGAGGTACTCTCTGGGGATGAGGTAGACAAGGGTCTTGAGGTAGTCAGAAGGCTAACTAGGACCAACTTAGACTTACTTGGGCTAGGATCTGGGGGCCCCCCAGTACTAACCCGAAGTGGGCCTAACCTTGGAGTTAGGAGAGATAGATCTCTTTCTAGGGACTCCAATAGATCTCTGCACTCTAATGCCTCTTCTCAGGGGAGAAGGAATCCTCCACAGAGGAGATTTACTTCCCCTCAGAGAAAGGAGCATGAAGCTAGGATGAGACAAGCTGAACTGAGGATTGAAAGGGAAGAAATTGCCCTGGCCAAAGAGAAGCTTGCCCTGGCAAGAGAGCAGCAGATGAGTGGGCTAGCTCCCACTGGTGGCAGCAATCTCCCAAGAGATAGAGAGAAGGGTTTAGATACTAAACACCTGACTAAAATAGTGCCCCCCTTTAAGCAAGGGGATGACATCCAGAAATGGATGGCTGCTCTGGAGAGGGCCTGCACTGTGCAGAACATTCCCCAGAGTCAGTGGGCAGCTATACTGTGGCTCTCCTTTGATGGTAAAGGTAGAGATAAGCTCCTCACTACAAGAGTGGAGGATGCTAACAATTACCAGGTCCTGAAGAATACACTGGTTGATGGGTTTGGTTTAACCACTGAGCAGTACAGGTTGCTGTTCAGAGACACCCAGAAAACTCAGTCTCAGGACTGGTCTGATTTTGTGGATTGTGCCACTAAGGCTTTGGAGGGCTGGTTGCTGGGTAGCAAGGTTACAGATTACACAGGATTGTATAATCTAATGATGAGAGAACAAATTTTGAACAATTGTCAGAACCAGTTGCTGCACCAGCACCTTGTTGATTCAGATCTGACCTCTCCCCAAGAATTGGGAAAGAAGGCAGACAAATGGGTCAGGACAAGGATCAAGCAGAACCAGAACCAGAACCAGGGTGGTCAGAAGAAAGCAGACCAGAAGGGTAATGTTAAGAATGAGCAAAATGACCAGAAGTCTTCACCAGGTCCCCAACAAACCAAAGAGGGTGGGGGTCAGGCTTCCCAGAAGAAGAAGACTCAAGAAGGCCAGTCAAAAAGGTGGTGCCAGTACTGCAAAAGTAAATCTCACTGGTTTAGTGAGTGCACCAAAAGAGGAGGAGGACAAACTCCTGCCACTACAGCTCCTAAAGCAACTGCACCCCCTAGTACAGTCAGTAGTGGTAGTGTCACTCCCAAGGCATTAGTTGGGTTAACCTTGGGTACTGAGGGGTCTGACAACTTAGTTGGCACACTCACTCAGGCTGTCCTTGTCTGTACAGGGGATATGGATATGTCCCCTGAAATAAGTCCCAATACTTTGGGCAAATACAGGCAGACACCTTTGATTAATGGCAAGATGGCTCAGGCCTATAGGGACACTTGTGCCAGTGTCACCATGGTGACACCTAACTTTGTGGACCCTGGACAGATCATGCCAGGTACTGATTTCCTGGTGACCAATGCCAGCAATGTCACTACTAGTCATAGTGTGGCAATTGTAGCTTTCTCCTGGGGTGGAGTGAAGGGACAAAAGAAAGTTGTAGTCAGTTCAGACCTCCCAGTTGATTGTTTGTTGGGCAATGATTTGGAGTCATCACAATGGTCAGAAGTGGAGCAGAGGACTCACATGGAGATGTTAGGCTTGCCAGCACATGTGCTTGCTGTGACTAGGTCACAGGCCAGAAGATGCCCCACTGAACAGGTGCTGGATCCTGAAATTATGGACCAGACACCTCCCAAGAAGAAGAGCAGTAAGGGTAAGGCTTTGCCTTCCCCCTTGCCCCAGGTTGAGGATCAAGTCTCTGAGGAGGCTGATCTAGCAGAGCTGAGGGAAACTGAGCCTAAAGAGCTTGAACTTGATCAAGTTGAGTTTCTGGGCTCAGGGGGACCCTCCAGAGCAGACCTGGGGAAGGAACAGTTGAGCTGCCCTTCCCTTGAACCCCTCAGACAGCAGGCTGCTGCTGAGGCTGCAGGGAATGCCACAGGTGCCCACAGGGTATACTGGGAAGATGGACTCCTGTACTCTGAGTCAAGAGACCCCAAGCCTGGTGCAACCAGGAGGCTGGTCATCCCCTTGTCTCTGAGAGGTTTCCTTCTCACCTTGGCCCATGAGATTCCCCTTGCAGGTCATTTAGGTCAGACAAAGACTTGGGACAGGCTTGTCTCACACTTTCACTGGCCCCATATGAATGAGAATACCAAGGAGTTTTGTCGCTCATGTGTCACTTGCCAAGCCAGTGGTAAGTCAGGTGGCACAACAAAGGCCCCCCTCATACCACTACCTGTGGTGGGGGTTCCCTTTGAAAGAGTGGGGATTGACATTGTTGGTCCAATGGAACCCCAGACAGCATCAGGACACAAGTTTATACTGGTGGTGGTGGACCATGCCACCAGGTATCCTGAGGCTATTCCCCTTAGGACCACTACAGCCCCTGTAGTGGCAAGAGCCCTAGTTGGAGTGTTCTCCAGAGTGGGTTTCCCTAAGGAGGTCGTTTCTGACAGAGGTACAAACTTCATGTCAGGATATCTGACTGCCATGTGGAAAGAGTGTGGTGTGAACTACAAGTTCACCACACCCTATCATCCACAATGCAATGGGCTTGTTGAGAGATTCAACAGGACCCTGAAAGGGATGATACATGGACTACCTGAACCTCTTAGAAGAAGATGGGATGTCCTGATCCCCTGCCTCTTGTTTGCTTACAGAGAGGTCCCACAGAAGGGGGTTGGCTACAGCCCTTTTGAGCTTCTGTATGGGCATCCTGTAAGAGGACCCCTGTGTTTGGTGAAGGAAGGATGGGAGAGACCTCTCAAAAAGCCTGCAACCAACATAGTGGACTATGTACTTGGTCTCCGCTCCAGGATGGCTGAGTATATGGAAAAGGCATCTAAAAACCTTGAGGCCAGCCAGGAACTTCAAAAAGCTTGGCATGACCAAAAGGCTGTACTGACTGTGTACCAGCCAGGACAGAAGGTGTGGGTGCTGGAGCCAGTGGCCCCAGCAGCTCTGAAAGACAAATGGTCTGGGCCCCACACCATCATTGAGCAAAAGGGAGAGGTTACCTACTTGGTGGACCTTGGAACTCCCAGGAGCCCTCTCAGAGTGCTCCATGTTAACAGGCTCAAAGCATATGTTGACAGGAAGGACATGAGCTTGCTCATGGCCACAGATGAGGGACAGGAGGAAGAGAGTGACCCTCTCCCAGACCTGCTCACTCAGAATCCTGATGATGGGTCAGTTGATGGTGTTGTCTTTTGTGGCAGCCTCACTGAACATCAGCAACAGGATTGCAGGCAAGTTCTGCAATCCTTTCGACATATGTTCTCTCTGACACCCAGCCAAACTGATTGGTGTACCCATGATGTTGACACTGGAGACAGTCTGCCTGTCAAGAGTAAAATCTACAGACAGCCTGATCATGTTAGAGACTGCATAAAAACTGAAGTGCAGAAAATGTTGGAACTGGGAGTCATTGAGCCCTCAGATAGCCCTTGGGCTAGCCCAGTAGTTCTAGTGCCAAAGCCTCACACCCAGGGTGGTAAGAGAGAGATGAGGTTTTGCGTAGACTACAGAGGCCTCAATGCAGTCACTAAGACTGATGCCCACCCAATACCAAGAGCAGATGAGCTTATAGATAGATTGGCTTCTGCCAACTTCTTAAGCACATTTGATTTGACAGCTGGGTATTGGCAAATCAGGTTAGCTGAGGAAGCCAAACCTAAGACAGCATTTTCTACCCCTGGAGGGCATTATCAATTTGTGGTAATGCCCTTTGGACTGAAAAATGCACCTGCCACCTTCCAAAGGTTGGTGAATCAAGTCCTCACTGGGCTGGATGACTTCTGTGCAGCTTATCTTGACGATATTGCTGTCTTTAGCTCCACCTGGGAGGATCACCTGGTCCACCTGAGGAAAGTGTTAGAGGCCCTGCAAAAGGCAGGCCTCACTATCAAGGCCACAAAGTGCCAGATAGGGCAGTCACAGGTTGTATACCTGGGCCACCTTGTAGGTGGAGGCCAGGTTCAGCCACTGGAGAGTAAGATACAGGCCATCAAGGACTGGACTCCTCCAATCACCCAGACTCAGGTTCGAGCTTTCTTGGGCCTGACTGGGTACTATAGGAAGTTTGTCAGAAATTATGGGTCCATAGTGACCCCCCTTAATGACCTGACAAGCAAGAAGATGCCAAAGAAAGTTCAGTGGACAGCAAGCTGTCAGAAAGCATTCAATGACCTAAAGCAGGCCATGTGCACAGCACCTATCCTCAAGAGTCCAGATTACTCCAAGCCATTCATTGTCCAAACAGATGCTTCTGAGTTGGGTGTGGGAGCTGTTCTGTCTCAACTGAATTTTGATGGTAATGATCAGCCTATTGCTTTCATTAGTAGGAGGTTGACACCCAGAGAGAAAAATTGGTCAGCTATTGAGAGGGAGGCCTTTGCTGTGGTCTGGGCCCTGAAGAAGCTGAGGGCCTACTTGTTTGGCACTCACTTCACCATTCAGACAGACCATAAGCCCCTCTTGTGGCTAAATCAGATGAAGGGTGAAAACCCCAAACTGCTTAGGTGGTCCATTTCCCTACAGGGGATGGATTTTACAGTGGAGCATAGACCTGGGACTGATCACAGCAATGCTGATGGGCTCTCCAGGTATTTCCACTTAGAGCAAGAAGACTCACCTGGTCAAGGTTAGTTTATTGTCCCAAAGTTTGGGGGGGGGTCATGTAGGAGAGTAGGGTCTATAAGGTTGACTTACAACCAATCATCAATAAGGGTTGTTTGGACTGATATATAGTGATCACTAGAATAGTGA
The DNA here is from genome assembly GCF_964261635.1 of Lissotriton helveticus. Lineage (NCBI taxonomy): Eukaryota > Metazoa > Chordata > Amphibia > Caudata > Salamandridae > Lissotriton > Lissotriton helveticus. Next base: position 559,356,132 of record NC_136073.1, read on the forward strand.
GCACTGCACATCAGGCCAACTTCTCACACTCACATTCACAGTGCTTTTCTGTAAAGGCAAGAAACGTTCCTACCGAAGCAGAAATGTTAGTTATGTATGTCTCCTACCGAGTATGTGACTGCAGGGAGATGTCCAGTGACGCATTTATACATTTTAGCCAGTAGGCATTGCTTGTCATTATTAACCAAAGTCTTGATTCTTCGGACAAAGGTACAACATTTTTCCAGTATGGACAGCAGTTGATCATCTAGTATTGAGGCTAGCTCGTCCCTTGCATGAAATAAGGGAGGCACTTCTTTCACCCACCTTGCTTACTAGAGAAATGGACGATTCCTTCTTGTAGACGTGGTGCTGGTATACACTGATTTCCATGTTAAAGCAACAAGTGCCTCCAATGAAGGCCACAAAAATAGAGGAACCCCCTAAAGGCACAAAAGAACTCCAGGGCTCAAGGAATGGGACAAAAGCAAGATACAAACAAACAGGTAGGAGCCAGGCATACATCCTACACTGTCAAGGGACAAGGCAGAATAGAACCCCCATCTGAACGGCGTTAAGTTTGATGAACAAAAAGCCCAGAACAAGGAAAAATCTGTGACAAAAAATAGTTTCCTAGTGGACATGCTGTCAAAAAGTTACCAGAAGCATTTGAGACACTCTACTATAGGCAGTGACTTCGTAACCTTTTCCATGCTAATGACAAGGTGAACTCGTCATGAGGCACACTGGAGCTGTGCTCATGACAAGGTCAACTCGTCATGTATAATGGTAAATATCAAAACTCAGCGCAGGAGGGAAAACCCCTTAGCAGCCAAGGTGTTAAATGGGAATAAACCAATTATCTACAGGAAGTGTGGGGCCATGATGGATTGGGATAGGTTTCATTGCAGCATAATTAAGGGAGGCAATCTTGGCAGATATAAGATTATGGTGTCCGCTCACCTTCTCATAGGGAACCATTGACAGTGTATGGCACCTACTGATAGCACATGGCACAAGGCTGTTCAGCATTACTTGCCTGACTTTTGCCCTGAGAGGTGGAATACAGGTGATGGAGGTAATGATAGATTGTTACGTAAGCATTCAGGTTTGACTTGGAAAAGAAAACTGATCTCGTGGGTGAGCCGCCTTGAGCACATGCCAATACACTGCCCTAAAATGCTGTGCTGGCACATAGAAGGAAGTCCTCTTCGGGTGTAGCTGTCTTGAGCAGTGGAAAGAACTGCATTGGTTGCAGCCTAAATAAGGGATAGAAACAGCTGGCCACAAATCACCAGGGAGACATGCTTAGTCTAGCTGTGTTCTCCTGAAAACAAGTGTACCACAAGGCTGCAGTTTGCCAGCTGCTCACCTACCTGGTTTAGAAGGTAATTTCGTTTTAGGATTTTGGTGGTGGATAATTGGGCCTAAAGCCATCCATCCAAGCTTGTGAATAACCTCATTGGTTAAGGCGGAAGACCATTCTTATCCTCCTACTAAAAGGAAATTTGAAATGACTACTGAGACGTAAAATGGACGAGATGAGGTAATGGAACTTGAGCTTTTATAGCAGCCACATGGTACCCAAAAGGTATTATTAAAATACTCCTGCCTAGATATAGATGACCACATGCAACTACACAGGTTGGCTGCACTGTGTTTTATTTGAAATGCATCCTAATAAAAATGTTGAATTTGTTTTGTTTTAGCTTTATCGAATTCCTTTTCACAAATTGTAATGCTAAACGTATCCAAAATGATCTTAGTAGTTACATATTTTTTAACTTTAGTTATAAGGCTTCCACTTGCCTCCTGATACATTTTCGTTTTTTACTTAAACCATGGTTGTTGTTTTTCTTGATCAGCAGTCCTACTAAAGCATGTGCTTTTCTGAGACCTACAGGTAGAAGCTGAAGATGGTGAACCTGAGGAAACCTTCGAGGATGAGGATGATGAAAATGAGGAGAATAACTGGCGCAATGAATATCCTGATGAAGATGAGTTTCACGATGATGAAGAAAACAGTGACTGGGAAGCGTCAAATGGAGGTATTTGCTTGCATAAAAGCTGAGTGGAAGCCTGTTGAAATTAAGTACTCTGGCAGCTGGCATGGTCCATGACATTATCTGGTATATGCTTATCATCTGAGTTAGCAAACACCCTAAATTAAACCCAGATCTCTTTACTGGAGGTGAGTGGATGAAATGTTTCAGCACTCCGTCCATCATCTTGTGTTTTCTATGTTCGCTCTATGTGACCAAGGGTATGCCCAGACATGGGTCCCTTGCTTGCTGTGCCACTGGAATCAAGCCATCCTGGCTGATTAGGGGTGATCTCTCGAAACCGGTCCCAGGATGCTTGTTTCCGGTCCAGGGAGGACCTGGCTTAGCAGTTCGAGCTGGACTGTTTCTATGAGGAACAACCACACTTAAATATATAGGATCTATCCTGCCTGTAAAGTACTTTAATGGGTGGAATCACCAGCCATGATAACAGCGCTCAAAATGAGTCAAACAATGAGCCCAGGACACTGCATTAACTGCACACGCGACTAAGGTAAATACGTATATATTTGAAAAATTATCGTGCAATGAACACACATGTATTAAACAATGAAAAAATAAAAAAATATATTCTCATATTTGTTATAGGTATGAAATATCAGGGGCTTGAATATTCTGTGATCACATCAATAAATATTTCTATATACATAAAGGAAACGAAATATAAGAAAACAACACCAAGACAAAGAATAAGAATATCAGCATCTCTGATAACCAACTTCCACACATACCGCATTCATGCAGCATTCAGTTAACGCATTCTAAAAACAACAGAAGATGCATAAAGATCTGGGAAGACCAGACCACTATAATATACAAACAGAAGCCTTAAGTCATGGGGTCTGCTTCTATAGGAATAAATCAATCTCGGTATCTTTGGAGAATCCCTGCTGTCTAAAATAGTTATACTGGATATCCATATTAGTATCTGGATGTCACAATGACTGGGGTGCGCTCCTAGCTCGGATGACGTGACTGATGACCCCCCATGGTTTTGACTGGGAGCCAGAAATTCTCTGCCCAACCACCTTTTCTTTGTTTTCTGCCTATACTCAAGGTCATACAATTCGAAAAGGACACCTGTAGTCTCTCCCCTTCACGATTGACCCAGAACTGGAAAACAGAGGATCCTGGCGGGGATTGGACGCAACAGGAAATCAAAATGGAACGCGGTCCCTTTAACTATGAAATCCAGGCCGATTGAGAGCACGATTGGGTGGAAGATGGAGAAGACGCTGGCGCGACCCAACGGAGAAATATCAAGACTATCTACAGGTCCCAGAGCGGTGAAGAAATCGAGAGCCTGATGGGTCCCCGAACGAGACTGAACCCAGGGAGGACCGTCCTCGGTGGAACGGAGGATATAGAGTAGCCAGGAGGCCACCGTCATCCTGTATCTCCCCACCACGTTCCTAGAGGAGCATGGCTATCTCGGGTATAGGCTTGTCTCCTGAGTGGTCACAGGAGGGGGGTGGAGAAAGAGACTGAGCACTAAGCTCTCCATGCACAGATGACAAGGGTGTTTGTAGAGCTGTTGGTAAACGACTCGGTTTCCCGTATTGAACGTCAGTATAGTAGTGACAGAATATAAGTCGAAATTCGTTGCAGATGTGAGGTTTCTTGACAGCGTGAACAGCACAAAGGCATTCCGGCTCTATACTAGAAGCATTAAGAATTTCCTCTCCGACTGCTACTGCCATTCACGGAAACTCCTTACAATTGGGCTTGAATGCTGAGTTTTTGGGATAACTTTGGGTCATCGCCCGTGTACTCTGTCTCTAGAACATACTTGCTGTACGTAGCGCACATATAGCCTGCAATATCCGGTTTGAAGGTTTTCGCCCCTGAAGAAGGGAACAGGGCTTCCCGAAATACATAGGGCGACGTTTCTTCGCAAGTGTAGTTATTGAGAAATGAAATTAGGCAACTGTGCTTAGGATGTATATAGGGAAATTATGAGTCACGCTTTAATTTGAACTTTAAAGGAGGAAACTGACCTGGGGCTGCCCTCTTCATCTTCCCTCATGGTTCCCTGTTGCTGCCGCCACTTCTCGCCGCTTCGAGGCTCCAGGTGGGAGCTGACCTGAAATCTCATCTCAGGACCGAGTACGAGTCGAGGAGCTCCAGCATCAGCTCCAGGGGTGGTGCGCGGCAGGGACTCAGTTGCCCAGGAGTCCCTGCATAGCCACGATCATCTCGGCCGTGCCCCCTGGTAGCCACGCCCCCCGCTTGCGACGCTCTCCTATATCAACAGTCAGTTCAACGCTCAGCGGGACGCCAGACGAAGCCCGGACAAAGGGCGGACAGTCCGAGGCTGACCGTGACTGGGCTGGGCCAGGATCCTTGCTTGTTGTTGCTGTGGACCATTTGTGGTATCCCTCTAGTAAGACTTATTTTTGTCAACACTCTTTTGGAACCCTTGTGTTTCTATTTTACTGGCAACCTTTATTTATTGCTTGCCTAAGGGTTACCAGTGCTAGCTTACTACCTTCTCACTGTGTGTAACATGTCCAAGCAAAGGTCTTCTTCTGTATCTAATACCATGGACAATTACCTAGTGCAGGTAGTGAGTAAAATCAATAGCACAAGAAGGATATCGCTGGGCTTGAGCTCACCACCTATAACCCCCATACAGAGTTCTCTCCCAGAACCCACTGTGGTAGAAGTCCCGATACAGGTGCATTGCAGTGATGCCCCAGATATTGAGTTCCCCCTGATGTCAATCTAGATCAAAACATACCTACTGTTGTTAACCTAGACAATGATCCAGCCGACCAGTCAAACACGATAGAAGATAATTCCCCCTCCCCTGTGTCTGTGCCTGCAACTAGACCAGTTAGAACTTGCAGAAAAGGCCAGAGCAAACGTGGTGGGTTACGCTCTAGCAGGAAAAGGACCGCCTCTCCACCTAAAAATATGGCTACAATAGAGGCTAATAGGGAGCATGGTGGGAAGGAGTTATTAGAGGATGATCTAATTAAAAAGCTAGTGAGTATGATCGATTCCAAGATTAAATTTATAATTAAACCATTGGTAGCCAAAATTGACCAGCTAACCGCTGAGGTAAACAGGCTAGGGGGACTGATAAATAAGACAGTGGAGGAGGTGGGTAATATACCCACTCTAGTTTTAAATAGAGTCGAATCAACTGAGAATATTCTTGGGGATGGGACAGGGGGTAAGGATAAAGTGATATCAAATCCACCCTCTATTCAGCACCCAGTAGCCAAAGATGTTCAGGAAACGGCCAATGAAGAATTTCTATCAAAATCCACAGGGACGGGTTTAGAGAAAGGCCCGGTTCAACTCATTGTAGAGGCCTCCCCCCTTGTTCTGGTCCTGGCCAATGTACCTCCCCTAAAACCAGGTCAAGTGGAATCTACTTCTTCCTTGATCAGCAAAGCATTCCACTGGTTATCTAATAACATGTTGATATCTCCAAGGGGTAAACAGCAACTAGCTGGGGAAATTACCATGGCAAGAAGGGTGGACTGGATTGGGAACAGTGTGAAAAAACTTAAAGGAGATTGCGTAGTTCTGCATTTTTTAAGTCCTGAAGTACTCCCTGATGTCTTGAGAAACATATTTCCCCAACAACGTAGGAGCACTGACATTATCCCGCTAACTTTGGATTTTTTCTACCGTAGAGGTAGTACAGTGAATCCAAGTATATTAAGGACAAAGTGGAACTCGGTGCCAAATAAGAGGATAACTATGCCAACCCTCTATTAAAGGACCTGGATGGTATCGTGGACAATGTGGGGAAACTGTTTTCATGGAACATTGCAGGGCTGTGCTCTAAACTGGACTCTGGAGAGTGGCTTCGTTTTGTTAACTCTTTTGATCTATGTATATTTCAGGAGACTTGGTTATGTGAACCATCCTTTGCGCAGGGATACTTGAACTACTCTGTGCCTGCATTAAAAGGCCCAAAGGGGAGACCAATGGGTGGCCTAACCAAATGGGTCGGTCAGTCCCTAAAATTAGATGTTAAGGTAATAGAGACCGGCCACAGAGACATTCAAATAATCAGAATGAACTCAGACATTTTGGGATCGCTCGACATCTACACACATCTACAATGTCTATGTGAGGAGTAGCAAGGGCGGGAGGTCAGAGGTTTTAGCGGCCTTAGGTTCCCTCCTTGATACTTACTCTCAAGATAATAATATTGTCATTGCAGGTGATTTTAAGCGAACATTTGAACCCTTAGCCATAGACGGCGATTTCCCTGGGGACGAAGAGGATTGGCATTGGAGAGTCCCAAAATTAGAGCTGAAACCAGTTGTACGCTGGACCGAGGATGTGATTAGTATGAATGCCTTATGTTTTGAAAAAGGTTTAAGAGCACTAAACGGAAGGACATTAAGTGACAAAAGTGGGTCTATGACATTTGACAATGGGCGGCATAAAAGTAGAATAGATTATGTACTCTGTAGCTTGAAACTATGGCCGTTGGTATGTGACATGGAGGTTGTGTGGAGGAGCGAGAGTGACCACAACCCTCTGTGTACAGAGCACAAATGGTGGTCACCTACCAACGGGCCCAGTGGCCTTACTGCCCTTGTTCCACCCTTAACTGTCCCCGCAAACGACATGCGTAGGTTGAGATGGGTAAACGTAGCGACCAACCAACAGGCCATTGCTAACATCAACACTGAAGCCGATAAAGCGATATTAGCCATGGAACACATTAATTCTTCTAGTTCTGGGTTGAGTAGCCTGGTTGAAATTCATGATACTCTCTTTTGCGCAATCAAAAACCACTTCTTGAAGCCTGTGAAGGGCAAGGGTGTGAGAGTCCCTAAGCATGCAAAATGGTACAATGCCCACTGCGGAGACGCACGAAATGCCCTAGGTACCGCTTTAAAGGGTAGGGAGACCATGGCTATCCAAACTGCTAGAAAGGAATATAAAGCTAGTATAGCGAATGCAAAGAAAGTCTGGGATGAGCATCACTGGTCCGAATTAAAAAGAGCTAGTGATAAGAAAGATTCTAGACTGTTTTGGAGCATTGTTAAGTGGGGTGGTGAGGGGATACCTGAACCCCCAAATAACAATGTTCCGGAAGAAGAGTGGGTAAAATTCTTTAGAACACAGTATGCCGAGGCAAAACAGGTTACATCTCCAGCGGACATACGACAAACCCACTTAAAAGATAATTCCTTCAGTCCCCAAGATATTCTGGTGGCCTTGAGCTCCGTGAATAGCGGGCGCGCCCCTGGCCTAGACGGTGTTCCTGCCGACGTTTTTATTAATGACAGAGAACGTTGGTGTAAGTACATTCACCTTCTTATTAACAATATTGCTAAGGGTGCTGAGGTACCGACATCCTGGCAGGGAGCAGTAATTATACCAGTGTTTAAGAAAGGTGACCGATCCCAGCCCGGCAACTACAGGCCGATAAGCCTTATTGATACCATTCAAAAGATAGTAGGGCGTGTGATTGTGAACAGGCTTCTTGACTGGGCTGAGGATAATGACGCTCTGTCACTGTTTCAAGCGGGATTCCGTAGGTCCACAAGTACCGTGGATCAGGTATTCCGCTTTAACTTGCTGCAATGGAGGACCGCGGTGCTGGGCGGGGGTAGCCTATATGCGGCTTTTGTCGACTTACGGGCTGCCTTCGATCGAGTACCACGGTCGAAGCTGTGGTCTGTTCTCAAGAACCTGGGTGTACCAGATGATCTATTCACACTGATAATGCGGCTCCATGAAGTAACCTTTGCTAGAATCCAGTGGGGGGGCCAGGGCATGGTGACAGCGGATTTCCCGGTTGAGCGGGGCGTCCAGCAAGGTTGTTCAATGGCTCCCACTCTCTTTACACTGTTTATTAACGGTGTCGTATCCCGCATGTTATCTGCGAAGTTGGACGCTCCTTCATTAGCTGGTATAAAAATACCTATTTTAATGTTCGCAGACGACACGCTTATCCTATCGAAGACCCCAAGTGGCTTACAGCGTGCATTGTCTATCTTTGACCTATTTTGCGGGGAGCATGGCCTAGAGGTAAATGTGGCCAAATCAAAACTTATGATTTTTAATCCCCACCGCAGTTTTAAATCTAAAATTATCATGAATGGTCGTACTTTAGAGGTGGTGAACACTTTTACGTATCTGGGTATCCACATCACAAATAAGAGCAGATGGTGCCAACATATAGATATTGCTACATTGAGGCATAGGCAACTATCAGGTGCTATTAGCTCTGAGCATAGAAAGTCCCTGACGAAACCTGTAAAGCCTGCCCTCCAGGTATATGAAGCAAAGGCTCTTGGCTCCGCACTTTACGGTGCTGAGCTATGGGGCTTTGAGAAGGTGGCTGCTCTACAAACTTCGGAAAATAAGTTCTTCCGGGCAATAACTGGTGTCCCTAAAAGTACTCCCTTGCTGCCCCTTAGGTACGATCTGGGCAGAAAAGCGGTCACAGATTTGGCCAGGCTTCGACCGATTCTGTATTGGAGAAGGCTCTGGACCACGCCTGAGCTTTCCCATTATGCTGAGGGGTTTTTAGATACCATTAAAGCGGATATATTCCATAAAATCGGGTGGCTCAAATCGCTGAAAGCAATTTTGATTGAGCTTGGAATGAGTTCGCTTTGGATAGACCCAGCTGGAGAAACATTCCCCACTAAAAGTGCTCTAAAAGAAATTTATTGGGAAAGGGTAGCCTCTCGGGGTTGGAGTAGCTCTAGTACAGGATCTATGACCGAAGGATTCTTAGAGGCTAAGTTATATCCTTCTTTGGAACCCTACTGGGATATCATAACTAGATCTGGCAATAGAAAACTTTTCTTCCAATTGAGAGCAGGTTCACTCCCCCTTAGATTCTTGACAGCTAAATGGGAAGGTGGGTCGAGCGATAGTTGCCCTGCTTGTGGTTCCACTAAAGAAACAACGGGCCATTTTTTATTTTCTTGTACAGCCTATTCGGACCCAAGGCGTGTATGGTTAAAACCGATGTGCAAGAATCTAGGGACTACCAGTAGTACAGTTGCCTTGCGCATTATATGCACTAGCACTGAGATATGGATATCAATAGCCACTGCCAAATATCTTGGATGGGCATGGTCGATTAGACAGAGACTGCTAGTCACTTGACTATTCTCTGTCTGGATAAACTGTCAGCATGTTTTATCTACGTTTTTATTACAAATTTGTTTTATTTAGGTGTTTTTTAATCTTTTATTGTTTTTAAAAATGGCTAACTTTGCATTGTATGAAAACTTCAAAATTGGAACTGTATATCGAGTCATAAATTGTAAATATTATGCTTTAGTTTTTAATATAATTGATTGTAAATTTAATTGTACTTTTAAATTTAGAATGTTCTTGCTTTCATGAGTGAAATCTCGAATAAAGCATACTTTGACTTGACTTGACTAATTATTTGTTTGGCCGAGTGGGCCTTTGGTTTTCTTTCTCCTTATGTGTTGGCACCTGCAAACCTATCGATATTAAATGTTAATTCACCTCCACGAGAGCAAAATGCGCATGGCAAAGGGTATGTACATGGTGACGGAGCACTTTTCCAGCATGAAGCCATGGCTATAGAGCCCCCACAACTGATACCCAAATATTTTACGTACTTTAATACAAAATCTGACCTGAGCCTTTCTTCTTCTTTTGAGGGGAATACTTCAGGATGTTGGTTCCAACTTCCAACCAACTTAACAAGGGAGGAACGGAAGACCTCGGATGTTAGGAGCCAAACCTATTCTTTAAACAAGGTTGCTGAAATAAAAGTTGTAAAACAGGCTTCCCAAGTAGTGTCCTTGCACAGCCTAGCCACAATAAGCGCTCCACCCATATCCCCCCCCCCCCTCGATCCATCATAGCGATCAGCCCACACAATACAAACTCTTCCACACCTCCCGATGGGGCGGAGTCACACCCACAGAATCACCAAACCAATCTGCGCCCACACATCACTGCTACAACAAGGGTCACAGAGTTACACAGCAACGCAAATATCTCTACTAGCCCGACTCTACCCTTTAAGATAAGTTTATCTTACCTATGACCCAATTGCCTCTTTCCAACAAGTTTCCGATCTTTACACCTTGACACCATAATCCTAAAACCATCTCCATCCAGACCCCCCCCCCCCCCCACCAATTCTCTCAGACCAGCACCATTCCAACTACACAATCTAGAGCACCTCCCGGCCCTCTGTCCCAAATCAAGACCACCTGCTCCTATGTCTCAATAGAATCTAGACTTGACAAAATTACACAAGACCTACATCAACTCGATTCTGACCTTATCTTTGTGCACAACCTTGACCTATTATTCCTAACAGAAACAAGTCTAAATGACCCCTCTGCACCAATCCTTGACATATTTGTCCCACCTAGCTATGACATTATATGATCAGACAGACTTCACAGACCAGGTGGAGGCATTGCCTGCAAACACTGCAATAACCTTGCGGTGAATCGGTTACAAACCATCCTATCCTCTTGTGAATACCTATGCCTAAACATTGTGTGTAACAAAAGACCACCATGCAAATTGCACGTGATCTACCACCCAACAGGTGGCAATCTCTCATTCATCGAACAAATTATGGAAATCATCACAACCTATGTAGGGCAACACTGCACCCAGATCTTCCTTGGAGATTTCAACTTTCATTGGATCAACCCGAATGACCCCTCAGTTAACAGCCTAAAAATCTTCCTAGCAGACCTCAATCTGAACCAAATCTGTGAGCCCTACGAACAACCTGGGTGCGACCTTTGATCTAGTCATTGCTAAGATAAACTCCAACATTGAACTATCGTCCCTTGCGACTGGACAACCACTGCATCACCTTCCTCATCACTGAATCAGTGAGGACACATTAACCTCAACTTAAGAAACCCAGGCACTGGAAAAGGATCACTTGTGACATAAACCTTAATGATCTGACATCCCTGAGCAATAACACCTTGCCTCCTTCGGTGGACATGTCAGATGACCATGACCTTAGAAACCACTACTACAACTCCATGATGATCATTCTTGACACAATTGTGCCATTACAGCTAAAAAGACTGTCCACTAAAGACTCCAAACCATTGTACAATTGGGGCCTAAGTGAAGAAAGACGCAATCTGAGACAAGCTGAATGAGCATGTGTGAGAAAGTGCCCTTTCTTGCATGGTATGCCCCCCCTTTGTGCTGAATTGCTGATGTGCTTTGACTGAGTGTGCCCTGGCCTCCTGCCAGTCAGGTACCCAGGGCCTGTGTTCCTTCCCTAAAACTGCATTGAAGCCTAAACCAAATTGGCATCTCTGGCCACAGGTCAGCCCCTGGTAAATGGTACCACAGGTACCCAGGGCAATGTGACCAGAGAAGCCCCCTAAGGGCTGCAGTACTTATTGTGCCCCCCTTAGAGGCCCTGTACCCTGACACTCGCACACTGCTGCCTTTGCAGGCTGCGTGTCTTGGTGCAGAACAAAGTGAAGAGTCGACATTGCACACATCCCTGTGTGCCATGCCCACAGACCACTGCCCTTTCATCAATCAGTCACCCCTCTAGCTGGGTGCCCTATGCCAGTGGTGAGGGTAAAGGGGCATGATCCCTGTACCCCTACAGTACCCAGGTCCATTCCTGGGCACTGTAAGTGCAGTGCTGCCATTAAGAGTATATGGTGCTGGGAGTTTGTCATCATGAACTCCACAGCACCCTAATGGCTACACTGAAGACTGGGAAGTTTGGTATCAAACTTCTCAGCTCTTTAAACCCACACTGATGCCAGTGTGGGATTTAATGTAAAATGCTACACAGAGGGCATTTTAGAGATGCCCCCTGAAACTCGACCAACCTCCAGTGACCTGACTGAGTGGCTGCCGTTGTCAGGGGCCTGAAACAATGCACATCCTGGGACGACGTGCCAAGCCTCCTCCTCCCCCCCCCCGCCCCCCCAGTATGGGCAGGGTTCACGAAGGAGACGCTTTAAAGGCATACTGCCTTTGTGAGCCTCTCCAGACCACTTGCTGCTCTCAGCAACTGGTCCCCACTGGTTCTACCCCCCCACTTTGGGCGGGTGAACCGGCGGGAAAAAAAAGTGCCTGCCAACTCCACCCATAAGGTGGAGGAGGCAAGTGAAGCACAGCCTCCAGTCCCCGCCATCTTGATGATGGGGGAACCCAGCCAACCAAGGGAGAGTGGCAGAATAGGGGGAGTACCCACCCAGGGAAGGAACTCATTGGTCCCTGCCCTTCACCTACCTGTAACGCCTCTAAATGTAGTATTTCGGGGCACCCTGAACCTTCCTTCCTTCCTTAGATCCAGCAACCACAAGAAAAGAAGAGAAGAAGGACGAGAAGCCGTGCAGAGCTAACAAGAGGACGACACCCACTGACTTGGCCCCATCCCTACAGACCTGTGTCCCCTCGAACCTGCTCCTACAAAACCCCGGCATGTCCCGCGGCCAGCAACCTCAAAAACCCCAGAGGACATGCCTGCCTTCACTTTCCAAGCTGCTTCTCCAGTGAACACCGGACATGTTTGAACTGCAGCTTCTGGTGCCAACCAGGAACCGCAAATCCAGCCCACTCTGCACCCGCCAAACCCAGCCTGAGCTAGAGTGGAAAAATACCACGAGGAGGCCCCCCGGGCAATCCTGACCCGGGATCCAGCGACCCCTGACCTGCCTCAAGCCTCCAGACAATGCCTGTAGCCTCAATCCAAAGCTCTTTTTCCTCCTAGAATAACATTGACACTTTTTCTCCCAAAAAGTTTCGAAGTGTCGACTTTTGAAAACTGAGAATATTCCTTAAAAATCACCCGATTAACCAAAACTCATTTTCTCAACTGTTTTCTGGAAATGTCCCAGTTCTGAATCTAGGTATCCAGCACTGAGTAAGAAAAGTATCGTTAAAGTAACTTACCTGCTAAGTGAGTTTCCTACAATGAGATAATATTGGTGATTCTGTGTGAAAAAGGTTCGAAGTGTCAACTTTTTATATACAATAATATTCTTTAAAAATCGTACCTCTAACTAAAACACATTTACTCACCTATTTTCAGGAAATGTCCCAGTGCTGAATCTAGGATCCAGCACTGTGTTAGCATAAGTAATCTGAAAAATAATTAAACGCATTTTACTTAAAAAGCCCATTCATTTGACTGTACTATACCTGCAAAGTGTTGCAAACTGCTTACCTAAACTATAACCAAAACCAGTACAAGTTATACTGGAATTTTGAACTGTGTTCACACAAGTAATTTACTAGTGCAAAGTATTTTTATGCTTACCTGTGCCAGGCTTGCTTGGTTCTAGAAATAAACAACCGTATATTTTTTTATACAAAAACAATTGGCCTAGTTTTCAGATCTTGAGTGTGTGAATTCATTTGCTGACTGAGTGTGTACATCAAATGCTTAACACTGTCCTCTGATACTGCCTTACTGCTCGACCAAGCTACCACTTTAGAGAGTAAGGTTCTATCTAACTTTGACCTCTGGAGACCCTTGGGCTCTATGCACACTGTACCTCACTTTGGCACAGTATATATAGAGCCAGTTTCTTACAGCATGGAGATCCTCACCGTCCCTAGAACACCTGAAGCACTTGAGATCACTGAGGAGCACCTACAACAAACACATCAGAAACTCAAAAACAAATTTCTTTACAGTTCAACTAGACAAAGACCGAAATCTCCCCAAAAAACGTTTTGAATTTGTCAAACATCAATCCATTCAACAACCTAACCCCTCCATAATAGGATCTAATCTGCAGCCAAACTGAAATAAATTTGCCTCTCTTCCTTGGAAAGACATAAAAGATTTCAAGGGATTTCCATACAGCAATTGAGCACCTCCTGATGATGCCTTTAAATAGCCCCTGTCCTCCTTTGATCGTTCAGCCTCAAGACCTACCTGGACTCACCCTCAAAAACAACACGTTGTGGAACACATTCAAAACCTTTGATGAAAATGCCATTCTTAATATCTTAACATTACTTAAACTGTCAAACCACTTCTGCGACCCGCTACCATCTAACTTCTTCAATGAGATTAAAACGTCTTTACTCCCGCTCTGGACCAAGATAGCGAATGCTTCACTACTTCAAGGGGCTATACCAGACTACCTAAAATCGAGGCAGGTAACCCCCATTCTAAGAAAAGACACAGCAGATCATACAAAGCCGAATAACTTTCGTCCAATCTCCACCATTCCTTCTCTGGCAAAGCTCCTTGAGAAATGCATCCATACCCAACTATGCAATCACATTGCTCAGTTCCACCTTATTGACCAATTCCAATCCGGCTTCCGTCAGGGGCACAGCACGGAAACAGTCTGTACACACATTGTTGATGACGCACTTAAAATGCTACATTAGAACAAAACTTGCCTCCTAATCCTCCTAGACTTCTCCTCAGACTTTGATACGGTCAAACATGATAGCCTCCTTGACTTGCTTGAACGCCGAATGGGGTTGTCAAGGGTCGTTCTAAACTGTTTCACCTTGTTTCTTTACAACAGAACTCAAAGAATCGAGGTTAACCAGCCCATGTCCAAAACCACTCTGGTCACGTTAGGGGTCCACCATATCACCTACCCTCTTCAACCTGTTCATGACGCCTTAAACCAAAAATATGAAATTCTTCAACGTCCAATACCATATGTATGCAGATGACGCCCAACTGTACCAAAAATCTCCTTCCCTGAAGATATCTGTTTACTCAACACAACTTTGCACAAAACCCAAAACTGGCTGACCAAAAACAACCTCAAACTAAACTCGCTCAAAAACAAATTCCTCTTAATGGCCCTACCAAAATGATCCCTCGACATCGAAGATTGGATGTAGCATTTAACAGCCATCAATTGCCTTCCACACGTTATAGATTCCACAAGATCACTGGGCATAACACTTGACAGGAATCTTAACATGCAGGAACACATCCGCTCAGCCAGAAAAAGAGCAAACTTTCAAATAAACTTTCGAAGAAAATTAAAACCTTTCCTCACGATGGATGACCTCAAATCAGCTGTGCAAGCTCTAATGATCCCCAGGTTAGACTATAGGAGTGCAACCCTATGTGGTCTGCTGAGATCCAAGCAGGCTCCACTAAGGGCATCACTTAATTCTGCTGCAAGGCTCATCACTGGATCCAAAAGAAACAGCCACATCACTCCTGATCTGAAGGCACTAAACTGGCTCCCTTATGAGGCAAGGATACAGCTGAAAATTGCTTGCCTGACCCATAAAGCCCTACACTTCAACACACCAAAGTACCTAGCTGATAAAATGGAGCTGTCTGGTGGCTGCAGATTCTCTAGAAGCACCAGCACCTTATTGCTGAAACCTCAGAAATTTCGGAAAAAGAAAACCTACAGCCGAGCTCTCTCCGGAATTGCCTCTAGAATCAGGAGCTCCCTGCCCCTTGAAATCGGACTCAACCCTTCAATCACATCATTCTAAAAAGAAATCAAATTGCTTTTGATGAACAAAACTCTACCCTAGAACCCTCTGACTAATTTATCTGGATATTGATTTGATGCAGTGTCTTCAACCTGATTTTTCACTTGCCATCTACGTCCTGGTTTGTAACTCACAGACCTTCTCTCGATTTGCAATCCGGTATTGTCAGTGTTTGTTTCTTGGTTGTCCTGTTTTACTTCTTGCCGAACTACTTTTAAAGCGCTTTGATACCCTTCTAGGGGCAAGTTATTGCTATATAAAACATTATATATATACACACACACACACACACGTACACACACATATGGATATGCTCACCCCTTGATAAAGCCAATGGGCTCATTTTTTATATTTTGGTGTTGCAAAAGTCCATGCCGAGAGTTGGCTGCTCGTGAGCCAGGCCCTGCAGCCCACCTCAAGCCACGTACAGGGGGTTGCGTGCCCTCATGGGGCCGGACGCAGGGCCTGGCCAGAGGCTGCTCATGACCAAAAGCTGTGCACGGTGGCCGATTGGCTTTCTGGACGGTAATAAAATATTACTTTTCGTCAAAAAAAAAAAACCTATTAAAATTCATTGAAAGAAACAACGGTTCCAGTGACTTCGTAGTTAGGTGAAAAGGTTGTGTACTTAGGAGCAGGCGTGCTTTTGAAAGGTGGGCCGGGGGAGTTTTATACTTTATTTTTGGACATTTTCTATACATAGTACATACATTTATCATCCGGGTTTACCGCCGTTGGCATAGAACATGGTATAATTCATGGCGGGTCACACTCTAGCGCAATTTACTTTTGGTACTGCTTTAATTTTAGTGGTAAAACACTTTCAGCTAAGAGGTACATTATTTTCTCCTGGTTCCATATTACATCAGAGGGGGGAGCTGTTGCTCTTGTGAATGAAGAATTGCTCGGTAGAGGCACCCGTCGTTCCTGTCTATTTAGTCTCAGAAATTTACAGTTTATTTCCACCCTAGCTCATGCCTTAGGAAGCATGTACAGTTTGGTTGAAAGAAAATAGTCATTACATTTTAATTCTGTCAGTTCGTTCTCTGTGTACTTCCCGTTCAAGGACCTAAATCTACCTACTTCCTCTGTTTAAATCGGGGACTGTCCGTTTCACAGCCAAAGTTTTTGGGTTACTGTCTCTAGGGATTAATTTGTTACATGAAGTCACCGTCATCGGGCTTACGGGTAAAAGGTGCCAAGTGAAAGTTTGATATCCTGATGCAATACATCTCTATTTAGGCAGGGGATCAGTGAGCCAAAGCTGCTGGCCTTTAATTCGAAATTAGTACATTGGAATAAGTCAGCTGTATTACAGGCTCTAGCATTTTCTGCGAGACAGACACTGCTGAGTTTACTAAGAAATAAATTGTCGAAAATAAAGAATAAAAGTGTTCTTGGACCATGCCGCTGGCTGCCTCTAACATCTGCCAAAAAGAACGCCGTATTATCTCATCAAGGCAGGCTTCTTGACTTTGGTAACCAGTCATTTTTACCTATACATCAGAACGTTCTCACTTGTTAGTATTTATTTTTAAGGCTTAATTCAAACCTCGTAATGAGTACTACCAGTGGTCATGATCTGGAAAGTGAAACAGTTTGGAATAGTTTTCCCTTTTTCCAAAAGTCTCGAAATGAAGTTGAGTTTGGCGCTAGAAAGAATTCTGTGTAGGAGGGTATTAATATAAAACAGAGAGCATGACTGGAATTAACATTTCAGCTTCGTACTATAGCCACAGAAAAATGTTAACTTTCTATACCCTTAAAGGAAGAAATTGTTAGGAAGGTCTACAAAAAAATAACAGCAATCCAACTCAAATGTGAAACTAGCATTGGCGAAACCAATTTAAGTCTGCATTTAGTGCAAACGCATGGAAACACAGGCAGGCACAAATGCAGTTTGCATGCATTAGCACATTGTGAACCAGCGCATCATTAAACTCGGCACACCTATTGCAAATACACTTTAAAACTTTGTGGCGGAACAAGTACAATTGTATTGAGTGTTTGTTTCCATGCTGCAGTCTTCTTCGATAATGTTGAAACTTAACTGCACATGCCAAAAACAGGCGTGAAAAGAACAGGCATGCCACGAGACCGCCTCTAAAATTGGCATGTTTCTTTTTCTTTCCTTGAATATTACAGAGAAAAGATCTGCAGATTGAAAGGAGTATTTGCTTAGACAAAACGTTTTTCAGACAAAATGGCAAATAAGGGAATCACCCCAGAGAATGATGGCATACATGCCAACCCTCCCGATTCAGGCGTGAGACTACCGATTTCAAGGCTAGTCTCCCGCCTCCCTATTCCTGCAAGCAAAAACACGATTCCTCGGTGGTTTCAGCTGACAGGGCTTGGTATTGTGTAACCTGTTATTTCTTCCAGCAGTAGTCAGAGTGGCGATGCAGGGGCTCTATAAGGGGGGGGGGACCAACAAAGCCTCATTAACAAGCGAATGGTCTATTAAAGACCTGTGAAGTACTCGGGGGCGGCTGTGTGTGTGCCCGGAAAGCTGTTTCAGCCCGGGCTGCCAGGAGGGGGGGGGGGGGTGTATGCACTGCCAGCAACCTGCCAGGCCCATGCACAACACTTGCATCACCCTCTCTCTTCCTGCCATTGCACTCCATGCTTCGGAAAGGTAAGAAAAAAACGTGAATTTGCGTTTCAAATGTCCGACCCTGCAGCTGCACACTTCCAAAGCCCATACATGACAGTAACCCGATTTAAAGCCCCATTCACCCGATTTTTTTTTTTTTTAATCTCCCAATTTGCTCTACTGAAATGTTGATTTGTATGCGATGGTTGTAACCAAATACAAAAAGCCTATGACGTACTTACGCCCAACCGTCTCCCCTGTGCATCGCAAAGTATATTAGCATTTCAAAGCGTGTTTTCTACCACCTGCTTTGCGATCAAGGGAAATGAGGACGGGAGGATATGCAACGGTTTGTGATCCCATCTGCGTCACGTCCTCAACAGTAATGCAGCACAGACGCTGCTGATCACTGCTGTACACACCACTCCTGCTGTGTGGCAACATGGAAAACAACCCACAGGCAAGGCAGAAGTCGGTTTTGGCACATATCTTTGCCAGGTGAACCCACTGAGAAGTTCCAGTTGCACTGCTGCTTTTACCTTAAAGCAAGTAAGACTTGAAAAAAAAAAAGCATTGGCAGAGCCAGTAGTTCTCTTCTTTAGAACCTATTGACTTTGCCAGTGCGATTCCCAATGCTTTTTCCTGCCACATTGTGAAAAATAAAGTGTGTGATGACGGGCCTGATACTGGCTCTGAGAGCTCATGTATGCATCAAAAAGCATGCAGGTGCCATTTGCTTTATTGTTGTATTTACAAATCCCAGATGGCAGATGCCAGTTGGATCAGCAAGTCAAAATAAGTTATGTTATATTGGAATTTATGTAAGCGCACGCTCACCTACAGGTCTCTTGGCGCTGATGAGTCTGAGCAGAAAGGAAGGGAAAACCGATAGAGGATCAGCTAATTATAGGCCAGGGAGAACAGCCAGGTTTTTAGAGATTTCCAGAACTTCATGTAGTCAATCTCCAGCCTAATAGATGTAGGCAATGAATTCCAAAGCTTCGGGCCAGATAAGAAAACCGGGTCCCTCCAATGCGTTTCCGTCTAATTCTAGGCACCGTCAAAAGATTCAGATGCTTCGATCTCAGATTACGCTGAGGCAGGTGCTTACTGATGCACGAGAGAATGAAACTTGGACCAGTTTCTTGAATGGCTTTAAAGAGAATACAGACAATTTTAAGCACGACACGATGATCCACTGGAAGACAGTGGAGATCTTTAAGTAGTGGGGTAATGTGACATCTTCTATCCTTAAGATGGATGATTCTAGCTGCTTGATTCTGAATCATCTGAAGACGGTATCTCAGATATAATGGAATGCCAAGGTAGAGGGCTTTTCCATAATCTATTTTCGATAGGATAAGGGCAATCACAATTTGAATACTGGCCTCTTTACTAAAGAAGCGTCCGATCTTACGCAGTTTACAAAGTTGGACAAAGCAGGCTGAAGTAACTGCACCAATTTGGGCAGTCATAGAGAGGTCAGAGTCAATCTGAAGACCCAAACTCTTAATCGCTGTTTTGGGAGTTAAGGCCGCACCTAACTCACGGGGCCAGTAGGAGAGTGTCCAGTGAGTAAGTTTATTGCTCGGGATGATTATCTTATTTTTTTCCGAGTTGAGTTTTAGTTGGTTCTAATCCATCCAGGTTTTTACATACGTCAGAGAATTCCTAACAAAATCTTTGCATTCAGTGGAGTTCTCCAAAGTGAAAATCAGCTGCATGTCGTCAGAACAGCTAAGATTAGGGGACGTATGTAAATGTTAAAAAGGATCGGTGAAAGGGAAGAGCCCTGTGGGACTCCACAGCTCATTTCAACAGTGTTGGATTTGTAGGGAGAGAGCCACACCGATTGTTTCCGGTCCTCTAAAAAGGACCCAAACCAATCCAGTGCTGAGCCCCCAAGACCCGCTGCGGCAATGCGGTCCAACAAAAGTTTGTGGTTCACTGTGTCTAATGCCACAGACAGGTCAAGGAGGATCAAAGCCTGAGTGTGATCAATGTCAGCCTGTCCTTAAAGATTGTCCAAGACGGATAGGATCAAAGATTCGGTGGGATGCACAGGGCAAAAGCCCGCCTGATGAGTGTCCAAAAACTTGGATGCTTCTAAAAACGAACTGAGACAGGATGCAACATGAGTTTAAGTGGAATGACTACTGCTTCCTTAAAGGCTGACGGTACAATTTTATGGGACAGGGAGAGATTGAGAAGCTCAAGGATGGTATTGGGGAAGGCCCGATAGATTGCTTTCTTTATACTAATGGGGCATTCCTCCTTAGGGGAGCCAGATTATTTAAATTAAATGTATATAAATATATATTTTTTTTATCTAGTGCTAAAGTGCTAATAAAACAAAAAGGGACCATGTGTTTGAGAGCAACACAAGAGCAGGTGGGGTTGAGGAGCGGAGAAGCTTTGCACCGAGGGAGGGAGACCCCAGGGGCGTGAACACAATAGCACATAGGTTGAGGAACGCAGTGCAGGAAATAGAAGAACACTGAGGGCCTGATTATAAGTTTGACGGTGTGGGAGCAGACCACCATTCCGGCGGCCCGCTCCCGCACCGCAAAACCCATGGTTGGGCCACCCGCCTGCCAGATTACAAGTGTTTCTTGTGTCTGGAGGGCTTTTTTGGCAGTGTCTCTGAACATGGGCACTGCAATGGGAATGCCGAAAAAAGTTCCTGCACGGCATGGAAAGGAAAGTCCATGCCGTGCAGGAACTGTGGTCCGTGCACCTGCAAGCACCACAGGGCCCAGAGGCACTCCACCGTATTTTTCATGGCGGAGGAACCGCCATGAAAACCGTGGCAGAAACTTCAAATATGCTTGGCTGGACCGCAGCGGTCCTGCCAAGCATACTGCTGCCTCTACACCGCCACGCCACCACCAGGGAACGTCGGTTCCCTGGCAGGATCCGTGCAGCAATGGTGGTCCGACCGCCCTAATTGTAATAGAGTGGTCAGAGCAGCTGTGGCTGGACCGCCACCGCCGCAAGTCTGGTGGACCTCAGACTGCTATACTCGTAATCGGGCCCTAAGTGAATGGTCGGGTGAAGCACAGGCGACAGAGAATCACACAAAAGTGTTGCCTCAATGGGAGTGGGGGGAGAAGCACATGAGGGCGAGAACAACACAGTCTGTAAGGGGAGGACAGGGGGCGGGTAAGAAATACCCAAGAGAGAAGAAAGGGTGGGCGTTTACAAAAGAGGCATGGGCAGTTACGGGGAACACACACAGGAGATAGTTGGAAAGCATAGGCATTCTCATGGGGGGTATAATGAAAAAGTATTTGAGTGACTGATCGAGTCCCATAAATAGTGTGCTAATTACCATAATCAAAAATAGCAGAAGTTAACTGTAGTGAAAGTACTACCAGCAATTGGGTGGACATAAAACATGAGAGACCATAAAGGCTGGCCATTGGCTGTTGGTACATTACAAACTGATAAAGTAACCTTGGAAGACCCGCAGCATTAAAAGCAGTACCAGGAAAAAAGTAAATGTTTATTTGGAGTAGGGTAAGCAGAAGTATGCAAACATGCTGTCATATTGGCAGGGTTATTATACAATCATTTATTTTTTATTTGTGATGTCTCGTTGTTTTTGTAGACAAATACATTATTTTCTTTAAAAAGGGACCTGAAAGTATTGTAGAGCATTTACATGCTTGTGTGGATCTTGCTTCAAGGAGGTATTTTGGTTCATGTGTGTATTTCAGTTGAGGAAGCAGTTTTTTAGGCTGGCTTCGATGTTCATATAATAGTCCTTGCACAGTTGCTGCTGCTCCCCCTGAAAACAATGCACCTCATGCGTTACAATGGACGCACTCCCTAGGAGATGGCATAATGCACTGAACAGCGTGCAGCATGACAGTGAGAAAGCAATACTGTTCGGAAACCCTCTCAATGTATATTTAGAAATGCAACAACAAGAAAATCCGGCCAGTAGCTAAAGCGGTCTCTATAGAGGTCTAAAACGAGGTCAGTCAAATGAAAAAACGCTTTGAGGGCTTGGTACCTTATAATCATGAGCTACAATAGTAAGTTTTTGAGTAAGTAAAAGTGAAGAGTTAATAAATGTATATATCACATCTCAGTTTGTTGTAGAAGCACCTACATTGGCCCACACTTTCTCCCAAACCAATCTACACCTGAGAAACAGCTTTACTAAAACAGTCTTTAAAGATGTCTCTCTACTACTGATGGCAATAGCTCCTTACTTAAAAGGGACAATCCACCAACTAAGCTTGTAAGAATTTCCCAGATGCAATCAAATGGCGATGCCCAGTTCTGGAAAAATGTGGCTTTTATGTTGGTTACCTGCATATCTCGAATGTCCATGTCTTTGAACTACAACGAACCTTCTTACTAATTTGGTATTTGGAAATCACTTCCAATCTATTTAGTTTCAGGAGAACAGTTCAACTTCATTTGATGCTGTGTTTGTTACTGTTGCTGTCTCAAAGATATCAACGTGCCTAGGTCCTGCTGGGAGGTCAGGAAGGAGAGGCAGTTAGTGATAAACCTACATAAAAATGTACATTGAAGATGCAATCGGTTAGAAAAATGGTTGATCTTATATGGAACCTGGCGACTTCTCCTTTATTCTGAACAAATCATGTTCTCTCTGTCGCAGATTTTGACTCCGTACAATGTAAATGGGTAAAAATGAATTGCACTTTTGCCACCTAATTCTGCCCCGGTTAGGGGTTCCTTTCATTTTCCACCACTGGTTCCATCCCCAACATCCTAGTTAGTCTTTGTTCGAGATGTTTCCGTTAAACTAAATGTTATTTGTAAAGTACTCTACTGCTTCATAAAGCTAGGCCAGTGCTAATTTTACTTCTTCTCTAAAATGTATACCCCTTTTACTCTAGGTTACAGATATATGAGCAGCGAAGTCTCAAGAGGGAGCGCATGGGACAAATATCGCCAAGAAGTCTTCAAAGAGTTTGGCTACGATGGTGTACCGGACATGGATTCCGATTAATTCTGCCACCGACGGACGCAGCTATGTCCTCATTCATCCGACTGAGGGTCTTCGCTTTCTATTTTAGATGCCCACTTCCTTTACAGGTTGCCCGGATTATATCGGTGATGGATTTATTTCAACACAGTTGCACCAAGCACTGAAGAAAGCCTATTTTAGTGACTACTTAAAGATATTAAGGTTCAGAACAAACCAAGTCTACATTACAGTTGGTGTGCTGTTTTTGTTTTACTTGGGTTTAGTTTGCAAATACAGTTATAAATATAATCCCAAATATCATATGATTTTCCATGATTCTTTTTCTAGGTTGTTGGTTGATAGCCGTATTTATCAGCAGTGTTAAATCAGTGCTGGGTGTGCCAGTATCACACATTTTTGGTGACTTATTGTTGAACATATCTTTATTCTTCTTAGTCCTGCATTTATTCGTCTGATCCTTCGTGAATCGCCAGTCATGTTGAGTGTTAAACCTCAGTGTCACAAGTGTACTTGCGGCCTCTTTTTACAGAAGGCTACTCATGAATAGATTTTAGTTTCCTTAGCAATCTGATACCATCTGGCACAGACTGTGAAATGTTAGCTAAATTAAGGCTGATGTAACTGCTAAATCCGTATCATAACTGTACATCTGTTTGTGTCAAACAGGAACTACTTCTAATCAGATGAACTTTAATATTTCGAGATTTCATTATGTATTTCTGCATGGAAAGCCGTCGTATGACTTGGTCCCATTGTCTGCATGAGACACTTCCATTACAAGGCCTGCCTTCGGTTTCTAGCCTTCCAGCCATTTCCTAGCTTAGTAACATGAAGTCATTGTACAAACAGAGCCAATGTGCTTTTGGGATGGGTCCATCAACCGTCGCCAGCAGCTTCTGGAGTCTGGCTAAAACTGCCTCTCCCTTCAGGAAGGCTTCAACCAACAAGCAAGCTATGGCTATCAAGAGAACATTATCCTTTTAGGCCCAGTTCTAGCAGGAGTAAAATGCTGCATTGTTTTGTCAGCTAGCAACCCCTTGTCTTTTTATTTTTTCTGATTGGTTATCATCTGTGCAAGGGTGGCCAATAGGGGAATCTGCAAACCTAGAAATGTGTCAGTTTCAATAAAAGAGCATGCTGACGGATGATGATTAAATTGAGACAGGCTCTTTAAAACCATTTGGACCTCGAAAAGAATCTAACCCATAAAATAGAACACATAATTTCTGGTTTTAAAGGCAACATTTTGTATCTAAAAAAAATTTTTCTCCATAAAATACTTTAAGTGTAGGTTGGAAAACAGAAGCAGGGGAGAATCGAGAGACAAGGCTGCAGACCTTCAAAACAAGTTGAGTGATTTTACTTTTCAAACCACACTCTACATTACAACACTGTAGACAATTCTTGTAAATTCATTTAATTTACGTAGCCTTTAATGCTAGTCAAGACTTTCAAGTAGTTCACAAATGTCTAACAGTAACTGTGCCTCAGGCTACAGAAAGCAGAGGAAGTCTTAAACCATTCTGCAATTCAAAACATGTAGTTTTCCATATGTCTCCTAGGGACAATGTCTTTGACAATACAGCCTACTTCCATTTGCCACCTCTGGGATATTTTTATTCTTTTCTTTTCCAGCAGCTTTTGTTCTCTTAAGGTTTTTTTTTCTTTGTTTAAGCCAATGTTGTTCAGGACAAAGTAGTGTTGGCCAGTTTTCTAAATGATCATCGCTTCCAAAGGAACTGTAAGAGGAAAAAAAAATTAATCGTGAGGTCCGGCAGGCAGAAGAAGGTTTTTTTATTCTTTCCTCCTATGGAGTACTTCTATGTAACGTTCCTGCAGTGTTAAAATCGTCGTAAAACAGCGAATCAATATTCTGCTTTGGATATGGAATGACTTGTTCTTGCAGCTTGTTGGTTTAGCATAACATGTTTTTTTCCCATGGAAATTGAAACTTGCATTATTGTATATTAGAATGTAGTGTCGTAAAATATTGTCCAACACAACTGTCCTCTCTTAATCAAGATTTCCTGATTGAGCAGATGCCATTGTGATAGAATTCCGACATGTTTAGAGAAACCGCTGATCAATTCTGTTCACTTTAGAAGTTTTGAATAAACATGTTCTGCTGTTTGAAGCCTTGGTAAGAATGTTATGCTTAATTATTCTTGGAGATAGTCATTCATGTGCATGCTCTGTGCAGTTTGCGTGGCGAACAAGTTGGGTTCACACTACATCCTTGTTTGTGTTCATTAGATGTTTGCTTCTAAGGTTGTTTCACGTAGTCATTGCTGCTCTTAGTATTTTCAGTCAGGCCTTGCCCAGCCTCAAACCCAAGCTACTATATGCACATTGAGCTAGTCCTTACATCTTTGTTACTTCTTTTCAATCAAGATATTGGCTTGTTATGATTAGCTCTCTCATCTAAGATTAGTCCTGCTGGAGATGATCAGGCATAGGCGTTTAATGCTACATGGTGTGTGGATGTCGAGTAGAAGACCATTTAAGTAGAGAATATACTGAAGAGAGCACACACTCTTACTTTTGGGTTGAATTAACACATTTGTATTTATATTTTTTCTAAACGGTAGAAAACATTTGAAACCATCCAGTTTATCTAATCTACATACCTCTGGTTGGAAGGATAAAATGATCAGTCAGACGAAATTTGACATGCACTTTGTGAAGCTCATACATTGAACGTGTAGTTTGTAGATACCAGATTTTAACTTTGCACTACATTGATCCAATAGTTACTCAACGGCCCATATTTGTTAGTTACCAGCAGAGACACATTTATTTTAGTTTTCACTGTGCCCACTTTTGACGAGATTAAACGGAATAGAGTACATACTACTTTCCCAGCCAGAGGTGAACATTTGATTTTGGTTTGGCTGGGTTTTAGTAATGGTACCTGGCTGCATAAATGATCATCAGTTTAACCAGCTGAGTAGGGGCCTACAGTGCCAGGGTTGTAAATGTGAAATGAAAGAAGAGCTTAGCAATCTGATGGGGCTTTATAGATGGGGAATTTATATATCTTGTTTTTTTATTATGTACATATTTTCTGTATATGTAAGGCTAGCACAGCTAATTTAAAATGTTTATTATTGTGAATCCAAAGCACTGAACAAATAAAGCTTGATATAAAATTCGTAGCAGTTTTCTTCTTTGTATAATATTTTGTGATTTTATTGGGTCCATTGTGTATTAATGTTTTGCATTAAACTATTTAACCACGTTAGAGAATTTGTCCCTGATTCATTTGGACCGATTTTCATTTGTCTTGGTAACATCCCGGAGGGTACAGGAAACCCCAATCTCAGATTGGTCTTTTTCTGGTGACCTCGGAGGAGCACTCACAACTGTTGTCTATCCCACAGCTTTCAAGTTGGCCACAATTCCTTGAATGTGCTTTGTCCATGTGTTGAAAAGGACTTCAGCTTGATTTTAGGCATTGCGTTTAGAAAACGTTATAAATTCTGCCACAGTTGCCTGGAGATAGTGTTTTTTCCCCTCAAATATGTAGCCAGCGGGGAAGACGTTGGTCAGAAATGGCGTTAAAGACTCGAAGACATATTCTAGTAAGAGCCAGTTGCTTTGGGATTTGAATGTAAAATCTTTAGTGTTCACTATGTTCTTCAATGTTGGTGTTGGGGGAGGATGTTTGATTAGGTGTGTTGCGTAAGTTACGACTTTAGCTTATCTGTACAAGGTGTTCTTTTCCACCCACGGGTGTCACAAGTGGACTTGGTTTAATGCAGCAGTGGTGAATGTGAAAGACAAGTTATTGTGGCCCCACAAGACACTATTTAATGTGTAATTCATATAGAAGTATTGCTTTTGGGTTACTAACAATTCCATAAAGGGACCAGGGGAACCGTGAAAACAGCAATACATATTACTTTGTTAGGCACAGTATCACACACACTGTACTAAGAATAATGAACACTTTTAATCTAAAATTGTTTATTACTACAGGAATAATCGTTTCCCAGTACATCCAAAACAGCTACACAGAATATTATGAAAACAGCAACAAGACATTATAAATAACAAAAATAGAATGCACAGTTCCAGCATTGCTAAAATACAATTTAAGATGCTCTCTAGAACCTAACACCCTAATGCCTTCTTCTATGCGCAGTACTGTGAGAGAATGAAAGGCAGGGCAACTTGTAGTCTGGAGTTTCTTAGGGAGAAGAGACTCACTGCAAACTTTGTTGACAGCTAAGGCTGTCTTGGTCAGATGAGGTATGAAGACAGTGTTCCCAGCAGGAGCTAAAACCTCCTGCAGTAGCCTTTAACTGCCTGTCATCGATCAGGGAGCTCGCTGCTTAATCCCTGCAACGTGCTTGCTGTGTAATTACCCCGGTCAAACGCCTTTAACTGCCTGCCATCGATCAGGGAGCTCGCTGCTTAATCCCTGCAACGTACTTGCTGTGTAATTACCCCGGTCACTCCAGGACCTCGCGGTACCCGCTGCGCGGGTCCCGCATCGCCCGTTTTTGCTGGACGTTTGCACCGACGAGGAGTGGGACTCTCGACTGGGATCTTGCCCGTACCACAGGGCGGGAGGAGAACTGCATTTCAGGGCTGCGAGCGCCAGGTGAGGGACAGGGACTCCATTTCCCAGGAGTCCCTGTGTTGCCATCACCTGCACCTGGACGCTCTCCCTGGTTGCCCCGCCCCGACCACCACAGTAAAAGTGCAGTCTGACTCGAGAACGTGGGAAACGCCTTTAACTGCCTGTCATCGATCAGGGAGCTCGCTGCTTAATCCCTGCAACGTGCTTGCTGTGTAATTACCCCGGTCAAACGCCTTTAACTGCCTGCCATCGATCAGGGAGCTCGCTGCTTAATCCCTGCAACGTACTTGCTGTGTAATTACCCCGGTCACGCCAGGACCTCGCGGTACCCGCTGCGCGGGTCCCGCATCGCCCGTTTTTGCTGGACGTTTGCACCGACGAGGAGTGGGACTCTCGACTGGGATCTTGCCCGTACCACAGGGCGGGAGGAGAACTGCATTTCAGGGCTGCGAGCGCCAGGTGAGGGACAGGGACTCCATTTCCCAGGAGTCCCTGTGTTTCCATCACCTGCACCTGGACGCTCTCCCTGGTTGCCCCGCCCCGACCACCACAGTAAAAGTGCAGTCTGACTCGAGAACGTGGGAAACGCCTTTAACTGCCTGTCATCGATCAGGGAGCTCGCTGCTTAATCCCTGCAAAGTGCTTGCTGTGTAATTACCCCGGTCAAACGCCTTTAACTGCCTGCCATCGATCAGGGAGCTCGCTGCTTAATCCCTGCAACGTACTTGCTGTGTAATTACCCCGGTCACTCCAGGACCTCGCGGTACCCGCTGCGCGGGTCCCGCATCGCCCGTTTTTGCTGGACGTTTGCACCGACGAGGAGTGGGACTCTTGACTGGGATCTTGCCCGTACCACAGGGCGGGAGGAGAACTGCATTTCAGGGCTGCGAGCGCCAGGTGAGGGACAGGGACTCCCATTTCCCAGGAGTCCCTGTGTTGCCATCACCTGCACCTGGACGCTCTCCCTGGTTGCCCCGCCCCCGACCATACCATCCGCTCATTAGGAACAGCTGATTCCCGCTACGCGGGACGCCCGGGGCTAAGCCCGGGCAAAGGGCGGGCCCTCTACGGCCAGAAGAGGCTGGCTGGGCCTGAGGGTTTGGACCTCTGTCTGAGTAAGTAGCGATCCATTTACCACTATAGAGCTAACACCTCTATCTTTGCATGATGGCCACAGCTGCTATTAGCCCTGCTATTGCTGGATTGGACAAAAATGGGGGAACGTTAAACCGAACCCTGGATGACTACTTTCCTAAAATTGCTACTGAGGGCAACAAAGAACTGCTGCTAGCTGAGCGGCGGGCAGATCGCCGCCGTTCAATTGAACGTATTAAAAACAGGACCCTGTCCGAACCCATTATGTCTGTTACCTTGGATGATGACTTAAACACCTTACTGTCAGGCAATATATCACCAACTACTAGTGTGCCCCTATTACTTAAAGAATGTTTAGCCCCTGCTGTGTCACCAACACAATCACAATCAGACCAACCAACTGTGACACATGATCCTCCTAGCACACCTAAAACTTCGATCATTATGCTCTCGCCTACTATTAGGCCAGGCAAGGTAGTAAGAGGCAAAAATATGAGGCCATTGCCACCTAAAATACACGGGCCTCCACCTGCCAAAAGGAGACGGAAAAAAACTGATATAAACAAGCCTAAATTAAGTCACACCGAATTTGGGAAGAAGGTGAACCCTGCTATTACCACGACTATGGGAGAACCTGCTACCAAGCAAGTAATAACGCCTGCTCCAACCAGCCCAACACTCGTAATATCATCGTCTCAAGCAGCCATAGAGCCTGACATTACATATATCCCAATGGAAGAAGGTCCGCAAACAGCCTCTCATAAGACCCTCTTGGACAACATAGAACTGATTGTGCGAAGCTATATGCTTGCCTTAGCCGAAAGATTTAGGGGAATGGAAATAAGGTTGGGGAAAATAGAGGGAGATCTGACAACACTTGGGGATTCTGTCAGGTCATTAGGGCCCCTGAAAGTGCCACACCCTCAAAAAACCTTAACACCACAGCCCACCCTCTTAAAAGATCCAGTGGTTGCAATACCCTCTACCTCCAACATTGGTAACAACCAGACAGCAGCTATCCCAGCTGCTTCTAACCAATTGCCCACAGGTGTATTATCATCTGTTAGCAAACCTTCTGACAAACCCAAGCCAAAACAGTTAATAACATCCATGGGTAGACCAAATATAACATCAATTAGTAATACTGATACCCCAGCCAATATACAGGTAAGGGAACCAAGTATCCCCTCAAACAGACCCTTAAGATCAGAAGTGAACGAGATGAGTTACGCAAGAGGGGGACAGGACAGGAGACCACCTATGGAACTCCCGCCGGAAGCCCTACCGTATGTGATTGTACTTACCGGGGTTCCTGAATTGCCAAGTGGTAAACGGGAAGGTTATTCTCAATTAAAAAATAAAATAATGCACTGGCTATCATTGTATAGACCCAAAATTAATCAGGTAAATGGTGAAATAGTCCATGTTCGTCGCTTGTCTTGGCTGGGTGGAAGAACAAAGGATATAGGGGGTGATATTGTAGTTGTAAACTTCAGGGATAGAAAAGCAGTTCAATACATTCTGAATTGGCCCTTTGGCAATGAAAATAATTGTATTGTACCCCGTCCTTTGACCTATTTCTACCCAAGATCCACAGTATTTCCCCCCCAACATTTAACCAATAACATCCATTTCACCAACCATTATTTTAATATGGAGACTGCTAGGAACCCCGCATACATGCATCAATTAGCTCCAACTCCAGCGATGCATGGGTGGAACACCATACCGATAAGCCGCAATATAGGAGAAAGTGGAAACATGACTCATTTGGTGCCATTTACTCCCTTAGAGTTATCAAATAGGTTTGAGGCATTCAGTGGTATGGAGGAATGTGATTGATGTTTAAAGAACACAGAGGATGTTGGGGGGATTGAAAATGTCCTATGCACCACGGGGTGTTACGAAGAAAAGGGAACTAATCATCTAAGGATAGGGCCACGTACAGTTGCAATATGTGATGATGCGAATAGTAGTTTGCCTGTTGTTTCACCTGCAGTGCCTCTTGGGACAAACGAGGGATCCTCATTGCTTATCCCAGCCATAAGGCTAGAAAGTAGAGCTGACGCAAGGGGAAATGTCAATGTTTCTTGTATAGTGAGATATAATGAAGGAAAAGGGACTAGTGGCCCTATGAAGGTCTCACGTGCTGTTGTTTCAGGCAATGATGAAGCTAATAGTAATTTGTCTGTTGTTTTACCTGTAGTGTCTCATGGTTCCAATGAGGGACCCCCCTTGCTTTCACTTGTTTCATGGAACATAGCAGGGGTGCGTGCGAAATTATGTGATCCTGATTGGAATGAATACATGAACACTTTTGATATCTGTGTATTACAGGAAACACGGGCCACAGTACAGATGCATAGGGTTGGCTATAAAACTTATCAAATAGAGGCTGTGCCCTCAACAAGAGGTCGCGCATCTGGAGGTCTGTTAATATGGATCAGTGTTTCCATTAAAATAGGCATAAAAATGCTTAACACTGATTCGCCAGACATTCTTGGTCTGGAAGTAACCACATCAGACAATAGGGTGATTTACCTTTTTAATGCGTATAACAGCCCCCAGTCTTCCCACAAGGAATCAACATGTATAGGGAAGCTGGAGTCACTTATGGATTCATTAAAAATAGGTGCAAGCATTATCTTATGTGGGGATTTGAATTGTAATTTCGAACCAATCACAGACATAGTTCATTTGTTTGAAGACGAGGACACCGCCAATGGAATACCAGCCCTGAACGAAAATAGAATGGTGACTGGTACTGCATTGGCCCTGCAGATCACAAAGTTGCTAACTTCTCATGGCCTGAGAGCATGTAACGGGCGTATGCCATCTGACAGCCCGAAAGCCCCTACTTTTAAAAGACGTGAGTATGAAAGCAAATTAGATTATGTTATAGTTTCTTTAGACCTATGGCAATTCACAGAAGACTTAAAAGTCAAAAAGAGATATGAAAGTGACCATTTCCCTCTTGAAACGAGCTTCCAACAAAGCATGTTAAAGGGGATGGGAGCCACGGAGGGAGGCCATAGCCAAGTATCCTCATCTATAAAAGATAACATCGTCCTTAGTAACAATCGCAGGGCGGTTAGATGGGCTTATGTATTGGATACAGAGGATCTATTGGCCAATATATATTGCACCTTTGCAGACACCCTAAACTTATACTGTCCCTATAGCTGCGAACCCAAAGAATTTATTAAATTGCATAAATCCCTTTTCAGCAAACTATTAGAACTTCTTACAAAAATTCCCAAAAAAGGTGCAGGAATGACTAATGTAAAAGCTACAGGCAAACCCTGGTACAACAAGGAATGCCGCCTTGCCAAAACTGCACTGCTTAGTGCTGTTAAAAGGGAAGGTCCACTAGAAATTAGAGCCAAAAGGAAGGCTTACAATAAAACAATAGTAAGAGCGAAATCCTCCTGGGATGAGGAAATATGGCTCAGTATGCTAACAGCCGCCAAAAACAAGGACCAGAGACAATTTTGGGAATTAGCAGCTAAGGGAAACAATCGTGAGACAGGTTCTAGGGAGGTCTACTTAGATGAGGATACTTGGGTCAAACATTTTACATCACTATATGCAGCCAAAATTCCAACTGATGCTGCTGCATCAGACGTACTTACCGTCACAATACCAGCAAACGCCCATCCGGTAGTGTTTAATATACATGAAACTGAGACAGCGATAGCCACGGTAAAGAAAGGGAAGGCACCTGGCCTAGACAAAATCCCGGGCGATCTCTATTTGTCTAACATTGATGTTTGGGCACCCTACCTGAACCACTTATTTAACATAGTTGCGGCTACTGACCATATTCCGGACACATGGAATGGCGCAGAAATCATTACTATTTTTAAAAAAGGGGATCGTGGCGACCCAGCTAATTATCGCCCCATTAGTCTTTTAGACATAACGCAGAAGATCTATGCTAGACATATTTTAAATCGGATAAACACATGGTTGGAGGATGAGTCAGTTTTATCCAAATACCAGGCGGGATTTAGGAATAAAACAGGTACTATAGATCAGGTATTTAGGCTATGCTGTTTGTACTGGAAATATGTTATTATCCGCAAAGGTCACTTGTATGTGACCTTTGTAGATCTGCGAGCAGCATTTGACCTAATTCCCCGCGATCTACTCTGGAAAACACTGAATAGGCAAGGGCTGCCAGGTGAATTGCTAAAACTCGTGATGGGCTTGCATCAGGAGAACTATGCCAAGGTTAGGTGGGGCCCAAATGGGGAACTTACAGACCCAATCCCCATAAAACGGGGAGTACGTCAGGGATGCGTACTGGCCCCCACACTTTTCTCCCTCTATGTAAACGACATAGCAGCCTATATGGAAAATTGTGATAACGACTCGCCCCGATTGGGAGGGGAACGTGTTGCGTCCCTCCTTTTCGCGGATGACACTATTTTAATCTCGCAAACACCACGCGGCCTACAGACCCTTTTAGATAGGTTTCAACAGTACTGTTCCTCAAAAGGACTAGAAATCAATATAAAAAAAACAAAATATATGGCACTAAACCCGCATAAAACTTTTAAAAGGAATTTAATGTTAAACGGACAGAAACTGGACTACGAACACAGTTTTACATATTTGGGAGTCCTGATTGACACTCTAATGGGATGGGGCCCACAACTAGAGAAATCAAAACTGGTGTTCAAACAAAACTGTTTCCCAATATTGCAGAGACACAATAAAAGTGTGAATAAGGCGGTCTCCCCAGCAGTAGAGCTTTTTAGATACAAGGTTCAATCAGCCTCACTGTACGGGGCGGAAATTTGGGGGCCAGTGTGTAAGAAAGCCTTTGAAGCTCTTGAGAATAAATTTATCAGGGGTCTTTTAAAAGTTCCCATTAATACCCCACTGATACCCTTATTTCTTGATCTAAATATCAAACATACAGACCACCATGCAATATTGAGACCTGTATTGTTGTGGGTAAGACTTTGGACAACCATCGAACTATCTGATTACAAAAATGGCTTGAAAGAAGTCCTTGAGCTCGATAGCGATAGGAAATTTTTTTGGTTCAAGCACGTTAAAACCTGGCTAACGAAGCTCGGATTAACACATTTTTGGAACGAGCCTGGTTCTTTAAACTCAGTCTCTAAGAAAATACTCAAATTATCTTTTTGGTCATACGTGAGCTACGATTCCGTGTATACAAGAACACACGGTCCTCTTACAGAAACATTTCTTATGGTAAAAAATGAGGCATCCTTTGAACAATTTCTTGATGAAATCGAGCCACCACTGGCCAAATCTCTGTACATAAAATTCAGATATGGAACGCTGAGGTCCAAGGTAACAGAGAAAAGTTGGGGAAAAATAGACAACGACTATTGCAGTTTGTGCACTATTAAACAAAGGGAGGACATTTATCACATATTGTTTTTCTGCACTAGCTACGCTAAGGCAAGGAAAAGATGGATAGTCCCCTTGTGTCGTAATATTGGTTCTATTTCCCATAGGGAAGCTGGTAGGATCCTAAGTACGGACACCAGCCAAGTAATTGTGTTCGGAATCAGTAAATTTTTACTGTCCGTTTATCTCATTAGACGGAAACTAAACCTTTCATTTTAAATGAGGAAAACTACCATCCTGAAATCTTGTAAATCATGATTTGTGTCTAGCTATTGTGTCTTCCTAAATTTCCGGCTGTTATAACCAATTTAAAGTTTTTTTTAATTTGATTCTGAAAATATTTTAACATATTTATTCATTCTCTGTGCCAAACACAAATTATAATCTTGTGTGTCCAAATATGATGAAATATAGATTCATAACAGGGTGCTCAACTACAATGAATTGTAAGTTCCATATGTGTTGAATTTTATTTTGTTTTGTTATATTTTATTGTATCTTTTATGTTGCAAGTCAACGAAATAAAGATTAAACAACATTCCTGCAGTAGCAGTCAGTTGGGCGTCCTCCAGGACTTGGCTTTATCAGGTTCAGGCGAGATGTGCTGGCAACAGGTTAGACCTTCTCTGGCAGAATCTTTGGTGATAATCTGAGCGAAGGACTTCTCCTGACAAGTGCTGAAATGGCAGACCTTATATAATAATTCTTATCAGAAATTAGAAATTCTGACACAAGTTTAGTAATGTCAGACATAGATTATGTTCATCATGGTATGCGTCCTAGACGTTTCCCTATGAAAATAAAAGGGGAAAGGATGTCCGTTCAGACTA
The DNA here is from genome assembly GCF_964261635.1 of Lissotriton helveticus. Taxonomy (NCBI): domain Eukaryota; kingdom Metazoa; phylum Chordata; class Amphibia; order Caudata; family Salamandridae; genus Lissotriton; species Lissotriton helveticus. The sequence continues at coordinate 559,391,059 of NC_136073.1, forward strand.
CATTATTTTGGTTATATGTTTGTATGTGTTCTTATTTAACATTGAGATGGGGAGGAGGAGACATTTGACCCAGACGAAAGTTACATTAGATGTATCTATGTGGGGGTGTGTGGCTTGGTGCCGATGTAGATGGCCGCCTCGTTGCGAGCTCCGCCGGAGAAGCAGCTTAATTCCCCCGCACATTATCCGGCAAGATGCACAGCTATGAGGCGTGAAGAGGATTGCGGGTGTGAGCGGCGCCAAAATCTACGCCTTTGAGGCTCTGTACGCCCCCGATACTGCTGTGATCCTGGCAACGCTAAGGAGACGGCCTGAAGGGGGCAAATGGCCCGGAGATAGAAAATCCCAATGCACGATCCAGCCTGCGATTGTGGCCGGTGGAGGTGCCTGCTTGTGGGGAGGAGTCGGAGCGAAGGAACCCTATTGCCCCCCACCACAGCGACGCGGGAGGGACGTGTGGCCTTTGGCACTGCAGAGGGAAAGAGCACAACCTGCAACAAGGCCTGAGGACTACTGCTGGGTAGAGGACGCATCGGCGGCCACGCGCGGACCTCCTTTCACTGTACATCGGTGGTGGCTGGCTCGACGCGGAGCCAATTGGTGGAGGTACTCGTCCTTGTGCCCCAGCGACCGGTGACCTGACGGGTTATCCTGGAGAGGGTAGAGGCCCCTGCATATTCTAGGCAGGGTGAGCTACGACCTGCTGCGGGCCCCCGTTGACCCCAACATTGGAAGACACTGGTGCAGAGGTGAGGAGGAGTGACGAGTCGCCTGCGGCATGGTGAGGGACCGGGGATTCGCCTAGAAGTGACGGTTGGTGGCTATATGGGAATCTGAGCGCGCACCCCCCGTGGTGGACAGGGACACACGCAATAAACATCCGTTACCCCTCCTGGCAGGCCCCGGTGTGAACTGGGGGCCAGTGGCCGAGAAAGGAGACCGGGCCGGAGAGTGACGCACGCTCGTGACTGCGGTGTGGTGGCCTGTGAAACTGCCAAGACAAGTGGACGAAGAACCTGTCGGATAGCGTAAGGGGCAGTGGAGTGATGCGACACAGTGCCACTGAGAAGTTATAGGACGACTGGAAGATCGCTGTCAGTGCCCGCCTGTGGAACGCCCGACCTCTGTAAAGCCCGGCTGGCAGCACCCAGACGAGGGACTCAGCAACATGAAGCCTAAGGGGGCTGCGGCTGCTCAAACGAACAAGCTCGACAAGTACACAGTCCCGTTATCGCCCCCCCCCCCCCCAGACCGAGGGAACAGCGGGGGCCAATCTGCGCAGGCTGAGCCATCCCTGGCCTCAATAATGGCGGTCATACAAAATCTGGGGACCACGCTTGAGACGAAGATTGACAAGATGTCCATTGAAATGAATCTGATACGGGCTGATCTTAACAAGACATTGGATAAAGCTAGGACCAATGAGACGAAATCAGGGAGCTTCAGGCCTCCTCTAAGAAGCTCGAGCAGAGGGTTAACGAACTTGTGCACCAGCACCACCAGGTGGCCTTGAAACTCGAGGACCAGGAAGGGAGGGCCCGACGGAACAACATTCGGGTGGTGGGCGTTCCGGAGGATTCAGAAGGGCCTAGTATGGACCTCTTCCTGGAAGATGTGATCCTTAATCACTTGACGCCAAAACGGCTCTCTACTATATTCACCATTGAGAGAGCACACCGTGTGCCAATTACAAAGCCCAAACCAGGGGTCCCACCAAGGACCATCATAGTGAAAATCCTCAACTACAGAGACCGGGACGCCATCTTACAGACCACCAGGCAGAAGGGAGACCAACAATACGAGAAAGCGGGACCGGCGCTCCTTTGATGGGGTGAAAGCGGCACTTCGTGAAAGAGGTATTAAGTACATGATGTTCTTCCCTGCCAAACTCAAGATCTTTGCAGGCGGCAAGTCCCTATTCTTCACAACGCCTTCGGAGGTGCAGGACTGGCTCGACAGAGGCGTGCCGCAGATGTCGACTACCGCGACAGGTGATGGATGGAGGGACACTCGGGCCTAGTCACCGGGTTCACTGGATGGCAGATCGGACACTGACAGAACGAATCAGCGCTCATGGCGATCGAGATCTCACAGCCCGGACATGGGAGGTGCTCAGAGACGCTAGTGACTGGCATGGGCTGGAGAGACTACGTTGATGGACCTCAGCAGCTTGTACTGTAATGTATAAATCTCACTTCTGTTACCGGGGGTGGGCTCCCTGGGGCGGGGCCGACTAGGAGGGCGCAGTACACTCCATGCCAGGTAAGGGCATAGTTGCTCATGGGGGGGCCGGACTTACTTCCTGACTTCATTATTTACACTTCACGAGCAGAGTGCCCGGCCGGCAAATGGACATTGCTAAATGCACTTGGCAGGGGGCGGGATGGAACTGAAGGTGCCGCTTGGCTCTATTCGACACGTATGTGCATAGGCTTGATAAGCTACTGAATGTATGGGGAAAGCTTTCAGCGGCTGGAGTTGGTGCCAGCGCATTTCTCCACTTAATGGTTTGAGGGGGAGGGTTCTCTCTCTCTTTTTGGGGGGGTGACAGGCGCTCTGCTAGTTGGGGATGTGGGTCATTGTAAACCTACATGGCAGGGTAGCAGGGTGGGGGGGCGAAAGTTTCACTGTTTTTTATTGTTGGGTGGTGACGCCTGGGGGAGGGGGGTGAGGGGTTGAGTTGGTCATGCAGGAAATGTGCTTATGCAATGGTGCGGTGGTGCAGCAGCTACAGATTGCTTGTTAGGATAGCTTTCAGTGATGACCACAGGGTGGGATAAAAGTCTCAAACTTCTTAGTTTGAACGTCAATGGGTTGGGGGACAAGCTCAAGAGGAGTATGGTTCTCCAATTTGTAAAGTGACACCTCCCAGACGTTGTCCTCTTGCAGGAAACACACCTCATTGGTAACACATGTCATGCACTTAACCGATAAGGCTATACACTTGCGACACATGCCGGCTTTACGTCAGGTTCCCGCGGGGTTGGCATTTTGTTGCGTCGTAACTTTCCATTTGTCCTTGAGCATTCAGAGACTGACCCGCTGGGGCGCTATGCGGTGCTCTCGGGGAGGTGGGAGGGACGCATGCTCAACCTGGTAACTGTCTATATCCCGCCGGGTCTCCAAACCCAATCATACCAGGATTTGGGTAGGCTGCTCATCTCCCTTCCTGGCGGGCAGCTTCTCATTGGGGGAGACTTCAACGCGGTAGTGTCTGGAGGACTTGATAGACACCCCCCTCGGGAAATTGCGGCGGGACACATGTGGCTCTCCGACCTCCTGGAGGCGTGTGGATTAGTGGACCTCTGGCGTATGCGTCCCCCAAACCTACAGCAGTACACATTCTTCTCGGGACCACACCACATGTTCTCTAGGTTAGACTATATCCTTGCACCTGCGCACCTTGACACTATCATTCAAGAGATCACACATCTACCAAGAAGTATATCCGATCACTCCCCTGTATGGGCCCACCTTACTATAGGGGAACAAAGGGTAGGCTGTGTTGCGCCTATAAACCCCTGGGTTTTACACAACCCTGAGGCAAAGAAGATCTCCCGCTTGATAGACCAATACTTCCAGGAAAACGTGGGGACGGTGGAATCCCCAGCAGTCCTTTGGGAAGCATTTAAGACCGTACTGAGGGGTGAAGCCCTCTCCATAATTGCCAGACAGCGCAAAGAGAAGGAGGCACAAATGCACACCATCGAGCGTGACCTCGCTTTGGAGAGGGAAGAGCACATTACTGGGAATCCAGGGGCTCAGCATTAGATGCAGCTTAAAGCGACCGAATACAAGGAACTAGCCACAGACGCAGCTAGGAGCCTAGCAAGAGACAGAGAAGGCAGATTGTATGATCAAGGGGACAAAGCGAGCAAATTAATAGCTTGGCTAGATAAAAAGCAGGAAGTGCAGAGGGTGGTGGCTGAGCTCCGAACTGAGAGGGTGTGATGTATTCCTATAGGTTCTGTATCGATCCCCCTATTCCTGACCCTATTCTGGTTAACAAACTAACAAGTTAACTAGCAGCCATCCCATGTGGCAGAAAACCCCCATGATGCAGGAACCGTTATCTGATAAAGCCACACTACGGCACAGGAAGGTGTTATCTGATTAGGTCATAACGCTTGCCATCTAATTAGACAAGCGATATTCCTCCAGCCCCTGATAAGGCATACGGAGTTCTCAAAACAAATCAAACCCATGACAGACCTGGGAAAAACCCTGCGGCCATTGTTTTGATTTCACCGAGAACTTCAGCAAAAGAATGTGCTAACGACCTGGTCGTATGACATCTTTATTGACGTATCTATGTCCATCCTTACGTCAATCTCGGCACCTTAAAGGTATAAATATTACCGATATTGCCCTATGCAAACACACGCGGTGGTGACGAGATCGGAGCAGCCAGATTTGCCGAAGCCCAGAGCAGAGCAGACCCCGCTGGCGCAGCCCCGCCTTCCTGACGCGCTGAGAACGAGCAGCTGCCTATTTCTCCTGCCGAGAAATCCAGCACCGGCGCTTCCGGGTAGCCCTCGCAGGCAGCCTGGAATATCGAGACCAGAGACGAGAGATACCATCCCTCATCCATCCTAGATTCCAGGTACAGAGCTGAATAACCCCTCGCAGAGAATTCTTTAGTCAGTCACTTGGCAAAAACAAACTTAACTTAAACTGTAACTTTCTATTCCCGCCCACGTATTAGGCTTAGGTCAGGTACACGGGGTAGGCGTAGCTAGAAACACCAGTTGAGTACGATTAGTCAAATGTAAATGTGTATGTATACATTTTATTCATTTTAAACCATCATATGGCTTAGAAACCATATCAATGTTTTTACAGTATTATTTTATACTTCTGCTTTTAATGTATGCACTTTACTTAACCATAAGTATTGCAATAATATCGATCCATTTCTCTTGTATGAGAAAAGAGACTGATCAATAAATAACATCTTTTATTGAACACGCCCGTCTCTTCCTTTTCTCTACAATCTGATGAGACTAAGAATGCACGTACTGACTGAGTAAAATAAATTGCCTTTTGTTCACACGACTCTCGAGATACACTCTTGATTAGGGGAGAGCAAAGTTGTCATGTTCTATGGTTGTCAGAAACTAAATCCCTTCTTGTCTATCCAGGGAGGTTCAACTCCTCCTTGCCTATTCGAGAAAGTTTCTAGTGAACTCTGAGCTAGCTGGCAAACCCAAAACTTTAAGTCTAATATCGACAGTAGTAGACCTAGTTAACGTCTGGTCTAGGCCCATACTATTGAAGGTATTATTCCAATGCGCAGAGCCTATTGGGATAATAGGAACTACACTACATGGCGCCCAACGCATTTGGAAGGGCGATAAAACTAACGTAAGACATTTAGAGTAACTCAGTCGTGCTTTCTCACTCAGACCCCTTCTCCCATAATACTCCAAAGACGTCTGGAGTGGGTGAAAGGTAATATCCGCCAGACCTCGCAGGAGGGAACTCCTATGTATGGTTCTTGGTATAGTCAACGTTAAAGGATACACCGTTCCAAAATATTGTGCATCTAATCTTTGTTTCCATAAGAAACCTAATCTGCAAACAAAAGAAATAACCATCCTGTCGGTAAAATGGTAGACAGTGATGATGAAAGAGAGGCAGTTAGATTAGCAGCGGAAATAGTAGCAGCTGATACTGCACTGCAAGAAGCAGACCAGGATATAATACTCATCCCGGTCATCAAAAGGAAATCTATAACCTTAAAACTTATAGAAAATGGACTGACACCTAGAGGTGGTACAGTCATATTCGTAATTGAGGCACACGAATATCGGCAGACAGAGGTATACTATTCATGGATAAATTTTCCAGCAGCAAATGCTGTAACAAAGTACTTCCACTATTACAAAATAGAGGAACCTCCTGAAATGTACACTCCTTTCGAGGAGGTGGAAGTACCACTTAAATTTTAAGAGCATTTGCTCTTATTTAATGGCGCCCTAAAACGTAATAATCACATCACCAGGCTCGGTCCTTTAGGTAGACCAGGAGCAACGTGGCCGGTCCTAGCCGGATACACACCACATCCAGACTTCGAAAAAAATGTCTGCAGCAGATCTTTTAGTACAACTAAAACAATTAATAAAAATACATAGACAATTAGTCCAGTATGTGATGCGGACTTCAACAATTCAGCCAGCAATTAAAATTCCACAGCTGACCCCTCACCAGGGGAACACAAATAAAATTACACCACAGAACATACAATCCTGCCTAGGTAAAGTACCAGCTAAACGGGAACAAATACCATTCTGGTTAGCACAAAAAATCACCCAAATAGAGGCTGTGTTTCCAGACACCACCCCGTTAGAAAAACACAGGATTCTGACTATCTGTCTTCCAATGGGAATCGCACCACACATTGAGGACTGTGACACTTGGGGTACAGTCTTTGCTTCCATTTACACAAACACGCACGGTGTTCCATCCATTTCGGTAATACCAGATGTGCTAAAACAAATTCAAGATGAATATGGTCCAGAACCCGCTTTAACTCTTGGTATGAAACTACTAAAAGACTTCAAGCAGGTCTCGGCTATATTATTAGCCAACATAAAGGGAGAAGCAGCAAACGTGGCGATCCGCCAGAGGTTAAAGGAGACAGATATAGCAGACCAACCAGCTGAAATTGGCAGAATCATAGAAAAATCATATGAGGAACTAGGTAGAGATAGTTTAGGTGGAATACCAGTAAAACCACAACTGATTGAAAGTCCTGAAAAAATATTTTTTAATAATAATTCAACATCACAAAAAAAGAGCTGGGATGGAAACAAACAATCCAATCCTAAAGAAAAGAAATTCCCGTCCAGAGGAAGGTCTCCTCGGCGGAGAGAAAGATCTCCGAACCAAAGGCACAGGTCACCCCAGAGTGACCCCTCTGGGAAAAGATATAACCTTAGAAATAGGGATAATATAAAGAAGCCTGATAGATATCAAGACATTGATACACGTCCCTCTCAATCTTTTCAGACTTCCTCGCAGAAATCGGAAAGAAGAGGATGATCAGAACAAAGAGAAGAGCACGCCAAGTCCAAAGACAAGGAACCTGCTCAGCTAAAAAAGAAATTACAATTTCCAAAAAAGAAGGTAGCCAGTATCAAGGTAGTTAACAATGCCGAGAATACTGAGGACACAACTGAAAAACGGAGAATGGGCTCAGACAATGCTAGACAGCGCAGCAGAAGTGAGCATAGCTCGCAAAGTCCTTATGAATCATCTGGAGACAGTGGACACGAATGAATATCTTCAAGTGGAAACTGCAGACACCAGAGTTAGCAAACCTCATAAAATATATGAAATAACTTTACGTATAGAAGGGGATAAGACTAGAAAAATAAGGGGACTATTTTGGGATAATCTCTCCAAGGGCTATGCCATCCTTCTAGCTGAAAAAGACTGGCCACCAGAGTTTGTCAGGGAGTGCCCTCATGGCGAAGAAATAATTATGCCTGCCTTCTCAAATCATATCCCAATTCATAAAAAATACACACTTGCTAGAAAGTGGGCAGTAGCTCTAGCTCCTGCTTTATATAAAAATAATGTAGGATGGGATGAGGACTCTCCTCCTCACAAAATCCAGTTAAAATCACAACCTACTGCACAAAGGCAGTACCCAACTAAGCAAGAAGCTAAAAAACAGGTAAAAGAAATACTAGATCAGCTAGAATACCAGGGGGTGATTGAAACTTGCACCTCACAAATGAACAACCCTTTGTTTCCGGTCTCCAAACCAGACAATTCATATCGTCTAGTTTTGGATTACCGACACCTTAACTCATGTTGCAAAACTTTTGCAGTGCAAAATTCGCATAGTGCTGCACTAATGAATAACATAGTGCGCAAAAAATACAAAACAACCTTAGACATCTCTAATGGATTCTTTTGTCAAAACATAGCACCAGAGAGCAGATATTTGTCTGCATTCTCAATAAATGGCACTCAAAAACAATTCTGTCGGTTAGCCCAGGGGTACAAGAACAGCCCGGGAGTATTCTCAGCGAGAGTAACAGAATTACTACAAACATATGATGACGAAGCATTATCGTATGTCGACGACATATACTTAACAGATGATGACTTGGAGACTCACTTGAAGAGAGTGAACACCATAATACTTGGGTTCGCAGCAGAGGGTTACAAATTCAACTTTAAAAAATCCATAATTGCCCATCTGACAGTCCTGTTCTTAGGATCTGAATTATCAAGTGAAGGCAAAAGCCTGGCTGACCATTTTCTAGAAAAATGTGCCGTACTCCAAGCACCTAGAACACTAAAAAACCTACAGTCAATTCTATGCTTCCTAAATTTCGGAAGAACATACAATGCAAATTACGCAGAAAGGGTCAAACCCCTTTATGATCTAATAAAACCGGATTTTAAAAGAACCAATTGGACTCAAATACACACAGAAATTCTGAGATCATTACAAACAGACATGTTAATTAAAACAAAATTAGAAACACGTGATAACACACGCAATCTTGTGATTCGAGTCATCCCAGGAAGATGCGGATTCACATACCTGACCTCTAATGAGGGAGAAAAGGTACCAATTGCATTCAAATCACACTTGTACACAGAAGCTGAACAGAAATTCAGCAACAAAGAAAAAATTGTTCATGCAGTTCAAACCGCAATAGCTAGAGAAAAAGATCAAGCTGACGGTAGACATATCACAGTCAGAACAGCAGAATCAGCCTTTGAGGCACTAACAACACCGTGTAATTTACCAACAACAACATTGAATCCGGAATGGATACAATGGGTGAATTCAATTACAACGGACAAAGTATACTATTACTTTGATCCAGAACTAGAAGAAATGGAAAATTTAGAATATGAAAAAACATACCCTCTGCCAATCGACATTCTGCCCTTACGACAATACGCTTGTGTAATCTATACAGACGGACATGCTCAACCCTCCGTTTGGGGAGAACAAGCATACAACCCCACATGTGAGATTACAAAAGAAGTGTGGCGCGGAGGTAAACTAAGACCTCTATTAACAAAAACACACTCAGTAGAAACTAATTCAGAACAACAGACTGAAATAATAGCATTGAAAATGGCGCTAGATAATGCGGATCGCGAATTCCCGACACTTATAGTGTCCGATTCATATTACTGCGTCAAATCATATAACAACGATTTGCAGACATGGATTCAAAACGGTTACAAAGATGACACAGATGCGACAATAAAGCAGAAACTGCTTTGGGAACAAATAGCTCTTTTACAAAAAGAACTACCAAAGACTCACGTGACACACTCACTGAGTCATCAGCGTGATGGCGTTCACGTTGCAGGGAACTCATTGGCTGAGACAGCTACAGCGGTAGCAACTAAATCGGCTTCCGTAGCTAGAAAAAAGCGTACAGCGAAGTATATTGACGGTGAAACAGTGCTGGCAGTGAAAACGTCATCAAAAGGCGACTGCTCAGCGCTACCGATCAACTATCCACTCAATTATACATACATAATCGATACAAACTCCGTCCCTTTTGCTCGAATCCCTGGAGTGGGGGATAGAGTGATTCCAAACATGGACAGGAGAAACTTGTTAATCGCAGACGCGCATATGGGTGAGGGTCTCAGACACCTCAAACTAAAAGATTCTCTGGAAGAATTACAATCAAGGTACTGGTGGCCAGGCATGAGCCTGCATCACACCATGTTTGTAAAAAACTGCCCAAACTGCAACAGGAATCGCAGTGGTGAGAGAAACGGTGTAATACCGTGTCGTTCCACTCCAGAAAAAATCAACAGTAAAAAGCAAGGCTTGCGATTAACATATACAGGCTAGTTTCCACTTATAATGTAGATCCCCAGCACTCGGCTGACGTCTGAACTGTTATACAGAGATTCGCGAGTCTAAATGGCATATACGCTAGGAGCATGCTACGTTTGACCGATGTTTTCACTTTAGCTTTTAAGCCTGAGGGGAAACATGGCCAAATGAGCATAGCATAGCGGGACTCTTCTCACTTCCTTCCTGAGGGATACGGGATGGTGTAAAGAAAAAACCAAGGCAGAAAGCAATCTATAACGGGAAGGATATTAGGTTCGGGAGCTGGGTGGGTCAAACATCTAATAAGTGTCCAACGTAGTCTAAATAACTTGCCAAGAAATTCTCTGAAGGGATTCAGTCCGTACGAATTATTATTTGGAACTAGGATGTTAATCTCTGACCTTGACAGTCAGACTTCAGTGGTAAAGGAAAAAAGCTTTGATATCAAAGACCGTTTGGCTATTTTGCAGGACTTAAATGAAACAAGAAAATACCTGAGCAACATAAAGTTGAAACAGCAGCCAACAACCACTGAAGGACCACCACCTGTCCCAGCAAGACCTGTCTGGATTCCAAAAGTCGGGGATCTAGTCAGAGAAAAGATCGCGGTAAAGAAGGAATTTGGGCCTTCTTACAGAAAAGCAGTTCCTGTCTTGTCTATCAACGGGACAAGATCAGTTGTACTACCGCCGCTTGCTGGTAAAAAGGAGAACTGAGTTGTATCCATCGACCTGGTAAAACCACAATCATGTGGCCGATAACAAATAGTAGGCCAAGTGGACTCCCAATAAGTAGTAGAACACCAAGGTTTGCTACCAGTACAGAGGTCCTAACAAAGAGGCTAATCACATTCGAAACGCCTACAGAAGAACAACAAGGACTATGCAACAATGCAATGGAACTTAGACCTCTGAAAACCCAAATAAAAACATTTAGCAGAGACACACCAATCTATAATGAAGTAACAAACGACTATGCAAGAAACAGTAATCCTGAAGCAATTGGAACAATTGACAGAACTGCATCCGGCTACTTCATAAACTTCGATGATTCCTCTGAAGGCTTCAGTGAATCAAAGACACAGCCATCATCAAAAACCTTTAAAGATAAAGCTAAAGAACTTTCGAAACAACTGAAAGAAACATATCTAATTTCTCCATGGATCGAATTTTGGGTGGGTTTTGGTGCATTTATCCTCATACTTTGGCTCATCATGATACTAACTTTGGGACGCTTCATTGAGGGAAAATATGCTAAAATGGACACAGCTAGTCAGAAAATCAACTTGATCCTCAAACCACACACATCTTCACACGTCGAGAAAAGAGAACTTTCTTCAGTCAACTTCACAGCCAATCCTATACCGGGTGGGGTAGCATGGGACAACACTGACTACGAAATCTATGGTCCGGTTGAAATCCTGAAATATCCACACCAAATTAAGATCTCGTTGAGTGACTTTGTAAAACCAAGCTCATTTGCTGATGATTGGGACTTCGAAAGTATAAACAATATGATGTCTGACTTAGTGATGTCTGCTAAATTTACCAAACATGATTATTTGCAGGGTTCTACAAATTATGATAGTATGTACTGTTATAACCACTATGGTAACCAGTTTCTACATAGATCTGCACAACCTAGAAATGTTTTAAATTATAATCAATGGGAACATTGTGCAACCCCTCCAAAAGGAAGCTCAAGAACCGTTTATGACAAATATTCATACTTTTCAGGTTTTAACACAAGTAATGCTGAAACATTTCATTTCAAATTGTCAAATAAGACAGGGACAAAGACCATGATAACAAACACGAAATTGATATATTCAGACTCATTCTTTGAACAAATGAATACTTTTGGTTTTGATTATTGGGACAAAAATGTTGAATTGAAAAGTGTTTGGGGCACAAAAGAATGGCAAGTACAGGGTATAGAATCTTTGTTTAGAGCCTGCATGATCCCAGAACAAATTATATTTTTAAATGACACTGTCCAACAAACTACCTGTCTTGGCCTAGCCAAAATCAAAGACTTAAATAAACCGTCTATTCCAAAACCAACAATGAACAGAAATAGTTCTACAGATGAAGAGATGGACGTAAATTATGTATTAAACCAAAACAGAACACATCCAGATTGGAAACAGTGGTTGATCTGGCCCACAGATACTAATAACTGTCAAAACAGATTCCTGAACAAAACACAGGGGTTCAAAATGACCAGGCCAGACCCTAGATATCCCCAAAGACAACACCCAGGGATAATAACCACCTACAGTGTGGGCAAATTATGCCTTCAATGGCTACGAACTTCCACACTGGCAGAAATTAAGCAACACCTAACTTTACTTACTGATGGTGCTGACTTGCGTGATTTCACTATGGGACCACGCAAACGGCGTCAAAAGCGTTTCATAGCAGCCTCTGTATATGCAGCATACAACGAGGCCTGGAAGGTTACTCAAATTGAGACAGCAGAAAGGATACGGGAAATTGACCGTATTCATTTGGAAAAATCACTTTCTGTAGTGGACAATGGGTTAATGACTCTGTCCTCCAGAATTCTTTCTCTGGACAGCATTGTGTCTTCAGCAATCGACATATTATCGCAAGACTTACTGTTATTACAACACGGTCAGTCCCAATTGCGCTCTATAGTACAGCTTGGCTGGACGTTACAAAATCTGCGTTCAGGCTATGTGCCTTGGCGTTTAATCAACACAACGTCACTATTCCATATCTTTAACCTTACTGATAGACAAATCAGTATGGCACAAAAGGGTGCTGATTATACAATCCTGAGCATTGAGAAACTCGAAAGATTACCAGTGACAATGTCAGAACGACCTGTCAGTGAATGGATAATACATGGGATAATTAATATTCCAATATCAACCTTCAGGTTTCAATACTGCCAAAAATATATACAGGCTGGCATGTATGAAAAATTGGGAAAAGGGTACATTAAAACAACATGGAACTTGCCCTATTCACATGCATGTGTCAGTAATAAAGGACAGAAAGTGTTTCTTAGTGGCAATAATTGTGCAATGTCACTAAGCGGTACACTTCTGTGTAACGGAATTAGTTTGCATGGAGCCTGTGAAGGGAACTCAAATAACCTTTCATGTCACCAGCAAGGCGCACCTGCAACAGAGATAGAACCATTCTTTCAAAGACTCTATAATGGGAGTTACATTCTAATTGTAGATCGCAGATGTTGTAGTCTTATGCCCGGGACTCCTTATCTCGTAACTACGACTGCGAAGGTCAAGTGCTGTGGACACTCATTGTTCCCCAGCTCCTTTCCAGACAGGGAGGCAAGGGCATGGCCCAACTTGAAAATTACTTCTATTCGAATAGATACTTTAACCCCTTCAGTGCTAATGACAAGGGTAACTCGTCATGGAGTTTCCATTGATTTCAATGGAAAGTCAATGGGAAGAGGGGGATGTACCTTAGCAGCCAAGTGGTTAAGCAGAATGAAAACAGTGCTTCTTCAGACACCGACAAGGCTCACGTCATCAAAAGAAACGTATGATCTCCAAGTCGCAAGGACGACTGCAGAGATACATTCATTGTTATCAACTAATTCCCCCATACATTTCGCAGAAATCCTGAATGAAATCTTAAATATTTCTGATACCAGTGGAGTCTCAAGAGTATTTAAGACAGTATTTTCGATGGCATTAACACCATTCAAAGCCATACTTGGTATTTTTCCAGATTTCGTCCATTCGATTTTTGGCGGACTTCCCCTCATTTTGGGACTAATTGCAGGAATCCTATTCTTAGTCCTTATATTTCGTTATGGCAAACCATGTCACAGACAAAACACCTGCGACAAGGGAAGAAACAATCCTAGCCATTGGATACCGGGACCGGATATCAAAAATCCTGGGACTATCCCGGCTTAGAGACCTGAACATGACTTGGTTTCTATCATTTCGACCAATGTGGCAACGATGTGTTTTACCTGTATTAAGGTGCCTGCTATGCGGAGAAGAATGCGTGTTAGACACCTGTCTGACGCTACAATCGGATGCGCCAATGGATGCAGAAACATTGTTGAGTCCAATAAAGGCTCATGCTTTGTGCTGCCCTCTAAGGCTACCAATCCTGATGACGGCATTCGTGGAAGCTTCACCACTACGATTAAGGGGTAGTGAAGTTCAAGATGAAAGCAGCATCGATCAGGTACGACCTTCTGTCAGCGACATTAATCAGAATGTCAATGGAGACAATCATGCGCACGAATGCATGGTTACACCTATTTCCGAGTTAGTGGAACTCTCCCAGGAAGCTGTTGACAACTTTTTCGAGAGTCTGAATGATATGATGTTCTCACCAGAGCAGAAATAGAGACTTTTGAGCAAGCTCGTACACGGCGTTCCCTGAATTTGACCTTCAACTAGAAAAGCAAAATACCATGAACAATTTTCCCTCCAGTTCACGGACAGCAATTTTTTCAGCAGCCCCAAAATATTTTTCGAATTTTTCGGGACACTATCTTCTGCTTAAAGTAAGAACTATTCTTAGAGAACTAAAATTTCTAATTTTAGATAGCTTATAGACATTAGCTGCCCGCTGGTGTGTTCATAATTATTTTATTCTGTGATGGAATGGTCTCGGACCTTTTTTCTGTATTAAGAGCCATTTCATGTGTAAATTCTCATATACAAATTAGTGATAATGTATAGATATGCGTGATTACTTTAGCATTATTCTACAGCTTGAGTGCATATGTTACATATGACTGTTTTTTCCGTATATTTGATAATTTCAAAATGCATTTATGTATTTTGGGGTGGTAAGGTATACACGATACTCTACAGTATGTTTTACTATGCATAGATTAGTAAATATGTCCATAGTTAGCGTGGAGTGGGTGTGATGTATTCCTATAGGTTCTGTATCGACCCCCCTATTCCTGACCCTATTCTGGTTAACAAACTAACAAGTTAACTAGCAGCCATCCCATGAGGCAGAAAACCCCCATGATGCAGGAACCGTTATCTGATAAAGCCACACTACAGCACAGGAACGTGTTATCTGATTAGGTCATAACGCTTGCCATCTAATTAGACAAGCGATATTCCTCCAGCCCCTGATAAGGCATACGGAGTTCTCAAAACAAATCAAACCCATGACAGACCTGGGAAAAACCCTGCGGCCATTGTTTTGATTTCACCGAGAACTTCAGCAAAAGAATGTGCTAACGACCTGGTCGTATGACATCTTTATTGACGTATCTATGTCCATCCTTACGTCAATCTCGGCACCTTAAAGGTATAAATATTACCGATATTGCCCTATGCAAACACACGCGGTGGTGACGAGATCGGAGCAGCCAGACTTGCCGAAGCCCAGAGCAGAGCAGACCCCGCTGGCGCAGCCCCGCCTTCCTGACGCGCTGAGAACGAGCAGCTGCCTATTTCTCCTGCCGAGAAATCCAGCACCGGCGCTTCCGGGTAGCCCTCGCAGGCAGCCTGGAATATCGAGACCAGAGACGAGAGATACCATCCCTCATCCATCCTAGATTCCAGGTACAGAGCTGAATAACCCCTCGCAGAGAATTCTATAGTCAGTCACTTGGCAAAAACAAACTTAACTTAAACTGTAACTTTCTATTCCCACCCACGTATTAGGCTTAGGTCAGGTACACGGGGTAGGCGTAGCTAGAAACACCAGTTGAGTACGATTAGTCAAATGTAAATGTGTATGTATACATTTTATTCATTTTAAACCATCTTATGGCTTAGAAACCATATCAATGTTTTTACAGTATTATTTTATACTTCTGCTTTTAATGTATGCACTTTACTTAACCATAAGTATTGCAATAATATCGATCCATTTCTCTTGTATGAGAAAAGAGACTGATCAATAAATAACATCTTTTATTGAACACGCCGGTCTCTTCCTTTTCTCTACAATCTGATGAGACTAAGAATGCACGTACTGACTGAGTAAAATAAATTGCCTTTTGTTCACACGACTCTCGAGATACACTCTTGATTAGGGGAGAGCAAAGTTGTCATGTTCTATGGTTGTCAGAAACTACATCCCTTCTTGTCTATCCAGGGAGGTTCAACTCCTCCTTGCCTATTCGAGAAAGTTTCTAGTGAACTCTGAGCTAGCTGGCAAACCCAAAACTTTAAGTCTAAAATCGACAGTAGTAGACCTAGTTAACGTCTGGTCTAGGCCCATACTATTGAAGGTATTATTCCAATGCGCAGAGCCTATTGGGATAATAGGAACTACACTACAAGGGATACCCCCCTGACTGAACCTCAGGACATGGTTAGAGATTTTGCAGCTCATTTTAAAAGAGTGTACAGCAGGGGGCCGGAACGGCCGGAGGAGGATTCCGCCACGCTTTTGGTCGACATTAAGCTACCCACCCTCTCTGATGATAACCGGGAGACTCTGGATGGCGAACTTGCCACGGAGGAGCTGGCCAAGGCGATCAATGACCTTCGACCGGGGGAAAGCCCCGGGGCCTAATGGTCTCCCTATCGAACTGTACAAACTCAAGCCCGATTGCCCGGGTCATCACCTTAAGAATACGTTTGAAGAAAGTAGGGTTCTTGGGAAGCTTCTGAGAGATCAACGCATCGCCACTCTGGTGTCCATCCCTAAAGATGGGAAACCCAGAGAGCTGTGCACCTCTTATAGGCCGATATCGTTATTAAACACTGAACCGAAAATCCTCGCAAAACTCCTCGCAAATAGGATAAAGCCGATAATTTGTAAACTGATCCACCCGGACCAATCAGGCTTTATGCTGCACAGAAATACTTCGCTCAACCTGCGTCGACTCCACGGAGTATTAGGACGCTGCCACACGATCCAGGAAGACGCGGTAGTGGTCTCGTTGGATGCTGCTATGGCATTCGACACGCTTGAATGGCCTTATATGATGGCGGTTCTTAAGAAGATGAGCTTCGGTCCTAACTTTATTGGGTGGGTGCGCCTCCTCTACACTGAGCCATTGGCCCAGGTGGTTGTTAATAACAAGATCTCAGAGATATTTACACTAGAAAGAGGGACACGACAGGGCTGCCCCCTCTACCCCCTGCTGTTCGCCCTCTCGTGGCCTTGATACGTCAGGACCTTTCATTACGGGGGCTCAGATGGGCAGAGGGGTGGGAGGACCGGATTTCGCTATATGCAGATGATATCCTCCTGTACCTCGCCTCCCCCTACAGGTCCCTAAGAGTTGCCCTAGACATCTTCACCAGTTTTGGGAAAAATTCAGGCTACAGCGTCAACTGGGGGAAATCACTACTATGCGCCGAATACGGCGCCCCCCCCCATCAATACCACGTGACTGCCCGATAGGGATCGCCACGGAGGGGTTCAAATATCTTGGAATTTTTATCTCAAGGGACGAGGCGATTCGATATGAGAAGAATCTCCTACCACCCCTGCAGAGATTCAAACGAGACACCGCCGTTTGGAAACGGCTCCCGCTGTCCCTACTGGGTCAGGCAGCTTTATTTAAGATGATGGAGCTTCCACGGTTTTTGTATGCCCTCCAGAACTACCCAGACTTAGTTCCCCATAAATATTTTACAGAGATTGAAGCAACTCAGAGAGACTTGTTGTGGGATGGAACACCGCGCATATCGCTCCAGAAACTTACACTGGGGTGGTACGACAGGGGTATAGCACTCCCAGTCATCCAAAAGTACTACTGGGCAGCACACCTCGCGGCCATTAATCAGGGCTTTACAGTGGTGGAGATGATCCCGGTTATGGGATGGACAGGTGGCTCCTCCCGGGAGGGAATTTTGAGGCTGCGCTCTACTCTAAACCTAACAAATCTCCCCTCACAGGACCGACAAGGCACTCTGTTCAATTATGGCATATTGTCAGCCGTAAACTGAGGTGGGCAGACAAACTCACGTTGGCTACCCTGCTCTGGGTTTCCAAAAAACTGGGCACACTGGGACGTACAAAGGGATCTCCAGTATAAAAGACCTATGGGGACCCAAGGGAATGGTGACATTTGCCTCACTACAGCAAACCTACAACTTAGCGCACACTGAGTACTTTCGCTATATACAGGTCAGACACTCACTCCAGTCCAACATTTCACCTGGAATGACACTCCCGGACGCCTCCCCTCTAGAGGACAGACTGCTAGATGGCCATCTGCGGGAGAGGGCCATCTCCCTCACATATAAAAAACTTGTACACCACACACCTGACCCCCTGATGACACTTAGGAGCAAGTGGGAGACTGACTGTCTGGAGATTGACAATGAGGAATGGAGGGAGGCACTTTCCTCCCCCAAGGAAGTAGCGATATCAGCAAAACTAAGGCTGATACAACTTAAAATAATGCACCGGACTTACATCTCGGGTACACGGCTAGTACTAATGGGCAGGAGCTAGGACAGGCTCTGTAGGAGACAGTGTGGGGAGGTGGGTACGTTACTTCACATATTATGGGAATGCCCCCTGATACAACACTATTGGAAGCGGGTACACAACTGTATTCGTACTGTCTGAGGGGTCAAATTGCGACCCGAAGTTAAGAGGTGTATCTTGAACATTTGGGAGCCCACTGACTTGTCCGCAAAAGGTAGAATATGGGTGACGCTTGGACAGGTAATTGCTAAACGCAACAAAGCACGTCTATGGGGAGCAGCTACACCTCCAAAGATAAGTGCATGGAAGAAAGACATGGACTGGTGCATGTTGCAAGAGAAGACAGTCTATGTGGCTTGGGGGTGTCCTAGGAAGTGGGTGGCAATATGGTCAAAATGGAACTAATACCATGGGAACTTGTGTGAACTCCCTGAGATCCCCTCCCTTGAGGAACCTTTAACGCCGTAATGATCCATGTACCATTACCAGCTTATATATGATGATATCTGGAAAAGTATACTTGTATAGAAATCTGTGAATGCAACACTGTAATGACTGTGAATCTAGGTGTGTAATGGCCAACTTTTTCTTTTTTGCAAATAAAGAGTTATAAAAAAAAGATATATTTATGTGATTAATTGAAGATGATATAGTTCCTAGAAAGATAAGATCCGACAACATCTGTATTAATAAGGCAGACGTCAAAATTATTCTGCATAAATCAGGGAATATGGCTGCTTCCATTGCCTAAGTTAAAGCAGTTTGCAGCCTACATGGACTAAGATGTAGTTTAGGCCTACCTAAGATGGCGTCAGTCTTTACGTTGGGTGGATTGTTCATAAGGGCAGCAGCAGGGCATAAAAGTTGGGGTCTGATAAGCTAACACTTTTAAGAGTAAGTAAGCATCAGAAGAGGGACCACACAAGTAGGACCTTGCAAGAAAATGCGAGTTCGCAGTAAAAATCAAACCAGTTGATCATCTACTGAAGGAGATGTGTGGGCTGCTCTTTGTAGTTGTGGCTTTCGTGGTAGGACTGAGGCTGTATGAGCTGGCTGATTGGCATAGTAATTTCTCAAAGTGGGCATGGAAGCCATGTTTTCAGATGGTGAAAGGGGAGGGTGTAAAGTTGATTGGCAGTAAAGGCTACAAGCACCAGGGGAATGTGAATATGGGTGCTTGCATTCTTTTGTATTTGAGGGGCATTATCTAGTGACAGTGACTGACTGGCCTGTGCATCTTGGGGAAGTTCTGATAAAGGTGAATGTGGACTTCATGGATAGTGATCCACATAAGCATGTACTACAATAGCTGGAAATCCTTTTTTTCTTGGCTCCAGTTAAACATGTTTTAGAAAAAGATATCCAAAAATACCAAAATGAATTTGAAAGTTTCAGCAGTAGTTTTAGAATAGTTATAAATATTGTGAGAGGCTGGCCTGGTATATGATATCCACTAATTTAAGTGGGCACTCTGCACCAGTCCAGAAAACCCTTATGGTGATTTAAGAGGTTTCAGACAAGCTTAAAAAACTCTTAAGTGGGAGCTGTGGAGAGCAGCCTTCAGGCTTAGTCCAGAAGGAGTATAAAGCAGCTTGCTTTACCAGAATGCAATCTTATATGTATAGATTAAAGGAAAAAGAACCACACAAGGTATTTATAAAAATATGTATTTATTATATAATGCTCGCGAACACGTTTAGATACCTCCTACCCAGAGATAAACACAACGCACACATACTTTGTTAAATATCTCTCTGCATTGTTAAATTCCGAGCATTATAATAAAAAAAAAATGTTTACATCCTCACAATGCACACAATACTTTGCATAGAAATCAAATAAATAGCACAGAATACACAGTGGACTCCAGGGGAAACCAATCCATCTACTAAGAGAGTGGTATAGGAACCACAACTCGTGTCAAGACAATGTCCAGTGGGCATAGAAGTGCTGGGGACCCAAGGAACCACCCAAGGTGAGAGACTAGGAGCCCCACGGAGATCGTATGCAGTGTGAGAACACGACCCAGTTCTCCCTACAAATCAACATGTAAATCGCAGTTGCAATTTTAAAGATTAAGGACCCTTCCCAGTGGACCCTGAAGAAACCCAGTGGAAGACAGAAGGTTGGAGAGACACCCCACCCGTGGATACCCTAGTACCCACGTTACCTACACCAGGGAAGCCGGGTGCATAGGTGTGAAGTAGTGTCGGAAACCGCTGACTAACCCAATGGAGGACTTCAGGAAAGTGCCACTGCTGGAGAAGGAGAAAGTGTCGGGTGAAATCCGAAAGTGGATTCAGGATGAGAAGTACCTGCAAGCAGAGGGGACAGAGTCTGTCACTCAGGAGTGACCCGGAGACCTGGAAGACGAATGCCCACCGATGGGTGTTGCAGGAGAGTTGACGGTGACCTTGACTCTGCAGCTGTTAGGACCAGGCAACGCTGAGGAAGACCAGGAGCCGTGCACGAGCCGTCCCACGTTGGATGTCAAGTGCTAGGGGGTCAGTGTCTGTCGGAAGCACCAAGAAGCCTTGGCAACTGCAAACCACGTGGAAGTCGAAGAAGGTGCAATGTCGGGACCAGCAAGGTCCGGGGAGCTCACCACAAGCGGGGAAGTCAGGACAGGTCTGAGCAATTGGGGGAGCCCAAAAGAAACAATGGTGACCCTCAACAGGACCCACAGGCCGGAGGCACTGGAATCTGAAGATTACCTCGAGCAGCTCACAAAAAGATGCACACCATGGTGCAAGCAATGCCACATGGAGCCAGAAGATCTTGGTGGAAGGAAGCCAACGTGCCTCTGCAACAGCAAGTCGACACGGTGCACAGGGGTTCGGTTTCTGCGGCTCCCACGAGGGATACTGGCCTCAAACTTGGTGAGAGGGCATGGCAGGTGTTGTTGAACCTTTCGGAGGCCGTGGGAGCTCAGGATCAGCAGACCGGTCAGCTTAATTGCGGTGCCTGCAGATGCAGGGAAGTGACTCCTTCACTTAAAGGGAGATTCCTTCAAGTGACTTGGATGCCCACAGGCCTTGGAAGGTTCCTGTATGGTGCACAGACGATGCAGCAGACTGAAAGGGGGACGAAGTCGAGCCCAAACGAAGTCCAGAGTGCCCAGATGATAGAAGTTGAAGTGGTGTCTGAATTGAATCGCATCCCACGGCGAATCTAGGGACTCACCCACAGGTAAGCCCTTAAGTACCCTTAGGAAAGGGTTGGGATGATTCAGGGTGCCCACCCAGGGGAGGGACTGGACAGTGGAGAGGATACTCCCATGTCCTTTGTCCAGTTTTGCACCAAAGCAGGAGCCAATGGCTCCCACAGCTAGTTTTGAACTGGACTATGCAAGAAGGCACCAAATGTGTCCCTCATGCAGACTGAGTGGCGCTGGAAAGCACACCCACCTGGCCCCAATACACTAAGTCCTGTCTGGGAGGTTGTCACACCTCCCTGTGACAGGATACTTATTGTTCTGCCTTACCCTGCTTGAGCTTGGATCAGCAGCAGGAGGGCAGAATCATGTCTCTGGTCAGCAGCAGCCATATTGTGCTGTCTGGGTCTAGAAGACTGGTACGAGGATCACTGAGAGCCTAACTGAGGGCTCTTCCAGTGCTTGGAATCATACCTCCTACGTTGTGGCGGTATGATTCCAACATATTTGATACCAAACATGATAGGATTCGTTGCAGCCGATTTCGAGAAGGTCATCGTGTAATTACGCAGTTCCCCTCTAGAAGGTATATGGCTGCTTCACTTACAACCAGGGAGAATGGACTCCGTAGGCTGTAGGGGTGTCCTGCTCATGCAGGGGCACCCTCGCACTTAGAACAAATCACCCTGCCCTCAGGATTGTGAAGGCCTGCTATGGGGTGACTCATAGGTTTAAAGTGCAGTGACCATAGATATAGGAAACCTATACCTTTAGTAAGTGGTGCAAGCACCAGCTCACACAGGCTGCAATGGCAGGCCTGTAGTTGCAGTTAGAATGGCCTCCCATGGGTGGAATAATACATACTTCAGCCCATGGGGGACCTCTGCGATACCTATGCCCTGGGTACCTTAGTACCATATACTTGGGACGGATATCCAATCTGGGATGTATCTAAGTACTGAACATAACAATTTAGGGGATAAAGCAGAGAGACGGGGGTCCTGATTAGCAGGAACCCAGTCAGGCTAGTCAAAAACAGCTTGGCACCAGGCAAAAAGTGGGGGTAACCATAAAAGCAGATCCTACTTTCCTACATATATTATCCCAAATATCATATGATTCTAGACTGCATATTGCAGTGTTGTGGAGATTATGTATTTACTCGTGGTTTTCATATAGCAAATGTTCCTTTTCGTAGTTTCTTCCCAGTGCACCAGGCAAATGTAACCCGACAAGTGTGTGCAGTCTAGATTGTTGAGGTTGTTTCTGGCACCACTAGACATCGGTAACAGAATTCCTCACTTGAAGCTTGTTGTAAAGGGGCTAGACTTTCTTTGAATCACTTGCATCTAGCTGGTTGTACAGCTAGTTTGTTCTAGAAGGTCAATGTAGAGTGTTGGCCTGGCATTTTCGGGGAATGTAGACCTTGGTGTGGCCTTTCTGCACTGTTCCAAGCATTGTCTTATGTACCAAGCACAGTACCGTAAGCGAGTTCTTTCATAGTAATTACCTTCATCAGAGTAATAGTTTCTTAAATCTAACTCTTAAAAAAATATTGAAAAAGACCTCGAATAAAGACCATTTTAAATCCTTTGCATTGAGTAATTTCAACATTAGACTTGCATACCAGGACAGTGTAAAAACTAGGCTCACTTTCAGGTATTGATGCAGTCAAACCCAAAGCATGGTTTTACTATCTGTTCACTATATTTGATTTATGTCCACGAATACTTGTGAATTATAGTATAGGCGAAACCGAATAAAGAGTCCTGTAATGCATTGGTGCGATGCTGCTTACTTTCAAAACGAGTCCCAAGTAAAACTTTGTGGGACAGGGGTCCATGGCCACTGCAAGATAAACCAATTTTGCAGATAAGAGCGAATTTTGCCATTATAGAAATTCTGCAAAACTCTAGGCCCAAGTCCACTGGAACATAAAAGAAAACAAGCATTTGCAATGCAATAGGTCTCGCAGTTGTTAGACTTTGAGCCATTGGCATTGTGAATTGCACTGCATTTGATTTATGTGTTGGTTTTTAAAACGTAAATAAAAGGCATTATCAATTACAATGCCGATAGGTTAAACTCTCGCAAATGCGAGACCTATTGCATTGCAAATACTTGATTATCTTGAAAGAGCAGCACAGTACTCCTAATTACAGCAAAGGCACCGCAACACTAACTTGATGTATTAGAACGAATATGTGTATGTGCCTGAGGAGCAGTGAACCCCCCACTTAAGCAGCTAAAGTGTCGAGGACTGGCCCTCTGCCCCGTGGCAGGAGATTTGGGTACCACTAAAACATTAGCTAGTTGTTTATGGGCGTTTTCTGTCTGCAGCTCTGCAGACAAAAAGCTCATAAATAACACTGTTCACTGTTAGGGGATGCCATGACAGAGAGGCGTCGGAGGTGGGCTGGCATGTACAGGGGAGGAAACATACATTACCATTTTTTTCAAATTACAAGAGAACGGGAAAACACAGAGGGGGTGAACAAAAACAAACAAGGCGATTTTGTTAAGGAACGAAAATACCTCTAGAAGTGTGAACACGGATATTAGCATTACAATCTGCCACACAAAAACTAATCGCACATGGGTCATCATCCATCATGACTGTGTTCTCTTTTGCAGTTTACTTTAGGCAACTAGTAAGCACGTTGTTGCGACCTGTATGTACGATAGCTGAAGACAGCTCACATCCTTCATTCAGTACAGATAACATGACCCTTCAAGGCCAACTAGGGTTCGAGCAATATAGTTAAATAAATTAATTTAACACTTTGTATAATACGCCCTAACAAAAGTGGTATTAGTGTGCTTGATGGAGCGCGGGGCTGACGCAGTTATTCATACAGCTCTAATGATGCACCTCGGGCACGGAACTGACGTACTTATTCACACAGCTCTGATAATGCACCTCGGGCACAGAGCTGACGTAGCTAATAACACAGCTCTAATGATGCACCTCAAGCACGAGACTGACACAGTTATTCACACAGCTCTGATGATGCACCTCAAGCATGAGGCCAACACCGTTATTTATACAGCTCTGATGATGCACCTCGAGCACGGGGCTGACACAGTTTTTCACACAGCTCTGATGATGGAATCTCATTTACATTTAGCAGCAGTTTCATTGCATTACCATCATGCTTAATACAAAATCAAATGCCTTAGTCAATGTACTTGCATTCTATAGCCTGCAATATCTCACTAAGGTCATGGGAAGCTTATCTCACCTTTCTGTCTTAAATATAGCTGCCTCTGTACTAGAAAATCCACAGCCTAATTACCAAATGAAGAATTATTTAAGTTCAAGCTGCAGGCAAAATTACTTTTTGGCTTAGACAGAGAACAGCAGCTGGCATAAGTTTGATGATATCACTAGATAGTTTCATAAATATATTCTCTTCTGCACTGTGGTGTTGCCTCGAATACCCAGTATTATCTTTTTTTCTAATGTCAAAGGCTCCAGTAAAGCTTCTGTTATGTGTGTGTGCTGTATGTGTGTAAAGTTGCATTTGTGGTTGAGTGTTAAATGTGTATAGCGTTTTTCCTTATGAACAAAATGGCGTCTAGTATGTCCTGTAATGCTAATTATGTTGTTTGGCGATGCGGTTTAGTTTTTTTCTTGCTGTGTGTGTACTTTTCAATGGACGTATGCTACAGCCAATGAAATTGCAGCGTTTTATTACGTAGCGTAACAATTAGTGCGCGTCAAATATTCAGATTGTAACTGCAGAGTTCGAGGAAGAAGTGTCGACTTAGCTGTGCGTCTGATCGGTAAGTGTTTTTTTAACATCGGTATTCATTTCCTGGTATGTATGTGT
Source organism: Lissotriton helveticus (assembly GCF_964261635.1). Classification (NCBI taxonomy): domain Eukaryota; kingdom Metazoa; phylum Chordata; class Amphibia; order Caudata; family Salamandridae; genus Lissotriton; species Lissotriton helveticus. The sequence goes on from NC_136073.1 coordinate 559,416,259, forward strand.
TTATGTATTGTTTATGTATTAATAGGAGTGTTTTTTTATGCGGCCAATTTTGACTGTACACTTTTTTAACTTTCCGATATTTGGATACATGGCATAATTACTCACATAATAATTCGTATTGTGCTTTATTGTGTGCTATATATTTTAATCTAATACTTGTATGTAAAATTTACTTACATCCGTAATGTGTATGCATGCAAGTTTTTCTTTCGACACTAAAGCACACTGTAATAATGTCAATGCTCTTTCTATGCATGGCTAATAGTTAAAGGAGCTATGCAAAATCGTTGATGCAAGCGCAAAAAATGCAAATGTAATTGTACTTTTACTAATATTGCTATGTGAAACTCATACTATGTGCTTTGTAAATTTCTGTGCAGTTTATGGGTATTTATAGTAATAATTGCATAAAGCGGTTTCTTTTTTCTGCTTTAGCTTGGTGGCAAGTACATTTTTTACCAATCCTTGTAAATATGTATAGTATGCAACTATTAACAAAGCTTCTAGCATAATGGCTTGCATGCATATGTACTTACTTCATTGTTGCATCCTATGTTCAAACGTAATTATACAAATAGCAATGTATTAGATTAGCAATGGCATTTAACGGGCTGTTCTAATGGTAGCAGTTTGATTTACTTTCGCGGCACGTGTACCTTTGAATAATTTCTGTAAACATGTTTTTTATGTAATTAGCAATTATTGTAAAGTTGCGCTTTTAAAAATGGGTAAACATGTCAAAAAGCTCATAAATAACACTGTTCACTGTTAGGGGGTGCCATGACAGAGAGGCGTCGGAGGTGGGCTGGCATGTACAGGGGAGGAAACATACATTACCATTTTTTTCAAATTACAAGAGAACGGGAAAACACAGAGGGGGTGAACAAAAACAAACAAGGCGATTTTGTTAAGGAACGAAAATACCTCTAGAAGTGTGAACACGGATATTAGCATTACAATCTGCCACACAAAAACTAATCGCACATGGGTCATCATCCATCATGACTGTGTTCTCTTTTGCAGTTTACTTTAGGCAACTAGTAAGCACGTTGTTGCGACCTGTATGTACGATAGCTGAAGACAGCTCACATCCTTCATTCAGTACAGATAACATGACCCTTCAAGGCCAACTAGAGTTCGAGCAATATAGTTAAATAAATTAATTTAACACTTTGTATAATACGCCCTAACAAAAGTGGTATTAGTGTGCTTGATGGAGCGCGGGGCTGACGCAGTTATTCATACAGCTCTAATGATGCACCTCGGGCACGGAACTGACGTACTTATTCACACAGCTCTGATAATGCACCTCGGGCACAGAGCTGACGTAGCTAATAACACAGCTCTAATGATGCACCTCAAGCACGAGACTGACACAGTTATTCACATAGCTCTGATGATGCACCTCAAGCATGAGGCCAACACCGTTATTTATACAGCTCTGATGATGCACCTCGAGCACGGGGCTGACACAGTTTTTCACACAGCTCTGATGATGGAATCTCATTTACATTTAGCAGCAGTTTCATTGCATTACCATCATGCTTAATACAAAATCAAATGCCTTAGTCAATGTACTTGCATTCTATAGCCTGCAATATCTCACTAAGGTCATGGGAAGCTTATCTCACCTTTCTGTCTTAAATATAGCTGCCTCTGTACTAGAAAATCCACAGCCTAATTACCAAATGAAGAATTATTTAAGTTCAAGCTGCAGGCAAAATTACTTTTTGGCTTAGACTGAGAACAGCAGCTGGCATAAGTTTGATGATATCACTAGATAGTTTCATAAATATATTCTCTTCTGCACTGTGGTGTTGCCTCGAATACCCAGTATTATCTTTTTTTCTAATGTCAAAGGCTCCAGTAAAGCTTCTGTTATGTGTGTGTGCTGTATGTGTGTAAAGTTGCATTTGTGGTTGAGTGTTAAATGTGTATAGCGTTTTTCCTTATGAACAAAATGGCGTCTAGTATGTCCTGTAATGCTAATTATGTTGTTTGGCGATGCGGTTTAGTTTTTTTCTTGCTGTGTGTGTACTTTTCAATGGACGTATGCTACAGCCAATGAAATTGCAGCGTTTTATTACGTAGCGTAACAATTAGTGCGCGTCAAATATTCAGATTGTAACTGCAGAGTTCGAGGAAGAAGTGTCGACTTAGCTGTGCGTCTGATCGGTAGGTGTTTTTTTAACATCGGTATTCATTTCCTGGTATGTATGTGTTTATGTATTGTTTATGTATTAATAGGAGTGTTTTTTTATGCGGGCCAATTTTGACTGTACACTTTTTTAACTTTCCGATATTTGGATACATGGCATAATTACTCACATAATAATTCGTATTGTGCTTTATTGTGTGCTATATATTTTAATCTAATACTTGTATGTAAAATTTACTTACATCCGTAATGTGTATGCATGCAAGTTTTTCTTTCGACACTAAAGCACACTGTAATAATGTCAATGCTCTTTCTATGCATGGCTAATAGTTAAAGGAGCTATGCAAAATCGTTGATGCAAGCGCAAAAAATGCAAATGTAATTGTACTTTTACTAATATTGCTATGTGAAACTCATACTATGTGCTTTGTAAATTTCTGTGCAGTTTATGGGTATTTATAGTAATAATTGCATAAAGCGGTTACTTTTTTCTGCTTTAGCTTGGTGGCAAGTACATTTTTTACCAATCCTTGTAAATATGTATAGTATGCAACTATTAACAAAGCTTCTAGCATAATGGCTTGCATGCATATGTACTTACTTCATTGTTGCATCCTATGTTCAAACGTAATTATACAAATAGCAATGTATTAGATTAGCAATGGCATTTAACGGGCTGTTCTAATGGTAGCAGTTTGATTTGCTTTCGCGGCACGTGTACCTTTGAATAATTTCTGTAAACATGTTTTTTATGTAATTAGCAATTATTGTAAAGTTGCGCTTTTAAAAATGGGTAAACATGTTTTTTATGCAATTAGCAACTATTGTAAAGTTGCGTTTAGCTTACAATTATATGTTGTAAGCGCTATATAGATCTTTCTGCTTAACTTTAGCGGCAAGTATATTTTTTTGCAAACCCTCATAAATATGCATAATATGCAACTATTATCAAAGCTTGTAGTATAATCTCTTAATTCATGTGTTCTTATTTGTTATATTTTAAATTTCAACGCAATTATACAAACACCAAAATAAAAGCTACGTGCTGCAGTACGCTCTATATATGGTTGTATAAGTGTATTAGTAATGGCGTTGAAAGCATTCTTAGAACGCTAGCACTCTGCTGTACCTTTTGAAAAAGTCTGTAAATATGTATCTTATGTAATTAGCAACAATTGACAAACGCTATAACTTTATTTGTTCGTATGATTTCGACATGTATTTTATTACATATTTTTATGCAATGCAAAATACAGCGAAATAGAAGTAGGGTAACACTGCGCTTGGCATATAGTTTGAGAGTGGGTGAAAGGTACAGAGAAGGTCAAAGGTACAGAGTGGGTGAAAGGTACAGAGTGGGTGAAAGGTGCAGAGTGGGTGAAAGGTGCAGAGTGGGCGAAAGGTACAGAGTGGGTGAAAGGTACAGAGTGGGTGAAAGGTACAGAGTGGGTGAAAGGTACAGAGTGGGTGAAAGGTACGGAGTGGGTGAAAGGTACAGAGTGGGTGAAAAGTGAAGAGTGGGTGAAAGGTACAGAGTGGGTGAAAGGTACAGAGTGGGTGAAAGGTACAGAGTGGGTGAAAGGTACAGAGAAGGTGAAAGGTACAGAGAAGGTGAAAGGTACAGAGTGGGTGAAAGGTACAGAGTGGGTGAAAGGTACAGAGTGGGTGAAAGATGCATAGTGGGTGAAAGATGCAGAGTGGGTGAAAGATGCAGAGTGGGTGAAAGATGCAGAGTGGGTGAAAGATGCAGAGTGGGTGAAAGATGCAGAGTGGGTGAAAGATGCAGAGTGGGTGAAAGATGCAGAGTGGGTGAAAGATGCAGAGTGGGTGAAAGATGCAGAGTGGGTGACTGAATCAGAGTGGGTGAATGAAGCAGAGTGGGTGAATGAAGCAGAGTGGGTGACTGAAGCAGAGTGGGTGACTGAAGCAGAGTGGGTGACTGAAGCAGAGTGGGTGACTGAAGCAGAGTGGGTGACTGAAGCAGAGTGGGTGACTGAAGCAGAGTGGGTGACTGAAGCAGAGTGGGTGAATGAAGCAGAGTGGGTGAATGAAGCAGAGTGGGTGAATGAAGCAGAGTGGGTGACTGAAGCAGAGTGGGTGACTGAAGCAGAGTGGGTGACTGAAGCAGAGTGGGTGACTGAAGCAGAGTGGGTGAATATATATGTCTGATGCTTGTGGATGTCTGATGCTTGCATGTCTGCTGGGGTGACAGCGTCAGTACAAGTCAAGCTCTAAGTTGGTGTGTGTCAGAACTGGTTGCCTCGGGGAAAAATAAAAGTTCTCCCTGTAAATAAAGAAAGAGGAGGTGAGAAAGGAGGGTCCGGCTTGGAGCTGGGAAAGAGGCTGAAAGGGAGGGGAGAATGCATGGAGCGCATTCCAATGAAGTCTGTTGCGAGGCGTGGGGGGCAGCCTTTGATGTGCGAGAGAGCTGCCGTGAAAGAAGTAAACAGCAGGCATGTAATTAGGGGGGAGGAGAAGTCGCGCTGGGGTGAATACCTGAGGCCAAGCTGCCCGCGGGAGGGAGGCTGATGGCTGTGATGTGGACGCGCGTCGTGAACTAGCCTCTTGTTGCCTGTGGGAGGGAAGACGGAGGGAAGGCAGAGAAGGGGAGGGGGGATGAATGCGACACGGCGGGCAGGGGAGGGGGCGGAGCGGGGAGAGCGGCATGAGGGTGTGAAAGCAGCAGGGGCCTGGAGTGCGGCTAAGGGAACTGAAGAAATGCGACACGGCAGGCAGGGGAGGGGGCGGAGCGGGGGTGTGGGAGGAGTGCGGCTGAGGGAAAATACATGCAAGCAGGCGGCTGGGGGCATGTGCACGCGCTTTTAAGCTCAATGCACATGCGCATTAAGCTTGAATTTCACGGGCACTGCAAGGAATCGCCACGATTCCTTGCAAGTTGGTTAAAGACTGTTTAAGCCCCAATAGTCTAGCAAGCTCGATGCGCATGCACATCGACAGGCGAGACCTAAAAATGAACACAACTTTGGTAATGTGAATATGGTAGCACTTTTCTTACAGAATAGCCTAGTGACCAGGGTGGGGTCTAGGAGCATTTTGCAAGTTGAAATATGGTTAGAACTATAATTTGTGTCACAGTAGTACCAGCCTATAGTGTCAACACCTTAGAGTAGTGAATCTTAACCTGTAGTCTGCAGACCCCTGGGTGTCCGTGACAGAAAACAAAAGTGCTATGTGGTTGGGCCCCAGGCTCTGGGACACTTCACTTTAAAATATCATACGGGGTTGAAGGCACATGCTGCAGAGTTCCTTGTGCGACCTGCAATTTCAGGCGATACTTCAAATATCAAGTTAACTGTGGGGAATGATACACTTCCTGAAGAGGTCTGAGTTTTTGTCTAGTGGAAGCTTTGACATATCAGACATTCCCTGGCTTACTAGTGTTGAACTTGGCCTCCGTTCTGTTAGTTTACAGCGGGTTTTTACTGACCCCACTACAAACAGCTCCGGCAGCCCCTTTAGGACCTGGCCGCTTCTAAAAGAATGCTTTTGGAGAGCCGTAAGGCGAGTGTGGCCGCATATGTGGTGTTCGCGCCAAAAGGCAAAACTCCTGGGCATTTGATCAGATCAGGGGGGCGATGGGAACAGTCTTTGGTTTCGTCATAGGGCCGGCACAATGAAATACCTTTTGTGTTTCCCATTGGGTTTTAATATTAACCTTGTTTCTATGCCATGCCCCTGTAATGGGAATTCTGGGTAAAGAATGTTGCATTTTACGTTCTTTTGTGGATTTTATGTCATTTACTCAAAGTACTTTTTGATCCCATTTTCCAAGAAAACGTCGCATTAACAACCTGAAAGCTGCCCTGGACATACTTTTTCAATTCACGGGTGAGGAGGAGATTATCCACTTGGGCGCTTTTCTGAAAGCAGCAGTGAGAGCCTGCGGCACCATGACTATATAGACTTGCTGCACTGATTATGCACCTTTTGTCGGTGGTTTGCGATTTTAATATATTTTATGTGTTTACTCGTGCACTGTCTCTTAAATATTTATATGTATTTTCATTGCAGTGTACTTTCTAATAAAGTTTTGAATTGAATGTGACTCATCACAAACAAATGGGGTAAATTCACCTACTGCAAAGCACAACGTTTAACATGCAGATCACAGATTTGTATTTCAGGTAGAGAGCCAATGATTTTGTCTTGGAAAACCTTTTCTTACTTGCATAAAACACAATGACCAGCATCAAGCAGCAAACACAAAAGTCAAGGCATTGTTTTTTTATTATTTAATCTTCTATTCTGAGGTTGCTAAAAAGGGTGCTATTGTGTAGTAATATTTTTTTTACAAGAGCAGGCAACCCCAACCACTGCGTTACATTTAAAATTCTGACTCTGTGTTACCCTAGCTCATGCACTCTAAACATACCGAGGCAGATTTATCGACATGTTGCATTGGCGTTGTCCCACACAAGGGGGTGCATTGCCATGCAAAACCTAAGTGCGATTTATCAGTCTAAGCAAGGCCAACTTGCGCGGGCCTGCATGGCTTGATAAAGCGAGAGTAAGTGCAAATCGCTTCCTTGCGTTACTGTGCCCCAGGGAGGCGTTCCTCCCCGGGGCACGGTCCTTTCCTGCACAAAAACAATCCTGCCTACAACACAGGCACCCTTGACGCAAAGGTGCAAGCATTGGCGCTAGGCAGCCAAAAGTGTGCCCGCACTAAGAAAGGACCGATAATGTTAATTAAGGCGCATTCCTGCTCTTTCACGCTGCACAACAAGGCTGCTTGAAAAAAAAAGGTAAATATGGGCCTCAATACCTACCAGTATGATTCTAGGAAACCCATGCACACTGTAGCCCTCATTTCCTGTACATTGATTTTTTTTTTTGCGTCTGTCCATGGCGGACATAGTTCGCAGGTGGCAGGGCAGATGCAGGCACGGGGGGAGGGCGGAGGGGGTGAGTGTGAAATGGTGCGCAATTAAAAAAAAATTACAACTAAAAAACACTTACCTTGCTGTGCTGGATCCTGTGTCTCTGTTCCTGATCTCCTCATTAGACTGTTTTGACAGTCCTGGTTCAACGCTGAACGAGGGAATGGGGGCTTGGGCTTGTCCTCCGAGCAGGCTGTAATGCAGCCTGCATGGACAACAGGGAAAGTGCGCATATCTGGTTCGGGCGGCCCGAGTGGGCCGACCAAACAGTCATTGCACACGTAGGAGTGAGCAAACCGCTCCTCCCCTGCCTTGCCCTGCTCCGAGAGCAGAGCAGCCCCGCCTGCCCTCCCTCAAAGCAGCAGGAAACATTAAATGATAATAACTCCAAGTTATTATCATTTTATGTTTCCTTTACTTTGCAGTGCACTGCTTAAAAGCAGTGGGGCAATGCTCCTCCGCCATAGTGTAGGAGCCGCACCTGCTGTCTGTCTGTCTCTCAGACACCCTATATTGGGAAGTGTTGCACTATTAAAATAAATTCAGTCAAAGGGACAATAGAGAGAAAAAGGGCACTTTTGGTGGCTGGTAGGGAGGAAATCCATGGAATATAAAGTAATTGTAGCTGTGTCAACAAAGATTGCTGCACCAGGCGCCATCAACACTGAAATGATAAAGTATATACACACAGCAAAGCAAAATCGAACATTTTAAAATGCTTTGTAAATGTGAAGGAATTTAAAAGTGGAGGCTAAAAAGTAAGTTGCTATCCTTAGCTTGATTTGCGGGAGTAGTAAAAGTTTGTCAAACAGCAGTATGGATTATTTAGTGGCCTCAATTGAAGCACTAGGAAGCTCTGACAAAAAGACAGGATGCATTAATGCCAAAAAAGGACAAAGTATATGGTGGATCATAGCATACAGCTTTGTCATTTAGAAATAAGCCCAAATTCTGAAAAGCTCTAACTGTCCAATTGTGAATTAAAGACAATATTTGCCATATGCATGTTTCTTTGGGTTTTTTAAGGTGTGGTGTGGTGTGTGGGGGGACATCCTGGAAATTGTTTAGGAAGGGGTCCTTGGATTCCACTGGTGATTCAGTGGGGTGGGGTGGTCGAAGGAGGTCAAAAGGTTAAGAACTACAGAACTGCTGCCTTAGAGAATCATCTCTCTTGACAGTGTTGCAAAGATGTGAAAAACTAATTGGTGCATGGGTTTCCACTCCCGCTGCAAAAATCATGTTGGGGGGTTATTTCCCACAAAACCTTTCAACAAAAAATATTATGAAGTAAAAATTACCCGCCAGATTGGTCCAGGTGGGGTAGGGTGGCATGGAGGTCGACACCAAGAATCCTCTTTAAAAAAACCTGAACATTTGGAAATGGAAATCACCCATCACATTGATACAAAGCAAATGGGTTTCACAGATCACTACAAGGAGGTTTCAAGGGGTTTAGGGATTAACCCTAATGAATTCAAATGTGTCTATAAAGCTGCATCTTTGGGTAGAAATCTTCCAACACATTGGTTCGGAGTAGAGAGACTTCACAAACAACTACACATGGGAGCTCTAAGGTTGCAAAGAACCAGAAATCACGCACTACATTCCACCGCAGAACTCTGAGACTCCTCAACCTTGATCTCCTACACCCAGCAGTTACAGGACAATGCAAGCTTGGCCCACACACAGAAAACAACCAGCACGGGAAAGGGTACAGTGAGCTCCGTACACAAGAAGAGCAAGTACAGCAAATCATTGTAGCACACTCGGGACAGGTCCAACACAAGTAGCAGAGGTGAGGCAGCAAACAGTCTGGATTCCGACTGACTGCTTGCCAAGGACCTCGAGGCAGAGAAACTAAGCCAAAAGGAAGTATCTGTGCTAGTTAGCGGCTAGCAGCAAAACTGAAGAGGAAGGAGATGACGTGGGAGGAAAACCTCCACTGGCTGGTACCTTTAGAATTATGTCCAAACAAGACAGACCCATATTTATAACAAGCTCTGTCAATGCCAACAGATCTGGCCTCCAAATGAAAGTGTATTTTCAGTCATTGATGCTTTAAGGCATGCAATGGGTCAGCACACATAATCTATACCCATCCTTGCATTCATCCACTAATTTAACTACCCACTGACTCATTCCTGCATCACCCACTTCAACAACCACATAAAACGCACATAAACCCAGCAACCTATGCAAGATAAATTAACAGAATACAAGAAAAAAAATAAGCATGCTGCCACCTAAACATCCCTTGCTCACTTTGCCACTGGATTCAAGCAAGCCGGGCTGAAGACGGTTGTAATGCCAGAAACCGGTCCTCGGAAGCTTGTTTCCAGTCCAGGGAAGGCATGGCTTGGCAGTTCGGGCTGGACTGTTCCCATGAGGCACAGGGTCAGACTGATTTGCATATAGCCATGTCTGAACTGGGGTGGCAGAGTGGGCTAAAGAACGGCGATGGGTCAAACCCAGATCTTTTGACTGGGTGTGAGTGTTTGATTGGTTCAGATGCTCCTTCCATCACCACCCCCTTTTGTACCGCCACCTAAACATGGCAGGCAAATGTCTGCAATAACAAATTAATCTAAACATAGAAGGGTGTTGTCAACTGTAATCTATTTGTGCATAGTGCATCATTATTTCAAAATTCCAGCTGGTCTGCCAGATTTAGAACCAAGATGTTGGGGCCATTTTTGGTAAGACAATGCTGTAACCTCAACAATACTATTCTGTGATGATTGACTGGTTTAGAGGCCATGGCCAGACACGATGAGAAGCACTGGGGTGGGGGGGGATTGGGGTGTATGTATATACACACACACATATATATATATTTTGTTTGTGTGTGTGTAGCTATTTTTATTATTTGTTTTGCTCTCTCAAGAGAATGGTAGACCACGAAGCCTGTCAGACCTTCCATAGGGTTGCTAGCAAGAAATACTGTAGTGCAAATCTTCTACATTTAATGGACTATTTACGAGAATGTCATGCAATGCAGTAAGTCACCTTGCTGTGCTGCACTGTGTGGCAGAGAAAGGGCTGAAATGCATTATATTTAAGGCAATATGGTGCGTTCCTGCCTTTACCCCTGAGCTGGCAGCCGTTTAGCAGCCTAGTGTCAACACAGGCACCCTTGCACCATGGTGCACATGGTATCTGCGTTGCATGCAGGATTGTTCTTGCACAGGAAGGGAAACTTTCCTGCACAAAAACAACACTGAGAGCACATTCCTCTTTCTATGTGTGCTGCAGCACAGAAAGAGAAAGTAACAAGGAGAAATAAAGGTATTTCTCCTTGTTACGCCTCACCTGAGACAGCTTATTTTTCTGGTACATTCGCAGGTCTACCAGTTCAGGTAAATCTGGGAATGCATCAAAAACCATGGGAGTTACGTGGGTACACCTACGCAACACCCATTGAATGCCTTCCCTGGGGAGGCGATGCAGTGATGCACAAGTTACTTACCTTCGGTAACGATATATCTGTAAGAAAGAGTAGTTAGTGTTAGATTCCTTACCTTAGAATATCCCCAGGCGTCAGACTAAATTCAGAAAGTTTTGCGTAGCAGTACCCCTGCGCGTCGGTTAGGCGTCGTCTGCGGCTCCGTGTCCGTCGTTGGCGCCGAGATGACGTCGCCAGAGTACTTAGACGCCGCTCTTGCGTGCTGACGTCAGTTCTTATTCACAGCTTTTCCACGCCAGGAACGCAGAGCCATAATAAAAACCGACACTGGTGCCATAAAACTAGGGCCCTCAAAGGGATGTACCGTAACCCTAGATATCGGTTCGCATAACGGGGAGAATGGGTGGGGCGGTAAGGAATCTAACACTAACTACTGTTTCTTACAGATATATTGTTACCAAAGGTAAGTAACTTGTGCATCTGAAAGAAATAGGTTAGTGTTAGAATCCTTACCTTAGAATAGATACCCCAGCAATACCAATCCCGGTGGTGGGTCTGCGAACCAATAATCACACCAGAAAGTCCTGGAGAACGGATCGGCCGAAAAAGCTGTCTCTCCGGGCTTGACTGTCCAGGCAGTAGTGTCTAGCAAACGTGTGCAGCGAGGCCCACGTAGCTGCCTGACAGATGTCCTGCAAGGGGACTCCCCGACCCAGGGCAGTAGTAGCTGCCGTGGCCTGAGTGGAATGGGCCCTCAGTCCAACAGGGGGCTCCTTTTTAGCCAAAGAGTAGCATACCTTGGTGCACAACACGACCCACCGAGAGATGGTCCGTTTGTGCACTGCCCGTCCCTTCTTAGCGCCCACGTAACCAACAAAGAGCTGGTTGTCCATCCAGAACTGGCGTGTGCGGTCCAGATAGAATGAGAGCGCACGTTTTGGGTCCAGACGGTGGAGCCTCTCTTCCTCTTCCGAGGGATGCAGAGGCGGAAAGAAGGTGGGCAAGGTGAAGGACTGCGCGATGTGGAAGGCTGTGACTACCTTGGGCAGGAAAGGGACGCGTTCTCAAGACAACTTTGTCCGGATGGACAGAGAGGAAAGGAGGTTTGGAAGAAAGAGCCTGGAGCTCACTCACTCTCCTGGCAGATGTGAGGGCAACCACCAAGGCAGTCTTAAGAGTGAGAAAACAAAGAGGGCAATTGTGAAGTGGCTCGAAAGGAGCGCACATCAAATAAGTAAGAACAAGGTTCAAGTCCCACTGAGGCATCACGAAAGGAACAGGAGAAAACATGTGAGTAATGCCCTTCAAGAATCTATTTACAACAGGGGACTTGAAAAGAGAAGGCTGATCAGGTAGCCTTAAAAAGGCTGAACTGGCAGAGAGGTAGCCCTTCATAGTGCCCAGAGCAGAGCCCTGCTGGGCAAGAGAAAGAAGAAAGAGGAGAACCTCTGAAAGGGGGGCAGAAAGAGGATTCACAGCCTTTGTTGTGCACAATGCCACAAATGTATTCCACCTGTAGGCGTATACCGATTTTGTGGAGGGACGCCTGGCTGCCAGAATTACATCACATACTTCAGGAGGCAGTCAAATGGCCTCAACTGTCGCCGCTCAATCTCCACGCATGGAGGTGGAGATTGGACAGGTTCGGGTGGAGGACGTCCCCTGCTGCTGCGACAGAAGGTCCTCCTGAAGAGGCAGACAAATCGGGGGGATCAACTGACATGCTGAGTAGCTTGGGATACCAGTATCTTCATGCCCAGTCCGTAGCCACAAGGATGACTTCGGCCCGGTCGCGCCTGATCTTCTTCAGCACTCTGGGCAGAAGTGGTATAGGCGGAAAGGCGTACAATAGACCGCAGCTCCACTCGTGACGAAAAGCGTCTCCGAGCGAGTGCCGCCTTGGAAATTGCAACGCGCAGAACTGATGACATTGCGCGTTCTCTTCTGTGGCGAATAGATCTAACCAAGGCTCTCCCCACTGCTGAAAGAGACCTTGCGCCACGTCTGATTTCAGACGCAAATCGTGATCCATCATGCACCGACAGCGGAGTTTGTCCGCCCTGGTGTTCAGGGAACCTGCCAGGTGTTGAACCACCAGGGTCACCCCCCTGATGTTCCAGCCATTGCCAGAGGCGCAGAGCCTCCTGACACAGGGTCCACGACCCCACCCCGCACTGTTTGTTGCAGTACCACATGGCGGTGGTGTTGTCCGTGAACACCTGCACTACACTCCCCCGGACAGAGGGGAGGAATGCTTTCAGTGCAAGTCGGATCGCCCGCAGCTCCAGAAGGTTGATGTGGAGCCGGGACTCCGCCGGAGAACAGAGGCCTCTGATCTTCGCCTCTCCCATGTGGCCCCCCCAGCCCAGGAGGGACGCATCCATCACAACTACGTGCTCCGGTTGGGGTACGGAGAGGGATCTGTCGCTGACCCAATCGCGGTCCGTGAGCCACCACTGCAACTGTCTTGCAGTGCCCTCCGAGATCAGGACGTTGTCGGACAGGTTGCCTTGATGCTGGGCCCACTGAAACTTCAGGTCCCACTGCAGAGCCCGCATCCGCCACCGGGCGTGATGCACCAGAAGGATGCAGGAGGCCATCAGTCCCAGAAACCGCAGCGTCAACCTGACGGAGACTCGGGATAAAGGCTGAAAGATCAGAATCAGAGCTTGAATATCCCGAACCCGCTGTTGGGGAAGATAAACCCGAAACCGCGCAGAGTCTAGAACAGCTCTGATGAAGAGGAGCTTCTGAGAGGGACACAGGTGTGACTTTGGCACATTGATGGAGAACCCCAGCAGGTGCAGGCGGTCGGCCGTAGTCTGAAGGTGGCTGACGACTGTCTGGGGCGAGCCCGCCTTCAACAACCAGTCGTCGAGATAGGGGAAGACTGGCCCCCCCCAATCTGCGCAGATGAGCTGCGACCACCGCCATCACTTTCGTGAACACCGGAGGGGCGCTGGTAAGGCCGAAGGGGAGCACGGTAAACTGAAAGTGCTCGTGGCCTACTGTGAACCGCAGGTAGCGCTGGTGGTCCGGCAGGACGGGGATGTGAAAATAAGCGTCCTGCAAGTCCAACGCTACCATCCAGTCTCCAGGGTCTAGGGAAGCTAAGACCTGAGCCAAAGTCAGCATCTTGAACTTCTCCTTCCGGAGGAAGCCGTTGACGCTCCTCAGGTCCAAGATAGGACGTAGGCCCCTTTTGTCCTTCTTGGGAACCAGAAAGTAGTAGGAGTAACAACCACACCCTACTTCTGTCCGAGGAACGCGCTCGATGGCCCCCTTGGCCAAGAGGGCCGAAACTTCCTCTTGCAGAAGTTGCAAGTGATCCCCTGACACGCGGTGGTATTGCGGTGGCATGGCTGGAGGGGTCGCATCGAAGGGTAGGGAGTAGCCCCTTCGGACGATTTGCAGCACCCACCTGTCCGATGTGATGGTGCGCCAGTGGAGGAGGTGATGGCGAACCCTGCCCCCCACTGGCGTTGAATGGGCCTGAAAGCTCTGACTAGGAAGGCTTTGAGGCGAATGCTGCGGGGGTGGATGTGGACTGGCCTCGCTGCTGTCCCATGGCACCGCCACGGCAGTTACCACGTCCGCCGCCGCGCTGGATATTAGTCTGCGGCCCGTGGCTGGCAGGATGTGAGGGGGCGCCCCTTCCTTGGCCGCGAAAGGCAGAGGTTTGCGGACGCTGGCCCAACAGGCCCAAGGACTTGGCCGTAGCCCTGGAGTCCTTTAAACGCTCAAGAGCACGGTCTGCCTTGTCGCCAAAGAGGCGACGGCCATCAAACGGCATGTCCATGAGTGGGTGGACCTCAGCCAGGCAAGGTGGTGAATCGCCACGTCGTGGAAATCGCCCTGCCCAGCGAGTCCATGGTATCCAGCCCACATGGGATAGAATACCGTGCTGCATCTCGCCATTCCGCAAGGGCTTGAGCGAGTTTGACCCGGGCCTCCTCCGGGCAACCTGCCAGCACTTCCGCGACCGTGTCCCACAGAGAGTGGGTATAACGGCCGAAAAGGCAAGCGGTGTTGACCGACCGCAACCCCAAACTGAGTGAGGAGAACAGCTTCTTACCGAACTGCTCATACCGTTTGGATTCCCGATCAGGTGGAGCAGTCGGGAATGCGGTCTGGGAGTTAGAGGCCTGGATAACCAGGCTCTCGGGGTGGGGTGGGTGGACAGGAAGCTAGGGTCGCCCGGGCATTGGCGTCTGGCCACGTTACGATCTACAGGGGGACCTGTAGCGGGCCTGGACCAAGTGCCCAGCAGAACGTCAGTAAGGGCCTCATTAAACGGCAGTAGAGACTCCGAAGAGCTTGCCTGTGGTTTAAGGACCTCGGTGAGGAGGTTAGTCCTCACAGCCGCGACGGGGAGTTCAAGAGCCAAGGCCTTGGCCGCCCTCGTCAGCACCACGCTGTAAGCAGCCCCCTCCTCCATAGCCACGGTAGGAGGGGAGACAAAGCCAGTGTCGGGAGAAGTGTCCAAACCACTGGCCTCCCCTAGATCCACTGCCCAGTCCTGATACGACTGACACTCTTGTGCCAGAGGGTCCTCAGACCACTCCCAATACCCCTCGCCTCCCACCTCCTGATAATCAGGGTCAAAGGATGGGGCCGGATCATATAAGAATTGCTCTTCTCTTGGCGTCGAATGCGGCGTTGAACGACGCCGGATCCAGACCGAGGGAAGGACCGGACGGCATCGGGGGCGATAACCTGGGAGTTGTCGCCGGCGGAGGGGTCGTAAGGTCGACCAGCGGCGACCCGGATCCAGAGCCGGATCCGGTGGGGCCCTGCGGCATCGGGACCGAAGTCGTCGACGGCGTTGGGACTAAAGTCATCGACGGCGCCGGAGGCCGAAGCACCCGGCCCGCTTGAGCACCCAGCCGGGACCGCGGGGCCCAAAGGCGTCACAGCGGGACCCGGCGGAGGAGAGAGCGACCTCATGGCCATGAGGAAGGCATCGATCACCTCCGGCGTCGCGTTCAGCCCAGGGACTGGCGGGTATGGAGCTGGCAGCAGCGCCTGCAGAGTCGCCCGAACCCCCGGCCGCATTGTACGAGTGTCGGGGGGAGTCGGAAGAGCGATGTCGCCTCTTCGACTTCTTATGCCTCTTACCTGAGGATATGGAGCCCGACGAATGGTGTCGACTCGCCGAGCTTCGATGACTGTGGCCCCGCGACCAGTCCTTCGACCTCCTCCTTGACCTGGACTGTGAACGGTGCGGGGCAGACTGCTGGAGCTCGAAGCGCTTACGGGACCGCTCCCGCCTAGCCTTCGACGTCAAGTCCCGGCAGTCGGGGCATGACTTGACATCATGGTCAGCCCCAAGGCAATACAGGCACCGGTGATGGGGGTCGGTAACCGACATCAGTCGGTTGCAATCGGCACAGGGCTTGAACCCGGGGCATCCCTACCGGCACCGATAGTCTTACGACTCAAAACAGGATCAAAAAGATCGAAAAAGTTAGTCAAAAAGTGACTAAGGAGTACTGCTTTTTCCGGATCTGCGCTTGCTGGCGTGGAAAAAAAGAAGAACTGGCGTCAGCGTGCGAGGGCGGCATCTAAGTACTCCGGCGAAGTCATCCCGGCACCAACGACGCCGACGACGGACGCGGAGCCGCAGATGACGCCAACCGACGCGCAGCCGTACTGTTACGCAAAACTTTGCAGATCCAGTCTGACGCCTGGGGATATTCTAAGGTAAGGAATCTAACACTAACCTGTTTCTTTCAGATTTTCCCTGTGTTGCCGTACTCCAGATTTAGTGAGCCAGTAAGGGTCATGCAAAGTGGCCTTGCGTGGCTTCGTAAATCACCTGTACGTTTTTATCGCTCTTGCACCTCTTTGCATGGTGCAAGAGCGATGCAAATCAGCTCATGAATAGGCCCCTTAGGGCTTTGTCCTCACTACAAAGGTAATCTGTCACATTTCAGAGAAAATAAACAACATGTTTGCAGGCTTTAACAAAGTGCAATAACAAGCCATAATTCAAGGCCTATTGGCTTTAACATGTACATTTCATAAAAAATAAATCAGGCCTATTGGCTTTGTTGTAACATTTAATCATAAACAGTTCAGACCTGTAGCGTCCTTTAGAACAAATCGGCATTTATCGTTGACATGTCTTTGTAACCTTATCAGATCTCTGTATGGAGCATAAGCATTACAACAAGGTGACCATCAAGTATTATGTAAGAAAATTACAAACGTACAAAGTTACATTTGTTAGACCACTAAACAAATCAAACTTATAGAATCTGTCATAACTTTTCCTAATCGACCATTAAGGGCTATAAAGGTTTTACCGTTAGCTTGAAACTAAACCCATGCTTTCTGGCATGCATCATGCATAAAACTCTAAAATTACAAATATGCACACAATTTTAGTTTGCAAAACAATACAGAGATTCTCCCAAAGAGTCTAGGAAGTATTTTCACAGTGAACTTTTTGTTCCACAATGGTTTGTTAGAGGAGTTGACCACTACCGAAACCTTTACCAACTACAATCATCTGTTAGATTTTGTGTAACAAACTAAAACATATGCAGACTGGAGCAGATTTCTAACAATCTACTGTTTATGGAATATTCGCTTTAGCAGATTTGTTTTTCACAATAATAGTAAATAGTAATCATGTTCAACATTGGCTTGTCACAATAACCAATTTAGGACAAGAATATTGACCATAAGATTTCCCACTGGGCAACCATCAAGCAGATACTACTAGAAGTGCAAATGTGTACAAAATTACATTTGACTAAGCAAAATATGCCTCCTTGGAGGCATGTCAGTGATTATGACAGTCCAAATCTTCTATCCCCATGGTTTGTCAGATGGGGTTACCAAAATCCTTGGCTACTACAGTAATCTGTTAACAGGACACCTCTCTACATGCTTGAATGCACAGTAAATACAATTCACCCTTAAAGGCCTATTACTTTTAACATGATTTTCACAACCAATACACTGGCTTACTATCTTCATTGTAGCTTTTCATAATAAACATATCGGGCCTATAACCTTAAACAATGGCTGGCCACGATAACCACTGCAGTACTTATTCTGTTCAACATAAGCTTTTACATAAGGCAAGAAGTGCAGTAGAAACACTCTTTTGCAGCGGAAGTACACAACTTCTGCCCAATGGAATGCTGTGCTCAAGTGAACCAACAAATGGGTGGAGCTTAAGCCCCTCTCTTCGTAATATTTCTGAAAGCTGTTTTTAGTTGATCATATATGATCTGATGAGAGTTGTGCTGTGAATCCAGATGAAAGATGTTATGGACATGCAAACTGCTATCAATTGGATCTATTTCTTTACAGTCACCCAGTGAGGAAAAATATAGGGAGGATGATAACATGCAGTTTATTACATAGATAAACAAGATTCTTTTTTACTGCAATGTTCCTAGTCACTAGGAGTAGGGCGTTTACAGACCCCCGGTGGCATTAAGAAAACAGCCATCATACTGAAACTTGTGGAGTTCATCTTCATCCTACTGCACAATCACATAATTTTTCTATCTATAGTTTTTAGGGTCAAGATCATTATTATCTGTTCTCATTGTGATAACTATTAAAGATTATCCGTAATGTCATTGAGAAGCATGTTCTTTTGGCCCTGAGGAAGCAACATGTTGTTCTGAAACACGTGTTGGTCTATGGGAAAATATGAGAATTAAAACAAATCTTACATTTATGATGTATCCATAATTTTGACCACCGAGTATCAAATTGTGTTAAGCTCCAAGACCTCAAACTACAGTCTGTGTTTATCTAAATTACATACAAGCCTGGAGGAGTGCTGTCCTGTTATATATTTGTTTAGTTTAGTGTCAAACCTATTAGAAAGCCTCTGCTTCCCTCCCCCTCGCTGTGAAAAACTAGGAGCAGTTGGTTGAGGACTGTGAGCTGAACATAAACCCATTTGCCAGAATATGATCTTGACTGCAAATGAGGGACAGAGAGACAAGGCAGAATCTGCTTTGATAATATAAGTTGAAATAAGCAGTTTTTGATGACTGCTGAAATGTGTGGCGCCAAAGACATGTCGTTATGCACAAGATTACTCCAGTTTCTCACCACTGTAATTTGAGTGCATCAAAATTCCATGGATGGCACCTACAAATGGGATTCCCTTGAGGGAGAGGGAAATATTCCTCTTTATGGCGCTGAAGAGTGTGCACCCATGCACTCAAATCACCATAGCAAGCTTTAGCTTCTTGTGTTTTGCTTCAGCAAACGTGAAGGGTTTATAAGCTGGAGTTATTTTTGCAACATGGATTGAGACACAGAGCCAGGCTCTGTGTGTGGACAGAGGGACACGTCATGTTCATCCTTGTTGGATGAACATGACTACTGTCAGCTCACTGGGATGTAGAGAACTAGACAGTGGTGGTAGCCTTCATGGGAAAATGGCCTAACGACCTTTCCAGTGTTTAAATGAATCTGCCAGTGCCTTGCAACCGGGGTCTTCACTTATCCATGCGAGACATGGATTTTGTGTGTGTGTACATTATAGTGGGTGTATATGAATGTCTGAGACAAGTGGCCACTGTCATATTGGTATCCAAAACGGGCACCTAACAGACTATGGTAGAGAGGAACTATCTCCCTCCTTAAGAGGATTTTCCATGGTAATATTAAAATTGGTATGGTAACCAATTGGGACAACATGATTTAACAGCTTGCCATGGTTGAGCTCATGTAAAGGGCTAGATAGACATGGTTGACATAGGGGTGTAAAAGAAATGGCGTGAGGAGCCTCCTGGGCAGTGATCTGGCTGCACCCAGCCTGGAGCCAGGATTGAAGGTCTCTATGGTCTGGATAACACCAGCTGTGCTGGCCAGAGTTCAGGCTGCATGTTGGCCTCAGGAGGAGGCTCTGGTCACTCCCAGGGTGGAAGAATCTGAGAGAATTGTTTAGTGCAAACCAGAGCAGGCTCTGAGAAGATGCCAGCTTATGTGGCTACTGCCTCTGCTCCAGACCAAGAGGCTAATGAGGCCCATGCGGGAGCCACTATGTTGGAGCCTGAACTACTGTCAGAGCTGCTGGAGTTAGACGCTGGAGGACTTTCCTTGGAAGTGTTTTGCAAGCCACTGGATAGGTTTCCTTCTCTAGTGGGCCTGCACAAGGTAGTCCAGAAACATGTCGGGTCGCAGTGGTTGGCAAACACAGTATGGGGTGACAGGCTGCTGTATAGTGACCCTGTGGATCCAGAGCCAGCATGTCAAGTTGTGCACTCCGCAGGATCGATGTGACGTGATAAAGCTCCACCTCCGGACCTCCCAAACACCCTGAATATGAATGCACAGGGTGTTCAAGTGATACGGCGAGGGAAAAAACCCCTAAAAGGGGAAACCCGGGAAAGGAAAGGAAGGGAGCAGCTGGGAAAGGGAAGCTGTGAAAAGAAAGGTGCACAGGTTAATACAGTTCACAAACCCTACTCTCTTTCAATTCTCGCTGAAACAATAGACTAGATGCCACCTGCCTTTTGCTGCCCTTTGAGCGTCCAGCCAACATGCACTCCTTCTTCTCTCCTTCCCTGTACAACGTGAATGCCAGCATTAGTATTTGTGCATGAAGCAGTGACTATCGTGTATACATCTGTAAGGAAAGAAACCTACCCCTGGGGGAGTAACCACCCGCTCTAAACAATATCCTAGTACATAGCAGACCAGCAAAGTGGATTCCTTCATCCACAAACCCTGGCCAGTTCCTGATAGCAGTTGCAGTTATAAATCACCCCAAACACGGCAGGGCGTAGTTCCTGCACTACCGCCGTCCGCTTTGGTACCTGTAATCCTCAAACACACGTATAGGCAGCAACCCCAAACACGGCAGAGCGTAGTTCCTGCACTACCGCCCTCCGCTTTGGTACCTGTAATCCACAAACGAATAGTACAATCCTAAAGTCATGAGTTCATGACGGCAATGTGAAGGAGTGCCCCCCCCCGACATTCCGCCACTAGACGTGTCCAAAGTACACCAAGTTACAGCTGGTAAGTGAGTAGCCACTCACTTCCTCCACAGTCCTAAGTCCAGAACGCAATAGTCAATTTGCTAAGCCTGATTCATGTGAGATGGGGCTCACAAGCAAACAACACAGGAGCGCCTTAATGAAAAGGCGCGGTACCATACCAGAACGCTGTATCCCAGCCGGTAATACAGTCAGAGTTCTTCCCAATCCTAGCAGGACACTGAAGAGCGAGCCGCCAGCGCGTCCGCGGGAAAGCAGGAAGAATCAAGTACACCCGCGCCATAGTCCAGTCGCGCTATAACCACTGCGCCGCAAAGGATCATGGGAGATGTAGTTCGGTAGGCGCAAGGTCAGTACCTGACACAGCAAGAGGTGGGTGGTTCTGCAAGCAAACAAACTTCCTGTTGGTAGCTCATGAGGTACCTTAATCAGGGAACCTTGGCAACGAGAAGACCTAGGACAGATTAGATCTTCGGATCCACTGGTCAGATCTACCCTTGGGTGGTCTGAAAGCAATGGCATAGACATTCTATTTGGTCCTCCTATGCTTCAGGCAACCTGTATATTTTGGTTGTTTTGGACCATGGCACCAGATATATTGACACCGATCCCTTGAGGAGCATCATTGCCAAGGTAATGGTAAGATTCATCCTTGCAATCTTCGGTAGAATCTTGTCTGCAGTCCACTGACCCTGTGCGAGATTGCTGGGAAGGTACTCCTGTGTCACCAAATCATGATGTGTGCAGGATTGTTCTGGTCTTCAGGAAATTGATGTACACTGGGTAGAAGAACCCACAGGCGAGTGAGGAGCAGGTGAGTAATCGGGCCAAAAAGCAACGCAAACTAAGTACCAAGATGGTCTGGAGTTATTGGTACTCAAGCAAATTTGCCCTCTACCTTGAGAGATTATTCCACTATGTGTAGAAAATCCATGGGCCACAGTCTTCTGAGGTGCAATCTAATCCCATTCATGGGAGACATCTGCTCTCCTTGCCACCTTAATTTTACTTCTGCCACAAACATCACTAATAACACAAGATGTCGATGACGGCTGAAGGGAACTTGTAAAGCCTGTATTCTATAAAGAAACCTAGGTCTTTTCAGTCGCAGGCGTTTGTGTGTACAGACTCCATGAAATGACATGTGGAAATACATTCATTTGAATGGGGTCGTGCCCCCCCTGAAAATTGTTTTTTTGCCTGTGTGTATGATTTATATTATTGAATTTGTGGATTGGAAATATCCAGGCCAGAATATCGACTGGTCACATTATCATGACCAAACTATTGAGGGACCAAATATTGAAAGGCAAGTTTGTATCGATTTTCTATACCTAACTCCACATATACGTATGGTGGTGATGTATATCTTCAAAGAATGGAGATATGGAGTTAGGAACCGATACTTTCTTCGATACTTTTACCTCTGATATTGTGACAAGTCGATATTCTGGTAACGATATTGTGACAAGTCAATATTCTGGCTTTGTGTTGCCTACCCACAATCAATATTTAATCATGTACACAGACCTAAAGACCTTTGGGGATTTATATTGTATGACATAGCATCGTTTGTGCAATATACATACTGTTAGACCTGGCGTTCTTGGTGTAGGTTTCCCCTGTATTTTTTTGCCTTTGCCTCCTGTGTTTTTCCTGTGTGTTGGACTTCGTTTTTGCTGGTCTAGATGCTTTGGGCACTTTGCCACTGCTGTTCAGTGCCAAAGTGCAAGTGCTCCCTCTGTAAATTGTCATGGATTAGAGTTTCCATAATTGGCTTATTTGATTTATACTAAGTCCCTAGTACAGTGCACCATGTGTGCCCAGGGCCTGTAAACCAAATGCTGCTAGTGGGCTTGTAGCACTGATTGTGCTGCCCACACAAGCAGCCTTGTAAAAGGGTCTCAGGCCTGCCATTTCAGTGTCTGTGTGCAGTCTAGTACTGCCATGTCGACCTGACAAGTACACCCACTTGCGAGGCCCCAACTTTCCCTTTTCATACATGTGAATCCCACCTAAGGTAGGCCCAAGGTACCCCTGTGGGCAGGGTGCAGTGTATTTTAAAGGTGGGACATGTCCTGATGTGTGTGGCATGTCCTGATAGTGAAATACTGCCAAATACATTTTTCACTATTAAAAGGCTATCTGTCCCATAGGATAGAATGGGGAGTTTACTTATAACGACCTATAAGTGTACGTGCCCATGGGAACAAGAGAGGAAAGTTGATTTAGTATGCCTAAACTCAGAATCTAAAGATGCATTTTTTAGTAAGGATGATTTTTACATTCTGAGTTTGAAAATACCACTTTTAGAAAATAGGGATTTTCTTATTTAGCCATCCAGTGTTCCTCTGCTAGGTTTGTGTATTCACTGTCTGGCTTTGGAGTGACAGGGGCTGGGGGTGTGCATTCTATTCAGACAGCCACTTGGGGTGGGAGGGGGGGTGAGGTGTGTGCTGCCTTTCCAAGTTGAGTTGGGCTGATTAGACCTGGGCTGCATTCAGAGTAGGGGGAGGAGATTTCTTCCACACCTGAATGGGCCTGCTCTGCCTTGGACAATGCGGTCTCCACCTCCTGTCAGGAAGCTTTACCAGAAAGGACAGAACTTGTTTTGGCTGGGCAAAGAGCTTCTCAGCCACCAGAGAACAAAGGATTTTGTGCTATAAAAAGCGGGGCCCAGACTTTTAGATCACTTTTGGAATTCAAGGGGAACCTCTGCCAAGGAGAAGAGCTAGGAAAGCTGGATGAGAAGTACTGCCCCTTTGCTGTGTGCTGTCTGGGGTTGGCCTGCAGTAGCTGTTTCTGCCAAGGAGAGGAACTGTGTGCGTATCCTGCTTGACAAAGTATCTCCAAGGGCTTGAGGTAGAGCTTGCCCCCTGTTCAAGAAATCTCAGGAACATCAAAGACTTCACCATCCTTCTGGGCACCGTCTCAGGGACCACTGGTTTCAGTCCCCACAGAAGAAAAGAGCGGCCAAATCTGTCACCTAGTCCGTCGCAGGTTCTGTGTCCTGAAGGCAATGCACAAGGGACCGCCGCACTTCGCACAGCATCCTCGGTCTCACCGACGCCACTGGGTGACTATCACTGAGCCGTTACTTGCACTGCGTCCTGTGGGCACTGTACTCCGCGCCGTTCACTCTGCTCAGACGTCACTGACACCGTCACTGCCTGATCCGAACATCGATCGGCTCTGTCGCCTGCACCGTGCCCTGTCAACACTGCATCGAGCACCGCCTCACTCTGAATCATAAACCATGGACTCACCGATGCCTTTGGATGACCGCCACCGAGCTGCTGCCTGCACCACGCCATGAGGTACCGCCCGCTGTACAGTTTCCACTTCACATCGGTTGCCCCAACCATCCTGCACCAATGTGTCAGCCGCAATGAGAAAGGTACTGTCTACGAGTCTGTTGACGCTTTAGCTGACCCGTACTGACACGGTTGGCTGGAACTGTTATACTCTGTCATTTTTTTTAGCATCGCGGTAGCCCCAGACGGAGCTACCGACTCGGAAGAACTGTGTTTTCAAGTTATTTTTGCAATTTGAAGGTTATTTTGATAAATACCTATTTATACAGTATTGTATGTTGGATTTTTTGTTGTATTTCGTCTTGTAGGTTTAGATAAAGTTTTGCTTATTTTGCTAAACTGGTGTGGTGCCCATTTGTAGTGTTTTCACTCTGTTACTGTATGCATGCACAAATGTTTTACACACTGCCTCTGAGATACGCCTTTCTGCTCCTGCCAAGCTACTAAGGGGGTGAGCAGGGCTTATTTTTCTAAGTGTATCCCCCTTTACCCTGACTGGGAAGAATGGTCCCTACTTGGACAAAGGTGCACACCATTGCCAACTAGAGACCCCATTTCTAACATTGGGGGTCAGTCGTGAGGATCGGGACTTGCATTTGTACATACAGTAATTGGCGTACGCTACCAGTATAGTATAGACCATTACGCAACCACATTCTATTGGTGACTTTTTTTTCTTTTTTAATTTTATGCAACTTGGGAACTGCCAATATTCTCATCATGACCAAGCCAGCATCAATTGCATCTATTGACATCGAATTTGAAGAGGATAGGGTGGAAACCCACACTGTGTCTCAGCTTAAAGCCATCTGCAAAAAAAATTAAAATCTCTGTAAGAGGCCTCACCAGAAAGGAGACATACCAAAAAGCACTGAGGGCCTGGTTGGAATCCAGAAATGCCAGTGGGCAGGAGGAGTATCCTATGGTGAAGGCAGATAATTTGGATGGGTTGCAGGGGGCTGTTCAACCTGCCAGGGGGGAGGGTAGCTGCCAGGGAGGGCAGCAGTTTGTCTTCAAGAGGTCTGTCTCCAGAGGAGCTGCAGGATAGAGAAAGAAATAGAATGCATACGTTGGAGCTCACGAAACTCAAGTTGGGCAAGAAGGATAAGGAATTGGAGTTGGAAAGGCAGAAATTGTCTCTAGGGGAAAAGAGGATGCTCTTAGAGCATGAAAGAGGTGAACATAAAAGCCAAGAATGCAGATTTCAGTTCCAATGGTGGCAGCTTGTCATCAGTGCCTGGAGAAGGGAGAGTGTACATCCCCAAGGAAGTAATCAAGGATTACATGATGAGTGATGACATTGGTAAGCTGTTTAGGGGGTATGAGGTAGCAATGATCTACCACAGAATTCTTAAGAGAGACTGGGGAGCGGGGTTGTGGAGCCGCTTCCTAACAGAAGGAGGGAAACTTTGCTAGCCTTACCAGGCGAGGAGCAGGTGTCTTATGCTCCTATGAAAGAAGCCTTGATGAGGAGACATGGCTTGACTCCAGAACTGCAAAGGCAGAAGTTTAGGACCTGTAAGAAGCTTGAGTCAAGCACTTGGGTGGATTATATTTCCTATTTTTGCAGATGGTTGGGTGAAGGGTAGCCAGGTAAATGAATTTCAGGGGGCTCGATGATTTGATGGCATGGGACCACTTGTCTGCAAATTGTTTTCCAGAGCTACGTCAGCATTTGATTGACAGTAAGCTAACTGACACAAGGAAGCTTGCTGTGGAGACGGAACGCTGGGTCAGTACCAGGGTCCACAAAGGTCATGTGGGATTCTCCGCCAAGAGTGTGCAGGGTCCCCAGCAGAAGAGTGGGGGGGGGGGCATGGGTAAACAGAAGGAGTTCCAAAAAGGGCCCCAAAGTAATTCATAAGTGAACCAAGGGAAAGGTTCCCAGCGCCACGGTGGTAAGAAGGCATGGGTCTCTTCAGGTAAGCCTGCAGAGAAGGGTCCCCGTAAGTGTTATGCTTGTGTTCAGGTGGGCCACTTCATAGGGGATCCTAAATGTCCCAAAACCACTACTGTACCCAATGGTGCACCTGCCCGTGGATTGACTAGTGTAGCCTTGGGAGAGGAGATGGGTCCCAGGAGGGGTGGGAGCCAGCAGAGTTGACCCACCTGCCTGCTAACACTAAGAAATACGGGCAGTGGGTGACCATAAATGGCCATAGGGTGCAGGCTCCAAGAGACACTGGAGCCTGTGTGACAGCTGCCAGTTGTCGGCTGGTGTCTGAAGTTCAGGTCGTCCCCAACATACTTTGCCCAGTAGTTGCAGCTGACAACTCAGAGTGCCTCTGCAAAGTGGCACAGGTTCCCTTTGAGTGGGGGGAGGGGTCTCCGGTACCTTGAAAGTAGTTGTGAGGCCAGCCATGCCTGTTGACTGTCTGCTAGGTAACGATCTGGAAAGTTCCCTTTGGGAGAAGGTGCAACGTAGATCTCCTTTGGAGATGTTGGGTCTGCCCGAGTGGGCGTGGGTGACCACTCAGTCTATGGCAGCCGGTATGGGCAACCAAGAGGACCTGGAGTCTGAAAGAATGGCCAAGGCGCCTGCCAAAAGAGAGGAGAGAGGAGGCAGGGGGCGTGGGAAACTGGCCAACAAATTTCCCATGGTCCAGGAGGAGGCAAACCTAGGGGGGAGGCCCTGGAGCCTAAAGGGGAGCAAGTGGCTGAGCTGGGGCACCTGCCTGAGCTGACCCATTTGCAGCAGGAAGGGGCCCCTCCAGGGAGGAATTCTGCAAGGAGCAGAAGGAATGCTCCTGTGTGTTGGTTTGCAGCAGAAGGCTGAAAGCAGGCAACAGGTGATCAGTCTGTGTCAAACTGGATTTACTGGGAGAATGGTCTCCTGTATAGTGAGCCTAAAGTTGCCGAGCCTAGGTCAGTCCATATGCTGGTGGGACCCCAGAGTTTCAGAGCCACGAGCTGCTACCTACACTGCGCCGTGAGGGAACCGCATGCTGCACTGATTCCACTGCGCATCGCAACTGCGACGGTTGCGACGGTTGCCCCGAACGGCCTGCACCAACGTGTCGGACGCAACGAGAAAGGTACAGTCTACGAGCCTGTCGATGCTTTAGCTGACTCGTACCGTCGCTGTCGTTTTCTGCATTGTAGTAGCCCCGGACAGAGCTACCGACTCGCAAGAGTTGTGTTTTCAAGTTATGTTTGTAATTTGAAGGTTATGTTGCAAAGTACCTATTTTTATAGTATTGTATATTGGATTTTTTGTCGTATTTGGTCTTGTTGGTTTAGATAAAGCCTTGCTTAATTTTCTAAACTGGTGTGGTGTCCATTTGTAGTGTTTTCACTGTGTTACTGTATGCATGCACAAATGCTTTACACACTGCCTCAGAGATAAACCTGGCCACTCGCGCCAAGTTACCTAGGGGCTGAGCAGGGGTTGTTTTAGAAGTGTATCCCCCTAACCGGGAAGAAGGGTCCCTACATGGACAACGGTGCAAACCATTGCCAACTAGAGACCCCCATTTCTAACACATACCATACAAATGTAAACAATATAATGGTAAAACAAATAGCCCATCAATGAAAATAGAATAGAACAGCCGGCACTAACACCAACCACCAACCCTGAACTTAACCCTAGCGCTAAACCTTACTCAATACATACCTTCCACTTACTCCACGATATGAATGCAGACAGTATTATCACTCATAACATGTATGACATTTTAGTAGGACGATAGTCAACCTTGAATAATTTTAGCGATGCTCCGGCAAACTGTATTTCCGCCACCCCACATTCCAATCTGACGAGCGACAGTCATTTAGTTTCTCATATTTGCCCTGGTAGGAGAATTGGAGCCCCGTGAACGGATGGGGGCCCCGCAGAAGTCAATGGGGGCCCCGCAGAAGCCAATCTGTGTGTCTGGATATCGAGCAATACATTTCTGTTCCTACTTATGCAGCTAACAGGTGCAACAGTACATGGCATGTCTTTTTCCATTCATCCCCTGGATTGCTGGCTTGTTTTCACGTTAACCCTTTTTATGGGCTAACGGAGAATTTAGCTTTATTGTGACCCCCTCCCCCCCCCCGAGCCACCACAACGACGTAACTGGGCTAGCTTTATTTTACATTGATGCTTTTGCAAAACTCACCATACCGGAAATAAACCAGTGACTATCCGACTAAAGTCCATCGAAATCGGGAACGTTAGTTATTTGAATTGGCATAGTATGCATTTCAAATGAATGTTTTTAACCACGAGCCATCAATGTTGTTTTCCCTTCTCAGAAAACTACTTAGGGAGGTACCTTTAAAGGGTCACGGGGTTACCGGTGTAGATGTCTGCTAAACTAACTAGAGCTGTTTACGTTGGGTGATCCCGCTATAAAAATAAAAGTGATGACGCGCCAGTGCTATATTTAGCTGTTTGTGTTGCTACAAACTGTCTCTAGCAGCCCTCTCTCGTTTCAGAGTTCTCTAAAATGGGCTCAGCCGGATTGAGGCCACGATACTGAGAGAAAATATAAAATGTGCTGCCTGGAATTTCAGCTTCAAAAGCACACGCACGAACATAAAGCATGGAGAGTGAGCACTGTTGTCCATGCAGACACATTGCAGGTGTTTCCACTATTTTGTGACTGACATCTGTTTTTCATTGACCAGCTCCAAGGTAAAACAAAAAAAAATCCGTATTTTCCTGTATGGAACATTAACACCGTAAGAGAAAATCATCCCAATTCATTCATTCACAATTCTGAAGTGGAATCAAAGACGTTATTATGTGTAGACTAATGAGCAGGTGCTAAATGAAAGCAGAATAATCTGGATTCATGCTCGCAGCATGTAACTGACGCAACTACAGAGAGCGCTGTTGCAGGACGCTGTGCGGCTTTAATTTGTGTTTGTGTGTGATCCGAGTGATTTTTAAAGACTTGCTCACCAGTGTTTGTGCTTTCCTGTCCCACCCTATTTTCGCCTATTTTTAGCCTTTTAACTTGTGAGAGAGCACAAGTTTGAAAAAAATGTATAAGTACGCCATATTTACAAGCACGTAGTTAGTTTAAACATGTTTTGCACACGAGTGTTTTATATTCAATAGCGAAATGTATAGAATGTTAAGTAGAGTAACCATAATTATAACGGTGTGAGATTAAATGTAGAAATGTTGGAGTATATGTGAAAACCTCATGGTTCTCTCATGTTAAAAAGAGTCATGTCCGAATTAAATGTAATTTTGGATTCCAGTATTTTGTGTAGGCCTTAGGGCAATTCACAGCAAACCTGAACGTGCTGCTAAAATAATGTGAGATAAAGTTGACATGGTTCTTTCAAAATGTACTATTGAATTTAGGGTTAAAAGTATATGCTTTATAGATGTGTTATTTTAGAAACGTATGCTAGTTAAGAATGTTTGCTGTTTAAATCAAGTTAACGTTTTAAGAGTGCAGGAACCTGCTGCATGTAAATCAAGTAGGCCAGAACAGATAATGTCATGTAGTTTAAATCGTCATGTGCTCGTTAGAGGAGAGGTCGTGAGGTGTCCAGTATGGAGCTCTGAGAGTGTTTTATGGCCTAAGATATGGTGAAGTCTGGAATTTGAGGCCCACTGCAGGACGAGCTGTATGCAGGTGCGAGGGTCCTAATCAGCTCGAATGAAAGGGACTTTGTTCAGTGGCGCCTTGCGCAGGCCTGTAGGAGTTTCCAGGAATTTCAGGGGGTATCAGCGCACGGAAGAAGGAGCCTGGGAACCAAGGTCAACTATAACGAGGGTCTTCAAGAGTACCATCATGGAGTTTTACCGCGCAAAGATGTACCACGTGAGGGGCGTCCCAAGGGGCGTTTCTATTGGAAATGTGATTTGGTATTAGGGAAAGTGACCCGGGAGGAGAGCAGAGGAGATGATTTTGGGAGCCTAAGGAAGCGGATGGGTAGGCAGATAGGCTGATCAGGAGAGACCCATTATCAGAGAAGAGACAAAGAGAAGTGCGTGATCTTCTTAGGAAGTCACCACGGCTGACACCTAGAGGGTTAAGATCTTGCTAAGTAGGGATGTCATTTAGTATAGTGTAGGGACAGACTAACCTTAATTTTTCTTTTCTGTAATGACTTTGAGGTTGCAACTTGTATTCATTTTAGCAACCCTGATGTTATTAGAGCTTGTACTTATTATTCTGTTCTTCAGACTCAGATTATTCAAAAAGTTCATGTTCATAGTGATACCGATTTACCTTCTTAATCTCATTTTGAGAAGTTTGTATCTTCAGTTATCTTTGACTTTATATTAAATCTTTAAAACTTAATTTTGGTCAGTGGTCATTTAGAGTGGTGTAAGTTCTTAAATTGATTGTTTACTGCGAGATTACCTTTTACTCAAGACAGGTACCAACGATTCAGTCGACAGGAAATGGGATTTGGTAAGATAATTAGTAACCAGTAATCCCGCGTTAGCAGTTGGTAGCAGAGTGAGGATGGTTATCTTCTTGAGGAAGGTAATCTAGAGAGGTTAGTTTACCCCAAGGCCCGAGACGTCGAGAGACGAGCAGCGGAAGAATCGTGTGCCGAAAGGTGCAGACGGTGCGAGAAAAGCAGCAGTATCGGAGAGTGAGTATAAAAAGGGTCATGCGTGAACAGATTGCGGTGTTTTGTGTTGTATTTGTATTGTAATGTCTTGCGGAGTTGAATGCCTGTAGTGTGAAAGAGAGAAGGTTGTGAGCGCGCGCAACCTGGTAAACTGGTAACCTGGTAAACGGGTGAACTGGTGAAATCTTAAGTTCAGGCCAGAGCTTAAGTGGTTTTGGGTGTATCGAACATCCAGGGTAGTTGTCGACCATAGTACGGAGGTCACGAGGTACCATTGACCGCCGTGGATCCAAGATAGGGGGAGTGTAAGAGTGAGTGTATGAGTAACGGACGCTGGTCGAAAGTTACTGTGTGTGAGTAACCTATCGGAGAAGGCGATTGTCTGGAAGTAATCGGAAAGACATTTCGCCAAGTTAAGGTGACAACTACAGAAAGACTGTGGGCGTACAGTCAAAGAAAGGTGATCGCTTGGACGGAAGTAATCATTTTTCAGAGTATGAATGGGATGCGTGCATGACCGAGGAGACGAGCTGAGAAAGGAGGGGAACTGCTGCGAAGGGGGACGGGTGACGTCGGCTAGAGCCGCGCTGTGATTGAGCGGTTGGTGTGACGTTAGCTAGAGCCGCGTTCTGGTTGGGCGGCTAGAGTGACGTCGGAGGAAAGCCGCGTACGGATAGGCCAGTTAGTGAGAACGGCGCTGAGATTGGTGGAATATCATCAGGAAGTAAACAAACGCGGAGAAAAGAGAAATCATGAAGTGTTTTAAGTGTTTGAAAGGGATTTTTAAACGTAAACGAAGTGAACATTATTACGGGGAAGAGGCTCCCCCAGAGGGTACGCCAGCTCATTATATGGCAACGAATGTGGGGCTGCATACGATATTGTGGATTGGGGCTTGGAATAAGCTTACGGAAGGAAATGAGGAAATGCAGTTCCCGAAGTATGGAACGTTTAAGTTAGAGGTGTTACATCGGCTAAAAGCAACCATGTCCTCATTGAAACCCTCACCTAGACCAACACAGTTTGAGGCTCTTAATGCATGGATTAAGGCTGCACACGACCGAAATTTGAACAGGCGTCAACAAAGGCTGACGCGATCGGTAAGGGCAGTGCGAGATTCCAAATGGGATGAAGAGGAAAAGCGTTGGAGGGTACAGACTATTGAGGTGGAGAAGATGTATCCGATGAGGGAGGTGTCAGGAGGAGGAAACCTCATGGAAGAAGACGAGGAAAGCGAGTCGGAGGACAATCTGATAAACAGATTGTTAATGGATAGACCACCTCCGAGAGTGGGATTGATAGAAGATAGAGGGCTCGCAAGGGAAGATGGGAATGAGATAGAGGGATATACACCACTCCCTATATCGGAATGGACACCTAACAAAGGCGGAGAAACACCTCCAAACAACACTGTACAGAGTGTAGTGGGAAGGTTTGTGGTGCAGAAAACGCCAACCACAGAAAGGGTTGAGTCTGTGGGATTGCCAGACGCTCTTCAAGTGCCTGTTACCATAGGACCCATAGTTTCGATCTATAATTCTGAGAGAGATAGAGGGGAACAACAAAGGCAATTGGATAGGGAAAGGATTGAGATGGAAAGGAGGAATAATGTGACGAATGCATGGAAACAATTACCAGGTTCGGTAACGTGGAACACCCCATTAGACACAACTGTCGGTCCCAATTCAGAACAGGGAGGTCCGAGAGGACCAATGGATCTAAGGGGACCGCGGCCAAGATCTTTTTCAGAGTTAAGAGCTGATTTGAGGGAATGGGACGGGTCCATAGTATCTCCGAGTAACAGGACAAGAACGGAACCAGAGTGGGAAAGCAGGGGAAACGGGACAGTATCTCATTGTGGGGCCAGCGAGAGTAGTCAGAGCCGGGAAGGCCAAAGTCAAGAGAATAGAGGGGATGCATGTCCTACAAATCAGAGAGAACAGCCGGAACAAAATACTAAGATTGTAGAATGTGAGGAAATGTCCCGTCTCTGGGGGAACGGAGGAGATGAGGCGGTACGGGCTTTTCAGAATAGGTTTAGGTGCCTTCATCATACACTTGGGGAAGACATTCAACATTGGAGAAAGGAGAACAGCGATAGGTCCCGCCACGCCTCGAATAATCGGGAATCACAGGGAAGTAGGGAAGAAAGAGGGAGTAATAGAACCTCTTACCCTCTATCCCGTGAAACTAGCCAGGATGGAGAGAGAGAGGCTGGGAGGCATGAAGGAGTGTTTCACCACCCACCCCGAGAAGATGGAAAGACATGGGACTTAGAGAGATGGGAACAGGGGAGGACTCCCTATAATTCACCAATACCTAAACGTAGATCTCGGAGCTGGGATGGGAGAGATGCGGATGGAGGAGCTAAATTGAGTGTCTTGAAAGCTGAAATAAAGGCAAAAAGGCTTGATGTTACCAGTTTAAAATCAGATGTTGATGAGATAATAGATGGAACATTGCCTTTGGAAAGGATAGAATTGTACGAACAGGATGAGTTATTGTTCATGGCAAAGGATATTACTAGGAAAGCTAGAGCGTTTCATGAAAAACTGACTGATTTGGCAGACAAGTATGCCGTGGATTTGTCTAGGACAAGGGCATTGCAGAGCAACCACAGATTACAGTACGCAGACCAAGATCTAGATGAGAAGAGAACTACTGGATTAAAAACACACATAAGAGAGTTGGTAACAGGGATAAGAGTGTGGAGAGAACTGGATAAATGGGAAGAAAGGTGGTCGAAAAAGGGCACAGTTAGGCGAAGTACGAATGTGATGACCCCTGAGGGAAGGGTAATGCAGATGGAGGCATTCCCTTTGCGAGAAATATCAAATGGAAATTATGTACATGTGCCCTGGAGTAGAGGAGACTTAGCCGCATTTACCAACTCATTTCCGAAGTTGCGGGACAATCCAGTCGAATGGTATAAGCAGGTAGAGAGGTTCGTTAAAATCTCGAAAGTACTGTGGATAGATTTGAACACGTTGTTTGACATCGTGGTCCCATCTGATCTATGGACCCCTTGTAAGACTAGTGTCGAATGGCCAAATGCTGAACCATTGAGGGATGCTCGAACAAATGGACCATCTGAGATTGTCATGCGAAAGTATGAAAGGGTAATAGCATGGCTGAAAGATAAGGTACCACCACAGGATATAGATTGGGTAAAAATAGACCGAACAAGGCAGGAACCCAAGGAGACAGTTCACGAGTTTTATGAAAGATTGCTGAAAACATTCAAGCAATACAGTGGACTAGATGTAATGGATCCCAAAGATATAGGGCAGTTCGTGTCAAAGTTTGTATTGGGGTTGAGACCTGATATTTGTTTGATGATACAGCAACATTTAATCTGTTGGCAGAACAAACCACTAGATGAGATTTTACGCTATGCGAGGTACTGCAGTGACGAGATAGATTCTAAAGCCAAGAATCTAAAGGAGAAATTGATGGTGGTGCAAATGCAGTCCGCTGGGAAGGGTGGCCAGCAGAAGCAGGGGATGGGACGAAAACCAAATGGTCAGAGCAAAGATAATGAAGAAGGGCAGAGACCTAGGATAGACTTTGCCACTTTAAAGAAAACGACAAAGTGTCATCTGTGTCATCAGGTGGGGCATTGGCGACGCGAGTGTCCCTTTAACCCTGAAAACGGAGAGCTAGAAGTAGAAGAGCAGGTCCAAGAAGACCCAGTGCAAAAAGTGACAGTCCCAAGCAGTAAGGTGGCCAAAGGGGGGACTTCGGCTCCACGGGCCCAATTCCCACAGCCACCGAAGATAACAGCTGGAGGAAAGGTCTTTAAACAAATGCCTCTGTTTATCGAGGAAGAAAAATGTTATTACATTGATCCATTGACAGGACAACGGGTGAGCAGTGAAGAAGACTGTACCCTCGGGGCAGTTCTAGAAGTGGATCAGAGAGGGCCATTTGTTGAGGCAGAAGTGGCAGGGTGTCCCACTACGTTCTTAGTGGACACTGGGGCTACTCGTTCGACTCTGAGATCAGCGGTAGTTCCAGACTTGCCGATGTCAGGGGAAACAATTCAGGTGGTAGGAGTCGCAAATAAGAGAATGACTAGTCCGTTGACAGAACCAGTATCTGTGAAAATAGGCAATCATATGAACGAACATCAGTTTGTGGTTTGTGACTCGAGTCCGGTATGTCTGTTAGGAAGGGATTTGTTATGCAAATTGAACTGCACCATATACTGCACCCCGCAAGGAGTGGAGGTACAGACTACCGACGATGATGCTACCTTTAAGGTGGCCAATTCAAAATTCTGTGTAGAACTATATCCTACTCTGACTGTAGAAGATCTTCCACAAGACTTAAGAGATGCAGTGGCGTCAGAGGTGTGGGATTTCACAGGAGAAGATATAGGATTGATTAAAGGGGTAGAACCGGTAAAAATTCTGGTAAAACCAAATGTTGAGTTTCCAAGAACGCCTCAATACAAATTGTCCCAGGAAACGATTGCAGGAATAAAGCCTGTGATCGAGTCAATGATACAGCAGGGAATACTGAAGGAAATCGTGGGCAGTCCTTGTAACTCCCCGATTATGGGTTTGCAGAAACCTAGCGGGAAGTTTAGGATAGTTCAGGATTTACGAAAAATTAACAACATAGTCGTTTCATGTTGTCCCGTGGTACCGAATCCATCAGTAATATTGTTTCAAATACCATGTCAAGCAGAATGGTTCACAGTGATAGATCTTTGTCAGGCTTTCTTTTCAATCCCATTGGATGAAGAGAGCAGGTACCTTTTCGCGTTTAAAATGGAAGATCGCGTTTTAACATGGTGTCGAATCCCACAAGGATTCACCGACAGTCCATCCATCTTTAATCAGTTGTTGAAAAAGAATCTTGAGAATCTAGTACTGCCACAGAACTCGGTTCTGGTACAGTACATAGATGACCTACTTGTTGCGTCAGAAACAGAGGAAGCTTGTAAAGTAGATTCAATTGCCTTACTGAATCATTTAGCTGAAAATGGACATAAGGTATCTCCGAGCAAGTTGCAGTATTGTTTGACAGAAGTACAGTATCTAGGGCACAGGTTAGAAAAAGGGAAACGTAAGGTGTCCCCGGAGAGGATTGAGGCGATAATGAAAATGAATGCGCCTACAACTCAGAGAGAGGTTAGAATGTTCCTAGGAATGGTGGGTTACTGCCGACAGTGGATAGTTAACTTTTCACTGAAAGCAAAGCCCTTACAGAAACTGACGCACAAGGAGGTGAGTGATCCGGTACCATGGGATGAAGAATGTCTGGTGGCGTTTTTACAGCTGAGAGACGATTTATGTCGTGCTCCGGCTCTGGGAATGCCAGATTATGAAAAGTCGTTTTCACTCTATTGCTGTGAGAGAGAGGGATGTGCTTTGTCAGTCTTGGCACAGACCCACGGTAATGCCCGTAGACCAGTTGCATATTTTTCGGCTACATTAGATCCAGTAGCCGCAGCGTTGCCCGGATGTCTCAAATCCGTTGCTGCAACGGGTGTCAGCATTGAAAGGAGCGAAAGTATTGTAATGGGACATCCAGTGGTGGTGTATGTACCGCATTCAGTTGAATTGTTAATGACCAGGACGAAGACGCAGCATCTGACCAATAGCAGGCTCACGCGTTATGAGCAAGTTATACTTGCCGCAGAGAATGTGACTCTCAGGAGATGCTCTGTCTTGAATCCTGCTACTTTGATGCCATTACCTACTGTAATAGAAGGCGAAGGATGTGAAGACCACGATTGCCTTGATGTGACTGAACTATGCACGAAACCCAGACCAGATATTGTGGATGAGCCATTGTCTGACCCCGATGAAATTTATTTTGTTGATGGCTCATGTTTAAGAGACGATACTGGTCGGTTGAGAGCAGCTTATGCTGTTTGTACCATTACTGGAGTTGTGGAAGCCGCTTGCCTGGAAGGAGTACATTCCGCACAGGTAGCAGAGATTATTGCCCTAACTCGTGCCTGCATAGCAGGAAATGGAAAGAGAGTCACCATCTACACGGACAGCCAATATGGTTTCGGTGTGGTTCATGATTTCGGGCAGTTGTGGTCTCAGAGGGGTTACATGACTTCCTCTGGTTCGCCCATTCGAAATGGAGAATTTGTGCGATTGCTGATAGAAGCATTACAAGGTCCTGTTGACATTGCAGTAGTGAAGTGTGTAGCACATACTAAGAATACAGATTTTGTGTCACAA
Organism: Lissotriton helveticus; assembly: GCF_964261635.1. NCBI lineage: Eukaryota > Metazoa > Chordata > Amphibia > Caudata > Salamandridae > Lissotriton > Lissotriton helveticus. The sequence continues at coordinate 559,452,758 of NC_136073.1, forward strand.
GGTAATAGATATGCTGATGAAGTCGCACGCTATTGTGCGGAACAAAGTTATTCTTTCTCAAAGGTGGAAATAGAAGGTGCAGAAGAAAAGACTGAATTAAGTATGATGTTAGAAACTGTAGACACTTGGGAGGATTTAAGAATAATGCAGGAGAACGCACCTGAAACAGAGAAAAAGGCATGGGAAATAGCAGGCTGTGTGCGAAGTGAAATGGATTTTTGGGTTTCAGCAGATGGGAGAGCTGTGTTACCTGAAGAATTAGCTAATCCCATGGCGAGAGAAATACATGGTCCAGTACATCTGGGAAGGGATGCTATGATGAGAGTTTTTAGGCAGACTTGGTATTGCCCGAAATTCAGAATAGCAGCAGAATCAGTATGTAAGCGATGTGTTACCTGCCAACAACTGAACGTAGGCAAACGAACACCAGTCACACTGAGTCACATTGGGAGGTCGGGGGGGCCTTTCAATAGAATGCAACTAGATTTCATTGAAATGCCAAGAGTCAATCGCCTTCGGTATGTGTTGGTGATTGTATGCGTATTTTCCAGATGGGTTGAAGCGTACCCTACACGTAGGTGCGATACACTCACAGTGGCTAAATTGTTGCTCAGGGAGTTGATACCGCGCTTCGGGGTGCCTGCCTCTTTGGAATCGGACAGAGGAAAACATTTTAACAGCGAAATAGTGAAGATGTTGTGCTCCACACTGAATATCGATCAAAAGCTGCATTGTAGTTATCGACCAGAAGCTTCAGGAATTGTGGAACAAGTGAATGGCACTTTGAAGAATAGATTGGCTAAAGTAGTGGCATCCACATCCTTGAGTTGGCCAGATGCTCTTCCATTGGTGCTCATGAGCATGCGCAGCACACCTGATAGGAGGACAGGTCTCTCTCCCCACGAGATCCTGATGGGGAGGGCCATGAGACTTCCTACAGTTCCAACTACTGCTCTATTGAATATTACAGATGATCTGATCTTGGATTATTGTAAAGGACTGTCTGACGCCATCCATTCTGTGTCCCTTCAGGTGCATGCGGCTGAAGTTCCAGCAGCGAGGAACCTGTGTCATGACCTGAACCCAGGGGACTGGGTCTTGGTTAAAAAGCACGTCCGGAAGAACTGCCTAGATGTTCGCTGGCGTGGGCCCTTTCAGGTAATCCTGATCACGAACACCGCGGTGAAGTGCGGGGGGCTGCCAAATTGGATCCATGCATCCCATACTAGAAGAGTTCCAGCACCTCTAGAAGGAACAGCTCCCATCCCAGACGAAAGCCCGGAAGTGGAAGAAGAGTCGCAAGAAGGGATTGAGGCAGCTGAGGAGGTGTCGGAAGAAGTTGGGAACGCATCGGATTCAGAAGAAGAGCGAAGGCAGGACGGCAGTGAGACAGAAGACGCAACTGAAGGAGAGAGCAGAAGTGAATACGACTCAGACTCAGATCCGTATCGGAGCGATCAAGAACCAAGTGGGAGGACAAGGAATAGGAGAATAAGGCTTGGAGCTGCCACTTGGCCAACAAGGAGAAGAAGGCTAAGTTTGAGGTCGGCCCAGGAAGAAACGCTTACTCCTATATCCGAAGACTCAGATCCAGAAGAAGATATCCAGGATCAAGCCGAGGAGGGTCTTAGAAGATCAAGTAGGGTGCGAGTGCCTAGCAGAAGATACTCTACTCCCGACTGGACCTACCTTGTTGCAGATGTCTGGGAGACACAGAACAGGGAGGATCAGGGAAGTGGAACTGATCAGAACTGACCCGATCATCACAGTGCAAATAAAGTTTCTACTGCCAGGAGCGGAGACCGAAAGGTTGCTGACACTCAACATCGTTCATCCTGCTCTCCTGAGTGGAATAAGAAAATTGCTTTTAGAGACAGTTGAGTTTCCAGTTTGCTGTTCACGATATCCAATATTGGAGGGAACTCTTCTTCGTTTGGAAATGCTTGAGCGAGTAGTAGAAATGCTAGGAGCGCTTATTGTTGTGGACTAATACCATATTGTGAATGTCTTCAAAGGGGCGCAGAACTGGAAAGGTGAAGAAAGTGATCTTGATTAGAACGGACCCCTTTGTAACTGTGGATGTAGAACTGATAGTACCAGGAGTGGAGATTGAAAAGACATTAACTCTTCATTTTGTTCGTCCCCTGGTCCAGAGTGAAATAAGGAGAATAATCCTAGAAAAGGTTGACTTTCCATGTTGTGGTACGAACTGTCCAGAACCTGAGGGAATGATACTTCGGATGGACATTTATGAAGAAGTAGTGTCACTCCTTGAACCATACATAACTTCAGACGAAAATAAGACTGTTGCAAAGAAATTGTAAACTTGTTGCAAGATAACCTAGCGCCGAGTGGAAGAAGAAAAGTGATAGGGGTTTCATTTTAGTGGATGGAGAAGGGCTAGGGTTGTCTATTTTCTACTGGACTTTGAATTGTTTTGCGGAAATAAATTGTCAAGCTTCCAAGTGTTCCAAGAAAGACATTGCAAGAGAGAAAGACTTTGTTTGAAAAGAAGAGGAAGTGAATGCTGGAAGATAGTCGAAAACTATACTGTTTGAGAACATGGAGGCTGGCAACCCGAACCGCAGGGCAAAATGTATAGCTGTTACATTTTTAGGAGTAGTGGTTTCTCTTACAGTCGTAGATAGGCTATCTGCCAGTACTGCAAGATCCTTGATGCTGATAGAAGGGGAGATGCAATCGATTAGGGCAATGGTTCTTCAGAACCGACTTGCTTTAGATGTTCTGTTAGCAAAAGAGGGAGGAGTCTGTAGGGCCTTGAAGGTACAGGAATGCTGTACTTACATTCCAGACAATTCAAAGCCTCTAGAGAAGTATATACAAAACATCACTGCCATACACTACGAAATTGAGGACCTGGCAAAGGTAAATGTGTGGGAAAAAGTAGGTCATGGAATGGGTAAAGTTGGAAGTTGGTTTGCCAACTTAGGAAAGGGTATCGTTTGGTACATATTGAAGCCCATCATCATAGTAGTGATTTGTGTAATCACTTTGTGGGGATTGGTGCGTTTGTATCAATGGTATAGAGCAAATAGGTTACAGAGAGCTATGAAGAAACAGGAAGAAGAGTTGACAGCGATGCAGGACACTCAATATAAGAGTCTGAAAGCATTAGAGAGTATGAAAAGAAGTGGTACTGCCCTGTCTTCACTTTAAAGGTTCTACATTTTAGTGTCATGGTAATGATGACCCCTGAAGGTCATCAAAGGGGGGACTGAGAGAGCACAAGTTTGAAAAAAATGTATAAGTACGCCATATTTACAAGCACGTAGTTAGTTTAAACATGTTTTGCACACGAGTGTTTTATATTCAATAGCGAAATGTATAGAATGTTAAGTAGAGTAACCATAATTATAACGGTGTGAGATTAAATGTAGAAATGTTGGAGTATATGTGAAAACCTCATGGTTCTCTCATGTTAAAAAGAGTCATGTCCGAATTAAATGTAATTTTGGATTCCAGTATTTTGTGTAGGCCTTAGGCAATTCACAGCAAACCTGAACGTGCTGCTAAAATAATGTGAGATAAAGTTGACATGGTTCTTTCAAAATGTACTATTGAATTTAGGGTTAAAAGTATATGCTTTATAGATGTGTTATTTTAGAAACGTATGCTAGTTAAGAATGTTTGCTGTTTAAATCAAGTTAACGTTTTAAGAGTGCAGGAACCTGCTGCATGTAAATCAAGTAGGCCAGAACAGATAATGTCATGTAGTTTAAATCGTCATGTGCTCGTTAGAGGAGAGGTCGTGAGGTGTCCAGTATGGAGCTCTGAGAGTGTTTTATGGCCTAAGATATGGTGAAGTCTGGAATTTGAGGCCCACTGCAGGACGAGCTGTATGCAGGTGCGAGGGTCCTAATCAGCTCGAATGAAAGGGACTTTGTTCAGTGGCGCCTTGCGCAGGCCTGTAGGAGTTTCCAGGAATTTCAGGGGGTATCAGCGCACGGAAGAAGGAGCCTGGGAACCAAGGTCAACTATAACAAGAGTACCATCATGGAGTTTTACCGCGCAAAGATGTACCACGTGAGGGGCGTCCCAAGGGGCGTTTCTATTGGAAATGTGATTTGGTATTAGGGAAAGTGACCCGGGAGGAGAGCAGAGGAGATGATTTTGGGAGCCTAAGGAAGCGGATGGGTAGGCAGATAGGCTGATCAGGAGAGACCCATTATCAGAGAAGAGACAAAGAGAAGTGCGTGATCTTCTTAGGAAGTCACCACGGCTGACACCTAGAGGGTTAAGATCTTGCTAAGTAGGGATGTCATTTAGTATAGTGTAGGGACAGACTAACCTTAATTTTTCTTTTCTGTAATGACTTTGAGGTTGCAACTTGTATTCATTTTAGCAACCCTGATGTTATTAGAGCTTGTACTTATTATTCTGTTCTTCAGACTCAGATTATTCAAAAAGTTCATGTTCATAGTGATACCGATTTACCTTCTTAATCTCATTTTGAGAAGTTTGTATCTTCAGTTATCTTTGACTTTATATTAAATCTTTAAAACTTAATTTTGGTCAGTGGTCATTTAGAGTGGTGTAAGTTCTTAAATTGATTGTTTACTGCGAGATTACCTTTTACTCAAGACAGGTACCAACGATTCAGTCGACAGGAAATGGGATTTGGTAAGATAATTAGTAACCAGTAATCCCGCGTTAGCACTTGCGCAACTGCACTTTACACTGCCTGCTCTTTTGAACTCACCGTATTTGGGACTTAAAACCCACCAGTCCCACCGGTCCACCACCAGCCATTAGCCGGCTGTTTGTGTGCAGGGAGTCGAGACTGGCGGGGACCCACTTCCGGTGTGCCGTGCTCCTCCGCCATTTTGGGTGAGGAGACGGTGTAGCGGTTGAAAACCTCGCACCAGCCCAGTGAAAAGGGGCCGATGGCGCTGAAGTGTGCAGCGGGCGCGCCGGCAGTGCGCCAAAGGCAAGCCCATCTGCACCCGTCCGCGCCAGTTCGTCGCCAGACACGCTGCTGCCCCCGCTAGAGACAGGCTTTCTTACACCCGCAATGACCTTCTCATAATCAGGAGTGCGGTGAGGAATTCTCAAACAGTCTTGTGGGGATATAATTGGGGGCCCTTTTTGTTGTACTCAGTGCGGCTTTAGTACTGCACTTGCCCCGTCTCCTGGCTGCCACCTCCCGCGTCCTAGCAAGCATATCAGCATTCTCAATTTGAACTGTCGCTCCTTAGCTAAACACCTTGCTGATGTCCTTGACTTACTAGAGGACACCGCCCCCGATGTTCTCTTCCTCACAGAGACATGGCTCTCAGATGCCATGACTGCCGAGCCAGTTCTTGCGCTTCCCTTTGGCTACTGCATCCTTACTTTGAACAGGAAGTCCAGAGGAGGGGGAATTGCGGTTATTTTAAAAGCTTGTTACCCCTGTACCTTTATAAAACAGGCTGTAACAGCTTGTGAATGCGCACACTTGAAGATTACCCTGAGCCCTAATTACAGGATGTCAGGTCTCCTGGTATATTGGCCCCCTGGCCCATCTAGAGACTTCAAGACCGCCCTTGCAGAGACGGTCAGTGCACTAGTGGTTAACGCGGCTAACTTTACCGTTACCGGGGATTTTAATCTCCATTTGGATAATCACGAAGACACAGGCATGGTTAACTTTGTAGAGGACCTAGCGGCCTGCCAGCTTGTGCAACTGGTATCAGGCCCTACACACATTGCCGGTCACCTCTTGGACCCAGTCTTCACGACAATACCCTCACTGACTGTGCACATGCCCATCCCCATGGGATGGTCAGATCATTATCTTGCCCCAATGTCACTCCAGAGTCTTTCTCCATCACAGAGTGAGGATCGGTCGACCTCGCTCAAACGCCCATGGCACAAATTGAACTGGGAACATCGCAACGCTTGCCTCACGGCCACCTGCCCTAGTCTTCCGATAGATACCAACGAGGCTTATAGGGTGCTCTCCAATTAGATTAGCCAGCCATTAGATAGATTAATTCTAGAGAAATGGTCCTCCAATCAGAAATCCAAAACCAGACCATGGTACAAAGATGAGCTGGCAAAGACCAGCAAAAACTGTAAAAGGTTGGAGCGAGTATGGAGACGGGATTGTGATCCCGCCGCAAAGGCCATCTACCGGATGGCGATTAAGAAATACCACAGGGCCATTCAATTGGCCCGTGCGACTTATTTCGCCAAACAAATCCATGAAAGTGACAACCTCGCAAAAAGCGTGTTCTCACTACTGTCTAGCCTTCAAACCCAGCAGTCTAATGAGAAGTGTGAGGACCTGGCCACCTTCTCTGTCAGTAAGGTGGATATCATCTACAGGTCCTTCCCTTTGACTCTTAGCAACATACACACGGCCTGGGGTTCTCCTAATGTTAAAATCCTGGATAACTTTCCACCTATTCCCGCCGAACAGCTGCAAACACTGTGCAACAAAGTCAAGTCTGGTTCCCCTTTAGACCCGCTCACACCTGACCAATTTAGGAAAATGCTTCCTACCATTCTACCATCCATGGGTCAAGTGATAAACGGGTCGCTTTCCACAGCCACTGTGCCCAGGGCATGGAAACAGGCCATGAAGGTACCCTTGTTAAAAAAAACCCTCGATTCTGCCAAGCCAGAGAATTATCGCCCTATCTCTCTGCTTCCCTGGGCGGCAAAGATTACTGAGGCCTATTTCAACTCCCTCCTGTCGGATTTCCTGACCAGGAATAACCTGCTAGACCCCTCCCAGAATGGCTTCCAACCGGGTCACAGCATGGAATCTGCCCTCCTGGCTGTGACAGAACATCTCTGGTCTGCCCTTGACGCCGGCCAAACGTCGGCGCTGATCCTGTTGGATCTGAGCGCCGCGTTTGACACGGTGTCCCATGCCATTCTACTGCACTGTCTGGAAGAGCCCGGCATCACTGGACCAGCATTGGAGTGGCTCGCCTCCTTCCTCCGGGAGAGGTCATTTGTGGTGACAGTTCCCCCGTTCACCTCAGGCGTACACCACATCAAACAAGGGGTGCCACAGGGCTCTTCTCTCAGTCCTCTGCTATTTAATCTCTACGTGCAACCTCTAGCTGCTGTAGCCAAGAGCAGAGGACTGACCATGGTCTCCTACGCCGACGATACCCAGTTGGTGGTGGCACTCTCCAATAACACAAAGCAGGACGCCCTTAAGTTTCAGGGCGACCTAGCGGCAGTCGCCGAGTGGATGACCGCCAACTGTCTCCAACTTAATGCCAGCAAGTCGGAAGTGCTACTGGTGGGGAAGGACCATGGTCAGTGGAGTGTCCGGTGGTGGCCTGCAAGCCTAGGCTGTGCTCTCCCTCCTAAGGAGATTGTAAAAAATCTGGGAGTGTGGCTTGACTCATCCCTCAACTACCGAGTCCAAACCAAAAAAGTGGCAGGTATCTGCTTTTGACTACTGCCGGGCTTGGACCTCTTTTGGGTTTGTTTGACACCCCTACTCGCCAGATCATCATTCAGGCATCTGTTTTATCCAGACTAGACTATGCCTCCTCGTAATATCTTGGGTCTAATAAGGCAGAAATCCTGAGGCTTCAAAGGGTACAGAACGTGGCAGCAAGAACCCTTCTAGGTCTGCGCAGGTCCTGCTCTGTGTCTAGCGCCATCCGGCGCTTACATTGGCTGCCTGTGGTCAGGAGTATTGAATTTAAGGCTCTCTGTATCGCCTTTAAAGCCTTGAAACTGTCTTCTCCCAACATCCTGGCACAACTTCTCCTGCCCTATGTTCCCTCACGCCATCTTCGCTCACACGGTCAACATCTGGTAGTTGTTCCCCGAACACAGAGAGTCCGTGCTTGAGGCCGCTCATTCCGTAGTAGAGCTGCCCTTCTTTGGAATACACTCCCAGCCCACGTCCGGGGCCTCAACAGCTATCTAGAATTTAGGAAGGCCATTAAAACCCACCTTTTTCCTGCACCATAGTCTTTTCCTTTGCCCCATCCGTCACGTCAGTTGCTTTGCTGTCAGCGACGGGATGCCCCTTCGCTGGGTCAGCTGTTTGCACTTTACAAGTCATGTTAACATAACATAACGTACAGAAGTTCCAGATGTTCAGAGAATAGAAGGAGAACCCAACACATCTTTCCCCTTTAACAATGAGGAAAACCAAACTTGAAAACAAAGAACAAATAAATACTAAGAGCAAAGACAAAAATGTCCACAGCAAGATTTCATAAAAGTAATTGCAAAATATAATCATGAAACGTGGAAGGCAACTTGATGGTCCTGGAATGGGAAGTAGAATTGGTGTCAGTACTAACATCAGCACAAAGAGATTCATTTGGTTGAACACACAAACCTGTTTTAGACACAACAATCTTCCCCTTGTTCCACCACCTACTATCATCCAATTTGACAGCGCCTTTTTCAACTTTTACCACCTTCTTAAGAACTGACATTTTTGACTCCCCTTTAGGTAAAATCCTAGCACACTTCACTCTCACCATGTCCCCCACACAAACATTCAAGTGCTTGGGGGCAGGTTTGGACTGCGTTTGATCATATCTATTTTGTGCCTCAACACGCTTTCTGGCAACATCATCAATCTTAGCCTTGGGCAAAACGAACCTCTTGTCACCCATCCATCTTCTCAAAAGTTTAGAGGTAGGTACACTACCTCTTAATAAGACAAACGGAGACATGCTAGTATCAGAATTGGCAGTGGTGCGAACAGCCCACAGAACGTTTTCAATTTCTACCTTGCATTTCAGACCACTAGCTTTCGCTAACTGCACATTCTGTTTAATGACCCTGTTAAAACGTTCTACAAGGCCATTGCTTTTAGGATGATAAAGAGAAGTTTTAATATGTTTTTTTAAAAACATATTTTATTTGTCCAAAGCACATAGAGCAGAGCTCTGTAACCCAGAGGTTTCCGTAGCATCAACATACATTATCATGACTTTGACACTTTTACTTATATATGGCAAAAAATATTGTAAAGACTTGCAATTTAAATCAAGACAACACCCCCTCGCACTGCTAACCAAGCATGATCCGTATTTACAGTCAGAGCAACAATCCTACGATCACAACAATATATTTCTAAAAAGGCTCTATCCCACCAGATGTATACAAAGAAGAAAATAAACACACCCCAATGAAGGGGGAGAAGATTAGAGACGGTCCGAGCCCCGAACTGGGACAGGCTCCAATTCCAGTCCCCGATAGTCAGCCCAGCGCTTCCATATTTTATAATGTTTCCGAGGACACCCTCTCGCCAGAAAGATAGGAGCCTCCAAGCCCACACAGAAGTCTAGACCTGTCTTCCGAAACGGAGGGTGCTACTGTCGCTTTCCAGGCTCTCACAATGTCGCGCTTGACCAGGGTAAAACCTAGGAGCATAAGGTGACGTTTATATACGTTGCCCCCAATATTGTCCATGACGTGCAGATGAACCAGCTTAGGTAAACGAGGGAGGTCCCAACCTAAAACCTCCAACAGGCAGGCCATTACTCCCCGCCAAAACCGCACCAGCGCAAAGAAATCCCATGTGGTATGGAGTAAGGTACCCTCTTCATAAATGCAGCGAAGACACACCGGGGAGGCCACCAATCCCGCCCTGTACAGCCTGTCTTTAGTAAAATACACCATAAGGAGGTATTTAAACTGGACAAGCATGAGGCTCATTGCAATGGCTTCCCCACGAGGGGAGGCAAAGGCCTCCGTCCAGTCCTCCTCTTCCAGCGAGCCCACATCACTGTCCCAGGCCTCCCGGAGACGCTGCAGGGAAGGGGAACTATGTGTGACCAGGGACTGATAGATTTTAGAGATCTTGTGGACCTGCAAATCACCCATGAAAACTTTCGCCTCCACCGGACTGAAGTCGTCCAGCGCCTCCAATCCCGCTAAACTAGGTGAAATAGCATGTCGAAATTGCAGATATGTAAAAAATTGGGTACGTGGCATTAGAAATTCTTTCTGTAAGCCCTGAAATGACTTCAAAACGGGCCCCCGCCTAACGTCGCCTAAAGCAGAGATCCCAATCGCGTCCCAATCGCGGAATCCAAGCAAGGCCGCCAACTGCGGCAGACTTCCATTGTGCCACAGTGGGGTCTCCTGGGTCAGATGGTTCCACCAACCCATCCTCCTCAACGCCTGCCTCCTGATCCGAAAGAGAAGCTGTGTGACAGCCGGCAAAGAACGTCGCAAAGGCGCAGAATAAAGAAGCGTATGCAGCGAGTGATCACCCATAAACCGGCGTTCTACGGCATAAGCCGGATCCAACCTATCCCCATACCACCATTTGTTAAGGGACCAACAAGTGCGAAGCCATATAGTACAAAAGAATGCCGGAAGTCACAAGCCCCCAACAATAAGTAGACTGAAAACAGGTACGGAGAGCCACCCTGCCTACCCTACCCCCCATAAAAACTGACCCAAGACTGTATTGATCCGGCGGAACCATCCTAGAGGGATAGGATATGGATGATTTTGTAGCTGATATAATAAACGTGGAAGAGAGACCATCTTAAAAATGGCAGAGTGACCATTATAGACATGGGCCTATGGGACCACGTCTTAATATCCTCGCACACCCTGTTCCACACCGGCACCAGGTTCCTGTCCCATGCGATCGGCTGTGAATCGGAGAGGAGCACACCGAGATATTTCAGCCCCCGTGACAACCCGTACCGTGGAGGCAAATTCACCAAGATTATCCACTACGCCCAAGACCCAAAGGGTGGAATTTCGCTCGTTCATATAGAGGCCGGAGATCTCACCCAACACTTGCATAATGCGCAGCAGCCGCGGGCTGGTCCTGTCCAAATTGGTAAGAAAAAACAATACGTCATCGGTGTACAGGGCTATGCGATCCGACAACGCATCGGCCCATTCGAGAGCAGTCACTTGCGCGTCCACGCGCACCCAGGCAGCAAGGGGCTCGATGGCCAAGGCGAACAGATATGGAGACAATGGGCACCCTTGCTTGGTGCCTCGACCAATAATAAAGACCGACGAGATAGAGCCAGCCACGCGTACAGACGCCGTTATATAAGAATAGAGTAGGGTTAAATAAGACAAGAAGCGAGGCCCCAAATTCCACCTGCGCAAGAGTGCAAATAGATATTACCAGCTCAATGAATCAAAGGCACAGTCCTTGTCCGCAAGCTACAGCGCCGCACGCACCCCCAAGCCCCTGACTGCTGCAATAGCTACGTGTGCCCTGCAAATATTATGGCGGGTTACCCGCTGGGTCATAAACCCGGCTTGATCCGAATGAACTAAAGAAGAGATATGGGGCCGGAGACGTTTGGCCAATGCTTAAGCCAGGACCTTGGCCTCGGCATTGAGGAGGGAAATGGGGCGATAGGACGCGTGATGTTTGGGAGGTCTACTGGGTTTATGAAAGACCACCACCTCCGCGTGCCGCCAGTCACTGGGCAGAAGATCATGCTCCCTGGCTTCCTCCACCACATTGTGGTAGTGAGGGCCGAGTTGTAGGAAATATTGTTTAAAAAATTAATTCGGAAAAACGTTGGGACCTGGGACCCTCCCGGGGTGCAACTCCCGAAGGGCGGCACCCAGTTTGTCTTCTGTGAGTGGATGGTCCAGCTCCGCACTGACCTCGTCCGACAGGGCTTTAGGCGGGAGATCATCCAAAAAATGGCCTATTACCTCGGATGGCAGGCATTCCCTAGGGGTATACAGGTCCGCATAGTATGTAGCAAAGCTCTCTGCGATGTCCGACAGGTCTAATATGGACCGCTGAAAGATAAGTGTATCCCTGGGTAGTACCATGCAATCTGCGCCATGAGTCATCCCAATCCTGGGCCATAACCGGGCAGTGGAGCTTGGTGGGGTGGCGAGCCATGGGGCCCAGCCAGGCCTCCACCTCCAACTAAGGCTACATCCACCACATCATTCCAGTCCCCGCCAACCACCGCCAGGCCCTCTGGGATATCTGCCCATATGGCCACAAGTTTCTCTACGAACCCCCAGGATAGTGGCGGTGAGGCATATATACTTCCCAATATCACAGACTCGCCTCCCACCATGCCCTGGAGGAAAAGGTACCTGCCCTGCGTGTCGCCCCATGTCTTGGTGTGAGTGTAAGGGACCTGTCGGTGTATCAGGACTGCGACTCCTCTGGAACCCTGCACAAAGCCCGAATGAAACACTTCTATGTACCCAAAGCATTGAAAACAGAGCGCCTTTGTCCCCATGAGGTGTGTCTCCTGCAACATCAAAATATCAGCGCTGGCGCGCTTTGCTTGTTTAAGAATTGACCCCCGCTTCATCTTATCCAACGCCCTCCTGACATTCCAGCTCTGCACGCGCAGGGACCCCAAAGAATATAGTGGTCTACCCAACAGAGCAGCCTTGGAAGGACTTCATGTATATGGAAAACATTGGTGGCCCAAGAAGGGTACCGTAGCAAGACTCCGACATACAATAGATCAGTGTGATGAAGAAAAAAAAAAGCAACAACTCCCCCGAACAACCCAACAAACCCCCCTGCCCCCACCCTATACCTCAATAACAGTGAAGTATCTGTCGCGGCAGGTAGAGCAGGCTGACCCCAACAGGAGGTACCACCCCTCACCCGCCAATGGATCCCCAACTGACAGCCCATCGTTCTCTGGTCCCTATCACTATCTGTGAGTGCCCAGCTGTGATACCGGCCATCTTCTGTCTCCTCCGGCCAATTCTAAGCTCCTGAGGACTTTAAGTGTATGAACACAAAATTGATGAATCAGCTGGTGCCACTTTTCTTGAGGCAGAACCCGCACGTGACAGGGCATCACCGGACTTGGACCGCCTTCTGGACCTAGAGCGTCAGACCCCTTCCCCTTCCCCTTGACAATAGGCAAATTCTGAATCACCCCACTCGAGGACGAGTCAGAGTCTCTCCCGGGCAGCGAATGAGGGCGCAGCCGCACCGTCTCATCCGTCCACCGGAACACCTCCTCCGGGGAATCGAAAAATTCAGTTCGAGAGCGATAAACGACCCGCAACAGGGCCGGATAGAGCAATGCTTAGGGAAGCTTGAGTTCTCTCGGAGGCGGGCCTTGGCCACAAGGAATGACTGCCGCTGCTGTTGGACCAATTTCGTATATTCAGGGAATATCAGGATGCAGGCATTATCATACAGCAGGGGTTCTTTGGCCCTGGCCTGTTTCAGGATATGGTCCCGGTTGTGATAGTTAAGCAGGTTTGCAATCACTGGCCTTGGGCGAGCTCCCGGCGGGGGTTTCTGCATCAGGGCCCTGTGGGCACGCTCAACGACAAAGCACTTGGACAAGGAGTCTGGAGGTAGCCAACTCTCCAGCCACTGGGTAAGGACCCTCTCCATATCTCCAGACTCACACCCCTCCGGAAAAACAACAAAGGGGAGATTGCTGCATCATGCCCGTCCTTCCACCCTCGACGCCAGGCCCCGCTGAGTACTCTCCAAGGACGTCACTCGTTGTTGCAGGGTGGCAACCACGTCCTCCACCCCGAGATTCTCATTTCAGTCTCAGTGACACAAGCCACAGCATTCCCCAGGTCCTGGCGCAGCAGCATAACATCGAATCACATCGCCCCATTTTTTACATCAAAGCTGCCAGGAGGGCTGCATTGTCTGGCACAGCACCCTGGGCCCCTCCCGATGCCGCCGCAGCCAGAGCCGGCAAATGTACCCAATGTGCTCTGCTTGGTTGAGCCCCCACTGGTCCTGTCTCTTGTCATGGTGGGCCAAGTGTTTCCTCACAACACCAATACCAAGTGATCGGGCACAGGCGTACCCGTCCCCCATCAGCGGGTAATACAGGTGGTGCAGAGGCAGCCGAGGCCCACACGGCCCGATCCAGCAGCGGAATTGATCAGGGCAAAGACGGGGCCCAACACACACACCATGGGGCCACCACCAAATGGGCAAGCGACACTGTCTACACTAAAAGGGAACCCCCGCGGCCCGGCTGTCCTCCAAAAAGGGGGAACGGGGAAGCCCCGCCAGCCCCCGCGCCCGCGGAGAGATGCGCAGGTTGGCACGCACGTCCGTCCGGGCTCCAATATTCCAGATGTCACATCTCCAAACTCCCAGGCAGTGTCCTCCAGGCAGGCGAGCCAACCGCATGGGGGAGGTCTATGGAGGGCCCCCAAATGTCAAGAAGCAAGGCACAAAGTCAATGTATCGGGCCTCTCGGCACCATGACCATCGACTGCAGGCCCGATAACGGGAAACAAGGAACACCCCCCCAACAAATGCAGGCCCACCCAGAGGCACCCCTAAAGTCACCAGGGAAAGCAGAGTACTTGTCGCACAACGGTCGCCAATCAGCAACCCCACGCAGCCCGAAAAAGCCATAAAACCCCCATACAAACCTGCGGAGGGGGGGACAAAATGAGTCCCACACCGGGCGCCGGTCCGCACAAAGGTGCGGGCTCCCAACGGCCCCCAATGCACCAGCAGGGCTCACCAAAGGAGAAATCACAAACTGAAGGGAGGTCACTCAACCCGCTCCCAAGGGCATCATGGACATGCCAGCGATCTCCAAAGCTTCCCCAAGCGCCCAAAGCACCTTCCCAATGGCCCAATCTGACCGCCGACTGGGAGGATCAGCCCCGTGATACAAAAGGCAGGGGACTAAGGATGAGCTCCGTGGACGTGCGAGGTCCCGTGTAGCACTTCCCAAAAGGCAGAACAATCGCCGCAGCTCCACTCACCCCGGGACACGCTATGGGGGCCGCACACAAGGTCGCGGTCTCCTTGCCATCTTCAGGCCTCAGCAGAGGACATCACCGCACCGCCGCCCCAACACACCGCTCAGGGCGTGCCCTGGTGCACGCACTAGAACAGGTCCTCGAGGGCTCCAAACAGAACCGCCGGGAGGCCAAGAATCCCGCAGCCGGATGGGGCGCACGCGGGATATAGGATCAACTGGCATAAGTCGGTCCTATATGACCCTAGGGGCCAGGAGCAGTGGCCGAACCTCCCAGACAGGTTGCAGACGACGACAGAGGGCTTTACATACCTGGGAGTGTTTATGACACTGGATAAGACCACCTCGTACGATAGGAATGTCGGACGGATCATACGAAATTTCGTGGAGGACGCGACTAGGTGGCGGCTCCTACCCCTCGCGCTTTTAGGTCGAGCGGCCATGTTCAAGATGATGATGCTGCCCAAGCTCCTGTATGCATTCCAGAACAAATATTACTCTCTTCCCCGAAGGGTGTTCCGGGACATAAATTCAGAAATCTGCACATATCTTTGGCTTGGTAAGCAGCCTCGGGTAGCACTGTCGACCCTACAGAGGCACCAATATAGCAGGGGGATTTCTCTTCCCAGCGTCGAAGCCTACTATTGGGCTGAACACTTGGTAGTCGTTAATAACTGGTTTCATGCCCCGGCTGCGCATCCCACGTACGCCCTAGAGCGACACGCTATGGGTACCCGCTCATAAAACTACTACCTATACAGAGGCAGGGGGAGGGGGAAATTGATGCCCGCCACTAGGCTCACATTGGTGCTATGGCACAGAGCAAACAGGAGCCTGGGCTGGGAAAAGAGGCCCACCAGACAAACACCCCTGTGGCACTGCACTTGGCTGCCGGAACTGAATAAATTGAAAGGATTCAAGAGGTGGGACGCCATCGGGATCTCAACGGTAGGAGACGTGATTGCGAAAGGGGAACTGAAGTTGTTCTCAGCCCTAAAGGCGGAATTTGGACTGCTCCCC
This sequence comes from Lissotriton helveticus, assembly GCF_964261635.1. Taxonomy (NCBI): domain Eukaryota; kingdom Metazoa; phylum Chordata; class Amphibia; order Caudata; family Salamandridae; genus Lissotriton; species Lissotriton helveticus. Next base: position 559,468,447 of record NC_136073.1, read on the forward strand.
CCGCAATACTTTAAATATATGCAGCTGAGACATACGTGGAGGGCAGAGGAGATCTCTGTGGATGTGCTCCCAGAGTATGCGCCTCTAGAGGGCCGCCTGTTGCAAGAACAAATACCTGAGAGAGCAGTGTCACTCACATATAGGACTCTTATGAATAACATGCCAGGTGACCTAGGGACCCTTAGACGTAAATGGGAGACGGATGTGGGCGACATGAACGAAGTAGATTGGAACACTGTACTCATGCATCCACGAGAGGTAGCAATTAAATCCAGGTTGAGGCTTATACAATTTAATGTCCTTCACAGGACCTATTTTGATAGGGAACGCCTGTATAAAATCGGAAAGATAGGAGACACGAACTGCCTGAGATGCGGCCGCGAAGGGGGGACTTCTTCCACACACTATGGGCATGTCTGCAGATCCAGGTATGCTGGGGGGAGATTCTGAGAGAATTGGGGAGGTACTGAAGGCTCCCCTGCCAGCGGATCCAAAAATGGTTCTACTGGGTATGACCAACGATGTAGATCTTGACCGCCCACTGCTAATCTTTTTGGTCCTGGCCTTAGTGGTAGCGAAAAGAGATGTAGCTAAGTATTGGGGACGGCTACGACATCACAGTTAGAGGAATGGAGGTGAGGCCTAGACCTTTATATGGCTGCTGAAAGGGTTACATACAAGGCGCGGGGCTGCCCTAAAAAATTTGGGAGAGTGTGGGGTAAATGGAGGAAATATCGGGGCCTTGATGGGGGTCTGTGAGGAGAAATGCGGGACGAAGGCCCAAATACAATTCTGGGGGTGCAGAGGGCATTCTGGTAAGGTATGGCAGATATGGACACAGTCAATGCTAGGTGAATGGAGGGGGATGATCACTGTAATAATGTTTGTACTGGTACGGCTCGGGGGTGGAGGGTTGGAGGGTTGGAAGGCGGGATAAGTTGACCTGTGATGACATGAATGTTTTGTTGCCATGTGATAAAATGAAAATAAAAAGATTTAAAAAAAAAAAAGAATCCCGCAGCCGGGGCGTCACAAAATGGCGATGTCTGTATCCACCCACTCCCGGACCTCCCCCACACTCCTCCGCGGTCCGATCCGACCGCCAAACGGGGGGGGGGGTCCCGCACTGCAGGCAGACAGGAGCGCAAGAAAGGACAGCCTCCAGCGGGGATATGAAGGTCACGCACAGCACCACTCGAACGGACAGACCACCCGTCGCAGCTCCACCCACTCTTGAGATCGTCAACAGGGCGGTACGCAAAGCCGCGGTCCCAGTACCGTCTCCAGGCCCCAGGGGCGATCGTCGCCACCACCCCGCCACAGGATATGTTGCGGGTCTGAAATCGCCCAGACAAGCAGCACCGAGTCACCACACCTCCAAGACAGCTGTGCTGAGGGTATTTGCAGCCGGAGGAGCAGGATCAATGGAGGATGATATGTAGGGCTGGACGGAGCTTACTTAGCACACGTCCGTCATGCTGGCTTGCTAAGCCACGCCCCCAAGTTTTAACATGTTTAATACCAACAGAACGTAGAAAAACTTCAAATTGAATTGAAACAAATTGGGGTCCGTTATCAGTAAGGAGTTCCCCAGGAACACCCTCTCTTGCAAAAAGTGATTTTACTGACAGAGGTGGAATCAGCAGTTCTTACCCACTTGATCTCTGGCCAACGACTACGACAATCCATGAGAACAATGCCATACTCAGGTAAGTTAGCAGACAAATACAAAGGGCCAATTATGTCAATAGCAACCTTAAACCAGGGTTTGTCAGGAACCTCTATGGCTTCAACAAGAGAGGAGAAGGTTACTTGTGATTTGCCACTGATGGAGCATTCCATGCAATCCCTAACAAAATGCTCCACCTGTCTGTCCGAAGCCAGCCACCACAAATTTTCTCTTCCCCTTCTTTTCATGGTACGCATACCTGTGGCCTTCATGAGCTAACGTAAGAACCTTGTTCCTCATGGCCTCAGGAACAACTTATAGTGATGATCTGTACAGCAGACTGTTCACCGTGGATAACTCATCGAAAACATGCTTGTACTTGTAGGCATAATTGTGTTCCTCAATGTTGTGAGACCATACTTGATTTAAAATTTTCAAAATTTCCTTAAATTCCTGTTCACATTCAGAAGCTTCTCCACTCTCTCTCTGAAATGACATCCTCAGATTGACCTATAACACAACAAGCTGATCCTCTCCCTCACCAAGGACCCCCACACCGCCAAAACCAACCTCCACGAAGGAATGAAGGCCGTCGCCGACTGAAGCTGAACTCGGACAACACAGGGGTCCTCATACTCGATCCACCCCCTCGGCCTGGGACGACTCCTGGTGGCCGACTGCACTAGGAACACCCCCAACATCCACCGACCACGCACGCAACCTTGGGGTCATCCTCGACTCTACCCTCTCCTTGACAAAGCAGGTAAACGCCGTCTCCTCCTCCTGCTTCAACACCCTCCGCATGCTTCGCAGGATCTACTAGTGGATCCGCACCGAAACGAGAAGGACGGTCACCCAGGCCCTAGTCAGCAGTAGACTAGACTACGAGAACGCCCTCTACGCAGGAGCCTCAGCCAAACGCCTGAAATGGCTCCAACGCATCCAGGACGCCTCCACGCGCCTGATCCTCGACATCCTTTGCCGCAGCCACATCACACCCCACCTGAGAGACCTGCACTGGCTCCCTGTCAACAAGAGGATAACCTTCAAACTCCTCATCCACGCACACAAGGCACTACACAACACCGGACCAGCGTACCTCAACAGCCGACTCAGCCTCTACACCCACACCCGCCAGCTCCGCTCCGCAGACCGTTCCCTCGCCACCCTCCCCTCATCTGAAGAGTGACCGCCGGCGGCAGATCATTCTCCCACCTCGCCGCCACGACATGGAACACCCCCCCCATCCGCCTACTTCAGACCGAAGACCTTCTGACCTTCAGAAGACTTCTCAAGACCTGGCTCTTCGAACAGTAGCAGCTTCCCCCCCTAGCGCCTTGAGACCCTCACGGGTATGTAGTGTATTTTACAAATGCTATGATTGATTGATTGATTGATTGCTTGAACATACCAATTCAAAATCATCATGATCATCCTTCGCTTCAACAATCTTGTTGCTGACTGAAGGTAACCGAGATAAACAATCAGCAAGGAGATTTCTTTTGCCTGGTACATACTCAATGCTAAAGTTGTGTTCCATAAGTCTGAATTGCCATCTCGCAATTCTAGAGATAGCTTTCCCTCCCCCTTTAGTGGTAAACAGGTCAATAAGGGGTTTATGGTCAACACGTCCCAAAGTTTGAACCATACAAGTAATGCTTGAAAAGAGTGATGCCTCACCAACATGCAAGAACTTCGCGATCAATCATGGAGTAAGAAGGCTCAGCTCCATGCAAACTCCTCGAGGAAAATGCAATGACCTCATCTTTGCCATCTCTATTTTGCAAAAGGTCGGCACCTAAACCTTTTTGGCTGGCATCAGTCATGATTATGGTTTTGTCACAAGGATCAAACGCTTTACGGGGAAGAGCATGAGCTGCTTCATGTTTGATTAAATTAAATTCCTTAGTGCATGCATCATTCCAAGAAAAACGGACGTACTCCCTGAGAAGAGATCTAATGTTGTAAGTTTAAAATGCAAAATTGGGAATAAAACGGGAATAAAATTCCATGAGGCCCATAAAAGACCTTAATTGATCCATGTAGCTTGGAATGCCAAAGTCTTCAATGGCTTTAACCAGGCTGTGTTTGGGTTGCACACCATCAGAAGATAACATACCCCTGTTGTATAGCATTTTAGGACACTAGTGTAATTTTCTTGATTCATGCCCTTATATAGGTATAAATCACCATGTCCTTATATAGGCATAGAAATCATAACCATATTAAGACATAGCTCTTGCAGTCCAAATACGGCATGGCTACTTCCAAAAAATCCACAACGATTTCTTGGAAAACTCGGCTTCAGCAGTAAGGGACTTCCCCTTGCTTGAATATTGATTTGTCCAAGAAGTCATGGAGTTTTCAAAGAACTGAGACTCTTTGATGACGTTATTGTGTCCACCTTTACGTCAAACTCGACACCTTCAAGGTATAAATATGCCCACACTTGCCATAGCAAACACACAGTGGTTTGGAGCAGTTCGACTATCTACTTGCCCGTTGCATCTCGCTACAGCAAGTGCTGAAGGAAGCCGACCCTCCAGCAGACGCACTGAGAGAGACGCTGTCTTTTCTCTTGCCGAGAAATCCAGCTCCAGTGTTTCCAAGCTCCCCTTGTGGGTTGTTGGGAAATCGAGTCCCGAGACTGACCTCCTTCATTCTAAACCAAGGTACGGAGCGGATTAGACCCTAAGAGAAATCTTGGATATATTCTTGGCAAAAGAATACTAAACTTATGCTACACCACACTTACTTCTTCCCTCGTACTAGACTTAGGTTAGGTACATCGGGGAAGGCGTATTTTAGAAGCACCAGTTGAGAATTTTTAGTCTTTATTTATTTATGTATGTATTTTATGGCTTAGAAACCATACCATGCTTTTACAGTATTATTTTATAATACTCTTCTTGCTGTATGCATTATACTTTACAGCCAGTATCTCGATTGTAGCAGTTCATTTCTTCTGCATGAGAAAGAAGACTGTTCAATAAATACTTTTATTGAAAATGCCAGATGTAGAACTGTTAGCTTAGCTAAAACAATTAATTAAAATACATAGACAATTGGTACAATATGTCATGTGGACTCTAACAGTCCAACCGACTATCAGGATTCCACAGCAAACCCGTCATCAAGGGAACACAAATAAAATTACACCACGGCTATACAATCAGTCATTGGTAAATTACCCACACAAAAAGGGAACAAATTCCATTCTGGTTAGCTCAAAAAATTACTCAGATCGAGGCAGTATTTCCCGATAGTACACCTCATGAGAAACACAGGATTCTAACAATCTGTTTACAAATGGGTATCGCACCACACCAGGAGGACTGTGACACTTGGGGTACTGTCTTTGCTGCAATCTATACAAAAACACATGGTGTTCCATCCATGGTGGTAATACCAGACGTCCTGAAACAGATTAAAAATGAATACGGGGCAGAGCCTGCTTTAAATCTCGGTATGAAGTTACTGAAGGATTTCAAACAGGTCTCAGCTATAATATTAGCTAATATTAAAGGTGAAGCAGCATCCGTGGCAATCTGCCAAAAACTAAAAGAACTTGATGTAACTGAGAAACCATAGGAACTGGCCAGAATAATCGAAAAATCCTATGAAGAACTAGGTAGAGATAGTTTGGGAGGGAAACCACTAAAGCCCAAACTGACAGAAAATCCTGAAAAAGTTTTTATTAAAAATACACTCACTACTCCTAAAAGGAAGTGGGAAAATACTAGATAGACTCTTCCTAAAGAGAAGCATTCTCAATCCAGAGGTAGGTCTCCTCAAAAGGAGCCCTCTGAAAAGAGGTATAACCTCAGAAACAGGGATAATTTGAGAAAACCTGATAGATATCAAGATACCAATACACTTTCCTCTCGTACCTTTCAGACTTCCTCGCAGAAATCCGAAAGAAGAGGACGATCAGAACACAAGGACGAACGCGTGAAGTCCAAAGACGATCAACACGTTCCAAAAAATAAGAAAACTCAATTCACCAAGAAGAAGGTAGCAAGTCCAAAAATCAGACATGCCGAGGATCTTGAGGACACAACTCAAGAATGGGGAGTGGGCCCAGACAATGCTGGACAGCGCAGCAGAAGTTGCCAAAGCTCGCAAGATCCTGAAGGATCATCTGGAGACAGTGGACCTGAATGAACACATTCAGGTTGAAACTGCCGATACCAGGGTTAGTGTACCCCATAAGTTATATGAAGTAACGCTACGGATATAGGGGGACATAACTAGAAAAATAAAAGCACTCTACTGGGAAAAACTATCTAAGGGTTATGACATCCTTCTGGCTGAAAAAGACTGACCACCTGAATTTGTCAGGGAGTGCCCACATGGCGAAGAGATCATTATGCCAGCTTTCTCCAACCACATTCCAATTCATTTAAAATATACTTATGCCAGGAAATGTTTTTGTATCCAAATTTTCAACCAAAAGTCATCTAATCAAAAAGTCTATCATCACTCACTGGCAGATACTTCAATTGGAATCCGACTTCAATACCAATTTCAATGAATTGCCAATTTTTGCGTACCAACGTGCAAAAAATTTACGAACAATGATAAAACCTCGCACCATTCATCCTACTGTTTACAAAGGAACAATCCCTTGTCATAACTGTCAAAATTGTCACAACATAATCCCAGGGAACAGTATCACTCATCCCAGCAAAGGCACGCAAATTTTGTTACAAGTTAATGCTACATGTGATACCACGAACGTTGTGTATTTATTGAAGTCTCCCTGCGGACTACCCTACGTGGGGAAAACTGAACGCAAGATCAAAACCAGACTAAATGAACACCGGAGTAACATCAGAAATAAAAATTTGAAATCTTGTGTTTCTGCTCACTTCACACAACAGAATCATAACATCAGCCAAATTCGTTTCCTGATTCTAGAGACAGTCAACAAACCGGAGGGCATAGACCCAAGAAAACATCTCCTCCAGAGAGAATTGTATTGGATATTCAAATTGGGCTCAGCCCACCCCAAAGGACTCAATGAACGTCTGAAATTCAGCAGTTTCCTTTAACTTGCATCTTCAGTCTTGTCTACTTTATCTCGTTGGTTCCTCTTTCTGTCTGCATTCTCATACTCCATCCACATTCCTTCGTTTTACATTCGCTCTCCCTTTCACTACTACATATTTTCCCTTCCTTTTCATCTTGAATTCCACTCACATCTATCTTCACTCTATCCTATCAATTTCTTAATTTACACCTAATTGCCTGCACTTTTCAGTTGCATTTTTTACATTGTACTTTTTCCAACTTTATTACTCTGGTTCCAGTTTCCTTCATCTCTTTCCTATTTTTTCACACTTAATTTTTTCATTAATTACTCTGCCTTTTCTTTTTTCTTATCTTCATTCCTATACACTTTTCTTCCCCTTTTTTAAATTTTTTTTTTACTGTTTTTACTGCTTTGATATTGTTTGCTGTTTATGAGACACTTCATCCCACAGGTACATCACTCCATGTATAGGATTTATTTGTATGACCACGTTGCTCATTGCATACAATCATAGTATTTCTTTTTAATATTGCTCATTCATTTTTTTTCATAAAGTTTCTTCATTGATCGCATATTCGTTCATCACCCTCCGGACCCACCATCACAGTCCACTTTCTATTTCCTATGTTTATGACTTCATGCGCATGCACCAAGTTCCTTATCACTTCCGCACTCCCAGGGCGGCAATTCACTGTGTTTGCAGCTATTAAACTCACGCGCCTACCGCGTTTCACTTGAGGTAAGCTTTACCGGCACGATACATATTATCTTTTAAATGACACACCCGGCGTCGCTTTTATCACGTTTGCAGCCTTTGAACCTTCACGTTCACCGTGTCACACTTTGGGCCAGTTTTACCGGCATGCTACGTTTTCACCACATCGAATATTGGGTTACTCACGCGCACTTTTCAGTGATTTCACTCGTTAAACTCCATTCATTGCTCAGATGCCACATTATCGATTTTCTTCCTAGTACTGCATGGCATAATCACCTCACGCGTGGGGCTTTTCAACTGCACCTTTTAATTTCGAGAATTCTAATGTGCTCTTTTCACTATTATCTACTTTTCTTGCACCAACCTTAGACCGTAATTTTGAACCCCACGTTCACCTTATTGTTTGTAACCATAAGCTGTCTCCATTTTTTTAGATTACTCTTAATTCACTCGGGCCCTGATTAGTAAACATCGCATTTTCCTCCTTTTTCATAGAACACACTGACCCCCTGAAGAAGAGCTTTCAAGCTCGAAATGCATCGGGGATATTGACTCATGTTGTTCTCAATCATGATATATTGAACTTTTGTGACCATGGAAGCATTACGCTACGTTTAATTTGAGATATCCTTATCTAAGGGATTACTTTTAATTTGGAAGGATGAATTATACACATCATACCACGAAGTGAATAAAAGTTTGAACTTTTTGAATATCTTTGTTTAACTTGCATTTATCCAGCACATAGGAGTGCTCAGGTTCTTCACCTTACGCCTGTAAGGTCGTTCTAGTTACATTGATCTTTTTCCCCACCCGGAAAGATGGGGTTCATCCTGAGCACCCTGAATGATTGAACACTATTGATTACCTTTAGGACTATCATAGTTACTGTGGAGTGCAGCGGACCTCATTTATTTGCGAAGAGATCATTATGCCAGCCTTCTCCAATCATATTCCTATTCATAAAAAATACACTTATGCCAGAAAATGGGCTGTAGCACAGGCTCCAGCACTATATAAAAATCATGTGGGATGGGATGAGGACTCTCCTCACCACAAGATCCAGTTAAAAATCAACCTACTGCTCAGAGGCTGTATCCAGTTAAGCAAGAAGCTAAGAAACAGGTCAGGTAGATCTTAGATCAACTTGAATACCAAGGGGTGATTGAAACATGCACCTCGTCCATGAACAATCCTTTGTTTCCTGTGTCCAAACCAGACAATACATATCGTCTAGTTTTGGACTACAGACATTTAAATTATTGTTGCAAAACTTTTGCAGTACAAAATGCACACAGTGCAGCACTGATGAATAACATTGTGCGCAAAAAATATAAAACAACATTAGATATTTCAAACGGTTTCTTCTGTCAAAATATCGCACCTGAAAGCAGGTACTTGACCGCTTTCTCAATTATGGGGACACGGATCACTTCTGACGTCTCCCACAGGGATTCACGAATAGTCCAGGGTTATTTTCAGCTAGAGTAACAGAGTTACTACAAACGTATGATGATGAGGCATTATCTTATGTCGATGACATCTATCTTACAGACGATGATTTGGACAGGCACTTGAACAGGGTAATTACCATAATACATGGCTTCGCCTCTGAAGGGTACAAATTCAATTTTAAGAAATCAAGAATTGCCCACCTCAATGTCCTATTCCTAGGATACGAACTTTCAAGTGAAGGCAAAAGCCTGGCAGCAAACTTTTTAGAAAAATGTGCGCTGCTGCAACCTCCAAAAACACTGAAAAACCTACAGTCAGTTCTAGGATTCCTGAATTTGGGAAGAACTTAAATTCTGAACTAGGCAGAAAGGGTTAAACCTCTCTACGAACGAATCAAACCTGATTTCAAACAAACTAATTGGACTCAAAAACATACAGAAATGTTGCGTTCTGTGCAATCAGACATGTTAGCAAAAACCCATTTACAGACACGCGTAAACTAATGTAACCTTGTAATCCGAATCATCCCAGGGAGATGCGGATTCACATACCTAACCTTTAATGGAGGTGAAAAGGTACCAATAGCTAACAAATCACACTTGTACACACAAGCTAAAATGAAATTCACTTCAACTGAAAAAATTCTGACAGCGGTTCAAACTGCAGTAGCAAAAGAGAGAGCCCTCGCGCAGGGAAAATGCATAAAGGTCATTAGTCCTGTACCTGCCTTAGAGGCAGTGACAAAAGCGAGCATTCCAAATGCAAAAGTTTTACATCCGAGATGGATACAATGGGTTAATTCTCTTACTGCAACAGACGTTGAATACGTTTTTGACCCCTACTTGAAAACTCAAGAATTTCTACAATATGAACAAGAATCTCCTCTCCCCACTGAGATTCTGCCTCTAGAACATTACGGATGTATAATTTATACAGACGGATCAGCGCAACCCGCAATTGGGGGAATACAAGCTTATAGTGCAGCGTGTGCGATTGTTTAAGGTCGCTGGTGTGATGGTAAGTTCAGACCTATGGTCACAAAAACTCAATCCCTCAGAGACTGTACAGCTCAGCGAGATGAACTACAGGCTTTCAAGATGGCGCTTGGAAGTAACAATTGCGTATTCCCCACACTCATAGTGTGCGATTCGTATTACTGCGTTCAGTCTTACAATGAATACTTGCAGAACTGGGTTCAAAACAGCTTCAAAGATGCAAAAGGTGGCACAATCAAGCATAAGTTGCTTTGGGAAGAAGTAGTTCTGTTACAGAAAGAACTACAAAAGACTCACGTGATCCATACACTGAGTCATCAGCGTGATGGCGTTCACGTTGCAGGGAATTAATGGCTGATGAAGCCGCAAAGGCAGCTGTGCAAACGGCTTCCGTAGCTGCAATCACTCGTTCAAAAAAAAAAAAAACAGTGAAACAATGTTAGCTGTCAATGCCAAAAGCGAAGGCGGCGGAGCTGCGTTACCTCTAAACTATCTACTCGAATATTCATACATAATTGATGCCAACTCCGTTCCCTTTGCTCGAATCCCTGGAGTGGGGATAGGGTAATTCCAAACAGGAATCGGAGAGGTGCTTTGATTCAAGAAGCACATATGGGAGAGGGTCTGATACATCAAGGGATCTCAAAATCTCTACTAGAATTAAAAGAGATGTACTGGTGGCCAGGGATGAGCGCCCACATTTATGAATTTGGAATTAATTGCGATGTCTGTTACAGAGATCACAGCTTAGAGCGCCGCCAGATTCCTGACTACAGTGTAGCCAGCCCAGTACAGACACCAATCTTAGATAGCATTAGACTATCCACGCTAAGACGTCCATATGGACAAAAGCGGTCCCACAACTATTAGGACAAGATTCTTTTGGATATGGCCTCAGCGCTCGGCGGACGCCCGAACTGTTATAAAAGATTTGTGAGTTTTTATCGGCACATACGCAATCGGCACGCTACATTCTGACCAGCGTTTAGCTCTCAAGCTTACAGGGAGGCCATGGCCAGCTTGGGCGTTGCATTGCGGTACCCTAGTCCATTCCATCCTGAGGGAAATCTGATTGTGGAAAGAAAAAACTGTGACATAAAGCAATCTATAACAGCTAGGGTATTAGGCTTGGGTGACGGGTGGGTCAAACATCTAATAAGTGTCCAACGTAGTCTTAACAACCTGCCAAGAAATTCTCTGGGTGGAATCACTCCATATGAAATCCTTTTTGGTACTAGAATGATGGTCGAAGACCTCGATTGTCATACTTCAGTGGTAGAACAAAAACCCTTTGATATCAAAGACCGTTTGGCTGTTTTACAGGACTTAAATGAAAGAAGAAGAAGTCTAAGCAACACCATACAGAAGCCAACGACCACTGAAGAAAAACCACCTGTCCCAGCAAGACCTGTACGGATTCCAAAAATTGGGGATCTGGTCAGAGAGAAAATAGCGGATAAGAAGGAATTTGGGCCTTCTTACAGAAAACCAGTACCTGTACTAGCAGTCTACGGATCAAGAACAGTGTTACTGCCGCCCCTTGCTGGAAGAAAGGAGAACCGGTCCGTATCAATTGACCTGGTAAAACCACACCATGTGGCCGATAATAAGTAGTAGGCCCAGTGGACTCCAAAGATGTAGCAGACGACCAAATCTTGCTACTATCCAAGAGGTTCAAACTGAAAGACTCATCACCTTTGAAGAATCTGCAGTAAGAAAAGAAGGACTATGCAACAAAGCCATGGAACTTGTGCCTCTTGAGAACCAAATAACAGTTCGTCAAGAAACTTCCGTCTACAATGATGTAGCATCTGACTATACTAATATGCCAAGGGAACAAGCAGCTCCAGCGATTTCAAATAATCCGGATGCGATACCAACAATTGACAGAACTGCCTCTGGCTATTTCATTAATTTTGATACGTTTTCTGAGGATCCCAGTGAGCCCGAAACAACGACAGCAAATAAAACTTTCAAGGAACAAGTAACAGAACTTTTTCACCAGCTTGCAAATACATATCTGGTTTCACCATGGGTTGAATTTTGGATTGTGTTAGGTGTACTTTTTCTCCAACTATGGCTCATTCTTGTTTTAAGTTTGGGAAAGCTGATAGATGGGAAATATAGTAAAATGGACACAGCAAGTAAGAACATCAACTTGCTCCTGAAGCCACACAAATAATCTCATCGTGAACAAAGAGACCTGTCATCAGTGAACATCACAGCCGTTCCTCTACCTGGTGGTATAGCATGGGACAGAACTGATTATGACATTTATGGTCCTGTCGAGCTGCTGAAGATTCCACACCAATTTAAGGTTTCCTTGAGGGATTTTGTTTCACCCAGTACATTTTCTGATGAATGGGACTTTGAGACTGTTATACCGTTAACCGCGGCCAAGTTTTTTCGCGGCAGTGTGGCCGTTTTAAAGAGCGGGCGGGGCTGCGTCGGCAGTTGAACGTGCGCAGCAACAGCCAGGTAGTGCTCCGAACGTTCAAACACCGACGGCAGCACTTAACGGGTTAATAACATGATGGCAGACTTAGAAATGTCAGCAAAATTTGCAAAACATGAATACTTAGAAGGTTCATCAGATTATGAACAAATGTATTGTTTTAACCATTTTGGTCACCATTATTTGCACAAATCTGCAAACCCTAGAAATGTTTTAACTTATAATCAATGGGAACATTGTGCAACGCCACCAAAGGGTAGCTCAAAAACATTTTATGAAAAATGTACCCACTTCTCAGGTTTTAATGTCACAAATCCAGAAACATTTTACTTCAAAAATGTTAATAAGACAGGCATGAAAAGTATGTTGACTAATACTAAGCAAATTTATTCTGCGGCCTTTATGCTCAATTGTCCACATTAGGTTTTGACTTTTAGAAAGACAACATTGAGACAAAAACTGTCTGGGGCACAAAAGACTGGCAGGTGCAAGGGTTAGAAGCCTTATATAGAGCGTGCATCATCCCAGAACAAATTCTGTTTTTAAATGAAACTGTTCAACAGACATATTGTCTTGGCCTGGCTAAGATAAAAGACTTAAACAAACCGTTCATACCTAAACCCACACCTGATAGTAATCGAACTACAGATGAGGAGGTAGACGTAAATTATATTTTACAACAATCCTGATTGGATAAAATGGTTAATCTGGCCCACAGACACGAATAACTGTCAATATAGATTCCTGAACATGACACAAGGGTTTACAGTAACTAGGCCAGATCCAAGATATATCCAGAGACAGCATCCAGAGATAATAACAACTTACAGTGTAGGAAAACTGTGCCTTGAGTGGCTACAAAAATCTGCATTCCCAGATATAAAACAACACTAATTTTTACTTAAAGATGGCATTGATTTGAGAGAATTCTTACTAGGACCTCGCAAACAACGTCATAAACGTTTCATAAACGTTTCATATACGCCGGTATTTACGATGCTTATAATGAAGCATGAAAAGTCACGCAAATGGAAACTGCAGAACGAATACAAGAAATTGATCGTATTAATTTAGAGAAAGCTCTCTCTGTAGTTGACAATGGGTTAACAACTCTGTCATCCAGAATGTATTCTTTGGACAGCATTGTTTACTGGATTTAACCTTACAGATAAACAAATCTCTTTGGCACAGAGGGGAGCAGACTATACGGTGCTGAGCATAGAAAAACTGGAAAGATTACCATTAACCGTTTCTGAGAAACCAGCCGTTGAATGGATAATACATGGCACCATCACAATACCAGTGATGATTTCCAGTTTCAGTTTTGCTTGAAACACATACCAGCAGGCCTATATGAAAGGTTGGGTAAAGAAGACATACAGTCGACCTGGGATTTACCATACACACACAAATGTTGCAGTGGGGAAAAGGAGGTATTTCTTAGTGGTAAAAATTAGAAAACCACATTGAGCTGTACACTTCTATGTCAGGGCATTCATTTACATGGAGCCTGTGATGGTTCCTCAGGCAACTTTATCATGCCACCTGCAGGGTTACCCGGCAGCAGTGATAGATCCAATTTTTAGGCAGCTTTCCAATGGGAGCTACATAATGTTGAATGATCACAACTGTTGTGGAATGATGCCAGGAATAGCCTATCTTGTTAGTGTGTCAGCCAGGGTCACTTGCTGTCTGCAAGTATTGTTTCCTAAAACTAAGGCAGATGGGGAGTCGCCGCTATGGCCTTCACTGAACATCTCTTCTATACGAAATGATACTTTAAGCAGAATGAAAGCCATTATTTTACAAAAAACTGTGCCACTGACCTCGACCAGAGAGACGTATGATCTGCAAGTTGCAAGGTCCTCTGCAGAGATACATGCCTTATTATCAACAAACTGCCCCATACATTTCGCAGAAATGTTAGGTCATATCTTAAACATGTCTGATACCAGTGGTATTGTACATGTATTTAAGGCGAATTGTTCTGGACTGTTAGCACCCTTTGAAGCAGTCCTAGGCATTTTCCCAAACTTCGTGCACTCTGTGTTCGGCGGTCTGCCTCTCATCTTAGGACTCGTAGCAGGGATACTATTTTTTTCCTTCTGCTCCGTTATGGCAAGTCCAGTCACTGGCGATACCCTGATTACCATGGAGAACACTCTACTGGCAATGCAGTATCGTGAACGCATAACAGATTCTTGGCTTGGCTCGTTTGAGAGATCTGAATACCACGTGGTTCCTATCGTTCAGACCAATCTGGCAAGATTGCATCTTACCTGTTCTACGATGCCTGCTGTGTGGAGAGGAATGCGTGTTGCATATATGTCTAACACTTCCATCAGCTCTGCCAAAGGATAATAATAATAATAATAATCCACATTTGTAAAGCGCACAATCACCCGTAAGGGTCTCTAGGCGCTAGGGGCCGTCGGGAAGATTAAGCAAGCTATTGCCCAGAGTCACATGGAGCTGGGCTAACCTGCCGCCGGAGCCGGGGATCGAACCGTGAGCCCCAGATTCCAGCGTCAGTCGCCCTGGCCGCGGCGCCACACCTCTTGTTGACGCTTTGCTTGGTTCGGTAACGGTTCATGCATTGTGTTGCCCCCAACGGCTACCAATCCTGATGACGGCATTCATTGAGGTCTCACCGGCAATTCCAGCTGAGAGTGAGATACGTGGACCAACAGGCACACAGGTACTATCTACTGCGAACATTGCTAATGCGACGGACGCTGACGGCGATGCTTCTCATCTGTGTACGATTGATCTACTTAATGAAGTGGTTCAACTTTTACCTACTGTGGTAGACGATTTCTTAGCCAGCTTAGAAGATTTAATGTTTTCTCCTGACACCGAGAATAACTTTTGAAATTAGCACACAGCGTTCCATCAACTTTGAATTTGACCTTCGTTTTTCAAAACAAAAAACTCCTAACTTTGGAACTCTATTTTTCTACGATTTGATTTGACTTTTTTCCAAAGATGAACTTTGGCACAAAGTAATCTGCTTAAAGTAGAACTATTCTTAGAGAACAAGAATTCTTTGAATACTTCCTAGAAGCAATATTTACCTTATCCACAAACCAAAACAGCTTACATATTCTGCTATGGGATGGTCTCTATCGTTTTCTTCTGTATTTAGTGCCATTTCATAAATGTAATTTTTTATGATTCATTCAGTTAGCATATTTTATGCTTACAATGAAATCATTGCTTTTATATGCATACAGTATTAATGCTCATTTTCGTGTGCAACCATTTAAAATGCATTTCTACTTGCCCGACGCATCTCGCTACAGCAAGTGCCGAAGGAAGCCGACCCACCAGCAGACGCACTGAGAGAGACGCTGTCTTTTCTCTTGCCGAGAAATCCAGCTCCAGTGTTTCCAAGCTCCCCTTGCGGGTTGTTGGGAAATCGAGTCCCAAGACTAACCTCCTTCATTCTAAACCAAGGTACGGAGCTGATTAGACCCTAAGAGAAATCTTGGATAGATTTTTGGCAAAAGAATACTAAACTTATGCTACACCACACTTACTTCTTCCCTTGTACTAGACTTAGATTAGGTACATCGGGGTAGGCGTATTTTAGAAGCACCAGTTGAGTCCTTTTTAGTCTTTATTTATTTATGTATGTGTTTTATGGCTTAGAAACCATACCATGCTTTTACAGTATTATTTTATAATACTCTTCTTGCTGTATGCATTATACTTTACAGCCAGTATCGCGATTGTAGCAGTTCATTTCTTCTGCATGAGAAAGAAGACTGTTCAATAAATACTTTTATTGAAAATGCCAGATGTAGAACTGTTAGCTTAGCTAAAACAATTAATTAAAATACATAGACAATTGGTACAATATGTCATGTGGACTCAAACAGTCCAATCGACTATCAGGATTCCACAGCAAACCCTTCATCAAGGGAACACAAATAAAATTACACCACAGGCTGTACAATCAGTCATTGGTAAATTACCCACAAAAAGGGAACAAATTCCATTCTGGTTAGCTCAAAAAATTACTCAGATCGAGGCAGTATTTCCCGATAGTACACCTCATGAGAAACACAGGATTCTAACAATCTGTTTACCAATGGGTATCGCACCACACCTGGAGGACTGTGACACTTGGGGTACTTCTTTGCTGCAATCTACACAAAAACACATGGTATTCCATCTATGGTGGTAATACCAGACGTCCTAAAACAGATTAAAAATGAATACGGGGCAGAGCCTGCTTTAAATCTCGGTATGAAGTTACTGAAGGATTTCAAACAGGTCTCAGCTATAATATTAGCTAATATTAAAGGTGAAGCAGCATCCATGGCAATCTGCCAAAAACTAAAAGAACTTGATGTAACTGAGCAACCAAAGGAACTGGCCAGAATAATAGAAAAATCCTATGAAGAACTAGGTAGAGATAGTTTGGGAGGGAAACCACTAAAGCCCGAACTGACAGAAAATCCTGAAAAAGTTTTTATTAAAAATACACTCACTACTCCTAAAAGGAAATGGGAAAATACTAGACAGACTCTTCCTAAAGAGAAGCATTCTCAATCCAGAGGTAGGTCTCCTCAAAAGGAGCCCTCTGAAAAGAGGTATAACCTCAGAAACAGGGATAATTTGAGAAAACCTGATAGATATCAAGATACTGATACACGTTCCTCTCGTACCTTTCAGGCTTCCTCGCAGAAATCCGAAAGAAGAGGACGATCAGAACACAAGGACGAACGCGTGAAGTCCAAAGAAGATCAACACGTTCCAAAAATTAAGAAAACTCAATTCACCAAGAAGAAGGTAGCAAGTCCAAAAATCACACATGCCGAGGATCTTGAGGACACAACTCAAGAACGGGGAGTGGGCCCAGACAATGCTGGACAGCGCAGCAGAAGTTACCAAAGCTCGCAAGATCCTGAAGGATCATCTGGAGACAGTGGACCTGAATGAACACATTCAGGTTGAAACTGCCGATACCAGGGTTAGTGTACCCCATAAGTTATATGAAGTAACGCTACGGATATAGGGGGACATAACTAGAAAAATAAAAGTACTCTTTTGTGAAAAACTATCTAAGGGTTATGACATCCTTCTGGCTGAAAAAGACTGACCACCTGAATTTGTCAGGGAGTGCCCACATGGCAAAGAGATCATTATGCCAGCTTCCTCCAACCACATTCCAATTCATTTAAAATATACTTATGCCAGGAAATGTTTTTGTATCCAATTTTTCAGCCAAAAGTCATCTAATCAAAAAGTCTATCATCACTGACTGGCAGATACTTCAATTGGAATCCGACTTCAATACCATTTTCAATGAATTGTCAATTTTTGCGTACCAACGGGCAAAAAATGTACGAACAATGATAAAACCTCGCACCATTCATCCTACTGTTTACAAAGGAACAATCCCTTGTCATAACTGTCAAAATTGTCACAACATAATCCCAGGGAACAGTATCACTCATCCCAGCAAAGGCACGCACATTTTGTTACAAGTTAATGCTACGTGTGATACCACGAACGTTGTGTATTTATTGAAGTGTCCCTGCGGACTACCCTACGTGGGGAAAACTGAACGCAAGATCAAAACCAGACTAAATGAACACCGGAGTAACATCAGAAATAAAAATTTTAAATCTTGTGTTTCTGCTCACTTCACACAACAGAATCATAACATCAGCCAAATTCGTTGCCTGATCCTAGAGACAGTCAACAAACCGGCGGGCATAGACCCAAGAAAACATCTCCTCCAGAGAGAATTGTATTGGATATTCAAATTGGGCTCAGCCCACCCTAAAGGACTCAATGAACGTCTGGAATTCAGCAGTTTCCTTTAACTTGCATCTTCAGTCTTGTCTACTTTATCTCGTTGGTTCCTCTTTCTGTCTGCATTCTCATACTCCATCCACATTCCTTCGTTTTACATTCGCTCTCCCTGTCACTACTACACATTTTCCCTTTTTTTCATCTTGAATTCCACTCACATCTATCTTCACTCTATCCTCTCAATTTCTTCATTTACACCTGATTGCCTGCACTTTTCAGTTGCATTTTTTACATTGTACTTTTTCCAACTTTATGACTCTGGTTACAGTTTCCTTCATCTCTTTCCTATTTTTTCACACTTTATTTTTTCATTAATTACTCTCCCTTTTCTTTTTTCTCATCTTCATTCCTACACACTTTTCTTACCCTTTTTAATTTTTTTTTACTGTTTTTACTGCTTTGATATTGTTTGCTGTTTATGAGACACTTCATCCCACAGATACATCACTCCATGTATAGGATTTATTTGTATGACCACTTTGCTCATTGCATCCAATCATAGTATTTCTTTATAATATTGCTCATTCATTTTTTTTCATAAAGTTTCTTCATTGATCGCATATTCATTCATCACCCTCCGGACCCACCATCACAGTCCACTTTCTATTTCCTATGTTTATGACTTCATGCGCATGCACCAAGTTCCTTATCACTTCCGCACTCCCAGGGCGGTGATTCACTGTGTTTGCAGCTATTAAACTCACGTGCCTACCGCGTTTCACTTGAGGTAAGCTTTACCGGCACGATACGTATTATCTTTTAAATGACACACCCGGCGTCGCTTTTATCACGTTTGCAGCCTTTGAACCTTCACGTTCACGTGTCACACTTTGGGCCAGTTTTACCGGCATGCTACGTTTTCACCACATCGAATATTGGGTTACTCACGCGCACTTTTCATTGATTTCACTCGTTAAACTCCATTCATTGCTCAGATGCCACATTATCGATTTTCTTCCTAGTACTGCATGGCATAATTACCTCACACGTGGGGCTTTTCAACGGCACCTTTTAATTTCGAGAATTCTAATGTGCTCTTTTCACTATTATCTACTTTTCTTGCACCAACCTTAGACCGTAATTTTTAACCCCACGTTCACCTTATTGTTTGTAACCATAAGCTGTCTCCATTTTTTTAGATTACTCTTAATTCACTCGGGCCCTGATTAGTAAACATCGCATTTTCCTCCTTTTTCCTAGAACACACTGACCCCCTGAAGAAGAGCTTTCAAGCTCGAAATGCATCGGGGATATTGACTCATGTTGTTCTCAATCATGATATATTGAACTTTTGTGACCATGGAAGCATTACGCTACGTTTAATTTGAGATATCCTTATCTAAGGGATTACTTTTGATTTGGAAGGATGAATTATACACATCTTACCACGAAGTGAATAAAACTTTGAACTTTTTGAATATCTTTGTTTAACTTGCATTTATCCAGCACATAGGAGTGCTCAGGTTCTTCACCTTACGCCTGTAAGGTCCTTCCACTTACATTGATCTTTTGCCCCACCCGGACAGATGGGGTTCACCCTGAGCACCCTGAATGATTGAACACTATTGATTACCTTTAAGACTATCATAGGTACTTTGGAGTGCAGCCGACCTCATTTATTTGCGAAGAGATCATTATGCCAGCCTTCTCCAATCATATTCCTATTCATAAAAAATACACTTATGCCAGAAAATGGGCTGTAGCACAGGCTCCAGCACTATATAAAAATCATGTGGGATGGGATGAGGACTCTCCTCACCACAAGATCCAGTTAAAAATCAACCTACTGCTCAGAGGCTGTATCCAGTTAAGCAAGAAGCTAAGAAACAGGTCAGGTAGATCTTAAATCAACTTGAATACCAAGGGGTGATTGAAACATGCACCTCGTCCATGAACAATCCTTTGTTTCCTGTGTCCAAACCAGACACTACATATCGTCTAGTTTTGGACTACAGACATTTAAATTATTGTTGCAAAACTTTTGCAGTACAAAATGCACACAGTGCAGCACTGATGAATAACATTGTGCGCAAAAAATATAAAACAACATTAGATATTTCAAACGGTTTCTTCTGTCAAAATATCACACCTGAAAGCAGGTACTTGACTGCTTTCTCAATTATGGGGACACACCGTCACTTCTAGCGTCTCCCACAGGGATTCACGAATAGACCAGGGTTATTTTCAGCTAGAGTAACAGAGTTACTACAAACGTATGATGATGAGGCATTATCTTATGTCGATGACATCTATCTTACAGACGATGATTTGGACAGGCACTTGAACAGGGTGATTACCATAATACTTGGCTTCGCCTCTGAAGAGTACAAATTCAATTTTAAGAAATCGAGAATTGCCCACCTCAATGTCCTATTCCTAGGATACGAACTTTCAATTGAAGGCAAAAGCCTGGCTTCAAACTTTTTAGAAAAATGTGCGCTGCTGCAACCTCCAAAAACACTGAAAAACCTACAGTCAGTTCTAGGATTCCTGAATTTGGGAAGAACTTAAATTCTGAACTACGCAGAAAGGGTTAAACCTCTCTACGAACGAATCAAACCTGATTTCAAACAAACTAATTGGACTCAAAAACACACAGAAATTTTGCGTTCTGTGCAAACAGACATGTTAGCAAAAACCCATTTACAGACACGCGTAAACTAATGTAACCTTGTAATCCGAATCATCCCAGGGAGATGCGGATTCACATACCTAACCTTTAATGAAGGTGAAAAGGTACCAATAGCTAACAAATCACACTTGTACACACAAGCTGAAATGAAATTCACTTCAACTGAAAAAATTCTGACAGCGGTTCAAACTGCAGTAGCAAAAGAGAGAGCCCTCGCGCAGGGAAAACGTATAAAGGTCATTAGTCCTGTACCTGCCTTAGAGGCAAAGACAAAAGCGAGCATTCCGAATGCTAAAGTTTTACATCCGAGATGGATACAATGGGTTAATTCTCTTACTGCAACATACGTTGAATAAGTTTTTGACCCCTACTTGAAAACTCAAGAATTTCTACAATATGAACAAGAATGTCCTCTGCCTCTAGAACATTACGGATGTATAATTTATACCGACGGTTCAGCGCAACCCGCAATTGGGGGAATACAAGCTTATAGTGCAGCGTGTGCGATTGTTAAAGGTCGCTGGTGTGATGGTAAGTTCAGACCTATGGTCACAAAAACTCAATCCCTCAGAGTCTGTACAGCTCAGCGAGATGAACTACAGGCTTTCAAGATGGCGCTTGAAAATAACGATCGCGAATTCCCCACACTCATAGTGTGCGATTCGTATTACTGCGTTCAATCTTACAATGAATACTTGCAGAACTGGGTTCAGAACAGCTTCAAAGATGCAAAATGTGGCACAATCAAGCATAAGTTGCTTTGGGAAGAAGTAGTTCTTTACAGAAAGAACTACAAAAGACTCACGTGATCCATACACTGAGTCATCAGCGTGATGGCG
The DNA here is from genome assembly GCF_964261635.1 of Lissotriton helveticus. Lineage (NCBI taxonomy): Eukaryota > Metazoa > Chordata > Amphibia > Caudata > Salamandridae > Lissotriton > Lissotriton helveticus. The sequence goes on from NC_136073.1 coordinate 559,490,071, forward strand.
TTCACGTTGCAGGGAATTAATGGCTGATGAAGCCGCGAAGGCAGCTGTGCGAACGGCTTCCGTAGCTGCAATCACTCGTTCAAAAAAAAAAAAATAGACGGTGAAACAATGTTAGCTATCAATGCCAAAAGCGAAGGCGGCTGAGCTGCGTTACCTCTAAACTATCTACTCGAATATTCGTACATAATTGATGCCAACTCCGTTCCCTTTGCTCGAATCCCTGGAGTGGGGGATAGGGTAATTCCAAACAGGAATCGGAGAGGTGCTTTGATTCAAGAAGCACACATGGGAGAGGGTCCGATACATCAAGGGATCTCAAAATCTCTACTAGAATTAAAAGAGATGTACTGGTGGCCAGGGATGAGCGCCCACATTTATGAATTTGGAATTAATTGCGATGTCTGTTACAGAGATCACAGCTTAGAGCGCCGCCAGATTCCTGACTACAGTGTAGCCAGCCCAGTACAGACACCATTGTTAGATAGCATTAGACTATCCACGCTAAGACGTCCATATGGATGGACAAAAGCGGTCCCACAACTATTAGGACAAGATTCATTTGGATATGGCCTCAGCGCTCGGCGGACGCCCGAACTGTTATCAAAGATTTGCGAGTTTTTATCGGCACATACGTAATCGGCACGCTACATTCTGACCAGCGTTTAGCTCTCGAGCTTACAGGGAGGCCATGGCCAGCTTGGGCGTTGCATTGCGGTACCCTAGTCCATTCCATCCTGAGGGAAATCCAATTGTGGAAAGAAAAAACTGTGACATAGAGCAATCTATAACTGCTAGGGTATTAGGCTCGGGTGACGGGTGGGTCAAACATCTAATAAGTGTCCAACGTAGTCTTAACAACCTGCCAAGGAAATCTCTGGGTGGAATCACTCCATATGAAATCCTTTTTGGTACTAGAATGATGGTCGAAGACCTCGATTGTCATACTTCAGTGGTAGAACAAAAACCCTTTGATATCAAAGACCGTTTGGCTGTTTTACAGGACTTAAATGAAACAAGAAGAAGTCTAAGCAACACCATACAGAAGCCAACGACCACTGAAGAAAAACCACCTGTCCCAGCAAGACCTGTATGGATTCCAAAAATTGGGGATCTGGTCAGAGAGAAAATAGCGGATAAGAAGGAATTTGGGCCTTCTTACAGAAAACCAGTACCTGTACTAGCAGTCTGCGGATCAAGAACAGTGTTACTGCCGCCCCTTGCTGGAAGAAAGGAGAACCGGTCCGTATCAATTGACCTGGTAAAACCACACCATGTGGCCGATAATAAGTAGTAGGCCCAGTGGACTCCAAAGATGTAGCAGACGACCAAATCTTGCTACTATCCAAGAGGTTCAAACTGAAAGACTCATCAACTTTGAAGAATCTGCAGTAAGAAAAGAAGGACTATGCAACAAAGCCATGGAACTTGTGCCTCTTGAGAACCAAATAACAGTTTGTCAAGAAACTTCCGTCTACAATGATGTAGCATCTGACTATACTAATATGTCAAGGGAACAAGCAGCTCCAGCGATTTCAAATAATCCGGATGCGATACCAACAACTGACAGAACTGCCTCTGGCTATTTCATTAATTTTGATACGTTTTCTGAGGATCCCAGTGAGCCCGAAACAACGACAGCAAATAAAACTTTCAAGGAACAAGTAACAGAACTTTTTCACCAGCTTGCAAATACATATCTGGTTTCACCATGGGTTGAATTTTGGATTGTGTTAGGTGTACTTTTTCTCCAACTATGGCTCATTCTTGTTTTAAGTTTGGGAAAGCTGATAGATGGGAAATATAGTAAAATGGACACAGCAAGTAAGAACATCAACTTGCTCCTGAAGCCACACAAATAATCTCATCGTGAACAAAGAGACCTGTCATCAGTGAACATCACAGCCGTTCCTCTACCTGGTGGTATAGCATGGGACAGAACTGATTATGACATTTATGGTCCTGTCGAGCTGCTGAAGATTCCACACCAATTTAAGGTTTCCTTGAGGGATTTTGCTTCACCCAGTACATTTTCTGATGATTGGGACTTTGAGACTGTTAACCCGTTAACCGCGGCCATTTTTTCGCGGCAGTGCGGCCGTTTTAAAGAGCGGGCGGGGCTGCGTCGGCAGTTGAACGTGCGCAGCACCAGCCAGGTAGTGCTCCGAACGTTCAACGGCCGACGGCAGCACTTAACGGGTTAATAACATGATGGCAGAGTTAGAAATGTCAGCAAAATTTGCAAAACATGAATACTTAGAAGGTTCATCAGATTATGAACAAATGTATTGTTTTAACCATTTTGGTCTCCATTATTTGCACAAATCTGCAAACCCTAGAAATGTTTTAACTTATAATCAATGGGAACATTGTGCGACGTTCAAAAACATTTTATGAAAAATGTACCCACTTCTCAGGTTTTAATGTCACAAATCCAGAAACATTTTACTTCAAAAATGTTAATAAGACAGGCATGAAAAGTATGTTGACTAATACTAAGCAAATTTATTCTGCGGCCTTTATGCTCAATTGTCCACATTAGGTTTTGACTTTTAGAAAGACAACATTGAGACAAAAACTGTCTGGGGCACAAAAGACTGGCAGGTGCAAGGGTTAGAAGCCTTATATAGAGCCTGCATCATCCCAGAACAAATTCTGTTTTTAAATGAAACTGTTCAACAGACATCTTGTCTTGGCCTGGCTAAGATAAAAGACTTAAACAAACCGTTCATACCTAAACCCACACCTGATAGTAATCGAACTACAGATGAGGAGGTAGACGTAAATTATATTTTACAACAATCCTGATTGGATAAAATGGTTAATCTGGCCCACAGACACGAATAACTGTCAATATAGATACCTGAACATGACACAAGGGTTTACAGTAACTAGGCCAGATCCAAGATTTATCCAGAGACAGCATCCAGAGATAATAACAACTTACAGTGTAGGAAAACTGTGCCTTGAGTGGCTACTAAAAATCCGCATTCCCAGATATAAAACAACACTAAACTTTACTTAAAGATGGCATTGATTTGAGAGAATTCTTACTAGGACCTCGCAAACAACGTCATAAACGTTTCATAAACGTTACATAAACGTTTCATATACGCCGGTATTTACGAGGCTTATAATGAAGCATGGAAAGTCACGCAAATGGAAACTGCAGAACGAATACAAGAAATTGATCGTATTAATTTAGAGAAAGCTCTCTCTGTAGTTGACAATGGGTTAACAACTCTGTCATCCAGAATGTATTCTTTGGACAGCATTGTATCCTCTGCCATAGACATAATGGAACAAGACTTGCTCATGTTACAACATGGACAGTCTCAATTACGTTCTATAATGCTGCTAGGCTGGACGTTACAAAATCTTCATTCAGGCTATGTGCCTTGGCGTGTAATCAACACCACGTCATTGTTTACTGGATTTAACCTTACAGATAAACAAATCTCTTTGGCACAGAGGGGAGCAGACTATACGGTGCTGAGCATTGAAAAACTGGAAAGATTACCATTAACCGTTTCTGAGAAACCAGCCGTTGAATGGATAATACATGGCACCATCACAATACCAGTGATGATTTCCAGTTTCAGTTTTGCTTGAAACACATACCAGCAGGCCTGTATGAAAGGTTGGGTAAAGAAGACATACAGTCGACCTGGGATTTACCATACACACACAAATGTTGCAGTGGGGAAAAGGAGGTATTTCTTAGTGGTAAAAATTACAAAACCACATTGAGCTGTACACTTCTATGTCAGGGCATTCATTTACATGGAGCCTGTGATGGTTCCTCAGGCAACTTATCATCCCACCTGCTGGGTTACCCGGCAGCAGTGATAGATCCAATTTTTAGGCAGCTTTCCAATGGAAGCTACATAATGTTGAATGATCACAACTGTTGTGGAATGATGCCAGGAATAGCCTATCTTGTTAGTGTGTCAGCCAGGGTCACTTGCTGTCTACAAGTATTGTTTCCTAAAACTAAGGCAGATGGGGAGTCGCCGCTATGGCCTTCACTGAACATCTCTTCTATACGAAATGATACTTTAAGCAGAATGAAAGCCATTATTTTACAAAAAACTGTGCCACTGACCTCGACCAGAGAGACGTATGATCTGCAAGTTGCAAGGTCCTCTGCAGAGATTCATGCCTTATTATCAACAAACTGCCCCATACATTTCGCAGAAATGTTAGGTCATATCTTAAACATGTCTGATACCAGTGGTATTGTACATGTATTTAAGGCGAATTGTTCTGGACTGTTAGCACCCTTTGAGGCAGTCCTAGGCATTTTCCCAAACTTCGTGCACTCTGTGTTCGGCGGCCTGCCTCTCATCTTGGGACTCGTAGCAGGGATACTATTTTTGTTCCTTCTGCTCCGTTATGGCAAGTCCAGTCACTGGCGATACCCAGATTACCATGGAGAACACTCTACTGGCAATGCAGTATCGTGAACGCATAACAGATTCTTGGCTTGGCTCGTTTGAGAGATCTGAATACCACGTGGTTCCTATCGTTCAGACCAATCTGGCAAGATTGCATCTTACCTGTTCTACGATGCCTGCTTTGTGGAGAGGAATGCGTGTTGCATATATGTCTAACACTTCCATCAGCTCTGCCAAAGGATGTTGACACTTTGCTTGGTTCGGTAACGGCTCATGCATTGTGTTGCCCCCAACGGCTACCAATCCTGATGACGGCATTCATTGAGGTCTCACCGGCAATTCCAGCTGAGGGTGAGATACGTGGACCAACAGGCACACAGGTACTTTCTACTGCGAACATTGCTAATGCGATGGACGGTGACGGCGATGCTTCTCATCTGTGTACGATTGATCTACTTTTAATGAAGTGGTTCAACTTTTACCTACTGTGGTAAACGATTTCTTAGCCAGCTTAGAAGATTTAATGTTTTCTCCTGACACCGAGAATAACTTTTGAAATTAGCACACAGCGTTCCATCAACTTTGAATTTGACCTTCGTTTTTCAAAACAAAAAACTCCTAACTTTGGAACTCTATTTTTCTACGATTTGATTTGACTTTTTTCCAAAAATGAACTTTGGCACAAAGTAATCTGCTTAAAGTAGAACTATTCTTAGAGAACAAGAATTCTTTGAATACTTCCTAGAAACAATATTTACCTTATCCACAAACCAAAACAGCTTACATATTTTGCTATGGGATGGTCTCTATCGGTTTCTTCTGTATTTAGAGCCATTTCATAAATGTAATTTTTTATGATTCATTCAGTTAGCATATTTTATGCTTACAATGAAATCATTGCTTTTATATGCGTACAGTATTAATGCTCATTTTCGTGTGCAACCATTTAAAATGCATTTCTACTTGCCCGACGCATCTCGCTACAGCAAGTGCCGAAGGAAGCCGACCCACCAGCAGACGTACTGAGAGAGACGCTGTCTTTTCTCTTGCCGAGAAATCCAGCTCCAGTGTTTCCAAGCTCCCCTAGCGGGTTGTTGGGAAATCGAGTCCCAAGACTAACCTCCTTCATTCTAAACCAAGGTACGGAGCTGATTAGACCCTAAGAGAAATCTTGGATAGATTTTTGGCAAAAGAATACTAAACTTATGCTACACCACACTTACTTCTTCCCTTGTACTAGACTCAGGTTAGGTACATCGGGGTAGGTGTATTTTAGAAGCACCAGTTGAGTACTTTTTAGTCTTTATTTATTTATGTATGTATTTTATGGCTTAGAAACCATACGATGATTTTACAGTATTATTTTATAATACTCTTCTTGCTCTATGCATTATACTGTACAGCCAGTATCGCAATTGTAGCAGTTCATTTCTTCTGCATGAGAAAGAAGACTGTTCAATAAATACTTTTATGGAAAACACCCGTCTCTCTATTTCTCTGCACCTCTGATGAAACGAAGCATGCACGAATGACTGAGTAAAATATCTATCTATTGTTTCCACGACTCTGAAGATCAGTTTTATCTTGGGGAAACAAAAGTTGTCATGTTTATGCGGTTGTCAGAAACTAAACCCTTCTTGTGAATTCGAGAACATTTCTAGTGACCTCTGAGCTAGCTGGCACTCACAATTAAGTTTAATATATTCGATAGAGACCTAGTAGACATAAGTCCTACGTCACATCTATAGGATATATTATTCCAATGCGCAAATCCTATTGGGAATATAGGAACTACCCTACACCCCAAGAAGTCCACAGTAGTGCAATTAAGTTTACATTTGTCAATGCTAAGGGTAACACCCTTTAGTTTTAACAAAGACAATGCCTGGCACAATCTGTTATTGTGTTGACTTTGATCCTCACCATACACCAAAACATCATCTTGAAAGGCCATAACCCCAGGCTTACCTTTAAACATACTTTCAACCACTCTCTGAAAGACGGCAGATGCAGAGGCCAGACCAAAGGGCATGCGCTTAAATTAGAAAAGGCCATCAGGATGATGAAAGCAGTTAGATGCTTTGATTCAGTGTGTAATTCAATTTGATGATATGCAGATGACATTTTTAAAGAAACTGAAGAACTTGCCAGCTTTGAGAGTATATGTAATCTGCGTAATATTGGGAAGAGGATGCTGATCAATCCATATGTTCTTATTCTAATCACGTAAATCTACACACATGCATAGATTGCCATTAGCCTTTTTGGCCAGAACCACTGGAGACACCCAATCAGAAGATTCAATAGGTTCTATTACATCACTTGAACACAATCTATGTAATTATTTCTTTAAGTCAGATTGTAAAGCTAGGGGTACCCTCCCGACCTTGTGTGTCACAGGTTGAGAACTATTTGATAATTTAATCATGTGCTTGAAACCCTTGAAAAGACCCAATTCTTTTTTAAACACTTCTAGATATAACAAATCCCAAGAGCTTGGTTGAACAGTTTGTACTTGGAAGAAATCTTTCTTCAACATCACCTTTCGAGTGTTATTGGGATTAAGGATGATACCAAGATTACCTTGGTCTTTCCACCCAAGAAGACATGCCTCACCCCTTGCTACGTATATGATTCCCTTGGATTTACTGTCCCTGAATTCAAAATCAGCATTAAATTCACCAACATCAATGATTTTTCCACCATAACCAATGGGATGTACACAAGACAGATTCAAAGTTTGCTATGGAAAGGATTGTTTCCAGAGCAATTCGCTTATCAAAGTGAAAGGAGACCCAGAATCATCCAACATTTGTACATTAACACCATTCACAATAATTGTACACAGAGGTCTCTTCAGTCTTTGAGGATTGACACCCCAAATACCATTGGAACAATGCATGGCCACAATAGTGAGAATTTAATCTTCTTTACTGGATGAAAAGTTTTCCTCCATTAAAGACTCAACATTGTGTACTTTCTTGAATGGTCCATTTCTTTTAGACTTGCATACAGCGGAAAAATAACCTTTCTTGGAGCACTTAACACATATTTTGTCAATGGCAGGGCACGACACAGCATTGGCAAGATGATTGGTACTGCTGCATCTGTAACACACCTGTACTTTCCCGGATGCAGTGTTAGTATTTTTTTAATCTGGTTTTGCCTTTAAGTCATTAGGGGCAGATGTATGAAGCTCAAATGGGTTTGCAAATGCCGAAATTCGCAGAATTTCGGCGTTTGCGAACTCATTTTCGCTAAATGGTATGTATGTAGCAAATTTGAGTGCAAAATAAGGAATCGCAAATTTGCGATTCCTTATTTTGCGATTGCATTTAAGGAATTGCAAATTTTGTGAATCCTTAAATGCAATGTATGAAGCACCCAAGTTGTGCGATTTCTCATTAAGAAATCGCAAATTACCACCAACTTGAAGTTGGTGGTAATTTGCAATTTCTTTCACAAAAGCACTTTTTTGCATTTGTGAAGGTGCCATGTGGCGCACATACATGCCCTTAGGGCATGTATGTGCGCCGTATGCGCACACATGTGAATTTCAGGGGTGCATCAGGGTGTCCTTATGACACCCTTGCACCCTTGAAATTATTCTCAATTTGCGATTCGCAAATTGAGAATAACTTGACATTCATTCCTATGGGCCTCCTGGCCCATAGAAATGAATGGGAAATTATTCCTTAATTGCGATTCGCAATTTGCTAATCGCAATTAAGGAATTTTAAGAAATCGCAAAAGAATGTGATTTTCTACATACATACCAATTTGCAAATCTCAAACAGCGATTTCTAAAAAATCGCTATTTGAGATTCGCAAATCTGGATGTTGATACATCTGCCCCTAGATCACTCATATTTAGATTTGATTGCACACACATTTTGATTATTGGTGTCAGTTGAAGACATTTGCTCCATATATGAACAAGTGCTTTCAATCCTTGTAGCAATATCTAATGCTTTTTGTAAAGTTAGGTTAGGTTTAGATAGAAGTGCCTCTTGAACCTTTTTGCTGTCGGTCTTTTCAACTAATTGATCTTTAATCATTTCTTCTACAAATGCTTTGTATTCGTAGGAAGAAGCAAGAATGTGCAAAGCGCCAACGTAAGTTGAAGCTGATTACCTTGCAATTGAAATCTCTTGTGAAATTTGTGTCTTGCGAAGGGTACATTTTTACAAGCCTTGAAACGATTGTTTAATGCCTTGATGGCAGTAGCATATTTGTCTACTACATTGTCACAATCACCAATGATGACAATATCTTTAGGAATATGTTTTAATATGTTGCGGCCTTCTGGACCTAAACAATGTCTCTGAACAGCATATTTCTTTTTACAAGTAAAAGACTCTCCATCAAGAGCTTCGAGATACGCTTCAAATCCTTCTTTCAGTTTTTCCCAATCTATTTCTGGAGAAGCTGAATTGGGTAGAAAATGTGCAGGTGGAGAAATGGATTGGAACATAGCTAAAATGATGTAAAATAATGCTATGTGAAACTGTAAAATTGTATGCACATTCAGAACACAAAATAAGTAATTATTAAATATGTGCAATGTAAAAAATTAAGTTCAAATTTGGTGTGCAAACACTGAAGAAAAGAGAAAAACACTCAATAATGAATTGAATCAAAATGAATGGTGTGCAGATCACCAAGATCAGCACATGTAGATATTTCAATTGAAAAATGGTGTGCAGATCACGGAGATCGGCATAAACAAAAAGTATGCCTGACTTGAAAATGTCCACAACAAAGAAACCGATGCAGGCTAGGGAATGGTGCCTGATTTAAAGATGGCCGCAGGGCGTATGTGTGATGACGTATTGATGTTAGGACGTGGTGTGCGGGTCACTGTGAATCACACTTGGAAATGTAATGATGGCTGAAGCGCTGAAACAGAACATTCACACTCTGGAAGAAAGAGTGCTCGCGCACTGCAGTGATGGCGGTTTCCTGGAGGAAATAAAACCCTGGCAGAAATGGCAAAAAGCTCAGGGTGACTATTCGCTTCGACACGCCTTACTGGAAAGTAGAAGGTTGTCCAGAACACTAGCAGAAACAAAGGCAGGAATCTCCGGCAATATAGGAAACAGGATGCACAGACTAATCGTTGGTGGCAAGACGATGCACCCGTGGAGGTCCTGTTGACTGGCAGCCCGTCGCCAGTGTAAGGAAGTGCAAACACAGGTGAGTAGATAAAAGGCATTTTCATTTGAAGGTTAACAAGACAGCAGAAAACGATCCGTCTTCAAGCCCAACTTCTCCCAACTGTCCCCAGAACCCCAGCACCCCAGCACCACAAGGTTCCTTCTATTCTCTTGACGTGCAGACATTCCAGACATCCAGAGAATCGAAGGAGAACCCAACACATACCTTTTAGTCAATTTCTATGGCTACGTAGAAACTGTAAGAACATTGATGATTTCACGATACATGCTGAAACTCTCAAGGAAAAATGTCTAGCGAGCGGTTATCTTAAAAGGTTGATCTGTGAGTCAATTAAAAGGGCTAAAGGTTGATCTGTGAGTCAATTAAAGGGGGTAAATACTATAATAGCGAAATCATGTTTGAAGCAAGTACTCTGCAGACAGTGAACACGCTATTCTGTGTTACGTGCCACTCTTCATTGAACCAAAAATATAACACTGTCAGTCAATTCACCATGGCATCTATTGAACTTAAACAAGGAAAAAGCTAAATTGCCCAAACCTTTGTTTGCCTTCAAGAAGAACCAGAATCTAAGGAGTCTTCTACTGAGAGCTAGACCCTTTCAACAAGAGCATTATGTTCAGAAACCTATCACTGGGATGAATCCTGTTCAGGGTAACCATAGATGTGGCTCTTATCAAGCTTGTGATAATGTTATTACCTTAGAACAAACGAAGGTGGGCGATAAGACTATTCAACTACGAGGCATGACAAATTGTAGGACTTCAAATGTATATCTAATTCTATCACCCTGTGGCCTGGGCTACGTCAGAGAGATGGTCAGGGAAATAGGAATTAGGGATGTATGACATTACAACGCATGCTTTTACATCGCATGCCTTTACAACGCTGTTTTTACAACGCATGCCTTTACAACGCATAGTGCTTTTGGGCGCTGGATAGTGAATAGTTTAATTTACTATTCCAACTCCAGTCCCCGTGGATAGTAGGGAAGGTGTTGGATAGTAAATTAAACCTATTCCCTATCCTAGAGCGCCCCGCAGCGCAATGCGTTGTAATGGTTTGCGTTGTAAAAGTTGCGTTGTAAAGGCACTGCGTGGTAAAAGTTGCGTTGTAAAGGATGTATACCAGGAATTAGAATTGGAGAACATAAATCCAATATCTGCAACCAGAGGGAGGGTGCACCTTTAGTTCGGCACTGGCATGAGCAAGGGCACTCTGAGAAAGAACTGAGATGGACTCTCATGGAGAAGATTGTACCACCTAGAGGGATGGATGACATAAGACACTGTAAAAAAGAGAGGTCTTCTAGATTTTCTTTTTAGATACTTTCAGAAAGGGGTTGAATGAGAGTATACCATGGGAGAATGCGGTGTAATCTGTTTGTAATCCAGGCTTTTGTACTGACATCTTGCATTCTCTAAGTCTGGTGCACCCCTTTCTAAGATGGCAGCCGGATTATACCTTGGGCTATTTGCCCTGCAAGGCTAGCCTGATTCTGGTTACCCTTAATATATTTTTTGCAATGAAGCGAGGTCGTTCCTCCACTTGACATTCGTTAATTTCAGTTTAGATGGCTACTCCTTCTGAGAGGAAAAACTTCTTTGGACTTCCATCTAAGTTGATACTATTGAGGGGCGAGATGTGTTACGTTTACTGGTCCCATGTTTGATTTATTCTATCCCCTTCAAGATGTCGGCCATGTTTCTGTGGACTAGCGATTTAGATATAATCTTTTGTCCTATGTTGATTCCTGTGCTGCATCAAGCGTTTCTGAACCGGCTTCAATCCGGCCGCTATGACGCAAAATGTAGCTATTTGTGCTGTGTTCCTGTGAAAGCTGGGCTCAGAATGCCGATTCGCTTGCTGGTGAGTTTAATCGTTCAATCTTTTCATTGTGCGCAGCATTCTTACGAACTTTCATATGCAGCTATGCGCTTTCCGCATGTTGGACGTCTGGCTGGTACATATATAAACTCTTGGTCAAAAGCACTATTTTAATGCCGGTATGGTTTTGTTAAACAATGGATAATTCAGCTAAGTTGTGTGTTTTTATTAATTATTCCTTTTTGAGCTAGCTATCTGATTGATATATGTCACCATGCTGAGCTTAATCCCTATCTATATCTCTTTTTGGTCTCTCCTTTTCAGCATCGCTTGAGAGGATTTATCGCCTGATGCCTAGAAGAGCTCTATAATTTTGATTACTTATTGGCCGGATTTCGAACCCTTGTGTACCAGGAAGTTCCTAAATACTGGATGAATTTTGGTTATATTTTGAGGTAGGGTCCCGCTTGTAGTATCTAAATTGTTAGAGACCAGGATTTCGAGTATAACTGTATGTGTTGATTATGGACATTTTAACTTCCCCCTCTTCCTTAGGATCGAGGGACCCTGCTTGGCCGGGTGCCTCTCAGAATTGACATTTAGATATAGATGTAGAACCCTCGTAAACAAAGGCACACGTAAGCGATAATTGGTTTGTGGTTTGGTATGTCTATTTGTGTGGCGTACAGGCCTATCTATCACTTTAAGATAGTATAGCATGCCCACTGGGTGTACGTGGTATTCATGTGAGATATATGTTTGTTTATTCTTTGGTGCTTGGGCAGTTTCTGCTTGTTATTTGTGTTTTCGCATCACAGATGTGGTGTGGCGTATTGATGTGCTTATAATTTTGTCTAATTTTGTGGCTATTGTTGCACAAGGGACAAGAGGTACAGAGATCTGTCCTGTTTCCCGGTCATGCGATATGATCTCCTATTGATGGTATGTTTATTTATTTATTAACATAGATATATCTTTGACCTAGCTATTATTTTTTGTGGGACTAGTGTGCTGTTCTCCTTCTCCTCCCCCACTTCAAACCCTGTTGAAGTCAAGAAGATCTGATTTTAGCACCCTGAAGAAGGTGTTACCCATATTGTGGTGGTCACTGAAATGTGCGTCGGCCCTGACTATAGCAGGAACACTAGGATATTATGACTAGATTAATGAAACTTTTCTAGGATATATAATTTTGGAAAGAAAGATACGCTGACAGATATCTATTAGCATTGTATTTCCTGGTGAATTGAATGTTATGTAGTTTCTTCTTTTGTGTATATATGTGAAGAAATTGCCTTTTTGATTATAGAATATATGTACTTTTATATTGAATTATTAGCTGTCTAAATTTTAGGTGCTACCTTTTGTTCCTGTGGATGCAACCTTTTTATATATGTATTTCGGTATGTTGGATGATAGAGGTATGTGTATGAATGGAGAGACTTTGGAGATAACTGGATGATCATTTTTTGACTGTTGGGGGTTGTGAGATTTAGATTTGTTTTCTTCTTCTTTGGCCATTTATTTTTGTATTGAAAAAGTGTGACGTATATATAATAATTTAAGTTGTGATTAATAACCCATGTATAAGCAATCTTAATTATATCTTCTTATTAAATATATTTATACCTGGTTTGATGTATGGTGTTCATATAATTGGCTGGGTCAAATATGGGGAATGATTATCCCAGATAAAGGTGCCTCATTTATGAGCTTGGGCAGGGTGTTCGTTTGTATTTTGTATTGACACATACAGTTCAGGTCTTCTCCTACATACTATTACGCCTACTACTCGTCTACGTTTAGTTTGGGAGCAAATCAACAGATGCGCACTCCACGGCCCAGTGACTGACTAGATTACTAAGACCTTTACCTTTCCTAAAGGTAGTGTCAGAAGAAATGATACTTAAGAACAATGAAGGATAAGAAACACCCCTGGATGGGTTTAGTACTCAATCATTCACTCCAGGAGGCAGCCGTAGTCGGTAAAAACACCAGGAACAGACTAAAGATTAAATCTCTGTAGCCAATAGGAATTTTTCCAATGTGTTTAGTAAGACTGGGGCTGGTACATTACCTTTGCATTACCTCTGCATTGTGAGTAAGATTGTGTTAATGACTTAACACCAAAAGCTGCTATTCAACATGGAACTTCTATCCTTTATTGTTAAAGCAGGATGAAAGTCTCAGATAATACTAAACAGAATGCTGTCGCAGATTTTATCCAACATTTCCCCTCACCTGTAGGAGCCCCTATATTTTTAATTCCAAAGGCTTCTGGTGAATACAGATCATGTACTCACAAGCTCAGACTGCTTTTGAGTCGTCATAAAAAATAGACTTCTTCAGGTGAGTATTGATCTGAGGTGACGTTTTTTCTAAACATAGGGTATTTATAAGTTAAGGCCAACACGTAATTCATGATTACATCTCGCTTCATCAGGGCCACGTGATAATCCTATAGAAAGATGTTAATAAGGCTGATTAAGTCAAGGTTATATGGGCTGTAGTGATGAAAGAAGTAATCATAAATTTTGTTATTCAGACAGAATATTGAGTTGGTAATGTCGACTTATACAAATATCGAGATGGAAATATCGTGACATAGAAATATTGTGGTCAAGAATATCGAATTTAAGGTAAAAAATATTGATTTTAAAAATATAGAAGGCATTAATATCGCTTTCAAAAATATTGTTTTTAAAATATATATTTTTTAATTAGTGTTAAGTATTTTAGTTTATATTTTGAATATATCGGATGTATGTTTTTTGTATAAGCATTGTTTATATTTTTTAATATATGTGTTAAATATTTTGTAGTTAGCAATTTTATTTTAATTAGATTTTGCATTTTTTAGTTCCATATTGGGTTGTGGGTTTATAGGGGAATAGGGTGGGAAGTAATTGATCATTTTTTATTTATTAATATTTATTCAATGGAGATTTTATAGTGTTAACTGTGGGAAGTCATTTTTTGTAATTACTTATTAATTGGTTGTTAATTAATATTACATTAATTGATAATTAATTAGGGAATTTGTGTAATTGATTTCAGGAATGTGGGTTGTCTGGTTTTATATGGGTAAAGGGTGGGATGTAATTTATGTTTAATTATGTAAAATCTGTTAATGTTTATGAATTGATTGTAAATTAATTATGGAAATTGTGTAATAATTCTAGGTGAGGGTTGTGGGGTTTATAGGGGTAGAGCATGGGAAGTTATTTATGTTTAATTATTAACTAGATCTTAATATTAATTGCAAATGAAATATGGAAATTGTGTAATCAATTTTAGGTGTGGGTTGTGGGGTACATAGGCTTAAAGGGTGGGAAGTAATTTATGTTTAAATAATTAATAATTAGTTGATAATTCATATTAATCGATATTTAATTAGGGTAATTGTATATATTTTGTTGTGTGTGAATTTTACTTCAAATGGGGTAAAGGGTGGAGAGTAAATACATTTTACTTTCTTTATAATTAGTTGTTAAATACTATTTTCTTTTAATTGAAAATACGTTTTTAATTGTGTACATAATTTTTTTACAGTTTAATTTTAGCTGTGGTTTGTAGGGTTTATAGGGGTAAAGTGTGGGAAGTTTATTCATTTTTATGAGTTAATTTGCTTTTTATTAATATTTCTTTAATTGGTAATTAATTATGTTAATTATGTAGGTAAATTTTTTTAATTTAGTGTGGGTTGTGAATTGTGTGGTGTTATAGGGTAGGAAATAAAAAAAAAGTTAATTCATGTCATAATTAATGTTTTTGTTTCTAAATCATTTCTAATTAAAATATTTATTTGAAAATTATTTTTTATTTTATTGAATATATTTGTAGGTATTTGGCATATGCATTTTACATTATACTATGTTTTTTTACTTTGTAATATTAAATGTATTTGTATTTTAATTTTTAACATATTTCTATATTTTTTAATTTATTTGGTTTTTAAAATATTTTTCTTGTTGTTAATATAGACTGGAGTGAGAATATTAATTGTTATTCCTCCACTATCTAACACTTTCCCTACTGTTGCAATGACTGGAGTGGGAATAGTACATTTTGTTCCTCCGCTATCCGACACTTTCCCTACTGTTGCACTCTCTGGAGTGGGAATAGTAGTTTTTACCCCTCCGCTATCCAACACTTTCCCTACTGTTGCACTCATTGGAGTGGGAATAGTAGTTTTTACCCCTCCGCTATCCAACACTTCCCTTATTGTTTCACTGGCTGGAGTGGTAAATTTAAGTTTGAAGATATTTAAATAGTTTAATGAATTAATTTATAATAAAATGTTTTTTTAATAGATTTCATGTTATTGGTATATATTTGTACATTTTTTAAGTAAAATAAATAACATTAATAGTTTAATAATTGTTTTAAAGTATATATATTATGTATGTGTTTAACTGTTTTAATTAAGTTTATTTGTTATATTTGTTAAAATGTATATTAAATCTACTTTATATTTTTTATATATATAAATCGATATTTTGTACAACTATATTTTTAACATCAATACTTATTTCTCAATATTTTTGTACTTACCTGTTTAAGTATAGGGAGTCGATATTTTTGCATTCTATATTTTTTTTCATCTATATTTTTGACATTGATATTCTGTCAGTGAACCTAAATTTCCACAAATAAGAAGTATCCAGTGTGTGTTGATATTATATATTCTTATTTAACTCAAAATATAATATTCACTGATAAGAGAAGTGTGATGGTCGATGTCTACATGAAGTCTGGGGATCATGTACTGATTGTCAAGAGGTAAAACTCGAAACTAGTACCCTCTTACACTCATTTCAATGTTTAAAACAGTCAAGATCACCATCAAGGGGGGGCGTGGTCTGGCCACGAAGGAAGATGGCCGCCTGAGCATGAGGCTTCACTGCGAGACGGACCCTTGACGGAGCCGGCACACTTTACACCTCAGCTAGGATCACCCCTGTGACAGCTATGCATTCCTACAGCAGTGCTTTTACTTGTGGCTGAATTTCAGAGTCGAACAACCCTTTTTAGGGTTAATTCTGACTGGAATACTTTCTGCTCCGGCAAGCACGTCCTGGGCCTCACACCTTGTCAAGGCCTCGGCTCTTTCGTAACCGGAGAGCCTCTCTGGCTGCATTCCTGGGAGGGTTTTATTACCGCGCATAGCAGGAACAGGCTCTCTTCCTTCAGAGCTTCAATATTTCTCAGCTGGTAAGAAGTATCTTTGCCTTATGCTTCTGTGATTAATAGCCTGCAACGAATTGACCCTTTTCAAGGTTCTCCCTGACTGGAACAATTATTCTTTCAACAAATACTTCTGAAGTGTCGGATCTCAGCTGTTCTATTGAAACCTCACAGACAACCTTTTGCGCTTCAATTAATGTGTCACACACAACCTTTTGCGCTTCAATTAATGTGTGGAATGTTAAAGTTCTTCACTGTATTTTCTATTTTTTTATATATTCTCCAACCTTCGACTGCCAACACCTACAGATAGTAAAATTCAAGAATGGAGTTCACAGGTCAACTAATACTTTTTTCTCTCCTGTGGCATATTCATTTCCAACATGCTTTCAGATACTCTTCATTTCAAAGCGCCGTTTCATGTTGGTGATGCGCAATATCTTCACTGAATACCACCTCATTCTATACTGAAAATATCTTTCCGCCTATGAAGTATTATTTAGTTGGAATTTCTATGGCATACTATGCACGTTTCGCTCAATGATCTGAACACACTGTCCGTTTTACATTGCATGTTATGAAGGTTTATTAAGTTTTACACAATGCAGTAAAAGACTGAGCTCTTTTTTCTTATAATTTGTATCTTACTAGTTTCTTATGCTGATGTTGTTTTTTAGTGACAAACGCTAAATATTTTATGTCATAGGATGCCATATATTCTCATTTGTGACTGACTATTTTTGTCATTTAACGGTAAGAGACTAGAATATTTATTTACGAGAGCCTGCAGGATTAAGTGTGATAAGTTTACTCTTTCACTCTCATATTAACCCCTAACTGCTAATTGTTCACATCCAATTGTTAATCGTTTCATTTGTGTCTGGGTTTTTTCAACACTCTGCAGACACATTTTACAGATGTCTAATCACAAAAATTCTAAATTGTCTCCTCCTGTAGACACACATAAGCAATCGCGCACTATGCTTACTAAAGGTTCACCCCCAACTTCATATTTGGTCAACTCAACCGCTGAGTCAGCAGCAACTATGAACCGTATTTTGCAGGAAATTTCAACTATCAGCTGCCGTCTGACAGAAATGGATAATAACATTTCTTCCCTCACGACAGAAACCAAATCCATTAGAGCAGATATTGCGCAATTTCATAAAAAAACTGATGGGCTGGATCGACGATTAACTGTAGTGGAAAACAGGCTTGACTCAGTACAAAACAAGGACCAGGATCTTCTACTTCTTTGCAGTAAGCTTGTTGAATTGGAAGATCGCAATACAAGAGACAATGTTCACTTATTTGAATTTCCGGAGAAAATTGAAGGCCAAAATGCTCGGTTATTTCTATGTAAAATTCTTCCAAAATTACTACTTTTGACCCATCATTGGAAATCCAACGTGCTCATCGTATTGGTCCTCCACGGACAAACAAGGATTCTCGACCAAGGCCTCTAACTGCTTGTTTTCTGAGACATGAGCAAGTCAGACAGATACTAATATTAGCTCGCACACAAAGATCTTACATCTATGATGGTCATCAAATACATATGGCAACTGACTTCTCGAGAGAAACGAACGAAAGAAGGAAACTATTCTTAGCTATGCGACCACAACTGCGGAAGTTGGATATCAAGTATGGTCTGTTTAACCCAGCTCGCTTCCGCCTTACTAAAAATGGTGAATCACAAGACTTCTACAACTCTGAAGACTTACAGCATTTTCTAGACAGTTTATCAGTTCAGGACATGGATGTACAACATATTTCTCACGAGCAGTCTGGTTAAAGTTCTACACAACCTCAACAGTCGACAGATGATAGGCGTTGCAACCTTGGGGATGTGCGTCCTCGAGGTAGAGACACAGAGCGATCTTTTTGTACACACAAGGATCAAACGTCCGCCTTGCAATCTGTAGTTACTTTCACACAAGATCAACGTAGAGATAAGTCAAGATCTCCGTTAAAATCTGCTTCAGATGGCGAATGAGTTGAGTCGCTATTTATTGTCCGCATAGTTACGGTCTTAGTTAATATCGTTTTATCAACTTACCTGACTCTTTAAGTTCAGGTAATGCTTACTCCTTGTGTTTACTTACATCTTGCTCTTCAGTCAGAAAGATGAGTTCTACTTATATTTATTTGATTATAATATATTACTGAGTGCTTTTCCTTATGGATATACTTACTATGTATTTTAATATGTTTCTTATTTCAGCCCCTTTATCAAACGAATTTTATTCTAAACATTATTTAATAATTTTATTTCACATTGTTCATCTGTTATACACTATATATGTGCTTTTAATCAATTACTATCTCACTTTTTAAGAACAGGTTCTTTATCCATCTTTACATTGCTGATATTCTTTCTTAAATAATACTAATGCTTTTTCTTATAGTTATTTATAAATGTAAGTTATCAAATGTTGTTTATTATGTCAATACTATGAGAATTGTATTTATGAATGATAATTTTAATAGTTTACTTTAACTTCTGGAATTCATTCTCATTCATGTATTGCTTTTAAACCCGTTTAATGCTTATCTATGTTTCTTAATGAAATGTGCTTATCCTCCAAATGCATACTATTATATGTATTTGGGTCACAGGAGTTTTCACTCTCTTTACAGCTTTTCTAATTTATTGTCCTGGCTGATATTCATATCAATTATTTACCCTCATAAAGGGGTTAGTACTCGTAGTGGTGCTCCAGTGAGCCCAGACCCGCGGTTAAAAGTTGTAGGTAACGGATCTGTAGCAATTTTATTTATTCTCTTTTATATTTTAACAGCCAGATATATACTGCTTACATAGAACAGTTTGATTTCGCTAATATCAATAGGAACCTTCTTTTACATGTTCTTATATCTTTGTCTATTGTTCTATACAATACTTTGCTATATTATTTCTTTGCTTCTTCATCACGTTTCTCCTCCATAAGTCTTTTTCTTTACATATGCTAAACTTTTTTAACCTGTAAAACTCTTATTTTCTTACTTTTATATTTCTTATCAACCAGAGTACTCTCCCTTCCCATACAGCCCTATTCCCTCCCATTGTATTCCTACCTTTTCTTTTTCCCTCTTTGACTAATACATTGATTCCCAATTCCTTTTGATTGTATCCCATCATGGCTAATATCCATCCTTTATCTACCATTACTTGGAATGTCCATGGCCTCACTCATTACATTAAACGAAAGAAGGTACTTTCTTATCTACAGTCCAAACATGTAGACATAGCTTTATTACAAGAAACACTCCTTGATGAGATTAAATCTGACAAACTTTACAAAGATTGGGTGGAGAAGGTCATTCACAGCAGCATTCACAAAAATGACCCTACAGATACTAACCCTGTCCGCAAATGTGGAGTTGCAATTCTAATCCACAGATCACTTCCAGTCACGATTTCCAAGACCTGGTCAGATCCTGATGGTCGATATGGAATCACCAAATTACGTATCGGGAATTCTTACATTTGTCTTGGGTCCATTTATGCTACGATCGGCACTAAAAAGTATTTTTTCCTTCAATTGAATCGCCTTCTTACAGAGATTGATGCCTCGCAATACCTCATTGGCGGGGATTGGAATTTGGTAGATAAAACTGGTTCGTTTGATAAGGTCAATGCAGCGGATAGAGCGGTATTAAATGACATATTTTCCGACAATGGTTTGGTTGATCATTGGCATCTCAGTCATCCACAAGACAAAGAATACATGTTCTTCACATGGTACATTTCCCCGCTTAGACTATTTCATGATATCACACAAAGCAGTTCATTTAGTCACGGAATCTCGTATCCTAGAAGCAGCCTTGTCTGATCATTCTCCTGTCCTTTTATCTTTAGATTTAGGTCTATCTCGACCAGGGCGTAAACCATGGCGTATGAACATTCAAAGACAAAGGCCGCCCAAGGGTAAAGTCCGGTTACAATCCCATCTACAGGATTATCTCTCTATTAACCAGGGTTCTGTCACTTCCAGCAGGACTGTTTGGGCGGCGGCTAAAGCCAATATTAGAGGGCAACTAATGCACGATGCAGCACTCGCTAATAAGAATAATATTGCAAAGCAGACAGAATTAGAACGAGTTATTCAACTCTATTCCTGTTTATTTATGTCGGATCCTACCTTACATAATCGCAAGTTATTGGAGCAAGCACGTATGTCTCTTAATAGTCTCTTTACATCCAAAGCTCAATTTGTTTTACAAAGGATGAAAGGAAGATATTACGAGCAAGGGGAGAAGGCCCGAAGGTTGTTAGCTGCACAATTACGTCAAAGAGAAGCAGAAATGGCTATTCCAGCTATTTGATCGACTCAAGGTGACATACTTACAAGGCCCCAAGAGATAGTTAATGAATTTGCCTCCTTTTATCAATCGTTATATACCCCAGGTAGTCAAAAAGACCTAGGTAAAATGACCTCTTTTTTAGAGGTGAGTCTTCTGCGTCTTTTGATGATGGTAGAGCTCTGCTTGATGGTGAAAACACAAGAGATGAGATCTCTAAGGCTATTGCTGCTCTGCCTTATCATAATGCTCCTGGGGAAGATGGCTTCCCTGCTGAATTTTATAGATGGGCAGGTCATAGTATGATTGATACGTTACATGCTGCATTTCTTGAGGCTGATAAAGAATCATCATTGTACCCTCTCTCTAATAAGGCAGTTATAGCTGTACTACCTAAAACTGATAAAGACCCTCTTTTTTGCGGTAGCTATCGTCCCATTTCTTTATTAAATTGTGATATTAAAATCTTGGCTAGCATCTTGGCGTCTCGACTCCGCAAAGTACTGCCTTCTTTAATACATTTCACCCAAGTAGGTTTTGTACCGGGGCGTTCTTCTCGGAACCATCTCCGCACTCTGGCCCACACCTTGTGGTCTGCTAGACATCTTTCAGAAGATACCTTGGCTCTTTCGCTTAATGCAGAAAAAGCGTTTGACCGCATTGAGTGGGAATACCTTTTTACTATTATGCATAGATTTGGTTTGGGTGATCAATTCATCAATAAAGTGTGTTTATTATATGACAACCAGTCAGCTCGGGTTAGTTGCTGTGGTTTTTTGTCCAATGCATTCCCAATTCGGAGGGGAACACGTCAGGGTTGCCCGTTGTCCCCCCCTTCTTTTTCTTCTAGTTATGGAACCACTTGCTGCTGCTGTCCGTCAATCTGATGATATTATAAGTGTACCTCTCCCAATTGGACATTCTAAAATCTATTTATATGCAGATGATATTCTTCTTACTCTTACTAATCTTCCTCAATCTCTTCCATCCCTTCTTCAAATTATTTATGATCTCTCCGCCTTTTTGGGTTATAAAATAAATTGGGACAAAAGCGAAGCGATACCCATTTCTAATGGCACTACAAGGGCTGTGATTCATGGATTCCCTTTTCATTGGCTGTCCTCACATCTTAAATATCTAGGATTTTTGGTCAACAAAGGTTTGGAAAATATGGTTGCAGATAACTTAGCTCGTTTACTTTCTCAAATGCAAAGGGATTTTGATAAGTGGAAAGCTCTGGGTTTATCTCTTTGGGGTAGAGTACAAGCTATCAAAATGGTCACCCTTCCGCGTTTTATCTGTTTTAGGCATGCTGCCCCTCCAGATTCCTTTACCTACCCTTAGATTAATAGGTTCCAAGATTAAGATTTTCATACGGGGCTTAGTTAAACCACGTCTTTCTATAACAAAATTAAAGGCCCATCAGTTATATGGAGGTATGTGTCTTCCATCCAACAAACACTGTTCCCTGCTCTACACATCTCCCAATTTTCTTATTTTTTGCCATGAACTAAAGATGTTCCACAATGGGTTTCCATTGAGTGTCATCTTTTATCCAAAGACTTAGATCTTTCTCTTTTATATGGTAGTGGCACTAGTTCTTCTGACCCCAAGAATCTGATCCTATCAGCCATGCACAAATCTTGGCGAAGGGGGCATCGTATACTGGGCTCAAACGCGCGTATTCATGTTAATGCTCCTCTTTGGATTAATTTAGCTATCCATATCAATGGTTGCACTTTATCATGGCCTTTATGGCAAGCAGCTGGTATCTACTCCCCAGATCAACTTCTTCATGATGGAAATTTTAAATCCTTTTCTAAATTATGTGAGTAATTTAATCTTCCTATACAACACTTATCTAGATACTCTTAACTTTAACAATGTCTGAGAAAACACTTGGGACCTCCCCCTTGGGTGTTGCAGGTGTCCCCAATACTATCTTACCTAAATATGTGGGGAAAGTTTAGAGGAGTGACCTCTGGTCTTTATAAAACCTTTATGCTTCCTTTATTTTCACAATCTCTCTCCCATGCTCTTCAAAATAAATGGCAATCTCGTTTATCTATTTCATATACGGCTTCTGAATGGGACAAGATACTGGAGGGATTACATAAAGGCGTTCGTGAAGCACGGCTTACATTTTGTATATTTAAAATCCTTCATGAATGGCACTGGTCACCAACTAAGTTACATAAAGCTGGATTGCACTCACACACTAATTGCTGGAGATGTTCCACCTCTGGTTGTGACATAGTTCATATCATTTGCGATTGCCAAGTAACGAGGTCCTTTTGGTCCTTTGTTGGCACACTTTACATTCCAAAATGCCATTATCTTTACCATTTACGCCTGCCACAATCCTTTTGCATGATTTTCGACACTTTCCAAAACACAAATTCGTCCACTACACACTTCACTGGCTACAGCTAAAATCTATATTTTGCGTCATTGGAAGTCTCCTTCTCCACCCTCTCAGGAAGAATGGCTGGTGGCAATGATGCAGACAGCCCTACATGAGCGTACAATGTATAACCTTCACGATCAAGTTGATGTATTTCTCCAGACTTGGTCTTCTTTTCTAAAAACTGAAATTAACAATGATGCCAACTCCACTCTCTCTCCTAATGCAAACACTTGAATTAACTAATTCATTATTTTATATTGTGTATTTCTTTTCTTTTTCCTTTATTCTTCATCATTTCCTTTACCCTACTCCCGTCTTCCCTCCCTTACTCTGGTTCTACTATCTCTCACAGTTCTCTCATTCTCTTCATTACAGTTTATCTCTTTTCTCTTCTTTCTTCCACTTTTCATATCAATTTTCTACTCTTTTTAACATGTTTGTGCTCTGATATTATTATTCTACTTATCTTGTACAAAGCCATTCTCTTTTTTATATTTATATTTATTCATAGTGTATATATTATAATATGTATGATATCAAATTCTTATTCATGTTCTTTATACTATATATCTACTCACTTATTTATTCATTTTACAATTTATATCTAATATGATTCCTTATTTATTGTATGTATTCGTTCATATTTATCACCAACATATGTATTTAATATTATCAATATTTCATTGTTTTATTATTTCCGTGTTACTCTGTATTTCATGATAAAATTCAATAAAAAATGTCAACACAAAAAAAAAAGATCACCATCAAATAAGACCTACAAGAGCCTTCAACCTTGTCTGCATACATGTAGGGGACGAGTGGAAAACTGCCTTTAACCCCTTCCATGCGGCCGTCGGCCGTTGGCCGACGGCAGCACTACCTGCCATCGGCCAATGGCCGAAGCGACCGCACCCGTTTTTTAAAACGTCTGCACTGCCGCAAAAAAGCGGAAGCAGCCAACAGGTTAATACAAGGTATGGACACTATGAATTTTTGGTTATGCCATTGGGTTTGCGGAATGCTCCTGCAGGGTTACACAATCTATGAAATATGATTTTTAGAGATCTGTTGGATACTTTTCTGGTGGTGTACTTCAACGACTTCTTGATTTTTTTCCAACTTTCTACCACATTGAAACCATGTAAAAGTCTCATCCCACCTGAAAAAACATTCCCTCTATATTAAGCTTGAAAATGTGTATTCAAAGTACACCACATCACCTTTTTAGTTTTTTAGTGAGGGTGTTGGTCTGAATACAACTAAAGTGAAATAATTTCTTGATTGCCCCAGACCCGCCTACATCACGGAAATAGAGATTCATAGGATCCTGTAATTTTCATCATCAATCCAAACAACACGCTTCCTCTCTGGTGGATCTCGTTTCAATGGGGTGAAGAACAAGGCCTAGTGTTTAACAACTGAAGTCAGTATTCACATTGGCACCAATCCTTCTAAATCCTGATGTATAGTTACCATTCACTGTAGAGACACATGCTTCATTATATACCACTGGTGCTGTCTTCTCAAAGACATGTGGAAGGCAAAGTCCTTCATCAAGAAGCTTTTTATTATAAACAGTAACAAGCACCAAAAGAAACAATGTCATTTATGTTCATGAACCATTTACTATAAAGGATGCATTTACTCACTGGCAGAACTATCTAGTAAAGGGCTCTTCGTTATATCACTCTCTGGACTACAAGAACTTGTTAGGCCCACCATCAACGAAGTGTTCCAATGCATGACATGCTTGTTGGTCTCTGTTTCAGCTCTGCTTTCATTATACACTGCTTATAGAATAGAATAGACATGGAAAGGCTGATGCTTTATCCAGACCAGTAGATGAGGTTTGTTTGATGGAACCACACATGCCTTTACCATGCATCATGCCTTTAAAACGTGTCTAATACAACACATCTTTACCACAATTTCTTTACCCACATATGCCTTTATTGTGAAACAGGTAAGTATAGAACATATATATATATATATATATATGAAAAGTTGTCACCACCATTTGCTGGCCTTTTTGAAGTAAAACGTGTCTAATACAACACATCTTTACCACAATTTCTTTACCCACATATGCCTTTATTGTGAAACAGGTAAGTATAGAACATATATGTATATATATATGAAAAGTTGTCACCACCATTTGCTGGCCTTTTTGAAGTAAAAATGAAGAAGAGTAGACCCAAAATTTGCTGGTGCAAGTATTAGAGTGTCTTTATTGTGCCCAGCGCGTCCACCATGACGCGTTTCGCTTCCCTCTGAAGCTTGAAGATCTGACATCACGCTGCCACAGGTGCCATCCCGCGCCAGCTCACTGTAGTTTAACTGTGCAAGACTACAGATTCCAGAAGGCCGTGTGGCGGCCACACCCACTGAGGACTGCATATCATTAGTCATAGTAGTGGCACCTGTGGCAGCGTGATGTCGCCTCTGAGGAAGTGATTTATTCATGAAACGCGTCAGGCTCCTAACACTGCTGTTTCCCCGGATGGTTTCTATCTGCTGCAGCAATCGTGAATAAAGGTTGAGGAATACGTACCTGTGCGAGGTTTCTTCTTTAAAGGCAACTTTTTCGATGGGATTTAAACGGTTAGCCTAGCCGTGGAGGAAACCCGCTGTGTAACCACGGACCCCTGCAATGCCATACAGAGGTAAGCATAAGTGGGCAGGTGCTCAATCACGGTGGCAGTGAAGTGCAGCAGGCTATGAGACGTAAGGGTGAAGCAACCCACTGTGGTAACATTTTTAAAAATAGACTGCATCCCGCGCCAGCTCACTGGAGTTTAACTGTGCAAGACTACATATTCCAGAAGACCGTGTGGCGGCCACACCCACTGAGGACTGGATATCATTAATCATAGTAGTGGCACCTGTGGCAGCGCGATGTTAGCCAATTGAGCCTCTGAGGAAGTGATTTATTCATGAAACGCATCAGGCTTCTAACACTGCTGTTTCCCCGGATTGGTTCTATCTGCTGCAGCAATCGTGAATAAAGGTTGAGGAATACGTACCTGTGCGAGGTTTCTTATTTAAAGGCAACTTTTTAGATGGGATATATATATATATATATATATATATATATATATGCTGAGAAAAACACCAGGCCTAACATCGAGAGAAGGAGCAGCCAAATTGAGACTAATTACTAACTACTCCTCTGCAGCCAACAAAATAAGGGGTAT
The DNA here is from genome assembly GCF_964261635.1 of Lissotriton helveticus. Taxonomy (NCBI): domain Eukaryota; kingdom Metazoa; phylum Chordata; class Amphibia; order Caudata; family Salamandridae; genus Lissotriton; species Lissotriton helveticus. The sequence goes on from NC_136073.1 coordinate 559,516,563, forward strand.
AATGCGTAGGAATTGGAACATTTTGAAATCAGATAACATAGGAAAGGAACTCTCCGAGTATGCTTTAGTAACATTCAGAAAATCAAGGTGCTTAAAAGACAAACTTGTACAAAGCCATCTTATGAGAGAAAGGCCGACCACAGGACTGCAAAGCCTTCATGGCTCATTCCCGTGTGGGAAATGTAAAGCGTGCAGTTCAAGTAAAAAGGTCCTAAAGTTCCAAATCCCAGATAAGAAATTTCATACCAAAATCTCAAAATGTATGACCTGCTCCACAACCTATGTAGTATAGTGTCTTGAATGCCCTTGTGACTACCGCTACATAGGCAGCACAGTAAATGCAGTTAAAAAATGTATACTGGAACACCAGAGGGCAATTGCAAACAGAGATGAGAATTACCCGGCAGCCCAACATTTTGCTAGCCATCATAACAGCGACAGAAATCTTCTACAATTTTTCTGCTTAGACTGTATCCCTTTTAACATCAGGGGAGGTGACAAAGAGAAAAGTTTACGACGTTTGGAGTCTAGGTATATCATCGAACTCCAAACTAAGTCACCAAAGGGTTTGAATGCAGGAGAAGAACTTGTAAATCACTTATAGTCCAGGATTGAGTCAAAACGAACAACACATGCATCAAGGATAGAAGAGGACTGACAATCATATGGGTATAACTTGATTGGGTTTGAGTATGATTCAGGAATGGAGTAAAATGAGTAGGTTTATAAGGAGGCTATAATTTGGACTCAGAAGGTATTAACCAAGAAGAGGTACTCACTGTGAAATCCAAAGCCAGCCCATCCAGGGCTTAATCAACTAACCGACTGTAAATATATTTTTGTATGAATTGAATCATACTGACTCCGAATGAACTTGAACCATGATTAATTATTTTGGAAGAATGGATGTTGGTTTCGTTTAAAAATGATTTATTAATGAAATGGGCAAAGCATTTGAATCATTAACACGTTTCAATATGCCGACCATAAATGTACATAGAATGCATTGGAGCAAAGAAATGAGTACGTTAAGTGAATTTGATTCCGCCCTTAAGGGATCCAGCAACTTAACTAACATTTGTTACCTTGTAAATATGTATAGTCTATGTAAATATTGTGAATACGTGTATTTACCGAAGAAATTAAGTGAATGCATTGCCTTATTATGATTTGGTTACTCCAACATGGTGATCGTGATTGAATTTCAAGTCCGTCTTCTATTTTGATGTAAATATGTGAATATTAACTTCCACTGCTGGTCCTTCTGTTTTTCAACAGTGGAGCTTCCCATATATATATATATATATATATATATATATATATATATATATATATATATATATATATATATATATATATATATATATATATACACCTTCAAAAGTCTCTGTTTTTCTTGCCACTTATGACCGCGAACTCGCAGCGGGGTGGCAAACCCCTTCAATAATGCCAAAAGTGATCTCTCCTCATACGTCCTTTCAAATAGTGAGCAAGGAGCAGTCGGGCTTCCTCCTAGCTGGATCTGTCAAACAGCTCTGGTTTGCAGAAAGCAGAGAATTAAAAATTTGCAATCATTCGTGACAAGAATTTCAATTCTATTAAGGACACGGAGGCGAGGATTATGCTTTCTCGATTTCTTTACTACCAACAGCAGCCAATAGAAACTTAGTAAAGAAAAACAGCAAACTACAACTCCCATGAGCCCTTAGGCAACCATAGAGACTACATGCTATATAAGGCACCATAGAGGACACCACTTCCTCTTTCTTTGTCCAGGAAAGTATAACAGTCAAAAGTCATTGAAGAAAAAGTACCGCCGACCATCCTGAAGGAAAAGTCTGAAGGCGAACCGCACAAGAGGCCAACAGGAAACAGGCAACCATCCAAAAGCGAAGAAGGTGCATCAGGAAACATAGCAGATCCAGCCTCCAAGGAGCGGAAAAAACAGTGCAGAAGACCAAGATGAAGGATTACTTCTGGTCCGAACCTGAAAGAAAAACAGAGCCGTAACACATATCCCCAAAACCTTGAAAAGGGAACATCACATAGGGTGGGGAAAAAATCAATGCAAGAAACATTGCAGTTCATAGCAAAGCAAAGATGCAACATAAACAATGCAGTAGAATACAAATGGGTGGGATAATCCTCGCCTCCGTGTCCTTAATAGAATTGAAAATTCTTGTCACGAATGTTTGCAAATTTTTAATTCTATGGCAGGACAGGAGGCTCAGATTATGCTTGTTCAAAGCTGTTCCACCACAACAGAGGCAATATTCGCTATGGGTTTGAAATAATATGTCTTAACAGTATCAGAAGACCAATCAGCCGTCTTCACAATGTCTTGCAAACTTACACCAACATGAAAAGCCTTAGAGGCCATGGCACCCCTCGCGGAATGAGCTCCAAAAATGGAAACATCAATTCCTGCCTCGGACATAAGCCAGCGTACCCAACGAGCCAGAGTAGCTGGCGCCACAGGCTTAAAAGGCTTTTGCAAAGCAATCAATAACTGTCCAGACAAATCCTGACGAAAAGGAGCAGTACTCACCTCATAATCTTTTATGCATCGGACCACACACAATTGCGGATTGTGAGGAAACGTTGGGTAAGTGACAGTAGACAGATTAGTCTTGGTGCGCCTGGAAACCGTAAACGTAACGCCTTCGGGGGAAAAAGAACGACCCGCGAGATCTAACGCGCGGACATCCGAAACACGCTTACAAGATACTAAGCATAAAAGCATTGTCAATTTCGCAGACAATTGCTTACGAGACAGAGAAGCGTTGGGAGGCCAGGCTTCCAGAAAACGTAACACAACGGAGACATCCCATAGAGCGACATATTTCGGACATGGCGGCTTAGCCATCCGAACTCCACGCAGTAAAGTAGAGATGAGAGGATGTTCCCCAACAGGTTTGCCATCGACCAAAACATGGCCCACAGAGAGAGCGGAGCGAAAAGAATTGACAGTCCTGTAAGCAGAACCAGAAGAAGCGATGGAAGCAAGAAAATTAACAACTAGAGAGACATCTGCTGAAGCGGGATCCAGGTGTCGTTCAGAACACCAATCACACCACCGACGCCAAGCTGACGCATAACGCTTGCGCGTGTTGGGGGCCCAAGCTTCACTGATAAATCTCTCAGCGTCTCCAGATAAGCCAGGGACTTTCCAGCGTTCCCCCGAAAGACGCCACGCCACAAGACGGAGCTGGCCCGACAGAACTAGAGGATGTGGATGGAGCAGAGGATCCAACAGCAAGTTCCACTTCGTTGGAAGCAGGAATGGAGTCGAGCAACTCATTTCCAGAAGGTCCGGAAACCACCCTGGAGCTCTCCAAAGAGGAGTGATCAGAATGATCTCCGAGAGAAACTGCTTCGTTCTGGCCAAGACTCGCGGAATCATCGCGAACGGGGGAAAAGCATAGCAAAGTTGAGGAGGCCAAGTCTGGAGAAAGGCATCCGTTGCCAGAGCCTCCGGATCCGGACGCCAGCTGTAAAACCTGGGCAGTTGAGCATTGAGGCGAGAGGCGAAGAGGTCGATCCAAGGACGACCCCAAAGGCGAGACAGGGTTCGAAAGACCCGAGGGTGAAGGCGCCAGTCGCTGAAGTCCAGCAGATGACGAGAGTTCCAGTCGGCCACCTGATTCTGGCGACCTGGGAGATACTCTGCAATAAGAGTGATCTTCCTCTGAAGGCAGAAATGCCAGAAATCCTTCGCAATCTCTGCTAACAAGTTCGACCGTGTCCCCCCCAGTTTGTTCACATATCGCACCGCTGAGATGTTGTCCATGCGGAGCAAAATGCAACAGCTGGTGACCTGAGGAGCAAGGCTGCGGATAGCAAATGACCCCGCCAGGAGCTCGAGGCAATTGATGTGAAGGGCTAACTCGTCTTGAGACCAACGGCCGCCCGTCGTCAAGTCCCCGCAACGGGCTCCCCAGCCCCATAGACTCGCATCCGACTCCAAAACCAAATCCGGAGTGGAGCCGAACAGGGCTTTCCCGTTCCAGGCTTCCATGTGATGGAGCCACCACAGCATTTCCGACTTCGCATCCTGGGACAGAGGAACAAGGTCGGAATAACGAAGACCCTTCTGCAAGTGTCTGATCTTGAGACGCTGCAGGGCCCGATAATGTAGGGGACCCAGAAAAATCGCCTGAATGGAAGAGGCTAATAGACCGACAACTCGAGCGATCGACCGTAACGACACGTTCGGTGCAGACAACAGTGACTTCAACTCCCTCTTGATAGACCTGACCTTCTGGGCAGGCAAAAGAAGTTGGCAAGAGACCGAATCCACCAGGAAACCCAGAAACTCTATCGATTGAGTGGGTTGCAAATGAGATTTCTGAGGATTCACTAGAAATCCGAGAGACTGAAGCAGATCGATCGTCCAAGATAAATGGGAACGTAGTTGCAGCGGGCACTGAGCCATCAAAAGAATGTCGTCCAGATACATTATTAGCCGCACCCCTCGTGCACGCAGCGATTCCATAACCGGCCTCAAGAGCTTCGTGAAGCACCACGGGGCGGACGAGAGACCGAACGGGAGAACCGTGTACTCGAACCACTCCCCGACCATTGGAACTGCAGAAAACGGCGATGAGGCGGGAAGATGGGAACGGACAAGTAAGCGTCCTTCAAATCCAGGCGAGCCATTCAGTCGCCCTTGCGAAGAAGATCCCTGAGAAGATGGATGCCCTCCATCTTGAAGTGGCGATAGACCACCCCGTTGTTGAACTCCTTGAGATTGAGCACAAGGCGAGACCCTCCCCCTTTCTTCTCCACCAGAAACACATTGCTGACGAACCCTTGTGGATGGTGGTTTGTGCGCACAATGGCCCCTTTGAGAAGAAGAGAAGCTATTTCCTCGGAGATCACCTCTTGATCTCGTTGGGAAAAAACAAGGGGTAAAGGGACTGGACCCTGCAGGGGAGGCTGATAAAATTCGATGTGGTACCCTTGAACTGTCTGCAAGATCCATGCATCGTTGGAGATCGCGCGCCAATTCTGCAGAAAATATTGCACCCTGCCCCCCAGAACAACACTGTTGTAAGGAATCAAGCTCACCTGTTGAGGAGAAATCCTGGCGGCCTCCCTGGTTGCCACCGTATCCTCCCTTGTTGCCTTGACCACGACCTTTACGGGAGGGGTAGAAGGTCGTTTTGGAGCCGGAGTAGGAGGACTGTTGCTGCTGACGCTGTCCGCCACCTCCCTGATGGGACTGCTGGCCACGCTGCTGACCAGAACCTCGGCCGAACGAACGTCCCCCAGAACGTCCGGCCCTGGCAAAAACCGGGCGGAACGCCCTGCGCAAAGAAGACTGCGCCTTGTCGAGGCCACTAAAGGTGGCAACGAATTTCGTTAATTCCTTCAAAAATGGCTGGCCAAACAGGAGACCCTGGGCCAATGGGCCAGACTCAGATGTCGCCAATTCAGACAACCATGGATCCATTTTCAATAGTATCGAACGCCTACGTTCGGTGGACAGGGCACAGTTCGCGTTCCCGAGGAAACAAATAGCCCTTTGGGCCCAACCAATAAGTTCATCTGGGTCGATGCCTGACGCCGACCCTTGTGCTTGGTAACCCAAATCCAGGATCTTCGTTAGGGGGCCAAGAAGATCAAGAAGTTTATCCTGACAAAGGCGCCAAGAGCGATCAATTCCTTTCTTCGGGTCTTTGGTGAATTTCTTGAGGTACGTCAAGATAGTAGGATCGACCTCCGGGGTGTCAGCCAATTTATCCTCTAACTCCGGGCGAGGGCACTCCGAACGTAACCGGGAGCGCACTTCCTGATCAAAGGAATCACGAATGTGAGCCTGGATATAATCTGCAACCTCCGGAGCAGGGGACCAAACCTTGGAGTTTGGATGGATGATATCCGAAGGCTCAAAGGTCAGGACCGGTGGATGGGAAGACGCGTCAACAAAGTGCTCTTTGCGTGACCTTTTAGCAGGGGGAGGACCAGAGGGACCTGAAGGCGAAGAGGAGGAGGAGTCCTCCGTGTCCGGGGGAGGAGCACGGGACCTCTTAGAGACAGTAGGGGCAGACAAGGAATGAGCCAACTTCATAAAGTCAGAGGAATGAGGGTTCTTAGGTGACTTCGAGGAGTGTTTGGCAGACGAGGAAGGAATCCAGCCCTGCTGCTGAGCGTAATCCGTCAAATGGCGCTTCAGAGGGCCGATTGCGTGGACTAGCGCAGTATTGACAGAATGTCGGACTCCCTGGTCAAGGGCATCGACTAAGTCGTACTCAAAAGACTCCTCGGGCTCTCCATCATAAAGATATTCATCTGCATCCTCATATTCAGCCATGGTGGATGAAAAAGAAAAAATACACACCACAGAGGAAGTATATATAGAAATATAAAGATACGAATATCAAAAAGCCCACAAATGTGTAAGTAAGAAGGGTCAAGGCGGGAACCAGGCGACCCAGTCAGGGGGGGTGACAGCCCCAAGCAAGCCTAACAGGTAGAGTAACCAACTCGACCAAATTTCATGTAAATTCAAAAGTGGAGGGACAGGCTTGCACAATAGACACCCTAGGCAACGCCTCTAAATATTATACAGCCCATAACCCTATCCTGAGGGAAAAAGGCGTCGTGAGGGGCTCTCCGGCAGGCGGTGGGCTGAGGCGCTGAAAGCAACGCCGCCTCCGAGCGTGTACAGGCTCCGTGAACAACACGGAACATAAACAAAGCCAACGCGCATGCGCGAAGGCGTGCCTGAAGGTCCGGAAGAGGAGCGACGCGCGACACTAGCGCGCGAGCTCCCGAGCCCCAGTCCCGCTCCACAACCACAGAGGACACACGGGCACAACGCGCCCGCAGCTCCAGAGAGGCGACACGCGCTCTCAAAAGGCAATAACAAAAGAAGCCACACACGCCGAAATAACGACCGCCAACGGCGACAAAGTACACGGCGAAACGAGCACAAATAGCTACTGAAAAGCGGCATACAAAGCGTGAGTAAACGCACTAAGCAAATTACAATACAATGCAAGAGTAAACATGTCCTGTGTAAGAATAATAGAAAAGGACTTAACTGGCTGCGAAGCAGCAAAGAAAGAGGAAGTGGTGTCCTCTATGGTGCCTTATATAGCATGTAGTCTCTATGGTTGCCTAAGGGCTCATGGGAGTTGTAGTTTGCTGTTTTTCTTTACTAAGTTTCTATTGGCTGCTGTTGGTAGTAAAGAAATCGAGAAAGCATAATCTGAGCCTCCTGTCCTGCCATAGAATTAATCTGCTTCTCTGCACACTAATATGGCTGCAGGGAAACAGATGAAAAATTGCTCTGACAGACATGGAGCTGCTGATCAGCAGCCCCCTGACTGTCAGAGCAATGCGGGCTCTGCAGGAGGCGGGAAGCCAGCTGGCCTTGAGTAGGGGTGGGCGGTGAACTCCACTCTGCTGGAGGAGTTCACAGAGTTTTTGGCACTGCATGAAGCGCCGAGTTCAGCAAAAAACTTGATGACCCAGCAATCTGTCAGACTTCCCCGGAATAGGAATGTTCCATTGAGAATGCATCAGGGGAGCACTCCCCTCACATGTCTGCAGTTTCCTTCATTTGTAGTGAAAGAGTTGAGTGAGGCCATATTGCACAGGGGAGGGAGGGGCCACCAAGAGGCTCTGCTATGCTCACAGGGTGTGCACAAAGAGGTGGACACCACATGACCTAGGCCTGGAGGCCCACATCCCCCCTACCCGGAATGGCCTCATTTAAGCAGTCCTCAGTGGAATCATTTCACATTGTGGGGAGCTCGAAACCGTTTCCGTATTTGGAGAGTCCAGCACTGGGCAGTGTGTGGGGCCACTCCTCAAGTCCTCCTAAGCCCACTTTTGCCGTCCACCAGGAAACAAATGCAACATCACAGCCCAGCCGACAGGAATCTTTAATCTGAGTGTCTGCCTTCCACTTTACCTGGTCACAGCAACAGGCACTGCCCTCAGGGAAAGTAAGAAGACATGCATGGATTAGGAATAAGACCACAAAAAAGAGATGGCTTGGAGGCTGAGGCACATAAAGAAGTGGATAATTTTGCAGACTGTGGAATGCGGCTACACTGATTTCCTTGATCAAATTGTGTCACCCCAGGCACATCGATTCAGCTCTTTTAAAATCCTAATGGGAAAGAGGCAGCAGTTGCTAGCAAATGCGAGCTTTGCCTTTGAGTCGTTTATGTTGCACAGTGGACATGAGTGTGTTTTGCTGCTGAATTCAGTCATTCTTTTCCACATTTGGGAACAGCTATTTCACTCATTACATATGGCAACTCATGAAGACAGCCAAAAAATAAATTGATGGTTAGAAATAATGTGAACCTGGTATTGTTATTGTGCATTACGACCTTTGTTCTTCTAACAAATCTGTGTTGATGGAAAATTTGAGCTGCGTGCCTGCGATGTTTGCAATGCATTCACAGCACACAAAGTGTTAAGAAAGAGACCCGAATGTTCCCCCTATTTCACAAAACAACAGGGATGGTCCTATATAGGGAACTCCTCTCGCCTGCGGAACTCTGTGGAATCACAAAGAGTTTTTTTATGCTTCTGTGGAATTCCACAAAGTGAAACTCCGCAAGCTCCAGCCAGGCCTAGCCTAACCTAGAAAATGAGTTATACTTTTCTTTTGTCTTTTGAACAGAAACTATGTCTTTCCTTGCAGTAAGATTTGATTAATTAGAACTTCAGCTGCCTTTTGTTAAATTCAATTACTGCTGGTCATACAACTATCATAGGGATCTTTTCATCTCATAAAGGATTCTAGATAGATCATTTATGTCACTCAACTCATACTATTTATTGCAGCATGAAAGATTCAAGATACTTTGAGGATTAATACCCCCTCGACTGTGGGACCAGTTGCGCCTATCAATTGGTATGTATTACATACATACTTGTTTAGGCACCTTAATTGTACTGCAAAATGTTTAAATGCTTCCCTGTTTTGATATAAGTTTGTTTACTTCTAGCTCCTATGTATTTTTAGTCCTGATTATGACCCCGTTTTGAACAATACTTATTTAGGAGGTTGAAACGTCGACAAAATGACTTATGTGAACTGTGTTTTAATATATTAATTGTAAATAGCAACACTCACTTCACGGGTGCTAACTGAAAAATCCTACTATCCCTATTAGCCACATATGTATATGTTTCTGTACATAGCACATATGCACTTTTTGCACCAATAGTCACTTTCACTGCACCGTCACTCTCTAGGAGCACCTCATAATTGTTTTAAGTCAAATGATTTGAATTGCATATGTCAAAGAATACATTGAATTAAATGAATATACAACTTTGAGCTAATTGTGTTAGAGGTGTTTGTACCCTGATCCTAACACTCTGCCGTGGAAGTCAAGGGCTACACTTTCCCAAAAGGGACCACTGTTTTGTGAAATACAGCCTAGCTTTGAGGCTCCCACCATGGTCCCATTACACAGGGGAAAAAAGCAGAAAAAGGTAGAATAAGAATAAAGGTAAAAAAACTAGCAGAAAGAGGCAGAATAGAGGTCAGAAACGAGCAGAAATAGGGATGATAAAGGTGAGAAAGTAGCAGAAAGAGCAAAGTAAAGGTCAGCAACAAGCAGAAAGAGGCAAAAAAAAACCAGGTGAGATGAGCAGAAAGTGGGTGAATAAAGGTGAGAAACTCGCAGAAAGAGGCATGATAAATGTGAGAAACGAGCAGAAAGAGGCATGATAAAGGTGAGAAACGAGCAGTAACAGGCAGAACAAAGGTCAGAAACGAGCAGAAAGAGGCAAAACAAAGCTCAGAAACAAGCTTGCTGAGAATTACTGAGTCCTCGTCAGAGGCCCCGCCTCCTTTCTCAAGCACTCTGCACAGGGGCCCCTGGCACAATACTGGTCAGGGATGTAGTCCCCTGGGCTTCTGAAGGACGTTGGGGGCCAAGAACCCCTATGGTTGCCACAAGTGAGTCACCCACAGCGGGATTGCTGAGATGTCGTTGGAGGCCCGCCTGCTTTCTCAACCACTCTACACAGGACCCTCCTGGTGCACTACTGGTTAGGGGATGAAGTCCTGTTTGGTTGCTGAGGGTCGTTGGGGCCAAGAACCCCTATTGTTGCCACAGGTAAGTCCCCCAATAGCCGGACTGCTGAGACACCATCGAAGGCCTGCCCCCCTTTTTCAACCACTCTGCACAGGGGTCCTCTGGTGTACTACTGGTCGGGGGATGAAGTCCCCTTGGCTGATGAAGGTTGTCGGAGGGGGGGGGGCAAGAACCCCTATTGTTGCGATAAGTAAATCCCCCACAGCCAGATTGCTACAACGTCATCGGATGCCCCACCCTCTTTCTCAGCCACTCTGCACAGGGGCCTCCTGGCACATATGTGCTTTTTCCGATGGGGTTTACCAACTAGAAAAAATACCATGTGGAAGATCGAGTGGGGTAAAATCATACACAGTAAAACCGTTACCACAAGATCTGCAAAATACTCATAACTAAGCAAGTTTTACAGGTCGAAAGTATAATTTTTATGACTGAAACTGTAAAATTGGGTGCAATTTTTCGGTACCTGATTTTCCATCCAACTTTTAATCTGGGCCTTGTTGCAATCAACTTTCTACTGTGCCCTGTCCTCTCCCAGAAGTGCCTCTCTACTCTTCTGAGGTATGCAGGACATAGTTTGCCCAGAATGCCTCCTCTTTATCTCTTATAGAGTGAATGAGCAATGCCATCGTAGTCTACACTAAAAATAGTAAATAGCAGAAAAGGCTGAGAAGCTATAGGGCCCGGCTGGAGGCTGTTTGACAACACATTTTTAACCTCCAGGGTGGGGGAGCTGGAGGTCAATGAATCTCCTTGTCCGGTGTCACTAGATTTGCCACATGTGTTGAAATTCCAGGAATCGGTGTAGACCGTGGTGCCGGAGAAGGAATCGAGGGGTCAGCAAGGAGCGTTGGAGAAGGGCCTCACCAAATCCTATGATCCATTTAGGCATGGTGAATGACCCCAGAAACTCTGGTTGTACCCAAACCAATTGTGGGATCGGCTCCGAAACAGATGGACTCCGTGAACAACACCCATAATGCTGTTTCTGCATCTTCTCAGGTGAATGAGAGTGGAGAGAGGGGGCAAAATCGCGCTTCGATTTCCTATGTTTCTTTTGATACTTACAAGACATTTGGATCTCAAAGACCTACCTAGGAATAGCTGTTGACTTCTGGTGGGAGAACATGACCAAACTTTCTAGTTGGCACACGGCTTGGACTAGTCTCATCACGGAGTCTTCTAATGCTTGGTGATGTAGTGTTTCACCTTATGGTCTTGGATGGCCTTTGGATTCATCTATGCAGTTGCTGCAGGTCTTAGAGTTGTAAATTGACCCCAGATACCTACCGGGGGAACTGTCAGACATTTGTTTGCAACAGTCCCTACAGGGCTTAAAATCTATAATTTTTGGGGGTGACATTCCCTTGCACACTCTGAATTATCAGTAGAGAAATTATGAGGTAAATGTCTCAGACTAGAGGAAGCTTCAGATCCCAGTCGAGTGGCACAGATTGAAAGGAACTGACAGCATCCTGGAGTGGCACCTATATATGCTCCGCACCTCATTTCTGGAGCCTAATGACATCAGTGAGTATTTCTACAGTGCCATCTACAGGTGTGCAGAGGTACTGCTGAAAATTTCCAGGTCCACTCTGACACCAGGGAATGTTCAAAAGGTGAGGAATCTGTGTCTAGAAGTCTCTATCAGAAGTTTATGGTGGACAAAATGGTAACAGCTCAATTGCTTACGAGTAATCTTCATTCATCTGAGTTACTTTCCTTTAAAAGGCCTCGCTGACAATTATCATTATAAGTGAACTAACACTTGGTATTTGAAAGGTTTGTGAAATGTGTAATTTAATGTTATTAAAATGTATGTACTATGTAGTTTGTATGCATTATTTTAGATTCTTTTTGTTGGGTAAATCACTGTAAAAGTATCTTACATATAAATGTGATTATGTTTGCACCTGGGTGTTTAAATATGTGTCAATTATTAAAATTGTTAAATATAATATTCGAATTTGCTAAGTACGCATAAGTGAAAATGTGGATTCCATTTAGATGGTTTCAAACTGAATTTATTTCATGTCTATTAAGAACTGTTCCATTTTGAGAATGACTGGAGTATTGAATGTGATGGGTTTGGTATTATAGGGTTATCTTTATGTTCCAACTTGATTTCTGTATGAATAATGATGCTAGTAAAATACATATGGATGAATAAAGTATGGTTTCTCTAAATAATTATACATGGCTAGTACTATCACAATGTACTTGAGTATTAAGGTATGTTGTGAAATGTGATGCTGGGCCTGCTGGATTATTTGGGTCTTAGCCCATCCGACAGGTACTTTATGGGCTTTGGGACTCTGCTTACTAAGCAGGAGATTGCCCAGAACTGGAGGTCTGCTTCTCCCTAGGATTTGAAAGCCTGACATGGGGCTATGGACTGCTGTGTCAAGATAGAGAAGCATGGGTACGCAGCACGCTGCTGCCCCAAGAAAACACTAAGATCTGGAGTATGGAATGGGAGGGAGTTTAGTTTAAGTGATTATCTTGATAGTGAAAGCGAGGGCAGGCGAATATCAAATTTGAATTTACTGCCTTTTTAGTTTTTGTGGCATAGCCACTGTCTACATATTAGTCAAGCTTAACTCCCTTCTAACATTAGCTACATTAAAAAAATAGTCCGCTTGCTTCTATTATTTTCAGGCTAAGATTATGTTAAATATTTTCATTTTTCTGAATATTGAAAGTATATGCTTGCGTGGTGTTAACGGAGTTAATGTCCCAACTGCCTACTAAATTTGATTCTATATAGTCATGCCCCACCAGGATTCCCAATGTGCAGCTGCTACTGACGTCTGGGTTGCGGGATCCAGCCACTGAATCTTTCCTTCAACACTGTATGTTTCCTGTTGTGCTCGTTATCTTTCCCTGACCAATGCCCAGCCTCCCAGAGCATGCCCTGTGCAGATCTGCTCATACCTGGGCATCCCAAATGTTCCTGTTCCCATCTCTGGAGATTCCAAGTAACAGATCAGGTGTGTGAAAATATGATGGTTGGAGTTTGGGGGCCTCAGACAGGTCTCGTTTGGTGGTATGTTAGTCTGGCCACGTAATTGTAGGATGTCTGATGGTGGATGTCGTAAAGAGGCACTGAGTAAATTGGCATAGAGTGGAGTGGCCCAGAGTGTCATAGAGTGAAGTAGAGTGGAATAGAGTCTCAGAGTGAAGTGTTGTTGAATGTTGTAGTGTGGAGTGGCCTAAAGTGGAGTGCCAAAGTGTCATACAGTTGAGTGGCAGAGTATAAAAGCGGTGTAGCGTCGGGGGGGGATTAGTGTCGTAGTGTGACATGGCGTAGGGTACCACTGAGTGGAGTGGCTTAGAGTGGAGAGGCTTAGAATGGAGGGTCTCAGTGTGGAGTGGGATAGAGTGGCGCAGAGACAAGTGGCATGGAGTGATATGGCATAGAGTGGCGAGAGGGGAGTGGCAGAGTTTGGTATCCAGAGCTTCTGTAGATGAGCATCCATCCTCCAATCAGGCTGCCTCTTTTGGAGGATCTTCTGTCGCAGCAGGGGAGGGTCGTCCACCCGAACCAGTCAACCCTCTTCCTCCTTGCATGGAGATTGAGCGGCGACAGCTGATGGTATTCGACCTTCCTCCCGAAGGGTGCTAAGTTATTTTGTCAGCTAGACGTCCCTCCACTCAGTCGGTATACGCCTGCAGATGCCAATATTTTTATAAATATTGTACAGACCGGGCCATCCACCCCTTGTCTACCTCCCTCAATTGCATTCTTCTTTTCATCCTGTCTCTTGCCCAGCAGGGCACTGCTCTGGGCACTTTAAAAGGTTCCCATTCAAACCTTTCTGTCTTTTTATGGTTGCCTGACCAACCATAACTATTCAAGTCCCCTATTGCACATAGATTTCTGAAGGGGCTTACACATTTGTTTCCCCCTTCACCTTTAATCATGCCTCAGTGGGATCCTAAATCGGCCCTCACTTATCTTAGGTGTGAACCACTCGAGCCGTTACACAATTGCTCCCTCTAGCTTATCACCATTAAGACAGCCTTCTTAGTGGCAATAACTTTTGCCAGGAGGATTAGCGAACTCCAAGCACTTTCACATCAGCCTCCTTATCTGACCGTCTTTCCAGACAAGGTAGTGCTCCGCTTTAGGGCTTCTTATTTGCTTAAAGTTGTAACACTTTTCCACCTAGAACAATATGTCCACTTGCCCACTTCTATGCTCCTCCGCATCCCTTTAAGGAAGAGGAAAGTCTCCAATATCTGGACTTAAAAAGAGCATTATCGTTTTACCTTAACCGCACTAAAGAGTTCCGGGTGGACGATCAACACCTTTTGGGGTACGTTGGAGCAATGAAGAGACATGCTGTACAAAAGAGGACCATCTTACGATGGGTTATCTTCTGTATTAAAATCTGTTCCGTTACGCTCTGGCAAAGAAACAGCGTCCTAAAGTCCTCAGAGCTCATTCCACCAGAGCTAAGGCAGCCATCACGGCTCTCCAGTGTCGTGTCCGGTTTTTTAACATCTGCCAGGGGCCTACGTGTGCACTCCTGCAAACATTTGCCAACCGTTATTGCCTGGACAGTCAGGTCCGTAGGGAGGGCCTCTTCGGCCTTCAGTCCTGTAGCACTTTCTGGTTTAAACTTTTCTGCAGTCCTTCCTCCGGGGATGGAATTGCTTGGTTATCTGTTCACAGGTTAGGAATCTAATGTTAGATGTCTTTATCAGATGGACAAGTTACTTACCTTCGGTAACACCTTATCCAGTAGACACATGATCTAGCCTTAGATTTCTTACCGGCCCACCCTTCCTCTCCGCACTACAGATCAGTGCTTCATTTCAGGGCTGTTCCCTTTCAGGGCCCTAGTTGTCTAAACACAGCACTGTCAGTTAACTTCATGGTTCCGTGCTTCAGGCTTGGAAAGTCGTGAAAAGTACTGACGTCAGCGCGCCAAGGTGGAGCTTATATAGACAATGAGGACATCACAATGACAAACTCAACACCATATTACGTCACACAGAGTCGACCGGCACGCAGGGGTACTGCTAAGAAAAATCTTCCAGATCCAGCCTGACGCCTAGAAGTTCACAGGTAAGGAATCTGCGGCTAGATGTCTCTCACAGATTATTTGCAAAGTTAATTTACAGACATTAAAATGTTGTATGGAAAAAAAAACGATTTGCCACCCCCAGTAACTAGGAAGATTGTGACATAAATCATCTCACTATTATGTCAGAGAAACTAAATTAAACACTAAGGGCTAGATGTAGGTAACTCTAATTTACCGACTCATAAATACCGAATTTTACCGATTCGGTATTTTACCGACTCTGTATATTTACCGAATCGGTAAAATTACCGATTCTGTAAATCAATGGCCCCCTACATTTCAATTCCCAATTACCGGTCGGTAACGGCCGAAATCGGTATGCTCCCTGAGAGGGACAGAGACATGCTGGGCAGCTTAAAACAAATAAAGCCAGCAAATAGAAAGCAAACAACTGTAAGTTAGTTACAAAACACAACGCCAATTATAAGCAATAAGTAAAAGGCATTTTCAGAGACGGTTTCAGAATGTTCACAATAAGTCTTTCTTTCACAACCAGACAGCTGTGCAGTCTGCTAGGCTTCAACCTAAAAAGAGGTGCTTTCTCTTCCCCCTCAGCCTTGTACAATACTGGGTGGTCTTTTCCATCATTAACCCTTTGTGCCTTTCTCAAGGGCAGAGATAACAGTTTTTACAGACCATCACCTTGCGCAAGGGCTGAGGTGGTGTAGTTTAACCCATGGCTTGCCAAAGGCCAGATGTTTGGTTTTTAGAAACCCCTGTTTTGGTCCAGGGACCCAAACACTGCCCCCATCACACTTTCTTGCAGTCTATAAGTGCATCTATAAACGGGAAATTCAAAAGTCTGTTTTGCACTCTCAAATATGAAGGATATCAGATTAGGCATGGGTAATGACTGGTCAAAAATAACTGCTCCTATAGTTGCATAGAGCAGTGATTGGTCTTAAAGAAAAAGGTTCAAAGCCCGAAAAACTCAGAGAGCAATGCTCATCATAATTTAAAGCTCCAGTCCTGGAATGTCACACAAAAAAAATTTCACAACTTAGGGACATTTAAAAACTCCCACATAGGAAGAGCTTCGCGGGCATCCAAGATGGTCGCGTGAGCACAGAGCTCCCGGGACCCTCGCCGCCCTTCACAACTATCCTGACATCTATCCTGATTTCGCAGATGGGCTTTTGAAGATGTGCTTTGGCTGATCTCAATATTCTTTTAAAAATTTCATTCGGACGTCAGGAACCGCTGCTACATCGACTTTAACTTCTGCGGCCTGCCCCGGGACTTGGCCGTGGGCTCGATTCGCCAGCAACCGTGGAGTAGTTGAACAACATCGGCCAGAGGGATCTCCCCCAGGCGGCCTCATCCCAACTTTCGGTTACGTTTTCCTACTCCGGGCCTCGTTTGATTGGAGAACGATTCAGATCCATCCTTGGTCCGGCTTGGCTTGCCCTTTCCCTAAGTGTTTCCTCTGTGAGCTTTTTGCCTTCGATCTCCCTGGCATTTATCTCATCTCGACTCACTTTTATTGACTTTTGGCCTCTCCATCACCGGCCATTTTCACCAGGTCTCGCGGGCCCCTTCGGGGCACCTTATTCAATATGGCCACCAGACCTGACCCTGAAAAGCGCAAGACTAAAACACCTCTCCGAGGATTCAAACTAATGTTATGGATCGTTATACCCTTCCTAAGGGGTCACCCGGTGGTACCGGCCGCACTCCTGAGGTTCCGAGTGCTGAATCTGCCGCTTCTTCTGAACTTTCCCTTCAGGATGTTATGAGCGCTATCGCCGGCGTGCAGGCAATACGAGGCCCTTGCATCAAAGATCGATACGGTGGCCATCGACATTACTTTGATCAGAGCGGACCTGGCGAAAACAAATGAGAGGGTCAAGTCCCTGGATTTGAAGACCTCCAGCCTGACCACTGACGTCTCCGACATACAGACTGAAGTCGGCAATCTACGTGCCTCGAACGACTTGATGGCACACTGGCTCGAGGATTTTGAAAATAGGGCACGGCGTAATAATGTACGCATTATTGGAGTTCCTGAGAACCATGAATACGCTTCCGTCGATCTCCTGGTGGAAGATCTTGTTTTAAATCATCTTGCCCCTTCCGGGCTCAGCAAATTATTCGCCGTTGAGAGAGCGCATCGAATTCCGGGTGGAAGACCGAAAGTAGGTGCCCCCCCGAGGCCTATCATCGCAAATGTATTTCAATTTTGTGATGAAGACGCTATCCTGCAGGCCTCTCGGGTGAGTGGCCCGGTTAAGTTTGAGAACACATCTGTCTCCTTCTACCCTGACTTCACCCAGTTGGTTCAAAGACAGAGAATGGGTTTCCAGGGTGTTAAGCGGAGGTTGCATGACTTGGGTCTCAAGTATGCCATGCTGTTCCCAACTAGACTCCTTATCGAATATGAGGATCGTACGATTTTCTTCGATCGCCCTGAGAGTGTCAGTGACTGGCTTGACTCTTTACCTAAAAGGGACGATCGATCCGAGCACCCTGGTGGTGCGGAGGGAGGCTTGCCGGATCAGGAGTGACACTGTGGTTCCTGATGTCTGAACTTTTCATTAGTATTTCAACTGAGTTTAATAGTTTGGTCTTTTTTTGTCTTGTTATATTGAGCCGGGGTGGCGGGGGGGTGAATCGGGGTTCTTTCCTCCTCCTGGGTTTCTTTGTTTAGATTAGTTTAATGGCTGGGCGACAGGCACACTGCAAGTTGGGGTGGCTATTGAGTTTCACGCAGGGGTGCAGGGTGGGGGGAGTTGTAACGCGTTCCTGTTGGGGGGTGGTGGGGGGGTGTTTGTCTGTTTGTTCATTTTCGCAAGGCATCGCATTGTATTCTTTCTTATTTCGAGTAATGTGTTCTGTGTGGAGTGTGCTCTGTAGTCTTCTCGGGAATGGGGGGTAGTGAGTTGAGACTGTTGTCTTGGAATGTCAACGGGTTGGGGGACGGGATAAAACGAGGGGTTGTGCTGCAGTTTTTGAGACGCCATGCTCCTGATTTCGTCCTCCTGCAAGAGACACACTTAATTGGTAATGTGTGCCACGCCATGAATAGACGAGGTACCGCTTGGTTGCTCATTCCGGATTCACTTCAGGCTCTAGGGGGGTGGGTATTCTGGTCCGAGCTTCCCTTCCCTTTGAGATTGATGATGTATTACTTGATGATAGGGGGCGCTATGTCGCGCTCACAGGTAGATGGGAGGGGAAGACGCTCTCTATACTCTCTATTTATGTCCCCCCTGGCCTACAGACTCTCACTTTTGCTGATGTTGGAAGGGTGGTTCTAGGGCTTCCTGAAGGTCTCCTCATCTTGGGTGGGGACTTTAACTCTGTTGTCTCTGATACTTTGGATCGCTACCCACCCAGAGATTTGACCAGCTCTCAGTCATGGATGAGTGGGTTTTTAGACACTTTCGGACTGGTGGTTAGTTGGAGGTTGATGCACCCCGTACAGTTACAATTTACCTTACATTCAGGTGTCCATGGGAGCCTCTCCAGGCTTGATTATTTCTTAATGCCGGCGGCCCAGTCCTCCTCCATCAGGGAAATTCGGCACCTCCCCAGGGGCATATCAGATCATTCCCCCTTGTGGCTCTGTGTGGAAGCTGGAGTGCGCAGCGTGGGTAGAATCGCTCCTATCAACCCTTGGTATCTCCGGAATCCTAAAATTTGCTCGGAGCTGATAAAATCCATTGATCATTATTTCCTCGATAATGTGGGATCTGTTTCCTCATCTGTGTCATTGTGGGAGGCTTTTAAGACTGTCATACGTGGACATTCATTGTCATTAATCACTGGCGTCAAGAAGGCTAAATGTGAGGAACTGGTCCGCATTGAAGCTGAAATAACTGTGCTCGAGAGTGCCCTCGAGGCGGGTGTCACCCGTGCTAAACTTCACTCCCTCAGCTTGAAACAATCTGACTATAAAGCCCTGTTGACCGACGCTGCTAAGGTTATGAACAGAGAGCATCAGGGTAGACTGTATGATGTGGGTGACAAGGCTGGTGAACTGCTTGCTTGGCTGGATAAGAAAGAAAGAGCGGGTCGTGTGGTTCCTATGATTGAAAGGTCGGATGGAGTATGTGTGACTGACCCGACTGGTATCATTGATTGTTTTGTGGATCATTTCCGTACTGTGTATTCTCCAGTTTGTGATAGGGATGAGGAGGATTCTCATTTGTTACTGCGTGACATTGCATTGCCCTGTTTCTCTGATGTGGATATGGAGTTCATGGACGCACCGCTTTCGACAGACGAGATAGCGGTTGCCATCGCTCCCTTCGCTCTGGCAAGGCTATGGGCCCTAATGGCTTGCCTATTGAGTTGTACAAATTGCGGCCCGACAAAATGGCGCCCTATTTGAGGGAAATGTTCCTTGAGGCGCTGGAGTCTGGTTCCCTCCCTGTTGATCAACGGCTGGCCTCCATCGTGGTAATACACAAGGAGGGTAAGCCGAGAGACCGTTGCGCCTCTTATAGGCCCATCTCCCTTTTAAACGCCGAACCCAAAATTTTAGCCAAATTGTTGGCTAACCGCTTGGTTAAGGTGATCGGTGACTTGATCCATCCGGATCAATCCGGTTTTATCCCTCATCGCAATACTGCCCTTAACCTCCGACGACTACATGGAGTTCTCGCGAGAGCCGCGACCCTCTCTGAGCCGGCCATTTTGGCTTCCTTGGATGCCACTATGGCCTTTGATACTATCGAATGGCCTTATCTCTGGGCGGCCCTCGCCAAATTTGGTTTTGGCCCTGCATTCCTCGCATGGGTGAAACTTCTTTATGAGAAACCCTTGGCTCAGGTGGTGGTCAATGGGAAGGCATCTGGCGTTTTCACTCTTGGACGAGGTACTCGGCAGGGTTGCCCGCTGTCTCCCTTACTTTTTGCCCTTGCGCTCGAACCACTAGCTGCGTGGCTCCGTTGGGAACCCTCGATAAAGGGCATCAGATGGACTCCTGACTTCGAAGATCGTATTTCGTTATATGCGGATGACATTCTTCTATACCTCACATCGCCCCAGAAATCCCTGAATGTGCTCTTCGATGTTTTGACTTCATTTGGGAAGAACTCAGGACTCGTTATTAACTGGACGAAATCCTGTGTTTATGTATTGGCAGGAGGGTTCCCCGCGCTGCCTCGCAGATTCCCGATCCAGCTCTCCGAGTCAGGATTCAAGTATTTGGGGATTTATATCTCCCTGGATCCTGTGGTTCGCTACGAGCGCAACTTACTTCCCCCGCTTCAACAACTGAAACTTGATGTCTCGCGCTGGTGTCGGTTGCCGTTGTCACCACTAGGGCGTGCAGCTTTGTTTAAAATGATGCCGCTGCCGAGATTTTTGTACGCTTTGCAAAACTCCTTTGACCCTATTCCCTCCGTATTTTTTCGGGAGGTGGAGAGCCTACAGCGTCGTTTGTTTTGGGACGGACGTGCTCGTATTGCTCTCCCCAAGCTCACGCTTCCCTGGTACGACGGAGGCATTGCTCTCCCCGACATTAAGCGTTACTATTGGGCCTCTCAACTGAGTGCGATTAATCATGCTACTTACTCACCGGGTCCTTCGCCGGCCTTTGATATGGATAAACACCTTTTACCGGGCGGGACCTTCTCTAGGGCGCTTTATTCAAGGAGTATTGGTAGGACATTAACTGGGCCCACTAAGATTGCTGTGCGTATTTGGCATGATGCAAATGTTGCTTTGGGATGGGGTGATAGATTGACTCGTGCTGCTCCATTGTATGCCTCTGAAAGATTGGGTTGTTTGTGGAGAACGAAAGGGTTTGAAAAATGGGACATAATTGACATCAGTAGAGTGGGTGACCTCTGGTCCAAGGGTAATGTCAAAACCTACGAGGAGCTGCGGACTGAATATGAGCTCGGAGACACAGAATTTTTCAGATACGTTCAAGTGCGCCATGCTTTGTTGTCGGTTTTCACTGTGGGCACTGATGTCTCCGAGTCCTCCCCTCTGGAGGACCGTATATTGGACGGTTATGTTCCTGACAGCACGATTTCATTGATTTATAAAAAATTGATCAACAATCGTGCTGATTTACTTGTGCGTCTCAGAGCGGTCTGGACCGAGGATGGGTTGGAATTAGATGACGAAGACTGGCAATCCGCATTGTCATCCCCCAAGGAGGTTGCCATTCCTGCCCGTCTCCGATTCGTCCAACTTAAGATCCTTCACCGTATCTATGTTACTGGTCCGAGTCTGTTGCGAATGGGCTACTCTCTGGATGGGTTGTGTAAGCGTGGTTGCGGCATGCCTGGAACTTTCCTCCATATTCTCTGGGAATGTTCGGCGGTGGAGACGTTTTGGACGCGAGTGCATGCGGTGATGGAACGAGTTACAGGAGTGTCTTTGCTCCCTGAAGCTAGGCGCTGCCTCCTGAATGTATGGGAACCGAATGATTATACTGTGGCTCAGATCCGCTGGGCGACCCTCGGTAACATGATAGCTAAGAGAGACATCGCACAGCTGTGGGGTTCCCAGAGGTCGCCCACGGTCTCGGTATGGAAGGAGGGCATGGACTGGTGCATGTTCAGGGAGAAAACGGTGTATCTGGCCAGTGGAAGACCTGGGCAATGGAATAGGGTTTGGTCTCACTGGAATGCATATCGTGGGAATATTTGCACTCCCCCACCAGACTTACTGCCTGATACCCCCTTGACCCCATAAATGGCGTTCCACGTATTGTTTGATATTGTGATTGCTGCATTCTTTTCCCACTGCCCCCCTCACCCCCTGACGCATTGTTTGTGTATAACTTAACCTGACCAATAGAGTAATGCTCTCTGCGGACACATTAACATCTGTACTGTATCCTAAATGCCTTGACTGTTGTTATTATGTTTTATTGTTAATAAAAGTTAAAAAAAACAACAACAAAAAATCCCACATAGAACAAGACATAAGCAGATATCTCGTTTTTTGTTGTGCACAGAGAGACGCGATGCAGTCCGTTTTTTTGTGAACTTTAAAGCAATCTGATCCACTGCTGACAAAATAAGCTGCGTAACAGCCTCGAACAAAATATCCGACATCGCCGGCATGGCAAAAGTAAGTGTTGCCTGTAACTTATAAAGCAACATTGTGCCATATTACCGTATATGCAATTCAATGACGTGTCGCTCATTTCCATTCATAGATCGCCCCATGAAAGCTCAACTAACCTTCCATTTACCGTCAACAAGCATAACTAATGTATTGGTAGAAATATCGCCTGATTTGCGCAAGTAAGTGCCCCTTCTTTTTTCCTTCCAGCCATAAAATAATGAAAACCACTAAAACCCATCATGTGACTGATGGTAGATCCCTTCTTATTTTAGGTCATGATACTTACATTTTAACTTGCATCTTTTCGCCTGCAACACGGCAATTGCTTACTCAAATCGATCAGGTACTTATAAAACATTACTTTGTAGTTTGAGTAAATTGGAAGTGTAGAGCCCCTTCACAGGTTCAATGTATGCCCCCTTTGTGTTTTAGATAAAGCAGTCCACGTCTTGAAGAGAATCCCATCAGCCACCCTGGGAATCGAAACATGTCAGCATTGCACAACACAGGACTGTTGTATTTGATTAAATGTATCCTCCCAGTGGAAATGCTTTTTGAATTGTCTCACTACTGGGTGTGATTGTTTTGTTCCCCGTGATAGCAGCCACTTAACTCAGTTATACAATGTGGATGTTAAAGGATATCCAAGTAGCTGCTTTGTTTGTGAATTAAGACTGGTGACAATGTGTGTATCATTTGTTGTTTTGTATCACTTGTTCATGTATTGTTGTTTTACATCACACTACTTCACCACGAAGTTTGTATGTTTTTGTTTGACCTGTGGCATAAATAAGTGTAATTTGTTATAGACTAAAACTTATCTAACTTCTCTGACCCATTATTTAAATGTGGAGTAAAGTTCATAGAAATGAGAATGCCTCGAGCCAATATCAATTACATTTTTGGTTCATAGTCTGTTAAATTAATGTAGCAGCATTTGAAAGGTGACGGCTAGGCCACTTCTTGCTCTTAGTTTAATATGGCCCCGTCCAGACGCCTAGGGCCAAACCCCTTGTTGCTATTACAAGTGCCAGCAAAGCATTCCTAAGAAACACTATTGTCTCAAACCAATGAACTCTGAAACATGTTGATGGGTTGACTTATATTGTATTGCAGCATTTGCACAGTGATTCATGTATGTCGCAAGGCCATGATGAGTTCTTAGTGTTGTAGTAAGTCTACTCAGTTTGCTGTGCAGGTTAGTAGAGTGTCAAGCTATGCGCGAAGCCCGGGGTCTTTATTGTATGTGATGCTCAGACTGCTGCCTGAATCATGTCATGGCAGATTTGTGGCTGCATTTAACCATGTGTTTAACACAGATAGTCATGTTCGTACAAATTATGTTTTTGCGGTTTTGGAAGAGAATTTTTATGCTTCACTGGTCTGGTTTTGGCTTTGTAGCATAGCCTGTATGGAAAGCCATTGGTGTTGTAGGTGAGGTTTGGATTAGTGCTCCAGTCATGACAGGGCATACATGTAGCTGCACGTGTGCATGGAGTGTGGCAAAAAAAAGTATAAGATGGAGCCATTCTTGCAGAAAGAACAAACCAATCCTGTTAAATAATCCACAGGAGCTGGGTATGATTGGTGAGGTTTATTCACAGCACAGCAACACAGCAAGCAGTTTCCAGGTCCACAGGAACAGTGCAACTGACCTGAAACCTGGAGGACAGTAGTGTTCTAAGAACACTTAAAGAATAACAAAGGGAACTTAAAGGTACAGGTGAAGTTATAATAACATGAAATGTAACACATCTCCCTTCAATGCAAATGAAAGAACAACAGAAGATCATGTCACATAATCATTAAATTTAGCAGGAGCCAATCTAGAGCGATCAGAAAACTTGACTCTTGAAGCAATGGAATAATTGGTATCTATTTGAGAACATGGAGAAGAAACCAATTGTGAGGTGGGACACTTTGCAACCCGCCTAATGTTCCAGAGTCTACCATATTGGGTAATAACACTGTTGCTATAAACTTTAACTATTTTCATGGGTTTACCAAACTTATTGGAACATTTCGGAATTAAACCTGGTTTCTTAATTCTAACAACATCTCCCACAGCAAAATTTGAAGACTTAACATTCCACTTTTTATCATACCATAACTTAGTCTTAGCTTGTTTTTCTTCAACTTTCTGTGCAGCTAAGTCAACTAAATCGTCAGAGAAAGATCTATTGGCACACTTATCTCTGAACCACCAAGGACAAATGGATGAAACAGGATCACGTCCTTTGAGCAAACGAAAGTCACATCTTGGCCCCTACATGTTTTAGCATTGTCATCTTGCTAACAATTCAGTTCCTTCTCCATCCTAGTGTGTGGTTTGAGTGTGGTATGATTGTTAACACGTGAGTATGTTGAGAGATATAGTTGTTGCCAAGGGGTAATTTTAATTATTATCTTCTTTGTAGATATTTATGATTCCAATGTATTTGTTTCTGAGTTTTTTGATATGAATTGAGAATAATTCTCTGGTGAATTTTGATTGATAACAGTTGATATGAACTAAAAGAAAAAAGATAATAAAAATTTATATGTTTGGAATAAATTTAGTATATTATTTATTTTTGTCACCCGTTTGTTACATTTATAGACATAATTGCTTACTTGAAGTAGAAGGCCACTGTAGGAACGTCTCCACATTGTAATAGCAGAGATATTACCATCCTCAAAAATCTCACCCAACATAACAGGATCTTCTGCGCGAGGATTAAGTATTATACCAAATCTCCATTGATCCATCCAACCAATAACATTCACCCCTCTTTCTGCAATATATAAACAAATTTGAACACACCTGGATCTAAAAGTAATCTTGACTACAAAATGGCCTAAAATTTCTACTCTTGACCCGTTGAAACTGACTGCACGAATACCAGAAGGAAGAATGTCATTTAAACTTAACACATGTCTTAACCGTTCATCAAAATATTCCTTGGTGATAATGGTCCAAGGTGACCCTGAATCAGCCATTAAGTTGAGACTAACACCCAAAACAAACATTTCACAAATGGGTTTCTTAATATTTTGACCTTCTGAACTAATCAAAGAAATTTCTTCATCCAAATAAACTACAAAACCTTTATTGGGTGAAGAAACATTCTCTGTGCTCTCACAAACACAACTGCAGTTTTTTTGTATATCTTCCGTAACAACAGCAACTTTAACATTTGGATTTTGTACAAATTTCCCTGAATCTCTACACATATTTGAAAAATGTCCTAACCTTCCACACTTCCTACATTCTTTATTGATGGCAGGACATCTAGCAAACGAAGCAACATGCATTCTACTGCCACATTTGTAGCAAATAACAGATTTTTCAAATTTTTTATAATTTCCCGTGTTATTAAATCTGTTGTTGTTTGTATTAGGGCGTAAGTTTTCATTATGTCTTTCACCATGTTTGATCAAACAAACCTCATCATGGGAATCTGACTTACTATTGGAATGTTTCTGTACAGTAAGCATCCATTTTTCAGATTGTTCTAGTGATTTGGCTATCGAAATTGCCTCTGATAGCTTTGGATCACCTAATTCCCATAAGCGTTCTTGTGTTTTTTTATTCTTAACATGGACAATAATCTGATCTCTTAACAACTCATCACAAATAGTACCAAAATTACAATGAATGGCTAAAGATCTCAAAGCAGTTATAAATTCATCAAACGATTCTGAATCTAGTTGTGCACGAGTGTAAAACTTATACCTATTAAGAGCTATGTTAGAAACTGGTTTAAATCTTTTCTCAATTCTAAGAAGTGCTTCTTTATACACATTTGTAGATTCCCATCCTCGTCGCCAAATTTGTTAAATAATCCACAGGAGCTGGGTATAATTGGTGAGGTTTATTCACAGCACAGCAACACAGCAAGCAGTTTCCAGGCCACAGGAACAGTGCAACTGACCTGAAACCTGGAGGACAGTAGTGTTCTAAGAACACTTAAAGAATAACAAAGGGAACTTAAAGGTACAGGTGAAGTTATGATAACATGAAATGTAACAAATACCTAATCGGACCCACGGATGAGAACGTAATCTCTTGGAGAACCCTAAAGTCTTCATAATTTAAGATGGTAATGGATTATTTTTAGTCTTACTGGGTTGTAGAGCTTGGATGCCTCTACACAGAAGTACCTTCAGCATACGTTTTTTCTGAAGGAAGAGGTAACTAAGAGAAGGACCAGGAAAGAAATGTCAATTTTTGGGAGAATGGTCATAACTGGAGAAAACTAGGACCAATGTATGGTTGCACTATCTGGCAAACAGGAAGCCTTGAAATAGCTGCATCTAGCCACAGGCAGCCAGAGGAGGGCCCACATGACTGATGAGATGTGGTAGATGAAGATAACTGACAGCGGTATTCTGGATTGTTTGGGGACTTTGCAGTAAGCAAAGAAAGGGATCAAGCTGTGTGGCATGATTATATACATGTGGGAGGCAGGCCCAACACAATGGCAGCTAAAACCCAATGGGGAGTCCTAAATGTGTGAAGATATGTCAGAGTTTGGTCACATAGAATGTATTTGTGGAGCCTGATACAGGTTGTAGACCAAACTTATTCCTTTCGAATGTCTAGTGGGAGTACTTGTACTGGGGGCCAGACCGAAGTGGAATGAAACTTTGTGTTGTTTATATAGGTGAGAATTTGTTTTTCACGAGATGAACTTAGTAGCATCCCGTGATTCACTGAATGGAGGTGCTGACCCAACGGCAAGAGTGGAGGTCGAAGGGACATTGATTTAGAAAGGTGTGTCTGTGGTCGATGTAGTTCTAGCAATTAAGGTTTTCAGATTGGATGAGGGCTGGTAGTGGACCCAGTAATACTTTGAAGAGGAGAGGAGAAAAAGTGGAACCTTTTAGGATGTTGGTGTAATGGTTGAAAGGAGCCAAGAAAAAGGAAGGAATCTGGTGATATTGGATCTTCGAGAGACAGGAGGAAATCCAGTCCAAGAACAGTCCAATCAATATTGTGTTTGCGTGGTTTAAGCCGGAGAAGGCCACTTTGACTGCGAGCTCCATAGCATCATGTCACCTGAAGCTTGATAAACCTGGACATTTGCTTACAAACATTCAAATAAATGATGCCCTTATCGCAGCACACATTCGAGGTATAGGTGACAGCTCTACATCTTGCACTCGGAGCTCACTCAAGTGAGTACTACCAATATAACCAGGTCTAATGGCTAATAACCACCCCCATACTAAGCCTGACCTTAAGATGGCAGCCGACCTTTGATACCTCTGAAAGGCTGGGGATATCCAATCTATACTCCCACACCTGACATGAAAGAAATCTTGTTACTGACTTCTATTTATGAATCAGAATTCTCCAGGCCACGACTTACTCAGGGTATAAGCATGACAATAACAAGCAACCCAACTTACTTAAAACAAACTTCAGGTGGACACAATGCGTATTTACACTGGTGTGAATATTCATATTACTTTGTGTGACTTATTTAACCACTGGCTCCTTAAGACACTCTAAGGCCCACATGCATCAAAAAAAGTATTTGCGATTCAGTAATAGCGAAAAATAAGGAATCGCTATTATGTAATCGCAAAACCGAATGCAGCAATGAAATCGGAAATTATTTACGATTCGGTAAAAATCGCAAATATCATTACCGAATCTGTAATTGCGAATTCGCTATTACAGAATCGGATATTGCGAATTACCCATATTGCTGCATTTCGATGAGATAACAACCAGGAAGTTTTTCACTGATTTAACACACCTGTACCCAGGGAGAGGAGGAGGAGGAAGACTGGTGGAGCACACCCTAGAGGAACTGTTTCTGAACAGGAGCTGTGAGAAAAACACACCATGGCCACTGAAAAAGCACAAAGAGAAGGAGAAGGCAGGAAGAGAAAGATCAAGTTTAGTGACAAGAAACTTGAAATCCTCACTGAGGAAGTTGTCCAGAGACATGACCAGCTGTTTGGGAAACAATCCCTGCATGTTACAGTCAGTGTACACAAATATTTGGCTTGGGATACAAGCCAAGGTAAATGCTGTGGGGGTGACACACCGTGACATACCAAACCTGCAGAAGAGTGGTATGACCTGCGCAGACGAGCAAAAGAGAGGGTGGCAGACAGGCTAGCCGCAGCAAAAAAAAACTGGAGGGGGACCATCCAGTGAGCGTCCAAACACCCCACTGGAGGACATGGTGGAATCCACTTTGCAGCCAGAGGCAGTTGTTGGTGTGACACAGATCGACACCTCAGGACATGCAGGCACCTCCCAAGGTAAGAGCACAGCTAAACATGTGTGTTTGTCAAATGTAATCACAATCTGCCCCAAATGCATACCTTGTGTAGTGTAACACACCTGAATCCATTCCACCTTTTACTTGCAACACCCTAGTGCATTGTGGGAGTTGTTTGCAGACAAATGTAAGGGCAAGGCACGGAGGGACTAACAGAGCTCTAGTGCAGCAGAGTACAGTAAGGAAGTGACAACAGTAGACTATTTACAGTACATAAGTAGATTTAATATGACTGTGCAGGCGCAATGTTACAAACAAGTGCAAAATAAAATTAACTGAACTTGCACTGTTCCAATCACAGATGCAGCATAGGACAGTGACGTGGCTGACGACCATGAGTCTGAGGGACACATGAAACAGCATGATGAGGGACAAGACATGTCAGCATCCTCACCCATACCTGCTCCCACTCACCGCAGGAGAAGAGTACAACCACTCCCTGATTTGAAGAGTGATGAGGACAGCAACACAGGAGCCCGCACACAGCAGCCTGCACATTCACCACAATCACCACCACCACAGTCAACAATGAGGCGCAGTTCTGCAGGCAAAGGCCCAAGGCACTCCTCAGGCATGCTGAGGACGATGGCGAAACCACTGCAAGTGTCTGGAGTGGCTGAGGGTCCAGCTCCTGCAAGGGAAGAACATCCGTATCATGCAGGGCCAACTTGGAACAATGTCAAGACACATGGGTGGTATTCATGACTGCCTGAGGGAGCAAACTACTGCAATAGTTGAAGAGCACAGGGCCAACAGCTAGAGACTAGACTGTGTTGCGACTGCTATTGAGGATATGTGTAGGGTCATGCAGGCTGAGCATCTCTCAAATGGCAGGAGGCAACAGAATTCCATGGGGCGCATGCAAAGTTACACCAGGGCCATTAATAGGCTGAGTCATACCACAGCTCAGCTTTCAAGGCGTACAGTCAGCATGCAGGTGGAGATGGCCCACAGCTGCGGGGATGTGGCCAGGGGCCTCATCCAGGTCACCACAGCTGTGGAAGGACTACAGACTGCAGCAGCTAGTTGAAACCTCATACGTGCAGGGTGTGACAGTGAGGAGGGCTCCAGCCTGAGCAGCCTACTGGTACCCGTGTCACATGGCAGGAGGCGCAGTATCAGGGGTCACGCGGGCACAGAGGGGTCACTGTTGGGGGTAGCAGAGCCCACTGACAGGGCTACAGGAGTGTGTGGCAGGAGGAAGTAGAGAATTGTACATGAACCAATCTGGTGACGTAACCACAAATATGTTTCCTGTCCACACAGATAAAACAGTGCCAAGACAATGAGATTTGTTTATCTTCACCCACACTGCACTTGACTGACAATGGTATGTGTGCATCAACACAACTACCCACGTGACAAAATAAACCTTCATGAAAATACTGTGTTGTGATTACTCACCTTAGAAGTAATGTTGTGTGATTTCTGCCCGTCTCTGTCGCCCCTCTGCTGCATTTGGACCGTGTGCTGCTTGGTGTGGTTGTCTTGGCTGGATATCTTGTTTTGGCTCGCTATCAGAGACTTCCATGGGAATGCCCCTATTAGTGGCAACGTTGTGCAACACTGCACATGTAGCAACAATTTTACAGCATGTCTCAGGCCTATACTGTAAAGCCCCACCGGTTTTGTGCAGGATGCGAAACCTAGATTTGAGTACACCAAATGTCCTCTCAATCACATTGCGTGTCGCAATGTGTGCATGATTGTATCGCTGCTCCCTTTGTGTCGCAGAATTCAGATAGGGAGTGAGGATGAAAGACCTCACAGCGTATGCACTACCACCTACAGGATGTGAAAAATAGATATACATTAGTTACTGCTAAGTGTCACCATGGCGGACAGGTGGGCAAGACAGTATTACATCTGTTTACCCAGCAAATAGCCTTCTCCAAATTCACCCGCCAGCAGACGTCTGTGTATGCCACTATGCCTGAAGATGTAGGAGTCATGTGCACTGCCAGGGTAACTTGCCACTATGTCTGTGATTATTGTTTTAGAATTGCAGATTACTTGAATGTTCAGTGAATGGTATCATTTCTGGTTCTGGTAGATGTGCTCATTCACTGAGGGGGGACATATGGGTACATGTGTCCCATCAATAGAACCAATAACATCAACCTGATCAAAATCTAATTTAGTTTGCATCAATTCCTGTGGTGTTGTGGGGAACCTAATGTGGTGGTGTATCCTCTGCAACATGGCCTTGAGGAAAGCGTTGAAAAAGCGCGATAGGGAACTTTGAGAGACACCGCCAGCTGCTGCAATTACTCCTTGGAAGGTCCCTGAAGCTAGGAGATGCAGAGAGCATAGGACCTGCATATGGGTGGGGATGGCATGTGTCCTGCAAGTCTGACGATGCAGTATTGGGTCCAACTCAGCAATGAGATCTAAGATTGTGGCAGCATTCAGCCTATATTTATCATAAATTTCTTTCTCCGTCTGCCCTAGCAAAGTGACGCGCACTCTGAAGATTCTCTACTGTATCCTCCTTCTCTGTGCTCTGCTCTTAGCCTCATCCTCCTCGCCATGGTGTAGAGCGCTGCCATTGTGAGACACTCTGATGCATTCTGGGACTGTTTAAGTAGGTTGCTGATGATTCACACCTGATTTGTTGCATGTGAGATTTTTACCACCTGGTATGATTTGTTCTCATTTATTAGATGCAATTTGCGATTCTTGATTAATTCTGTATTTGCGAATTCTTGTTGCACAGGAGATTGCGATTTCTTATTTGCGATTCCATGTTATAGAATCGCTAATCAGATTTGGTGAATTAGAAATCGCAAAATTTGCGAAAAGTAAGGTTTTCTGCGAATATGCTTCATGAATTGGAAGAAGCTATTTTGCGATCGCCAGCTGCCTTTTTTTTAGATTCGCAATGTTTGCGATCGCAAATTTGCTTGGTGCATGTGGGCCATAGGCACTAAAAAGGGCAGACTCTAAACATGACCAAAAGGAGCTGTGGAAGCCGTTTTTAGGGCTCGGCTGAAACGCGCGGAAGCGCGTCTCCGCCGAGAACTTATTGTGGCCGTGTCTCCTTTCAAGGAGACATTCCTGGCCACGCGCATCGCCTTGGAGGCGATTCGAAAGGAGCACGCGCACGCGAATGCGCTCGCTGCATTCACAGGGCTCGGCTGAACGCGCGGAAGGAACGGGGACTGTAATGCTTGTCATTATTGCTGCAGTTTTCATTTAAATTAATATTGCTCTTTTTTGGGAGGGGGTGTCGGGTAATTGCTGAAGTTTGCTGCCTGTACATTTTCTTCTGTTCTGCTTCTTTTGTTGTGCTTATTTGTGTTGCTTTTTCTTTTGTACCGAGGTTGACTGACAGCTCACGGGGGTTGAGGGCGCAGGGGGGCGGCTGAGAATAAAACCTTTTTATTTTTAGTGCTGGATTTACATAAACAGTGTCTAGTTTTGCGTAATCTGCCGGCTCCTTTTCTCCTTTATGGGCATGAAGCCTGCCTAAGTGGTGGAGCCGTATTAATTGCTGTTCATGTGAAGTGCTGGGCGGAGGGGGCGTCTTTCTTGCAGGCTCTCTCTCCCTCCGCCGGCGGTGGCAGACGCTTTCACGGCGTTGCTCTCTGCGTCCACAGCTCTTGTTCGCCGTGCGTGGCCTGCGAATGCTGATGATCCAGGGCTTGGGAAATGCCTATTGACGTTTACACAGCGCTCCAAAACCAACCAGCCTTTGAGATTTGTACAGACAACAAAGTAGATGCCGCAAACAGTAATTACGTTCCTGAACTTCTCAGGCGTGCAAGAATGGAGCCTGGTGTGCTCCTAATCACGTTAATGATACGTCTGCCGGGTCTGTTTTCCCTGCACAGCGCTCTCGATTTCGGTCTGTGTTGTCAACCACCAAAGAGAATTCCAGCGCTTCGTTCCTCACTTGGCGCCAGTTCTCTTACATTTTATACCTCCAAAGTGATGTTCAGCCGGTCTACAGCCCACTTACTTTCCTCCCTTGGCGCTATTTCTGTTAGCGTTGTATAGCGCCATCCTTGGGCCATATCAGTATTCGGCCATGTCCTTCTCCCCTTTGGTGCTGTTGGTGTTTGTCCGGAGATCCGCTCAGTGCGCCTCTACGAGGCTTGTGCTCGTAGGTTCACCTTCTTCACTCTATTTGTTTCCCGACGATTATATTGTATGCCACAGGGCCTTCCATTGCGTCCTTACTCTGCACTACTTGGGATCCTGGCTCAGTTTTGTGCCAAGAAAACGCCCTGTACTGCTATTTTCATTGCATAATTTAGCTAAGTTACACAGCGCCCACAGGAGTGTCCTTCCCATGCGTGCTTCCCTTTTTAGGGCTCGAGTGAGTGCAGAGTAGTGAGTGCAGAGTAGTGAGTGCAGAGTAGTGAGTGCAGAGTAGTGAGTGCACATCATCAGAGCTGTATGAATTATAACTGTATCAGCCCCGTGCGTGAGGTGCATCATCCACATTGCTCAGGCCACCCAAATTCCTGCACTCTCTACCACACTGCTTTCAAGAACAGCATACTCTTGCACACACACTCACTGCTCACCAATTCAAAGTTTGCTAAACATTTTATGCAACGCATTGTCATACACAATGCCAATAACTCAAACTTTAATGCTGCGAGCCCTATTGCATTGTAAATGCTTGTTATAATTATTTTCTAACCTAAATGGGCTGCCTACTTTTTGATACCAAATATATACTTTAAAAGCCTGTAGAACGTGCACACAAAAAAATTAAATTAATGCTTCTACAGTTGCTGAATGTAAGCTGCTCTCGTAACACAAGGCTTGCTCAAGAATCACATTCAGACCGTAAATAATGCTAGCTTGGCAACAGGGCCTGGGACACACCATAATTAGAAGCGCCACAGTCTACGTGTCCTTCATTGTAACTGATGTTGCAAATCATTTCTTTAGAAAATACAGTTATTAGTACGTTGCATTAGCTTGGAAAGTTCCAAAATGTCACACGCAGGGAACACGTGGGTAGGAACAGCTCCACCACCTCAGACCATGCAGGTATCACACAATGTTTCCTCTTCTGAATGGTGCAACTTGCTGAGGCTACGGATGGGCAGGAGCCGCCCCTTTACTTAATTTCTGAAGAAATTGTAGTGTAGTTCCTATTATCCCAATAGGCTCTGCGCATTGGAATAATACCTTCAATAGTATAGGCCTAGACAGACGTTAACTAGGTCTACTACTGTCGATATTAGACTTAAAGTTTTGGGTTTGCCAGCTAGCTCAGAGTTCACTAGAAACTTTCTCGAATGTTCAGGAAGGAGTTAACTTCCCAGATTAGACAAGAAGGGATTTAGTTTCTGACAACCATAGAACATGACAACTTTGCTCTCCCCTAATCAAGAGTGTATCTCGAGAGTCGTGTGAACAAAAGGCAATTTATTTTACTCAGTCAGTACGTGCATTCTTAGTCTCATCAGATTGTAGAGAAAAGGAAGAGACGGGCGTGTTCAATAAAAGATGTTATTTATTGATCAGTCTCTTTTCTCATACAAGAGAAATGGATCGATATTATTGCAATACTTATAGTTAAGTAAAGTGCATACATTAAAAGCAGAAGTATAAAATAATACTGTAAAAACATTGATATGGTTTCTAAGTCATATGAAGGTTTAAAATGAATAAAATATATTACATACACATATACATTTGACTAAACGTACTCAACTGGTGTTTCTAGATACGCCTACCCCGTGTACCTGACCTAAGCCTAATACGTGGGCGGGAATAGAAAGTTACAGTTTAAGTTAAGTTTGTTTTTGCCAAGTGACTGACTAAAGAATTCTCTGCGAGGGGTTATTCAGTTCTGTACCTGGAAGTTAGGATGAATGAGGGATGGTATCTCTCTTCTCTGCTCTCGATATTCCAGGCTGCCTGCGAGGGCTACCCGGAAACGCCGGTGCTGGATTTCTCGGCAGGAGAAAGCAGCGCGTCTCGTTCTCAGCGCGTCAGGAAGGCGGGGCTGCGCCAGCGGGGTCTGCTCTGCTCTGGGCTTCGGCAAGTATGGCTGCTCCGTCTCGTCACCACCGCGTGTGTTTGCATAGGGCAATATCGGTAATATTTATACCTTTAAGGTGCCGAGATTGACGTAAGGATGGACATAGATACGTCAATAAGGATGTCATACGACCAGGTTGTTAGCACATTCTTTTGCTGAAGTTCTCGGTGAAATCAAAACAATGGCCGCAGGGTTTTTCCCAGGTTGTCATAGGTTTGATTTGTTATGAGAACTCCGTATGCCTTATCAGGGGCTGGAGGAATATCGCTTGTCTAATTAGATCACAAGCGTTATGACCTAATCAGATAACACGTTCCTGTGCCGTAGTGTGGCTTCGTCAGATAACGGTATCTGCATCATGGGGGTTTGCTGCCTCATGGGCTGACTGCTAGTTAACTTGTTGGTTTGTTAACCAGAATAGGGTCAGGAATAGGGGGATCGATTCAGAACCTATAGGAATACATCACACCCACTCCACGCTAACTATGGTCATATTTACTAATCTATGCATAGTACAACATAGTGCAACATACTATAGAGTAGTGTGTATACCTTACCACCCCAAAATACATAAATGCATTTTGAAATTTACAAATATACGGAAAAATTGCAGTCATATGTATTGTATGCACTCAAGCTGTAGAATAATGCTAAAGTAATCACGCATTGGTATACAATATTGCTATTCGGTATATGAGAATTTACACATGAAATGGCTCTTAATACAGAAAAAAAGTTCGAGACCATTTCATCACAGAATAAAATATTCATGAACATGCCAGCGGGCAGCTAAAGTTTATAAGCTATAAGTCTATAAGCTATCTAAGTTTAGAAATCTTAGTTCTCCAAGAATAGTTCTTACTTTAAGCAGAAGATAGTGTCCCGAAAAATATGCAAAAATATTTTGGGGCTGCTGAAAAAGTTGCTGTCCGTGAACTGGAGGGAAAATTGTTCATGTGACTTTATTATTAAAGTTGAAGGCCAAATTCAGGGAACGCCGTGTACGAGTTTGTTCAAAAGTCTCTATTTCTGTTCTGGTGAGAACATCATATCATTTAGACTCTCGAAAAAGTTGTCAACAGCTTCCTGGGAGAGTTCCACTAACTCGGAAATAGGTGTAACCATGCATTCATGCGCATGATTGTCTCCATTGACATTCTGATTTGGATTGCTGACAGAAGGTCGTACCTGATCGATGCTGCTTTCATCTTGAACTTCACTACCCCTTAATCGTAGTGGTGAAGCTTCCACGAATGCCGTCATCAGGATTGGTAGCCTTTGAGGGCAGCACAAAGCATGAACCTTGATTGGGCTCAACAATGTTTCTGCATCCATTGGCGCATCCGATTGTAGCGTCAGACAGGTGTCTAACACGCATTCTTCTCCGCATAGCAGGCACCTTAATACAGGTAAAACACATCGTTGCCACATAGGTCGAAATGATAGAAACCAAGTCATGTTCAGGTCTCTAAGCCGGGATAGTCCCAGGATTCTTGATATCCGGTCCCGGTATCCAATGGCTAGGATCGTTTCTTCCCTTGTCGCAGGTGTTTTGTCTGTGACATGGTTTGCCATAACGAAAAATAAGGACTAGGAATAGGATTCCTGCAATCAGTCCTAAAATGAGGGGAAGTCCGCCAAAAATCGAATGGACGAAGTCTGGAAAAATACCCAGTATGGCTTTGAATGGTGTTAATGCCATCGAAAATACTGTCTTAAATACTTTTGAGACACCGCTGGTATCTGAAATATTTAAGATTTCATTCAGGATTTCTGCGAAATGTATGGGGGAATTAGTTGATAACAATGAATGTATCTCTGCAGTCGTCCTTGCGACTTGTAGATCATACGTTTCTTTTGATGACGTGAGCCGTGTAGGCGTCTGAAGAAGCACTGTTTTCATTCTGCTTAAAGTATCTATTCGAATAGAAGTAATTTTCAAGTTGGGCCATGCCCATGCCTCCCTGTCTGGAAAGGAGCTGGGGAACAATGAGTGTCCACAGCACTTGACCTTCGCAGTCGTAGTTACGAGATAAGGAGTCCCGGGCATAAGACTACAGCATCTGCGGTCTACAATTAGAATGTAACTCCCATTATAGAGTCTTTGAAAGAATGGTTCTATCTCTGTTGCAGGTGCGCCTTGCTGGTGACATGAAAGGTTATTTGAGTTCCCTTCACAGGCTCCATGCAAACTAATTCCGTTACAAAGAAGTGTACCGCTTAGTGACATTGCACAATTATTGCCACTAAGAAACACTTTCTGTCCTTTATTACTGACACATGCATGTGAATAGGGCAGGTTCCATGTTGTTTTTATGTACCCTTTTCCCAATTTCTCGTACATGCCAGCCTGTATATATTTTTGGCAGTATTGAAACCTGAAGGTTGAAATTGGAATATTTATTATTCCATGTATTATCCATTCACTGACAGGTCGTTCTGACATTGTCACTGGTAATCTCTCAAGTTTCTCAATGCTCAGGATTGTATAATCAGCTCCCTTTTGGGCCATACTGATTTGTCTATCAGTAAGGTTAAAGATATAGAATAGTGACGTTGTGTTGATTAAACGCCAAGGCACATAGCCTGAACGCAGATTTTGTAACGTCCAGCCAAGCTGTACAATAGAACGCAATTGGGACTGACCGTGTTGTAATAACAGTAAGTCTTGCGATAATATGTCGATTGCTGAAGACACAATGCTGTCCAAAGAAAAAATTCTGGAGGACAGAGTCATTAACCCATTGTCCACTACAGAAAGTGATTTTTCCAAATTAATACGGTCAATTTCCCGTATTCTCTCTGCTGTTTCAATTTGAGTAACCTTCCAGGCCTCATTGTATGCTGCATATACAGAGGCTGCTATGAAACGCTTTTGACGCTGTTTGCGTGGTCCCATAGGGAAATCACGCAAGTCAGCACCATCAGTAAGTAAAGTTAGGTGTTGCTTAATTTCTGCCAGTGTGGAAGTTTGTAGCCATTGAAGGCATAATTTGCCCACACTGTAGGTGGTTATTATCCCTGGGTGATGTATTTGAGGATATCTAGGGTCTGGCCTGGTCATTTTGAACCCCTGTGTTTTGTTCAGGAATCTGTCTTGACAGTTATTAGTATCTGTGGGCCAGATCAACCACTGTTTCCAATCAGGATGTGTTCTGTTTTGGTTTAATACATAATTTACGTCTATCTCTTCTTCTGTGGAGCTATTGCTGAACATTGTTGGCTTTGGAATAGACGGTTTATTTGAGTCTTTGATTTTGGCTAAGCCAAGACAGGTGGTTTGTTGAACAGTGTCATTTAAAAATATAATTTGTTCTGGGATCATGCAGGCTCTAAACAAAGATTCTATACCCTGTACTTGCCATTCTTTTGTGCCCCAAACACTTTTCAATTCAACATTTTTGTCCCAATAATCAAAACCAAAAGTATTCATTTGTTCAAAGAATGAGTCCGAATATATCAATTTTGTGTTTGTTATCATGGTCTTTGTCCCTGTCTTATTTGACAATTTGAAATAAAATGTTTCAGCATTACTTATGTTAAAACCTGAAAAGTATTAATATTTGTCGTAAACGGTTCTTGAGCTCCCTTTTGGAGGTGTTGCACAATGTTCCCATTGATTATAATTTAAAACATTTCTAGGTTGTGCAGATCTATGTAGAAAATGGTTACCATAATGGTTATAACAGTACATACTATCATAATTTGTAGAACCCTGCAAATAATCATGTTTGGTAAATTTAGCAGACATTACTAAGTCAGACATCATACTATTAATGCTTTCGAAGTCCCAATCATCAGCAAATGAGCTTGGTTTTACAAAGTCACTCAATGAGATCTTAATTTGGTGTGGATATTTCAGGATTTCGACCGGACCATAAATTTCATAGTCAGTGTTGTCCCATGCTACCCCACCCGGTATAGGATTGGCTGTGAAGTTGGCTGAAGAAAGTTCTCTTTTCTCGACGGGTGAAGATGTGTGTGGTTTGAGGATCAAGTTGATTTTCTGACTTGCTGTGTCCATTTTAGCATATTTTCCCTCAATGAAGCGTCCCAAAGTTAGTACCATGATGAGCCAAAGTATGAGGATAAATGCACCAAAACCCACCCAAAATTCAAGCCATGGAGAAATCAGATATGTTTCTTTCAGTTGTTTCAAAAGGTCTTTAGCTTTATCTTTAAAGGTTTTTGATGATGGCTGTGTCTTTGATTCACTGAAGCCTTCAGAGGAATCATCGAAGTTTATGAAGTAGCCGGATGCAGTTCTGTCAATAGTTCCAATTGGTTCAGGATTACTGTTTCTTGCATTTGCACTTGGTACTTCATTATAGATTGGTGTGTCTCTGCTAAATGTTTTTATTTGGGTTTTCAGAGGTCTAAGTTCCATTGCATTGTTGCATAGTCCTTGTTGTTCTTCTGTAGGCGTTTCGAATGTAATGAGCCTCTTAGTTAGGACCTCTGTACTGG
The DNA here is from genome assembly GCF_964261635.1 of Lissotriton helveticus. Classification (NCBI taxonomy): domain Eukaryota; kingdom Metazoa; phylum Chordata; class Amphibia; order Caudata; family Salamandridae; genus Lissotriton; species Lissotriton helveticus. The sequence goes on from NC_136073.1 coordinate 559,555,519, forward strand.
TAGCAAACCTTGGTGTTCTGCTACTTATTGGGAGTCCACTTGGCCTACTATTTGTTATCGGCCACATGATTGTGGTTTTACCAGGTCGATGGATACAACTCGGTTCTCCTTTTTACCAGCAAGTGGCGGTAGTACAACTGATCTTGTCCCGTTGACAGACAAGACAGGAACTGCTTTTCTGTAAGAAGGCCCAAATTCCTTCTTTACCGCGATCTTTTCTCTGACTAGATCCCCGACTTTTGGAATCCAGACAGGTCTTGCTGGAACAGGTGGTGGTTCTTCAGTGGTTGTTGGCTGTTGTTTCAACTTTATGTTGCTCAGGTCTTTTCTTGTTTTGTTTAAGTCCTGCAAAATAGCCAAACGGTCTTTGATATCAAAGCTTTTTTCTTTCACCACTGAAGTCTGACTATCAAGGTCAGAGATCAACATCCTAGTTCCAAATAATAATTCGTACGGACTGAATCCCTTCAGAGAATTTCTTGGCAAGTTATTTAGACTACGTTGGACACTTATTAGATGTTTGACCCACCCAGCTCCCGAACCTAATACCTTTGCCGTTATAGATTGCTTTATGTCACGTTTTTTTCTTTCAACAATTCCGTTCCCCTCAGGGTGAAATGGACAAGAGTACCGCAATGCCACGCCCATGCTGACCATGGCCTCCTTATAAGCTCTAGAGCTAAAAGCAGGACCGTGGTCTGAATGCAGCATGCCAATTGCGTATGTGCCGATAAAGACTCGCAAATCTTTTATAACAGTTCTGGCGTCAGCCGTTCGCTGGGGCCACATCCATATGAATCTCGTACATGAGTCCACTGCAACCAAGATATATTTATAGTTACCATCCCTTTGTAAGGGACCACAGTGGTCTAGGTAAACACAGGCTAACGGTTTATCCGAGATTAGAAGGGGCGTCTGCGCTGGACGTCTCACCGTTGATACTTTCATTCTTTGACATATTTCACATTCTAAAACATAATTCCTTGTTTGTCTTCTCATTTGTGGCCACCAGTATCTCTGTTTTAATAATGATACTGTGGCTGAGACGCCAGCATGTATAGAAGCAAGCCCTTCGTGTGCCGCTATTATAAGTCCTAACCTATGTTCCATGTTTGGAATTGCCCTATCCCCCACTCCAGGGATTTGAGCAAAAGGAACATTGTTTGTATCAGTTAGGTATGCGTATTTTACAGGAAAGCCTTTCGGGAGTGTTTCTATCGAATCCTTTTCTGAAGCGCTGACAGCTTGTAATATTTCGCTGTCTATTTTTGTTTTTGACCGGGTGATGGCAGCTACGGAAGCCGTTTGCACAGCTGCCTTCGCGGCCTCATCAGCCAATGAATTCCCTGCAACGTGAACGCCATCATGTTGATGACTCAGTGTATGTATCACGTGAGTCTTTGGTAGTTCTTTTTGCAAAAGAACTACTTGTTCCCAGAGCATTTTATGCTTGATTGTGCCTCCTTTTGCATCCTTAAAACCATTTTGAAGCCAGATCTGCAAGTATTCATTATAAGACTGAACGCAATAATACGAATCGCACACTATGAGTGTGGGGAATTCTCGATCGGTATTTTCAAGCGCCATCTTGAACGCCAGTAGTTCAGCTCGCTGAGCTGTACAATCTCCTAAAGATTGTGTTTTAGTGATTGCTGGTTTAAATCTTCCTTCGTGCCAGCGACCTTTAACGATCGCGCACGCAGCACTGTAAGCTTGCTTACCCCCCACTGCGGGTTGTGCTGATCGGTCTGTATATATTATACAGCCGTAGTGTTCTAGAGGCAGAATTTCGGTCGGCGGAGGGCATTCAAATTCATATTGGAGAAATTCTTGTGTTTTTAAGTAAGGATCAAATTCGTACGCCACGTCTGTTGCAGCAAGAGAATTAGCCCATTGTATCCATCTCGGATGGAGCGCTTTAGCATTTGGAATGCTTGCTTTTGTTACAGCCTCTAAGGCTGGTATCGGTGTCACGATTATTATTCGTTTACCTTGTGCCAGGGCTCGTTCTTTTGCTATAGCTGTCTGTGTTGCGGTAAGAATTTTTTCCGTTGGGCTAAATTTCATTTCAGCCTTAGTGTATAAGTGTGATTTGAATGCAATTGGTACCTTTTCTCCCTCATTAGAGGTCAGGTATGTGAATCCGCATCTCCCTGGGATGACTCGAATCACAAGATTGCGTGTGTTATCACGTGTTTCTAATTTTGTTTTAATTAGCATGTCTGTTTGTAAGGATCTCAAAATTTCTGTGTGTATTTGAGTCCAATTGGATCTTTTAAAATCTGGTTTTATCAGATCATAAAGGGGTTTGACCCTTTCTGCGTAATTTGCAATGTATGTTCTTCCGAAATTTAGGAAGCCTAGAATTGACTGTAGGTTTTTTAGTGTTCTAGGTGCTTGGAGTACGGCACATTTTTCTAGAAAATTGTCAGCCAGGCTTTTGCCTTCACTTGATAATTCATATCCTAAGAACAGGACTGTCAGATGGGCAATTCTGGATTTTTTAAAGTTGAATTTGTAACCCTCTGCTGCGAACCCAAGTATTATGGTGTTCACTCTCTTCAAGTGAGTCTCCAAGTCATCATCTGTTAAGTATATGTCGTCGACATACGATAATGCTTCGTCGTCATATATTTGTAGTAATTCTGTTACTCTCGCTGAGAATACTCCCGGGCTGTTCTTGTACCCCTGGGCTAACCGACAGAATTGCTTTTGAGTGCCATTTATTGAGAATGCAGACAAATATCTGCTCTCTGGTGCTATGTTTTGACAAAAGAATCCATTAGAGATGTCTAAGGTTGTTTTGTATTTTTTGCGCACTATGTTATTCATTAGTGCAGCACTATGCGAGTTTTGCACTGCAAAAGTTTTGCAACATGAGTTAAGGTGTCGGTAATCCAAAACTAGACGATATGAATTGTCTGGTTTGAAGACCGGAAACAAAGGGTTGTTCATTTGTGAGGTGCAAGTTTCAATCACGCCCTGGTAATCTAGCTGATCTAGGATTTCTTTTACCTGTTTTTTAGCTTCTTGCTTAATTGGGTACTGCCTTTGTGCAGTAGGTTGTGATTTTAACTGGATTTTGTGAGGAGGAGAGTCCTCATCCCATCCTACGTGATTTTTATATAAAGCAGGAGCTAGAGCTACTGCCCACTTTCTAGCAAGTGTGTATTTTTTATGAATTGGGATGTGATTTGAGAAGGCAGGCATAATTATTTCTTCGCCATGAGGGCACTCCCTGACAAACTCTGGTGGCCAGTCTTTCTCAGCTAGAAGAATGTCATAGCCCTTGGAGAGATTATCCCAAAATAGTCCCCTTATTTTTCTAGTCTTATCCCCCTCTATACGTAATGTTATTTCGTATATTTTGTGAGGTTTGCTAACTCTGGTGTCTGCAGTTTCCACTTGAAGATATTCATTCGTGTCCACTGTCTCCAGATGATTCATAAGGACTTTGCGAGCTATGCTCACTTCTGCTGCGCTGTCTAGCATTTTCTGAGCCCATTCTCCGTTTTTCAGTTGTGTCCTCAGTATTCTCGGCATTGTTAACTACCTTGATACTGGCTACCTTCTTTTTTGGAAATTGTAATTTCTTTTTTAGCTGAGCAGGTTCCTTGTCTTTGGACTTGGCGTGCTCTTCTCTTTGTTCTGATCGTCCTCTTCTTTCCGATTTCTGCGAGGAAGTCTGAAAAGATTGAGAGGGACGTGTATCAATGTCTTGATATCTATCAGGCTTTTTTATATTATCCCTATTTCTAAGGTTATATCTTTTCCCAGAGGGGTCACTCTGGGGTGACCTGTGTCTTTGGTTCGGAGATTTTTCTCTTCGCCTAGGAGACCTTCCTCTGGACTGGAATTTCTTTTCTTTAGGATTGGATTGTTTGTTTCCATCCCAGCTCTTTTTCTGTGATGTTGAATTATTATTAAAAAATATTTTTTCAGGACTTTCAATCAGTTGTGGTTTTACTGGTATTCCACCTAAACTATCTCTGCCTAGTTCCTCATAGGATTTTTCTATGATTCTGGCAATTTCAGCTGGTTGGTCTGCTATATCTGTCTCCTTTAACCTCTGGCGGATCGCCACGTTTGCTGCTTCTCCCTTTATGTTGGCTAATAATATAGCTGAGACCTGCTTGAAGTCTTTTAGTAATTTCATACCAAGAGTTAAAGCGGGTTCTGGACCATATTCGTCTTGAATTTGTTTTAGCACATCTGGTATTACCGAAATGGATGGAACACCGTGCGTTTTTGTGTAGATGGAAGCGAAGACTGTACCCCAAGTGTCACAGTCCTCAATGTGTGGTGCGATTCCCATTGGAAGACAGATAGTCAGAATCCTGTGTTTTTCTAATGGGGTGGTGTCAGGAAACACCGCCTCTATTTGGGTGATTTTCTGTGCCAACCAGAATGGTATTTGTTCCCGTTTAGCCGGTACTTTACCTAGGCAGGATTGTATGTTCTGTGGTGTAATTTTATTTGTGTTCCCCTGGTGAGGGGTCAGCTGTGGAATTTTAATCGCTGGCTGAATTGTTGAAGTCCGCATCACATACTGGACTAATTGTCTGTGTATTTTTATTAGTTGTTTTAGCTGTGTTAAAAGGTTTGCTGCAGACATCCCATCGATGTCTGGATGTGGTGTGTATCCGGCTAGGACCGGCCACGTTGCTCCTGGTCTACCTAAAGGACCGAGCCTGGTGATGTGATTATTATGTTTTAGGGCGCCATCAAATAAGAGCAGGTGCTCTTGAAATTTGAGTGGTACTTCCACCTCCTCGAAAGGAGTGTACGTTTCAGGAGGTTCCTCTATTTTGTAATAATGGAAGTACTTTGTTACAGCATTTGCTGCTGGAAAATGTATCCATGAATAGTATACCTCTGTCTGCCGATATTCGTGTGCCTCAATTACGAATATGACTGTACCACCTCTAGGTGTCAGTCCATTTTCTATAAGTTTTAAGGTTATAGATTTCCTTTTGATGACCGGGATGAGTATTATCTCCGGGTCTGCATTTTGTAGTGCAGTATCAGCTTCTGCTATGTCAGCTGCTAATCTAACTGCCTCTCTTTCTTCATCACTGTCTACCATTTTACCGACAGGATGGTTATTTTTTTTGTTTGCAGATCAGGTTTCTTATGGAAACGAAAGATTAGATGCACAATATTTTGGAACTGTTTTATCCTTCAACGTTGACTAAACCAAGTACCATACATAGGAGTTTCCTCCTGCGAGGTTTGGCGGATATTACCTTTTACCCACTCCAAACGTCTTTGGAGTATTATGGGAGAAAGGGGTCTGAGTGAGAAAGCACGACTGAGTTACTTTAAATGTCTTACGTTAGTTTTATCGCCCTTTCCAAACGCGTTGGGCGCCATGTAGTGTAGTTCCTATTATCCCAATAGGCTCTGCGCATTGGAATAATACCTTCAATAGTATAGGCCTAGACAGACGTTAACTAGGTCTACTACTGTCGATATTAGACTTAAAGTTTTGGGTTTGCCAGCTAGCTCAGAGTTCACTAGAAACTTTCTCGAATGTTCAGGAAGGAGTTAACTTCCCTGATTAGACAAGAAGGGATTTAGTTTCTGACAACCATAGAACATGACAACTTTGCTCTCCCCTAATCAAGAGTGTATCTCGAGAGTCGTGTGAACAAAAGGCAATTTATTTTACTCAGTCAGTACGTGCATTCTTAGTCTCATCAGATTGTAGAGAAAAGGAAGAGACGGGCGTGTTCAATAAAAGATGTTATTTATTGATCAGTCTCTTTTCTCATACAAGAGAAATGGATCGATATTATTGCAATACTTATAGTTAAGTAAAGTGCATACATTAAAAGCAGAAGTATAAAATAATACTGTAAAAACATTGATATGGTTTCTAAGCCATATGAAGGTTTAAAATGAATAAAATATATTACATACACATATACATTTGACTAAACGTACTCAACTGGTGTTTCTAGATACGCCTACCCCGTGTACCTGACCTAAGCCTAATACGTGGGCGGGAATAGAAAGTTACAGTTTAAGTTAAGTTTGTTTTTGCCAAGTGACTGACTAAAGAATTCTCTGCGAGGGGTTATTCAGTTCTGTACCTGGAAGTTAGGATGAATGAGGGATGGTATCTCTCTTCTCTGCTCTCGATATTCCAGGCTGCCTGCGAGGGCTACCCGGAAACGCCGGTGCTGGATTTCTCGGCAGGAGAAAGCAGCGCGTCTCGTTCTCAGCGCGTCAGGAAGGCGGGGCTGCGCCAGCGGGGTCTGCTCTGCTCTGGGCTTCGGCAAGTATGGCTGCTCCGTCTCGTCACCACCGCGTGTGTTTGCATAGGGCAATATCGGTAATATTTATACCTTTAAGGTGCCGAGATTGACGTAAGGATGGACATAGGTACGTCAATAAGGATGTCATACGACCAGGTCGTTAGCACATTCTTTTGCTGAAGTTCTCGGTGAAATCAAAACAATGGCCGCAGGGTTTTTCCCAGGTTGTCATAGGTTTGATTTGTTATGAGAACTCCGTATGCCTTATCAGGGGCTGGAGGAATATCGCTTGTCTAATTAGATCACAAGCGTTATGACCTAATCAGATAACACGTTCCTGTGCCGTAGTGTGGCTTCGTCAGATAACGGTATCTGCATCATGGGGGTTTGCTGCCTCATGGGCTGACTGCTAGTTAACTTGTTGGTTTGTTAACCAGAATAGGGGGATCGATTCAGAACCTATAGGAATACATCACAAAATGTCTTAATCTTGGTCTTCTACTGAACATATATTGCATTAATGATGAAGTTTTTCCTTTGTGGTTTGCACCAATAAAAGGATTTGGAAGACTTCTCCTTGTTGGACATGCAGACGCTTTGCTGTGTGTCACCGTGCTGCACGTACTACTGTATTATATCTGGTCCTGTAATAAATTCTCTTTTTTATCATATGGGCTGACAGGCTGGTATTTCTTGAGTAGCCTTCTACACTTGGTGGTTAATGAGGCTCCGTAATCCCCGACTTCTGCTGTAACCAGGCAGCTCCCTTCACCCTCATCCAGAGGTTTGAGCTCTGACCATGACGCTTTCCGGCCCTCCATATCTCTCTCGCTCCCTCCGTTCTGGGGCTGAAGGCCACTGGCTGCAAGTAGTTATCACGCCTCTGGCTGCTCTTGCTCACCATTTCCACAGGTTTCTCTCAGCACATACTGATGGGTGTTGTATCGCTTTTATCATATGAGCTGACAGACTGGTATTTCCTGACTAGGCTTCAACATTTGATAGATAATCTGACAGATTGCACTTGATGGGTTTTGTTACTATTATCCTATCTCTCGTTTCTGTTGGCTTTGTCCTCCCCTATGCAGTTCTTGGCTGTTTTTACCGCTGTCTTGGTCTCTTTTATTTGCCTGTTTTTTGTGTCTTTGGTAATATATTTTTTGGTATGTCAGCATACTGCTCCCTGGTACACTGAGGATCTTAAATTAGAAAAGACTAAATGTAAGGCACTTGAACGGAAATGGCGCAAACACTATGACCCTCTAAAAAAAGAGATCTACCGTAAGGTCAGAAACCTTTATCACTCGGCCTGTACGAGAGCCAAAGCCTGTTATGTAACGGAAACCATTAACACTGCTGCTAATAAAGCACAGACTCTCTTTAATACTGTTAAAGAACTAGCTGGAGCAAACTCTATGGCTGCTGCATGCCCCCTTACCACCCAAAAATGTCAAGACCTTGCCACCTATTTTGTGGAAAAGATTGAGACCATCATTGCCAATATCAATCCTCCTACGAGGGATGGCAGAGAGGATCCGCCTCCAGTTAGGTCAGCAGGGTGCCGGCTTGATTCCTGGCCACCTATTACTTTGGAAACTTTGAAATCCCTAGCTACCTCTATTAAGTCAGGCTCCCCATGTGACCCTCTCCCTATCAGCATTCTAAGCCAACTGGATGACTCTGCTCTGAATATTATTTCCGAGACATTAAATGCCTCTATTCATCTGGCAAAAGTTCCAGCGTCCTGGAAACACGCCATGGTCAGCCCTCTGCTGAAGAAGCCTTCTGCTGATCCTGAGGTGTTGGCCAACTACCACCCCATCTCCCTGCTGCCTGCTTTCTCAAAAATTCTGGAGAAACATATTCACGGTGTACTTACCACATTTACGGAGAACAACAACTTGCTCCATTTCTCCCAGTCAGGTTTCAGGGCTGGCCATTCCACCGAATCCGCCCTCCTGGGAGTCACCGAGAAGATTAGGGGGCTCATGGACGATGGGCAAACGGTTGCACTTGTCCTACTCGATCTGAGTGCGGCCTTCGACACCATCTCACATGACAGACTGCTTACCAGACTGAGTGAGGATGGTGTCGGAGGGGCAGCGCTGGACTGGATTGAATCCTATTTGTGCAACCGGACGTTTCAGATCTCGTCTTCACAGGCCCAGTCAGACACCTTTTGATCGCCCCATGGCGTGCCTCAGGGCTCAATTTTGAGTCCGTTATTTTTTAATCTGTATCTCCGCCCTCTCGCCGATCTAGCGGAGCGAGTTGGTCTAGAACTAATGACCTATGCGGACGATTCGCAGATTATTTTTTCTCTTACTAATTCGGATCCTTCATCCCCTTCTGCGCTGAAACTAGGTCTTCATGAAGTCTTCAGCTGGATGTCAACGAACCAGCTGAAGCTCAATGGGGAGAAGACTGAGATCCTTCTCTTAGGTAAAAACAGAGACCTTTGGCAGGATACTCACTGGCCGCCATCCCTGGGCGCTTTCCCTATTCCAGCTACCCAGGTCAGAAACTTAGGGGTGCACATCGATGACACACTATCGATGAAACAACAGGTCAACAAAGTGGCTGGTACTTGCTTCACTATCCTCAAATGGCTGCGGAAGATTATCTGGATGTTGCCTGCTGATACCCAGAAGACCGTGGTCAATGCCCTCATTACATCTCGGCTTGACTACGGTAACATCCTTTACCTGGGTTCCAACTTAGCCGCGATCAGACGGCTTCAGCTTGTCCAGAACTCCGCAGCCAGGTTGCTGTGTAAAATCCCCAGGACAGCGAGGATTTCTAAGTACCTTAAGGACCTGCATTGGCTCAGGGTGGAGAACCGGGTTCGGTTCAAAGCCCTGAGCTATATGTTCAAAATAAAGGCAGGAACCGCACCAAAGTATTTGGAAAAATTAGTCAGGCCCTACTTTCCTGCACGTAATCTCCGCTCTCTAAATGCAGCAAACTTTGCGGTACCCAGATTTAAACTGGCCAGAGTGGGAGGGAGATCCTTTTCCTATCTGGGACTAGTCCTCTGGAACTCCCTTCCCCCAGCTATACGAAAGGAGGAAAACTTTGCCAGCTTTAAGAAAAGCGTTAAAACCTGGCTTTTCAATAAATAATTTGGTCTCTGGCCGTCTTGTTTTCTGTGCTGTTTGGTTCTTAGTCCTGGCGCCGGGAAACCCTTTGTGGGTATCTGCGCGCATTACAAATGCAAAAAATAAATAAATAAATAAATAAATACTGTTGAGAACTGCGTTGGTTGATGCTAGGCACTTGCTCAAAAATAGCTCTTGCTATCTTCCTCGCTCTCTCTGTGGTTGTCACTTGACGACTGGATTATGGTTCTGACCTCCAGTGCTGTTCTCTCCAGCTATGGTGCCTGACTGTGCTTTTGTCACTCGTGTGCATCTGAATTAAAAATGTCCTAGCTATCGTAAAGGAAAGTTTCAATTCTATTAAGGACACGGAGGCGAAGATTAGGTTTATTCTATCTTCACTTGATTATCCATATAAAACTCCAGCAGCCATTTTATGAAAACACATAGTCAGTAAAAAACAACATTTCCCATGAACAGTAGGGAAATCGATAAACGCAGAGACCATCCAATCATGCGTCACTCCATTGTATAACGTCCCGTGTAACCCTTCTAGCCTCCTCTTTCTTTCTGCAACGGCAGTTTCTATAGACAAAGAGATACATTTTACTTGCCACGGTAATAGAACCTCAGCAGCATCAGTAACATGAGTCGACATTATGACATCCATCACTGTATAATCAATTCTTGCATTCATAACCAGTCATTTATTAAACGTCACAAACATTTTCTCAGTAACTGGGAAAGGGAGATATTTGCAGAAAATTTTAGGGTGGGCTAATCCTCACCTCTGTGTCCTTAATAGAACTGAAACTTTCCTTTACGAGAGCTAGGACATTTTTCATTCTATGGCAGGATGAGGAGGCGAGGATTAGGCTAGTTCAAAGCTCATCCACCACCACGCTTGCCAGAGAGGGAACCGGTCTGAAATAAAACGTCTTAAAGGTGGAGTATTTTGACCAATCTGCCATGTTGAGAATATCCTCAAGGGGAGCATTAAGACAGAAGGCTTTTGAGGCCAGAGCCCCTCTCACTGAGTGGGCTACGAAATGGGAAGTATCAATCCCTGCTTCTTGCATGAACCCCCTGACCCAACTGGCAATCAGTGGGGACGAAACCTCTTTGTGAGTGCGATTAGAAATTGCTTCTCCCCGTGTGGGTGGAGTTCTTCAGTCATAGCTTCATATGCTTTAACGGTGCGAACTATACACAACTTAGGACTTTGTCGAAGGATGGGTAAGACACAAATCTAGAATTACACTTTGTTCTACGAGAAATATGAAACAACACCCCATCTGGGGTAAAGACTCTACCTGTTATATCCAGGGCCCGGACATCCGAGACTCGGCGGCATGATAAACACAGTAGCATTGCCAACTTTGCAGAGCGCTGTTTCCTGGATAGGTACTTATTGTGAGGCCAGGACTGAAATAAGGATAGAACCTTGTTAATGTCCCATAGAGATGTGTACTTGGGTGCAGGAGGGACTGAGATTCTGACGCCCTTCAACAATTTCCTAACTAACGGATGCTCCTCAGCGGGTGACAGTCCACTGGCAGGTGCCCTGCCGAGATCGCCGATCTGTAGGATTTAATGGATCGATACGCGAAGCCCTGAGAGGCCAAGTTTGCCAGACACTCCCCACGTGGACAATGTCCGCACCCAAGGGATCAATTTGGCGTTGGTGACACCAAGCCAACCATCTTGACCAGGCAGAATTGTATCGCTTGCTCGTATTGTCTGCCCAGGCTCTAGCGAGCAAGCAGGAAGCCTAGGACTTTCCAGCATCACCTGTATCCCTCGAGGCCATGAGGCGGAGCAACCCTGCTAGGAATAGAGTGTAGGGATTGCCCTGGCGATCCTGGAGAAAATCGGGCACTAGGGGTAGAGGGATTGGAAAATCCAAAGAAAGTTCCATCATTGCTGGAAACCAGGCTTGAGATCTCCAAAACTACTACTTCTGCCCTTTGTCTGCGTACCTGCGCCGTCAACCTGGTTATCATGGCGAAGGGAGAAAGGCATAAGGTTGCTCCTTGCTCCAATCTTGGAGGAAGGCATCCTGGGCTGTGGCATGCGGGTCCGGTCTCCAACTGCAATACCTGTTGGGTTGGAAGTCCAGCCGGGATGCAAAGAGATCCATGGAAAAAGGACCCCACCAGGCGTCTTGGATCTGCTGAAAGATCTGGGGATTCAGTTTCCATAAGCTGTCATCTCACCATTGGCAAGAGTGCCAATCGGCTACTTGGTTGGACCTTCCCGGGGGATGTTCAGCTGACAGTGAAATCTGGTTGGCTAAACAATACTCCCAAAGGGTCTGGGCGGGATCTGACAACGTCTTCGATTTCGTCACTCCTAGGTGATTGACGTAGCGGACTGCCGCCACATTGTCCATCTTGAGAAGGACTGAGAATTTCACATTCTCTTTGGTCCAATAACGGATGGTGAATGACCCTGCCATCAATTCCAGGCAGTTGATATGCAGAGAACACTCTGTGGAGGACCGATTTCCGCCAGTGGAGAACTCCCCACATCGCGCGCCCCATCCAGCCGCTGGCGTCTGACTCGACTACAAGGTCGGGCTGGGAACCTAACATCTCTCTGCCATTCCAAGCCTCAATGAGGGGTAGCCACCAATTAATCTCCTCTTTTGCTTCTATCGAGAGAGGAATCATTTGTGAATATTAAAGGCCTTTCCAGAGATGCTCGATATTTAAACGTTGCAGAGTCCTGTAATGAAGAGGACACGGGAAAATCGAATGGATGGAGGACGAGAGGCGTCTCACAATCTGTGCCAATTGATGGAGCGATATGTAGGATTTGGAGGTGGTTCTCCGCAATTCGTGTCGGATTTTGGTCAGTTTCCAAGAGGGCAAACTGAGGGTCGCCTCGGTCGAATTTACCACGAATCCCAAGAATTCCATTGATTGGGATGGGATCAAGGTTAATTTCCCTTCGTTGACCACAAACCCTAAAGATTCTAGCAGGTCTCTCGCTATCTGAAAATGCATGGGAAGCCGCACCGGGCATTGATCCATGAGCAGGTTATCGTTGAGGTAGACGATAAGTCGGATTCCTCGAGCCCGTAAATGTTTGATGACCGCCTCATCAGTTTGGTGAAACACCATGGAGCCGAAGAGAGACCGAAAGGAAGGGCGGTGAACTCTAATACCAGGAAGTCCCACAAGAACTGCAGGAAGTGGGAGTGTGGGAGGAAAATCGGTACCGTCAGGTAAGCATCCTTTAGGTCCAGGTGGACCCTCCAATCGGATACCTGGAGCAGGTCCCGCAGGAGGTGGGTCCCCCACATCTTGAAGTGACAGTAGAGTAGCCAGGAATTCAATTCCCTGAGGTTGATGTCCGGTCGTTGCCCACTATACCTCTTTTCCACCAGGAAAAGGTTGCTGATCAAACCCCAGGGGTGAATTTTTGACCTTACTATTGCCTTTTTCTGTAATAGGCTGTCTATTTCTTGACTCACCAATGCTCTCTGCTCGGGTGGAAAGGTTAAAGGAGTGGGCGGATGGGGTTGGGTTGGGGTCCCATTAAATTCGATGCGGAAACCCCCCACCATTTGCAACATCCATGCGTCTGAGGATAACTTTTTCCAATTCGATTGAAAAAGGGCCAGTCATCCCCGAATGGAAATACCTGCCGGGTCTTCCAACCTCGTACAAAAACTGCATCATGGGGTGACAAGCGCTTCATCGTTGCCACAGCAAAACTTTGGAACTCCCTCCCAATTGATATTAAAGCCAGCCAGTCTTTACTTGCTTTTCGAAAATTGACAAAAACATAGTTGTTTAATCAATAAGTTCTTCTGTTGTCTGGTGCATGCTCGTTGTCCCCAGCACCGAGACACCAACGGGAATTTGCGCGCTTTACAAATCGCATAAATAAATAAATAAACCTTACCTTGGTTGTTGTTGAAGTTGCCTCTTTGACCGCCCCTGCTTCCACGGCAGCGGGGATATGATTTTGTCTGGTAGAAATTACCACACTTGCCAGGGTCTTGCCATTGACACGTCTTGAGTCGTTACCCTTGGAGGCTGCTTGAAAAGGACAGACGGACGAGCGCCCCCTACCTCGACCTGCTGCTGCAAAAACAAGGGGGTAAAGATTCTTTTGATTGAGAATTGTGCCTTATCAAGGGAATTAAACGTATTTACGAATTTCCCTAATTGTTTTATAAACGGGTCTCCAAACAGGTTCCCCTGGGCTATTGTCCCTGACTCCGATGTAGAAAGTTCTCCTAATTTTGGGTCAATTTTAAGATTAGTGACTTATGCCTCTCTGTAAAGATCGCACAGTCTGTGTTCCCCAAGAAGATGATGGCTCTTTGCGCCCAGTTGAAAAGCACCTCTGGAGATATGAGGGACCCGGAGGCCATGGCATCCTCTGCCATATCCATAATCTTGGCTAGAGGACCGGCGGTGTCCAGGAGTTTATCCTGGCAAGAACCCCAGGATCGGTCAATGCTCTTTTTGGGGTCGCGTAAAAACTTGGCGAGTAAAGTGGCCATTTTAGGGTGTGGTAGCCACTTTCCCCTCCAAGGAGGACAGGGGGCATTCTGCCTTAAGATAGCCCCTCACTTGCTTGTCTAAGGGTTTCCTTAGAAAGCTGGCCATGTAGGGTACCACCTTGGGTGCAGGGAACCACTCTGCGGATCACAGGTGTAAGATTCAGCAAATTCCCTTGTGACACAAGACTAGTGTCTGCAGGGAGGTCCGACCCTCCCAGGGGGTTGGCCGTTGGGCGCCACGGTCTAGAACTGTCCCCGTCCCCATCTGATGTGTTAAGGGGAATCATCGTCCTCCCCTTGGTCCGCTCGTGGTGGTGTGAGCGGATCTATCTCTGAGGAACCTGGTGTCTGGGAATCTAGAATAGGCTGGTCATCCAAAAAAGCCTTCTTGAGGCAGGCAAAAGCACCAAGATCGACTCGGGGTCGTCTGGGGAGGGGTAACCGGTGGGAATAGCCGACTGGTCTGGAGGTAGGGGGGCCAGAGGCCCATTGAAATATTTCCTCGATTTGAGGAGATGCTGGCACTGCACCTGGAGTGCCACCAGTCTCTTCTCCAGGGGGGCAACCACCTGCGACACAGCTCTGAGGATGGATGCATCCATCACTTTGCAGAACTTGTAGTCTATGAGGAGGTAGGTAACCTCTTCCTCCATGTACTCTCCAGTCTCTTCATTATCCATGGAATCCATCTAGATAAGGGGACAGACCTCCCACTGTAACTAGAGGGATAATGGTTGATAATACCAAATACACCACTGTGATTGCCCTCTGGGTTCTGTATGGATAATCAAGTGCCTGGGGTGTCCCTTGTTCAATAAAACCTTACCCCGCAGGGTGTTATCCTTTCCGGCACCAGCACGCAGAAAGAATGAATCCCCCTTTGTTCTGTCACTAACGAGCAGAAAAAAGCCTAGTTTGCTGACTCGCATGCAGAAGGGGCAAAAAATAACTTCGCTCACTCGTTCACCGAAGACCTCTAAACCTCCAAGCGCAACTGTCGAAAACTGGAAAAGAACTGGCTCCGCGAGCGAACACCAAACAGCTACATGGCCCACAAGAACGCCACCCGCAGACACCACCAACTCATCAGGACCGCCAAGAGGACCGCTTTCAAGGACTGCCTAGACAACAACGCACACAACAGCAAAGAGCTCTTCAACATCGAGAAAGAACTCTCCAACCCCAGCTCCAACACTAACGACATTTCCCCCTCTCAAGACCTGTGCGACTCGCTGGCCAACTTCTTCCACCGCAAGATCACCGACATCCACAACAGCTTCAACACCACGACCTCCAAATCCACAGCCGAGCCCACCACCCCTGCGACCACCATGCGCACCAGCCGCCTGATCGCCTGGTCCAAAGTCAGCGACGAAGACACCATCAAGACCATGAACTCCATCCACTCCGGATCCCTGTCTGACCCATGCCCACACCACATTTTCAACAAAGCCAGCACGGCCATCGCCCCCCATCTCTGGAAAACGATCAACATCTCCTTCGAGACAGCTACCTTCCCGGAAAGCTGGAAGCACGCCGAGATCAACGCCTTACTGAAGAAACCCAAGGCGGACCCCAAGGACCTCAAGAATTTCCAGCCCATCTCCCTGCTCCCATTCCCGGCGAAAGTCATAGAGAAAATCGTCAACAGACAACTGACCCGATACCTCGAAGACAACATCCTGGACCCATCCCAGTCCGGCTTCCGCAGCAACCATAGCACCGAAACTTCCCTCATCGCCGCCACCAACGACATCAGGACCCTAATGGACAAAGGAGAAACAGACGCCCTCATTCTCCTGGGCCTCTCAGCTGCCTTCGACACGGTCTGCCACCGCACCCTAACAGCGCGCCTCCACAACGCCGGAATCCAAGAAGAGGCCCTGGCCTGGACCACTTCCTTCCTCTCCGGGAAGGAACCCAGAGTGTCCGCCTCCCACCCTGCAGTTCCAAGACCACCGAGATCATCTGCGGTGTACTGCAAGGATCCTCTCTCAGCCCAACGCTGTTCAATATCTACATGGCTCCACTCGCCCACGACGCCCACCAGCACAGCCTCAACATCGTCTCCTACGCAGACGACAGCCAGCTGATCATCTCCCTCACCAAAGACCCTCTCACCACCAAAGCCAACCTCCACAGGGGAATGATGGCCGTCGCCGAATGGATGAAGGACAGCAGGCTGAAGCTGAATTCTGACAAGACGGAGGTCCTCATCCTCGGCTCCACCCCCTCAGCCTGGGACGACTCCTGGTGGCCTACCTCGCTGGGAACATTCCCGGCACCCACCAACCACGCACGCAACCTGGGGGTCATCCTCGACTCCACCCTCTCCATGACCAAGCAGGTCAACGCCGTCCCATCATCCTGCTTCAACACCCTCCGAATGCTCCGCAGGATCTTCAAGTGGATCCCCTCCGAAACGAGAAAAACCGTCTCCCAGGCCCTCGTCACCAGCAGGCTGGACTACAGAAACGCCCTCTACGCAGGAACAACAACCAAGCTCCTGAGATGGCTGCAACGCATCCAGAACGCCTCGGCACAACTGGTCCTCGACATCCCCCAACGCAGCCACATCACTCCCCACCTGAGAGACCTACACTGGCTCCCCATCAACAAGAGGATAACCTTCAAACTCCTCATCCACGCACACAAAGCCCTACACAACGCTGGACCAGCATACCTCAATGGACGACTCAGCTTCTACACCCCCACCCGCAGCCTCCGCTCAGCCAGCCTCGCCCTCGCCACGGTCCCACGCATCCAGAAAACGACTGCCGGCGGCAGATCCTTCTCCCACCTCGCCGCCAAGACCTTGAACACCCTCCCCACCAACCTGCGACAGACCCAAGACCTGCTCACCTTCAGAAGACTTCTTAAGACCTGGCTCTTCTTTGATCAGTAGCGGCTTGCTCCCCTCCCAGCGCCTTGAGACCCTCACGGGTATGTAGTGCGCTTTACAAATTCCTTCCTTGATTGATTGATTGACTCAAGCATTAATTAACAGAGCTTCCCCCGTGTCAGTTACCGCAGCCAGAATACTTAGCAATGTCAGTTAGAGAAACTGCTGTGTTCCGGCTGCCGTTGGGGATGCGCACGTAATTAAACAAAGCACGAGCCTTCTATCGGTCGGAAGACCGCACTGCGTCACGAGCGAGCCTAGATTGCTGCGGCCACGTAGGAGCAAAGGCTTCTGTGGCGCTAACCAAACAAAGCAAACAATTAGGGTAACAAGGGCTACCACGAAGGAGCGGAGAGCTCCCACGGCGCCCGCAATAAATGTTAAAAGATATTGGAAAATAACCAAGCACTTATCTGTTCTGCTGCTGGAGCAGCAAAGAAAGAGGAGGCTAGAAGGGCTATACAGGACGTTATACAGTGGAGTGAAGCATGATTGGATGGACTCTGTGTTTATCGATTTCCCTACTGTTCATGGGAAATGTAGTTTTTTACTGACTGTGTGTTTTCAAAAAATGGATGCTGGAGTTTTATATGGATAATAAAGAGAAGAGAGAATAAGCCTAATCCTCGTTTTGATTTTAGTTGCTGAGCTGGAGCATTCCCCCCTGCCTACGGCATCCATCTGCATTTTCCCTTGCCAGAAGCAACTCCCTGACACTATGCAGTACCTCTCTGACGTTGTGCCAGGCAGTACGAATTTCTGCAGTTCCCTGTCTTGCCTGCAGAGTCTCCCTGGCCAGGGACCAAACTCTTCAGCCTGTGAGTACCACAGAGGCAAGTGAGCATTACCGGATGGTACACCACTAGGTGAGTACTGAGAGAGGCACTTCCTCGTCAGGGTTGGGCTGTAGCAGGTATCGCTCCTTAGTTAAAGGGTGGTAGCAGGAGTCGCTCCCCTTGATTGGCACAGGTATTGAGTGCCAGATGATATCACAGGGGTGGTAGCAGGTAGTGCTCCTCCTTTGTTGCAACAGGTAAATTCTTCAGTGTAGCCAGAGGGCGGTCAGCTCTGGGACACTGCCTCCTGCTGGACACCAGGGGAGGTCACCAGATGAGACTAGGTGTCTACCTACTCACAACAGGGAGGGGGGTTGGTATTGTATTCTTTGCAGTTATTAGTATTACTGTTATTTTGATGTGCTGTTCTCCAATTGTAACATGGTGTTTTCCGATTCATTGAGATTAGTATTTTGGGGTATTACCGGCATTTTGTGATTGACTTTTCATATACTGCTATATCTCAAATGACTCATCACCAACAGCCTTACTACAAATGTTATTATAAAATGTCAATGCTATGTTAATACATGACGGACTGACGAGCAGAACTCCTGACGTTTACTTTGTATTGTACGTTACCCTACACCTGTGTGGTACTAATTATCACACTTGACACCCCCATTTTTCTCCTGCTGTTCCTACTATTTCTCTATTGAGACTAGGATCCTTGGGTATATTCTACCATAGAACACAGTGCAGAGATAGCATTCCCCGAGTTTATATTTAATGTGCATGGATGGATTGAATGCAGAGTTTACCACTTTTGCACTATAACGCTGAATGGTACCCCGACAACGAGATTCAAATACTGCCTCTTTCTCACTTTTCTGTCTTCTTTCCTCTGACTGCATATGGACATCAATACCAGCTCCTTTCGCTCCTTTTTCTATACTATTCTCACCTGTGAATGCACCGTGGTGAACTTGTAGCAAATTAACTGTTGTTATGCCTGGTGCATTGCACTCTGCTTTAATTAACAGACGCGGATGGCTGATGGAAGGCAGAGTGTGATACTGAATGTATTGTCTGTTTTCCTTTACCTTACCCCTGGGTAGCGGCTTCGTTTGTGTCACTAAAATGAAGTATGTTTGAACATTTATAGCTAGTATAGGGTCAGCTGCTTGCATCCAGCGTCATGGGAAGTCCACTGGGACACAAGCGATTTTGAACAGTAGCCACCCAGCCCAACTTAGCATGGCATGCTTTGACAGCCAACAGACTAGACATACAGTTTCCATCAACAGACAGATATGATACAGCATTGTTGTCATATTTGTGACAGGTATTAGTTCTATACACGGGTACTCAAACAACTGCTGGGGTGAGGACGTTTTCCTGTGGAAGTGTACAATTGCAGGACATACATCAGGTGCCAGTGCTGGGAAACATACAGGTTAGAGACATACCGATGACCACTTCCTAAAACAAAGATCTTCAATACTCTGCCTCCGCCATAGAACACACACAGTTAGCTAATACAAGAGAGATTTTGAAACTGCGGCTTTCAAATGAACAAGTGATCGACACTGCATCGACAGCAATGGAAATATCAGAGCAGTTGGTGAACATTAGACAGAAGAGAGGAATTAGAGAAACCAGACTGTTCTCTCGATTTCAAGTGCACAGAACTCTGGATTAAATATAAGAGCAATAGTTTTACAATTAACGAGAACGGAACTGGCCTCCTCTGATTTCCTGTTTTTAATGCATAGGGATACACTGGACCATGTGACGAACACTTATCAAGCTCTACATTATGTTATTTGCCAGTGTTCGCAGGAAGGGGTAGAGGTTCTGTTGTGGATAACACATATTATTTGCTGGCCTCAAAGATTCAATGACACATATCCCCTATCCACAGCAACGGCCCCTACACTTCATAATATCATCTTGGAAATGGTTGCTAAAGTGCGACAATGGCGTACATACAAATATGGTTTAATGAAAATTCTGGATTAGAATAGGGACAACAGGCAGGACCAGAATCCAGCCCCAATACAGTAGCCCACAGCAACAGGTGCAATTGCATCTACAATGTTGTTAGACAAGTTCACAGATCCGCAAGTCGCAATGTCTGACTGGCCCCAATGTGTAGATTCACAACATCAGATAACAGAACTACTATGCCTTGCATGTGATTGCATGGCAGAGGTCTCATGTCTATTCTGTGGCCTTCATGAGCAATACACTAGAAGATCAGGCGTATTGTTTGGGGTTAGCCTGGGAGACCACAACGTGCATGATACATATAACGCACAACAGGATCAGCTCTATTTCAATGCTAGCGAAATGTGCAATTTTGATTCAGCACAAATAATGCGTAACCTTCAACAGGTCATAGCCCAAATATGGACATTTAAGAAGTGTATTCAAGAACTTAATGGCCATTTATTTCCGTTACAAATACAAGTATTAACATCTCCTGAGACTCCTGATCATTCTATTCACTGGGGAAAGTCAGATGACAGTCACTGAGAAACGTTCTGTTCAGCAAGGCTTTTGATATTATGATATGAAGAATGGTTAAGGACTACTGTTTTGGGCTGCCTTTGTATTGACGCTCCTGGCTGGCCACATAGACTAGGCATTGAGCCCCGACCAAAACCACATAATGCAATAAGTTTCCTGTGGTTATGAACAGCACAGAAACATATAGTTGGTATTGTCAGTTTAAACACATTCTTTGTAGTGGATAATGGAAAGTAATGCAAATACTTAATGTATTTTAATAAAATAGGATTGAATCATCTTACAATTTGTAGTTTGTATAAAGTTCATAAATGATAGACGAAGAGAAGTGTAATTATGTATATCTGTACTTTAATAAGTTTGGTGCAAAAGTTTGTTTCCTAACACTTATTTTCAGGTGCAAGAATGTCAGAGGAGATGTTTGTTTTTTCATACATGTCTGTTTATGTTTTGTTTCGTGGAGTACTTGCCATCAGCTGATACCCCTTTTCAGCGCGGGGGGGGGGGGTGACACATTGAGCAGGGTTCCCGAATGATGGCATTTCAAGGTTCCCCAGCCCTGCCAGCTACCTCTTAGTGTCCCTTATAACAGTAGGCATTTATTGTTTTAAATAATGACAGATCGCATTGGACTGCGCTAAAAGCTACTAAATTACAAAGTGGGGCAAATTGTTTAGGAAGCAAAACTGCGAGCGTGTGTGATAGACCACACCACTGATACCTAAAGACCGGCCTGGAAGCCACATGCAGCCGTCTTGGTCTTCACATGCGGCCCCTGGTCAACAGCATTCTGCTGTCCACCAGACTAAGCACTAACATTAAAAGAAGTTAAACAATAAGAAAAATATTTACTTACGGTTACGGTTATGTAATAGTTTTCAAGCATGAATTTTGAGATATTCACTCTTCACCACCTTGACAGAAATGTCTACACTGAACTAAGAGCTAAGCCAGTTGTTATGTGCATCCCCTGGGTGGCCTGGGTTTAAGTTATAAATGAACAATGTTATAATTTGTTAAACACACGGAAGGGTATTTGAAGAACGTATCCTGTGGCCCTATAATTCGAGGTCCTCTTATATGTAATAATAAAGGAAAAGGAGAGAAAGCAAAATAAATTGCCTAGGATCACACAATTTGGTAAAATGGGGAAGCCAGGATTAAATACCGGTTTTCTGGCTTCACATTGTGCAGTTCAGTCACGGACTATATATGCTGCGCTTCCCCTTATGCCCACTCTACCACAAACACCCTCCTGCTCGGCCACCTCTTGGCTGATATCAATTCAAGGCACTGTGCTGGGTTCGGTGCGGGCTAGTTTCGTGGGTTGAGGATTCAGCCTGCTAGAGTAGTACGACAGACTTCCCTTGCCCCAGGTTGCAAATTAGACCTCTCTCCAATTAGATTCCAGGGTCCACTTTACGATCTTTGACGAGTGCCAGAATGAGTGACACGCTACAGTACTTAAGAAATGAGATAGTGTAAGAACGCACAAGTTACTACTTGTGTAACGATATATCTGTAAGAGACATTAGTTAGTGATAGATTCCTTACCTTAGAATATCCCCAGGCGTCAGACTGGATCCGGAAAATTTTGCGTAGCAATACCCCTGCGCGCCGGCAGGCGTCGTCCGCGGCTCCGCGTCCGTCGTCGTTAGCGCCGGAATGACGTCGCCGGAGTACTTAGACGCTGCCCTTGCGCGCTGACTTCAGTTCTGATACACAGCTTTTCCTCGCCAGATACACAGAGCCATGATAGAACCAACACTGGTGCCATGAAACTAGGGCCCTGAAAGGGGATGACCTTGACCCTAGATATCGGTTCGCAGAACGGGGAGGATGGGTGGGTTGGTAAGGAATCTATCACTAACTAATGTCTCTTACAGATATATCGTTACACAATTAGTAACTTGTGCATCTGAAAGAGACACGTTAGTGATAGATTCCTTACCTTAGAATAGATACCCCAGCAATACAAACCCGGTGGTGGGTCAGCGGACCAATAATCACACCAGAAAGTCCTGGAAGACGGAACGGCCAAAGAAGCCATCCCTCCGGACTTGGCAGTCCAGGCAGTAGTGTCTCGCAAACGTGTGCTGCGAGGCCCACGTAGCTGCGTGACAAATGTCCTGCAAGGGCACTCCTCGGCCCAGGGCAGTCGTAGTCGCCGTGGCCCGAGTGGAATGAGCCCTCAGCCCAACGGGAGGTTCCTTCTTGGCCAAGGAGTAACACGCCTGGATCCACGAGAGATGGTCCGGTTGTGCACCGCCCGTCCCTTCTTAGCGCCCACGTAACCAACAAAGAGTTGGTCATCCACCCGGAACTGGCGTGTACGTTCCAGATAGTATGAGAGCACACGTTTTGGGTCCAGACGGTGGAGCCTCTCCTCCTCTTTCGAGGGATGCGGAGGTGGAAAGAAGGTGGGCAAGGTGATGGAATGCCCGATGTGGAAGGCCGTGACAACCTTGGGCAGGAAAGAGGGTCTCGTTCGCAACACAACCTTGTCCGGATGGACAGAGAGGAAAGGAGGTGTGGAAGAAAGAGACTGGAGCTCCCTCACTCTCCTGGCAGAGGTGATGGCAACCAGGGAAGCAGTCTTCAAAGTAAGAAGACAGAGAGGACAGTTATGGAGCGGCTCAAAAGGAGCACACATTAGATAAGTAAGTACCAAGGTTCAAGTCCCACTGGGGCATCACGAAAGGAACAGGAGGAAACATGTGTGTGATGCCCTTCAAAAACCTATTTACAATTGGGGACTTGAACAAAGATGGCTGATCAGGTAGCCTTAAGAAGGCGGAAAGGGCAGAAAGGTAGCCCTTGATAGTGCCCAGAGCAGAGCCCTGCTTGGCAAGAGAAAGAAGGAAGAGGAGAACCTCCGAAAGGGGGACAGAGAGTGGATCCACAGCCTTTGCTGTGCACCATGCCACAAATCTGTTCCACCTGCAGGCGTATACCGACTTTGTGGAGGGACGCCTGGCTGCCAGAATGACATTACAGACTTCAGGAGGCAAGTCAAATGGCCTCAACTGTCGCCGCTCAATCTCCAAGCTTGTAGGTGGAGACTGGACAGGTTCGGGTGGAGGACCGTCCCCTGCTGCTGCGACAGAAGGTCCTCCTGAAGAGGCAGACGAATCGGGGGATCGACAGACATGCTGAGTAGCTCTGGATACCAATATCTTCGTGCCCAGTCCGGAGCCACAAGGATAACCTGGGCCCGGTTGCGCCTGATCTTCTTCAGCACTCTGGGCAGAAGTGGTGTAGGCAGAAAGGCGTACAATAGACCACAACTCCACTCGCGACGAAAAGCGTCTCAGAGCGAGTGCCGCCTTGGAAATTCCAACGCGCAAAACTGATGACATTGCGCGTGCTCTTCTGTGGCGAATAGATCTAACCAAGGCTCTCCCCACTGCTGAAAGAGACCTTGCGCCACGTCCGAGTTCAGACGCCATACGTGATCCATCATGCACCGACGGCTGAGTTCGTCCGCCCTGGCGTTCTGCCAGGTGTTGAACCACCAGGGTCACGCCCTGATGTTCCTGCCACTGCCAGAGGCGCAGAGCCTCCTGGCATAGGGTCCACGACCCCACCCCGCCCTGTTTGTTGCAGTACCACATGGCGGTGGTGTTGTCCGTGAACACCTGCACTACACTCTCCCTGACAGAGGGGAGGAATGCTTTCAGTGCAAGTCGGATCACCCACAGCTCCAGAAGGTTGATGTGGAGCTGGGAGTACGCCAGAGACCAGAGGCCTCTGATCTCCGCCTCTCCCATGTGGCCCCCCCCAGCCCTGGAGGGACGCATCCGTCACAACTACGTGCTCCGGTTGGGGTAGGGAGAGGGATCTGCCGCTGACCCAATCGCGGTTCGTGAGCCACCACTACAACTGTCCTGCAGTGCCCTCCGAGATCAAGACATGGTCGGACAAGTTGCCCTGATGCTGGGCCCACTGAAACTTCAGGTCCCACTGCAGAGCCCGCATCCGCCACCGGGCGTGATGCACCAGAAGGATGCAGGAGGCCATCAGCCCCAGAAGCCGCAGCGTCAACCTGACCAAGACTCGGGATAAAGGCTGAAAGATCGGAATCAGAGCCTGAATATCCCGAACCCGCTGTTCGGGAGGATAAACCCAAAACTGCGCCGAGTCTAGAACCGCTCCGATGAAGAGGAGCTTCTGAGAGGGACACAGGTGTGACTTCGGCACATTGATGGAGAACCCCAGCAGGTGCAGGAGATCGGCCGTAGTCTGGAGGTGGCTGACGACTGTCTGGGGCGAGCCCGCCTTCAACAACCAGTCGTCGAGGTAGGGGAAGACTGAAACCCCTAACCTGCGCAGATGAGCTGCGACCACCGCCATCACTTTCGTGAACACCTGTGGGGTGCTGGTAAGGCCAAAGGGGAGCACGGTAAGCTGAAAGTGCTCGTGGCCTACCGTGAACCGCAGGTAACGCCGGTGGGCCGGCAAAACGGGTATGTGGAAGTAGGCGTCCTGCAAGTCCAACGCTACCATCCAGTCTCCTGGGTCCAGGGCAGCTAAGACCTGAGCCAAAGTCAGCATCTTGAACTTCTCCTCCCGGAGGAAGCCGTTGACGTTCCGTAGGTCCAAGATAGGGCGTAGGCCCCCTTTGCCTTTCTTGGGTACCAGAAAGTAGTGGGAGTAACAACCACACCCTACTTCTGGCCCAGGAACACGCTCGATGGCCCCCTTGGCCAAGAGGGCCATAACTTCCTCTTGCAGAAGTCGCAAGTGATCCCCCGACACGCGGTGGTATTGCGGTGGCATGGCTGGAGGGGTCGTCTCGAAGGGGAGGGAGTAGCCCCTTCGGACGATTTGCAGCACCCACCTATCTGACGTGACAGTGCGCCAGTGGAAGAGGAGATGGCGAACCCTGCCCCCCACTGGCGTCACATGGGCCTGAAAGCACGGACTAGGAGGGTTTTGAGGCGGGTGCTGCAGGGGAAGGTGTGGACTGGCCTGGCCTTTGTCCCCGACGTCCGCCACGGCGGTTTCCACAACCGCCACCGCGCTGTGTAGCATTCTGCGGTGCCTGGCTGGCAGCACGTGTGGGAGCGCCCCTTCCTTGGCCACGAAAGGAGCAAAAGGCACACGTTTGCTGGCGTGGGGCCGAGAGGCCCAAGGACTTGGCCGTTGCCCTGGAGTCCTTAAAACGCTCAAGCGCATGGTCTGCCTTGTCGCCAGAGAGGAGACGGCCATCAAACGGCATGTCTAGAAGTGTGGCCTGGACATCGGCCGAAAAGTTGGCGGACCTCAACCAGGCGTGGCGCCACCGTAGTTCCCATCGCTCTGACCAGTGAGTCCGTGGTATCCAGCCCACACCGGATGGAATAGCGTGCTGCATCTCGACCCTCCGCAAGGGCTTGGACGAGTTTAGTCCGGGCCTCCTCCGGACATTGTGGCAGCACGTCCGTGACCGTGTCCCACAGGGTGTGGGTGTAGCGACCCAAGAGGCATGCGGTATTGACTGACCGCAGTCCCAAACTCAGGGACGAGAACAATTTCTTTCCGAATTGCTCATACCTCTTGGATTCCCGACCGGGTGGAGCCGTCGGGAATGCGGTCTGGGAAGTTGAGGCCTGGATGACCAGGCTCTCGGGGGTGGGATGGGTGGACAAAAAGCAAGAGTCGCCCGGGGCCGGGCGGTAGCGTCTGGCCACGTTCCTATCCACAGGCTGACCTGTAGCGGGCTTGGACCAAGTGCCCAAAAGAACGTCACACAAAGCCTCATTAAACGGCAGCAGAGGCTCAGTGGAGCATGCCTACGGTTTAAGGACCTCAGTGAGGAGGTTAGTCCTCACGGCTGCGATGGGGAGCGTCAGGCCAAGGCCTTGGCCGCCCGCGTCAACACTACACTGTAGGCAGCCCCCTCCTCCGTAGCCACGGTGAGAGGGGAGACGAATCCAGTGTCTGGTGAAGTGTCAATTCCACTGGCCTCCCCAAGCTCATATGTCCAGTCCTGTTGAGACTGGCACTCCTGTGCCGGAGGGTCCACAGACCCCTCCCAACCACCCTTGTCACCCATCTCCTGTAAGTCAGGCTCAACAGATGGGGCCGGTTCGTGGAAATAGAAATCTCCACACGATGTCGAGAGCGGCGCCCAGCGGCGCCGCTCCGGCGTCGGAACCGAATCGAGGGCAGGATCGGGGACGGCGCCCGTAGGGTCGGCGCTGGTGAGGTCGTGAGGTCGACCGGCGACGACCCGGAACTGGATTCAGCGAGGGCCTGCGGCGCCGGAACCGAAGTCGCCGGCAGCGCCAGGGCCGGAGCACCCGACGGCGTCGGAGCCGAAGCAACCGACCCGCTAGGCCCTCCAGCCGGGACCGTTGGGCCCGGAGGCGCCACGGGACCCGGCAGAGGAGGGAGGGACCTCATGGCCATGAGGTACCGCTCGACCTCCTCTGGCGTCGCACCGTGCCCAGGGACCGGAAAGTATGGGGCAGGTGGCGACGCGTGCGACTCCGTCGGAGCCGCGTGGGTGGTGTCACCCGAACCCCCGGCCGCGTCGCACGAGCGTCGGGGTGGGTCGGAAGAACGATGACGTCTCTCCGACCTCTCATGCCTCTTACCTGAGGACCTGGATCCTGAAGACCGATGCCGACTCCCGGAGCTACGAAGGCTCCGACCCCGCGACCGGTCCCTCGACCTCCTGTGGGACCGGGACCTGGAACGGCACGGGCCGACTGCCGGAGCTCCAGCCGCTTGCGGGACCGCTCACGCCTAGCCTTAGACGTCAGGGCCCGGCAGTCGGAGCAGGTGCGGTCGTCGTGGTTGAGGCCTAGACACTGAAGACACCGGCAATGGGGGTCGGTAACCGACATCAGTTGGCTGCACTTGGAGCAGGGTTTGAACCCGGGCATCCCTACCGGCACCGTAGGAGTCGAGAGATTAGAGAGAAAAATGATCAAAAAGATCAAAAAGTTTAGTCAAAAAATGGCTAAGGGGTAGAGCTTCTCCGGATCTCCGCTAGCTGGCGCGGAAAAAAGAAGAACGGACGTCAGCGCGCGAGGGCGGCTTCGAAGTACTCCGGCGACGTCATTCCAGCGCCAACGACGCGGAGCCGCGGACGACGCTTGCCGGCGCGCAGCAGTATTGCTACGCAAAATTTTCCGGATCCAGTCTGACGCCTGGGGATATTCTAAGGTAAGGAATCTATCACTAACGTGTCTCTTTCAGATTTGTGGAGTTTGCGGCAGAAATAGGAAGTCAAATAAGTGATTATGTCACTATGTGAAATATCACCGGTATCACCACTGCTTTGAAGAAAAAGCCAGTTAAGCATATATACAAACATGTCTTACAGTGACATATTTTGCAGAGTATAACCAAGAAGGGTGGCAGACTACGGCAGGACAGGATCTTGTCCAAGTGACGTGATCGGGACATCCCTATATGGATTCACTGTTGTTCTAGATTGTGACACATAAGAGGACTGATTAACCCAGAGGCAGAATGAGTGTGGCTGTGGGGCAGGAGGGAGTGAATAGTTATGGGATATGTGCAGTTCTATGCAGCATACAATACATGATACAGCGGCACAGGGTACAACGATTCAGGAGCCACCAGAGGTCTGAAGGAATAGCTTACCACGGACCGCCACCACACCCACCACACTGGCTTGCCTCACACATGCCCCAGTGACCATGAAAATGCCTTTGACAAACTAGGGTTCTTTTCATTAGATTTGTATTATTCCAGAATTACACACACAAAAACAGAATAGTACTAGGAATATTGACTTGTATATGTATGTAATTATGTGTATGCATATTAATGTTTTCTTTTTCTAGGGTCGTCAGGCTTGCAAACAATATTCTTCTAAAAACATTGTCAAGAAGGATGCGCTAAAATGCATTTTGTTGGAGTGCATTCGTTAGGGACTACAAAGAATGGATGAGTGGTCATGTTATGTTTATGTTGATGTAATAGTTAGAAAAAATAAAAAGGTGTATTTAAATGTAGAAGTACAATATGCATTGAATAACTATGCTTCATGTTGTAATATTTTCTGAATTAAATGTGTACAGATTTAAAATACATTTAAGACTGCAGTTGCAGACTTTAGGGGTGGTTGCAAATATTTTCCAAGTATTTGGAAAGGGATTGGCACAGTTCAACCACTCTTGAGTCTTTTGATTTCCAAATGTGTTACTGTGAAGGAGATTCTCATATGTGCCTTGCTTTTGGGAGCAATCATAGTACAATGTTTTGGTTCTTCCTTTGCTTTCACAGCTAATAGATGTTTTGTGGGTTTGCACACTGATGGAAATATTTTAGATTCTTTCCATCGTCTCCTTACGCAGTGTAATAGGTGCTCCTGCTTTCCAAACATTTGCGTGCACATGCCCCCTGATAACGTTTCCACCCTCTCATGCCTGGTTAGGAGTTCCACTGGTGCAAATGAGTTTTACATTGCTAGAAATTGTGTCCACACATTTACACAATTACTGTCTTCACACCTAACCATAGGTCACCGACAGGGAGTGTTTGATGAGGAGTAGGCTACACGTGTTACAACGGGTGGACCAGGTGTGCACAAAGGGGAGGAGCCATGTAACTGATTTCTTTTAACCCCTCCCATGCTGGTGACGAACCCCAGCCGTCCCCGCGGTGGGCGTGTGCTGATGACGGCTGGGGTTTGTCACGGCCCCGCCCTGTTCTTTTGTTTACCGCACAGCGGAAAAATCGCGGCCGCAGCGAAGGGGTTAACTGATTTCCCTCATACGATTTTGGATTGTTTTTATCACAGACTGTCGTTCTCTAATGAGAGACTTATCAACCCTGTGGTTTAGCTTAGTTCATCTTTCCGAGGCTCTTGCAATGAACTAGAGACAGCGCAGTTAAAGCAACTCAAATCTACTACTACAAAGCAGTGTGCCCACAAGCTGGCGGCAGACAAAGAAGGTCTGGTGGGATGCTATTTTGTTGTCTATCATAAGCATGCATGGCTGGGTCTTCATTATCCAGTGCTGCAGTCTTCTTGTCAAGTTTCCTCCAAACGCCCACATCAGACAACACTGCCTGGCCAGCTGCCAAGGGTGAGGAGCTGATCTCCTGGACCCACAGCCCTCACACCACAGAAGCACCAGAGCCGGAAGGAGCATGAACGTCACGGTGCCACCTGCACCATCCAGGGGCATCCTGCAGGTACAACCTTCGCTCCAACAAAGCAGCAACAGCAAGCAGGAGCTAAAAGAGGCCGTTCCTGCTGCACACCATCCCAGAATCAGAAGAGTGCAAGCAGGCCTGGCCTTCGGATACCTACCTTTCAAGGATCTTCATGTGTTTTCCCTTTAAGTGCTCTGTGAACAGTCAAGTACTGGTGACCTCCGATGTTACACGAGGGGGGCACAAACGGCGTTTTGAAACAAAGTTTCTGGCGTCCGCCTCAATAGGAGAGTGGGGCCTGTTAGGAAGCTGCAAGTATTCATCGCCTTCATCATCTGCGGTTCTGGCTGAAAGATTCTGCTGGAGCGTCCTTTCTAGAGCACCTCACCTTAGTTTTAAAGTATCTTATGCTCAAGTACTGGTGACCTCTGATGCAAAAAAAAAAAGGTACAGGATTGACCATTTGAAAGGTTTCATTTGCAATTCTTTAAGGCACCTTTGCAAAGACGGCCAAGATATGGATATGAGAACCAACATTTATTTGTGCTACCGTAATGCTCATTGTGCATGCGGATTCATCTAAAGTCCTTCCACTAGGAACATTGAAGGACACTGAGACTTTCAACCTTTACCACTGATTTGGAAATGCCACAGAGAATAATAAAAATGTACAACATGCGTTGAAGGAAGCAGACTATATTGACTGAGTAGAAAGAAAATAATGAAACGTTACATGTATTGACTCATCAAGTATTTGTGCACACCTGCTCCAACAGTGCCTAGTAGAAAATAACTTTGCAGAGTAATAGGGCACATCACATTTTATCTTCTACACTACAGAGTAAACAGCATCAAGGACATGGGAGTTCCATTAACTAGTGAGTGAGTGACTACGCTTCGTTATAATGACCGCGTTGTGACAGCATGCGGGGTCACGGATGCGGGGTGAAGTTGCTTTACCATCACACAGGGTTGGCCTCTTCTGATTGGCCTAGTGTTCTGTACTTCTCTAACGCGCTGAGGCTACTGATGGGCAGAAGCTGTCCCTTGGCTTAATTTCTAAAGAAATGTCTTAATTATGTACTTCTACTGAACATATATTGCATAATTAATTACGTTTTCCTTGGTGGATTGCATCAATAAAAGGCTTTGGAAGTATTCTCCTTGTTGGATATTTAGCCGCTTTGCTGTCTGTCTCCGTGCTGCACGTACTATTGTATGATATCTTGTCTTGTAATAAATTCTCTCTTTTATCATACGTGTTGACAGACTGGTATTTCCAGAGTAGGCTTCTACAGAGCCAAAAAACACATATCATAAAGAAGTTAAGGTAGGTCAAAAATTTACTAAATCAGAAATTCCAAATCATGACTTCCCCATTAAGGGCAAATCGGACATCACCGCTTTTTTGGATTTGATTATACAAAAACTTGATGCCCCACATATTCTCGCTCAATCAACGAAATCAAGCAGACAAATCCGGCTTTAAAACAGATCTTCACATATTACTTGGGAGGGTTGTGGAAAATTAGTGCGTTTTGGTGAACATTATCTGCGCCATCTTGCCTCTTCCCCTGATGCCACACTTTTGTCGTGCGCGCCCGCCATTTTAAGATGCCCCGATCAGAACAAACCCTTTTGCATGCCGCTGGCCCCTGACATAGCCCTTTGCCTTCGCTAAGCCTGCACGCTGACCACCCCCTGCTTGCACCTGCCTTGAGTCATAAACCCCTCTTCGGCGCTGCTCTGCCCCAGGCCCTCATCCTGTTCCCAGCGCGACACCTCCCTGCTTTCCTTTCATGATCTCCGGCCCTTAGATGCAAACCCCTTTTTCCCCGTGTGCCCGTTTTTCCTCCCCGTTCCCAAGCCGACACCCAGCTCTGCCGATACCATCCTTGCCCCTCCCCGTACAATAGAAAGCTTCCCCCATCAAAGAAATCCCCGGGTTGATCAAAGCCCCCACCCCATGAGATCCAATCAAACTCCCCACATTCCGTGAATCGGCGGATTATCCAGCTGCGCGATGCTCATCACCAGTTGTGATTAGGGTGGGGACTTCAACTGTAAATGTGTGTGGGAACGGGCCCCAAAGGGGGATTCCGGGTATGTCTTTCCGTATATCAAAGCTTTGTCACATGTATGTAAACTGTAATAAAAACCATAAACACTGTATATAAGGGGCCAGGCCTCAAACGTAAGTTAGAGCACCTCAGAACGATACCTTCTGTCCGTTTCGTTGTGTTCTCCTCCGGAGAGAATAAAAAAAACCTTGTTTCCTGCTTTCCAGTCTCCAGCGCCTGCCTCTTCATTGATTTAAATAACTAGAGGGTCACAGAGGCAATACCGCCGGGCAAATATCGATTGTCCCCGACCCGATTGAACTTTTTACAATTGGCGTCCCAAGCGTGGGGCCCATCAGCGACTCGTGGATCCAGTGGGAGAGGTCCCGACGACAGAGTGAACGACTGCAACGATCGGGAGAGCTCTTGCCCAATAGACCCTCGTCTGGCAGCCGATCATCCGAACTTCACTAGTTCCGAACAGACCTCTCTCGAGTGATCTACGGTCCTGACTGGGAACCATCAGGAGTGCCGTGAGAAATACGAGAAAAAGAGGACGATCGGGCGCTGGATTCGGAAGACAAGAAACTGTCCACATGGTCCGGGTAAGGTCGTGTTGCCACGACAAGTTGCGAAATTTGTTTTGATTGCTTGATTGTTCAAAATACTAGTATTGCCTTGTTTATTTTTATTTGGAGATTCACTGTCTGCAAACGGAGAAGCAACAGGCTCTCTCTCCCTTTGCAAGCAGTGGAGGATAGGTAGGGTAGCAGCCGTGCTTGTCCTTTTTCTCCCCCACTCAATAATTGCTTGAAACTGAACTGTTGTTCACAAACTATTGTTTCCTGGAGATTCTCTGTCTGCAAGCAGGGAAGAGACCACCCTGTTTGCAGATAGTGAAAAGGGTAGGTAACGCAGATCTTTGCGGTCCTACTCATTCTCCCCATTGTTATTTTGTTGGTCTTTTGGGTTTTTTTGGATCCATGAGGTATTCACTACCTGCAAACAACGTAGAATAGAAATATTCTGTCTAGTCTTTGCACCTAGTGATAAGATAGGCAGTGCTGACTTTTTAGTCCCTCGTTACGAGCCGTCATGTCTGTCTTCTCCCCATTGATGAATAGCCTGTTTAGCCCGGACCGGGTGTTAGAGGTGGACCATATAGCTCCACTAGAAGGCACCCCTAATAAGGACATGTTCATAAACTATGGGTTAGTCACCATAGCTTATAATAAATTATGGCACAGGTATACCGAAGATAGCCAAGACAAACAGTGGCCACTGGCAGGATCCTTTGACCTTGATAAAATAGAAACGTTAGAAATAGCCCTTCGAAATAATAAGACGACGCCAATTATGCTCGACAGTCTCGGTATGTGGCGCAGAGAGGCTACGAAACGACAGAGAAAAGACGAGGATAAACCAAGTAGGGAAATATACCGACAGGACAACCCCAGGACACCGCTACCCACAACTTATCCCCCGACACTATGCAAAGGACGACCAGACTTAGGGTCAGACCAATGCGCTTTTTGTAGGTATGTCGGACACTGGAAAGCCCAATGCCCGACTCTACTGAGCGTGAGTAAAGGCAAAGGGCCGACAAGAACGACAGACCGACACTACGAGAAAAGGCGCGAGACAGAGAAGAACCCGACTTACATAGACAGACCAGACAGAACCACCACGTTTGATTATGCCCGATGGCACAGATTTCGCCAGGAAAATCTCAGCGGCATGATCAAGTTCTCCTAGGTCGGGCAATGTCAAGACGGGAACCCAGCCTCGTTTAAAATTCACAGACGGAAAGAGATAATTATGACCAATAACTGTTTTTATATTTGTCTTGGGTCTTTGTATGTCGTACTTGTACTGTCCCCCGTCTGAGTTTGTGTGTATGTAATGTACAAATCTGCGTCATCCCTCTATACGTGTTTCCGTGTTACTCGACCCCTGTTAGCAGAAACTTAGCATAAAAGCAACCTGGAAAGAAAGAAATGATAAAACAAAATCCGTAGACCACTAATAAACTTGAACTTTTAATTTAACACAACAAACAAGGAATAATAACGATAAACTGTAGAAAATGAAAGTCAAACAGAACATTCGCCCCCCCCCATTCTGGAACCTTCCAAAGTAGGGCAGGGTTACGGCTACGCCCAACCAACGGCAACCCATATAAGGCGAGCCCCGCCGCCAACTCTTGGTCAGGAAATCTTAACGTATGGGGGAGCCGGAGGAGAGGCAGGAGCCCGCAGCCTGGGCATTTGCAGGTAGTCCCGCCACATGTCTCCTTGGCCGGCCGCAACGGGCCTGGAAAGACTAAGGTAGTCCCGCCACATGTCAAGAGGAGAACGAGGCACCTCTTCCTTTTCTCTTCCGTCACAGCCGCAGCAGTCCTGGACGGCGGGATGTCCTGCACGTACCTCCACAACAATCTGTCCAAGTTGGGCTGGGAGGGAGAGGCGACGCGGACGAGCCTCTCCCACCTCCACCGGTAGGAGGTTCCCCAGCCCCCCAGTCCGACGCCGAACACCCCCAGTCAGGCGATGGTGCCCATACTTCCACAGCACCGGACACACCATGGTGGCACCCCAGTACTTGCGCAGCACCGAATGTACAATGGTGGCACCCCAGTATTTGCGCAGCACCGAACGTACCATGGTGGCACTTGGGGAACACCGGATGTGGAGAGGCCTTCATGCGGGGCGATGAAAAGGAGCGGCATGGAGTGCACCGGGAGAAGGAGACGATGTGAACGAGTCTCCCTCGCCCCCCCCCCCAGGTGGGGGCATCACAGCTGCACCCCAGCTGAACGTCCCGCTCTCACAAAACAGGGACCTCTTCCTTTCACTCCGAAGGGTCTCTTCCATTCTTGCAAACTCGACGAGAGTGGCCCCTGTAGGGCCTCAAAATGGCGTCTGGATCCGCTGGAAGGCGGGCCCCGGCCACTAGAGTAACTTTGGCCAGCCATACAACTCGAACATTTGCCCGCTGGAGCACGAGCCCCCATCTCCGACAGCATCTCCGCAGCCTTGAAGATCATACAAAGGTCCCCGGCGGAACCTTCGGCCTTTGCAGGTTTCCGGTAAGGGACGGCTGCCTTGGTCGCCAACGAAACAAACATGACGTTGCCACACCTTCTGTTAGCGTGAATTCTAGAACTGCCGAAAAGGACTCTGGTCCAAACTGCCAGTAATGGAAACATTTCCCCCTGATGCTGCTTCCGGACTGTGCCGGCCCCGCCCAAAATGGCGCTGGTATCAATCGGAACTTACGAACACCTCGTGGTGTTCCTTCGCACTAATATAAACTTGATGTTCTGAGATTTTATACGATCCTTTGTACACTTGGCTAGAAAAGACAACGAGAACTCACTCGACGAACAGTATGAAAAGATCCCCGTTACAAATGTTGATTACAAATGTACAATGTATTATATTTTTATAACTGATGTAAACCTCATTTACGACGCACACGTACGGTATGCATATAGGAAATCTGATTACAACTATTATGATTATGCTTCTAAATTATGAAAATATATGCCCCCGAACCCCCAGCCAATTAATAGACGTTTTAGTCTCTTACAAATGAATGAGTAAAACTTTCCGATGTTTTTATTGTTGCAAACGACACCCCCCACTGTACGCACTTTAGCCGTTGCCACGACCGACCAAATACTACCACACCCTCCTAATCCATATGCTGAAATGAATTTGCAAAATAAAGTCTTTGAAACTATGGACGGGTATTGCATGCTTTATTTTAAAACAATATGGGATGGGTAGGAAAGTTCTTTTTCTGTGCACCCTACTCTGCTCTCTCTTTAAGGCTAAAGGAAGATGGTTGCCCAGCCCTGGAGGACGGATCGGATCGACAACACGACACTCCGCCTTCAAAGTACGCGACTGACCCATGAACTCTCGCGCAGAGGAAGACCTTGACTTCCAAGGATGGGTAAAACGAATGGTGTAAATGAGGGAATGTAAAAGGAGGGTGAAATAAAATAATGTAAATATTGTAAAGTACAACGTTCCAAAGTAGCAGGGACCCAAGAACCGAAGAACTTTAGAACGCCACGGCGTTGAAAGAGGTTTAAGGATCCCGATAGTGAGATATATCCTTTGACTAGATACCTCGCACTAGGCACCTCTGGTTTCCTTTTTATGTTTCCCCGCACACGCCCTACATGAACACACTACCCCCCCTCGACTCCGAAAACCATATCCCCGGGGACCCTGCTCCAAGGAGGAAAGACGAGTAAGAGGTAAGTAAAGGACTTATGAATCCATGTATTTGAATGCGCGCGAATGCTGTCTCCCCCACCCCCCCCCCTTTTTTTCCTTCCTCTGCAGGTTACATCAGAGATTACAGCCAAGGTGTGGCGAAGATCTGAGACCTTGCCATGCCTAAATACACGAAACGGACTAGCGCCGCAGGGTGGTGTCTAAGCACGCCTGCAAACTACTCACGTATCGAACAA
Source organism: Lissotriton helveticus (assembly GCF_964261635.1). Taxonomy (NCBI): domain Eukaryota; kingdom Metazoa; phylum Chordata; class Amphibia; order Caudata; family Salamandridae; genus Lissotriton; species Lissotriton helveticus. Next base: position 559,591,272 of record NC_136073.1, read on the forward strand.
ATCCGAAAAATTAGCACAACCTGATAAAAAGTGATCACCCTTAAACCAGACCGAACGAATGAACCCATGTCACGTATGATGCGAAACTGTGAGGGAATGTGTGTGTGTGACCGAGGCGTTGACCCAACTGGTCAAAGGACCGAGAATGCGAGAAAGTGCGACAAAATGGTACCCCCTTTTTTCCTTCTTTCCTTTTCTCAAAGCACGTCCCCTCTACCCTGTCTAATGCTCAAACTGCATGATTACAAGATTCTAACGCGGACTCGTGAATACCCTTTACTGTGTAATGCACTAAATAGCCTTTCTTGAATGCACTGCCGCCCTCTCTGTTGCACGTGTACTATTTAGCCTGCCGTTGCACCCCCTCTCCCTCTCTCTCTCTCTCTCTCTCTCTCTCTCTCTCTCTCTCTCTCTCACTCTCTCTCTCTCTCTCTCCCTCTCTCTATTTTTGCACTACCACTCTTCCGAGTGGTTAGCCCCGAAATTGGCAGATTGCCACCCCTAGCACACCACCTAATTGGCTTCAAATACCGTCAGTATTTGCACAAACGCTTGTCTTTAATACAATCACCCTGAGGCCGCGTCATTACCTCTCCTTTTCCGCTAGAAGTCAATGAACCCAGGTTGGGCCGTAAGGGAAAGGACAGGTAAGACGACAGAGGTTCCCTAATCTGGCCCGAAATAAGGGAACTACATGTCAACGGCTCCTATAGTATAAAACAAGGACCTCAGAATACGCGACCCTCCCCTCCCCGAATCGTCGCAATACCCAAACCAGAAAAACGATCACCCCCGTTACCTCCCCTGTCTATGTCCCTGGTTGTTTCCCATAAAACCCCTGTCCTTCCTAGTTAAGTAGCCGGGCTGTAAAAGGTTACGTAGGACCCAGAATGATGTTTTACAAGGTTAACAGACTAGACCAAGGTAAAGAAATCATCAAAATGAACCCCGCAGTAGTTGAAAAGCAGGATGCACCAATAGAAAGGAAATGTTTAGCCATGTTCGTCTCTCAGCAAAATACCTGTGTAGTACCATGTTGACGACTCACTGTACCCTTTTGTAAATGTAAAACTCTAGAGAACGGCATATCTTTGCCAGATTTGTCTCCCGAAGGTGGGTTACCATCAGATGAACTGTCATGCCTGTAATAAATAATTATGAAGGAAAGTCATAGTAAATCCAACAGGTCCTCCACCGGTCATTCATACGCCAGTTGCGAACATTAAATATAACGGACATTTTCATTCTTTGCCTGGAGCTGGGAGAGAAATAGACTTTTTGATTATCTCCATCTGCAAATTTTCTAAAGACTGTCTTTTTCAAACTTGTTTAAGGGTACTGCTGTTGGAGGAGAGAAGGACCGGATGTGGGAGCACGAGGCCTGACTGCAGACTAAGGAACACCTGCGACATTAGCCAAGGCGAGACCACGACTGAAAAGAGCTGCAGGACGAGGCACTGTTTCTGACAACATGAGAAGAAAGGGTCGACCTGATGCCCCTGCTCGATGTCCAGTACTTGTCGACAAGTCCCCGCTCTCTGAATTCGGTCACATGCTCGCCTATTTGAAGTCTCTCGTTCTCCTAGTTTGTTCCTAATTTGGCCTTGCTCCATCCCCCTTTTCCTCTGACCTACCCTACGGACTGTTTTGTACTCTCTTCTTCCATCCGAACTCTCTGACAATCACCTCAAAGGACACAGGGCGAAAAGGACCTTTTCGACCGGAAACGCGAGGAAAGGGTCGTGCCCTGCAACGCAGAACTTAGAACAGAGCTGGACTTGTAGCTCCACCGCCGGTGCTCAACAGCGCCAACGAAAGACCACAAAGAACAATGAGAACTCGTAAACTTCGAACATTTGACATCCTCAACCACCGTTTTTTCTACGCCTCATTTCTCTCCCAGCCACCATTGTATTGATCCTGCTCCAATCCGAATCCGAAATATGTATTAACCTGCCAGTTCACGTTATGATATGTACTTGCTGCTCGCCGTTTTTGTATTTCATTCCTATGACTTTCCTGCTGAACAAATTTATCAAAGTTATCAAATAGGTGCACCTCCTAAAAACTGGAAACCTCAAAATGTATTGTTTACAACTCTTTTCCATCTTGGGTTCCTACCGTTTTCTTTCTCATGCTCACCACAGTAGAACCGAATAGAAAATGAACCAGCAAGATGTCTTGAATATGTTAAAGGGAGGACTGTGGAAAATTAGTGCGTTTTGGTGAACATTATCTGCGCCATCTTGCCTCTTCCCCTGATGCCACACTTTTGTCGTGCGCGCCCGCCATTTTAAGATGCCCCGATCAGAACAAACCCTTTTGCATGCCGCTGGCCCCTGACATAGCCCTTTGCCTTCGCTAAGCCTGCACGCTGACCACCCCCTGCTTGCACCTGCCTTGAGTCATAAACCCCTCTTCGGCGCTGCTCTGCCCCAGGCCCTCATCCTGTTCCCAGCGCGACACCTCCCTGCTTTCCTTTCATGATCTCCGGCCCTTAGATGCAAACCCCTTTTTCCCCGTGTGCCCGTTTTTCCTCCCCGTTCCCAAGCCGACACCCAGCTCTGCCGATACCATCCTTGCCCCTCCCCGTACAATAGAAAGCTTCCCCCATCAAAGAAATCCCCGGGTTGATCAAAGCCCCCACCCCATGAGATCCAATCAAACTCCCCACATTCCGTGAATCGGCGGATTATCCAGCTGCGCGATGCTCATCACCTGTTGTGATTAGGGTGGGGACTTCAACTGTAAATGTGTGTGGGAACGGGCCCCAAAGGGGGATTCCGGGTATGTCTTTCCGTATATCAAAGCTTTGTCACATGTATGTAAACTGTAATAAAAACCATAAACACTGTATATAAGGGGCCAGGCCTCAAACGTAAGTTAGAGCACCTCAGAACGATACCTTCTGTCCGTTTCGTTGTGTTCTCCTCCGGAGAGAATAAAAAAAACCTTGTTTCCTGCTTTCCAGTCTCCAGCGCCTGCCTCTTCATTGATTTAAATAACTAGAGGGTCACAGAGGCAATACCGCCGGGCAAATATCGATTGTCCCCGACCCGATTGAACTTTTTACAATGTGACAGAAATGTAATCCCACTTCAGCTCCTTGGAAGGCAACCACTTGACACATGCTAAAAACCTAGCTCAAAGTGAACAAAGACGACAGCCATAGAACAAACTTGAAGACTGCAACAGCAGAGGAAATCTGTGCATTTTTGGTTTGGGCCACATCTTGCAGGAAATGTTTGGAACAATGGCTACCTCAGACACTGGACTTCAACTTTGTAAGGGACTTCAAAATCTCAAGGGCTCACAGAATCCCTAACTTCTGATCAAAATCTCTGAAATTCTCAAGAGCGCTCATCTTTTGACCCGTACGATATGCTCATGCATGAATGGTAATTGCCTGCCCATAAGAAAAAGGCTCAGGAAATCACTTGGGAAGGAGCATCACTCTAAAGATACTGTTAAAAAAGGAAATGCATTTTCTCTCTCTCTCTATTCAATTCTCCTTCCTCATATCATCAAAACTGTGAACAAGCGTCAATGGAAAACATAACATTTTTGATGATTCGGTGGATTTAGACAAGTTTATATCTGAAATCTACTCACAAATGGTTACCTGAACTATACCTTCAGACTATGCTCGAATCACACAGATTTTGTCTTGAAACGAACCTCATGCAACATCTGTTTGACATCACTTCTTGAAGCAGAGATCCCCTGCTAACTTTAGAAACTCCATAACTCACAACAAAAATCTCAATTAAAGCACCCGCAAGGCCATAAGGATTAGTTACTTACCTGTAATCCTAGAATAGCAAGCCTCACCTCATCCACCTGCGGGCAAAGGAACATAACGGTAAATTAACCAATCAGCTTAGATAACCAAGCCTGGACAGATAGATCACCATCCGAAAAGATGCCTCAAGGAGGCCTGGCCCAATTGAGTATCAGCCCTGGAATCGGATTCTAGACAGTAATGCCTTGTGAAGGTGTGAACCGATCTCCAGGTTGCAGCCTTGCAAATCTCTGACATTGGAACATCATGCAAGAAAGCTACTGTGGCCGCTTTTCCCCTAGTGGAGTGTGCTTTAGGAGACAACAACAGGCGTTTATGAGCCAGCTGTTAAGCCAATTTTAAACTGGACACTATCCATCTTGAAATGGATCTTTTAGAGGCTGGGGAGCCTGTTCTCACTGCACCATAATTTAAAAACAATTGATCCGATTTTCTTATGCCCTTGGTACCCTCTAGATAGAATTCAAGCACTCTTTTGAGGTCCAAGGAATGTAGCGACCTCTCCGCAGGAGTCGCGGGGTTTGAAAAAAAGGACGGTAGGGAGATTGACTGATTAATATGAACATCAGATACAACTTTAGGCAAAAAGGAAGGGTGAGCCCTTAATACTACCCTGTTGTGGTGAAAAACGGTACAAGGCTCTTTTGCACACATTGCTTGGTTTTCACTTACTCTGCGCGCTGATGTTATCGCTACCAGAAAAGCGGCCTTCCACGTCAGGTGCTGTAAAGAGGCTTTGTGAATGGGCTAAAATGGGGGACCCATTAATTTGGACAGCACCAGATTCAATCCCATGGAGGAGAAGGGTTTCGAACACGGGGATATACTTTCTTCAACCCCTGTAAGAAGTCCTTAACCACCTGCATTTGGAAAAAGGAAGGTTGGCTGTGTGACTTTCTGTACGCCGTAATGGCTGACAAATGAACCCTGATTGAGGCATATTTCAAACCCGCTTTAGCTAGATACAGAAGGTAAGGAAGAATGACATCCTCCTGCCCCTTCGTAGGGTCAAAGTGATTTTCAACACACCATAGGAAGAACCTCTTCCACTTGAACGCATATGACGCTCTTGTGGAGGGCCTCTTAGCCTCTTTCAAAATGTGCATGCAGTCCTGCGGCAGTTTCAAGTGTCCGTATTGTAGGACCTCAGGAGCCATGCTGCCAAGTTCAGTGAGGAAAGGCTGGGATGGAGAATCCTCCGGTCCATCTTGGTCAGCAGGTCCACTCTGTAAGGCAGCCTCCTGTGTGGGAGCACCAATAGCTGAAAAAGGTCCGAGTACCACCACTGCCGCGGCCAGTCTGGAGCTATCAGAATCATCTACATGTTGGATCTGATGAGCTTGGACACCACCTTCGGGATCAGAGGCAGGGTAGGAAAGGCGTAGGCAAATGTCCCTGACCAATCCATCAAAAGTGCATTCCCCCTTGTCCCTGGACGGTGGAATCTGGATGCGAAGGCGTGGCATTTTTTGTTTTTGTCTGCAAACAAATCTATTGATGGACGACCCCAATGATGGAAAAGATCTGCCACCACTTCGTCGTGTAGCACCCAGTCGGGCTGATCTTCCAAGTGGCGACTGAAAGGTCTGCTTTGGCATTCTGCTCTCCCGGAAGGTGCACTGCTACTATGGAGAGGTTTCGAGCTAGTAGCCAGTGCCAGATCGCTTGAGCCTCCAGGGAGAGAGGGCGAGAGCGTGTACCACCCTGTTTGTGTAGATAAAACATGGTGGTCATGTTGTCTGTTTGGATCAGGACCGAGTTGGACTTGATCAAAGGCAGAAAAGCTTTCAGAGCAAGATGGACTGCTCGTAGCTCCAACATGTTTATGTGGTAGGACTGTTCCTTTGTGGACCACCGGCCCTGCATTTGAAGGCCCCCCATCCCTGAAGAGATGCATCCGTTTCCAACAATTGCGAAGGAACTGGCTGGTGAAAAGGGACTCCCACCAACAGATTCTGAGGCCGAGTCCACCACTTGATGGAGGATTTCGCTGCTTGGGAGAGCACAATCCGATCTTCCCAGCAACCCGTTGCTTGATCCCATTTGTCTTCTAGATCTTGAAGCAACGGTCGCATTCTCAGCCTGGCGTTGGGGATGAGAAATATGCAGGAGGCCATTGATCCTAGCAGAGATGCAACTTGTCGGACCGCTGGACGTTCTGTCTGGAGTAGAATCCTGCACTTCTGCTGCATTAAAGAAAGTCTCCCCTCCGAAGGAAACGCTCTTCCTTTGTTTGTATCCAGAGTCGATCCTAGATAGTGGATCGTCTGGGTGGGCTGCTGCACTGACTTCATGTTGACATGAAGGTCCAGATCATGCAACTGCTGCAGACAAACTTGGAAGTCGCTCCCTACTTGTCGAGGAGATGGCCCTTTGAGAAGCCAATCGTCCAAGTAAGGGTAGACAAACAGACCTCTTCTGTGTAGGGCGGCTGTCACCACTGCCATGCACTTGGTAAAGACTTGTGGGGCAGATTTCAGCCCGAAGGGTAAGACCTTGTACTGATAGTGTTTGTGTCCGACCACAAACCGCAGATACTTGCGATGACGTGGAGCAATGGGTATGTGGAAGTACGCATCTTGGAGGTCCACCGAACACATCCAATCTCCTAGTTGCAGATGTAGACATATTTGATGAAGAGCCAACATGCGAAACTTCTCCTTCACGATGACTCTGTTCAGTAGGCGAAGATCCAGGATAGGTCTGAACTTGTGCTCCTGATCTCTTTTGGGCACAAGAAAGTACCTGGAGTAGACTCCCTTTCCCCGCTGTGCGGAAGGAACCTCTTCTATGGCTTGCTTTTGTAGAAGGGTTTTCACTTCCTGTCGGAGCAACTTTAGTTGGTGAGGACAAGATCTTTTTGGAGGAATGTCCTTTGGAAGCACACGGAAACGTAGTGTGTATCCATTGCGCAGTATATTGAGCACCCAACAATCTTTTGTGATGCTGCACCACTCTGCCAGATGATGTGAAGCACTTCCTCCCACTAGAGTGGGCAACGGCGCCAGAGGAAGCCACTGCTCATGGTTTTCCTCCTGATCTAGCCGTGGTAGAGGACTGTTGCTGGTGACCATCTCTACCTCTGTTCGATTTACGGCCCTGATATTGCAACTTGCCTTGGTTTTTCCCTTGGGACCATTGAGGGGTTTGAACCCTCTGTTGGTATCCCTTGCGCTGGTTGGGCCTGTATTGGCTTTTGTTCTCCTTTTTCTCCAAGCCCACGGCTTTGAGGTTATCAAGTTCCGCCTTCTTCCTGCCCATTTCTTCATCTGTATAGGTGCCAAACAGAGATGAGCAGAAAACGGGAGATTTAGGATTCTCTGCTGTGCATCTGGTTTGAGTGCTGTTAGCCTCAACCAGGAGGATCTCCTGGCGCAAACCACATGGGCATAACATAAGAATGCGCCGATAGTGTAGCGCCGTCCGCTGCCGTGCTGATCATTTGGTTGGCAACAAGCGAACCCTCTGTGATGATCTCCTCAAAGTCATTCTGATCCTCTTTTGGAAGCTTTTCTTTGAAGCGGTCCAAGGAGTCCCACAAGGCCCTGTCATAGCGACTTAATAAGGCTGCTGCACTGGAGACTTTTACTGATGAAGCCGCCGAGCTGCAAACCTTACGTCCCCAAGAGTCCTGGGACATGCATTCCTTGTCCGGGGGAACCGATGAGGACGCCGCGACAGCATGAGTCTTCCTCGCTGCCAAAATGATCACTGATTGCGCAGGAGTGTCTGTCTTCAAGAAGACAGGGTCTGAGAAAGCCGGCTTTTATTTTTCCTGGATTCGAGCTGGTGTGGCCTTGATTGTAGCTGGGGTCAGGAAGATATCCATAACGGGTACCAGAAGCCCAGGGACCAAGGGAAGCAATGGACGAGACACTGCCCTCTGATGCAGAGTCTCAAAGATCACAGTTGTTGCCACCTGAGGGGCAGACATCTCAATGTTCAGCTTCTGAGCTCCTCTCTGAAGCACATCATGGTAGGTGTTGAAGTCATCTATCGGAGACACTCTCGATACAGGGCTGTCCGATAGGGTAGGGGAATAACCCCTCTTCGATGATCGGGTGGAAGAAGAAGACCACGTCGGTGCCCTTCTTCTGCAATAGGAATTGTATCTTCGTTCCCGCTACCTGCCCGTGCGTTCCTCCTGTCTAGGGGAAAGCGATCTGTCCCGCGATCTGCCCCTGCGTACCTCTCGCCTGGGGGAGCACGATCTGTCCACTTCCTGCACCAACCTTTGCAGGGGTGACCTATGGATGGGACTGGCATATTCTTGCATCCGCTGAGTCGCTCCAAAATCTTTCCAGTGATGCAAGGGGAGGAGGCACCTCGGGGACACGTGCCAAGCAGGAGAAGTCTCCCTGTGTTGTGATGGAGACTGATGAGCAGGTCTGCTGGCTTCTGGAGAGGCTGTTCTCACAGAAGGATGTCTGGAGGAACGAGAGGACGAATGGTGCAACGCTGATTCCGTTACTAGAACCACCGATTCTTCTCTAGACCTCACAGAGGAGGGTCTTGACGTCAGGCGTGTGCCCCTCAATGTCGAACCGGACCTCCACCTCGACATCAATCTCCGGTGTGATGCTGAAACCGGTCTCGGCGCTTCTCTGCTCCTCGACGTGGATCCCTTGCAGCCGACGCCTGGACATCCTTTCATCTCAACGTTGAACGTCGACTCAACAGCGAACGCCGTCGTTCAGATCCAGATGAAGGGGCTCTGCTCCTCGACGCTGAACGTCGCCTGGATGACTACGTTGGAGGGCTCCTCTTCCTCGACGTCGATCGTCGTCGAGACAACGGTGGAGGGGTGTCGCTCCTCGACGCCGAACGTCGTCGAGACGATGGCGGAGGAGACCCTATCCTCGATGCCGATCGTCGCCGGGTTGACGACGGCAGAGGACTCCTGCCCCTCAACGTCGATCGCCGATGAAGTGATGACGACGGAGGCGAACCTACTCTCGACGCCGAACGTCGTGCTGACGACGGCGGAGGGCTGATACTCCTCGACGCCGATCTTCGCTGAGTTGGCGATGGCTTCTGTTCCTAGACGCCGATGGGTTGACGACGGCGGAGGGTCACGATTCTGACGTCGATGACGTACCTGAATGTCGATGTCTTCTCGACGGCGGCCGTCGTCGATGGCCTTTTCTTAGACAAATGACCTATAGGTGGTGGATTTTTCAGCGCTGAGCCCGATGCTGAGGTAGAAGGGTGAGGGATCTTGCTTCTTGGTCGAGATCTAGCCCTCTTGGAACCCTTCTTCACCGGTGATCTTCCTCTTGAAGACTTCTCTGCCAGCCCATATAGACAAATTATTTCTCTGTCCTTTAGAGTCTTTTTGGACAGGGTCTGGCAATGAGGACAGGGCTTAGGGTCATGGTCTTTAGGCACACAAAGGATACAGACCTCATGAGAGTCTGACTTCCGCCTTTTTAACACAAGAAGGGCAGGGTTCAAAAAGAGATGGCATTTTGAGTGGAAAAAAATGCCCAAATCTGTCAAAAAAAAGACTGAACCTTACTTCACAAGGTGGAAGACGTCGAAGTAAGTTAAAAATCTTTTGATAAGTGCAGATTATTTCTGACTAAAATAAGAAGGAAGTGGAGGTGAGTAACCAGGATCCTTCCTGAAGGAGCCGGAAAGAACAGCTGACCTAACGGTCACCCCTTAGGCATGATGGGAAGCTGGGGGTCATGACTGCCTTAAAGCCACGGCGCCAGTTTGTCTCTATGTTGCTATGAGTTAGCTTTTCAGTCTTTTTAGACTGTTTTGCAATGCAGCCTGGGAGCTGTATATGCTTCAGTCCTATGTGAGAGTTTTCTACTGACTGCTGAACATTAAAACAGTTTCAAAACATGTTTTGCTGTTGTTTTCTCCTGTTTCTTATGCTTGTTTTATGATATAATGGGGAGTTCTTACAGCATTATACAGCTCTGGTGTTGATAAGGCTGCAATTGCTTATTTTTATATATATATTGAAGGCGACAAGCAAAATAAATATTTAAGAAGAACCGAATTCTGGTCCGTGCTTTGATTTCTGGTCGCGTCCGCCGGTGCCATTGCAGCGCGTAGAAAACTGAGGTGAAGGCATATATATATATATTACCTACTGGCGGTCGCCAGTAGGTAGTTATAGTTAGGACCTAGCTACCATAGGAAATCCGCAACATTCTATTGGGAATAACTCTGGCACCGGTTGAGGAATTTGCGTGTAATTTTCCAAAATTTTGGCCAGCTCCGCTCTGCTCCTTCCCTGAAAGTTTCGGGGGGATTCGTGAAGTGGGGGCTGAGAAAAAAGGGAGGTCCCAAAACGTGTTTTCCCCATGTTCATTTCCATAGGACGGTCTGACAAGTCTACAGCCCGAACCGCTGAATAGAATTACGCCAAACTTGGCAAAATTGTAGGGACTGGTACGCAGATGTGCCTTTGCTATATTTGGTGAAAATTGCTCCAGTGGTTTTTTTGAAAATTAACTTCAAAAACACATATATATCTATAGGCGCGCTCCGAGCGCTCACCGGTACGCGTACTGGGGAGCGCACCGGCGCGCTACGGGAGTGCGCGAGCGGAAAGCTGATTGGCTGGCGGGTGCCTGTCAACATTCTAAACAGTCCGGAGAGTCCGCCATCTTGTGTCTCGGTAGAATCGAGACACAAGAGGTGAAAAAGAAAGGGGGAAATAATTAAAAGGGGGCAGAGTAGACACCCCCTGACCCCCTAGGTTTTCTGATGGGGGTCTAGAAGGACCCTGAAGGGCAAAAAAACTTTTTTTTTATTTTAAATTCTCGCGGGGTAAGCGCTGGGTGCGTTCCCAGGTGCGCTCTCCGGTACGCGCACCCTGAGCGCACCACGGGGAAAAACAGTGTAAAAAATTATCGTAAAAAAATGATTTAGAGTGTTTAGAGGTAGGGTAGATCTGAAAAGAGCTTTTGTGTTATGTGGGTGTTTTTTGGACTACAAGTAGGTACCAATGCAGAGTCCTATATTCAAGAGGAAAACTCTTTTCCCCTCATCTGTAAAATGCACACCATCTCTCCTATAGATGTCTTGCATGTTGTAACGCAAGTTGTTGTGGTAAATGGAACCCATACCATAGTCTCTGAGGAAAGCAGAAACAGATTTATTCACATATTTCCTTGCTTTCTCAATCTGTGGACAAAATTGGTTGGACCAGTTACATTTTTGCCTTTGGCATATATTAGAAAATACCAAAGCAGTTTTTGGAACAAGTGACATCAATTACCCAAAGATGTCCTTTAACCCCTTCAGTGCTAATGACAAGGGTAACTCGTCATGGAGTTTCCATTGATTTCAATGGAAATTACATTGATTTGCAGGTACCACCCTTAGCATCCAAGTGGTTAAAAGCATTTCCAGACCTACCCCAGTCAAAGGGCCCAGGTCATTGCCACCACAGTGCACAATTATGAGGTCAGGGTGTGGTAGATGCATAAAGGATTTTACCAATGGTATCAATTGGTGACTTCTCAATCCTCTCTGTCCAACCCATACAATGTCCACATTTGGTAAATCAAGGTTGTAAATACCTCTGTTAGCTGCGTATTTTTGACTCCAGTGGACAAAGCTATGACCCACAAACCAGACTTTTGGCATCTTGAAGGTAGATGTGCTTGTATTCAGACGAGTTGTGGAAATGAAATGGCAGTTTGAAAGTAGGAGTTATGTAAAAAAGTGGTTGGAGATTCAGTGCACTTGAAAAACAAAAAATTATTGGTGCTTTCTAAAAATTCAGCACTGAAAATTAGGGTGCATGCTTTCTTTTGAAAGAAGTCATTTCAATGGTTGAGGAAAAGTCATTTCAAGAAACATTGCACATGATTAGCTGGTACATTGAGTGGTCAAACACCCTTGCTGCATTTTTTTGCAACATAGTATGATGAACTTCTGAACTGTGTGCTGGATGAGGAGGGAGTTACCATGGTAACAGGGGAATGAGCACTGGGGGGGATGGGTGAATGTTATGTGACTTTCAAAGAGTTTAAAAGTACAACCAATTAAAATGTGCAGTTTCTTACTCCACTTCATTAACTCCTTCTCTTTCTTCCTCTGTCCTCTTTGTTCTACACTCCCCTTCGGTCATTCTCTTTCTGTTAGTCTCATTCTCTCCGTCCCCTTAGTCTCTCACTCCTCTTCTGTCACGCTCACTGCCTATAACTCAGCCATACTCCTACACTCACCTTCTTTCAGACCTTTTCCTTTACTTTCCTTCCTCTCTCTTCCCATCCTTCACTCCTTCACTCTTTTACCTTCCTTTACTCCCCTTACTCCACTTCAGTAACTTCTTCTCTCAATCCCTCTGTCCTCTAACTTACTCACTCCCCTTCTCTCACTCTCTCTCTGTTACCCCCATTCTCTCCGTCCTCTTAGTCTCTCACTCCTCTTCTATCACACTCACTCCCTATAACTGAGCCATACTCCCACACTCACCTTCTTTCAGACCTTCTCCTTTACTTTCTTTCCTCTCTCTTCCATTCCTTCACTGTTTTCCCTTCCCTAACTCTCCTTACTCCACTTCACTAATTCCTTCTCTTACTCCCTCTGTCCTCTTACTTCTACACTCCCCTTCCCTCATTCTCTCTCTGTTAGCCTCATTCTCTCCGTCCCTTTAGTCTCTCACTCCTCTTCTGTCACGCTCACTCCCTATAACTCAGCCATACTCCCCCAGTCACCTTCTTTCAAACCTTCTCCTTTACTACCCTTCCTCTCTCTTCCCTTCCTTCGCTCCTTCACTCTTTTCTCTTCCCTTACTCTCCTTACTCCACTTCACTAACTCCTTCTCTTACTCACTCTGTCCTCTTACTTCTACACTCCACTTCCCTCATTCTCTCTCTGTTAGCCTCATTCTCTCTGACCCCTTAGTCTGTCACTCCTCTTCTATCACGCTCACTCCTTATAACACAGCCACACTCCCTCACTTATGTTTCTTTCCTCCCTCACTCAGTCCTCTACTCTCACTTTTTCTTTCACTTTCTCTGTCTCTTCACTCCCTTACTCACCTTGTCTCACACTCACTTGCCTTTATCCAGTCTGTATCTCCACTCTTTCCTCAACATCACTGCTCTTTTCTTACCCTTCCACACCCCCGTTCCTTTACTACATTTTGTTCACTTATCCTCATTCCCCATGTTCACTCTCCTTCTCCTCACTCACCTCCCACACTCACCTTCTTTCAGTCCCCCTACTTCACTTCCCTTCCCCTCTCGTCCCTTTCTTTGCTTTCTCACTCATTTTCCTTTCCTCTCTCACTGCACTCCACTTCAGTTACTCTTTTTGATTTTTTTAAGAATACAGCTCTTTTTTGAGAATTGGAGGTAGTTCTAAAAAGAACTTTTTTTTTTCTTCTTTTTTCGTTTTTTTCTCAACAAAAACAAAAACAGGGAATGTCAAACTGCTCAACAGGAGCAAAAAAAAAAGAGTAAAAATTAGGGGTGGGGACGGCAGCGGTGGTTTTCTCTTGTTCGGACAATGTTCATAATACTTTGTTCACCGTAACAAAGTAGTTTGTCACAGTCTTTACATTTGATGGTGATGCCATCAAAAACAGGCTGAATATTAGGAATCAGCTGTTCAGGTCACCCCCTCACCGATGATGCAGTTGGTCCTCCAGTCGAAGTCGAAGCACCATCCCTTGGAGCATCTCGTGCCAGAGCTCTGACATTCTCCCGGGCATAGTTCTGGGGGTGCCTCCTCTGAACGTGCCGAATCATGGTCGAATTTCCAAAACTGTATTTCCTTGTAGGGTCACCCCGTGAAAGGACAGTATTGCAAATTTTGCACTCCACCTTTGGAGCATTCACTTTTTTTTATCTGCTGGTATTGTGAAAAACTTCCAAATGAAGTGCTCCTTTACCCTAGGCTGAGGAGCCTCTTCTTCTACGAACCCATCCGAGTCCTCACTGCTACTGGTGGGTCTAGCAGCCATTATAATCCCAAAAAGGTTGAGCAGAAAAAAACAGGTCTTGCAGTCACAAAAGTGAAAGAAGAAGTGAAGGAAATGGGTGAGGTTTTCATTCTTTGTAAAAAAAACTGTTAGCAACCAATGAAAATTGTTGTTTTAAGGTCACATGACTTGACGCGCTTACACTGCGCGCACCGGAGCGCTTCCGCAGCACGAACGTGGGCGCTTACGCAGCGCGCCTAAATGACATTTTGCTAGCTTTACGGAAATGCAAAATCATTTCCATTCTGAAAATCAAAAATACTACTTTTATAAGTATGGTACTGAATGTCTTGCATTATTATTTAGTTTTCATACATATTTTTTTTTACGAACGCAGAAATAGCTCTCTCGCTGCGCTCTCGGGAGAGCTTACCGGTGTGCGCACCCTGAGCGCTCCAAGACAAAATGATATGGGTAAGCTTACCGGTGCGCGCACCCTGAGCGCCCCAGGACAAAATGATAACAAAAAAAACCATGAAAAATACATTAAAAAAATAATTTTTGAAAAAAATAATAATTAATAGTTATAAAAAACAGCTAATAACAAAAAAAACTTTAAAAATCGTAGGTTACAAACTCGATATATAAAGGAATTAGCTTTTAAAAAACCTTTGAAATTCACTGAAAAAACCATAGGTTTCACAATCGTTATAGTTAGGAATTTTCATTTAAAAAACCTTTGAAATTCACTGAAAAAACCATAGGTTTCACACCAGTTATAGTTAGCTGGACATTTTACTCATACAAAACCATTGAAATTCCCACGTTATAGTTAGTTGGACTCACTATAACTCGCGCGCCCGCAATCCACTGCTGATGATGTCACATATTACATCATTCATGACATGGTCAGTGACATCACTGATGACATCTCAAATGACATCACTGATGACATCACTGATGACATCTCAAATGACATCACTTATGACATCACTGATGTGATAATACGATGCACCTCCTCACACTCTAATCTAATTTTTGATACACCCAGTGTTAAATACAGACTACCATTCCAGAAACCATTGACACACCAATACCAGTTACTACATACGCACTCACTGATTCCTAAGTCTACACACACATTCACTCATACAATCACTCATACATACAGTCACTCATCAATACAACACTATTATATGCAGTCATACACCTATACAGACACTCACACACTGCCACTCATTGATGGAGTTACTCACACACCTAGTCAGTCATGCAAAGAATCAATCACACTCCCATTTCCTCATCTATACAGTTATACACACAAAACCTTACTTACTCAAACATAGACTAACACATACTTACTCTCTTTTACAATCACTGATACAATTACACATTGATCCATACAGTCACTTACGCAATCACAGGCTCTCATGTATAGTCATTTATATATGCCAACTCTCACATGCACTGTGTTTTACATATGTACTTACTTGGACATGCAGCACTGAGATATCCATTCACTCACCAACACCCCATGCACACAGTCAACCACTCATACAGCTCTTTCCACATGCACTCTTGAACCCATATACCATCTGAATCAACTGCTCACACATCTATGCACAGAGTCACACACCTCCCAGCCACCCACACACACACTCACCCTCACAAATACTTGTGCAACCAATCAATAACCCATATAGCCACTCATATAGCTACTGATCAACACATGCAGCAGCTTACACAACAACAGACATACTGATGCACACATTCAAACAGATTAGTCACTAACCAATGCATTCAGTAAGACACATTTAATCACTCACTCATACAGTCAGTCACGCACCTACTAAATCCTTCATCCAGACACTCATACATCCACTCATTCTTCAATACGTAAAACATATTTAAACGTTTCAGAAACACACATTCACTGGATGATGTCATCAGTGATGTCATCAGTGATGTCATTTGAGATGTCATCAGTGATGTCACTGACCATGTCATGAATGATGTAATATGTGACATCATCAGCAGTGGATTGCGGGCGCGCGAGTTATAGTGAGTCCAACTAACTATAACGTGGGAATTTCAATGGTTTTGTATGAGTAAAATGTCCAGCTACCTATAACTGGTGTGAAACCTATGGTTTTTTCAGTGAATTTCAAAGGTTTTTTAAATGCTAATTCCTAACTATAACGAGTGTTAAACCCATGGTTTTTTCAGTGAATTTCAAAGGTTTTTTAAATGAAAATTCCTAACTACAACGATTGTGAAACCTATGGTTTTTTCAGTGAATATATATATATATCTGAATGACCGAAGAAGCGTAGCTGTCCCTTTTCATCCAGAATTCAAATTGATAAGGCAATCGTGGCTCAGAGGCGGGAAGAACAAGCCTCCAGAGGCAGGGAAAGGAGAACAAGGAGATCAGGGGGCGGCGGCAAAAGGAAGAGGAAAGGGCAAAGGAGGAACCGTCGCAGCAGAAAGAAGAATTAATGGTCACTGAGGATAGCAGGCCTGCTGCCCTTACTGTGGTGAACCTCACAAATAAACACTTAACGGATACCGAACGGGAACTTTTGGAATTGGGCTTAACATTCTGCCCGAGTAACAATATGGAGTATACCCAAACAAAAATTGATCTCTTCCGTTTCACGAGAAAATTGAAACTTCACAAGTACTTTAAACTGAGATCACATATGAAAGACACATCTAAGCAGGGGACTAGATTGACAGCCACAGATGTACTGAGTGGCAGGGATCTGCCAGGATTGGAGGCTATGGAACATTTGAGAATGGAGCAAGAAGGAAGTTCGCGTAATATTACGAATGTGGACATGGTACAATGAGCCCTACTACAGGGTATAGAACAAGAAAGAGAAGAAAGCCATTTTAAGCCGAAGTCCATTTTCGTCCCTCAATCACCATGGGACGCAATTGATGCTTTCACAGAGGCCATGATCATGGATTTGATCAACTATAGGAAGACAACTCCTATTAGTCATAACATCACGGAGCCTCAAAGAAAAGCCTTGCGTGACCTCATGGGGGATAACAAGATCGTAATAAAGCCCTCTGATAAGGGGGGCAACGTGGTACTGCTAACCAGCGAATACTACCAGAATGAGGCAGCTGTCTGACCCCAAGTATTATTCTTTAACTACTAGCAAGGCTTATGAGGAGAGCATCAACGAGTACGACGAACTGATTCGGAAATGGTATAACTTGCATATGTTGGGGAAGGATGAACACCTCTTTCTACGGAGCAATAACCCCATGACTCCGACGTTCTACCATCTTCCTAAGCTCCATAAGAACTCTACATTTCCTCCAGGCCGTCCCATCGTTGCCTCCATCTATGGACTTACTGAAAATATGTCTAAGTTCGTGGACTCTGTTCTTTTTCCCCTTGTCACCAGCCTGGACTCATACATCCAGGATACAAAAGATTTCCTGAATATAATTGCAGATATGAGCTGGGAGTCTGACTATTTACTGATGGTGATGGATATCACCAGTCTTTACACCAACATTGACCAGCAACATGGTTTGAACGCTGTCAGGCACTATCTAGATAAACGTCAACTACGCTTTGTACAGCATAATACCATGATTCTCGATTTTGTGCAGTTCTGCTTAAATAACAACATATTTTTGTTTGGAGAACAGCTTTACAGGCAAACCTCTGGTACGGCGATGGGCACCTGCTTCGCTCCCAGCTATGCAAACTTGTTCGTTGGCTGGTGGGAGGAGCAGGTGCCCAGGAGCTGGAAGATGGGTCAGGAGCATGGTAGGGTGGTACATTGGTACCGCTACATTGATGATCTTTTCATCGTGTGGCAGGGTATGACTGCCAGCACGGAAAAGTATATTGAGGGTTTGAATAACAACTGCTACAATCTGCATCTTTCGGGAACAATTAGCCGAGTGGCAGTCGACTACTTGGACCTGAGGGTGTGTAGTGTAGTTCCTATTATCCCAATAGGCTCTGCGCATTGGAATAATACCTTCAATAGTATAGGCCTTGACCAGACGTTAACTAGGTCTTCTATTGTCGATATTAGACTTACAGTTTTGGGTTTGCCAGCTAGCTCAGAGTTCACTAGAAACTTTCTCGAATAGGCAAGGAGGAGTTGAACCTCCCTGGATAGACAAGAAGGGATTTAGTTTCTGACAACCATAGAACATGACAACTTTGCTCTCCCCTAATCAAGAGTGTATCTCTAGAGTCGTGTGAAAACAAAAGACAACTTATTTTACTCAGTCAGTACGTGCATTCTTAGTCTCACCAGATTGTAGAGAAAAGGAAGAGACGGGCGTGTTCAATAAAAGATGGTATTTATTGATCAGTCTCTTTTCTCATACAAGAGAAATGGATTGATATCGCAATACTTATGGTTAAGTAAAGTGCATACAATAAAAGCAGAAGTATAAAATAATACTGTAAAAACATTTATATGGTTTCTAAGCCATAAGGTGTTTTAAAATGGATAAAATAGATACATACACATATACATTTGACTAATCGTACTCAACTGGTGTTTCTAACTACGCCTACCCCAGTGTACCTGACCTAAGCCTAATACGTGGGCGGGAATAGAAAGTAGCAGTTTAAGTTAAGTTTGTTTTTGCCAAGTGACTGACTCAAGAATTCTCTGCAAGGGGTTATTCAGTTCTGTACCTGGAATCTAGGATGGTTGAGGGATGGTATCTCTCGTCTCTGGTCTCGATATTCCAGGCTGCCTGCGAGGGCTACCCGGAAGCGCCGGAGCTGGATTTCTCGGCAGGAGAAAGCAGCGTCTCGTTCTCAGCGTGTCAGGAAGGCGGGGCTGCGCCAGCGGGGTCTGCTCTGCTCTGGGCTTCGGCAAGTCTGGCTGCTCCGATCTCGTCACCACCGCGTGTGTTTGCTTAAGGCAATACCGGTAATATTTATACCTGTAAGGTGCCGAGATTGACGTAAGGATGGACATAGATACGTCAATAAGGATGTCATACGAGCTGGTCGTTAGCACATTCTTTTGCTAAAGTTCTCGGTGAAATCAAAACAATGGCCGCAGGGTTTTTCCCAGGTTGTCATAGGTTTGATTTGTTTTGAGAACTCCGTATGCCTTATCAGGGGCTGGAGGAATATTGCTTGTCTAATTAGATGGCAAGCATTATGACCTAATCAGATAACACGTTCCTGTGCCGTGGTGTGGCTTCATCAGATAACGGTTTCTGCATCATGGGATGGCTGCTAGTTAACTTGTTAACCAGAACAGGGTCAGGAATAGGGGGATCGATACAGAACCTATAGGAATACATCACAGGTGTATATTGATGAGGGCCAGGTACATACCTCATTATATAGAAAAGAAACGGCAGGGAACTCAATTCTATTTGCGAAGAGCAGTCACCCACCCAAACTCATCAGGAGTATCCCGTATGGGGAACTCCTTAGACTCCGTAGAAACAGCACACAGGAACGGGAGTTTGAGAGGGCAGCCCTTGAGTGCCTGGTACGCTTCCGACTTAGAGGATATGATGATTCCCTACTGCAGACCACACTTAGGAGAGTCAGGAAAATTTCACGGGCTGAATTGCTCAAAAAGAAAGAGAAGGAACAGCCAACTATGAATGCTACTACAGAAAAGAGTACATTCAGGATGATCACACCCTATTCCTCTGGAGCCAATCACCTTAAGGCCATGATGCGTAAGAACTGGCACATCTTGCACACAGACAGTATGCTGAGGGAGGATTTGCCCCCATACCCTCTGGTGACCTTCAGTAAAAGTAGATCATTAGGGGATATGCTGGTACGTAGCCATTTCGATAAACCCACTGTCAGGCCCAATACACTTAGGGACATGAGTGGGTTTTACCCATGTGGCCTCTGCAAAGCCTGCGCAGCCAGTAAGAGAGTCCTCCGGTATGAAAAGAAGGTGACAGGTAGATCCATGGTAATCCAGAAATTCTTGACTTGCAGTACTGTTTATGCAGTGTATTGTTTGGTGTGCCCGTGTGGCCTTCGCTACATCGGGAGCACCATCAATCAACTGAAATTGAGGGTGTTAGAACATCTTAGGGCCATTGATAAGGTAGATCCTTCCTACCCAGTAGCCCGGCATTTTGCTGAGTACCATAATAAAGACCGTAGCAAACTGCAATACTTTGGGCTGGACTGTATACCTAGTAATATCAGAGGTGGAGATAAGTTAAGACGACTCAGACGGCTGGAATCGAGGTACATCATCGATTTAGCTACTAAACATCCTGGGGGTCTTAACAGTGGGGAGGAAATGGCCGTCAACTTAGGGAAGTAATTTACTCAGGGAAATTGCAGTATGGCTGTTGAAGCTCATGTTTGGTGTTTAGGATAAATCTGTAAGACGACCTTGGTGTAATGAATTAGGATGTTTCATGATGATGATTTTTTGTAATGACCACACACAGTTTACTTTTTTAATAATTGTGTATATATATATATATATATATATATATATTGAATTATTATTTCCATCTCTTCCATTGTTTCTTTCTATCTTTTTTTCTCCCCCCCTGCCTTTTTACTTACCCCCTCTTTTTTACTTTATCTTTTTTACATGGATGAGATGGATGCAGGGGTATATCGATTAACCCGGTCATGGTTATGATGTGGTATGTAATGGTCATCACATTTTTGTTGGCTCCTAGGAGCACAGGATGTAGAAATATCAGAGTTAGGATGGCCATTCATCATATTTTTATATATGCATATTTATGTATTTGTTCTTAATGATTGTCTCGCTGATCCATGCTTTACTCCTACAGGGACAGACTGATTGTCAAAGGACTCATGCCGATCCCCGGCAAGATGTTGTTACATTATATTTTGTATATTTATCATTTTATGCCCCTACCTCTTGTTTTTTCACCGATGTACGGTATTAGTTTCTTGCATGGGGTGCAGATACATATGTTATGTATTGCACTCTATCCGTTACAAGATGGCATTTACATTTAACTTTTGGCTAGTCCTTTGCTTATGTCTGTGACCGTGAACGAGCTTTAAAATTGAGTCATGTGCTTAGTGTCATTGACACTGACGAAGGCTAGCGCCGAAACGCGTTTGTTGACTTTTCATTAAAGACCGCTGTGATTTTCACCCCCCCCCCGGAGTGCTGTTGTTCCTTTATTGAGGGAAGAGGACTTTGAGCGTTATATATATCTATATATAGATACATGTATGTGGGGCACATATATGAATGTGTTTCCGGGGTCCAGCGCATGGGTGGGAATATTTTAGTGCTCATGACTATTGATGAGGATCCCCTGGAAGAGAAATGGGTCCTTATGGAGTTTCTGCCTCAACACAAGGCTGATACATCTCTCAATTCACTTAAAACTTTCTCTACTACACAAGAAATTCCTCGGAGTTACACCTACGCCATACTAACTCACTAACCAAAATAAACCTCCCTTCATCTGAAACCTCATAAATGATACTTTACTCAAAAGGCATGCACACCTGTCATATCAATCAGACTTCAAGACACCTCAAATACTTAATACTTACCACTTAGTAGTAATCCTTCCAGACTACAATGTTGAGAGCAGGTGTGGAAGACTCATTGTATAGCGTTATATAGACTGGTCAGCCTTAGCTTATACTAACAATGTAAAACATCTGACAATATACAACTTAAATACAGATAATCTTGAAGGCTCCAACAATGTTTAAACTGATAAGCTCACATTTTTATTGTTCCATCAGATCCATTAAACTTGCCTTCAATTCACTATACATTCATTTATGGCTTTTATAGTGTGACCCAGCCATATACTCTAGGGTTTCTGCACATGTTCACTTGTATATCTACATATGTTACTCTTAAGCATACTGTTATTCTTAACAATTGTTATTTACAACCTTAAATATGGTGCAACCTTGTGGTTCCAAAGTGAGTAACTCATGGTCTCTATTGTCTTAGCGCATTCCTGGGGGTGAGTTGGGTGGGCAGAGGTTCTTCAGATTTAACTTATGGCTTCTCTCTTTCTTTTCCCTATCCTTACCCTTATTCTCTTTACCTTTCATGACCATGGTAATTTAATTCACTATTCAATCACTCTACCAATCGTCAACCCAGAACACCAAAGGAGTACTCATAAAAAACTAATTTAAGTACACCTGTATCTTATCTCATACTTAGTGTGCATACTCTAGACACACAATTACGAAGCAGAATATTAAAATAATATCGCTCAATACAAACAGCCTCAATCACCCTGTTAAAAGACCAACAAACTAGACTACTGTCACAAACTAAAATTAGACATTGTGCTCCATCAAGAAATGAAAAT
Source organism: Lissotriton helveticus (assembly GCF_964261635.1). Taxonomy (NCBI): domain Eukaryota; kingdom Metazoa; phylum Chordata; class Amphibia; order Caudata; family Salamandridae; genus Lissotriton; species Lissotriton helveticus. The sequence goes on from NC_136073.1 coordinate 559,613,297, forward strand.
AGGGATGAGGGAAGTTATTTTATTATGTAAAGGGTGGGTTAATGATGTTGCCTGTGATCCAGCAATCAGGAAAAAGAATGGTCTAGTAACATTTATATCCAAAAATTCAAACTGTCCAATCATATCCCTAGGATCTGATGATAACGAGACATGGCTACTTAGTAGACTACAAAAGGATCACACTGAAACTTACATGATGAATATATATGCTCCCACACCTGACAGCTCTGCGTTTTGGATACAACTAACCAAAAAATTGTCTCCGACGACTCATAAATCCAAAATAATTGTTGGGCATGACTTCAATATCCTCTGGGATGGAACTACTAAAAGAATGTCCAGATGTATCCTCTGATCTAATAAGTCACATAAACAAGATTTTAACCTATCCAACACACAGACTTAAGGCGCACAACTAAGCCTACTGGGAAGGACTTTACATTTTCTCCCATGCTCATAATTAATTCTCAAGAATAGACTACCTATTAGTGTTTGAGGATAGCGTATGTACTTCCTTCAACCCTACTACTTTACCAATCTTGATATCTGATGATTATGCCTGCATAACTAGATAATATTATCGCTCACAATCTGCTCCACCTCCCAAAATCTGGAGAATTAAAAATATTCTTGCTGAAAACCCCAAGCTTATAGAAATAATTAACTGAGAAGCAGAACCATGATCCAAATTATGGTCAGAAAAAACAGAGGACAACATTAAACCATTGAACCTAGAGGTGTACATCAAAAACACTGAAAAGAATGTATTTGGAATCGGTCTAAACAAACACTGGACAATTGAAATTTAAGAAAATATTAAGCAACAGGTTTCACCTCCTCATCCCAAAAACCAAAGTCCTCAACTTCTGTTGCCGCAAAAAATCTTGAAACTTATCTTCTTTCCAGGAACAAAACCAATCAAACCCCAAAATTACAACCATTAGCACCAACGAAGGGCAAATCTCCACTAAGGAGTTAGATAATGTATCTTTCTACGAATTCAATCTTAAAAGCGACTCCAAAAGCAATCATGCAACATAAGAGGAAGGCGTACAGTTTCCTAAAGAATTACTGATCACTTAAATTGATGATCACAGAAGAGAACAAGCCAATTTCCTATCAAGAGATTGTTAAAGCCACTTCTTTTAAATTACACATCGGAAACGTGTCTGGCCCGGACGGCTTCCCCACTACTTTTTACCAGACTTGGCGACCATCTCAAATGCATTCTCTTACGAATCTTTTCAATCACTTTGCTCACACAGGTGCACTCACAGATATACTGTTAGATGAAACTATTATACTCATTCCAAAAGAAGTCAAAGCCCCTAAACTACCGAAATACTCTTGCCCAATATCTCTTACAAACACAGACTAGAAAAAGCATGCAGAAATGTTAGCACTCAGACTGGAACCAATTCGTAAATTAATTATACACCCCTCACAAACTGGCTTTATAAAAGGCAGATTCAGTGCAGACATTAGATTATTCAGCCATGCTATGGAAAAAGCAAATACCCTGGACAACCCTTCCGTGGCCATAACACTTGACACAGAAAACATGTACGATAAAGTTACGTGGAATTTCCAGAGACAATTCTAAACACAATTTAGGACACATCTTTGCTAAAAAGCTCTATCTTTATGCGATCATCCTGCGGCTAAAATAAATATCAATGGTCAATTAACTAACAGCTTCAGCCTTCAATAATACGCCAGACAGGGTAGCCCTTCTTCACCCCTACTGTTTTTATTAGTTTTAGAACCACTTCTTATTAGTCTAAGAATAAATAAAAATATTCCGGGAATACCGTTCACAGCAAGCCCCCAAAACCTAGCAGGACATCCGGTAACGCACTGATATTTACAGAACAAGTCCTGACAGCCATACCAGCTATCCTAGGCACAATACACGATTATGCACAGGTATCCATATATGCCCTCAATAAAGAAAAGAAGGAAATTCTCCCACTTAATTGCCACTGCAACAGATCAATAACTAGCGATAGAAGGCTAAAATGGTAGCAAAAAAGAATTAGTTAAGTATTTGATTAAAAAAGTATCCAAGATCATCCATTAGATATAGCAAACATTAAACACTTCTACATATCAAACATTTATCAGACAAATGGTCTCCCAAATACATTACATGGTGGCTTTGCATAGAAACCACCAAAATGATGATCTTACTGTTGATCAACTTCCTCATAAGCATGCCCCCCTTCCTCTGCCAATGATTGTTTCAAAAAGGTTGACAATATTATAAATTACATCTTATGGTCTTCCAAAAGACAGAGGATAGCACTTACCCCAGTATTGGAACTTTCATAGATTCCCATGCTTTTGTATCATTCCCCGTCGTCGGACTGGGAGTCTTGGTAATAAAAAAAATACCATAGTAGTTCAATTCAATTCAATTCAATTCAATTAATTTATATAGCGCGCTACATACCCAGAGGGTCTCAAGGCGCTTGAGGAGGGGTGGGGAACTACTTGTCGAATATCCATGTTTTAAGTTGCTTTCTGAAGTCTAGGTGGTTCTGAGTGAGGCAAAGGTGAATGGGAAGTGAGTTCCAGGTTTTAGCCGCCAGGTAGGAGAAGGATCTTCCTCCCATGGTGGTTTTGTTGATGCGAGGTACAACAGCAAGGGCTTGGTTGGAAGAACGTAGCTGGCGGGAGGGGGTGTAGAAGGAAAGTCGTGTGTTGAGGCATTCGGCTCCAAGTTCGTAAAGTGCTTTGTGTGCGTGGGTTAGGAGGCGGAATGTTATCCTCTTATTGACGGGGAGCCAGTGGAGGTTTTTCAGGTGGCCAGAAATGTGGTCTTTACCCGGGATGTCTAGTATGAGTCTGGCTGATGCGTTCTGGATGCGTTGGAGTTTTTTCTGAAGTTTTGCGGTGGTACCGGCGTATAGGGTGTTTCCGTAGTCCAGGCGGCTTGTAACCAGTGCGTGGGTGACCGTTTTTCTAGTTTCGGTGGGGATCCAGCGAAATGTTTTTTTGAGCATGCGGAGAATGTTGAAGCAGGATGATGAGACGGCGTTGACTTGTCTGGTCATCGATAGTGAGGAGTCCAGGATGACGCCCAGGTTCCGTGCGTGGTCCGTCGGGATGGGTGCTTTTCCAAGGGCCTCTGGCCACCAAGAGTCGTCCCAGGCGGAGGGGGAGGTACCTAAGATAAGGACTTCTGTTTTGTCTGAATTCAGTTTCAGACGGCTGTGCTTCATCCACTCGGCTACATCTTTCATTCCTTCATGTAGGTTTGTTTTGGCGGCGTTAGGGTCTTTGGTGAGTGAGAGGATCAGTTGAGTGTCATCAGCGTAGGAGATGATGTTGAGGTTGTGTTGGCGTGCGATGGCCGCGAGGGGGCTCATGTATACGTTGAAGAGGGTGGGGCTGAGTGAAGATCCTTGTGGCACGCCGCAAATGACTTCAGTGGCCTCTGACTTGAATGGTGGGAGGCGGACTCTCTGAGTTCTTCCGGCAAGGAACGAGGTGATCCATTCCAGTGCTTTTCCTTGGATTCCGATGTTTGAGGCGTTGTAACAAGGTGCTATGGCAGACTGTGTCGAAGGCTGCGGAGAGGTCGAGGAGGATGAGGTCGACTGTGTCTCCATTGTCCAGTAGAGTTCGAATGTCGTCTGTTGCTGCGATGAGTGCGGTCTCAGTGCTGTGTTTGGCTCGGAAGCCGGACTGTGAGGAGTCAAGGGATTTGTTGGTTTCGAGGAAGGCGGCGAGCTGGTTGTTGACAGCTTTCTCGATGACTTTGGCCGGGAATGGAAGGAGCGAGATGGGGCGGTAGTTTTTGAGTTCGGTGGGGTCTGCTGTAGGTTTTTTCAGAAGGGCGCTGAGTTCGGCGTGTTTCCAGCTTTCCGGGAAGGTGGCGGAGTTGAGGGAGCAGTTGATGACGTCTTGGAGGTGTGGTGCTATGATGGAATCTACTTTGTTGAAGATGTGGTGAGGGCATGGGTCTGTGGGGGATCCTGAGTGGATGGAGTTCATCAGGCGGATGGTGTCCTCAGTGGAGATTGGGTTCCAGTCATTAAGGATGTTCAAGGGGGGTGAAGGTACGGCAGAAGGTTGGGTGGGTTGGTTTCCGGGTTGGTTGTGGAAGCTGTTGTGGATGTCTGCGATTTTGTCGTGGAAGAACGAAGCTAGGGAGTCGCAAAGGGTTTGAGAAGGAGTGATGTTGTTAGAGTTGGCAGTGGGGTTGGTAAACTCTTTGACGATGTTGAATAATTCCTTGCTGTTGTGGGCGTTGTTGTCTAGTCGGTCTTTGAATGCGGCTTTCTTGGCAGTTCGGATCATTTGGTGGTGTATGCGGTTGGCGTTTTTGAAGGCGTCCCTGGTGCTGGTGTTTGGGTCTTTTTTCCAGGCCTTCACAAGGGAGCGACAGAGTTTCTTGGATTTCTTAAGATCATCGTTGAACCAGGGGGCGTTTTTGTTGCCTAGTTTGATTTGACGTTTTTTCAAGGGTGCTAGGTTGTCGGTGCTGTTGGTTAGCCATTGAGTGAGGTTGATGGCTGCTTGGTTGGCGTTCGAAGAGTGGGCAGGGGGGTTTTGAAGAAGCGATGAGGAGATCTGGTCGATGGTGATTTTGTTCCAGTTTCTTTGCAGAGTAGGTTGAGGATGGTTGTGGGTTATGGTCTTTTTGTAGATAAAATGAACGCAGCTGTGGTCTGTCCAATGGAGAGCTGTGGTGTGACTGAAGGAGATATGTTTGCTGGAGGTGAAGATAGGGTCGAGTGTGTGACCTGCGTAGTGAGTGGGGGTATTAACAAGTTGTTTGAGTCCGAGGTTGGCAAGATTATCCAGAAGGGTGGTAGTGTTTCTGTCGTAGCTTTTTTCCAGGTGAAAATTGAGGTCTCCCAGTAGAATGTAGTCCTCGGAGGGGAGGGCGTGTGGGGTAATAAAGTCAGTGATGTCTTCACTGAATTGAGCACGGGGTCCTGGTGGTCTGTAGAGGAGGGTGCCTCTGAGTGTGATCTTGGGGTCGGTGTGGATCTGGAAGTGAAGGTGTTCGGCGCTAGCGAGGATGGCGTCTGAGCTGGTTGAGATGCGGATGGAATTCTTATGGACGATGGCGATGCCTCCTCCTGTTTGCTTGGTGCGGTCCTTACGGATGATCTTGTAGCCTTCTGGGATGGCAATGGTGATGTCTGGGGCTGAGGAGGCGTTCATCCATGTTTCTGTTAGGAAGGCGACGTCCGGAGAGATGGTGTCTAGTAGATTCCAAAGGTCGATGGTGTGTCTGTGGACCGAGCGGGTGTTGAGCAGGATGCATTTTAGGTGGTTGGGGTCAGGTCTCTGTTTGGTGTTCGTGGATGAGGAGTTGGTCTTGGTGCCGTCATACTTGCAGGAGATGCATGTGAAGGGTCCATGGATGTGTCCAGGAGCGGCTTGGGCGCAGTTGGGGAGTCGGCCAGGGTTAAGGGCTAAGAGGGTGGAGGCGTCGTATGTAATGCGGGTGGTGTGGGGGCCAGGGGGTCTGGCTCTGGGCGCGGTCCAGGCGCGGACGGGCGTAGACGGGCTTACCTTTGGCGCACCTTCAGCGCGGCCGCAGCGCGTGGACGCTGCGCGTTGGGACATCTGTCATAAGTGGATAGTGGAGGGGGCGGAGCGTGGGAGGGGCAGCTGGGAGGCGGGGAGCGGGGAGGAGGCACGGTCCACGAGTGACCACACTCAAAATGGACGGAGTGGAAACGAAACTGGGACCACAAAGGAGCAGACCAAATAAACACACAAACAGGCAATGCAGCGCAATATAGTGTGCTGAGAAATGAAAACCAACGATACCAGGCGCTATGGTCGCTTCTAGGCACTCAGCATATGCAGGCTGCTACCGATCGCGTTCACCCAGGCAGGCACAGGGTGTCAGGCGCAGTAACTGGGGCAGGCAAGCGGCAGTATGGGCGAGCTCTGCACAGAGAGCAATCAGGTGAGCAATCAGGTGAGCAATCAGCCAGGAGATCGTGGCGGGGAGCGTGGGGGAGCGACCGCTATGGAGCTAGTCCAGCTGGTCACAGGGGAGTGTAGGGAGGATCGGGCTACTTTGCTTGTGGGGGGGAGAGGCAGCTGGGAGGCGGGGAGCGGGGAGGAGGCACGGTCCACGAGTGACCACACTCAAAATGGACGGAGTGGAAACGAAACTGGGACCACAAAGGAGCAGACCAAATAAACACACAAACAGGCAATGCAGCGCAATATAGTGTGCTGAGAAATGAAAACCAACGATATCAGGCGCTATGGTCGCTCCTAGGCACTCAGCCTATGCAGGCTGCTACCGATCGCGTTCACCCAGGCAGGCACAGGGTGTCAGGCGCAGTAACTGGGGCAGGCAAGCGGCAGTATGGGCGAGCTCTGCACAGAGAGCAATCAGGTGAGCAATCAGCCAGGAGATCGTGGCGGGGAGCGTGGGGGAGCGACCGCTATGGAGCTAGTCCAGCTGGTCACAGGGGAGTGTAGGGAGGATCGGGCTACTTTGCTTGTGGGTGGGAGGGGCAGCTGGGAGGCAGGGAGCAGGGAGGAGGCACAGTCCACGAGTGACCACACTCAAAATGGACGGAGTGGAAACGAAACTGGGACCACAAAGGAGCAGACCAAATAAACACACAAACAGGCAATGCAGCGCAATATAGTGTGCTGAGAAATGAAAACCAACGATATCAGGCGCTATGGTCGCTTCTAGGCACTCAGCATATGCAGGCTGCTACCGATCGCGTTCACCCAGGCAGGCACAGAGTGTCAGGCGCAGTAACTGGGGCAGGCAAGCGGCAGTATGGGCGAGCTCTGCACAGAGAGCAATCAGGTGAGCAATCAGGTGAGCAATCAGCCAGGAGATCGTGGCGGGGAGCGTGGGGGAGCGACCGCTATGGAGCTAGTCCAGCTGGTCACAGGGGAGTGTAGGGAGGATCGGGCTACTTTGCTTGTGGGTGGGAGGGGCAGCTGGGAGGCGGGGAGCGGGGAGGAGGCACGGTCCACGAGTGACCACACTCAAAATGGACGGAGTGGAAACGAAACTGGGACCACAAAGGAGCAGACCAAATAAACACACAAACAGGCAATGCAGCGCAATATAGTGTGCTGAGAAATGAAAACCAACGATACCAGGCGCTATGGTCGCTTCTAGGCACTCAGCATATGCAGGCTGCTACCGATCGCGTTCACCCAGGCAGGCACAGGGTGTCAGGCGCAGTAACTGGGGCAGGCAAGCGGCAGTATGGGCGAGCTCTGCACAGAGAGCAATCAGGTGAGCAATCAGGTGAGCAATCAGCCAGGAGATCGTGGCGGGGAGCGTGGGGGAGCGACCGCTATGGAGCTAGTCCAGCTGGTCACAGGGGAGTTAAGGGAGGATCGGGCTACCTTGCTTGTGGGTGGGAGGGGCAGCTGGGAGGCGGGGAGCGGGGAGGAGGCACGGTCCACGAGTGACCACACTCAAAATGGACGGAGTGGAAACGAAACTGGGACCACAAAGGAGCAGACCAAATAAACACACAAACAGGCAATGCAGCGCAATATAGTGTGCTGAGAAATGAAAACCAACGATATCAGGCGCTATGGTCGCTTCTAGGCACTCAGCATATGCAGGCTGCTACCGATCGCGTTCACCCAGGCAGGCACAGGGTGTCAGGCGCAGTAACTGGGGCAGGCAAGCGGCAGTATGGGCGAGCTCTGCACAGAGAGCAATCAGGTGAGCAATCAGGTGAGCAATCAGCCAGGAGATCGTGGCGGGGAGCGTGGGGGAGCGACCGCTATGGAGCTAGTCCAGCTGGTCACAGGGGAGTGTAGGGAGGATCGGGCTACTTTGCTTGTGGGTGGGAGGGGCAGCTGGGAGGCGGGGAGCGGGGAGGAGGCACGGTCCACGAGTGACCACACTCAAAATGGACGGAGTGGAAACGAAACTGGGACCACAAAGGAGCAGACCAAATAAACACACAAACAGGCAATGCAGCGCAACATAGTGTGCTGAGAAATGAAAACCAACGATACCAGGCGCTATGGTCGCTTCTAGGCACTCAGCATATGCAGGCTGCTACCGATCGCGTTCACCCAGGCAGGCACAGGGTGTCAGGCGCAGTAACTGGGGCAGGCAAGCGGCAGTATGGGCGAGCTCTGCACAGAGAGCAATCAGGTGAGCAATCAGGTGAGCAATCAGCCAGGAGATCGTGGCGGGGAGCGTGGGGGAGCGACCGCTATGGAGCTAGTCCAGCTGGTCACAGGGGAGTGTAGGGAGGATCGGGCTACTTTGCTTGTGGGGGGGAGAGGCAGCTGGGAGGCGGGGAGCGGGGAGGAGGCACGGTCCACGAGTGACCACACTCAAAATGGACGGAGTGGAAACGAAACTGGGACCACAAAGGAGCAGACCAAATAAACACACAAACAGGCAATGCAGCGCAATATAGTGTGCTGAGAAATGAAAACCAACGATATCAGGCGCTATGGTCGCTCCTAGGCACTCAGCCTATGCAGGCTGCTACCGATCGCGTTCACCCAGGCAGGCACAGGGTGTCAGGCGCAGTAACTGGGGCAGGCAAGCGGCAGTATGGGCGAGCTCTGCACAGAGAGCAATCAGGTGAGCAATCAGCCAGGAGATCGTGGCGGGGAGCGTGGGGGAGCGACCGCTATGGAGCTAGTCCAGCTGGTCACAGGGGAGTGTAGGGAGGATCGGGCTACTTTGCTTGTGGGTGGGAGGGGCAGCTGGGAGGCAGGGAGCAGGGAGGAGGCACAGTCCACGAGTGACCACACTCAAAATGGACGGAGTGGAAACGAAACTGGGACCACAAAGGAGCAGACCAAATAAACACACAAACAGGCAATGCAGCGCAATATAGTGTGCTGAGAAATGAAAACCAACGATATCAGGCGCTATGGTCGCTTCTAGGCACTCAGCATATGCAGGCTGCTACCGATCGCGTTCACCCAGGCAGGCACAGAGTGTCAGGCGCAGTAACTGGGGCAGGCAAGCGGCAGTATGGGCGAGCTCTGCACAGAGAGCAATCAGGTGAGCAATCAGGTGAGCAATCAGCCAGGAGATCGTGGCGGGGAGCGTGGGGGAGCGACCGCTATGGAGCTAGTCCAGCTGGTCACAGGGGAGTGTAGGGAGGATCGGGCTACTTTGCTTGTGGGTGGGAGGGGCAGCTGGGAGGCGGGGAGCGGGGAGGAGGCACGGTCCACGAGTGACCACACTCAAAATGGACGGAGTGGAAACGAAACTGGGACCACAAAGGAGCAGACCAAATAAACACACAAACAGGCAATGCAGCGCAATATAGTGTGCTGAGAAATGAAAACCAACGATACCAGGCGCTATGGTCGCTTCTAGGCACTCAGCATATGCAGGCTGCTACCGATCGCGTTCACCCAGGCAGGCACAGGGTGTCAGGCGCAGTAACTGGGGCAGGCAAGCGGCAGTATGGGCGAGCTCTGCACAGAGAGCAATCAGGTGAGCAATCAGGTGAGCAATCAGCCAGGAGATCGTGGCGGGGAGCGTGGGGGAGCGACCGCTATGGAGCTAGTCCAGCTGGTCACAGGGGAGTTAAGGGAGGATCGGGCTACCTTGCTTGTGGGTGGGAGGGGCAGCTGGGAGGCGGGGAGCGGGGAGGAGGCACGGTCCACGAGTGACCACACTCAAAATGGACGGAGTGGAAACGAAACTGGGACCACAAAGGAGCAGACCAAATAAACACACAAACAGGCAATGCAGCGCAATATAGTGTGCTGAGAAATGAAAACCAACGATATCAGGCGCTATGGTCGCTTCTAGGCACTCAGCATATGCAGGCTGCTACCGATCGCGTTCACCCAGGCAGGCACAGGGTGTCAGGCGCAGTAACTGGGGCAGGCAAGCGGCAGTATGGGCGAGCTCTGCACAGAGAGCAATCAGGTGAGCAATCAGCCAGGAGATCGTGGCGGGGAGCGTGGGGGAGCGACCGCTATGGAGCTAGTCCAGCTGGTCACAGGGGAGTGTAGGGAGGATCGGGCTACTTTGCTTGTGGGTGGGAGGGGCAGCTGGGAGGCGGGGAGCGGGGAGGAGGCACGGTCCACGAGTGACCACACTCAAAATGGACGGAGTGGAAACGAAACTGGGACCACAAAGGAGCAGACCAAATAAACACACAAACAGGCAATGCAGCGCAATATAGTGTGCTGAGAAATGAAAACCAACGATACCAGGCGCTATGGTCGCTTCTAGGCACTCAGCATATGCAGGCTGCTACCGATCGCGTTCACCCAGGCAGGCACAGGGTGTCAGGCGCAGTAACTGGGGCAGGCAAGCGGCAGTATGGGCAAGCTCTGCACAGAGAGCAATCAGGTGAGCAATCAGGTGAGCAATCAGCCAGGAGATCGTGGCGGGGAGTGTGGGGGAGCGACCGCTATGGAGCTAGTCCAGCTGGTCACAGGGGAGTGTAGGGAGGATCGGGCTACTTTGCTTGTGGGTGGGAGGGGCAGCTGGGAGGCGGGGAGCGGGGAGGAGGCACGGTCCACGAGTGACCACACTCAAAATGGACGGAGTGGAAACGAAACTGGGACCACAAAGGAGCAGACCAAATAAACACACAAACAGGCAATGCAGCGCAATATAGTGTGCTGAGAAATGAAAACCAACGATACCAGGCGCTATGGTCGCTTCTAGGCACTCAGCATATGCAGGCTGCTACCAATCGCGTTCACCCAGGCAGGCACAGGGTGTCAGGCGCAGTAACTGGGGCAGGCAAGCGGCAGTATGGGCGAGCTCTGCACAGAGAGCAATCAGGTGAGCAATCAGGTGAGCAATCAGCCAGGAGATCGTGGCGGGGAGCGTGGGGGAGCGACCGCTATGGAGCTAGTCCAGCTGGTCACAGGGGAGTGTAGGGAGGATCGGGCTACTTTGCTTGTGGGTGGGAGGGGCAGCTGGGAGGCGGGGAGCGGGGAGGAGGCACGGTCCACGAGTGACCACACTCAAAATGGACGGAGTGGAAACGAAACTGGGACCACAAAGGAGCAGACCAAATAAACACACAAACAGGCAATGCAGCGCAATATAGTGTGCTGAGAAATGAAAACCAACGATATCAGGCGCTATGGTCGCTTCTAGGCACTCAGCATATGCAGGCTGCTACCGATCGCGTTCACCCAGGCAGGCACAGGGTGTCAGGCGCAGTAACTGGGGCAGGCAAGCGGCAGTATGGGCGAGCTCTGCACAGAGAGCAATCAGGTGAGCAATCAGCCAGGAGATCGTGGCGGGGAGCGTGGGGGAGCGACCGCTATGGAGCTAGTCAAGCTGGTCACAGGGGAGTGTAGGGAGGATCGGGCTACTTTGCTTGTGGGTGGGAGGGGCAGCTGGGAGGCGGGGAGCGGGGAGGAGGCACGGTCCACGAGTGACCACACTCAAAATGGACGGAGTGGAAACGAAACTGGGACCACAAAGGAGCAGACCAAATAAACACACAAACAGGCAATGCAGCGCAATATAGTGTGCTGAGAAATGAAAACCAACGATACCAGGCGCTATGGTCGCTTCTAGGCACTCAGCATATGCAGGCTGCTACCAATCGCGTTCACCCAGGCAGGCACAGGGTGTCAGGCGCAGTAACTGGGGCAGGCAAGCGGCAGTATGGGCGAGCTCTGCACAGAGAGCAATCAGGTGAGCAATCAGGTGAGCAATCAGCCAGGAGATCGTGGCGGGGAGCGTGGGGGAGCGACCGCTATGGAGCTAGTCCAGCTGGTCACAGGGGAGTGTAGGGAGGATCGGGCTACTTTGCTTGTGGGTGGGAGGGGCAGCTGGGAGGCGGGGAGCGGGGAGGAGGCACGGTCCACGAGTGACCACACTCAAAATGGACGGAGTGGAAACGAAACTGGGACCACAAAGGAGCAGACCAAATAAACACACAAACAGGCAATGCAGCGCAATATAGTGTGCTGAGAAATGAAAACCAACGATATCAGGCGCTATGGTCGCTTCTAGGCACTCAGCATATGCAGGCTGCTACCGATCGCGTTCACCCAGGCAGGCACAGGGTGTCAGGCGCAGTAACTGGGGCAGGCAAGCGGCAGTATGGGCGAGCTCTGCACAGAGAGCAATCAGGTGAGCAATCAGGTGAGCAATCAGCCAGGAGATCGTGGCGGGGAGCGTGGGGGAGCGACCGCTATGGAGCTAGTCCAGCTGGTCAGTAGGTACAAAAGAGAAAGGAAAGGCCTAGGCCTCATTCCCTTTTGTAGCATATCAGCCTCTTTTTGTAAAAGAGACCAAACTCTAGGCATCAGCCAATCAGAAGAGCCTCACCCTTAGAACCTTCCTGAAGGAACCTCAGAGCCTCAGATTTTCTACTGCACGTTGTGCTAGGGAGTCTCCATTGAGCTCTGCTCTATTTTCAACTCTTTCTAAAACATTTCTACAGTTATTTCTTCAGGATTTTCTTCAGATTACTTCAGCAAACTCTCTTTCTTCAAGATGTCTGAGGTTTAGAAGAAGAAGGCCCTTTTCAAGCCCTGTTCCACCTGTGGGAAGAAAAGGCTTTTTGTGGAGGATAAACACAAAGATTGCATCTACTGCCTTTATCCAGATCACAAGGCAGAGGACTGTAAGATTTGCCGCACTCTCTCCACCAAGACCTTGCGAGATCGTGCTGGAAGACTTCTTGCATGGTTGCAGAGGCAGAAGGAAAGGAAACATGGAGTTTCCAGTGATGAGGAAGAATCTGCGTCATCTGCTTCCTCCAGAAGGTCAGTGAAAAGGGGTAGAAGTTCCCCATCTTCCTCTGTGGGGCGCCCCTTAAAGGCTTCAAAGAAAACCCCCAGGGAATCTGATGGCCGGGGTTCAGGAAGTTCCCCTCACCACAGTGGGACTGACAAGGCAGAACTGGTTTCGCCTCCTAAGGGTGAGAAGACAGACCCAGCCTTCAAAAAACCCTCTTCACATTCTTCAGAGAGGAGTTCCAAGTCATCTACGACGAAGACTTCGTCGACGGTGGCTCCGTCGACGATGAAAATGAAGCCCAAGATACAATTGGCCCCGTCGACGGGCTCATCGACGGGAGCGTCGACGACGAAACCTGCGTCGTCGTCGAAGAACAGCTCGTCGACGGCAGGGTCGACGGAGAGTGTACCAACGACATCGTCGTCGAAGACATCGTCGACGAAGAAACCATCATCGTCGACGGCGATGGCGACGACGGCAGTGTCGTCGACGACGGCAGTGTCGTCGACGGCGGTATCGACGACGGTCATGTCGTCGACGAGTGCATCGACGACGACGACCATATCTACATCGACGGCGGGCTCGTCGTCGAGGGCGTCGACGACGACATCTGTGATTCCTATATCGTCGACGAGAATTTCTCCTGCGCCGACGGAACAACCGACGATACTGGCTGCGGAGAGACGGGTGACGATTTCTTTGACAAGAATCACGCCTGAGATGACGTCCCCGGGAAGGGTGTCTTCTTTGCCGCCCACAGTGCTGTTTGACCAGGATGATTCTGAGGGAGACGGACAGGATAGTTTTGAATATGCCAATAGTCCATCTCAGTCAGGACACGGATTCAGAGGAGGCATATGTACAAGGCGGGGGCGAATATCAACAGACGGCCCACTCTAGGAACTATGAGCCACAAGACATGGTTTCAGTTCCGACAACATTCCTGTATGACCTGCACAAGATGCTGCAGGACTACAAGTCGAAGGCTGACAGACCAATACCACGTAGGTCTGCTCCATCATCACCAGTGAGGAGCCAATCATCTGTGGTGCCTCCAATCCACCCGATACTGATTCCTCCTCAACCGCAGCGGCCAGTGCCTCAGGCTACGTCGGAGCCAACCGATGATCCGGATGGGGATCAAAACGATGATAATGATGTGTCATCAGAAGATCGTCACGACTCAGATCAGGACGGTGATGAATACAATGATTACATCATCCCGGATCCAGCTTCGCCTCATCAGGATTTAGGTGATTCTCCTCCCGCTGACATCGGCAGTTTTCATCAGCTGATGGAACGAGCAGCTGGAAGATTTAAATTGGTAATGCCAGCTCAAACGACGGACTGTTTCTTATACGATTTTAAAGAAACTCACCGTAAAACTACGAGGTCGATTCCGATTGTGGATCATTTATGGGAGGAAGGTGTGAAAACAATGAAAAACCCAGCGACGGTGGTCCTTGTGCTACCGCGCCTAGATAAGAAGTATAAGGCACCAGAAGATGGACCTGCAGCGCTAACAGGGCATCCTAAGCCTGACTCTGTAATCTCGCAGGCGGCGCAAAGGAAGTCACGGAACCCTTCTGCTCCATTGACGGCCCCTCCTGACAAGGATGGGCGACGGCTGGATAACACGGGCAAGCGGTTCTCATCAATAGCTAGCCTTCTGATTCGCGCCGCCAATGCTTTGGCAATATTGGGACGATATGATCGCCAGTTATGGTGCGATGTAGCTCCATATTTGGAACCACTTCCACCAGAGTCGGGGCTAGAAGCGAAGAAGACTTTGCAAGAAGGTGAGGCAGTTTCTATGGAGATCATAGACTGTGCCATGGACATTGCCACAACGTCCTTTCGGGCTTTGGCAGGAGCGGCAGTGTTGAGACGCCAAGGATGGCTGAAGGCGACTTGGTTCAGACCAGAAATCCAAAACAAGGTCCTTGATCTGCCTTTTGATGGCGAGGCCCTCTTCGGTAAATTGATCGATGATACTCTTCAGGAGATCAAGAAAGATACGGAGACAGCTAAATCGCTGGGAACCCTCCAGTATCGCAAAACTCCGTTTCGAGGTGCGAGAAGAGGCAGAGGAGGTGGTTACAGAGGTTCATACCAGCAGCAGCAGCAGCGTTATTCTTCGAACAGCTCTGGATACCAGCCAAACCGCCAGTCATACCAGCAAAGACAAGGGCAATCTTCAGGTTACTCAAGACCTTACAACAAGGGCAAGCAGGCTGCCCGTGGACGGGACTCGTCCAAACGCCAATAGCGGCCTCCTGGCTCTGCCTACTGTTCCCTCCTCCAAGAGATCTTCAGTTGGAGGCAGGGTATCAAAATTCCTTCAGAACTGGTCCCAAATTACATCGGACCGTTGGGTGCTCAACATCATAAGACGAGGACATACTCTGGAATTTATGGAAGTACCTCCACCCAGGCCCCCGGCAGTAATTCCATCAAAACATCTGCGTCTCTTAAGACTCGAAGCCCAACAAAAGCTCCGCAAAGGGGCGATAGAGCCGGTCCCCTCCAACCAACTGGGCCAGGGATTCTATTCCAGATTCTTCCTGGTAAGAAAGACGCTGGAAACATGGCGCCCCATCCTGGACCTCAGGGAGCTAAATACCTATCTCATCTCCCTGTCCTTCCGGATGGTGTCCTTGCAGGACGTTTTCAAGATGGTCAGCCCGGGGGACTTCATGGCCACGCTCGATCTGGAGGATGCGTACTTTCATGTCCCGATTCACCCAGCACACAGAATTTTCCTACGCTTCACAGTAGCCAAGAGCCATTTTCAATTCAGAGTTCTGCCGTTCGGCCTTCGCTCTGCCCCAAGGATTTTTACGAAGGTGCTGGCACCGGTGGCAGCATTTCTGCGAAAGAACCACTTCCAGGTCTTCCCTTACCTGGACGATTGGTTGCTAAAGGCCCCGACCAAAGCATTGGCGCAGGACGCGGTGCAGGCTTGCACCAATCTGTTCCAAAATCTGGGTCTCACCTTGAACAGAGACAAATCCATGCTGGTGCCCTCAAGGAGAGCACGGTTCCTAGGAGCAGTGTTGGATTCAAGGCTCTCGAGGGCATTTCCTACTCGAGAAAGGATACTGAAACTACGACTATTGGCACAAAGCCTTCGAAGAAAAAGGTGTCTTTCTGTACGCAGCTACAAGTCGCTGGGTGATGTCATCATGTATTCCCCTGATTCCACACTGCAGATTGAGGATGCGTCCCCTGCAGGAACAACTAGACCTCCAGTGGCAGCAAGTCCACGGATCGTTCGACGACAAAGTGATTGTCACTCGAGAGATGAAAGAGGCAGTACTTTGGTGGTCGCATCAAGACAATTTATGCCAAGGTCTATCCTTCGCAAGCGTTCCATCACCTCACATACTGACGACGGATGCGTCATTGGAGGTATGGGGAGCAGTGATGCAGGATCTGCAGATCAGCGGCCATTGGTCTCCGCGCGACCAAAAGCTACACATCAACCTGTTGGAGCTGAGAGCGATCAGGCTAGCGCTTCAAGCCTTTCTTCCGCGTCTCCAGGGTTCACAGGTGCTAGTCAGGACGGACAACACCACGGCTATGCATTATGTGAACAAGGAAGGAGGTACGAGGTCACTTCCCTTGTCGCGAGAGGCTCAACAGATTCTGGAATGGACAATCCTTCACGGAATTTCTCTAAAGGCGGAACACTTACCAGGGGCGCTAAACGAGGGCGCCGACAGACTGAGCAGACTCACTTCTGTCAGTCACGAGTGGGAGCTGAAACAACAGGTTCTGGATCGGCTCTTTCAAACATGGGGCACACCAGAGGTGGACCTATTTGCGACGCCAACCAACAAGAAGTGCCGAGCCGACGCCAGCAGGTTCCACCATCAAAGCTCGTTGGGCAATGCCCTATCAATACCCTGGACGGGGAGTTTTCTTTATGCGTTTCCACCAATTCCCCTGATTCCACGCCTCATCAGGAAAATGAAGACGGAGCCATGCAAGCTGATCCTTATAGCCCCGGCATGGCCGAGACAGTTTTGGTACACCGAACTCCATCTGCTATCGTTAGTTCCTCCAAGAGGTCTGGAGGCTGTTCCGGATCTCCTGACAATGTCCGAAGGTCAGGTTTGGCACCCGGATCCAAGGTCATTACACCTGACGGCATGGCTCCTGACCAGCGAGAATACATGAATGTCCCTCTTTCCAAGGAGATCAAGGACATCCTTTCCCAGGCAAGGGCGCCTTCCACAAACATGACATACAGACTTAAATGGAAAAGGTTCTGTATTTGGTGCAAACAAGAAAAGGTTGATCCGTTCACCTCAAAACCTCATCAACTCCTGCCTTACCTACTCTCGCTAGCTAAGTCTAATCTGTCCCATTCTACAATCAAGGTCCACTTGGCGGCAATTTCGAGATTCAGAATATCTGATTCTGGTCCTTCGCTATGGTCCTCAAGAATTGTCAAGCAATTCCTCAAGGGCCTGTTCAGGGTCTATCCGCCAGTGAGATCTCCTCCTCCGACGTGGCATTTGAACTTATTCCTGGCTCAACTGAAGAAGGGTCCTTTTGAGCCGATTCACCGCTCAGACCTGAAATTCTTGTCATGGAAGCTAGCTTTGCTCTTGGCCCTCACTTCCGCGAGGCGAGTGGGGGAGTTGCAGGCCCTTACTGTCCAAGAACCGTTTTTGCAGTTCAAAAAGAACACAGTCATTTTGCGGACGAACCCCAGGTTCATTCCTAAAGTTCCTACAGACTTTTTTTTTTTTTGCAAAAACAATTTTTATTGGCATTTCAGATTAAGACAGTCAGGACAACGGTCATTGCTTGCACTCACATTGAAGTGTACAGGAATATAAGTCTTTTCTGAAAACACACCATTTGTAAAAACAAACCCACAACCAGTCCCTCCCTGGATCCCACCCCCCTTGTCAGTGCGCCAGTGTCCTCTTTTCAACAGCTAATGCTCAACAATCCCGCCCTCCTTCCGGACAGTTGAAGGGGGAGGTAGGTGATGCTTCCCATTGGAGGGCCTTAACCCTCACAAACTTTGTCGTTATTTATGTCAGGTGTGTGTTGTATCCGGAACAAGTTCCTACAGACTTTCACCTAAATGAGCCAGTGATTCTAAAGACATTTTTTCTGAACCCAGTCACTCCAGCGGAAAAAACATTACACACTCTGGATTTACAACGATGTCTCAAATTCTACATTGACCGGACCAAGGACTTTCGAAAGTCTACGCAGTTGTTCATTGCCTTCGGCGGTCCGAATAGAGGTCTTCCTCTGTCCAAACAGGGGATCTCGAGATGGATTTCAAGTGCTATTCTGCATTGCCACAAGATAGCAGGAAAACCTCTGGTGGGCAGGATCCGTGCTCACTCAACGAGATCAGTGGCATCTTCTACAGCCCTCTTTGCGGGGGTGCATATCAAGGACATTTGCAGGGCTGCTACCTGGAGCAGCGTGCACACGTTCACTAAGCATTACTGCTTAGAGTCATTGCAGCAGGATGACGCAGCAGTGGGCCAGGCTGTCCTGAGAAACCTCTTCAAGTGATTGGTGAGCTTTCCTTTCTATCCCACCTTCCATGGGTAACACATTTTGTTCTTTCATTTCTAATGTTATGATGTACTTATTTACAAAATGTGTTTATGATGGTTTACTGCTTGCTATTCTGATACAAAAGCATGGGAATCTATGAAAGTTCCAATACTGGGGTAAGAAAACAAGTTACTTACCTGTAACTTTGGTTCCCCAGTATTGGTAACTTTCATAGATTCCCATGCGCCCACCCACCTCCCCGGGGAAAGCTCAGCCTTCAGCAAGTAGGGTGTCTAGCACACAACGGCTACGAAAATCTGAGGCTCTGAGGTTCCTTCAGGAAGGTTCTAAGGGTGAGGTCTTCTGATTGGCTGATGCCTAGAGTTTGGTCTCTTTTACAAAAAGAGGCCGATATGCTACAAAAGGGAATGAGGCCTAGGCCTTTCCTTTCTCTTTTGTACCTACTACTATGGTATTTTTTTATTACCGAGACTCCCAGTCCGACGACGGGGAATGATACAAAAGCATGGGAATCTATGAAAGTTACCAATACTGGGGAACCAAAGTTACAGGTAAGTAACTTGTTTTCATCTGAAACTCAGACTAACAAAACCCTTTGGTGGCCTTCACTTACCAGATTATAGCAGATACCAAACGGCATTTCTGGCTGGGCTAGGCATGCACTGGTTCAACCTGTCTTTCACACATGAACCAACTTGGCTGTCCATTGAACTAAACTTCATATACCTTCTAACCCATATCTCTACACTAACAAAAAAGTTATTACCAACCACTCTGCCTCATTACTTTTAGGCATAGCTCATGCTATTCAGAAACTTGATAAACTGAATCAAAAAATATCCAACTCCACATTTCCTTCCCTTTGACATAATCCTAAACTCAAGATTGAATGCACAACAATCTTTTATAACGCATGAGCAGAAAAGGGCATAGTCCTTATAAAAGACCTCAGCCCTTCATCTGATCCCCTTCCCTTCTCAACCATTAAATGTAACCATTGCAACTTTTTCATTTCTTTCAAATTGTTTACACATCAAAGCCCTAGGGCCAGATGTGGGTCGGTCGGTAACGGCCGAAAATCGGTATTTTCGGCCGTTACCGACCGGTATTACAGATTTGGCATGTAGGGGCACTTTTTTACAGAATCGGTAAATTTACTGATTCTGTAAATTTACCGATTCTGTAAAATACCGAATCGGTATTTTTACCGATTCGGTAAATCTGAGATGTAGGTGGGACTCTTCTGAGTCCCAAAAGCCTTACCGAATCGGTATTTTACCATCAAATCCAATTTGATGGTAAAATACTGATTCCGGCGTGCATGCACATGTGTGCATGCACACCTATGCCATATGACAGGCAGACCTGCCCTTAGGGCATGTATGCCTGCCACATGGCACCCGAGCCTGTTTTGGGGGGGCCAGAGGGTGTCAAAGTGACACCCCCTGCACCCTTGTGAAATTCGGTATTTACCGATTCGGTAAATACCGAATCGGTAATGCCCATTCATTCCTATGGGCTTCAAAGCCCATAGGAATGAATGGGCATTACCGATTCGGTATTTACCGAATCGGTAAATACCGAATTTTTCAGATTCGGTATTCCAGCACATCTGGAATACCTACATATCCACCCCTCAGATTTACTGATTCTTAATTACCGAATCGGTAAAATTCGGTAATTAAGAATCAGTAAATCCATTCTACCTACATCTGGCCCCTAATTTCTAAACTCAAACCTCCTCACGAACTCAACATATTATCTGTTCTATATAAATGAAACACTAGAGGACATGTAGCATCTAAAATATACTCATCACTCATACCCAAAACCTCGAAACTGTTAATCCCCGTACAAGAAAAATGGAAATGGTTATTTTCCACCACATCTGATCCCTCTCCCTCAGATACTAACTGGGACGAAAAATGGATTAACACTCTCTTGTATAGTGTAGATTTCAAACAGCTCACATGTCACACTGGACTCCTGCGAAACTTCATAAACTGGGCCTAGCCAACTCCGATCTATGCTGGAGTTGTGAAGACAGAATAGGCGAGCTTAAAAACATATGATTATAGAAAGTAATCTGATCAAAAACTTCTGGAATGACAAGCTCATTTCTTCAACAAATACTAAACATCATATGGACACCTGATCGCCCTTCCATCGCCCTTGGTATATTACCCCCAATGATAACGAACACTCTTCAAAAAAGGTGACGTTTCGCTTCTTGCAATCCTTATCACAATATGCCTTAAATCCATCCTTCCTGAACAGAAAGACTTTAGACAATTATCGGTACACACCAGGTGGACTTGGAAACAATTTATAATAAGTATCAACAATTCTCTCAACACATTTCTCTGTTTAAAGACTCCCTCAAACATTAAAATTTGTAGGAACCTACATGATTACATGTTATCACACAAGCCCCCATAAACATCTCACCAACACCCGTACTTGGCCAAATTTCTCACACCAACGTTCATCGTTCTTCATTAAATCAATAAACTGACATTACTCACTACATCTATCTCAAGTCACCACACCCAGAGCTGTCCTTCCCTTAAAGTCCCTTGCCTCTCTTCCTTCTCTCTATATGGGTACGTTTTACTTTCTGAACTTTTTATGTTCCCACTTTCATTATCAATTTGGCCATCACACATGCAATCGTAGTAGGCACCATATTATTCTATACTTAACAAGGAAATATGTAAATGTTTAATATGAGACTAGCTAGATATGTTTGTGTGCTATATTTGTGATACCCTGTACCACCACTTAATGTAGAAAATGTAATAAAAAGTATTTGAACATAAAACAAATACTGTGTTTGCTCTGTCTCTGCAGTAAGGTGGAGTAAAGCAACCTTCCAAAAGCAGAAAAAGCTTCAGCGGCAGCTGTGAGATTGTTCAACTTATCTGCAGCCCATCAGTTCTCAACCTGTGGTCCGGAGGGGGCGGGGAATAGTCGCCAGCCTACTTTGTAGGGGACTCGTGACTGCTTAAAAAATTAAATAGTATGAACAGATTAATAAAGTGTATAAGAATAAACAAGCAGAGTGTAAAAATGACAATTTTAACACATTCAGTTAATTCAAAGGAATTTAAAATTGGAGGCTAAACATTAACTTGGTATCCTAAGTCTGATTTGTGGGAGCAGGCCAAGTTCATTAAACAATATGTAGTATAGACAACTGGTGACCCCAATTGAATTTAGAAAGGCTCTAACGCTTCGATTCACACTGATTCTTTTAAATCAGTATTTGTTTAAGAATTTAAAAAAATATATCTGAATTTGTGCATTTGTTTGATGAATGCTTGTTTCTGTTTTTTGTGTACTGTTGAGGTTCAAATCATTGAAGTTGCTTAGGCCGATATGACTGAACTAACCCTCATTCCAAAACCAGAGATTGCATTATTGGGATATGTGGTTAACTTCCTAAATAAATCTGGGGAGTTGCCGCTCTTAGTTTGCTGCTAGCCAAAAGATAAATAGCACTACACTGGGGCCGGACAAAGTGCCCACAGTGAAATATACTTCTCTATGCTGCCCCGATCATCACGTCTCAAAGATATATGGGGGCCATTCAGGGCTCATACGGAGGCCGCCTGCCGAACCATCGCTTCACAGCTGGAGCAGGGCATTGTCCCGGCTGGGGTAGGATAGTTGCCCGGGGCATCACAACCACCAGTTCAAAATAACATCCATGCTCATCATTTCCGTGGTGGGTTTACTTGGCTGAGTGCATATGTCTGGGTTTGTTTCTCTTGACGGGAGGGTTAGGTGGTGGGTTGATGGAGGTAGCCTCTAAAGGGCACATCTGGACACTGTGCTTATATTTACAATCATTAACCACTGATTTTTCCTTCCCTTCTTTGTTTTTTTCCTTATTTCCTGACATTATTACACTGATATGGTAGACTCTCTTGTTATACCCATTCAAATCTATCACTGACAGTGAGCCCTTATGTTTGTACTGCAACTACATGCTGAAATGGTAAATAAAGTTAAAAAAAAATAAAAATAAAGTTGCTTAGGCCGAGGTCTACAACTTCCAAGTAATGACTTCAGTGGGGGTTCCTGGATTCCCATAAAGATTCATTGGTAGTACATAGATTCCAGTAATGAGTAGGCGGGTGTCCACAGAAGTCAAAAGGTTAAGAACCCCTGTTGTACACAATACCCAGAAAGATTAGCCTACTTGGATGCCATCACAGACAATGCCATGAATATCAATGGCCTCTGAATTTTGGGTGACCTGAACATGCCTTCTTCTGTTGAAATCTAGGTCCCTATTTTGGTGTGCAGGTTTTGGTTGCTTACAATCACTTATAGATGACCCTCGAAACAGTTTACAGAGATTAATCAGATAGGAAATAACATTTGATAAGACAGATGTTAATTCTGGCGCAGGATTTATTTGGCTCGCCTCCAGATTGTCCTTCAAATGTCGATCCAGATTAACTGCTAGTCCAGTGACTACTTATACCTGGCTGGCTGTATAGGTTTACATTTCTTAAACATTAACTATCCTGTTACAGTCACTAAACAGCAAAAATGGACACTGGTAATCATGCACATTGCCATCTCCAGAGATCAGAACCACGCCATGCATCTCTTCAATGAAATCTGTACAACCAGATCTTACAAAGGCCTAATCACTTCTCAATACACATGGTTGGGAGCCCATCTGTTGTGCGGGTGTCCTGTGACTACACCACTCATCAGAAGCATGGTGGGAGCTGTCTCTCTACAGCCAGACCAATGTCTCAAATTCTCCTGTGTGGTCATGCTGCATGGCATTGATCCCAGATATAAGCTGGTCTACTCCGATATGTCGATATACCCATTGGCCAAATGTATCACAATATGAAAAACTACCTAATGCTGGAAGTTTTAAGCCCTTTCCTTCGTATCTACCATTTGCTAAGTCACTTCATCCAGTTGGTGTACAAGAAAGAACTCTCCCAGTTCGGTCTGATAAGCTAGAAGATCATCAAACACAGGTTCTCACCATCCTGGTAAATAATTCATACAGTTCTAAATTAAAAAGGATTAAAGGAAAGAAAGCAAGCCTATAATTCTCTCCTACAACTCAGGACACTTCTGAACAGAGAGGGAAATTTCTGAATGTGGTCAGCCTAGCTTTCTGAGCCAGGAATAGTAGAGGAGGACTGGGTTGTGTAGTAAATTCTGAAGCTAGCTTGCCACTTCAAAAAGTTACTCAATTTTACCATAGAAATAATTAATTTGTTCATTAGATTCAACTTAACAGTGGATTAGTATTTTATTTACAAAATAACTGTTTTAACAAGCAACGCAGCACATAGCAAAAACAGTACAGAAGTACTTTGACAGTGAATGAATAACATGGGGTAGTTATGAGTGAGATCGCGACAGGTAAATCTATGTTACATACATGTTTTAGTAGTTTAGTGCGTACAAAATACTATACGCTTTGTTAAGATCAGGGCCAGAAGCCGGGTTGGGGAAGAGATAGCTTTTAATGTGACCTTTACCATTCTACAAGTTTAAGGTACACTTCTATTGCAATGTATTTATGCAAAAAGAAAAGTGATGCACACAAAGGTTTGGTGTTATATGTAATTTATTGCAACAATTCATTTTAAATAAAAAATAAACCTTATAAAGCATGGAGACCTTATATTTAGTTGAACATAGGAAAAGAAACACCCTACATAAATCCATCTTCTGGGAAATCACATATTAGCAAAACCTCTTCATGTTCCTGACATCGGAAGTTTTTGTGGAGTGAGTGTTACATGTCAAAACCATGCGGAAACATACTTTTTGAAACAGAAATCTGCATTTTCCAAACTTTCAGCTCTAAATCACACACAACAAACAAGGAGTTAAAGCTGCAGATACAGTTCATTAAACCTAGTTGCAAAAATGTATTTCCAACACGTTTTAGGTACTTCTAGCTGCTTTTCATATTAAATATGTACAGTGCTGCCCAACAACATTTTATACAAACAAAATAATTGCATATGAGAAAAGTATGGCAACCAGAAATTCAATTTGTTCTCTTCCCTCTGGCTAGTTCCTTGGCTGTCTTCATGTTTCTCTGGCACAGGTATTTGTGACCACATACTTCTTTACAATATAAAAACACAGATTAGGGCAACAATCAAACAAAGCAGCAAAACACGGTGTTTGCACTCTACACCTTGACTTATCACTATGGACGCACATTAAAAAAAATGACACCAAATTATGGCAAAAAGACGCTAACAAACGTACGAATCGCATCGATCTTTTTTATATGCATACAATAATATTCTTAAATCAATGTACATTCCAGAAGTATCTGCTTAAGTATAGCTCCAGCATACATCTGTGTCAGCAGAAAACAGCAGCTGCGTAAAATAAATGCAATGCAAAGTGCCTCGTAACTCCTCTGGGTACTTCGTTTGTTTGCAACAGTTGTATAAGCTAAAACCTAAACTGTAGGAACGTAATCATTGGCTTTCACCATCATTTCATTAAAAGAAAATAAACAATAAGAAAACACGCAAGGAAAAGTAATGTGCAACATTCAATGAAGAGAAAAAATTACAAATATCTTAAAATGCCCAGAAAAAGTTCTCCCTGAAAAGACAGGGTTGCAGCCCTTGTTGCAGAGGTAGTCTATAGAGTACAGAGGTCAGTGAATGGGCAGTAACTGCCTTAGAACATCCTACATGCTTGCTTTGGACAATCAACGTTTTAGGAATGCACAGCAAAATAATGGCAGCAATTCCATTTCTATGTATTAACTCATCTTCATTTACACTGGATTTCACAGAGGCACAACTAAGTATCTGTACACATGACGCCATATTTGGAGTGCAATATATTTGTAATAAAACATATTTTAGTAAACCAACACGAGACCGCTCTACATTTGTGTGCTACATTTGTGTGTGGGCCTAATAAATACAATCCAATCTCGTATACTACGTTTTTTGTAACCTTAAATGCAAATATTTCAACGCGAGAATAGTTTATCAATCCACCCCTGTGCTGGCTGTGCCCTTTTTATATTCATATAGATAACACATGTAATGCAAACCATTTGAAATACTTACAAGCTTGTTCCGAGTCCTGTGAAACATTGCTGCAGCAACCACACCCGCCATTTGAGATACTGCAGTGTGCGCTATTGGAGAGGGTGCACAATTACCGCACCCTGCAGAGTTTTGTATCACAGAATTAGAGATTCTAGTCTGTATGCGCCTCCTCCCTAACCAAGGTGCTCAAAATCAGAATGTGCTGTGTACAATAGTGCTCTCGCTACTACAAAAAAGTATCACAAACAGTACAATGACTGATGAGTATTTAAGGAGACAGAAGCAGATTCTTTGGTGTGTTCTTGATACAGCAAGAAGATGGTTTATTCTCTCCAGACTCAAGAAATGTTATGCAAAGCCGACACGTGTTTCGTCGTGTACAGTTGAGTCAACACGACTCTTCAGGGCTTGGAGATTGGTATGTTCGTGGTACTTGGCATTAGGTCTGGGCTAATATCCATGTATTGGACGTTACTTGTCGGAGAGAGACACAATTCAAATGTGACTACACAGAAACGGTCTGTCCCTTTAGGATAGTCACATAGAAAGTACTAATGAAATGGCAATCTGCCGTTTAGAATGTCAGAAATCTTCGTGTTTCTCCACTCTGACTCCTATGATACCAAAACTTAGCGCACCGCCTTTTTAGAGACGCACCCGTCTCTAGCAAGCCCAATACAAGACGGATCCCCTCCCGGCTACCTCCTGATACACCAGGAGTCAGATATTAGCCCAGACCTAATGCCAAGTACCACGAACACACCAAAGAATCTGCTTCTGTCTCCTTAAATACTCATCAGTCATTGTACTGTTTGTGATACTTTTTTGTAGTAGCGAGAGCACTATTGTATATATTTGTTTAGTCCCTTGACTTTTTAGACGGTTAAGGGTGTTTTTCCGCCTGCTCTTCACGCACTACATTGCAAACTGTCAGTTTACACTCTGTAACGTATAACCGAGGTAGTGCGCCTGAGAGATCTGAATTTCTAAAAACCCCACTGAAGTGTTTCAGAATGTGCTGTGATCACCCTCTGGATATGGGTCGCTTTTTTCCTCCCTCAAACTATGTGGTCAAACACCCTGCGAGTATGCAAAAGCAAAATACATAGCCGTTTACAAGCCTGCGTTTGCCACGAACCCTGGATTTGTGTCGGGGTCTGAGCCTCTTACTTTGATGAATTAAATAAAGAACAAAACCAGTGATATTGAATCCATCTTTGACATGACCAGAAGCTGCTTTGACCAGTAGACTGCAAATCATGCACTCTGCATCCCTCCCAACCGCACACTGTTCCTACCGCCTGTGCAACACACTATCCAGCAGAAGATGCCGTGTGAAATGGTGGCGTAGACCAGGCAAGATTTCAAGTGAATGGAGTTTATATGTTCACAGATTAATTGATTATGATCAACCCTCTATTCTGTATCTGGAGTGTAAGGCGGCAGTCTCCAAGCGAAGGGAAACAGCCTCTACTACACAGGAACTACCAGGCAATTAAAAAAAAAAAGCATATGCCTTTACCACGCATGGTAAGTATTGTTAAGATAAGTGTGTGTGTGTGTGTGTATATATATATATATATATATATATATATATATATATATATATATATATATATATATATATATATATATATATATATATATATATATCTCATACCAGTTCCACCAGCTGGTGCTCCACACATCGCGGGTGCGCTCTCCATGAGGGTGGATTCACGGAACAAATTGGAAATGTTGCGGTTACATCACTACGGCAAAATAAGTAGAGCGCACTATGAAGCTTATTATCAATTGTGTTAATGCATTAACAATTCATTTAAATAAAGATTACAAAAAAATCATTCAGGAATTTCAGCGAAACAGAGGAGGGTTAATATATCATGTGGGTGTAAGTTTCTGTGGCGGCCATCTTTAAACATGTTAATTTGTCCATTCATTTAATTAAAGTGTTTAACAACTTCTATACACTGATATCAAGATTTCAAAAGACAGTTGAAAGGGATATGAAACAGGACTACTTCTCTCACTTTATCACAGAAAATGATTCACTCATATTCCACCTCGTTCCCACGATTGTGCCCTGAATAGGCAGCCATCTTTCAACTTGCACATTTATCTATTATCATCATTAGAGTGCTTGTCGACCTGAGTGAGGTAGCAAACAGTTTCTAAGAGAGATATGTTTCCAAACTTAATTCATAAATACATCAAAATTCATAAAAACAATACTTTCGCTTTCTGAATTGAGCCCTGAATGGGCCTACTGTCTATTATGTCTTATATGTATGGTCGCCATATTTTCTTTTTTTCCCCTCTAAACATTAATTTTGATTGCATGTTTATTTCATATGTGTTGCCCTGTGCTGACAAATTATCATGAATCCATCCCTCATAACTCAAACTCTTCATTATCCCTCATCCTATGCGAATCCACATCTCAATTTCATTATTCAATCCTTTCGGGGCCTTACTCTGCAACTGTATTATATAACTGGACTTCAGGCTAATAAAAAGTTAAAAAAAATAATAACTGGACTCCAGGGTCTTGAGTTTCCTCACTCAGGCCCCTACTCTCTCCTTTTCTATCTTGATCTAAACAGAAAAATTTCAGGAGACTGCTGTTACTGTTATGCTCCTGTTCAAAGTGGTGAGGCATAGGTTGTGTATGATCTATGTTTGTAATTGCCCTCATGTGCACTGTTATTCTTTTTTGGTGGAATGTGTAGTGCTTCCCATATATTGTCTCCCACAAGGACATACCAGACAATATACTGAGAAATCAGAGTTACAAGTGAGAAACTTGTTAATCTGCACCTTCGATTCTTTTATTTGAGACTGTATATTCCCGTACTTTTTGGCTGTTCTTGCATGCTTTGCAGCATGTAAATGGAAATAATTCCTTTATTGGGTCCTTTTTTCAGGCTTTGTCTATGAAATGGCTCCATATTAAATGGTCTTTTAAGGATGATCCTCTTCTGTAAGAGATAAGCAGTGACTTTGATAAGGTCTTCCCAATGAGGTTATCAGATTTTACAATGTTCCAATTTCTTCTAAAAATGTGATACATTTCTGATGCACTCTGTGATCATTGATCATTCTTACGGTTCTCTTATTTTGGGTTTCTTCAAGTTTATCCTTTTTTTGGGCTCCCTATCTAGAAGTAATTGTCCCCTGGGCATCAACTTAGTCTTCTTTTCTGCTTTAACCAACACTCCTTTGGAGTATCCTCTCTCTCGAAACCTACTTATTGCTCTCGTCTTTGCTTTGTTGTATTCACTAGGTGAGGAGCAGTTCCGTTTTATACGTAATAGATCTCCACATGGAATGTTATCAATCAATCACACTCCGCGGATGAGAACTTCCTGCATGGAGTATGGAGTTCCTTGCCGTTGGTTTGCGGTATAGAGTTGTATGTAGTGTGATGTTTTCTATGTATACTGTGTCAGATCTAAGTACACTACATGTGTCGCACTGATGCAGCTCGTGGACTGTAAGTTCAGATCATTCTCATTTAGAGCCAATATGTATTTTTCTGCCTGATTACAGGGGCCCCACCAGATGATAAACAAATCGTCTATGTAGAAAGCCCATAGGGACACGCTACATATCCAATCTTCATTGCCCCCTGCCCAGGACACATGCTTTTCACACCAGCCCATGAAACGGTTCTCGTAGCTGGGAGCGAAGCACGTGCCCATAAGTAGTACCTTGTTTTTGTAGATACAGTTGTCCAGCAAAAAAATAATATATTATTATTTAAGCAGAAAGACATTAATTCAAGCAACGTCCGATTGTGTCCCTGGTACTTCAATGCTCTTTCTTCTAGAAAAAATGTATTGCAGGGAGACCATTCTCATGTGTTATACACGTATACAAGCTTGTAAAATCTAGAGTAATCAGCAACATGTCTTCCCACTGTATGCCTTCAATAACTGTAAGGAAGTCTTTAGCATCCCTTACATAAGAGCTCAGGTCCTTCACTAGTAGGCAAAGGAAACAATCTATATATGTCGAAGCATTCTCCCAAAAACTATTTTTAGAAGAGACAATTGGATGACCCGGGGGATACTTTGTGTCCTTCTGTACTTTGGGTAGGTGATAAAAAGGTCAGTAACTCAGGGTAGTCACAATACATGAATCGATAGTCATCCAATTCCAACACTCCTTTGTCCCACAATTTTTCCAATGATTAAAAAGGAAAATACTTTTTTCACACTGTATCCATGAAATTGGTACAAAGCAATCCTTTACTGAAAGTTATTTCAATGCTTCATTTCAATACTGCTCTTTGTTTAGTAGGACTAGATTTCCTCTCTTCACCGAGGGCTTGATTAATATTGAATCATCCTGTTTCAAATTCATGATTGCCTCCCATTGTGATTTGGAAATATTTTGTTATATCCTTCATAGTGCTCTGCTTGTATTTTTTAAGTTCCTCAATCACAATTTCTTGAAAAATGTTGATGGTGTCGAGAGGAGTTTGTGGAATAAATCTTGATTTTGTTCTTAGATTATGGACACCGCTTTTTTGCGATATCCCAGCTTGTTCTAACAGATCCACTATATTACATTCTACTCCTTGTGATTAGGGAACAGAACCTCCACCTAGTTCTTGTAATAACAAAAAGTTTCCAAGTCTGTCCCTGGGAGAAGGTCCTTTTCCTCGGTTGGTCCTGGGATCTGGCAATCCACTTTTTTGGGGTGTTGGAGGTGTACCTTCATTGATTTCAGCTTTCTAATGTATTTAAACAAGTCAATCCGTGTCTGTGTATAATTAAATTGCATGGTTGGACAAAAGCTCAAACCCCGTTCCAATACTTTAGTTTCATCAAATGTCAAAATTCTATTTGATAGATTTATCACAGTTTTTCTTGGTTGTTCCATTTCCCTCCATGTTTGCGCTGTGTAATTCCCTGTTCCAGGAGGTCTCCCCCGTCCCTTCCTCCCCTTCTTATCTTCCTTGTCTTCTCCCTGCGGGGGTGGGGGGTGGTGCTTTGTTTGAGGTGGTCGTCGATGGGTTTCCCTTATTAGTTCGTACTCATGAAAATAAGTAGGCTTGGTTACAGACTCCTTTTCTCCTGTTCTTGTTAGTTGTGCTCCCTCCGAAGTCTCCACCTCAGATTCTGATGTTTCTCTTTGTGTTGCTGTTAAGCGATTCAATGCCTGATTTAATTCTTTTCTTGGTGCATCAAACTTTTTGGCAAATGTCAGAATGCGTCCAGACTCATTGTAACATTCATCTCTCAGAAATTTTGTTTGTTTCCTATGTCCGATTGACCCCTCATAGCCCATCAGGCGTTTCGTCATTCATTGTCTGAGGTCTTCACTTAGAACAACATCCTTATCTAGATTTATTCATGTCTCCAGCTGTTTAACTTCTTCTAGGAGTTTGCCCCCTTCACTCCATGCATATTTGATCAAAATCTTGACTATTCCTTTGGATACATCCATTGTATATTCTGCTGACTCTTGTAGTAACGCTGGAACTGGGTTCTCATATGAGAACACAGTGAATATTCGTAGACCCCTTTAAATGCGGTTTACATCAAGGTATTTCTGCAGACTAGTGGCTTCCCCCCACTTCCTGATCTCTTTTTCGTATGTCTTTTCCAGACTGTTATAAAGAGTCCTCAAGGTACTTTGAGTTGCTTTGCTACCCGTACTTCCTTTAGATGCATTAGTCACACTGCTTTGGTCTCTCCTGAAGATATTAGCCACTGCCTCCTCTCTCTCTGTATCGCTAAACATTCCTGATTTAGCGTGTGGTAAACAGAATCTTTTTGTATTCAGTGCTCCTACGCGGCTGCCGACATGCAATAGACTGAATGGGGCACTCACCACCTTTGCCTCTTTGGTTCTCCCGGCTCGAGGTTTTAAGCTTCCGCTCAGGCTGTGAGGCATCCTCGTCTCATGCTTCAGAATGCGCTCTACTAAATTGCGGTAGGGATGTAACCACAACATTAAATATTATATATATATATATATATATATATATATACATATACAAAAATACATACACAGCTACATGAATGGGGTTTTGCACCCCTAATAACTTTGTGCCCATGGGAAACGCCCATGTTGCCCCGCCCACGCTACACCACTGGGTATAAGGCGATACAGGCTGGTTTAGGGGTGGTTAAGAGTATTGGATTGTAAGGGCATTTTTTGGGTTTAGGTGTTGGTAGGGGTATATGGAGGTATGGGTATGTTAGAGTTTAGGGGTAGGTAAGGGCATAGGGCAGTAAGGGATATTTTGAAGTTCAGGGTGGAGAGGAGTATAGGGTGATAGGGGTGGTTAAGAGTATTAGGTTGTAAGGGTGTTTTTAGGGTTTAGGAGTTGGTCGGGGTATAGGGTTGTAAGAGTGCTTTTAGAATTTAAGGGTGGATAAGGGTACTGGGTGATAAGGGCATTTTTAAGAGTTTGGTGTGGGAAGGGGCATAGGGTGGCAAAAGTATTTTTAGAGTTTAGGGGTGGGTATGGGGCATTGGGCGGTAAGCATAATTAATGAAGGAAGGTTTGAGGTGGTTTCACCCCATAAAAAAAATACAATCCAAGCAAACTTGGAATTAACTTAATTTGTGCATTGACTGACTGAAAATATTAAATCACTTCTTTGTAATATGGTACTCGTGTAGTAGTACACCAGAGTAATGACAGCTTATATAGGACTATGTTCTTTGCCAGCCTTGCTCAACATGGTGAAGGAAGGTATGGCGTGTGAGGTCTCTTCTTCCTGTAACAGTTTGGAAGTAGAGAGGGCGGAACCTTTTCAAGGACTTAACCTCAGAAGCACATGGGGCTTCTCATAACATTACAATGCTGTTTTAAGGTGCTTGTAAACCTTGACAGCCATGAGATGCAAAATGCCACCAGATCTATTGACACCAAACCATCACACTCCTTAAGCAGGATAGGTGCACCAATCTGCTTAATCTTCATAAAAACCTCAGAGAACCAATACAGACCCATAAGAATAATCTAGCATACGCCCGGTAAAACATAGAACACTTTGGGTACCTTTTTGGCATTGCCACTTTTTGCTGGTATTAGTGCTCAGAACAAGGTTTGGATTCAATTCAGTCCTACAGAACAGAGGGAATGTCTTGTATACCTAATGATGTGCTACTTGTGAACACAGGCGGGTTTCCCATGAAATAGTGTAGTCAAACATCCAGAAGGTACCAAGCATCCTCATTGGTACTGCTAGACGCTGCTGATCGTGCTCCCTTGCAAGCTAATCTCTCGTTTCAACGTAACTCAAAGAAATAGCTTATCAACACCTTCAAATGAGTCTCATTAAACAGAACCAATACTCGGCGAGCTGCCAGGGATCTATAATCAGAAAAGGCTAGTCCTGTTTCAATGCGTAAGTTGCATACGCAGGCTTTATGTGATCAACCACTAGAACCAGACTGTCAGGACTATTAACAGTAAATCTTTGAGGCATAAGGTGGGGTTGAGCAAAAAAAAAAAGCTGCTACACAATAGGGTAGAAGTAGAAAAAACATAACCAAAATAGTTTTGGGAGCTTCTATGGTCAAAATATTACTGAGGCAAAGTTTCCGAAAAACAGATCAGCCGAGGAATGCAGGTGATGTGCATGTACAGGGCAGTGGTGGATCCTTCGCAATGGTGGAGGAGCATCGTTCCACTGCCTGGCGCACAGCCAGCAAATGTAAAATAAAAGTATGCTCTTGCATCGTTTTATTTTACATTTGCCTGCAATTAGCCAGCAGTGTTGGGCGGGGCTGAGTCATGGGAGGGGGAGGAGGAGTGCTATGGGCACTCCCCTCCCTAAATACGCATATATATTTTGGCCGGCCGAATCAGGCCGACCCAAACATACATGCACACTTACGTTTTCTCCAGCCCAGCTGCTTTGAGCACCCAGGCTAAAGAAACCCCACAGACTCTCTGGTCTGAGCAGGATGTCTTTACTGCCTGGTCAGAGCAATTCGACTGCATGGGAGTCTGAGTCCCAGGAAACGAAGAGGCAGCACACACGAAGCAACGCTGGAGGCAGCTGGCAGCAAAAGGTACTTTTTTTATTAATTTTTGTCCCCCCCCCCCCTCCTCAGCACACACAATGCCTCCCGCGCGACCCCACCACCCTTTGTTTATGGTGGGGGGGCACCTCTGGGACGGGAGAAGGAACAGGGTGCGGTGGAAAATTCACTCACTCATTCATAGTTATAAGACCTTGTACAAAGGTAAAGGGAACCCAAAATAACAGTACTCATGTTTACAGGAAATCTACGGTACATGCATTTCAAATAAAAAATAAAAAAACTGAAAATCAATGCAGCTGAGCCCCAGCTTTGGAGGCACTTCTTTTCCATCTCATTTTTTTCTAAAAAATAACTAACATATTTCTAGGTTGGCACACCATCCCACAGACAGACATTTTAAATGAATCCTTTTTAACATTAAGGCTTACGTTTTGGAAGAAGAGTTCGGACAGTGCAATAATTGCCATGTTGGTTGTCTTCTACAATGGTGTTCACAGACTAAATACAGTGCAATCAGAAGCTTCACAAACACCTCTCTGCCTATAAGAGGGTCCCTTCACAGACATGGACAGATCTATGATCCCTGGCGGAGGGAACATAGCTATATTTGCCTTCTGGTCCCATAGACTGAGCTAGTTTTATCTGCCGTGTTTTGTAAGAAATCCAACATTCTTAGCAAGATCCAAATTGTTATTTCTATTCCGTGTGGTCCATTTCAGTTAAAACACAGTAGAAAACCAACTGGGTTCCACGAGTGAGGAAACCTACATTGGGACAAAATAAAAAATATAAGAAAGCTACAATGCAAATGTAGATATATATAATGTTTAAACATTTAAATGAACTAAAACACGCATTAGTATTTATTGAGATTCACATGCTTCCTTGTAGCCATAAAATAGCTTTAAGACAAACTTAGAACTTGCCATTGGTCTACCCTCTGCACAGCCTCTTCAAAGTACACATATGTAGGATTGAAATGTTCACATGAAAAGTAATTCACAGAGCCATCTCTATGTCCTGCATTGACATTCATCTGTTTGTGATAGATGTGAAATAATATACAAAGCATAATGAAACGGGAAACTTAATAAAAATTAAAAAAAAACAATTTGGTTCTCAAAATGAGTGATGGACAGTTTCCACCAAATCTTATAATAATCGTAGCTGGTTGACTTCCATCAGATTGCATAAACCATTCTGATCTCTTTTCAACTATTCAAAAACTCTTTTTTAATTCGCTGCATCTTGCCTTGGTTAGTTATGTGCTTCTTAATTGTCTTAAATTCTGGCGTTAATAAGTCATTTCAATTGCACTGGTTATTCAACCCTATGTCATGCAATATCCCATGAAGGTATACTATAGAGCAATGGTAAAACAAAAAGGAATGCAGGGCTAACTTCACTTAAGCTCTTATATGCTTGTAAGAGCTCACCAATGTTCGTTCCCCAATTGTGCTCAAAAACTCATGTCACCCTTTTAAGGATATTCTTAAGCAAGCCTTCCCAACCTGCTGCCGGTTCAGATGATAATAAATGGGACAACACTTTCGCCTTTAAGACTGGCCCTTTATGCACTAGAAATATTGAAGAATCACTAAAACAAACAACCTGGAACTATAAAGTTTGAAGAACTGCATGGCCAGATATTGTTATAAAATATGTAGAATTTTCATATAAACATTTCTGATCTCTCGAGAGAAGGTCTAAAAATAGTTCTAACAAATCCCACAAATGTTATCTTGCCATCCAGGAAGGCCAACAAACTACTTGCCCAAAAAATTGCAGTACACAAACATTGGCATTCTTTCTTCCCTGTGGCATCTATACTCAGCTTGTCTTTCTAAAGGGGCTGCAGATGTTGATAGAGAATTATGTATCTCTGCCACCCTGCCAAAGCATCATAGAACCTGGATGTTGGTTCGCCATCACAAAGATGGGATCTGGTTCAAAGCCTGACATTTTTCTTTTTCCAACTTCTTTTTATGGCCCTGACTGAAACCATGGCGGGGAAGTTTTCCATGCTCAAAGATGTCCATGTTTGAGGGATTCCTGAAACCAACAGAACCATAGATCTCACTGCCAATTTTAACTGTAACGTCTCAAAAGATTATAAATATTTCCTCGTGAGAGATGCTTGTACAAATGTTGAGCATGATACCAACCTGTCCCTGGGACTTTTCAAAAGATGATTTACATTGCTGGTGCTTTCAGCTGTAACATCTAAAATTATTATATGTATTTCCTGTATTAATGTACAAAGGTTCAGTCTGATACTAACTTGTCTGTAGGCCTTTCTACAAGATAATGTACTTTTATTAGCTGAGACCAGAATTGGTGGCCCATGTGGTGGTACAACCATTGGTAGTATTGGTCTTTGAGACTCTTCTACTGGAAGGACATTCTGCCTCTTTTCAATGATATTTAGCCTCTAGATCTTCTCTATCTTCCGGTGGGTTTGAAGCTTTCAGGTGCTGTTGATATGACACAGACACTCTGGAATGGCTGTACTTCAAAGCACCATAGTGCCTTTATGGAGAACCCATTGTTGACAGTTCCTTGAAGCCAAGGTGGATCCTTAAGGCACAATGTGACAACATTAAGCGGAATGCTGGCGAAGCCCAAACTATTCAACACCTTCACATTCAATGCAACGCAAGAATGACTGTGATGGCATTGCTTCACTTAGGAACTTTCCAAGGAATAAAGTTGTGGACCTACATGTTTCAAGGTAGGGAAATCACGTCTTCTGACAGCTGAGGTGGGCAGGGATCTAAAATAAAAAAAGGTTCTAGACACTTGCCAAGTAGGCTCAGTTTAGACTGCCGGTGATGGGTTCTCCCCTCTTTCAGTCTCCTCTGAAATATCTCTTAACAAATACAACAGAATCTTCTTTTGACAAACCACACAAAATGATGAGCTGGTCTTTGCATCACTTTTTACCACCACATAAAAGACAGCTATTACAATTGGCGGAGAAAGCAGATTAGGATTGTATCCCCCATATCTATACTACTATTATAAAGGAAGAACTTTGAACCTTTGAGGCGGGTAAACTCGGGAACCACAGCGCCAATCCACACACCCGATACATCGTTGTAATCGTCAGGGTGTGCAGATGGACATAGGCTATATAAAGGTAAAAAATATACGTTGTTTAAAAAATTTAGCGAAAAAAAAGTAGTCCTGTGGAAGAAGCGCCGGCCGCGACCTGCGTGCTGACGTCAGGAGCGCGGGGAGGAGCGGCGTCCAGGAGCGCGAGGAGGAGCGGCGGACATGGCGCGGGGAGGAGCGGCGGACAAGCGGGAAGGAGCGGCAGACAGGCGGTGAGGAGCGGCGGACAGGCGGGGAGGAGCTATGAGGAGCGGTGAACTGAGGAGCGCGGGGGAGGAGCGGCGGCTGAGGTAAGGCTCCGGGGGACCCACGGACAATGTCGGGGCAGGCAGGGGTCGGGGCAGGCGGGGGACGGGGCAGGCGGGGGACGGGGCGGGCGGGGGCCCTGAACACTCATGGTAGGGGGGCGGGCGGGGGCCCTAAACACTCATTTCCGGACGGGCTGCTATGTTGGCGCGGGCGGGGGTCGGGGAAGCTTGATTTCTCCCGGACAAGGTCGGGGCGGGCTGCTAGTAGGTAAATAAAGTAAAACCCAGAAAAATAAGAAAATGGTGTCTGATGTCCAAAGATTCAAAGGGTACTCAAAAATGAATTAAATGTAGCAAATTTAGAGGCGATTCAAGCTTAAAGGGCAGGCATTTGGACTGGAACCGTTGCTCTACAGATTAACCAACTGTGCACGATGAAACAGTACAGTTCTGGAAATTTGAAAGCCACAAATTCATAATGTTCTCAGTGTGTAGAGCAACGCCTATGGCACAGATTCTTTCTTCCTCAGCTTCCAAATTTAGGGGCTGATTAGGATGGCGGATTTCCCGCATCCTCCGGGCCGGCAGAAGCCACCGCCGGACCGGAGGATGCGGGAAATCCGCCGCGGATGCCTAAAAGACCCACCCCCAAATTAGGATGGCGGTGGGTCTCAAAATCCGTCCGCTGCTTTTCCGCCGCAGTCGCCTTCCGACCGCGGCGGAAAAGCCCTAACATGGCTGGCGGTGTCTGTCAGACACCGCCAGGCATATTAGGATAGCGGAAAATATATGCTTTTCCACGGCGGCTTTTCCGCCGTTGAAAAGCATACGGAGATTGCCTTCGGGGGCCCGTTGCGGGCCCACTTGGTGACGGGGGGTGCACATGGGGGGTACCTATGGTACCCCCCTGCATTTGCGTGGACAAAGCGGCGGGCACCGCGCGGTGCCTGCTGCTTTGTGCACGCAAATGCCGTGCATGATTTTTTTAACATTGCGGCGGGTGCAGCTTGAAGCTGCACCCGCCGCAATGTTAAAGATTGAGGATGTGACCGCCACCCTGGCGGTCACATCCTAATCTGCACGGAGGGACCTCCGCAGCCCCTGCGGACGGTCCCTCCTACTCTATGGTGGCGGACAGACTCAGGTATCTTATGCCTGGCATGATAACCTTTACAACTTTACACCACATTAAGCACAATCTTTGGTTCGGCAGAACAGGCAAAACCCAGTTCAACACTGCTCATCTACACACCCCTACTCCCTCGCCCAAAAAAGGTTTCTATTACTGATTTTCCCTTACAGTTGTCCATTTTTCTGGTTTCCATCACTGAATGTTAAATGGCAAGAGGCCTTTTTGAACTGCGGTTATGTTTTATGAATTACACCACATTACGTTTAAATGCAAGAGGCGCTGCCAATGTAAACTGATGGACACTAACACTAAGGAGCATTGTGTTTAGACTGAAAAGCTATTATCTCACTTTAAATAGACCTTTGGAAGATTTGCAAGACCAAGCTTATCCTGGACCTTTTTCTCTGACTTGCTAAAGATCCATGCTCTCTCTTTCCCACCTACTGGTCATCCATTAGCAGAGCTATAACATTTGTGTTGGGATGAGTTTAAGATCTAACTAAACTGTAAGAGCTTTGGCTATCCAAGCTAAGAGGCCAGGAGCCACTGTACTTTGAGATACAACTCAAAATATTCATTGTGGCACAGAATTGCACACTTCAGTCCCAGTTAGCCTCAAGTGCACGAGAGATGGTGTAGTAAAAGAAATTAACCAAAACGGAACTTGATCTACTGATCACTATCATAATTGAGGCCTGCTGATGGTGGAGGGCCATCTACAAATTATGTAGAGCCAGATCGTAAACAGTTATTGGCCTAATGACCCTGTTAGCCTATACATTTCCTTGGCTACTGGCTTACCACCAATGGGTATCTAAGGTACAGAAGCACCTATATAGGCCTTATTAAGGCTGGATCCATTGCAATTTCAAGCATCAGACTGGATACTTTGTCCTGAAAAAACTGGTCTCACCAGGGCACTGGTAAAATAAGTGAAAAGGTCTGGACACCCTACCCCGAGGATCCTGGCCTCAATTGCTATAGGAACATATTTAGAATTCCCAGTATCCTTGGTGTTGCCCAGTGATGACATTTTAAAAAGTACACTTTGAAGCTACAGAAGACCTGTCTCTCCTGGCACGTTTTGTGGGCGAGGCTCTCGGATCTGGAATGCACTTGCAGTCAGAGGCTTCCTGGTGGTCTTTCCTATCTGCTATCTAATAAGAATTATGATCTGACAGGCCTGCATTGTTCTGAGGTAAAATTATGCTGCAGGGATTTATCCAAAGGACGCAACAAATTAATGTAAGGCATGGTTAAAGTTGATCATGTGAGAGTCGTTTCTTAAAATACTTATCGTCTGAATGTGGTCTTTTTTTATAGAATGTTTTCTTTTGATAACAAATGAAATACAAATTCGGCAAGAAACAGTCCTTTACAACAGCAAGAAAATGTCTTATTGAGGAAGACTGAGGACTCGATGGAGTGTGGAAAAAATTAAAGGAATGCATGTGCATGCATAATGTAACAAAAAACACTTGAGAAACAAACTGATTCAATAACATTTGAAATGACTTTCCCTTGCACATGCACCCTACTGGGCCGATTGAATTTGGATTTTGCAACAGTATTGAATTATGGGGCTGGATGTCACTTTACCTTTTTATTCTCTCATCCCAATGAATTGTATGTTGTTATATTGTATACTTCTATGGTCCTAAAAGACTGAATAAAGTTATTCTGACTGACTGACTGAGGAAAGGGGAAACTGCAGACAAAAGTGCATCTTAATAAAAGTATTTTTTTTATGGCAGAGGAGAGTGATGTTAAAAATAAATAAATAAATATATATATATGTATATATATATATATATATTTTTTTTTTCACGCTCCAAGGTTGTCCACCATGTGAGTAGCACGCGAGCAGCAGCTTTATTTATGTGTAGGTGAGGACGGGGATCCGCTTGTAGACGCCGCTCCGTAATGGATCTGCCCGACGCGTTTCGAAGCCCCATCTTCTTCAGGGGCTTTAACGGAAGCGGTGTGCGCACCCGCTACACTTCTCCAATTATATAACTCGCCCGTCGATGGGAGGCTCCAGTGAGACTTCTGGGAAGTGTAGTACGGAAAGCACACAATCAAGTCCTGTATGGACTCCACAAGTGGGCCCGTCCTCAATTCCATGTACGGCTGCTACTTCACTGCCGTGACCCCCACGTTATATACAAAAATAGCAAACAAATAAATCAACCTCTATGTTGTAGGGCAAGATGTGAGTGAGATGACACATAGAATGTTTATTGCAGAGCTCTGTGTATAACCGGCGGGTCAAGGTTCCACGGCTTATGAGATAGTTTTTACATTTTTTTATTTGATTTTAAGGAAATGACGTGATACAACAATACAACACAAACAGATACCACACATTGTTTACATGCAGGATGAAGTGCTGCAAGTGCACAGCCTTTGAGTAATTGCGCTTTTTGTGGGCCTGGTGGTCATTGATGACCCCCTCCAGTAATATTGCAAGGGTCTCCCTCCTCTTCACTGGCAGGGAGGGAAACCGTCCTTGGCCCCACGCATTTCCCTGGACCTCCCCACCCACCAGAGATTTAGCGTCTGGAGCTATTGATCGCCTCCTGCTCTATCCGGCTTTGTCTCATCACTGTGCCGTCAAGCGGAGAGTGTTGGCAGGTAAAGGATGAGATGGGGCAATATATCACATGGCCAAGTTGTCTATGTTGCCCCCCCCCCCCCAAAGTAATATTGGTAATATTGCAAGGATCTCCCTCTTCTTTGCTGGCATGGAGGGATACTCAGTCCTTGGCCCCAAGCATTTCTCCGGAGCCCCGCCCTAGGATTTAGCATTCAGAGCCATTGCTCTCCCTCCCCCCCGCTACATCTGGCTGTATCATCACTGTGCCTTCATGCGGGGTGCGCTACCAGGTAATGGATAAGAGGGGACAATATATCACAGGGCCTGCAAGCCTCCGGCAAAAACAGCCAATACCTTGTCAGCTGCTCCTGGCAGTGCACCGCGCCAGCAAGCCAGCCAGCTATCGAGGGTAAAGCGGGTCTTACCCCAGTGTCACACTAGTCAGTGTTTCTTCAAAAGTCGCATCATAACAAGCCTACGCACCCTGGGTGGTATATCGGCTACGTAACGCCCCTTCTTAACAACATCTTGGACGCTGGACATTTCCCTGCTATCTGGAAAAAATCCCTGGTCGGGGCTATTTTATAGAAACTGTCTCACGATCCTATGGAGGTTAGCAATTACTGGCCCATCTCCGATCTACCGTTTCCATCTAAAATTCTTTAAAAAGCTCTTAACGAAGAATTGCTCTCCTTCCTGGAGTCTAATGGCAAACTAGACCCTGTGCAACACGGATTCTGGACCTTA
Source organism: Lissotriton helveticus (assembly GCF_964261635.1). Classification (NCBI taxonomy): domain Eukaryota; kingdom Metazoa; phylum Chordata; class Amphibia; order Caudata; family Salamandridae; genus Lissotriton; species Lissotriton helveticus. The sequence continues at coordinate 559,654,452 of NC_136073.1, forward strand.
CGTAGCACAGAGTTTGCCCCGGTCACTGCCACTGAGGAGATACGTGTTCAACTGGACAGGGAGGGAAAGCTATATTGATTCTGCTTGACCTCTCAGCCGCGTTCAACACGGTTAATCACAAAATACTTATTCATTGCCTGTCCTAATAGGGATTACAGGCAAAGCCTCCAATATTCTCAGATCCTATCTAACTGACAGAGAACAAACTATAGTGATGGGAGAACACAAATCTCATCCCCACGCCCTGCCGTGTGGGGTGCCCCAGGGATCCTCACTATCTCCAACATTGTTTAATGTCTATGTCACCCCACTGGTCAAACTCTTAGGCTTTCTCCACTTCACAGCCATTTGTTATGCTGACGACACTCAAATAGTGGTGTCTCTATCTTTAGGAGGTTGTGGCAACTAAATTTAACAGTTGTATGGTTCACATTATTAGGTGGATGTGAGATAACTGCTTAAAGCTCAATACTGACAAAAATGAAGTGGTTTTGTTTGGTAGGATATCTCCTTTTGGAACTCCTCATGGCGGCCGGAAGCAGCTGGGCCCTGCCCGCTGCCAGTAAAAAAGGTAAAAAACCTTGGCGTTATGATAGATGACCACCTATCACTATCTCACCAGGTCAACATCATCACCTCATCGTGCTTCTTTATGCTGAAGATTCTATGAAAAAGTTTACCTTTCATTCCTATGGATCTTAGGAAAACAGTTATTGTTGCTCTGGTGCTATCAGAAATCGATTATTGTAACACTCTCTACTAAGGGGCAAACAAGAGAACCATACGCAAGCTGCAAACACTACAAAACACAGCTGCACAACTGCTGCTTAAGATTCCTAAATTCAGTCCTAAAACCCAAAGCATTCAAGACCTGCACTGGCCCCCAGTCCAGGCAAGGATCCAATTTAAATCAATGTGCATTGTGCATAAGACGTTGAACAAGGCTGGGCCCGCCTATCTTAGTAAGCATATTAGACGCCACATCAAAACCTCAGGTCATCATAAGCCTCTCTACTCGTGGTTCCCAGGGTAAGGACTGTAAAATGGGGTGGCAGAAGCTTTTTCCATTTGGCCCCCAAACTATGGAACACGCGGCCCATCAGCCTTTGAAATCAAACCAACAGACAATCATTCAGGAAATCGTTAAAAACATGGCATTTTGCGCCGAAACCATAATCGTTTATTATTCCCCACTTGTATAGATCAATGACGGCTAGCGCTAAGTCGCCTCAGCATACACGCGCTTTATAAAACATTTCATTTCAAAACCACATAAGAGGTGACGGGTAGTGTGTCAGTTATGTCTTCAATTACCTTACAGACACTATCCCTGTAGTCCTTGATTAAGGGGGTGGGGGGAGATGGCGGCACAGCCATGCCACATCTAGGAAGCCGGCATCGGCCATGCCACACCTTGTTCATTGACTGTCTCTAAGGTGCTTCTTTCTTTGTATGCAATTAAAGGTATGAACGATATAGCCTGTGCAAGTATTTAACATGGTTAAAGCGTAGCCTATAATTCGGGGATAACGCACAATATTGCCATTGTAGGGCCGTTAAGTCTGCGTCTATGTCCTGCTGCAACTCCGCACTGCCTGCATTGCAGTGTATTTCTAAGCACATACTTAATGTAGTAAAACCAATAATACACTCTAGGCTTATGGGTGCTTTTAATTAGTATAGTACCTACACGTATAGAGTAGTAATTTGTAGATCACATCGAAACTGTACAAATGTCACACATTTCAACAAGCACACAAATCAACAAATGTGCGCTGTGACCCACTTCGCCTTTGGACTAATTTAGTCAGTGGCAGCCTGGATTCTGCACCATTTTCGCGCAGGATATATTCAATACTAAGAACACGTGTCCCCTATTAACTGACCAACAGGGTCGAAGAACAAATCAATTGCTCACTGTGACACCATTCGTTAGCAAGTACAGCCTAGTGAGTACATTTTATCTATCACAATTTGTGTATCTCTGGAACTCCTACACATCCAGGTTCCTTCACCCAATCAAGACCTCATGACTACCCTTTGAGCAGGTGTCCCTGTTAGCTCAATGTCCTGAAGAAAACTCGACATTGCTAAAGGGTTTGAAATGCCGTTGACACCAAAGCACACTAAGTATTGCTGGCTTACAAGTTTTTGCCATTTTTATTGATCCACATATGTGCGCATTTATAAACATATTTATTGAAAGTTATAGCCTGAATATAACATTTTCACCTGTTTCCTTCTATCTGTTCTGGCACCTTGGGACACAGCGCACATTTGTTGATTTGTCTGCTTATTGAACCTTGTATGTTACATTTGTAGAATTTGTATGTGGTCAACAAATTACTACACTATATGTGTAGTTAATTTACTTTTCTGGTTTACTTTAAAGCACCAAGAAGGCTAGAGTGTATTAGGGGTTTTCCTATCTTAATTGAATATATTTGATTGCTCATCTAGAAAGTTTCAATGAATGAATTCCAGGCGAACCATTGTTTGGAGTATATATATTGTTTTTGATGGGCAGCAGGAAGGCCTTGACAGTCAACCAGAAGGCCCACTAACTCAAGGACATTGATGTGGTGCCTCTGCTCCATTTGGAATGTATGACGTTACAATGCATACTTTTACAACGCCTACCTTTACAACGCAACATCCATTACAAAGCATTCCATTACAACGCATGCATTTACAACGAATTTTTTAAAACTACCTTTACAACGCATTCCATTACATCGCATACTACCTTTACAACGCCTACCATTTCAACGCATGACATTACTTTGCATGTAAGGTAAGTATTGGATAGTGTAAGGGTAATAATTACTATTCTAACTCCAGGGGGTGCAACAGTAGGGTAAGTATTGGATAGTGTAGGGGTAAAAATTACTATTCCAACTCCAGGGGGTGCAACAGTAGGGTAAGTGTTGGATAGTGTAGGGGTACTATATGTTGTAATGCTATGCGTTGTAATGCTATGCGTTGTAATGACTGCGTTGTAATGACATGCGTTGTAGTGGTGTGCGTTGTAGTGTCATGCGTTGTAATGACTGCGTTGTAAATGCATGCGTTGTAATGGATGTTGCGTTGTAAAAGTTTTGTTGTAATGGTAGTGCATTGTAAAAGTTGCGTTGTAAAGGTTGTTAACCCTCCATTTGAGACAAGAGGCCTCTGACCTTCAATTCACCCAGTTACCCATTCCAGTATTAAGTCATGCAAGAGGAACGGCCTGCCGCAAATCATGTTGACACCCTTCGGCAACCCCTAAAGATCCCAGGCCACCTCTTAGAAAAATAGACAGTTTCCGAGAGATATCCCCAATGCATTACTCATTGGAGGAGCAGGTTCCACTGTGGAGCCTGCACAAGCCACCAGAACGATGTACAAAGCCAGAAATCCAAAAAGACACAGAACACCCGACCCCTCACCCCCAACCCCCATTGTCAGTTCCCTTGCTTTTTGAATCTTCCTCTGACCAGGATTACGAGACTGACCCTGCATCTGAGGTAGAGGAGGAAGTGCAAGATTCTGGCAGTGAATCTTCTACCTGAGAGGAATCACCTGATGATAAAGCTACTTTCAGTGTGATGAAGTGCCTGTTTTAGAGGAGAACACTAATGTGCTGATAGTGCAGCAAGAGGCATATGGATTGCAGCCTGGGGCTGAAAGGCTTCCCATTGGAAGTGCTGGACTCTGGGATGACCAAAACATGGTGCAGCCGGTGTTACCTGCCTTTAGAGGTGTTGCAGGGTGTTGAAACTTTTTGCCTATACATTTTTTTCAGTTGTTTATGGACAATCTATTTTTGGATGAGATTGTTGAGCAGACAAATATGTAAGCTGAACAGTATTTGAGGGACATCAGTGCTAGACTTAATCTCTGCTCTAGAGCTACCCGGTGGACTCCCACAAATCTGGATGAGATGAAGTTTTGGGGCTTTACTTTTTGGATGGGCTTGATAAGGAAGCTGTCCCTGTCTTCCGATTGGTCTACCAGTCCCTAATGGCAATGGCCCTGTTTCCTGCAATTACGAGACGTGAACAGTATTTGCTTTTGCTTCGGATGCTGCATTTTGTTGATAATGCTTTAGCGTTGCCACAAGAGCACCCTGATAGTAACCATCTTTTTAAAATTCGGCCTGTCCTTGATCACTGTGAAGCGGCATCATCCCGTACCGCCCGTGGGCCGCGTCTCCTCAGACATTCACGCGGCAGGGAAAGCGATCCCGATGCGTCCCTAGCAACAGCCTTGCCAACCAGAAACCCACCCCTCTGTCCTCTGTTCCAAGAGCCAATCAGGAGAAACCTTATCCCGGAAACACATCAGCCCGACCCCGGAAGTACCTCCCCCAATCAGGATCCGGACACTGGAAAAGCCGGAAGCAGGAACTACACAGTCGTCGGATCAAGCTCGTGGCAGGAGACCCAGACCGGAGTGGTGACGGAGAAGGCGACAGAGGAAGAAGACGAATGGAGCGAGGACTGGTGGAGTCCGCAGGAGGTGGCTGGGGAGCGGCCGCAACTCAACCAGGAGAGTTGCGGCGGAGCGCGTGAGTAACCCAGAACCGCCCCTGTAGCACATTAGGTGCAGTGTAGATAATTACCCCTTTGTATAAAGTCACCCGAGAGTCACGTTTTTGCCTAGTGCACTGTAATTATTTGTATAGCACGACATAGCCCTGTACAGCACTGTAACTGGAGTCTTTTCCCCTTTCACGTCCCCTCTCACCGTTCACGTTCTACTTCTCTACCTCCGTCCTATATCGATTCCTGACCCGACCCTTCCTTCTCCCTCCTCACGGTCACTTCTTCCCTCTAACTGGTTCCCGGGTGTTGGTGAGCGGTTCAAACCTAACAAGTCCGGTGGGACTAACGGCTCCTTTTCTTTTGTTTCTTTCTCCCGGAACCTCCGAGGTCCAACCCAGACCCGACCCCGGACGGAACAACACGTCACGTGACCCGGACCAGACCACGACCATCATCGAGTGGAACTGTTTCTTGTTTTCTATTTTTCAAAACCCTTACGTACTCTGTCTGTCCAGTGGCAAGAATAAACAAACATTGCCCACTATATACGGCCTCCGCGCTTGTTATTCCGGCCCGCCAGTCCCACACGTTCACAATCACTTTGTAGATTGATTGTCAGAGATCTGTGCTCCAGGGAAAGAAATAGCGGTTGATGAGTCATTGGTCCTGTTCAAGGGCGTTTGGTTTTTAGGCAGAAGATTCCTAGCAAGAGGGCACGTTATGGAATTAAGATGTATATGTTGTCTGAGAGTAGTTCAGGATATGTCTATATTTCTGGGTGTCCACTGGTAGGGATTCACTATTGAGCCCCCTGGTTGTCCGTCCTCTTTCGAAGTTAGTTAAAAAATATTGTGTAGGAACTTGGTAGAAGACCTTTTAACACCTAGATAATCTCTACACTGGTGTGCAATTGTTTAAGGAATTGTCAAAGTTGATACTTGCTTGTGGCACAATCCGCTCTAACCGTAAACATTATGCAAAGGAGCTTGATTGTAAAAAAAAACAAAAAAAAACTTGAGGGGACAGTGCAGTGTCTTGTGTAGTGATAAACTGCTAGTCGTGAAATTTGCAGACAGGCAGGATGTCTACATGCAGACTACCATCCATGATGAAAGTTCTTCACCTGTGACTGTTTGGGCTCAGGTTGCTGAAGAGTGCAAACCTGGGTACCTTTTAGACTACAATAAGCACATGGATGGTGTAGCTAGAGAATATCAGAAATTGGAACCTCACACTGCTGTTTGTAAGGCTTACATTGGGAAGGAAAAGTCTGCTATCCATCTCTTCCACTTAGCAACCATTAATGCTTTTGTTGTGTTCAAGGATTGCTCTCCAGAGTCAAAGATGACTGTTCAGTCTAAGGAGTCTGTGATAGGCAGACTTGTTGCAGTGGAACAGGCAAGAGTTTCTAGAGTTGGAGTGGTGGAGGATGTGGCTAGACTGAAAGATTGTATAAACAACAAGGTACTGCGCTGTTCCTAATGGAAGTGAGTGTATGGGTCACACAGGTGTTTGGATGTAGTAGGGTCTCGGTGGAGTCCTACAGTTGGGCATCCTTTTAGTTGGATATAATGTCCTCACACACCCTTGCAGGTGTCATGCTTGATCATTGGCAATGCTCCTCGTTCGGTCGGCGGTGCAATACCCAACGGGCAACACCTCAAAGAGGGGCTCTTTGGCGGAGATCTTCAATCCAACAGCCGTTTGGGTGAAGTGCGGGTGTGGGGCCAGGATGATGTAGACGTACTAGTGAACTAACATCCCATAATACAGACTTATACATCCTTACGTGGCATTGATGCACCTATTGTCATCATAAGGGAACGTTCTCCCTTTAACCACTATGACATGGCCGCCTTCTTCCCCGCGCACACCACGTGATGCGCGGTCTGTCCATTGACACTACGATACCTCCCACCTAGTCAGCTGACTCCTTAGACTTAATAAAATAGATGGCCGCCGGGCAGCGGATCACCACCCGGACCGGTGGAAGAGGGGTAGGTCGTAACGAGAGGACACAGGATTACACAAGTAAGTGCACGTCATGGGACAGGCGCTCTTGAGACTACGGGCGTAACCCTAGCTGTTTCCCTGCCTGCCACATAGCTTTGAGAGGAGAGAGAGAGGGGGATGGATGAAGTAAGCCTGGACCGTTACCACTGCCAGCCCCACCCGGTCCTTCCTACACTTAGTAAAATGGCCAGGGTGGTTCCCTGGTAGTTATCGACTGCCCAGTTCCCATAATCAGAGTCAGGGAATTGTTTAGAAGGTCACTCAGATTTTTGCAACACGCAATGGCAGAAGCACAGCCTTAGGTCAAAATACCCGTAATATCCCAGGGCATGCTAGCCAGCTCCGACACACCACGCGGTAATTATTGCCAGAGGCCAGCTCATTTTAGGTTCCCTGTTAGTTCACAAACGGCCAGATTCACGAAACCAGAATCTGGGTATTGTTTAGAAGGGGACTCTAATTTTTGAAACACGTAATGCGTAGCAGCTTAGCCCATGGTCTAAATACCCATACCATCACAGGGCACGCTAGCCAGCTCCAACACACCACGCGCTATCTAGTGCCAGAGGCCAGCTCATTTTAAGTCCCGCTGACAGGCTTGAGCTACACCAACCGGCAGCTTAACTTGAGAGATCCCACTTAATCGAGCGCTAATTAGACATTAGGCCACGCTACCTCCCGTGGCCACTGGTTAGGGGACGTTACCAACACTCAGTCCATGCGAGATTGAAGTTCCTGGGGATGCAGTGGTTCCCCGGCAGCCTGGTTCATAGCGGGGGTACTACATTTGCTGCCCCACATGAGTCAGTCATTTTGAATCATTTCCCGGGCGTGCACTCCCTGTTGACCAACTCACAACCGGGCTCAGAAGTGGCTCCCCGGCTGCTTGATACACAGCGAGGTCATTACAATTTACTGACCCACATGAGTCGGGATTCCCGTGCATGCACTCTATGTTGGCCAATATACAATCGGGTTAGTGATGTTGGCCCAAATCGTCTCGCCATCTTTGCCCAGCCTACATTCCCAGCAGGGCTGCATGATCATAAGGAGGGACAGAAGGCCCATAGTTCAACATTTCTACTGTCACTTTCTTGTTATATCCAGCCTTAAACTACAGAGGTCGATACCTGATGTACTACCAGCCGGGTACTGTTGTTGTGCTTATTCCTGACCAATTAGGTGAGTGAGGTTTTCCCTAAAATCCTATGAGAATGCTGCTGTTCATGCATTTTAAACTGTATATTTCCACAAGGGCATGCTCACCACCGTGCTCACTGAGGATCATACTTCTTAATGTTTTTAACTCACATGCTAGCTGCACCTTCACTAGCATGTTACACTGAGTGTACGAGGTCACTTATGATTGTTTTTGTTTTTGAAACCTGTTGTGATTTGCTTCCTTTGTCTCCCAACATAGGCAGATACAGCGCAATACAGGTACCACTTTGTTTTCACTTTACAGTTAGTCATGCATACCTAACTTAGGAGAACATTTAGTGTAGAAAGTTTCCCCACAAAGATTAACTTCTGACATAGGTCCTGATGAATCACTAGTCATTGTACGTTTGCGAGAAACATGTCGACTAATTCCTGCACACACTAGTCGACTCTCGAATAAGGGAATATAATATTCCATAGAGTACAGGCTAGTATTTTCTTTTAATTGAAGCAGGGGACCCCCAGAATAAACTTGATCCTGGTACTCCTAGCCTCATTTTAATTCACTAGTACGTCTACACCATCCTGGCCCCACACCCGCACTTCACCCAAACGGCTGTTGGATTGAAGATCTCCGCCAAAGAGCCCCTCTTTGAGGTGTCGCCCGTTGGGTATTGCACCGCTGACCCAACGAGGAGCATTGCCAATGATGAAGCATGACACCTGCAAGGGTGTGTGAGGACGTTATATCCAACTAAATGGATGCCCAACTGTAGGACTCCACGAGACCCTACTACATCCAAACACCTGTGTGACCCATACACTCACTTCCGTTAGGAACAGCGCAGTACCTTGTTGTTTATACTGTCTCCTTGGGCGAATACTGCAGCTGGACCTTCCACTCCACACGAGTGGTGAATTTGCCTTTTCCCATTGAAACATTCCCCCATTTGTAGACAATACTAGACTGAAAGATTGCCACTTTCCAGACTACATTTCTCCCATGCTGCAAAAAGAAATCAATTCCTGTAAGGGATGTAGAGTCTGTATGCGAAGAGGCATGCGGAAGGAGAGTTGCATGCAGTGCCCTGATTGTCCTAAGCCTGGGCTGTGTGTGCCCACATGTTTTAGATTGTATCACACACAGTGTGTACTTTAGGAAAGGATGGATGGATGGACAGTAATATTCGTCTTTTTCTGTCTTTCACTGCCAAGGTGTACATTGTCTCTAGGGAAAATCTACCAACTCTAGATATTTTCGTAAACTAAAAACCATGGGGAGTACAGGGCTGTGTGCCTCTTGTGGATCCCAAAAGGTTTTCTTACTCACAATGCCATGCAATCCTCAGCTTTCCCCTCGGTCTCCCGAGTAAACTGATACCTCAATTTTGTGCGTGGGCCAAGGGCCTGAGACTGGGAAGGGCCAAAAAGATGATAGCTCAGCGAGCTCTAAGCACTATATTTTAAATACGTTTTTAGGCTGACTGTGCATTGGACACCACACAAGTGAAGTATAATTTATATCGGGAGACCAAGGGAAATGCTGGGCGGTAGGAAATCTGTGCCGGCGCAGTGATCCCAGGCAGAAATGCAATTTGATTATTTTGTTTAGATAAATTTGAGGTTTGTAGAGAATTCAGGGTAGGAAAACATAGGGGGATCCATGCAAGCCACACCTCCCTGGACTCCCCATGGTGTCTAGTTTTCAGAAATGTCTGGATTTGGTAGGTTTTCCTAGATGGCCATTGAAAAATCAAAAACGCAGGAGCCCCCCTTGAAAAAGTAGGTTGTTTTATGATAGATCATTTTGATGTCTCCACAATACATTTTGGGCCCTTCCCTGTCGCGGGTACTTGGCCCACCCACACAAGTGAGAGCATTTTTATCGGGAAACCTGAGGGAACACTGGGTGATAGGAAATTTGCGTCAGACTGGTGATCCCACAATTTTCCCACACAAAAATGTGAGTAAAGCGATTTTATTAAAGCTAAATTTGAGGTTTGCAAGGAATTCTGGGGAAAAAAACGTTTTTTTTTTTTTTTTTTTTTTTTTTAAATCCTCATATTGCGATTTTTATGTTTTGTTTGGGAATCCTAGGGGTTCAAGCCTCTCAATTGGTGTACCAGCACTGCCCCAAAACGCGAGTATGCTAGGGGAGTTTCCCTACCGATGGTATTGCAGAGGACTCCCCTTTGGAACCAACACATATGTAACTTGTCTGTTTTTTCGTAAGTCGGGGAGAGCTAGCCACCATTGACTACTCGATGAGTATTATACCCATCAACAGATGTTACCATCGCTTAATCATAGGATCATCATTTCATCAATCCATCTCGACCATTAATTAGTGTTAAAGTGATTTTCCCAAATTCCCCAAAAGTTATTTCTTGTCGTATGCTTTTCCCTTCTATCTAGTTTGTTTATTTTTATGACCGAATTCATCCATTCCCCGACCGTTGGAGATACTGGACCAACCCATTTAATACAAATCTCCCTTCTTGCGAGAAGGATCAGCACAAAAACTAGATCTTCTTGCTCTTTTGTTAGCTTGCCCGCTCCCATATTACTATCAATCCCAAAAAGTACAAGAGAGGTACTTACAATTATTTGCTGTTGGAGGACTGTAGTTAAATTCTTACCCACATCGTACCAGAACTCTTCAAGGGATGGGCACTCTTTAAAGATGTGAATATCGTCTGCCTTCTCCTCACCACATTTCGGGCATTTCCTGATTTGGGCTCCCTTGAATTTGGACAGTTTTTTAGGAGTCCAGTAGGCTCTATGAATCGTGAAGATGTGATTCCTTTTTAGGGCCGCTGATTTTAATGTAGCCCAACATTTCTCAATTGATTTCAGCCACACCTCTTCAAGATTTAGAATTTGGAGGTTCTTCCCCCAAATTGGTTCTGCAATCAGGGCATCTTCCTCATTTGATGTTATTAAAGCCCAATACCATCTGGCTATCTCTTTTTCTATGGGGATAACTTTCTGCATTTCTTTCTCCAGTTCTTCGGTATCATTTTCCTGCTTTGTAAGGGTATTTGCCCAACTGGAAAGCTGGTAGTATTTGAATTTGGAGATAGTAAAGTTGGTCTTGATTTGAAGGTCCTCCCATGAAATTAGTGATGTTCCAGTTAGTAACTGGCCCCAGTGCTCGATGTTTGATAATTTTAGCGGATTTGCCAGGCAATCTTTCAGACAGTCTGGGGTGCCTGGGGAGTCCCATATGGGAGCCAGAGGGCTATAGTATGAGATGTTTAGAGACCCTCTGACCTGAGCCCATGTTCTGGCCGCGTCCTTCAGAATCTTCAATTTAACCTTTTTGAAAAATTTTGGGTGGCCAAATTTATACAGGAAGTGGTCGGATTTCATGGTCATTGCTTGAAGATATTCAGGGTAATATTGATAAGCTCTCAACAATGGTCTTATATTTTTAAATGAAAAGGCTCTATAGTATTCCCACAGATCCGGGCTAGCTATACCTCCTTGTTCTTTTCTTCTTCTGATTTTCTTCCACGATATTCTGGTTCCCTTAGATGCCCAGATAAAGCTTGCAATTTCTCCTTGTAATTTTTTCAAAGTATTCTTTTTAAATTCTAAGGGGATTGTGTTGAAAAGGTAGGTATATTTGGGTAAAATAGACATTTTTACAATATTTGATCTCCCTATAAAACTTAATGGGAGGCTGGTCCAGGTCTTTAAAAGTTTTCTTGTTTCCTCTGCCACTCTTTTTAGGTTTATTTGTGGTATTTTTTCCAGATCGTGAACTATTGTAATTCCTAGATATTTAATTTCCTTCTTAGTATCTGGGCTGGGAAGAATTGAGTTCCAAGCCATGATTTCCGTTTTGGAGTGATTAACCAGGTAACCTGAAACTTTCCCAAAATTCTCCAAAGTGATTTTGATTTCGGGTATAGAGGACTGATAATCATTGGTAAAAATCATTAGATCGTCGGCGTATAATGCCACTTTTTTAGACCATTCCTGGTGTTTAAATGGGAGTATTTTTTCATTTCCCCTTAACAGATTTGCCAACGGCTCGATGTATAGGTTAAAAAGTAGGGGCGATAATGGGCAACCTTGCCTGGTGCCTCTTTCAATTTGTATGTTATTGGTTAAACACCCATTCACTAGAATTCTCGATCTCGGGGATCTATAGATTTCTTTTATTATATGCAAAAAGGAGTCTCCCAAGTTATTTCTTCTCATTACTTCAGTCAAAAAAGCCCAGTTCACCCGGTCAAAAGCCTTTGCGGCATCAAAGGTAAGTATTGTGAGAGGATTTTTTTCAGAGATAGCAATGTCGATTGCCCCAATTAACTCATGAGTCAGGTCTTGCAGTTGTCTTCCTCTGATAAAGCCTTTCTGGTCATTATGAATCAGTTTGGTCATCCATTTCCCTAGCCTTTTTGCTATGATTTTTGTGCAGATCTTGTAGTCACAGTTAAGTAGGGATATTGGCCGGTATGATTCACATAGTGTTGGCTTTTTCCCGGGTTTTAGGATTATAGTTATGATGGCATCATTCCACGAGTCTGGGATTTTTTCTTGATGTTTGTACACCTGATTAAATAAATCTGTTATTTGAGGTGATAGCGTTTCTCTAAGTGCCATATATAATTCATTTGGGAGAGCGTCTGGTCCCGCAGCCTTTCCTTTTTTCAGATCCTTTATTGTTTCTTCTACTTCCTCCTTAGAGAATTCTTCATTTAAAATTTTGTTCTCCTCAGTTGTTAGTGAAAGGGTGGGTAGAGTATTTAAGTAGCCTTCTATTTGTTCTTTCGATGGGTTTACATCTTCCGAGTATAACTTGGCAAAGAAGTTTATGAATTCCTGTCTAATTACCGTGTCTTCAAAGGAAGGGGCTAACTGACTGTCTTGTAATATGCTAACTACCTTGTTCCTGGCTAAATCTGATTTTAGTTTCCATGCCAGAAGTTTTCCGCAGCCTTCCCCATATTCGTGGTTTGCTAATTTGCTCGCTTCCCACTTTGTTCTTATTCTATTTTCTAAAATGTCTACGAGACATTCTTTTTGTCTTTTTCTTTCCTTCTCCAGTTCCTCTTTTATGTCTGCCCTATGTTCGACCAGAATTTGTGCATCCTGCATCTTTATGGAGTTTTCTAATCCCCTGATCTTTTGATTTATTGTCTTTGATCTGTATGCACCTTGACTAAGTAATTTTCCTCTTATCACTGCCTTGTATGTATCCCATATGGTTTGTTTTGATGTGCCTACCTTATTATTTTCAAAAAAAAGTTCAGTTTCAATCCTGAGCTCATCTATATATTGTTCTTCAAGTAATATAGCTCGTTCAATTGTCATTCTGTTTTGTGTTTTAACCTCCGTCCTTTGAATCATAAGCTGGACCGCAAAATGATCTGATAAGTGAGCAGGAAGGTGTTCTAACTTTATTACATCTTCTATTAAGCTTCTATCTATTAAGAAGTAATCGATTCTCGATCTATGACCCAGTTTCTTATTATGTAGGGTAAACGGTTGTTTTTTCTCCCCTTTTAACTTCCATATGTCTAGTAAGTTTAAATCTCTTTTGTAAATCCCAAGCCACTCTCTCATATTAGGGAGATTTTTTTGTCTTCCCGGGGGTGATCTATCTACTTTAGGATCTATAATTATATTGAAGTCACCTCCCAAAATTATTGGTGAAGTCACCGACAATAAATGGGTATATAACTTTTGTAATGGACCTGAGTCATCTGTGTTTGGGCCATAGTACCCTGCTATTGTGTAAAAATCGTTTCCAATTCTTATATTGGCTATAGCCCATCTGCCTTTACTGTCCGCTTCGGACGATACTAGCTTGATTTTGAGTGTTTTCTTGAAGATAATTACTATCCCTTTCACATTGCATTCCTGATTTGTGCATACATATATGTCCACCCAGCCAAGATTTTTCATTATCTGACTCCATTCTTCTCTCAAAAGATGAGTTTCCTGTAGTATAATAATCTCATTATCTGATGACTTTAAATACTCCAAAATTCTATTTCTTCTATTTTTCACCCTGAGCCCGTTTACATTCCATGAGAGTATATTAAACTTTCTGGTTATTGATCCCATCAATTATCCAAATTGTATAGTGTATGCTGGTATTCACAGTATTTTTTGCTAGCTGAAACCTTGGATGCCCATTTTCCATGATAGTTTGAGGATTTTTTTTTTTTTGTTTGTTTTTTCCCCTAATTTGCTCCCCACCCGTATTCTGTTTATATTTTTTGATTTTGTTTCATGTGCAACTTGATTACCCTCCCTGGGGAAGCCTCCTTTTTCTTCTTTTTTCAGGGCTACTTTCTTGCCCCTTTTCAGGCTCCTTGACTCTTCTATTCTCTGTTTGCGCCTGTTTTTGGGCCTTCTATTTTAACCCTGAAATGGTCCTTTTATATTTCTAGTGGTTGGTTAGATTTTCAGTTCTTATGGTGTTTCTGGCCATCTCGAGAAACTCTTTGACCTCCTCCGGATCGCGGATGTTTCGCATTTTATTCCTCCACATTATTCTAAGCGATGGGGGGAACTTCATTTGGACCACTGCCCCCAGGGATTTTAATTCTGCCATGAATTGCCCCAACTCCCATTGCCGATCTTGAGATGCTTTAGACATATCTGATCTTATCCTGAAAGACCAATTATCTTTGCTGAAAACTCCCTTTTTTTTTTTTATTTTTTTTTTGAAAACCTTTATTGTGCATGAAAAGGAACAAATACGGGCCCACAACCGTCAGGCCGGCCACGACACTGTGAAGCACAATCGCAAGCAATACAGTTCCTCAGCGGCAACGGATGACATAGCAACAAGTAAGAATCGTTACACTGAATAGAATCAGGTCACCGAGGAAAAGGAGCATTAAAGGTTAATTTTAAGTTCGTTCCCAATCTGAACAAAAATCAGTAAAGAATAAGAGATAAGGGGAACTGAGTCCACACATTAGAATCACAACATAGGCAGGTGGCATCATCATTGAGAACAACAACGGAAAATAAGACCACAGACAGTATGGCGGTGCAAAATAAAACAACAAGATAATGAGCCAGCATTTACGCCCCGCCTACAGCGCCATCCCCACCCCATCAACCCCTACCGCGGACCCAGTACAGAAACAGAGCAAGAAAGCGCAGAAACATAGAAAAATAAGGCCCATAGAAACTAAATGAAAATTAAAACCCTCCCCCCACCCTACACCAATGCGGAGGCTACGGCCTACCCCCCCCCCCGGCAAAGTGTCTGTCGCCCGTTAAAGAACCCGAAATATAGACCAAGAAAAAAGGAAGAAAAAGAAAAGTAAAGAAAAAGGAAAGAAACCCTTCACACTTGAAATATAGGGAGTGAGAAAAGAATAAACCAATCCACAACTCCCAGAAAAAGAGAAGGTGGGGAGGAGCCCACCCAATATCAGATCTCCCGGACTCCCAGCCATACAAAACCGTCACACCGTGCAGAGCAGTAGATGCGGAAGAGATAAGTCCAAAAGAATGGCAGAATCAGTCACACTCAGATCCCCGGCCAGCACAAAGTATGCCCCCCCATCAACAAGAGTAAAGAACCTGACATAGCAATTACAAACTGAAATGGGGAAAATCAGCACATTCAACGCTAAAAACATAATACAATGTCGTGCAAACTGGGTCCCCCAGGGCCAAATCTATATGCTCCCGGTCACCCCGGCCACAAGTAAATCGTCCACCCCGAACACAACAGGACAGCCCTAAGCACACGAGAGAGTGGGGAAAGTCAGTATAGAGAACAGCGACACATAATGAAGAAGCACCCCAGCCCGAATCCCACCCGCCAATCAAGCACATGGCCATAGAAAAAAAGGCCCCCTAGCCCTGGCCCGTCCGCAACCGTATCCCAGAACATGACACCCCCAGAGGGCCCGCCCCCACTGAAAACAAAGAGACCAAATGGCCGCACTCAACATAAAGGAGATGGTCCTAGACAAAATGGACGCCACCGTTCCCAAACAGCGCCATCGAGCAAAAGGAGCTACGCATTCAAAACATCAGTGCGGTGCAAAGTACAATTTATCGATAACATCACAGAATAGGCGCAGTCGGCCAGGATAACCAGGTATTATAGCAACGGTTCCAGGAATGCTGAGGGCGAGGCTGTTAGCCGCCTAGGGCATGAGACATAGTAGTAGGGCCGGGGTAGGAAGATCGCAATCCACAAAACCTCCCTCCCTGAACACCCAATACAGTAGTAAATAGCCACACTAATACAGGCGGAGAAAGTCATCACGCAGTGCGCGCTCAAGGCATGTACAAAACAGTCCCATTCTCGTTCTCGCCAGCCGGGTAGTCGATGGCAAAGAGCAACATGGGAGCGCAAAATGGCCGCAAAGAGTCACCAGGAAATCCGTTGAATGTGGCAGAAAGTTCCACAGAGACACCAGGAGTACACGAGTTTGTAAGCAGTAAAGTCAGGGGGCACAACACACACAGAATTTAGTAATCGCAATCTAAAATGGGGAAAAGCTGCACATGCAACACATTCAGCATAGTAAAACACAGTACAGTCCGGGTCTCCGCCAGCCGGTCAAGCAAAGCCAAGGCGAGGAGCACCGTCAACCCTGGCCAGAACGATGAAACCTCTCCAAGTATGACCATCGCCACGGATACAGTGCAGGCAGAACAAAGGAGCAAGATGGCCACTCTCGACACGGAAAAAATAGAAGAGAGGAAAACGAATGTCCCCAGTCACCAACAAAGTCAGTGGCCAAAATGACGAACCCCCCCTGCCATGCAGGATGACACTCACTCCAACCAAGTAGAAAGGAGGCTCCGGAGGCAAAACCCTCGAAGGGGGCAAACGACTGGGGGGGCGATAAGCGGAGCTCTGATAACCGTTGTTCTGGCAGAGTCACAGGTCCCGGAGCAAGGGGAGACTTTGTAGCAGTACGCACATGCCGCAACATTGTATCCATTGTAGTAATGTCCGTAGGCAGCAGGGAGACAGGCAATCCCAGGCGCTGTATGGAAAACGTAGCCTCCTCGATCCGCCCCCCCAGCTCTTGAGCAGTGCGCCGCCATGTTGCCCATAAGTCTGCAAGGGCAGCCAGGATATCACCATAGGTCAGGTCACTCTGTAGCACCAGCCGATCCGCTCTGCACAGTGACGCATTCGATTCAGACTCCGGCTCAAGTGCAGGCAGGTCCGCAATAACTGGGGATAAGGGAGCAGCCCTCTGTCCATGCTGGAAGGCAGGCGCCATTACCATCTCGTCCGCGAGTCCACACCGGAGGGAGGGGGGGCGGCTGCGTTGTCAAAGAACCATCATTCAAATACAGAAGGGCACGAGGCTATCAGCACTGGGGGCTGTGCACTGCGAGAGCCCCCTCGCCTCCCATGGGTACGGGCAGTCCACAACTGAAAGGACGCCGCAAGATGGAGTCCGCCTAAGTGAGGAGCAGCGTAGAAGCGGAAAGCACAGTACGAAGGGCTCCAGTCTCCCAGGCACACACCCCTGAACCAACGGGAGTCGCACCACAAAGAACAGGATAAACTCCGTCCATTCACCGCAGTCGGCACGCAGTCCCAAACACCGGTACCTCCACAGTCCGTCCCACCGGTCACAAGCAGCAGTGTCCAGCGGCGGCAATCGGCACTGGGTTCATGGGCAGCCCCGGTGATCGGCGAGGTCCACGAGTTTTCATCCAAAACGGCCGGCGGAGATCTCAAATGAACGCGAATGTCATCAGCGCGTTCGTGTCATCATCTTAGCACGGCGTAGGCAAGGATAGATTACAGGATATCAATGTGAAGTCAGGCGGCTTGGGGAGCCGGGCGCTCACACGTCCGTCCCGTCCGCCATCTTGGCTCCTCCCCGAAAACTCCCTTTTTTAATGCTTCACCGAGTATTTTCTCCTTCAACGTGTATGTTTTAAAGTTGATGAGGATTTTTCTAGGCGTTTTCCTTTCCTTTGCTCTTCCAAATGGGTCTCGGTGGACCCTTTGTATGTCTTCTTCTAGAATCTCTAGGCTAGCCCATGGGAAATGTTCTGCAAGGAGAGAGATCACAAATTTTTTAATATCTGTTCCTTCCTGGCTCTCCGGGATATTTAAAATCCTTAGGTTGTTTTTTCTGGCTTGATTTTCCAAAGATTCGAGTTTCTCGCTCATGTTTTTTCCCTCTTGTCTTAAGGTTCTGATCTCCTTTTGATGGCCGTCTACCTTCTTGCTGAGATGTCCCACCTCTTCTTCAAAAAAACTTTGGGGTAATCCACGCAAGCCATGCTTCCCTAGACTCCCCTGGGGGTCTAGTTTCCAGAAATGTCTGGGTTTGGTAGGTTTCCTCAGATGCCCGTTGAGCCCTGGACTAAAAACACAGGTGACTCCCTTGTAAAACCAAGTCTTTTTTATCGATAATTTTGAGGTCTCCACAGTACGTTTTAGGCCATTTTCTATCGTGGGCACTAGGCCTACCCACACAAGTGAAGTACCAATTTTATCGGGGGACTTGGGGGAATTCTGGGTGGGTGGAAGTTTGTGGCTCTCCACAGACTCCAGAACTTCCCATCACAGAAATGTGAGGGACATAATTTGAGGTTTGCAAGGGATTCAGGGTAACAGAACCTTGAGAGTCACACAAGTCACTTCATCCTGGATTCCCCTGGGTGTCTAGTTCTGTACAAGTGTTCTAGGTTTCCCTAGATGTTGGCTGAGATAGGGTCCAAAATCCACAGCTAGGCACATTGCAATAAAAGGGTCAGTTTTCAATGGAAACATGTGATATGTCTATGTTGCATTTTGGGCCGTTTCCTGTTGCGGGCACTAGGCCTACCCACACAAGTGAGGTACCATTTGTATCAGGAGACTTAGGGGAGCACAATACTAGAACACATTTTATTATCAATTTACTTTCTATGCAATTCGGCCTTCCAAATGTAAGGCAGTGGGTAAAAAGGGTAATTTCTAAAAATGCTCTCTAATTCACATGCTGTTATGAGTACCCACAAATTCGGAGATGTGCAAACAGCCACTGCTTCTAAACTCCATATGTTGTTCCCATTTTGGAAATACATAAGTTTCCTTGATACCCATTTTTCACTCTTTATATTTTACTAAACTAATTGCGGTATACCTGGTACACACTGAAAAACCATTGCAAGGTGCAGCCCCTTTACTGGCTCTGGGTACCTCGGGTGAACCTAAAAGTTCTATATATCCCCACAACCAAAAGGGTCCAATGGACGTAATGGATTATTGTTTAAAAAATCTGCAATAATTTGAAGAAAAACAGGTGAAAATGTAGGCACAAATGGCTGTCTTTTTCAACTCAATTTCAATATTTTTTTATTTGAACTGTTACTTTCTATAAGAAAACCTTAAAGGATCTACACAAATGTCCTCTTGTTGCAATCAGAATGGTGTCTACTTTAAAGAAAAGTATAGATTTCCTGGATACATTATTGGTTTCACACCCATCACTAGCACTAACTAGGAAGAGGTTAAAAGCACAAAAAATTGGAAAAATAGGCTATGTCCCACTCAAATGCCAAAACTGTGTGGACAATCCAAAAACCCTGAGTACCTTTAGAATCCCCAGAATGTTGGAAGAAAAGGATGCATATTTTGCATGGATACCTTGTGTGGACAAAAAGTTGTGGGGGCTTAATCGCCAACTAACCTAAATGGCAAAAAAAGGCTTAGCACAGGGAAGGCCTTACAGCAAAAGGGTTAAGAAGACTGATACTTCAGAAAGATAAATATTAGACACTACCCCAAAAGATACACTTTTCGATTTAGGGTGTCCAACACTGCTCCCTCGTAGAATATGAAGTGCACTGGGGTTAGTGTTCATTTTTTGTAGAATATGAAGTAGACCGGGGTTAGTGTTCATTTTTTGTGACTGATATATGACCCCAGTCGATTCAGAATAGACACAGTCAACTGGAAAAGCTATGAGCTTGTTGTGCGATTGAGGCTTTGATCAACCAATCATCTAGATATGGATAAGCAAAGATCTTTGTCTTCCGAGATGTGCCACTACTAACCCCATGCACTTTGAAAAAGTTCTTGGTGCTGAATTGAAGGATCTTCTACTGCTGTTTGTTTCCTACAAAAAATATTGGGAACACATGTCATTTCTTTGCAAAAAGGAAGGTGGAGAAAAATATCCTGTAATCTATGGCACATAGTCAATCTTCTCTATAGAGCTGTGGATAGATTTGATGGAGAGTTTGCATCCTTCCTGTAGCCATCTGTTTGTTGTTTTGAGATCTAGAATTTTGCAGAACTTGTTCTGGTTCCTTTTTTATTCACCAGAAAGTAGTGAAAGGAAAACGTTACTTACCCAGTAAGCATCTGTTCGTGGCATGTAGTGATGTAAATTCACATGGTGTGTCACAATGTACTGTGATGACTGTCTTTTTTAAAGAAGATTTTGAGTGTCAAAGCAGCACTGTACAGCAATCCAAATTTGAAGCATCATTCAATATGCGATCAATGCATACCCATCTGTCTTATCCCACAAATACCCAACCATAGAGCCCCACTCACCTCCCCGAGTAGCATCCAAAAATCATCAGATCAAATACATTTGTCCCACTGTGGGTCTGTGCATGCAGCAGATTAGGATTAAGTGTCAGTTATAGTCTCCTTTGGGGAACTAACACATTGAGGTACACATAGCAAGGGGTAGAATCATAATCACAGGAGGCAGACCAATCAAGGGCTAGGGCTTACTAGATTGCCAGGGGACGCCGCCTACGATGGGGAGTCCAGATCCTTTAAGCTGTCTACTAATGCCTCCCAGGCCACTTCCATGGAAGTGCACCCCTGTAAGGCCTCCAGAAGCAGCACTCTACTTTTGCATCCTGCCATCTCTCCAGTTCCATAAGCCAAGCTGCAGTCCGGGGACACTAGCAGGTTTCCAACTTAAAGTGATTTCCCTCTTTGCCAAGTTAAAAGCCAGGTCCTGGAAACCACTGGTCACTTTGGTTTGGGCAGTGTGGAGGAACCAGCCCAATAAACAGTGTCACAAGGTACAGGGGACCTCTTTTAGTGTAACATCCGCGGTTTTATTTGTAATTTCCTCCCAACAGTGTGCTAGTAACTGGCAATTTCATAGAAAGTGGAAGAAGTTTGCTCTCACCACCCCACATCGCAGACATGCTGCTACGGTTGGGTTGAAATACCTATTTTTTTCTCCGGGGTGAGGTATGCCTTGTGTAGGACACAGAAATTGATTAGTTTATATTGGACATTCCGTGATACCCTGGAGGTCTGCTCCAACAAAGTCGCCCAACTGCCCTTGGGTATGGGTATTCCTAGGTCCTCCTCCCAGCGGGTCCTAGAGATCTAGGGGCTGCATCACATCATCCCTGATCGCCCTATATAGGCAGGTGACTACTTTAAACGTGCCTGAGGGAGTGACTAAGTTATGGCAGCTCTAAGGAAGAACGGGTTTCGATAGGCCACAAGCCAATGCTTCTGAACAGCAGTCGCTCACGCCCTATGTATCAGGAAGAGTCCCTGATGTCATTTAAACTCCAAGTGGAATTCTTCAAAGGGAAGAAGATCACCCTTGCGGAACAAGTCCACCCCCCACCTCGCGCCACTACTGTGGCCTTCCAACCCATTAACCCCAGTCAGTGCTCCCCTGTGTCCCCCCTCCCATGTGCCCTCCCAACCCCTGGCAGCAGCTCTAAAATATCTAAGGGCATGTCCGGTGAGTACGGGATGTGTCCTGTGATGACTGGTCTTGCTGATAATGTGCATGGTCATCGACTCTATTGTAAGATTGCTTTCCCGCATGGCGGGTGAGGATGAAATGTAAAGCGAAGAGTAGTATAGAGAGAGGTCCATGCAGAGAGGAAAGTAAGAAATATTAATTTGACTGCAAGTAACGCAGACGTCCGGGGAGGATGGTGAGCGCATGTGAATTTACAGCACTACATGCCACAAACAGCTGCTTACTGGGTTGTGTAAGTAACATTTTCAGTTTGAGGCATGTGTGGCTGTAGATGCTTATGCTGTTTATTGATTAAAGCAGTCTTCTCAAAATAGCAGTGGACAGCCTCTGGAAGCTGCAGTGGTTTGGAAAAGTTTTTGTTAAACTGCCTGACCAACATTGCCTTGTTGGTGAGCTAGTACATCCACACAATAGTATTTTGTAAAAGTATGTGGTGTGGGAGGAGGAGCCAAGACGTCGTCCAAAATGGCTGCTTAGAAGCCCGGCTCCGCCGGTCGCCCTCTCCCTCCCTACCATCCTGACACTAATCCGGCGTCTGAACCCTACCCCCGCACAGCTAAGGTGAAGCGGAGCCCGACCGCGTAATCCCGAGTTTGTGGTCACCCCAGATGACCGAGAAACGTCGTCGCGAAGTTTGTGGCCTTGGCCAGCGGTAATCCGGGACCTCGAGCTGAGATGAGGCCGGAGAAGAGTTGAACAACAGCGGCCGCGGCCGGGCAGAGAGGGCCGGTGGACCCCGACGGAAGTCACAGCTTGCGCGATTTTGCGGGCGGACACAAGCGGAGTACGATGCGAATGCCCCGAGCCCCGCAGCACGCATTTGGCTGAATTTCACAGCACTGGAGGACGCGGGACCGAACGACACATCGGTCTTCTTTGGTGGGCTGCCCGGGGCGACCCGACCCTCAGTGTGGTCGTCCGCCGGCCGTGGCCAGTGTCAAGCTCTTGATCTTTCTCCCAGCCACGGTGTGTAGGAGATTGGTAACGTTGCAATACGGAGGGTTCTAAATGGCTTCACACCAACCCCAACATAGACTACCAGGTATCAATGGGGCCCCGGATGCCTGATATGATGTCTATCCTCTTGCCTGGGGAGTCCTCAGAGGTGAGGAGCATTGCAACCGCCGATAGCGGAGTAAGGGAGTACACATTAAGAGATGTTCTTTTGGCTATCGATGATTTTTACTCCTCCCTGAGCCGTGGATTGATGGCCCTCCATGTCTCCTTGGCGTCTATTATTCCTGAAGTGGAGCCTGGAGGCGCAGCCGTGAGTACGATGGGTTGGGTGCCCGACCGTGCTCAGTCATTGGTCACCGAGGACTCCCTGGGGCGCAAGGTGCTGGATTTTGGGAATAGTGAGCTTTCCGGTCGGATTTGCACGACTGACACTCATCTTAAACTACAGACTGCTGTATTCGCCACCAAACAGCAACGCCGTGCCCACACGCTATTTGAAAGCGACTACTGCCGAAGCGGTCTTCTCACTGTTTCGCTGTCCCCGCTGAGCACTTGGGTGCCTCTTAAGCAGCAAGTTTAGTCGCCAGGCTCGTCGGCCTGGGGAACTGTTGGGGTGGACAGTTTGCTTACTCCTGCTCGAACTGGTCAAGGATGAGTTTTGCCTGATTGTCTTATTGTGTGGATGATTCCGGTGATGATGTGGAACCTGGCTCGTTATTGTGACTGTGCGGGGTGTGGAATGGACACATGATGATGGCAGCCTCCTTTTAGGGAGCTTCATTCTTTTCTGGGATGTGATGGGGTGGGGGGGGCAGGGGGCAGGTGTGGGGATTCTCCTCCCTTATTTTCGTAAATGGGGTTTCAGTTGTTGGGACGACAGGCATGCCTATAGGGGGGGTGGGCCGTAGCCTTCTGCCGGTATGCAGGGTGGGGGGTGGGGTTTGTTTTTGTTTTTCTTTGTTTCTATGGCTTCTTTTCTTTTTCTTTTTTCTTATATTCTCTCTTTCTGTTTTTTATATACTTTCGCTAAAATGGGGGGTCGAGTCCTGTTCTTTTTGAGATAGAATCCTGTACTGTGCATTCATGCGTTTTTGGATTGCTTGTTGACCTTACCGGTAGGACACCGGGTTAGCGCGTAGATGTTGTATGCCGCATATTCTGATCTATACGCTTTTCTGGCAGCTTGCTAATCACGCTTGTTCTGAATACGAATATCCTGTCGCGCGACGTGCTTCGAATAAGACTTTGCTTGACTGTATGTCATAGGATCCTTTTTCCTATATTATAAAATGGAATACTCTTAAATCCTGTTATTTTGTGGACTAGTCTACGTATAAATCCTACTCCTCTGATTTGCCATGACTCCGACTCGGAGACGCCATGCTGACGTTATTTTTGCTTTTCGAGGTTTTGGACTTTTCTAGCGGCCGGCCCGAGGGGTTGTAGGCCCATGCCTGTGTTGAACTGTAATGTCATATATGAAGTTTCCAAATAAAAAATTTATAAAAAATAAAAAAAAGTATGTGGTGTAGACCATGTAGCTGCTTTAAAAATGCCAGCAATAGGAATATTCCCAAGAAAGTCCATAGAGGCCTAGTGGAAAGGATTCTAGGAGGGCTGGAGTCCTTTCAGTTTTGTCATAGCATATTTGGATGAATTTAATAATCCATTTAGTAATGTAATAATTTTCCTTAAAGATTTTGTTCGTCAATATAATAGATGAGGGTTCATTTAACATCTAATATATAAAGAGGTTGTTCTGCAACTGAGTCATTTTGAGGGGAAAATACAGTAAGTTCAATAGACTGAGGTGAAATTGTGAAGCCACAATTGGGGGAAACTTGGGGTTGGTGCAGAGCACAACCCGGTCTTATGCAGTTGTAAGAAGGTTTCTTCCCAGGTTCATTCTATAAAGCTCACTGACACGACTAAGGAAAGTGATGGCAACCATAAATGTTACCTTCCAGGTTAGAAACTAGAGGGGGCAGAAGTGGAGGGGTTAAATGAGAGGTAAGTCAGGACTTAGTGGTGGCAGCAGCTCCTTTGGGTGATCCACCTTTAACTCTGCCTTTGGAACTGTTCCCGCTGAAGGAGCCTTGAAAATAGCCCCATGGAGAGATGTTTTGGGACTGTATCCGTAGGTATGATGTAGAGGGAAGTGGTTTTGTAATCTCCACGATAGGATGTGCCCCGAAAGGGCTCAAAATGTGAATGGTGTCTGAAGGGCACCCATTGCTTTCACTGTTTCATTGCCTTTTTTTATTTTTTTTCTAGCAAAGTATCTACCTGCAGCCTAAAAAGGTGTTACTCATTGAAAGACAGATCAGGAAGATTTTGTGTACTTCTAGAAACCAGGGACACGAAGTCATGCATGCCTGAGAAGGAAAACACTAGAGTTAACACCCCTAGCAGCAGCATCCCCAGCACCTAGGGCACAGCGTATGGTGGTATTTGATATCTGCTTCCCTCCGAGACTATCTCATAGCCTTTTTTTAAATATTCACCTGGGATATATTAGAGGAGTGCCTCCGTTTTGTCCCAATTGGCCTGGTCATATTGTGAAAGCAGCCCAGTAGAATTGGCAATCTGCCAATGGTTGGATGGTTGCACAGCTATCGTTTTGCCTACGGCATCTATTTTCTTACTCTCCTTCTCTGGTGAAGGGGCATCATCAGTGATCTGAGAGTTTACCCTTTTACGTGCAGTCGCTACAGGTGAAAGCTGGCCCCTGATTTAAAGTGGGTCAGTTGGGGAAGCCTTGTACTTTTTATCTACTCTTGGTGTAACGTCCCTTGCTCGAACTGGGTTCTAGAAGATGTCTGGTATGTAACAGGAGCATGCCTTTAAGCATAGGGAGGTACTGAGCAGACGTTGTGTGGATAAAAGTGGTTCCAAAAGGAAATCATACTCTAAATGCTCAGTTGTTGTGTGGCAATTTAGATTCCCGTATGCTTTTTCCCGATTCATGCCCTTATAGGTACAATTCGCAATGCCCTTATATAGGCATAGGAATCCAGTCCTTATTTAGGCATAGCCCATGCAGCCCAAATACAGGCATGGCTACTTCCATCTCTTCATCTACGTCACAACGATTTCTTGGAAAACCACACTCTTAAACTGAAGGGACTTCCCCTAGCCTGGATATTGATCCTCTGCCGAGAATCCAGCTCCAGTGTTTCTGACTCCCCTTGCGGGGTGTTGGGAAATCGAGTCCGTGAAAGAGATACCAACCTATCTCATTCTAAGGTATGGAGCTGATTAGAACCTAGAGAACCCTTTAGCAATTCTTGGCAAAAACTAAACCTATGCTAAAGACCACACCTACTTCTTCCGTCGTACTAGACCTAGGTTAGGTACATTGAGGTAGGCGTATTTTAGAAGCACCAGTTGAGGATTTTAGCCTGTGTTATTTATGTATGTTTTATTTGTCATAGCACCAGACAATGCTATTACAGTATGATTTTATACTACTGTTTACGTTGTACGCATTATACTTTGCATTCTGTCTAACAATTGTAGCAGTTCGCCTCTCGTGCATGAGAAAGAAGACTGTTCAATAAACCACTTTTATTGAAACGCGTGTTTCTCTATTTCCTCTGCAACTCCGTAGAAACGAAGCTGAGTAAAATAGTTATCTATTGTTTCCACGACTTTGAAGATTCGTTTTATTCTTGGGAAACAAAGATGTCATGTTTATGCTGTTATCACAAACTAATCCCTTCTTGTGTACTCGAGAAAGTTTATAGTGACCTCTGAGCTAGCTTGCACTCACAATTAAGTTTAGTATATTTGATCGAGACATACTGACCTCAGTCCTATGTCATATCTATAGGGTATATTATTCCAATGCGCAGAGCCTATTGAGACTGTAGGAACTACACTACATGGCGCCCAACGTTTGGTAAGGCACTAATTTAACGCTAGATACTAAAGTAACTCAGTCGTGCTTTTCTCAGAGACCCCTTTTTTCCATAATACTCCGTCAGGAGTGTGTAATGGGATTAATATCCGCCACAGCTGAGTCGGACGAAAAATCCTATGTATTAGTTTTTGGTTTGTTCAACGTTGAAGGAAACAGTGTTCCAAAATATTGTGCACATTATCTTTGTTCCCTTGAAACTCGCTCTGCCAATTTTCATTAAACAATGTCGAATAATGGCAACAACACCGAGAACGATGGAGCTGCGGCTGATCCAGCCAACACAGTTTTAAACTATACAGGTTTCCAAGAAACCGACAGGGATGCTATATGCATTCCTATGAATTTAAGGAAAGCCATCACTATAAAACTTATAAAAAATGGCCTAACATCGAGAGGTGGTAGGATAGTTTTTGTGATAGAGGCCCATGAATATCACCAGACAGAGGTATTCTATTTGTGGATAGTCTTCCCCGAAGCAAATCCAGTAACACAGATGTTTCACTTCTAAAAAGAAGATGAACCACCAGAGGAATATATTCCTTTCGAGGATATAGAAATTCCACTAACTTACCAGGAGCATGAGCTCTGGTTTAAAGGCGCCCTAAAACATTGAAATCACATTACCAGGCTCGGTCCACTGGGTAGACCAGGAGCAACCTGGCCGGTCTTAGCCAGCTATAGACCACATTCTGGCATTGAAGAAATGTCAGATGAGGATTTACTAACTCAACTTAAAGAGTTAATCAAAATCTATAGACAATTGGTTCAATATGTTGTGCGAACTCTCACAGTCCAACCTGCAATAATGATTCCTCAACATGCCCCTCACCAGGGGAACACACTAAAAATAACACCACATACTTTACACTCAGTCGTTGGTAAATTACCTGAAAAGCAGGAACAAATTCCATTCTGGATAGCTCAAACAATTACTCAAATCGAAGCAGTATTTCCCAATATTAACCCTCATGAGAAACACAGAATTTTAACAATCTGTTTACCAATGGGGATCACACCACATCTGGAGGACTGCACCACTTGGGGTACAGTCTTTGCTGCAATCTACACTAAAACACACGGTGTTCCGTCCATGGCGGTAATACCGGACGTCCTGAAACAGATTCAAAACGAATACGGGGCAGAGCCTGCCTTAAATCTGGGTATGAAACTACTGACAGATTTCAAACAGATCTCAGCAATAATATTAGCTAATATTAAAGGTGAAGAAGCGTCCGTGGCGATCCGCCAGAAGTTAAGTGAATTTGATGTAACTGAGCAACCACAAGAACTAGCCAGAATAATTGAAAAATCCTATGAATAATTAGGCAGAGACAGTCTGGGTGGGAAACCAGTTAAACCCCAACTGTCTGAAAGTCCTGAAAAGGTCTTTACTAAAAACACTCCTACTCCTTCTAAAAAGAAGTGGGAAAACACTAAACTTCTAAAGAGAAGCATTCTCATTCCAGTGGTAGGTCTCCTCAAAAGGAGCCCTCTGAAAGGAGGTACAAACTCAGGAATAGGGATAATTTGAGAAAACCTGATAGATATCAAGATACTGATACACGTTCCTCTCGTACCTTTCAGACTTCGTCACAGAAATCCGAAAGAAGAGGACGGTCAGAAAACAAGGAGGAATGTGTGAAGTCCAAAGACGATCAACACGTTCAGAAAAACAAGATACCTCAATTCACCAAAAAGAAGGTAGCAGGTCTAAAAATCAGACAGGCAGAGGATCTTGAGGACACAACTCAAGAACGGAGAATGGGCTCAGTCAATGTTGGACAGCGCAGCAGAAGTCACCATAGCTCGCCAGAACCTGAAGGATTATATGGAGACAGTGGACTTGAATGAATACATTCAAGTTGAAACTGCAGATACCAGGGTTAGCTCTCCACATAAGTTATATGAAATAACACTCCGGATGGAGGGAGACATACCAAGAAAGATAAGAGCACTCTTTAGGGAACGACTATCTAAGGGTTATGACATTCTTCTAGCTGAACACTACTGGCCACCAGAATTTGTCAGGGAGTGCCCACATGGCGAAGATATCATTATACCAGCTTTCTACAACCACATTCCAATTCATTTAAAATGTACTTATGCCAGGAAATGGGCAGTTGCCCAGGCCTCTCCATTATACAAAAAACATATAGGATGGGAAGAGGATTCTCTGCACCATAAAATTCAGTTAAAAAAATCAGCCCACGGCACAAAGGCAGTATCCAGTTAAGCAGGAAGCTAAAAAACAGGTCAGGGAGATCTTAGATCAACTTGAATACCAGGGGGTTATTGAAACATGCACCTTGTCAATGAACAATCCTTTGTTTCCTGTCTCCAAACCAGACAATACATATCGTCTAGTTTTGGATTACAGACATTTAAACTCTTGTTGCAAAACATTTGCAGTGCAAAATGCACACAGTACGGCATTAAGGAATAACACTGTGCGTAAAAAATATAAAACAACATTAGATATTTCTAACGGTTTCTTCTGTCAAAACATTGCACCAGAAAGTAGGTATCTGACCGCTTTCTCAATTATGGGGACACAGCGTCACTTCTGTCATCTCCCTCAGGGATTCAAGAATAGTCCAGGATTATTCTCAGCAAGGGTAACAGAGTTACAACAAACTTATGATGACGAGGCATTGTCATATGTCGATGACATCTATCTGACAGACTATGACTTGGATAGGCACTTGAACAGGGTGAACACCATTATACTTGGATTCACCTCTGAGGGTTATAAATTCAATTTAAAAAAATCAAGAATTGCCCATTTCAACGTCCTTTTTCTAGGATACAAACTTTTAAGTGAAGGCAACAGCCTGGCAGCAAACTTTCTAGAGAAATGTGCGCTGCTCCAACCTCCAAAAACTCTGAAAAACTTACACTCGTTCCAGGTTTCCTGAATTTTGGAAGAACTTACATTCAAACTACGCAGAAAGGGATAAACGTATATACGAATTAATCAAACCTGATTTTAAAACAGTAAATTGGACACAAAAACACACAGAAATTTTGCGTTCATTGCAAACAGACATGTTAGCAACCAACCATTTGCAAACACGCGTTAACGTACGCAATTTAGTGATCCGAATCATTCCAGGACAATGCAGTTTCATATACTTAACTTTTAACGAAGGTGAAAAAGTACCAATAGCTTACAAATCACACTTTTACACACAAACAGAAATGAAATTCACTTCAACAGAAAAAATTCTGACAGCTGTTCAGATTGCTGTAGCAAAAGAGAGAGCTCTCACACAGGGTAAATGCATTATGGTTGTTGCACCTGTACCTGCCTTAGAGGCAGTGACAGAAGCGAGCATTCCAAATGCTAAAGCTTTACATCCGAGATGGATACAATGTGTTAATTCTCTTGCTGCAACAGACGTTGAATACGTTTTTGATCCTTATTTGAAAACACAATCATTTCTACAATACGAACAAGAATGCCCTCTGCCTACTGAAATTCTGCCTCTAGAGCAGTGTGAATGTATAATTTATACTGACAGATCAGCTCAACCTACAAGGAGTAAACAAGCCTATAGTGCGGCATGTGCGATCGTTAAAGGTCGCTGGCGCAATGGAAAATTCCGATCAATGGTCACTAAAACGGAATCGCTAGGAGATTGTACAGATCAGCGAGCTGAACTACAAGCATTCAAGATGGCATTAGAGAGTACGGACCGCAAACTCCCCACACTCATAGTGTGCGATTCGTATTATTGTGTTCAATCTTACAATGAATACTTGCAAAACTGGATTCAAAACGGTTACAAAGATGCAAAAGGTGGCACACTCAAGCATAAACTGCTTTGGGAACAAATAGTTCAGTTACGACAAGGACTACAAAAGACTCACGTGATACATACGCTGAGTCATCAACGTGATGGCGTTCAGGTTGTAGGGAATTCATTGGCTGATGAAGCCGTGAAGGCAGCTGTGCAAACGGCTTCCGTAGCTGCAATCACTTGTTCAAAAATGAAAATAGACAGTGAAATAAAGCTGGCTGTCAATGCTTCTAGCAAAGACAGTGTAAAAACATCACCTAAAGGGTTTCAACTCAAATACTCATATATAACTGATGCAAATAGTGT
Organism: Lissotriton helveticus; assembly: GCF_964261635.1. Lineage (NCBI taxonomy): Eukaryota > Metazoa > Chordata > Amphibia > Caudata > Salamandridae > Lissotriton > Lissotriton helveticus. Next base: position 559,684,849 of record NC_136073.1, read on the forward strand.
TCCGTTTGCTCTAATCCCTGGAGTGGGGGATAGGGTAATTCCAAACATGGAACATAGATTAGGACTAATCTTAGCAGCACATGAAGGGCTCGCCTCTGCTCATGCATGTGTTTCCGCCACAGTGTCATTATTAAAACAGAGATACTGGTGGCCGCGCATGAGGAAACAAACCAGAAACTATGTTTTGGAATGTGAAATATGTCAAAAGATGAAAGTCTCTTCTGTGAAACGTCCTGCGCAGACGCCTCTGTTGTTTCCAGATAAACCATTAGCTTGCGTTTATCTGGACCACTGCGGTCCCTTACAGAGGGATGGTAACTATAAATATATCATGGTCGCAGTGGATTCGTGATCAAGGTTCATATGGATGTGGCCTCAGCGCTCGGCTGACACTTGAACTGTTATAAAAGATTTGCGAGTCTTTATCGGCAAATACGCAGTCGGCGCGCTACATTCTGACCAGGGTCCTGCGTTTATCTCTCGGGCTTACAAGGAGGCCATGGCCAAATTGGGTGTTGCATTGCGGTACTCTAGTCCATTCCATCCTGATGGAAATTCAGTGTGGAGAGAAAAAACCGGGACATAAAGCAATCTATAACAGCTAGGGTATTTGGTTCAGGTGACGGGTGGGTCAAACATTTAATAAGTGCCCAACGTAGTCTTAATAACTTGCCAAGAAGTTCTCTAGGGGGTATCACTCCATATGAGGCCCTTTTTGGGACTAGGATGCTGATTGTGGACCTTGATTGTCAGAAATTAGTGGTGGACCAGAAAACTTTTGATATTAAAGATCATTTGGCTGTTTTACAGGACTTAAAAGAAATAAGAACGAACAAAGTAACGTGATCCTGAAAACCACCACCAATGAGGAAAAACCGACCGTCTCAGCAAGGCCTGTCTGGTTTCCTAAGCTTGGGGATCTAGTCAGAGAAAAGATTGAGGACAAGAAGGAATTTGGGCCTTCTTACAGACAACCAGTACCTGTCCTAGCAATTCACGGATCAAGAACAACATTATGCCTCCCCTTGCTGGTAAAAAGGAGAACAGGTTCGTGTCCATCGACCTGGTCAAACCACATCATGTGACCGATAATAAGCAGTAAGCCAAGTGGAGTCCGCAAATGTAGCAGACGCCCTGCTCTAGCTACAATCCAAGAGGTTCAAACTGAGAGACTCATCACCTTTGAAGAATCGGCAGTGCAAAATGAAGGACTAAGCAACAAAGCTATGGAACTTGTACCTCTTGAAACCCAAATAACAGTTCATCAAGAAACACCTGTCCACAATGAAGTAGCGTCTGACTACACATATGTAACAAGTGATCATGAGGTTCCAGCAATTTCAACGAATCCTGATGCAATTCCAACAATTGACAGAACTGCCTCTGGCTATTTCATTAACTTTGATACGTTTTCTGAGGATCCCAGCGAACCTGAAACAACGCCAGCAAAAAGAATTTTGGAAGAACAATCAACAGACCTTTTTCATCCCCTGGAAAAGACTTATCTGGTTTCACCATGGATTGAACTTTGAATTGTGTTGGGTGTGCTTTTTCTTAAACTTTGGCTGACTCTGGTAATAACTTTGGGAATGCTGATAAACGGAAGACATGTCATAATGGACACAGCAAGTAAGAACATCAACTTACTCCTCAAGCCACACAAATCATTCCATTGTGAACAAAGAAACTTGTCATCAGTGAACATCACAGCCGTTCCTATACCTGGGGGTATAGCTCGGGACAGAACTGACTGCCATTTTTGGCCCGTCGGAGCTGTTGAAGATTCCACACTTATTCAAGATTTTATTAAGTGACTTTGTTTCATCTAGAACCTTTTCTGATGATTGGGACTTTGAGACTGTTAATAATATGATGTCAGACCTAGAAATGTCTGCAGTACTTACAAATCATGAATATTTAGAAGGTTCATCAGATTATGAACAAATGTATTGTTATAATCATTATGGTCATCATTTCTTGCACAAATCTGCAATTCCTAGAAATGTATTAATGTATAAGCAATGGGAACATTGTCCTACGCCACCAAAGGGTAGCTCAAAAACATTTGCGAGGAAATTTCCGTACTTTTCAGGGTTCAAAGTATCCAATGCTGAATCATTTTACTTTAAAAATGTAAACAAAACAGGCAAACCAGTATGTTGACAAATACCAAACAGATTTATTCTGCAGCCTTTTATACTCAAATGTCTAAACTAGGTTTCGACTTTTGGAAAGACAACATTGAGACGAAAACGGTCTGTGGCACAAAAGATTGGCAGGTCCAGGGTATAGAAGCTATGTTTAGAGCCTGTATCATCACTGAGAAAATTATGTTTTTGAATGACAATGTCCAACAGACGTCTTGTCTTGGGTTAGCCAAGATAAAAGACCTGAACAATCCGTCCATACCTACACCTGATAGCAGTAACACTCCAGAGGGGGAGGTCGATGTACATACTATTATTTTGCATCACAACAGAACAGATCCAGATTGGAATAAATGGTTAATCTGGCCCACAGAAAAAACAACTGTCAAGATAGGTTCCTGAACAAAACACAGGGTTTCACAATCACTAGGCCAGACCAAAGATATGTTCAAAGACAGCATCCAGGAATAGTAACAACATACAGTGTAGGAAAGCTCTGCCTTGATTGGCTACATAGATCTACACTTAAGGGTGTAAAGCAACACTTATCTTTACTTAAAGATGGCGCTGATCTATGGGAATTCTTGCTAGGACCAAGAACACTGCCTCAAAAACATTTTATATATGCTGGTATCTATGCTGCTTATAATAAAGCATGGAAGATTACGCAAGCAGAGACTGCAGAAAGAATACGAGAAATTGATCGTGTTAATTTAAAGAAAACTCTCTCTGTAGTTGATATTGGGTTAACGACTCTGTCGTCCAGTATATATTCATTGGACAGCATAGCGTCTTCTGCCATAGACATCATGGAACAGGACTTGGTCATGTTGCAACATGGTCAGTCGCAATTACGTTCTATCACGCTATTAGGCTGGACGTTGCAAAACCTTCGTTCAGGCTATGTGCCTTGGTGTTTAATCAATTCTACGTCACTGTTTTCAGAATTCAATCTCACTGATAAACAGATCAAATTGGCACAGAGGGGAGCAGACTATACGGTGCTGAGCATTGAAAAACTATTTACAGTCGCTGAAAAGCCTGCTACTGAATGGATTATACATGGAACAATTACTCTGCCGGTTACAATTTTCCCATTTTCAATATTGCCTAAAACATATACCAGCAGGCACATATGACAGTTTGGGTAAAGAATACATCAAGACATCCTGGGAATTACCGTACACACATAGATGTTGGAGGGGGGGACGTGAAGTGTTTCTTAGCGGTAAAAACGAAAAACTCACTAAGCGGTTCTCTCCTTTGTCAGCGTATAACCTTACACGGGACCTGTGATGGTTCCTCTAACAATTTATCCTGCCACCTACAAGGTTCACCAGCTGCAGTGATTGATCCAATTTTTGGACAACTTTCAAATGGAAGTTACCTCATGTTGAACGATCACAGCTGTTGTGGCATGTTGCCAGGCGTACTATATCTAGTAACTGTGTCAGCTAGGGTCACTTGCTGTATGCAAGTATTGTTTCCAAAAACCAAGACAGACAAGGAGTCGCCTTTATGGCCTTCACTGAACATCTCTTCTATACGAATTGATACTTTAAGCATAATGAAAGCCATTCTTTTGCAAAAAACTGTGCCACTGACCTTGGCCAAAGAGACCTATGATCTGCAAGTCGCACGGACTTCTGCCGAGATACATGCCCTCCTAACTACAAACTGCCCCACACATTTCTCAAAAATGTTAAGTCGTATCTTAAACATCTCTGATACGAGCGGTATTGTACATGTATTTAAGACCGTATTATCTGGACTGTTAGCACCTTTTGAAGCAGTCCTAGGAATATTTCCAAACTTCGTGCACTCTGTTTGGTGGACTGCCTCTCACTTTGGGACTCACTGCAGGGATACAATTGTTGCTGCTAAAGCAGCGATATGGAAAGCCAATTCACCAGCGACACCCAGTTCTCCATGGAGACATCTCTACTGGTGATGAAGTGTCGTGAGCGCATTGTACACATTTTGGGACTACATCGTCTACGAGAATTAAATACCACATGGTATCTGTCATTCAGATCAATTTGGCAAGATTGCATCTTACCTGTTCTACACAGCCTGCTATGCGGAGAAGGATGCGTGTTAGACACATGTCTCACAATCCCATCAGTCATGCCAACGGATGTTGATACTTTGCTTGAACCAGCCCATGCACTGTGTTGTCGCCAGCGGCTACCAATTCTGATGACGGCATTCATTGAGATCTCACAGACGCAAAATGCTGATGCTGAGGTACGAGAGGAAGCAGGCGCGCAGGTACCATCCATTACGAACATTGCTGATGCGACCAATGCTGAAGGCGATGCTACACATCTATGTGCGGTTAATCTTCTAAACGAGGTAATCCAACTTTCATCTACAATGGTAGACAACTTTTTTACAGACTTAGAAGATTTGATGTTTTCTCCAAACACTACCACTGACTTGATTTGGCACACAGTGTTCTGAGAGACTTTGAATTCGACCTTCATTTTTTCAAAACAAGTTTTAACTTTGGGACTCTTTTTTCTATAACAACATTTTTTTTCTTCCAAATTTGTATTTTTCCTTTTTTGGCACAAGTAATCTGCTTATAGTAGAACTATTCATAGAGAACAAGAATCCTTTGAAAAAACTTCCAGAGACAATATTTGACCTTGTCCACATACAAACCGTTTTTATGTAATCTGACATGAAATGGTTTCGGCACCTTTTTCGTCTGTATTTACGAGCCATTTCATAAATGTATATTTTCATTATTCATTCAGATAGCATTTTCAAATGTCAACTATATGCTTAGAATGAAACATTGCTTTGAATGCGTACAGCACCAATGCTCTTTTGTGTACAACCAGTACCGGTGCATTTTTATGCGTTTTGGGTGGGTTATAAACACTTGTGTAGATATATTTTAGATATGTTTTAACATGTTTAGGACTTAGTATTTAGTAGAAGTCGTACATAAGAAAGTGGAGTGGGTGTTGTGTGGTGATTTAGATTCCTGTATGCATTTCCCGATTCATGCCCTTATATAGGTACAATTCACATTGCCCTTATATAGGCATAGAAATCCAGTCCTTATTTAGGCATAGCCCATGCAGTCCAAATACAGGCATGGCTACTTCTATCCCAATTGGGGGTGGGGTCACACACTACTCACACACCAGCGGTATCACCCCTAAGGACTATGGTAAATGTAGTTACATGTTCCGCGATGCATCTTCTGTCGATTCTCCGCTATCTTCGCTGTCTTCGCCATCCCTGGACACGTGTTTCGGGGTATCACCCCTCGTCAGCAGGGATAGGCAGCGTTCTGGGGTTGCCGGTGGCTGCCAAATATCTGGCAGGTTTAGTATCACTCAGGCGCGTAGGTGCGGGGTCCCAGGCTCGTCAGCCAACTGCTCGAGGGAGCTTTAACATTACAATTGGGGGTGGGGTCTCACACTACTCACACACCAGCGGTATCGCCCCTAAGGACTATGGTAAATGTAGTTACGTGTTCCGCGATGCATCTTCTCTCGATTCTCCGCTGTCTTCGCCATCCCTGGACACGTGTTTCGGGGTATCACCCCTCGTCAGCAGGGATAGGCCGTGTTCTGGGGTTGCCGGTGGCTGCCAAATATCTGCCAGGTTTAGTACCACTCAGGCGCGTATGTGCGGGGTCCCAGGCTCGTCAGCCAACTGCTCGAGGGAGCTTTAATATTACAATTGGGGGTGGGGTCCCACACTACTCACACACCAGCGGTATCGCCCCTAAGGACTATGGTAAATGTAGTTACGTGTTCCGCGATGCATCTTCTCTCGATTCTCCGCTATCTTCGCTGTCTTCGCCATCCCTGGACACGTGTTTCGGGGTATTACCCCTCGTCAGCAGGGATAGGCCGTGTTCTGGGGTTGCCGGTGGCTGCCAAATATCTGCCAGGTTTAGTACCACTCAGGCGCGTAGGTGCAGGGTCCCAGGCTCGTCAGCCAACTGCTCGAGGGAGCTTTAACATTAAAATTGGGGGTGGGGTCGTACACTACTCACACACCAGCGGTATCGCCCCTAAGGACTATGGTAAATGTAGTTACGTGTTCCGCGATGCATCTTCTCTCGATTCTCCGCTATCTTCGCTGTCTTCGCCATCCCTGGACACAAGTTTCGGGGTATCACCCCTCGTGAGCAGGGATAGGCCGTGTTCTGGGTTTGCCGGTGGCTGCCAAATATCTGCCAGGTTTAGTACCACTCAGGCGCGTAGGTGCGGGGTCCCAGGCTCGTCAGCCAACTGCTCGAGGGAGCTTTAACATTACAATTGGGGGTGGGGTCGCACACTACTCGCACACCAGCGGTATCGCCCCTAAGGACTATGGTAAATGTAGTTACGTGTTCCGCGATGCATCTTCTCTCGATTCTCCGCTATCTTCGCTGTCTTCGCAATCCCTGGACACCTGTTTCGGGGTATCACCCCTCGTCAGCAGGGATAGGCCGTGTTCTGAAGTTGCCGGTGGCTGCCAAATATCTGCCAGGTTTAGTACCACTCAGGCGCGTAGGTGCGGGGTCCCAGGCTCGTCAGCCAACTGCTCGAGGGAGCTTTAACATTACAATTGGGGGTGGGGTCGCACACTACTCACACACCAGCGGTATCGCCCCTAAGGACTATGGTAAATGTAGTTACGTGTTCCGCGATGCATCTTCTCTCGATTCTCCGCTATCTTCGCCATCCCTGGACACATGTTTCGGGGTATCACCCCTCGTCAGCAGGGATAGGCCGTGTTCTGGGGTTGCCGGTGGCTGCCAAATATCTGCCAGGTTTAGTACCATTCAGGCGCGTAGGTGCGGGGTCCCAGGCTCGTCAGCCAACTGCTCGAGGGAGCTTTAACATTACAATTGGGGGGTGGGGTCGCACACTACTCACACACCAGCGGTATCGCCCCTAAGGACTATGGTATATGTCGTTACGTGTTCCGCGATGCATCTTCTCTCGATTCTCCGCTATCTTCGCCATCCCTGGACACGTGTTTCGGGGTATCACCCCTCGTCAGCAGGGATAGGCCGTGTTCTGGGGTTGCCGGTGGCTGCCAAATATCTGCCAGGTTTAGTACCACTCAGGCGCGTAGGTGCGGGGTCCCTGGCTCGTCAGCCAACTGCTCGAGGGAGCTTTAACATTACAATTGGGGGTGGGGTCTCACACTACTCACACACCAGCGGTATCGCCCCTAAGGACTATGGTAAATGTAGTTACGTGTTCCGCGATGCATCTTCTCTCGATTCTCCGCTATCTTCTCTGGCTACTTCTATCCGTTCATCTACGTCACAACGATTTCTTGGAAAACCAGACTCTTAAGCTGAAGGGACTTCCCTTCGCCTGGATATTGATTTCTCCAAGAAACTCATTATTATGCATGAACAACTATTCCTTAGGGGTTCATCCATGACGTTCATATACCCAACTTTACGTCAAAGCTGGCATTCCTAAACACCTTCAAGGTATAATATATTTTATTTTTTTATTTATTTCGGCCAAATGGCCATAAAAGACACACATATATACATACATAAAACAAAAAATCGTATCAATATACATGCATCAGTTCATTTAAAACAACAGATTCTAAAATAAAATGCAGAATTAAATTTCACCAATCTCTTTAAGACATCATCCGTTTAGCTGCAAGGTTCAGTCTTTAGAATTGGTCCTAGTTAAAGCATCTGTCCCAATCTTCTTCGGGTGATGTGCACAGAAAAAAGGAACCTACTAATGCTGAATACAATAAACTGAGCAGTATTAGTTTTTAAGATCCTGTATGCTGTTAAACAGGATCTAGTTCCTAGAAGTACACACATGGGTTTAAGCCATCTTTTCCGAGCTTTCAAATATGCTTTACATATAAACAACATGTGGACCTCGTCCTCTTTACACAAAACTGAACACATAGGGCATCTCCCACTTATAATATTCAAACATTCCGGTTTCTTCTTTGACCAGCGCTCTATGTTGGAATTCAACATGAGATTCCCATATCTAAATTTCAGATAGAGAGACTTAGCAACAGGGGGCTCTATTTCATCCAAAAATAATTCAAAACAAGGTTCATCTTTGAAGGTTAAAAAGTTTTGGGTAAGAGTGCCAATTCTACTTTCGTGAGCATGCCTGTTATTCACAAAAGACCAGTAAGCTCTTTTTACTATAAGTTTAGCAAAAGGAGGTAAATTCTCTGGGTTTTCCCAGAACAAATGCAAGCCTAGAATTATGAGCCATTTTTTAATATGCCCGAACCACCGAAGGGAATTAAAAGAGTCTAAGTTCATTACTTCTCGAAGACCATTCCTGTAATCTATCAGTTCCGGTGTGGACCAGATCCTTATCCAGAACATTAACGGTCTTATGGTGGTTAGATGGTCAGTTCGTTTGAAGTTCAAATCGAGTTGAAGGGGAATTAATGGTGTACTAGTTGGGACCCTTACAATTGTTCTCATAAATTTATTATCCAGGCCTTGGAAACTCTCCCTGGCCCACGGTCCCCATATCTCGGCCCCATATAGGGCGGCAGATTGGATTTTGAATTTAAACAGTTCAAGTACAGGTGTTACACTTTTGCTTGTACTAGCATTCAATCTACAGATTATTGGTTTAACATTATGAGCATATGACACCTTGCTTTTCTCGATTTGAGCCTTCCATGTTAACTTAGAGTCAAGTACTATCCCCAAATAGGTGAAGTTCTCCACACTACCTAAAGTTTCCCCGTTCAGGGTCAGGTTCCCTCTGTCCGGCCTGCTAGGATTCAAAGCCATACATTTGGTTTTATCAACATTTATTTCTAGCCCTTTGGTCACACAGTAGCTACTAAAGGAGTTTAAGAGTGCCTGGAGGCCCTTCTTGGTTTGGGATATTAAGATGGTATCATCCGCGAAGAGCAACGCAGGCACCCTCTCTCCATTGAGCTGGGGTGAATCATTGCTACAAGCATTCAGGTATTCAGGAACATCATTAACATAAATAGAAAATAAGGTGGGGGCCAAGACGCATCCCTGTCGGACACCACGCTTAATCGGGAAGTCACGCGTCAGTTCACCATTCGGACCCCATCTGATGTTAGCATGGTTTCTAGCGTGTAGCTCAATTATATGGACCAGAAGGCTCCCTGGCAGACCGGCTTTGTTTAAAGATATCCAAAGCAGGTTGCGTGGAACAAGGTCAAATGCAGCTCTCAGGTCAATGAAAGCTACGTACAAATGACCTTTCCTAATGTGAACGTACTTCCAATATAAACAACATAGTCTAAAGACCTGGTCTATGGTGCTGGTCTTGGACCTAAAGCCTGCCTGAAATTTGGAAAGTATAGCTGACTCCTCCAGCCAATCATTTATCCTAAATAGCAAATGTTTGGCATAGAGTTTTTGTAGGATGTCCATTAAACTAATAGGTCTATAATTTGAGGGGACAGATCTATTCCCCTTTTTGTAAATTGGGACAACTTCTGCTGCTCGCCAACTATCAGGGAATTTGCAACTTTCAGACAGAGCATTAAACAGACGATTAATATAGGGGGCCCAGACATCGGATTCATGTTTATAGAGGTCGCCCGGTATTTTATCTGGGCCGGGTGCTTTGTTATTTTTTAATTCATTAATTGCCCTTTTTGTTTCGTCCAGGGTAAAATCGAGGCATACGGGTAGTGGAAGTGAACATGGAATCTCTTCAGCACCACTATCATATTGTTTATACAAATTAGTAAAATGTGTCACCCATGTCATTTCATCAATGAATGTATCCTTCACAGGTCTTCCTGTATGCCCCCCATTTGCAACCAACCTCCAGAAGACGACATTATCATTTTGTTTTGCAGCAGTCAACATGTCAGCCCAGATCGACTCTTCCCATGTTTTTTTTGAAACTTTTTGAACATGCTTATACTCATCCCTGGCAATTCTAACGTCTTCTTTGGATTTATTTTTGATAGCATTTAAAAGCTTCCTCTTGGCCATTTTACATGGGTGGTCATACCAAATCTTCCCATGACATCCCACTCGTACATTTTGCTGTTTCTTTCTTGGCAATTTGGACATGTGGGTTCTTAGTTCATTAAAGAAAACCTTATGTAGCTCAACAAAGTGGTCACAGCTATCAGTTGACAAGGGTTGGCCTACTAAAGGTGCAAAAATCTTGCTAAAAAGTGTGTAGACTGATGCTAAGGTCTTACCTTCGGTTAGAAGGTGCGACCATTTTAAAGCACGTCTGTTATTATTAATTATATGTGCATATTCGCATAAATCATCAGTGACTATCTCACTCGGTATAGAGGCGGGGGTGTCTCTAATCATGTGCTCGTCAATATAGAGTTCCAGAGGATAATGATCACTCTCGACCCTTGTTGATACTTTGAAATCAATCATAAAATGCCAGATATTTAATGAAACGAGAATAAAATCGAGCCTACTTTTTGATTTCCCAAAAGTTGGTTGTTTGGTTAGGTCTGATGGAAAACGGCCATTACATGCTCTAAGACCGTGGTCGACTGTTAGCCTCAATAGTTGGACCGCCAAAGTGGTACATGGAACATAGTTCGAAGTTTCAAGCTGAGGAATATTATAAGCTTGATCTTCATCTTGGAAAACGTCAGTTATCCCGAGGATTGGTTCGAAGTTACAATTCAGATCACCTCCCAATATCACAGGAACTTCGCCCACCACCCTTTTTAAAAAAGAGTCCAAGATTTCCAAAGTGGGCGAGACCCTGGAGTGCCCTGTAGGTCTATTATAGACATTAACAATGTAATATTCACCCCCTTTTGCAGATGTAATTTTTAAAGCCAGAATATCAGGGGTTCCTGTATCTATGGGTTCAACCTTAATAGCTAGGGTAATTTTGAGCCATATGATCAATCCCCCAGATGGCCTTCCCCTATCAGACTGAATGGCCTCAATGCCAAAGGTTTTATATCCTATCCTGTGTGGAATATCGATTGCCCAGGTTTCTTGTAGTAGGCAGAAGTCACTCGAATCGACATAGTCTGCCCATTCTGGATCTATCAGATTTTGGCCTACCCCTGCAATATTCCATGACAGGAAACACAACTGTGGGGTAGAATTACATTCAGCAATGGGCGACATTGGTACCAACGGGGGAACTACTCTATCTTGGTGTGAGTCATCTGTTTTGTTCTCTTCATCAGTGATCAGAGCCCCAGTTGAAGTGCTAATTTTTCCACCAGTACAATCCTCAACTGTATCGATTCGTACTGAGTTCAAAACTGAATGACTTTCCATATATCCAAGACTATAACCAGACACTACAGAGGGGTTATCAGTGAGCCCAGGGGTCTGGGGTAAGGAAGCCATTGCCACTACATCAATGGTAGGATGCCTTGCAAGTCAGTCTACCTCCTCAAGGCTGCCAAACCTATTCAGGGTAGGAAGGCCATTCCAGCACACAGAGGGATCTTGATAATTGGGGGGATGGGTCCTCCATGCGTGGCGCTGTACCAGGGACCAGTTGTCTTCCCTTAACTTTTTAGGCGGTGGCGGATAGAAAAAAGGTAAAAGCCTGGGTATGACGCGGGAACCTTCGCCAGTGGGGCAAGAGCAAATGTAATGTGCTGTATGTGGGTCCTCAAAGGTCACCACTATGCAATCCCCAACCGCGGTTTTCTTTGTGGGGCCCACCCAGGGGACACGACGCACCATCAGGACTCTGCTCTTCCGACCATTGGGGATTGGATGGTTCGCATTAAACCAGTGCATTGTCTTGTTCTTCAAAGACCAGTGGTTTTCAAAATGGCCATTTTCAATCTGGGGGACGCCCGTCAGAACAACCACATAATCTTTAGCCTCTGGGGGAAGGTCAATATAACCACCTCTAAAATTATTCTTAACAGAGGGGCCCTGATAGTGTTGATGGCGGGATTCACTAGGGGGAGGTCTAGGAGGAGGGCCTGTAGTGGGCTTTAGGGGTGGTTGGGATAGTTGGGGGGAAGGACGAGTAGGGGCCTTAAGTTTAGAGGTAGCAATGATTTGGTTCGCACCCAGAGTTCGTGGCTTAGGAACCGGGCGTTCAGGTGATGGAACAGGGGGAGGAAGATGTAGTACTTGTGGAATTGGATCCTCTACCCCGAAGCCCTGGTTTTCAAGACTTCTCAAGCCAAGAGCGGCCAAAGCAATAATGCTTTTCTCCATCTCCAGCAAGCTGTTTTCGATGCTTGAGAGTCTAAGAGCAAGGGGGGAAAGAAGTTTCTTGAGTGTTTCCCAAACTATACCTATGAATTCCCCATCCTTCCCATCCCGACCCTCAGCATGTGTGCCCCCCTCCTGTACTATAATGGTGGTAGAAAGAGGATCTGTCCCTTCGGAAACCCCCTCTCGAGTTGGCTGTTCCCTAGAGATAATCCTTTCTGTTGTATTGGGTAGTATTACACTGGGCAATTTCGGTTTCTGTACCGTCGCAACTCTTGCCTTCTTGCGGTAGTAAGTGTGCCGGGAAGTCTTTTTCCTTTTGGATGGATTACCCTGTTTTGTATTAATCCTAGATGAATTAAAAATTACTGGGGCGGGGAAGTCAGAACTCTGATCCTGCTTACCGTTGAGTGATTGTAAAATTACCGGGGTAGAAAAGTTAAAACTGACATTCTGCATGGAAGACAACGCAGGCGGAATCGAATCACCTGCGTCAACAACTGACCCGGAGGCTGGGGAGGGGGGTTGTGAAATCGGAGCCTGGTGAACTTCTGCCTGCAAGACTAAGGAACTAGGATTGGCAGGTCGCTCCGGGGTAACAGCAGTAGCTATATGCCCCAGTGAAGATTTTTTTGAAACTGCAATTACCTCCGATAATCTTCTAGCGGCAGCCAATTCTAGGGAGACACGGGTCTGCAGTTTGGAAATTTCCTGGTCAATCGCTAAATTGGTACGAGTGATAAAATCATCCATTGGGCCACTAATTGAAGAGCCTCCTTTAACGGCCTTGCTACGAGTTAACCTAGTACACATAGTTCGGCAGGGACAAGGACCCGGGTAAGGCCTCCTAGGAAATGCTAAAATTACAACATCAAACACATTTAGTTAATAATGAAAACTGGGCGAAAGAGGGTAGGCCAGTCCAGTCCTCTCAGACCTCGAACGGCCTCAAACGGCCCAGTCTTTGCCCAGTCTTCGCCCGGGCTGCGTCCCGCGCTGCGGGATTCAGAGGTTGTAATATAGGGGGCGTGGGGGGCGGGCCAGCAGGGAGAGCGGACCGGAAGCTCTCCGTCGGTCTTGCAGGGACTTCTGGGTATTGAAGTCCCCGCACGCTCGCAGCCCCGCTGTCGCCTCGCGCCCACAGCCGCCTTACCGCCACAAAGAATGCCCCGCTGTGTTGGTGTCCGCAGCTCAGGTCGAAGCGGCACCCGCGGAGCGGGTGCGGCGAGTTGTGGGCTGGTGCGCTGATGTGCTGTTAAAAAATGCCGCTATGCCTCTGAGGTTGGAGCAGGAACCGCCGCTGAATACAACGTGAGTGTCCCACACGTTGGAGGTCAGGGTCGCCTCTTGAAAGCCTCGGGGGGGGGGGGGGGGGGGGGCGGGCCAGCAGGGAGAGCGGACCGGAAGCTCTCCGTCAGTCTTGCAGGGACTTCTGGGTATTGAAGTCCCCGCACGCTCGCAGCCCCGCTGTCGCCTCGCGCCCACAGCCGCCTTACCGCCACAAAGAATGCCCCGCTGTGTTGGTGTCCGCAGCTCAGGTCGAAGCGGCACCCGCGGAGCGGGTGCTGCGAGTTGTGGGCTGGTGCGCTGATGTGCTGTTAAAAAATGCCGCTATGCCTCTGAGGTTGGAGCAGGAACCGCCGCTGAATACAAAGTGAGTGTCCCCAATACAAACCTTCACTTGCTATAGAAAAGCATGGTGTGGTCCGGTGCAGTTCGACTACCTACTTGCACGACGCAGCTCGCTACAGCAAGTGCTGATGGAAGCCAACTCTCCAGCTGACGCACTGATCAGAAGCTGTCCTCCTCTGCCGAGAATCCAGCTCCAGTGTTTCGGACTCCCCTTGCGTGGTGTTGGGAAATCGAGTCTGTGAAAGAGATACCAACCTCTCTTATTCTAAGGTATGGAGCGGATTATAACCTAGAGAAACCTTTGGCAATTATTTGCAAAAACCAAGCCTATACTAAAGACCACACTTACTTCTTCCCTCGTACTAGATCTAGGTTAGGTACATTGGGGTAGGCGTATTTTAGAAGCACCAGTTGAGTATTTTAGCCTGTGTTATTTATGTATGTATTTTTATATGTCATAGCACCAGACAATGCTATTACAGTATTATTTTATACTACTGTTTACGCTGTGCGCATTATACTTTGCATTCTGTCTAACAATTGTAGCAGTTCACCTCTCTTGCATGAGGAAGAAGACTGTTCAATAAACCCCTTTCATTGAAACGCCCGTCTCTCTATTTTCTCTGCAACTCTGTAGAAACTAAGCATACATGATTGACTGAGTAAAATAGTTATCTAATGTTTCCACGACTCTGAATATACGTTTTATTTTTGGGAAACAAAGTTGTCATGTTTATGTGGTTGTCAGAAACTAATCTCTTCTTGTGTACTCGTGAAAGTTTCTAGTGACCTCTGAGCTAGCTGGCACTCACAATTAATTCGATAGAGACATACTGACCTCATACTGACCTCAGTCCTATGTCATATATATAGGGTATATTCCAATGCGCAGAGCCTACTGGCAATATTGGAACTACAGTTCCTACTGCAGATCTACTTTATGGAAGGTAGCAGCCCTACCAATGAGGTCATAGTAGGAAGTGGTATCATCGGGAGGGGAGGGTTTTACAGTGTAGAAGTCAGGATATCTGTCCGCTGGTGGGTCAGTATCATAGGTATCCCAGGGATCATCCTGTGACAGGATGTCAAAGATATCCCTAGGGCCCTGTCTCCCTATGGTTGGGCAACTGAAACAGGAGGGCGTGTGATTATCAGGCCAGTATGGAGATGAATCATAAGGTGTTTTTAAAGGGTATTGATCTCTTACTGTAGTTTTTGAAGAGTGGGCTCCGCAGTCGGTGACCATTGGCCGAACTTGCTGCTGGGCACCGGTGGTTTCTGCTCCGATTCCGATTTTCTCCGTGTCAACTGTTTTGGCACTAATGGTTTTGGCTCCGACATCGATTTGTGTATTGATGCCGAAGTTGTTGCAGGCCTGCTTGATTCCGAGGCAGGAGTGGCCTGTGCCGAAGTGGTTTGCTTTGAACGTTTCTTCAGCATCAAGCTGGGAGGTACGTCCGAAGTTGGTCAATGCCAACTATGGCCCGGAGGCAGTGGTGGCCCAGCAGTCTGTCTCTGGTGGTTTAGAGAAATTGTTAGACCCTTTGAGAAGGGCTGCTCGGTTTGGAGTCAGAGGTGAGGTGAGGGTGGTACAGTACTCACACCTGGGTGTTCTAGTGGAAGATCATGCATTTCCTGATCAGAGCTGGAGCAGTTGTTTGGGCGAAGGGCCCTTCGTCCGTAGCCAATGCTTGAGCATTTTGTTCTCGCTCGATATTCTCTGTGCTGTAAAGGTCCAGTGTGTTGTCTCTGCTCCTCCGAGACATTTCGAGTCGTTGAGCTGGACGGTCGTGATGAGTTTTTTTCGAACGGAAGGAGTGGCAAGCGTCGCAATCAGTCTTGTTGTGCTCGGGTGAAGAGACACAGATTACAAACCTGATGGAGATCGGTCCGAGGGTATTTAGCGTGAAACCAAGGACAGTAGCAGAAAGGCATCAGTTACAACACCTTGTGAACATGGTGGGGGAGATGCGCCTATGGACCAAAGAAGGCCCCGAAGGGAGAAGGCCCATGTGGCCATTGATGGAAAAAAACTCACCTAGCAGATTAAGTAGTCCTCAGTCTGAACGGAGAGGGAATAGGAAAGCTATTGATAACGATACAGATGGAGGTAGGAACTGTGAAAACAGAGAACAGTGCACCACAACGGAGTCACACCGGAGCATGGAGGCACACATCCGAACCAGATGGCAGAAGAAAGCATCTAACAATTGAGAATATGACCTTGCGCATTACCAGCAAGAGGACCAGTCACAAAGCCTCATGACTCGAATGACTTTCTATAAAAATAAATGTTGTAAACTTGCACACACCCAAACCCAACAATAGACGGCAGGATTATGCACAGCACAGCATGTGTATCAACAGCCACATACAGCCTCGAACATACATTTTCAAACCTTTCTGAGGAGGTAGAACTTTGCATGGCCTTATTTTGTGATCCTGCTAAAGTCTGTTCAGATGGTGTTAGTGTAATTTTTTTCTGGTGGTATTGTCAAGTGGGGTGTTATGAACTTGCGAGTAGCCATTTTGCAATAATTTTAGCACCCAATGGTCTTTTGAGATATCATCCCAAGTAGTTCGAAATGCTTCCCCATCTGAGTTGGTAGCAGAAAAGGGAGATTTAAGGAGTCACCGCTTGCCTTCTGCAGAGGTTTTACCTGCAGCTGTCAATATTGAGGTCTGCCATTTCTTCTGTTGCCTGAAAAAGAGAAATTCAATATCCTTTATTGAACTTCTGGTTGGACGCCTGTAGGACAGAGCCAAGATGAGCTTCTTAGTGCTAGGCCATTGCAATGGCCATATGGGGCTAGACCTGAAGCATCGCAGCAGCCCTAATGATTTGAGTGGAGATCATAATGCCCTCCTTTAGTACCAATGAGAGGCAATGGAGACCACTGCCTGCGTGATGCACTGCTTAGGACACCTGGTGTCTTCGATAAAGTTCAACACTTCTTTGATATTTGTGAATCATATATTTATGATTGTTTCATCATTTTTTAGAACAACATCACAGATAAATCAAAATATATATCAGAATTTCGAATTACATTTCATTCGTATTTCAACAAAGCTTAACCATAATAAATTCCATCTACAAGAGATATGCATGTGTCAACATAAATATCCACATTCTAATTGTTAACAACACTCCCAATGCATTTCGGGTTCCTCCGAACCCTTCTTCAGTGGAAATGTGGTATTTCCAAGATAAACAAATATATTCAAATCTTCATGGACTCCTCGTGGACCTTCAACGCAATATTAAAAACCCATAACTAAAAAATGACCAGTATTACTCACAGTCAATGAAATACATGAAAATATGTTAGGAATTGCACTCCAGAGAAAAAAACAAAAGGAAATGTGTAGAGTAAGTGTAGTAAAATTACCTACACCCCGGAGCCTATGTGTTGTTCAGCTGACCAAGAACAAAAAATATTATTGAGACCGGTCTTACCAGGTGCATTTATATCAATAAATATATATCATATATATCGCCATGAAATTCTCACATCTTTCTCAAGACAATTAGTCAAGAAATGTTGCAGCAATCAGAGAAATGCTGCAGCAGATCCCATAGGGACCAGTCTCATCTCCCCCAATAGATTAGCACTGGCGGGTTTTCTTTTACTGTGTTGATATACCACAGACTTTTCTCTCCACAGAGCTTCCTCTCCTTTCAGGAGGAACACTTAAAAAGGATGAGTTGCATGATTCTATCTTGCAGCAAAGACAAAGATTGAATCCGGAGGAGAGGCTGACCGGAGGAACAATGGATCATGCTCTGGAGGGGTGTGTTTCTCCTGTAGTAAATATTATGCAGCCTTCACAGAAGGAGCTAAAAATAGTTTCACTACAGGGTCAAGCGACCTATAATGAGAGGAAGGAGGGGTCTTAAAAATGTTCGAATAGCGACTCTAATCAAGAATCATCAACTCTAATCAAGAATCACAGTAAAGTAGTGATGCAATCAATCAGAGAAATTCTGGATGATTGGGAACCTGCCAAAGTTGGGGAATGTCTTCTGGTTCTTGATCTCAAATAAAAACTTGAAGTCACAGAATATGTTCTTGAGATCTTCTAGAGTGTCTTGAAAGGTGAGAGTGATGTCTATGATGGAGTCTAGATTGGAACATGAGAATGTGGTCTACACCTGTAAGTCTTAGATCTCCTTGGAATACCTGTGTGAACCATAGTGTAAGGACTCAACTGTGGGAGTGTTGCTCGTTTCCCTGCAGCTGGAATGGCCAGTGGAATGACCAGCAAAGCAGGCTTTGGAGAAGACTGAGAAGGCGTGTGGTCTCTTGCAGGCAGGGAATCTGATACTTCAACCACAGGAACAGTGGGTCTGGAAGGGGCGTAGGCAAGAAAATGCTCAGTCTGAAGTCAAATGCAGGGTTCTTGATGTCAGCTTGCAAACTAATTTTGTACACCGGTAAAGAGGCTGATGTAAAAATATGCCTCAACATTGTATGGTGCTTCTACATTGTAGACTTCCTCAATGTCAAAAGTCTATGCTACTTCGACATCGAATGCCTCCCTGATGGTAATCAATGCCACAAAGTCCTGTCAACAGGAGCTGGGAAAAAGAACTAGAGCCACTGGGGGCTGGGAAAGCATGATGGGATAACAGATGACTAGTATTACTTAACACTGCAATGTCAGTTTTCCATATGTACATTGCCCTACAATTTCCTTTAAAAAACGTTTTTTTTCTGGTCACCTAGTTTTCCCTAGGTGATTTTCCTAACAGTTAACTAGGTTAGTATTTTTTTTTACGGAATTGGCCAAAATAGTCTTTTACCAGGGTGCTAAATAATTTTTCATTAAGTAAGAAGATATCACCTTTCAAATTAAAAGTGAAAATCATTTTTTCTCCTTTGAAAAGTGTGCCGAGATTCCACGTCTGGGCTGGACAATTCAGTTCTCATGTTTGTTAATGGCAAGCCTTTGAAGGATAAATATAGTATTAGTGTGTAAGAATAATTGTCTGACTACCAATAAAGTGCTTAATATTGCCCATATTCATATGCTTTATGACACATGCTCCTTTTTATTGAGGCACAAAGAGAACATACATATTTTCAGATTTTGTTACTTGACTCCGCACCCAATCTTTAGCCTTTTTTTTGCCATTATGTACAGTAGGCCTTTTGAAGATCTTTCACTATTGTCAACTACTCTTACTTTAAGATTATCTGCAAATCAAGAAGTATGGAAAAAAAACATAGTAACCACCTGCATTAGTCAAACAATATCCAAATCATAATCACTGAAATAAGACTACTGCATACCAATCATGTTACTGCATCCCTTGTGAACTTACCTAAACATTTTTTAACGAAGGGGGGCCTTTTGTTTTCTGGCAAGTAGACTCCCATAAAGTAGATGGGAATTCCGGACAAAGCAATACCAATCCCAATCAGCGAGTTGATTGTGTCAGTAAATAAGGGTACCAATATAAGGAACACTGTGCATACACAAAACGCGATTGGAAAAAATAAGCTTAGCTGTAAAGAAAAAAAAAAGAAAAATTTGTTGTGCCTTCATGGTTCTACATTTTTATGGGAAAAGAGGGTTTATACGTTGTATGCACGGACAAATGTCTTAATGGGATTTACTGTTTTTCAATTCATACCACAAAATACAACTGCTGGGTACTTGTGTATATAGCCATAGCTGCATTCTTACTGTTACAATTTGCATGCACACACTAAAGGTGCACACCATTTATCACTTTTCATTAACGTATTTAATCCTAAATTCATCATTATGATTTGGATATCTCCTTTCTTCGAACATACACATATGAATTATGCTAAAATGAAATAGAAAGTATTGTCTTTAATTGCAAATCTTTCTTGTAACCATCACACACATAAATCAGGTTAACATAGAAAATTAAAAACACTCAGATAGCAGTGTGCAAAATCTACAATTATAAGCTACAAGCCACACAATGCATCTTGCTTTACACAAAAGAATGCACAAACAGTTCACAAAATTGTATACATGGAAGCAGAATTGCAGTTTAGTTATTATAAAGTCTTCTAAATTAATATTTTAAACAAGATTTTCTATCGGTGTTAAAAATAAAAACATGATGGCCGACGCGGTCTCCATGTCCTTTTATAAGCGGATTATGTGATCCGTATTTCAAGGACCACTAGGGTGCTACAAACCCTGCTTGATGCATTCTCTGCTTTTATGTCAGAGGGGGACCTATCCATCAATGACTCTAAGGGCCAGATGTAGGTGGCCATTTACCGGCCGGTAACGGCCGATTTCGGCCGTTACCGACCGGTAAATGGGTTATTGGGATGTAGGGGGCCAATTTTACCGAATCGGTAAATTTACCGAATCTGTAAATTTACCGATTCGGCAACTACTAGAGGTAGGTGGGACTCTTCTGAGTCCCACAGGCCTTTCAGATTCGGTATTTTACCACCCAATCCAATTGGGTGGTAAAATACCGAATCCAGGTGTGCATGCACATGTGTGCATGCACACCTATGCCATGTGACAGACAGACATGCCCTTAGGGCATGTCTGTGTGCCACATGGCACACATGCCTGTATTTGGGGTGCTAGAGGGTGTCAAAGTGACACCCCCTGCACCCTTGCTGGAATCGGTATTTACCGAATCGGTAAATACCGATTCTGTAATGCCCATTGATTCCTATGGGCTTCAATGCCCATAGGAATCAATGGGCATTACCGAATCGGAATTTACAGAATCGGTAAATACCGAATCTTAACGATTTGGTATTTACCGATTCTGTAATACCTACCCCCCCCCTCTATTTTACCACTTCTTAAATACCGAATCGGTAAAATTCGGTATTTAAGAAGTGGTAAAATGAAATTACCTACACCTAGGCCTAAATCTTATGTTTTGCAGGTGGGCATCCGTCCAATAAAATCCTTTCAATTTAAGGTTGGTTCTGCTAAAGTACCCCGCACTGATGTTTTCTCTTATTTGGGAGTATTGATGGACAAGCAGATTAAATGGGGCCCTTTAAAGCAAAGACAGTGGGGAGACGGTGTGGGTGACCACTGCTATTTTGAATTTTGCCTTGAAATTAGGCAAGAGACCCACTGCAGCACTTATAAAGATCTATCAGGCCAAGAGTGTAGCAACAGCTTCTTATGGCAGCGGAATTTGGGGCATGTTGCCACAGATATACAAGTAGCTGAGTATTTACTGGTACACGAAGAACTGGGGGTGCCTTACTTAAGTGGCACATTGGCCCTTCACCCCATAACCTTCTGGATGAAAATTTGGTTGAGCGAGGAATCTTCATTGAGTCAACTGATTTTAAAAGAATGTATGAACCTTAACCATGCCCTCCACATACCTTTTCTCAGATATATCAAGAGCAATTTGCTAAGGGTAGGAAGAGCCGAATTGTATTCTAACCCCGAAATGGTAACTAAAAAGGACGTGGGGTCAATAAGTGAGTCTTTTAGCAGTTTAAGGAAACTAGAGGGGAAGAGCTGGAGTTGAAGAAACCTAGTGTTCGCAAATTTTTTATGTTGAAAACAACACCGTCAGCTGAGCCTTATATTCTGGGGTTTGTAAGTATTTATGAACGGTTTCTATTAAACAGGTTCCGCCTGGATCTTTTCCATTTTTTGTTGGCCATACCGAGAGGCCAGTTGGTTGCACCCTGTGGCTACGACGGTGAGTCTCCACAGGATCTGCTACACTTTACATTATTTTGTAAATTATATGATGTTCCTCGGAAAGCTTTTATTGCCCCACTTTTAAAGAGGATGAATTTTACACAGGTCCGTCCAGCTCTTATTTATCTATAACTGTTGCATGATGAATGTATCTTTTTTGTTATCAGTTACCTGAAATCTGCTATGAAGGCCAGGTCCATGTCACCCTTGCGATATATATACCCTAGAAAAGGCCCTCGGACTCATTATTTTATCTGTTTAGATTTTTTATCGAGGGTCATGGGTATAAGTATTTAACTTTGTACCTCAGGTTTTGAATTAACATGGACTTTTTGGAAGGCAATTTAATTGTGATATATAGTGTAATCATTTTATGAAAATTGTATGTATCGAGAACTTTGATGGTTTTATATGCTGAAACCGAATAACGCGGTTTGATTGATTGACTTCCACAGGGGTGATTGCTCAAGAGCTTGACTAGACCCCTTATCTGCAGCTTAAAACGCAGCAGTTAAGGCTCCGCTACAAAAACTATAAATGAATACTGTCTCAGACCCTACAAAACTCAAGCTGCGGGAGATTCTTGCTGAGTTTGATGCCATCCATCTTACAGAGGACACTGACAAAATAGCTGAGGATGCGATCAGCGAAAAGTTGTCAGGAAACATAACTCCTAGGGTAGTCCCCCCAACATAACTAGAGAAGGTGATGAGGAAACCCCTTACATCTACCCTAACACTGTACCTAGAGTGTCTTCCCCTTCTGGGGATAGGTCAGGCCACTCAGGAAGAAGTGAAATGAAGAGGACATAGTCCTGGTGAGGCGAGCCGAAAGAGCAGCCATTGAGGACAAAATCCTAGTCGTAGAAAGAGAAAGGGCGAAGATGGTTTTAGGACCCATAAGTGGAGGCAGCAAAGTAAATTAGAAGTGGAAACGTTTGATCCCAAAATCCCCAAAGGGATTGTCGCACAAGTTACTACTTGTGTAACAATATATCTGTAAGTAACATTAGTTAGTGATAGATTCCTTACCTTAGAATATCCCCAGGCGTCAGACTGGATCTAGAAAGTTTTGCTTAGCAGTACCCTTGCGCGCCAGTAGGTGGCGTCCTGCGGCTCCGCGTCCGCCACTGGCGTCGTCAGCGCCAAGATGACGTCACGGAAAGTACTTAGGAGCCACCCAAGCGCGCTGACGTCAGTTCTGTACATGACTTTCCACGCCAGAAACGCAGAGCCATGCAGGATACTGACCATTGGTGCATAAAACTAGGGCCCTAAAAGGGGATGACCTTAACCCTAGTAATCAGTTTGCAGAATAGGGAGGATGGGAGGGGCAGTAAGGAATCTATCACTAACTAATGTCTCTTACAGATATATCGTTACACAAGTAGTAACTTGTGCATCTGAAAGAGACATGTTAGTGATAGATTCCTTACCTTACACCACATACCCCAGCAATACCAACCCCGGTGGTGGGTCTGCGAACAAAATGACACCAGGAAGTCACAGAGACCAAACGGCCAAAGTAGCCGTCTCTCCGGACTTGACTGTTAAGGCAGTAGTGGCTGCAGATGCCCTGATGGAATGGGCACGCAGCCCCACAGGAGGCTCCTTCTTGGCCAAGGAGTAACATGCTTTGATGCACAGAACGACCCACCGGGAAATGGTTCGTTTGTGGACCGCCTGACCTTTTTTGGCACCCACGTAGCCAACAAAGAGCTGATCATCCACCCGGAACTGGTGTGTACGCAGCAGATAGAAAGCAAGCACATGTTTTGGGTCCAGACGGTGGAGCCCCTCCTCTTCCCTGGAAGGATGCGGAGGCGGAAAGAAGGTGGGCAAAGTGATGGTCTGTCCGATGTGGAAGGGCGTGACAACCTTTGGCAAGATAGAAGGACGGGTCCTCAGAACCACCTTGTCTGGATGAACTGAAAGGAAAGGAGGTTTGGAAGAAAGAGCCTGGAGCTCAATCACTCTTCTGGCAGAGGTGATAGCTACCAGGAAAGCAGTCTTTAAGGTGAGAAGACGTAAGGGACAGGTATGAAGTGGCTCAAAGGGAGCGCACATGAGGTAAGTCAAGACAAGATTTAAGTCCCACTGAGGCATTATGAAAGGCACGGGAGGTTGGGGGGGTGTTGGGATTGTAAGTAGTATTGGGATATGTTTATTGTCATCTGGTTTCTATTGCACTGCGAAGATTGCATAATTTTTCTGTACAAAGGGCAGTGGGGTTACACCCTGGAGCGGGAATTGAACTGACCAGTTGATTGGTGGATTGAATGTACATGTATGATACCTGTATAAAACCCAATAAACTACGTTTAAAAAAAAAATGAAAGTCACGGGAGGAAACGTGTGTGTAATGCCTTTGAGAAAACGTTTAACAACAGGGGACTTAAAAAGAGAAGGCTGATCAGTAATCCCCAGAAAAGCGGAGATGGCAGAAAGATAACCTTTGATAGTGCCCAGAGCAGAGCCCTGCTTGGCCAAAGACAGCAGAAACAGAAGAACCTCAGAAAGGGGATCCACAGCTTTTGCTGTGCACCATGCCACAAATTTGTTCCATTGGCAGGCGTATACCGTGTTAGTGGAGGGATGCCTGGCATCCAGAATGACATTACAGACTTCGGGAGGAAAGTCGAAAGCCGTCAACTGTCGCCGCTCAATCTCCATGCATGGAAATGGAGGCTGGACAGGTTCAGGTGAAGGACCGTCGCCTGCTGCTGCGACAGAAGATCCTCCTGAAGAGGCAGTCGGATCGGGGGAATCGATTCTCCTACTGAGTAGCTCGGGATACCATACTCTTCGAGTCCAGTCCAGAGCCACAAGAATAACTTGGGCCCGGTTGCGCCTGATCTTCTTCAGCACTCTGGCCAGAAGTGGTATAGACGGAAAGGCGTACAACAGACCGCAACTCCACTCGCGCGGAAAAGGGTCGCAGAGCGAGTGCCGCCTCGGAAAGCCCAATCCGCAGAACAGAGGACATTGCCCGTTCTCGTCGGTGGCGAATAGATCTAACCAAGGCTCTCCCCACTGTAGAAAGAGACCTTGTGCCACGCTCGAGGTCAGACGCCATTCGTGATCCATCAGACTCCGAGGCTGAGTTTGTACGCCCTAGCATTCAGAGAACCCGCCAGGTGTTGAACCACCAAGGTAATGCCGTGATGTGCCATCCACGTCCAGAGGCGCAGAGCCTCTTGACATAGGGTCCACAACCCCACCCCGCCCTGCTTGCTTCAATACCACATGGCAGTGGTGTTGTCCATGAACACCTGCACTACACTTCCCCGGACAGAGGGAAGGAATGTTTGCAGCGCAAGTAGGATCTCCCTTAGCTCCGAAAGATGGTTATGGAGTTTGGACTCCGCCGGAGACCAGAGGCCTCTGATCTCCATCTGTGATATACGGCCGTCCCAACCCAGGAGGTACGCATCTGTCAGTCCTGTATGCCCCGGTTGGGGAAAGGAGAGGGAGCTGCACTGACCCAACACTGGTCCGTGAGCCACCACTGCAAGTACTGTGCAGTGCCCCCTGCGATCTTGACATAGGCGGATAGATTTCCATGATGCTGCATCCACTGGAACTTGAAGGCCCACTACAGAGCCTATATACGCTACCTGGTCATGATTGATCAGCAGGATGAAGGAGGCCATGAGGCCCAGCAGCCTCAGTGTTGTGCTGACCAAAACCCAGAATAAGGGCTGAAAGGTGGGAAGCATAGCCCGAATGCCATGGACTTGCTGTTGGGGAGGATAACCCAGAAACTGCACCGCGTCCAGAATCGCTCCAATGAAGAGGAGCCTCTGAGAGGGAAGCAGATGTGACTTGTGCACGTTGATGGGGAACCCCAGAAAATGCAGGAGGTTAGCCATAGTGTAGGTTAAGCCCGAGGGCGTGCAGGACGGGAAGTGCAAAGGAGGCATCCAGCAGGCATAATGTACCATCCAGGCTTGTGTAGATAAGAACTGAGGCAGTGTGAGCAACTTGAACTTCTCCCTTCGGAGCAAGCGATTAACGTCCCGAACCCGTAGGACAGGACGTAGGCTGTTGCCCTCCGCTGACACCACGAAGTAGCAGAAATAACCACGACCTACATCAGGCGTCAGAAAGCACATGATGGCCCCTTGGCC
The DNA here is from genome assembly GCF_964261635.1 of Lissotriton helveticus. Classification (NCBI taxonomy): domain Eukaryota; kingdom Metazoa; phylum Chordata; class Amphibia; order Caudata; family Salamandridae; genus Lissotriton; species Lissotriton helveticus. The sequence goes on from NC_136073.1 coordinate 559,710,593, forward strand.
AGAGGGTCCCCGACGTGGGGATACGGAGTTGACATGTTTGGAGGGGTAATGTGGAAGGGGAGGGGGTAGCCCCTTCGGACCATCTGCAGAACTTATGTGTCAGAAGTGATGTATGCGCCAGAGGGAGAGATGGCAAATCCTGCCACCCCTTTTCGTCTGGCCGGCCCGAAACAGCCTATTAGGCTGCGCAGGCCCTTGCCTATGGAGTCGGACGGATGGTCACGCATCGTCCCCTTAGGCAATTGCCTGAGAGAGCACCGTCCGAGCCACCGCCGGACACTGAGGCAGCACCTGTGCCACAGTGCCCTACACAGAGCGTGAATAGTGGTGCAAAGGCCATTTAGAGAGGCAGAGACCTGGACAACCGGACACTCTGGCTATGGGTACTGTGTGACATAACCGGGGTTGCCTGGAATGCACAGGAGCCCCTTAGGATGGGCTAGGTGTTGAACAGAACGGCAGTGAGTGTGCCCTTAAAGTGCAGCAGTGGCTCTGTGGTGGAAGCCACCGGCTGAAGCACTTCAGGAAGGAGAGTGTCCCGATATGCAATGAGGGTAAGAACCACCCCTACGCAACACCACAAAAAACGAACCAACCACTTCCATAGGCACGGAGAAGGAGGGGACAGTTTGGAGATAAGTCCAGCTGTACTGGATGTGAGAAGTTGGCCTGGTATATGCTGCTCACTAGTTCTAGTGATCACCTTGTACCATGCCAAGCAACCCTTATGGTGCAGGTTGTAAAGTCAACCTTATAGACAAGCTATCCTAGGGGTAGCATGGACTAAGCAGTCTTAGGCTAAACTCTGTAAAGGCATGTGAAGCAAGCTGTTTTACCATACACAATCCCTTGAATACCAAATGAAAGGACACCCCACAGATATATATTGAAAATATATATAGATTTATTTCTCAAAAGATACCCTATACTCTTTATGAGCACAGAAGCACAAGCGTTAAAACAAAACACAGTTTAAATACACAAAAGTTGCACAAATATGGATGAGCCCTAGGGGCCACCTAAACCATATACTAAAATAGTGGTATAAGAACCCCTATGGGGAAAGTGAAGAGGCCTAGGGCCTGGGGAAATCGCTGGAGCTGATCGGGACTAGCAGTGAAGAAGTCGGGAAAGGCCCGCGGGACTCGGGTGCAGTGCGGAAAGTGCACGCAGTACCAATGCAATGTCAATGGTGCGTAAAAGTTACAAAGTTAGTTAAAAAGGAACCTTCCGAGGGACCTAGAAGGATGAAACTTTAGACACAGACCCTAGAGGTGTGTACCAGTGTGGGAACACCGGCGGAGCTGAGTTACCTCACCCACAGGAAGCGGGTGCACAGGGTCAAAGTAGTGTAGGTTTTCGTCACGCAGGTCGATGGTGCTTGGAGCTGAAGATGCTGCAGGCGGCTCGATGTGAAGAGTTCCGGTGGATCCAAGGGTGGATCTGAAGAGGTGAAGACCTGAAAGCAGAGGGGACAATGTTCAAAGTCACTAGCCAGTGACTACCGTGGAACCAGAGTGGAACCAGGCGATGTCGGGTGCAAACAGGCGTCGAGGTGTAGCTTCTCTCTGCAGCCACGTGGACACGAGGGGTCGAAGACGTCCAGGAGTCGGTCACGAGCTGTCCCACGCAGGCTTCTCGCTGTTGGCGGTGTCGGCAACGGATGGAAGAAAACAGGCCTTGGCTAAGACAAGCCACGCAGGAATCGAAAAAGGCTTGTCACTCGGACCAGCAAGGTCAGAGCGGGTGCTCCCTTTTACAGGAGCAAGGGCAAGTCTGGAGCAACCAGGCCTGCAGTGAAAGTTGAAGGTTTCGTCGCCAAGATGGCCGCTAGCCACGTGGCAAGTGGCCGGGATGGCGCGTCGAGTGGCACGGTGCAAAAGGGCCCCACGCAGATCGTGGAGATGCTGGGGGGCTGATCTTTGGTGCAAGGGCTGCTCGAGGTTAGGGCTTCTCAAACCCCAAAGCACAGCGTCGAGGGTGCCTCTGATGCTGCGTAGTCAGCGTTTCGGGAGTCTTCCAAGATGTCCGGTCCCAGGGAGATTCTCTTCCGTCTTCTGAGCAGCAGAATGTCGAAGTCCAGTCTTCTTCTGTATTTCAAGTTGATTCAGGATGATCTGAAGTCTCAGGACACAGCTCCCACTCTTATTCGAATCTGGGGGGCCGGATCACCTACTAGGTCCCTCCTCTGGGTGGAACCAGGAAGGGGAGTGGTTACACCCCCTTTCCTTTGTCCAGTTTCGCGCCAGGACTGGGGCTGGAAGGCCCCAGCACCGGTTTGAACTGGCCTATGCACAGGGACACCTTGTGTGCCCCAGGCATGTCTGATTCTATTCAGCCCTGTCCTACCCAATACACAACATCCTGTCTGGGGTGGTACTAGCACCTCCCAAGGCAGGAAACCCTTTGTCCAAGCTGCCCTCGCTGGAAGGACTCCCAGCAGCAGGAGGTCAGACTTGTGTCTGCGGTGGCAGCATCCATCTTGTGATGCTGAGGCTCTGTTTAACTTTTAACCGGGGTTCAGGTTAGGTACATGTCGTGTCCCTCTAGAAGGGTGGAATGCTACCCCCGTCGCCAGAACTGGCGAGGGGGTAGTATTCCAATTCGTATGACACCTTACTCGACATGTTTTGATAAAGCCAAACCTAAGATAGCATTTAAGCGCGAGGATTATAATGCACTTAAGAGTATATGGTATGGCAGTATCATGAAACAGCTAAAGGACATGGTTCCGAAAGCTGCAGACAGGCTCAGCTCATGCCAGAGCACCATCTCACATATTTCCAAGCACTCTGCCTCCATGATTGATGAGGCCTTCCATAGGAGTGGCTGATAGGAACATATGTGTCCATTTTAGGTTAGGTATAGGCATACTACACCTAAGTAAGGGGTGGTTACACCGACTTACCCCAGCTGAGTGATCAGCCAGTTGTGTCAAATATGGAGGCCAGGCCAGGGGTGGCACAATACATGCTGCAGCCCCTGGTAGGCCTTGGAAGCACCTATGCCCTGGGTACCTGGGTACACTGTTACAGGGGCCAATAAGGTGAACCAGTTCCAATGTCGTTATGTACCTAAAGTACATGGGTAACAATTTAGAGAGAGAACAGCAGGCTGTGGGTCTGATTAGCAGGCCCACAGCCACATTAAGTCATAAACCAGTGAAGCAAAAAGCAAAAATTTGGGGTGACCATAGGATAGCAGACCCTACTCTCCTACACAACCCCCCCCCCCAAACGCAGGGACATTAGACTAACCTTGACCAGTTGTGTCTTCATGTTCTAAGTGGAAGTACCTGGAGAGACCATCTGCATTACCATGGTCAGTCCCTGGGTGGTGCTCCACTGTAAAGTCCATCCCCTGTAGGGAAATGGACCACCTGAGCAGTTTGGGGTTTTCACCCTTCATCTGATTAAGCCATAAGAGGGGCTTATGGTCGGTCTGAATCTTGAAGTGAGTGCCAAACAAGTATGGTCTCAACTTCTTCAGGGCCCACACCACAGCAAAGGCCTCCCTCTCAATGGCTGACCAACGTTTCTCTCTGGGGGTCAGCCTTCTGCTAATGAAAGCAATGGGCTGGTCTTGACCATCTACATTAAGTTGTGAAAGCACAGCTCCCACTCCCAACTCAGAAGCATCTGTTTGGACAATAAACTCTCTTGAGTAGTCAGGACTCTTCAGGATAGGTGCAGAGCACATGGCCTTCTTCAGGTCATCAAATGCCTTTTGACAGTATTCTGTCCACTGAACCTTTTTGGGCATCTTCTTGGATGTCAGATCATTAAGAGGAGTCACAATGGACCCATAGTTCTTAACAAACTTCCTGTAGTACCCAGTCAGGCCCAAGAAAGCTCTGACCTGAGTCTGGGTAGTTGGAGGAGTCCAGTCCTTTATGGTCTGAATCTTACTCTCCAGTGGTTGAACTTGGCCTCCACCCACAAGGTGGCCCAAGTACACAACCTTACTCTGCCTTATCTGGCACTTGGTTGCCTTGATAGTGAGGCCTGCCTTTTGCAGAGCCTCTAGCACTTCCTTCAGGTGGACCAGGTGATCCTCCCAGGTGGAGCTAAAGACAGCAATATCGTCCAGATATGCTGCACCCAAGTAAGGACTTGATTCACCAACCTTTGGAAGGTGGCAGGTGCATTTTTCAAACCAAAGGGCATCACCACAAACTGATAATGCCCACTGGGGGTAGAAAATGCTGTCTTGGCTTTAGACTCCTCAGCTAACCTGATTTGCCAGTAGCCAGCTGTCAAGTCAAATGTGCTCAAATACTTGGCAGAAGCCAATTTGTCTATGAGCTCATCTGCCCTTGGAATAGGGTGTGCATCTGTCCTAGTGACAGCATTGAGTCCTCTGTAATCCACACAGAACCTCATCTCTCTCTTCCCATCTTTGGTGTGAGGTTTGGGGACCAGAACCACTGGGCTAGCCCAGGGGCTCTCTGAAGGCTCAATGACACCTAATTCCAGCATCTTTTGTACCTCAGCCTTGATACAGACTCTCACATGGTCAGGCTGCCTGTAAATGTTGTTCTTCACAGGAAGACTATCACCAGTGTCCACCACATGGGTACACCAGTTAGTCTGGCTGGGTGTCAGGGAGAACATATGTCGAAATGACTGCAAAACCTGTCTACAGTCATGTTGCTGATGTTCAGTGAGGCTGCCATCTAAGGCCACACCATCAACTGAGCCATCCTCAGGGTTCTGAGTCAGCAGGTCTGGGAGAGGGTCACTCTCTTCCTCCTGCCCCTCATCTGTAGCCATGAGCAAGCCCATGTCTGCCCTGTCAACATATGCTTTCAGCCTGTTAACATGGAGCACCCTGTGGGGGCTCCTGGGAGTTCCAAGGTCCACCAAGTAGGTAACCTCTCCCTTTTTCTCAAGGATGGTATGGGGTCCAGACCATTTGTCTTGGAGTGCTGCTGGGGCCACTGGCTCCAACACCCATACCTTCTGTCCAGGCTGGTACTCAGTCAGGACAGCCTTTTGGTCATGCCAGGCTTTCTGTAATTCCTGGCTAGCCTCAAGGTTTTTGGATGCCTTCTCCATATACTTAGCCATCCTGGAGCGGAGACCAAGTACATAGTCCACTATGTCTTGCTTGGGCTTTTTGAGAGGTAACTCCCATCCTTCCCTCACCAGACATAGGGGTCCTCTTACAGGGTGCCCAAACAACAATTCAAAGGGGCTGAAGCCAACCCCCTTTTGTGGGACCTCTCTGTAAGCAAACAGAAGGCAGGGCAGAAGGATATCCCATCTTCGCCTGAGCTTTTCAGGTAATCCTTTGATCATGCCCTTTAGGGTCTTGTTAAATCTCTCAACAAGCCCATTGCACTGTGGATGGTAGGGAGTGGTGAACTTATAGTTGACACCACACTCCTTCCACATTGCTGTCAAGTATCCTGACATGAAGTTTGCACCTCTATCAGATACTACCTCCTTAGGAAACCCCACTCTGGAGAAAACTCCAAGTAAGGCCCTGGCCACAACAGGAGCTGTTGTGGTCCTAAGTGGAATTGCCTCTGGGTACCTGGTGGCATGGTCCACCACCACCAGTATGAATCTGTGCCCAGATGCTGTAGGGGGATCCATTGGTCCAACAATGTCAATCCCTACCCTTTCAAGGGGCACCCCCACCACAGGTAGTGGTATCAGGGGGGCCTTTGTGGTACTACCTGCTTTGCCACTTGCTTGGCAGGTTACACAGGAGCGACAAAACTCCTTTGTATCTTCTGACATGTGAGGCCAGTGAAAGTGACAGACAAGTCTGTCCCATGTTTTGTTCTGGCCTAGGTGTCCTGCTAAGGGAATATCGTGTGCCAAGGTAAGCAGGAAGCCCCTAAATTGCAGAGGTATGACCAACCTCCTGGTTGTACCAGGCTTGGGGTCTCGACCCTCTGAATAAAGGAGCCCATCATCCCAATAGACCTTATGGGTACCTTGAGCATTCCCAGCAGCCTCAGCAGCAGCCTGCTGTCTGAGGAGTTCAAGAGAAGGACAGGATAACTGAGCCTGCCCCAAGTCTGCCCTAGAAGGTCCCCCTGTCCCCAGAAACTCAACCTGATCAGGTTCTAGCTCTATAGGGACAGTTCCTTCAGGGGTCTCAGAATCATCTTCCTGTGAAGGCTGATCCTCACTTGTAGGCATTTGGGAAGGCACAACCTTTACCCTCCTGTTCCTTGTCTTGGGAGGTGCTTGGTCCATTGTTCCAGGATCCAAGACCTGAGGTTCAGAGAAGCACTTTTTGGCCTGTGACCTGGTCACAGCAAGGACATGTGATGATATCCCTAACATCTCCGCATGAGTCCTGTACTCAACTTCTGACCATAGAGAGTTCTCCAGGTCATTGCCCAACAAACATTCTACTGGGAGATCAGCACTAACCACAACTCTTTTTAGGCCAGTTACCCCTCCCCAGGAAAAGTTCACAATTGCCACACTATGTGTAGTAGTGACATTGCTGGCATTGGTCACCAGGTAATTGTCACCTGGTAGGTACTGTCCAGGGTCCACAAAGCTAGGCGTCACCATAGTGACACTGGCACATGTGTCCCTGTATGCTTGATCCACTTTCTTGTTAATCAGAGGTGTCTGCCTGTACTTGCCCAGATTATTGGGACTGACAGTAGGGAAAAAATCAATCTCCCCATCACAAATCAGAACAGCCTGTGTGGGGACTCTGACTAGGTCAGAATCTCCCTCAGTTCCCAAGGTGATACCCACTACCCCCTTAGTCTGTGGACCAACACTGCTAACTGTACTAGTGGGTGCAGGTGCCTTAGGGGCTGCAGTGTTGGGGGCTCCACCCTTTTTACAATCACTTGTCCAGTGAGTGGTGTTTTTGCAAAAGCTACACCAGGGTTTTCTTTGACCTTCTTTCTTCTTCTTCTTGGAAGTTTGGGACCCACCCTCAGTATTAGTTTGGGGCCCTGTTGAAGACTTCTGGTCTTTAGCTTTCTGCTCCCCACCCTTCTGGTCTGTTTTCTTTTGGTCACCACCCTGGTTCTGGTTCTGGTTCTTTTGCTTAACTCTGGTTCTAACCCATTTGTCTGCCCTCTTTCCCAATTCTTGGGGAGAGGTTAGATCTGAGTCAACCAAATGTTGATGCAACTGCTGGTTCTGACAGTTATTTAAAATCTGTTCTCTCATAAGCAAATTGTACAATCCTTCATAGTCTGTAACCTTACTTCCCAGCAACCAGCCCTCCAGAGCCTTAGTGGCACATTCCACAAATTCAGACCAGTCCTGAGTCTGTGTCTTCTGGGTATCTCTGAACATTAACCTGTACTGTTCAGTGGTTAAGCCTAACCCATCAATCAGAGCACTCTTCAGGACTAGGTGGTTTCTAGAATCCCCATCACTAACTGTGAGGAGTCTGTCTCGGCCTCTACCTTCAAAGGAGAGCCACAAGATTGCTGCCCACTGCTCCTGAGGGACCTGCTGTACTTTGCAAGCTCTCTCAAGTGCAGTCATCCACTTGTGGATATCATCCCCAACTTTGTAGGGGGGCACAATCTTACTCAGGTTTCTATTGTCATAGGACCTGTCTTTATCCTTAGGGATAGTGCTGTCACCAGTGGATCCTAATCCACTCTCTCTAGGCTGCCTTGCTCTAGCAAGTTTCTCTTTGGCCAGGGCAACTTCTAACTCTTGCTTCTGGATCCTAAGTTCAGCCTCTCTCATTTTGGCCTCATGTTCCCTTCTCTGAGGGCTAGTCAACTCCCTTCTGGAGTTGCCATGAGAACCTCTAGAAACATGGGAAGTATTGGATTCACCTGAGTGATTCCTCCTCCTCCTATGCTCCTGGTTAAGTCCATTTGGGGGTCTGAATGGGTTGGACCCACCTTCAGTCCCAAATAAGCTTAAGTTAGCCTGGTTAAGCCTGCTGACTAACACCTGGCTATTTCTACCATCATCAGAATCACTTTCTTCCTCCTCCTCCTCCTCCTCTTCTTCTTCCTCAGGCTGAGTATTCCCAGGGGTCTGGTCTTCCTCATCTATCTGGATGACAGGGGCAGGGGCATCAGGGTTATCATCTTCAGAAGGAGAAACTTCCTCACCAGTTGGAGTTCTTTAGAGCGTCAGACTGGTCTAACAGCTCTCTGAGGTGTCCTGCTGTAGGAGTAGGACCTGTTGGAACACCGTTGCCTCAGTTCCTTAAATGGAAAGATAGCAAATTTGGATGGTGCCCTTGGAGGGCCACTCTCAACAGAGTTGGGTCCAGTGGATCCCTCCGCTCCAGACATTGCTCTAGTGTGGTGGATGTGTTGCAATCTACCTACACTTGTGTTTTCCTACAAAACCTATCTAGTAGTTGTAGTCAGGGTGTGCTACTCCCTATCCTCTACAACAACTAAGTTCAGTAGAACTTAAGTATATCTAGTCTTGTTTTAGTGTACCTATCAGGTACCTGTATGATCTTTCAAATGATATTTTCAAAGATTAAAATGGTAAAACAACAGCAAGCTCAAATCCCAATCCGCTGCTCACCAATGTGAGAAGTTGGCCTGGTATATGCTGCTCACTAGTTCTAGTGATCACCTTGTACCATGCCAAGCAACCCTTATGGTGCAGGTTGTAAAGTCAACCTTATAGACAAGCTATCCTAGGGGTAGCATGGACTAAGCAGTCTTAGGCTAAACTCTGTAAAGGCATGTGAAGCAAGCTGTTTTACCATACACAATCCCTTGAATACCAAATGAAAGGACACCCCACAGATATATATTGAAAATATATATAGATTTATTTCTCAAAAGATACCCTATACTCTTTATGAGCACAGAAGCACAAGCGTTAAAACAAAACACAGTTTAAATACACAAAAGTTGCACGAATATGGATGAGCCCTAGGGGCCACCTAAACCATATACTAAAATAGTGGTATAAGAACCACTATGGGGAAAGTGAAGAGGCCTAGGGCCTGGGGAATCGCTGGAGCTGATCGGGACTAGCAGTGAAGAAGTCGGGAAAGGCCCGCGGGACTCGGGTGCAGTGCGGAAAGTGCTCGCAGTACCAATGCAATGTCAATGGTGCATAAAAGTTACAAAGTTAGGTAAAAAGGAACCTTCCGAGGGACCTAGAAGGATGAAACTTTAGACACAGACCCTAGAGGTGTGTACCAGTGTGGGAACACCGGCGGAGCTGAGTTACTTCACCCACAGGAAGCGGGTGCACAGGGTCGAAGTAGTGTCGGGTTTCGTCACGCAGGTCGATGGTGCTTGGAGTTGAAGATGCTGCAGGCGGCTCGATGTGAAGAGTTCCGGTGGATCCAAGGGTGGATCTGAAGAGGTGAAGACCTGAAAGCAGAGGGGACAATGTTCAAAGTCACTAGCCAGTGACTACCGTGGAACCAGAGTGGAACCAGGCGATGTCGGGTGCAAACAGGCGTCGAGGTGTAGCTTCTCTCTGCAGCCACGTGGACACGAGGGGTCGAAGACGTCCAGGAGTCGGTCACGAGCTGTCCCACGCAGGCTTCTCGCTGTTGGCGGTGTCGGCAACCGGATGGAAGAAAACAGGCATTGGCTAAGGCAAGCCACGCAGGAATCGAAAAAGGCTTGTCACTCCGACCAGCAAGGTCAGAGCGGGTGCTCCCTTTTACAGGAGCAAGGGCAAGTCTGGAGTAACCAGACCTGCAGTGAAAGTTGAAGGTTTCGTCGCCAAGATGGCCGCTAGCCACGTGGCAAGTGGCCGGGATGGCGCGTCGAGTGGCACGGTGCAAAAGGGCCCCACGCAGATCGTGGAGATGCTGGGGGGCTGATCTTTGGTGCAAGGGCTGCTCGAGGTTAGGGCTTCTCAAACCCCAAAGCACAGCGTCGAGGGTGCCTCTGATGCTGCGCAGTCAGCGTTTCAGAGGTCTTCCAAGATGTCCGGTCCCACGTCTCTCGGTGCCTCCACGGGTCCCTTCTTTGCAGGGACTGTGGATCGGGCGGTGAGAAGTCTGGGAGTCTGGGTCTTGTCAGGCTCTGGGCTCGGGCTCCGGCGGGAGGCGGCGGCAAAGCAGACGTCGAGTTGCTGGTTGGTGCCTGTGCTCACAGGGTGGTCACTCCTTGGCCACAAGGGAGATTCTCTTCCGTCTTCTGAGCAGCAGAATGTCGAAGTCCAGTCTTCTTCTGTATTTCAAGTTGATTCAGGATGATCTGAAGTCTCAGGACACAGCTCCCCCTCTTATTCGAATCTGGGGGGCCGGATCACCTACTAGGTCCCTCCTCTGGGTGGAACCAGGAAGGGGAGTGGTTACACCCCCTTTCCTTTGTCCAGTTTCGCGCCAGGACTGGGGCTGGAAGACCCCAGCACCGGTTTGAACTGGCCTATGCACAGGGACACCTTGTGTGCCCCAGGCATGTCTGATTCTATTCAGTCCTGTCCTACCCAATACACAAAATCCTGTCTGGGGTTGTGCTAGCACCTCCCAAGGCAGGAAACCCTTTGTCCAAGCTGCCCTCGCTGGAAGGACTCCCAGCAGCAGGAGGTCAGACTTGTGTCTGCGGTGGCAGCATCCATCTTGCGATGCTGAGGCTCTGTTTAACTTTTAACCGGGGTTCAGGTTAGGTACATGTCGTGTCCCTCTAGAAGGGTGGAATGCTACCCCCGTTGCCAGAACTGGCGAGGGGGTAGTATTCCAATTCGTATGACACCTTACTCGACATGTTTTGATAAAGCCAAACCTAAGATAGCATTTAACCGCGAGGATTATAATGCACTTAAGAGTATATGGTATGGCAGTATCATGAAACAGCTAAAGGACATGGTTCCGAAAGCTGCAGACAGGCTCAGCTCATGCCAGAGCACCATCTCACATATTTCCAAGCACTCTGCCTCCAGGATTGATGAGGCCTTCCATAGGAGTGGCTGATAGGAACATATGTGTCCATTTTAGGTTAGGTATAGGCATACTACACCTAAGTAAGGGGTGGTTACACCGACTTACCCCAGCTGAGTGATCAGCCAGTTGTGTCAAATATGGAGGCCAGGCCAGGGGTGGCACAATACATGCTGCAGCCCCTGGTAGGCCTTGGAAGCACCTATGCCCTGGGTACCTGGGTACACTGTTACAGGGGCCAATAAGGTGAACCAGTTCCAATGTCGTTATGCACCTAAAGTACATGGGTAACAATTTAGAGAGAGAACAGCAGGCTGTGGGTCTGACTAGCAGGCCCACAGCCACATTAAGTCATAAACCAGTGAAGCAAAAAAGCAAAAATTTGGGGTGACCATAGGATAGCAGACCCTACTCTCCTACACTGGATGCTTCAGATCGATAATCCAGTGTGGTACATCCTCACACTGAGCTGCAAGAGGATCTTCAGACTCTTCACAGTATTCCCCATCGTCTAATGGCCAGTAGAGAGGCAGAGCTCGATATTGACTGGCTCTGGAGGTAGCGCAGAGGGTGGCGCCGAGGACGGAGCCAGCGGAGTCGCCGAGGCCGGATCAAAAGGCGATGTGGCCAGAGCTAACGGCGATGCTGAATCTGGGGCCATTTAACGGACCGTATCTATGGTGGTGCCGAGGCCGTATCCACAGTGGTGCGAGTCCAGATCCACCGGTTGCGCCGAGGCTGGAGGCAACAGCGGCCCGAGGCCGGAGCCAACGGAGGTGCCGAGGGCGGCGCCAACGGCCGCACCGAGGCCGGAGCCAACGGCGTAGGATCCTGTGGCGCCGGGGCTGGATCCAGTGGCGGAGCCGATGGGCCAACAGGATCTGGATACGGGACCGCGGGGCCCGCAGGCGCACCGGCGGGAGCCCGAGGCCTAAAAAGGCGGTCCATGGCAGCAAGGAACTCTTGCATCTGTTCGGGAGTCGCTGACGGACCCCAGTATAGCGGGTAGGCTGGGGGACTCCCAGGCTCCAGAGGAGCCGCAGGGGCGAAGCCTCTGTCTCCCTCGTCTGCCTCCGAGGAGCGACGGGGGAACATCGGAGAGCGAACACGCTTCTTCGACTTCTTTTTATGGGGTCGCTTACCGGAATCCAAAGGCGAAGACTTGGAGTCTAAGGAGAGACCCTGCCAGCACATAGACAGCCTTCCATCCCGTACACACATGGCCAGCTGACCCTTAATCAGAGGATAGCAATAGAAGGAAGGGAAGGGAGGGGAGGCCAGGGATAGAAGCAAACCCCCCCAAACCTGGAGTAGCCAGAACAGTAGGGCACCGGAGCACCGTAACCCCATCCTCCAAAGAACCAAGGAGGAATGAACCGCCCCAGACGGAGCCACCCGTCAAGAACAAAAAGGCACTCACAGGAGACACAGCCCCCCACCGGGAGGCGAGTACCGAAGACCAACCAAAGGGTCCTCGTAGAATAGGGGAGGAAGGGCGGGCCGTGAAGGAATCTGCAGCTAGAATCGTCTCTACCAGATACATCGCTACCGAAGGTAAGTAACTCGTACATCTGATAGAGACTACTAGCCGCAGATTCCTTCACGTAGAATAGATACCCTAGCAATACCCCCTGGAAAGGAGGGTATGCCAAAGGGCCCCACCAGCCAATACAGAACAGAGGGCCCCCACAGGGAACCAGATCTGTGGACCAGGTAGAACCTCGCCCCTGCCAGGCAATGGGAACCCTCAAAAGCAGAACCCCACCAACCCCAAGGGGATGTAGGGAGGGAGAAGGCTGAAGGGGCCCGTACAGTCACAGCAGAGGAACCATGCAAGGTTGAAGCACCCCACTCCCCCACAGGCAACACAGCGTCCGCCCAATGCCAAGACAGGAAGAGCGGAAGAAGAAGCCTAGAGGGACCAAGGAAACGAGGGAAAAGAAGGCAAACCCACTCTAGATTGAGAGCAACCTGCCAGCCAGAACAGCGCCTGCAGACAAAGCCGCCAGAAGCAAGAAGAACAGCCCGAGGCCCCAGGACGACCGAGTAGGCGGCACCTGGCAAGGGAAAACACAGGGTCATCCCAGACCTCAGGACAGGAGCAGGGAGAGAAGGAGATGCCCGGGCACACCATTACGAATGGCCCCGCACACAACCTCAGGAAGCAAGAGTAACCTACCTAAACGCCATGGAGAACAGGCACCCAAAGGCGACCAGAACCTCCCAGCAGAGCGCAAGCCATATGACCTAGGATACGATAAGCCCCAACCATGGGAATCCTCTTTGGAAGAACTTCCACAGCAGAGGAACAAACTAAAGAGCCACTGGGAAAAAATCACCCCCGCGAAAGGCTTGACAAGCAGCCCAAGCAAGCAGAAGGCCTAATCTCAGGGCCAATCTGCGCAACAATTCCAACACATACACATGATCAACAAAAGGGCCGTCAAGCAGCCAACAATGCCAAGGTCCCCAAAGAAGGACGCAATGGCCAGAAAACGCAATCCCCAGCGAGAACAAGTGGCCAAAGAAGGCACAGAATCAACCCGACTCAGGAATCACTGAGGAGGGGACGGATGAGGATGATGATAAGGCTGAGGGGGAGGACAGAGCCCTGCCAAGAGCCTCTGGACGGCGGAGTCGGCCGGGGCATGGAACAACAGGCTGCCATCAAACGGAAGATCAATGAGTCGCTCCCGAATATTCTCAGGGAATACTCCAACCCGAAGCCAAGCATGGTGACGGAGAGCGACCGAGGATGCCATGGCCCCGCCCAATACTTCTGAGATGTCCAGGGCGGAGCGGAGAATAAACGCCCCCAGCTCCCGGCCATCGCCGGTGAAAAAGACACCCTAAGGTGAATCGTCTCCAGGGAGGATGACACCAAAATACAGGCTGCCTCCGGAGAAGAAGGAGCGTCCTAAGACAAGTCCGCGGCACGACCCCTGCGCGGAGCCGTAGAGTCTGCCGCCTGAGGCGGAGTGCCAGCATCATTCGGCGTCGCCGGACAAGGTTCTTCCCAGTCACCGCGCACCGGAGCGGAGAACGGAGCGGGGATGGAGCCGAGAAGGCGCCGACCTGACCTCCACCGAGTTAGCCATCCGCGTGGTGGAACGAGATGGCCCTGGGGAGTGACACGAAGCCATCCGCCATCTTCGACCCAGAATGAGGCGTAGATCGCTCGACAACCCATGGGGAGTGCCAGGGACGATTCCACCTCCGACTCGCCCCCCGTCGAGGCAGCCGCCTGCGGGGGAGGATGAGAAGGGCCCTGAGAGGGGTGAGGGGTCCTCACCCAGCCTCGACCCGGAGCAGGGCGAGGAGGGTTAACCAACCCCTCCGGCTCCGCACGGTCCAGCTGCTGCCAGCGCCATAGCGGCGTCACCTCGGCCTTAGACAGGACCACCCTGTCCAGGGACCAAGAGGGGCTCGGGGATGTGACCCGAGCCCCGGCGACCTCCCGCGACACCACAGGGATCCAGCAGGAGTTTGCGGCGAGGCAGAGATGCCGTGGCCTGAAGGAGGTGCCCCAGCGGAGCCGCACCCAAACAGAACCACACCCTCCAAGCCTGGATCCAAACCAGTGGGCGCCAGAGCCCACGGCGTTGCCGCGGAGTGCCCTGCACAAGGCAAGGGGTCCGCCGACGCCCCAGGAGGGGAACACGCCAGACAGGCCTGCAAAGCCACCACGTATGTCTCCATTTGGACTCTCGACGCCCCAACACCGAGAAACGGTGGATAGGACGACACGCAGGGCCGCATCACCCGCGGAGAGTCCACGCCCCCGGTAGGCCGGAACCCAGCCCCCGGGGACAAGCTGGGACACCTACCCACCGGGGAGTGACGCTTACGTGACATCGGAGAAGGGCGAGGACTATGACCACGGCTGAACCTGAAGCCGTCCGCCGAAGCAGAACGAGTGGAGGACGTCGACCTGGAGAGACGCGCTGAGAGAAGTTTCATGCGGCGCTCCCGCCGCAACTTCAGCTTCAATTGTTGAAAGGCCTCGCAGTCAATGGTGCTGTGATCCTCCCCCCAAACACCACTTACAAATGAGGTGCGGGTCCGTCGCTGATGTAAGACGCCCACAAAACGTACAAGTTTTGAAGCCCGAAGGCATTCGCACACTGTTCCACCAAAAGAATGGAGAAAAAAGGGCCCGAAACAGGCCCCTAGCAAGGACCGGATCTGCGTTGCACGCGGAAAAGGAAAACACTGATGTGGGCGTGCCGGGGCGGGTCTTATGTGACCTCGCTGACGTCATGTACGCGGACGATGACTGGGCGGAGTCTTGTGATGTCGCCCCACCCCGGCGCGCAGGGATGCTGTGGCAAAAAAAGCTTCTGGAACCAGTCTCACACCTGGGGATAATTCTACGAGAAAGAATCTGTGGCTAATAGTCTCTATCAGATTCCTGTGTTAGCTGTAAAGCCTGTGGGAAGCCAGGTAAGCACCCAAAGGACAGATTAATTCTACTTCCATCGGTTGGGGTTCCCTTAGAAAGGGTAGGCATTCACAGTTGGTCCCTTTGACCCTCCAACAGCATCAGGAAACAGATTTATACTGGTGGTAGTGGATCAGGCCACCAGGTATCCTGAAGGAATCCCACTTAGGACTGTCACTGCTCCTGGAGTTGCCAAAGCCTTCACCAGTATCTTTACTAGAGTAGGCTTTCCTAAGGAGGGGTTGTCAGACAGAGGTACAAACTTCATGTCTGGCTACCTAAAAGACATGAGGGCTGAGTTTGGGATGACATACCAGTTTACCTCCCACAAACCAATGGTCTAGTTGAGAGATTTAACAAGATCATGAAAGGCATGATCATAGGACTGCCTGAAAAACAAAAGGAGGTGGTGTGTCCTTTTGCCATACCTGATTTTCGCCTAAAGAGAAGTGCCACAGGAGGGAGTGGGCTTTCGTCCCTTTGAACTTCTGCTTGGCCATCAATCAATCAATCAATCAATCAAAGCATTTATATAGCGCACTACTCACCCGGAGGGTCTCAAGGCGCTGGGGGAGGGGGTCCGCTACTGCTCGAACAGCCAGGTCTTGAGCTGCTTCCTGAAGGCGAGGTGGTCTTGGGTCAGGTGGAGGTGGGTCGGAAGGGAGTTCCAAGTCTTGGCGGCCAGGTAGGAGAAGGACCTTCCTCCTGTGGTGGCTCTTCGGATGCGGGGGACGGCGGCGAGGGCGTGGTTGGTCGATCGAAGCTGGCGTTTGGGAGCGTAGAAGTTGAGGCGGCTGTTGAGGTATCCTGGGCCTTGGTTGTGTAGGGCTTTGTGTGCGTGGGTGAGGAGCCGGAAGGTGATTCTCTTGTTGACCGGGAGCCAGTGCAGGTCTCTCAGGTGTCCGGAGATGTGGCTGCGGCGGGGGATGTCCAGGATGAGTTGTGCTGAGGTGTTCTGGATCCGCTGGTGTCTCTTCTGGAGTTTGGCGGTGGTTCCGGCGTAGAGGGAGTTGCCGTAGTCCAGACGGCTGGTGACGAGGGCCTGGGTCACCGTCTTCCTGGTCTCGGTGGGGATCCATCGGAAGATCTTACGTAGCATGCGCAGGATGTTGAAGCACGACGAGGAGACGGCGTTGACTTGTCTGGTCATGGAGAGGGAGGAGTCCAGGATGAAGCCCAGGTTGCGTGCGTGGTCTGTGGGTTTGGGTGCGCTGCCCAGGGCGGGGGGCCACCAGGAGTCGTCCCAGGCGGAGGGTGAAGATCCCAGGATGAGGACTTCCGTCTTGTCCGAGTTCAGTTTCAGGCGACTGTTCATCATCCACTTGGCAACGTCTGTCATCCCTTCATGTAGGTTGGCTCTGGCGGGGTCGTTGGTGAGGAAGAGGATCAGCTGGGTGTCGTCGGCGTAGGAGATGATGTTGAGGTTGTGCTGGCGTGCGATGGCTGCGAGGGGGCTCATGTAGACGTTGAAGAGTGTTGGGCTGAGCGAGGAGCCTTGAGGAACGCCGCAGATGACTTCGGTGGCCTCCGATCTGAACGGGGGAGGCGGACTCTCTGTGTCCTTCCGGCGAGGAAGGAGATGATCCACTCCAGTGCCTTCTCCTGGATTCCGACGTTGCTGAGGCGCTCTACTAGGGTATGGTGGCAGACAGTGTCGAAGGCCGCGGAGAGGTCCAGGAGGATGAGGGCCGCTGTTTCTCCGTTGTCGAGCAGGGCTCGGATGTCATCGGTAGCTGCGATCAGGGCGGTCTCGGTGCTGTGGTTGGCCCGGAAGCCAGACTGCGAGAGGTCGAGGGAGCCGTTCGTCTCGAGGAAGGTGGCCAGTTGCTTGTTGACGGTCTTCTCGATGACTTTTGCCGGAAACGGGAGCAGCGAGATGGGGCGGTAGTTCTTGAGGTCGGTGGGGTCGGCTGATGGCTTCTTAAGTAGGGCGCTGAGTTCGGCGTGTTTCCAGCTCTCCGGGAAGGTAGCGGTGTCGAAGGAGGTGTTGATGATGTCCCGCAGGTGGGGTGCGATGACAGCGTCGGCCTTGTTGAAGACGTGGTGAGGGCAGGGGTCTGTCGGAGATCCGGAGTGGATGGAGTTCATCGTGTGGACGGTGTTTCCGGTGCTGATCGGGGTCCAGGCGCGGAGGGTGGTTGTGGGGGGCGGTGGTTCGGTCGTGGCGTGCGTCGGTTGAGTGCAGAAGCTGTTGTGTATGTCCGCGATCTTGTTGTGGAAGTAGGAGGCGAGGGAGTTGCAGAGGTCTTGCGAAGGGGTGATGTCGTTGTTTCCGGCGTTGGGGTTGGAGAGCTCTTTCACGATGTTGAAGAGTTCTTTGCTGTTGTGTACGTTGTTGTCCAGTCGTTCCTTGAATGCGGTTTTCTTGGTGGCGTGGATCAGTTGGTGGTGTTTTCGGGTGGCGAGCTTGAGGGCAGTCACGTTGTCCGGTGTTGGGTCTCTGCGCCAGGTTTTCTCGAGTGCTCTGCAGTTCTTCTTGGAGCTCTTGAGTTCGTCGTTAAACCATGGTGCTTTCTTGCTGCCGGGTCTGCTCGGCGGGGTCTTCAGAGGGGCGAGGTCGTCTGCGCAGTCGCTGATCCATTTCGTGAGGCTGGTGGCCGCTTGGCTGGGGTTCGTTGTGCTGGTGGGAGGGTTCTTGCTCAGGGAAGTAGTGAGCTGGTCTGCAGTGATCTTGTTCCAGCTTCTGCGGGGGACCTGTTGCTGGTGATGGTGGAACGTGGTCCTTCTGAAGCTGAAGTGGACGCAGCTGTGGTCCGTCCAGTGGAGTCCCGTGGCGTGGCTGAAGCGATGTCCTTGCTGGAAGAGAAGACCGGGTCGAGTGTGTGTCCGGCGTAGTGGGTGGGGGTGGTCACCAGTTGCTTGAGTCCGAGGTTGGCGAGGTTGTCCAGCAGGGTGGTGGTGTTGCGGTAGTTGTTGCTCTCCAGGTGGAAGTTGAGGTCCCCGAGGAGGATGTAGTCGGCGGAGGGGAGGGCGTGCGGGCTGATGAAGTCGGCGATGTCTTCGCTGAATTGTGTGCGTGGTCCCGGGGGTCTGTAGATGAGGGTGCCTCTGAGGGTGGTCTTGGGGTTGACGTGGATCTGGAAGTGCAGGTGTTCGGCGGGTGCGAGGGTATCGCTGGTGTCGGTCGTGATGCGGATGGTGTTCCTGTGGATGATGGCGATGCCTCCTCCTGTCTGGTTGACGCGGCCCCTCCGGATGATCTTGTAGACGTCCGGGATGGCGATGGCGATGTCGGGCGCTGAGGAGGCGTTCATCCAGGTTTCCGTGAGGAAGGCGACGTCTGGGGCTGTGTTGTCCAGCAGGTTCCAGAGCTCGACGGCGTGTCTGTGGACGGAGCGGGTGTTGAGCAGGATGCACTTCAGGTGGGTGTTGCTGGAGTTCGGCTTAGTGGGTGCTGGTGTGGCGTGGGTCCGGTTGCAGGTGAACTTGCAGGAGTGGCAGCTGAAGGGTCCGTGGGTGCGTCTCGGTGTGGCTCGGTAGCAGCCCGGCGTTCGGCCGGTGTTGAGTGCGTTGAGTTCAGTGGCGTTGTTGGTCCGTCGGGTCGGCTTCCGTCGGTGGGGGCCAGGGGCCCTGGCACTGGGCGCGGTCCAGGCACGGACGGGCTTACCTTTGGCGCACCTTCGGCGCTCAATCGGTGCTCCCGCTGCGCGCGGTCGCTCTGGGGGCGTCATAAATCAGGAGCCGGGAGGGCGGGTCAGCTGGGTGTCGGGAGCGGGGCGGCCAATGGGTTGAAGGTGGGCGGGGCCGCGGGAGGCAGCGGCGGGAAAACGGCACAGGCGGGCGGCTCAGCGGCGGCTGGGTCGCTCGGAGCAGTGGCAGCAGGAGGCGATGGGAGCAGGAGGGGTGACCCGGCCTAGTTAAAGGCACAGTGGTCACTCCAGCACACGCACTGCGGACCCCCTTAAATCAGGAGCCGGGAGGGCGGGTCAGCTGGGTGGCGGGAGCGGGGCAGCCAATCGGTTGAAGGTGGGCGGGGCCGCGGGAGGCAGCGGCGGGAAAACGGCACAGGCGGGCGGCTCAGCGGCGGCTGGGTCGCTCGGAGCAGCGGCAGCAGGAGGCGATGGGAGCAGGAGGGGTGACCCGGCCTAGTTAAAGGCACAGTGGTCACTCCAGCACACGCACTGCGGACCCCCTTAAATCAGGAGCCGGGAGGGCGGGTCAGCTGGGTGTCGGGAGCGGGGCGGCCAATGGGTTGAAGGTGGGCGGGGCCGCGGGAGGCAGCGGCGGGAAAACGGCACAGGCGGGCGGCTCAGCGGCGGCTGGGTCGCTCGGAGCAGCGGCAGCAGGAGGCGATGGGAGCAGGAGGGGTGACCCGGCATAGTTAAAGGCACAGTGGTCACTCCAGCACACGCACTGCGGACCCCTTAAATCAGGAGACGGGAGGGCGGGTCAGCTGGTTGGCGGGAGCGGGGCGGCCAATGGGTTGAAGGTGGGCGGGGCCGCGGGAGGCAGCGGCGGGAAAACGGCACAGGCGGGCGGCTCAGCGGCGGCTGGGTCGCTCGGAGCAGTGGCAGCAGGAGGCGATGGGAGCAGGAGGGGTGACCCGGCCTAGTTAAAGGCACAGTGGTCGCTCAGGGGACTGTCAGTCTGTCTGACTGTCAGACTGTCCTGTCAGGGGACCACCACGCCAAGTGAAGGAAGGCTGGGAGAGATCTCTCAAAAAGTCTAAACAAGACACTATGAATTATGTGTTTGGCTATGTTCAGGAATGGCTGAGGACACAGGGAAATCCACCAAAAACATGAGGCCAGCCAAGAGCTCCATAATCTCTGGTGTCACCAAAAGGCTGCACTTGTGGAGTGCCAAAGGCTGCACTTGTGGAGGGCCACCCAGGGCAGAAGGTATATGTGTTGGAGCTTGTGGCACCTAGGGCCCTCCCGGACAAACTGAGTGGTCCCAATCCTTAAGAGGAAAGAGGTCCCAATCCTTGAGAGGAAAGATGACATCACCTACCTGGTTGATCTAGGCACTTGCAGTAACCTTCACAGGGTCATCCATGTAAACCACCTTAAACTTTCAATGACCGGGCTGATGTGGCCATACTGATAATCACTTATGTGGATTAGGAAGAATAGAGTGAACCTCTCCCTCACCTTCTCTCCCACACTGCTAAAGATGTTTCAGTTGAAGGAGTTGTCTTCTCAAACACCCTCTATGCCCAACAGCAAGTTGATTGCAGACAAGTTCTAAGGCAGTATGCTCAGCTCTAGTCCCTAACCCCTGGTCAGACAACCTGGTATACCCATGATGTGGACACTAGAGACAGTCAGTCAACCTATCAAAAACTAAATATACAGTCTGACCAAGTTAAGAAAAGTATTAGGGCTGAAGTCAGGAAGAAGCTAAAGCTGTGGGGAGATTGAGCCCTCTGAAAGTCCCTTGGCTAATCCAAGGGTGCTAAACCAGAGCAGAGGTTTTGAGTGGACTAAAGAGGTCTCCATGCTGTTACCAAGAAAGATGCACGCCCTATTCTAAGAGCTGATGAATTAGTTTACAGGTTGGGAGCGGCTAGATGTTTCAGTACTTTCCATTTGACATCAGGGTACTGGCGGATTGGTATGACCCTAGGAGCAAAAGAAAAGTCAGCATTCTCTACCCTATATGGACATTACCCGTTCACTGTAATGCCATTTGGATTAAAGAATGCCTCTGCCACCTTCCACAGGTTGGTGAACAAAGTCCTGGCAGGGTTGGAGACTTTTAGTGCAGCATACGAAAACAAGTTACTTACCTGTAACTTCAGTTATCCAGTATTGGTATCTTTCATAGATTCACATGCCTGAATAATTCCCCGTCGTCGAGGCGGGAGTCCCACGGTAAATAAAAAAGCAGTGCAAAAAGCACTTTGTAGTAGTAGTAGGCCCTAGGAATAGGCCTGAGGCCTAAATTATAGTAGCCTATCTACCTCATTATGTCAAAAAGACCAAAGTCTTTGCTCCAACCAATCAGCTCACAGCACCCTCTAGAACCCTCTCTGCAGAGCCAGCTCTCCTCAGATTTTCGTAGCACAAGTGGGAACAAGTATCCCAATCTTAGAGAACTGACTCTCCGGGGAGGAGGGTAGGTGCATGTGAATCTATGAAAGATACCAATACTGGATAACTGAAGTTACAGGTAAGTAACTTGTTTTCTTATCCAGTATTGGGGTATCTTTCATAGATTCACATGCCTGAATCAGAATAGCAAGCAGTAAACCCGGCAAAGTCGGTTGCGGATGGTGGGAGACTTATTGTAGTGCACCCCCATGAATGTACCGTTAACAACCAACAATCGCCTAGAGATTGACCTATTAACAAGTCATATTCCGAACCAACATAGAAATTATGCAATTTCCTACAGGAAAGGAACTTTAGTGTCATAGAAACTCAGTATATGATAACATATGTCTGTATATTATAAACAACAACTTGAATTTTATGTACTTTTTAAGAAATAAGCCAACGTTAGAACCTGAATGTATTCCTATGGAAACATGTGGCGTAAAACGGTTTGGCCCACTGCCGCATCATTCTGATTTGCTGATTGTAGGCAGTAATGTTTTGTAAACGTGTGGACATTCTTCCATGTCGCAGCACGGCAAATGTTTTCAAGCGTCACACCTGCAAACAAAGCTGCAGACGCTGCCACAGCTCTTGTGGAATGAGATCGAACAGACCTTGTCAATGGTCGGTTAGCCTTGATGTGACAGAACTGGATGGCAGAGGCTATCCATCTGGAAAACGTAGCTTAAATGACCGCTTTACCCAACGTAGTCTGGCCATAAGTCATAAACAGATGATCTGATTTTCTAAAAGTCTTGGTTCTCTGGAGGTAGAACTTTAAGCATCTTTTGATGTCTAAAGAATGCAATGTTCTCTCCGCTGGAGTTGAAGGATTTGGAAAGAAAACATGCATGTCCTTAATCTTACCGGTTCGTTAGAGTGAAATTGTGTTGGTACCCTAGGAATGAACCCAGGATTCGTCCAAAGGGTTACATAGTTCCAAGGAAAATGTAAAAGTGAGGTGTTCCTTTATAGTGAAAGCTTGGATTACACAAACCCTTTTTTGCGAAGTAAGAGCCAGTAAATGGGCAACCTTCCAGGTGAGGAATTTGAGATCTGGTTTATGGATCAGCTCAAATGTACACTGCATTAACTGCGCTAGCAATGCCGAGTGCTCACTCTGGGAGGGTGCTCGCACTGGAGAGAAAGGCTCGGAAAAGCCCTTTCATAAACTGTTTGACAAGTGCCGAAGAGCAGAAAAAAGAAAAATTTTAACATTTCCTAATTCTGGAAAGAGCAGCAAGACGCATTTTGTTCGTTGAAGAAAAACTAAGCCCAGACTTGGCTAGAAGAGCACATAATGGAGAACTTGTTCTGCAGTAACTGTAATTGAGTGAATGGCTATCACCTCACACCAACCGCAAAATCGCTTCCATTTGAGGCGATAAGCCTTGATTGTGCCTCGGGCACGAGAATTGGCCAAAATTTCACAACAGTTCTTTGAAACGTTGATGCCCTTGAACTCTAACAAATGATAAGCTGTGCGTGCAAGTGTAATGACTGTGGATCCGGACGAACCACTTGATCTCCGTCCCCTGACAACATCGTAGGCTCAAGCCGTAGCCGAATGGGCTTGTCTATAAACAATAGCAGAAGTTCCGAGAACCAATATTGGCCAACGGGGTGCAATCGGAATCAGATGGCAACCTTGCAGCTTCATCTTGCAGAACACCTTCGGAACCAATGGTATCGGGGGAAAATCGTACGCACAAACCCCTGACCATTGCATGGACAGGGCATTCCCTCTTGATCCCTGTTAAGGGAACCTGCTGGCATAATATCGGCCGTCTTTGTTCTCTCTGAATGCAAATAGATCCCGTGCCAGCTTAACCCAAACTTGGAAAAAACTGGGTTCACCTGTTCCTTTTCCGGCGTCCACTCGTGACAGTCCGACTGAGACATGCTCAGAGCATTGTGGAGAGCCCTGACGTGTTCAGCTCTCAAGACATCTTGTGCAATGCAACACCTTCTCACAATTCCTGAACCTCTTGCGAGAGTATAGCTGATTTAGTTTCTCCTTGTGTATTGATATAATACATGCTGATGGTATTGTCGGTCTGTACTGGCACAGACGAACCCTCAATCCTCAGGAGGAATGCTTGGGGGGACAGAACAGCGTTGTGGAGCTCAAGCCTGTTGATCTGCTGTTGTCTTTGAGACCATTTTCCTTGAATTCTGCAAATCCTGCCGATGACCTCCCCAACATTCCATGGAGGCATCAGTCGTTAAAACTAACCCTGGAATGGTTTGCAGGAACGTGCGACCCTGGATTATATTCTCTGTCTGCGACCAGCAATGTACAGAATTTATCATGCACGGCGTAACCTTGATGGTATCGTCGAACGAACCCATTGTTTATTGTTCTTGAAACTGTAGTTCTTCCTGAAAAGGTCTCATTTTGAGCCATGCTAATGGTATGAGATGTATCGCTGAAGAGCATATCTTCAGGAACGAAACAAACATTTGAACTGAAACTGACCTTTTGAAGTTAACCTTGCCCATTTTTGAAAACACAACTGGTGGTCGTGTGACAAGAATGCTTTGTTCTGGATTGTGTCTTTACTTGGAGAGGATCTAACTGCAATTTGCTGTCGTTGAGAATCAGCCCCAGAGAAAAAACGAGATGGGTACATCTACTGTGGCAATCCTGGTTTCGTGTTCTGAAGGACCTTTGAGCAGCCAATCGTCTAGACAGGGGAATACTTGCATTCCTCAAGATCTCAATGCTGCTGCCACTAGTACCAAGCACTTCGTGAAAGGCTCTTGGTGACGATCTTAGCCCAAACGGGAGCACTACGCACCTATAATGGGCGTCAGACGCGTGAAAGCGAAAATATTCGTGCTGTTTGGGGTGGGCAGGTATCTGGAAATTCGCACCCTCTCCATCCAGAGAAGCCATAAAATATCCTTTGTTTAAATAACATAATTGTTGTGAAAACGAGGGGGAGGGGGACCCCTGGGCGGAGTAGTATATGGCTGTTTGATGAATTCCAGGGAGTGGCCATTGGTTACTAGGTTTAGAACACATTGGTCCGACATAGTTCCCTGTCACTTGTAAACAAAAACCTGAAATCTTCTGACCCACGCGAGAAAAGGGTAAAATGATTGGAGCCTTGTGGGGACCATGGCCTCCTGTTAGTGTCTCAGTCTTGATACTTAAATCTCTTTCGTGACGGGAGAAAGTAGACAGACTATCTACGGAAAGATGCCTGGCTGCAAGGCTATACTGAGATAGATTCTGCTTATTCGATTGGTTTTGGTATCCTCCTCTTGATGAAAACCCCTTCATCACGCTTCTCTGAAAGATCCGCGCCCATATTGAAGGGTGCTTAATGATCGTGCATTATCAGTGCCCGGTTTTATAACTAAGAGGGCTTCATTCAAATGTTTAGCAAACCAACAACTCTTCATCATAGGCCATGCCTAGAAACTTCGCTCAGGGCTGAAGGTAGCGGCTTTAAGCCATCCCTGGCGTTCACCTCAGTAATGAGGTCATTGAAACTCGCTATGTCCACCACATTTGACGATCATAAAAACTGATCAAGGAAAAGGATTGTCAGCTCTACTAGAGGCCACTGCCAAAGTAGAGAATTTTTTCCCCATAAGGTCCAGACGACATCCTTCTTTGTAAGGCGGTGTGGTGATAGGTATTACAGGATTTAAAATTGCTATTGAGCGGTCTGTGAAATTACTGAATCTGGTCGAAAGGTGGCCTGTCAGATCGGATGGGCTGCTAGTAGGTACACATCATTTCTGTTCTATGCGCAGAAACACTGCTGGAATAGACTTAGTCTATTATAGGTACCACTCTCGTGATCTTCCTGCATACCTCCTCGAAACCATGAAGGAGATATTCTGTTTGCCTGTAGCTGGCAGTCAAAATCTAGCTGCTGCCCACTACATTAAAAATATATATGATGCTCTTACCGCTGAAGCCATCACAAACAATCTCATCATAGACTTTGTCGTAGACATGGTTATGTAAGCGGGATAATTGCAGACTAGCACGACGTCATAGATAACCGTCATGAGCAACCCTCCTAGACGAGGCTGACATAAACGACAGCCATATACAATGCCATTGAAGATGAGGCAATAATAAGTGAGGGCATCCGTAGATGAGGGTAACAAATGAGGCCATTTGCCCTTCGTAGATGAGGCCATCAGTAGATGAGGCCATTGGTAGATCAGGTCATCAGTAGATGAGGTCATTGGTAGATAAGGCCATTGGCAGATGAGGCCATTGGCAGGCGAGGCCATTGAAAGACGAGGCCATTGGTAGACGAAGCCATTGGTAGACTAAGCCATTGATAGACAGAGCCATTGATAGACGAGGCCATTGATAGACGAGGCCATTGTTAGACAAGGCCATTGGTATACAAGGCCATTATTAGAGTAAGCCATTGGTAGACTAGGCCATTGGTAGACAAGGCCATTGGTAGACGAGGCCATTGGTAGACGAGGCCATTGGTAGACGAGGCCATTGGTAGACGAGGCCATTGGTAGACGAGGCCATTGGTAGACGAGGCCATTGGTAGACGAGGCCATTGGTAGGCGAGGCCAATGGTAGACGTGGCCATTGGTAGACGTGGCCATTGGTATACGTGGCCATTGTTAGAGAATGATGCTGTCATAGAAGACAGTCATAGCAATACCATCATAGATGAGGTTAAAATAGGTGAAATCCTCCGTAGATGAGGCACTCATAGATGAGGCAATCGAATGATGGCCAGCCATAGATGATACCATTCATAGATGGTGCCATGTGTAGTGTAGACCATTCACAAATGAGGCCATATGTATATGAAGCTACCTTGATAAGGCTGTCATAGACGACCGTCGTAGCTAGGCATTGCCATTATAGATGACACTATCAAAGATCAGGCATAGACGATCACCTTAGATGAGGCCGTCAACGAGAGGCCGTCGTCGACGACTGTCGTAGACGAGGCCCGTCGTCGACGACCGTCGTAGACGAGGCCGTCGTCGACGACCGACAAGGCCGTCGTTGACGACCGTCTTAGACGAAGCAGTCGTCGACGACCGTCGTAGACGAAGCAGTCATCGACGACTGTCGAAGACGATGCTGTCGTCGACGACCACCGTAGATGAGGCGGTCGTCAACGACCCTCGTAGAAGAGGCCATCGTCGACGACCACCGAAGAAGAGGCCGTCGTCGACGATCATCGTAGATGAGGATCATAAAGATGAGGCAGTAATAGTAGACATGGAGATATTTGTTATATACTCCTAATGTCCGGTCAAGAGGACTTCCCTGATGTAGTGTCAGGGATGAAAAGGAAGTAGTATCCTCTGTGAGAAGTGCCTATAAAGACTCAAGGTGAATCTTATGGCTTTTATGCGCGCCCTCAGTAGGCTCCTGGCGCGACTTCTCCCTTTGACCTCTCCTCATCCTCCTCAGAAGTGGCAGGTAAAAGTCTCTGACCCAAAATAGCCTCATCTCTCAGAACGTGAGAGTTATTGAGGAAAAGGTTAGACATAAATCATAGTCTATTACCTTGTTTACTGCCCTTCTGCCATATTACCGCCTTAATTGGGTCAGAGAAATGAAGTATGATCTTGTAATCCAAAAAGAAGTAAAGCTGAAGAAAAAACTGAGCAGAGCTCAGGGAGACTCCCTTCACCCACGACGTGCGGTGAAAATCTGAGGAGAGCTGGCTCTGCAGAGAGGGTTCTAGAGGGTGCTGTGAGCTTATTGGTTGGAGCAAAGACTTTGGTCTTTTTGACATAATGAGGTAGATAGGCTACTATAATTTAGGCCTCAGGCCTATTCCTAGGGCCTACTACTACTACAAAGTGCTTTTTATTTATTTATTTATTCAGAGTTTTATATAGCGCGAACAAGATCCTTACGGATATCAGTGCGCTTCACAAAGACAGGGTAGGGGCAGTAGGAGTGAACAGAGACAATGGGAGCAATATAGTAGTCACTAACATGGTGGGGTAATAGTAACATACATGAAACATATCACAATACAATCAGGTAAACAAGTAATATAAGACGGCATAAGTCATTGATCCCACTACAGGGGTGTTCATGTGTACCTTGGGTGTGTGGATAGCTTATACCAAAGTCTTAGTGTAGCGAGAACACTGAGTGGGGGCATCTGGAGAGTGAATCAACGTGTAACATATATTGGTAGTGACAACATCAGGTTAGAAGTATAGTGCCAGAGGACAAGGTGAGCAGTGATACAAAGCAATGCAGAGTCTCTGATCCAGCACCAATCATGTTCAGGAGATCTTGGCCAGAAGGATGGTTTTCACCTCTTTCTTGAAGAGTGCAGTGGAGGAGATCAGCCTAGTTTCAGGCGGGAGCGCGTTCCAAATCCTGGGTGCCATTCCAGAGAAGGAGCGCTTGTATGTTTTCTCTTTCCGGAATCTACGAGGTTTCAGGAGTAGGTTTTTTGTGCTTCTATTGGACCTCGAACCTCCTGAGATAGACAACTTTTGAGCGAGGTAGTTGGGTGCATTGTGGTGCACGGCCGTGTGTGTCATAACTGAAATTTTTAGCTGTATTCTGGCTTCAAAAGGCAGCCATTTTAGAGACTTTAAGTCTGGGGATATATGCTAATGTTTTCTTGAGCCAGTAATGAGTCTCGCGGCAGAGTTCAGGGAGGCTCTTAAGGGTGCTGTTGTGGATAGCGGGAGTCCGCTGAGGGCCACAATTCCGTAGTCTATTCGAGGGATGACTAGAGCTTGTACAGCAGTTTGGAAGTCTTCGGCAGGGAGGAAAGGTTTAATTTTCCTCAATGTGTTGATTTGGAAATTAGCTGCTTTTGTGGCTTTGCTAACGTGCTGCTGCATGTTGAGCTTGGCGTCGAGTGTGATGCCTAGGGATTTCGCCGAGTCCACGATGGTAGGTTGGACATTGAGTGCTGTTAGATTATTGAGCCATGTTTGGGTGGTGGAAGTTTTCGTCGGGGGTGAGATGAGTAGGAACTCGGTTTTCAGAGCATTTAGTTTGAGGTGATTATCTGCCAGCCAAGATTGAGTGTTAATAAGCGTGGAGTTCAGATGTTTGATATCTTCCGGAGATTGTAGCTTTAGGTAGAGTTGTGTGTCATCGGCGTACATATGGAATTGGACATTGGAAGCTTGGAGCAAGGTGGCGAGCGGTTCCATGACGAGGTTGAACAGTGTGGGGGAAAGGGAGGATCCTTGTGGGACGCCTAGATCTGCAGGCACAGGTGTGGATAGCACATTGTCGATCTTGAACTTCTGTGATCGATTGTGAAGGAAGGACGAAAACCATTTGAGAACAGTTCCCGATAGACCCATTCTAGTGCATAGCAGCTCCAGCAAGTTCTCATGTTTGACCGTGTCAAATGCTGACGAGAGGTCAAGAAGGATGAGGAGGCAGGACTCATTGCGATCAAGAATTTGGAGGGCGTCATCAATTATGTGTGTCATAGCTGTTTCCGTGCTATGTTTCGCTCGGAAGCCTGATTGATGAGGGTTGAGGAGGTCAAATTGGTCAATGTGTTTAGTTAGTTGTAGTTGGACACATTTTTCCAGCAGTTTGGCCAGGGTGGGGATATTGGTGATGGGCCGGTAATTGTTTAGGTCAGACGGATCAGCTGTAGGTTTCTTGAGTATAGGCGTGACTTGCCCCACCTTGAGGGAGTCCGGAATGAGGCCTTGTTGCAGGGAGCTGTTGATGATTTTGGTCCAGAGAGGGAGGAGCAAGGGGATGAAGTCTTTTACAGCATTAGCAGGTAGAGGGTCTGTGAGTGATTAGAGGGCTTCAAGGTGCAGAGCAGTTTGCGTATTGCTTCTTCCGAGTAGGTATCGAAGTACAGCCAAGATGCCTTGTTTTTAGGTTGAGTGTAAGACATTCTGGTGTTGTTGGGGAATCGACTTACATCCAAGATGAGGTCATTTCTTATGTTGTCAGTCTTTAGCTTAAAGAAAGCAGAGAAGGCTTCACAGTGTGGGGTGTCGCCTGTTGTGCTGTTTGATTGTAGGGGT
The DNA here is from genome assembly GCF_964261635.1 of Lissotriton helveticus. Taxonomy (NCBI): domain Eukaryota; kingdom Metazoa; phylum Chordata; class Amphibia; order Caudata; family Salamandridae; genus Lissotriton; species Lissotriton helveticus. The sequence continues at coordinate 559,739,894 of NC_136073.1, forward strand.
TGAGTCTTTGTTTGGGTCTTGATTAGTTCGAACAGCTTTCTTGGCCTGTTTTTTGCTTGGTCCAACTGACGGCTAAAGAAGTCCGCCTTTGTGCGCTTTATTTTCCTGAAGTAGGCGTTTCTTTTGTTCTTAAGCCTTTTGAGGTGCAGTGCTGAAGGGTCCGATCTCCAGGTGCGCTCTGCCATTCGCATAGTACGCCTGTCGTCATTGAGACTATCATCATACCAGGGGTTAGAAGTTTTGGTGGAGACTCTCTTCAGTTGAAGTGGGGCGGCTTCATTGACTACTGTGTTCATAGAGTCAAGGTAGTGGTCCATCAGTCTTTTTGCACTGCTTTTTTATTTACCGTGGGACTCCCGCCTCGACGACGGGGAATGATTCAGGCATGTGAATCTATGAAAGATACCCCAATACTGGATAACTTGATGATATTGCTGTTAATAGCTCCACCTGGCAGGACCACCTGATCCACCTTGGCAAGGTCCTTGAGGCTCTGCAGAGTGCAGGTCTCACTTTCAAGGCAAGCAAGTGCCAGAACGGGCAGGATTCTTTTGTATACTTGGGTTACCTTGTACGTGAAGGCCAAATGTAACCCTTACAACCCAAAATCATAACAATTGTGGACTAGGTAGCGCCAACAACCCAGACTCCAGTAAGGGCATTCTTTGGCTTGATTGGATGCTACAGGAGGTTTGTGAAAGAATATGGTACTATTGTGGCACCCGTCACAGAGTTGAACTCCAAGAAGAAACCGCAGAAGGTAAACTGGACAATTACCTGTCAAAAGGCTTTTGACACTCTGAAGAAAGCAGTTCATAGTGCAGACTGATGCCTCTGAACATTGGATAGGAGCGGTCCTATCTCAGACCAAAGATGATGGCCATGACCAGCCTGTTGCTTTAATTAGTAGGAGGTTACTTCCCAGAGAAAAGCGTTAGAGTGCCACTGAGAGGAAAGCATTTGCTGTGGCTTAGTCACTGAAGAAGCTGAGACCATACCTGCTTGGGACTCACTTGCCTGTACAAACTGACCATAGGCCACTCAAATAGCTGATACAAATAAAAGGTGAAAACCCAAAACTGTTGAGCTGGTCCTTCTCCCTATAGGGAATGAACTTTACAGGCGATCACAGACCTAGCATTGCCCATGCAGATGCCCTTTGCAGGTGTTTCCACTTAGTCTCAGGGGGCGTTCGTGCTAACCAGGTCACCAGTGCTCTTTCCCTAAAACAAACTAACTGTTCCCCAATTGGCAAGACCTTTATTATCTCTGTAAGTTACTAGTGAATGGTACCTAGGGTATGGGTACTAAAGAGGGTACCTAAGGGCTGCAGAATGTATTGTGCCACCCTAAGGGGCTTAACACCAAACTCATGCAGACTAACATTTAGGCTGCGTGAAATGACGTATACAAATGTGAAAACACGACATGACACGCACACCCTATGTGCCATGCCTCTAGACGCTGCATTCAATATATCTAAGTCACCCCTACAGCAGGACTTACAGTCCTTTGGCAGGGTGCATTATATTACATCTGAGGACATATCTGCATGAACAGATCTGACACTGTGCTGTCTAGTTCAATCGCTAGATAGTACAAGTCAACAGGGTAGCCACCTTAAAGTACATACACTGGGCAATGGTCATTAAGAGTTCCCCAGCTACACAACTGCTTCACTTAAACCTATGGTGTATGGCATCAAACACCTTGTGTAAATAAATCCATACTTATGCCAGTAGTGGATTTATTAAAACATGCACAGAGAGTGCACCCTAGAGGTGTACCCTGGAACCTACCACCTACTAACCTCTTAGACCGCAGACATGTTTCGGACCCCCTGCAGGTGAGCGTCAGCGCTCTGTGAGGCCAGGAACAATGCCTGCTACAGAGGAACATCAAAGCCTTTGTCGCCTTTGATCTGCTGTTCACCGGGTCCACAGACCAACACCTGCCCAGGAAGAAGACACTGTGCTCCAAGAGGTCAGATTCGTCTCGCCACCACAGGAGAAGACACCAGGACCAACCAGAGCCACCCTGCATCAATACCATGGTTACCAACCCCTTGCAGCTACCTAAGCTTGTTTGAGTACAATCCGGACTCCAATGCCACAAAGGCAGAGCAGCCGACGAGTGACAACAGCATCGCAGAGGCAAGAGGCCAGTACAGAGAGTGGCCAAGCGTTCCTGTTTTGTTCCTCTTTACAGAACTAACAGTGGACCGTGGGTAACTTTGACACATGGGCATCAGCCGACCAAAACCCTCTGCAACTGAGCTCCCCAGCACAGGTCCACATCAACCAACGGTGCTTCTCTGCTCCCAGGACCCCACAAACTGAGCCATCCCGCTTGTCTCCAAGGCCCCTTCTGCAGCCTGTTTCCAGGTGGTACCACCCCTCCCCCATCTTTGCGATAGTGTAGTGTGTAAGGTTACCAACCCATCCAGCACCTCGGCACCCGGATGCTCCAGGGCAGGTAAACCTGAACTGCTGGTGGGACTTTGGCTCTCCCAGCACCTTAAGTCCTAAAGGCGACCCATGGAATACAATTGCAAGTACCTCTGTGCAGTATATGCCCTTTTCTTCATAGGAAAAAATTACCACGTAAAAACGCATTTATGCTACAATTTTACTTACCTGTAAAAATTGCTATTACGAAAAGTACTTACCCAATTACGAATGTCTTGGTATTAAAATATATGTAAAATTGTTATTTTCTAAATTTGTCTCAAGTTTCTTCTTGAGTGTGTCTCATCTGTTGACTGTGCGTTCATCGAATGCTTAACACTATCCTCTGATAAGCCTAAATTGCTCGCCTACACTACCACAAAAGAAAGCATTTGGGGATTATTAATTTAAGCCCTGTAAACTAATAAGGGTAGTCTTGACCTTCTACATACTTGTTTTGGTATACTATATAAAAAGCAGGCTTCCTATAACTGCCATTACCTTTGTGAACATCCGAGAAGAGCTGCTAATGTCAAAAAGGAGCATTGTGAACCACAGGTAATGTCTGCGGGCCGGCAGGACATGGATATGGATATGAAAATATTTGTCCAATACTACCATCCAGTCTCCCGGGTGCAGGCCAGACAGAACTTGAGCAAGCGTGAGCATTCTGAATTTCTCCTTCTTGCGGAAGGAATTGAGAGGGCACAAGTCTAGGATAGGACAAAGGCCTCAGACTTTTTAGGCACCAGAAAGTAACAGGAATAACAACTACAACCAACTTCTGGCATCAGAACCCTCTCTATGGCCCCCTTGGCTAAGGTAGCAGTTACTTCCTGGTTGAGTAAGGGGAGATGGTCCTCAGTCAGCCTGTAGCAAGTGGGTGGCATGGTAGTCCCGAAGGGGAGGGAGAAGCCTCTTCGGACAATGGAGAACCCAGCGGTTTAATGTTATCAACCTCCAGTGGTGCAAGTGGTGGTGTATCCTGACTCCCACTGGTTGCCTATGATGGTTGAAGAGAGAACTAAAGAGGTTTGAAGGTTGCGTCTGCCGGGAGGTGTGGTGGACTGCCCCAGGGTCTGGGGGTACAGAGCCCTCTGCCACGCAGAGGCTGGGAAGCTGGCATTCCATGGTGGCTGAGCAGGTAAAGACGTGGCTGTAAGCCCCTTCTGTGGCCACAAAAGTAGCAAAAGGTGGACTGGGGTTGGCAGGGGCCATGGAAATGCCCAAGGATCTGACTGTAGCCCTGTTGTCCTTGAAGCACTTCAGCACCGAGTAAGCCTCGCCTCAAAAGAGAATGGAGCTATCAAAGGGCATGTCTTAAGCAAAGCTTGGAAAAACCAAAGGTGGTGATGGACGGAGCGTTGACAATACAAACACTCACCCCCAGTCAACTGATCTGGGTTTAATCCATCACCGTTCTTTAGCTCATTCCGCCACCCCAGTTCAGACATGGCCATATGCAAATCAGTCCGACCCTGTGCCTCATGGGAACAGTCCAGCCCGAACTTCCAAGCCATGTTTTTCTTGGTTCGCCCTCTTTTTAAGCAAAGCTTGGACATGCCCGGTAAAGCCAGTCATCTTCAGTCAGGCATGGTACCATAATGCCACTGATGAAGAAACCACTCGTCTGCCTAGCGAGTCACTCGTATCCAGCCCACATCAGATCATGAACATGGCTGCATCCCTCCCATCGGCAATGCCTTTGGACAGTGTGGTCTGGAACCAGAGGCAGCACCTGTGCAACTGAATCCCACGGTGCATGGGAGTAACCACCCAAAAGCTAAGCAGTGTTCACGGACTGCAGTGCCCGGCTGGAAGAAGAAAACATTTTCTATCCTACGGTAACCACCATCTTGGATATCCTATCTGGCGGGGTGGTCGGCAATGTGCCAGAATTTCCACGGGAAGAGGAGGCTTGGACCACCATGCTCTCCAGGGTAGGGTACTGTGTGAGGAAACTGGGGTCCCCTGGGGCGGGACAATGGCGGCGGGGAATTTTTCTGTTCACAGGATCACCTGTGCAGGGTTGAGACCAGCTCCCAAGCAGGACATCTGAAAGGGCTTCATTTAATAGGAGAAAAGATTCTGAGTGGGTCACTCCTGGCTGAAGCACCTTTGTTAAGAAGTTAGTCTTAACTGCCACTGAGGGAAGGCTAAGGTCCAGTACCTTGGCCAGCCATCTCACCACCATTGCAAAAGACGCTCGCTTCTCCATAGCCACATTAGGAAGAGAGACCATGCCAGTATCTGGGGAGGTGTCCAGTCCACTGGGGTCTGCCAATTCCTCACCAGTCCATGTTAGGGTCTAGGGACTGGTATTTTTCAGGGTTCGTGGCCCCTCCAAATCTACCCCAAGTCTTAACCCATAGGAATAGGGCTCAGGCTTTCGGCCAAGAGAGCATGGTTCCAGTCGGCATCGGATAACTCCCACCAGCTCTGTGTCAGAGTCGGGGAGTCGACATTGCAACTGGTGCAAGGGAAGGTGGAGGTGGTACAACTGGCGCAAGTCTGTATCAGTCTGTGGATCCAAGGGGCCCGACTGGTGCAGGGGGCAGAACTGCCAGCGGAGGATCACTACCGACCCTCAGGTGCGCTAGTGGGGACAGGTTGCCCAAATATGAGGTGCATGGCCTCATAACATTTGCAAAGTTGGGTTGGGGGTCACTCAGGCGCGCTGAAACTCGGGAGACGCAGAGTCAGCCCACCCAGGCACAGGCTCTACCATGGATCCAGACCGCAGATCCAGGCCGTTAAAGAAGACGCTCGCTCATTTCATCAGATGCTTTCAACGGACAGGCTTCTTGCTCTGCTTTTTTGTGGTACTTACTGGAAGACTACTTTGAGTGTGACCAGAATCTAGAGCTCCGCGACTGTTCTCGGGACCTTCCTGTTGATCGGGAAGGAGACTGTTGTGGCGTCGCCCAGCAAGGAGCTTGAGGGACCGTTCCATCAAAGCCTTGGGGTGCATGACACTGCAGTCAATGCAGGTCTTCTCATCGTGGTTGCACTTGAGGGACCAAAGACAAACAAGAAGCAAGTCCAATAACATCTATTGGTGACAGGCACTTGAAGATGGCTTTACTTGTCGACATACCTGCCACTCTAAGACAAAGGATCGCAAAAAACTTTGAAAAAAAGTTGAAAAAGTGTCAGTCAAAAAATGACCGTGTAGCTCTCTTCGGATCTGCGCTGACTAGCGCAGAACTAAATTAACTGGTGTCAGCGTGTTGGGGTGGTGCCTATATAAGCACTGCCCATATCCCTTCATGTGTGGATGACACCACGCGGAGCAGAACGCCACTTACCAGCAGGGGTACTATTCACAAACATTTTATGGATACAGTCTGACGCAAGGGATAATTCCAAGGTAAGGAATCTGCGGATAGAAGTCTATCAGTTTACAAGGAATGATTTATGTTTGTGACTCTGTAAGATTGAATAGTGGAGAACCAGGTTTTGTTCTCAAAATTTGAAGGACATATTTGGAATTAAGTAGGTTTATAAGTGGAGTTTCTTCATAATAAAAATTGATTATGGTAACTTTATGCCTGATGCAAAAAAATCACGCGGAATGAAACAAAAATAACAGCAGTAGTCACAATACACAAGTTTTGTTACAAAACAAAAACACCTTTTTTGTGTACATACCTTGACAGGCCTCGGGCGGTCTGGCTCTTTCCAGCGGAGGTATATCTGCCCAGCAATTGACAGACCAACAAAAAACCAATAACTGAAGCTGTAGTAGTTAATCAGCTGGAAGACATCTCTCACGGACAAGTAGATGAGAGTTGCAGCACACTATCAAAAGTCAATATTGTAACACAGTTAAAATACTGGCTGTATGTTAAGAGCTCATTATACATGTTCTAAAATACACTGACAATGTATTAATCATCAGTATATCAACCTAACTGAAAGAACAGACTTTCTAGAGAACAGTGTGCATAGCAACATTACCATTGCTGTTACTAACAAACTTTAAAAGTCAACAGAGAGCATCAAGACTGTTCAGAATCTGAGATAAATTACTCAAAATGTAATAAGCACTACTTAATTTGTGATCCTACAATAGACTTCCCTATACTTATATCATAACAGTCTAGAGCTGAGGGCAGTACATCTGCAGGTAAAAAAGATGATCTCTAAGACAACAGTTGAACAAAATGTTTTGTTTAAACGTATTATCAACATGGCATTTTAGAGTGCACTTCCAAGTGATGAACAGCCAAGTAAATTGCATTAGATTTTTTGTCAGGGAATGTGTAACTGAAGTAACATGCCAAGAGTGTCCTGAAAACGTGACATTTACCGTGTACGCTTAGGCAAAAAAATCATAATTTCTGATTTTAATTTCACTAAATTAATGTAGATCTTAAGAGAAGAGCTGATCATAAATTTGATAACACAATTTGAATGAAAAACCAGGCTAAAGAAACATCACAGATTTGAAGAGAACAGAAGAAGAGCAGGCACAAATTATAGGGTTATTCTAAAGTTTGAGGGTATGTAGAGATAAAGACTGAAATCTGTCACAGGATGGCGAGAGGAACTAAAGAGTAGTGGCATAAGAGTAGATTACAAGAAAAGGCCCATATGGAAACACTGGAAAAGAGAAACGAGAACATATATACAGCTAAAAATGATATAGACAATAACAAACAGGATTAAAAAAAGAGAAGACAGTAAGTGAAGGGAGGCAATCAACGGGGAGAAGTGGCAATTGGAAGGAGAGAAATAGAGGAGTTCAATACAAATTGCAGGGAGAGGGGGACAAGCAGGAAGACTAATATGAAAACATGAGCAACAGTTATAGAGAAAAGCTACAAGGAAGGGGATCAAGATGTAGTAGCATGATCTGAGAGACTTGGGAAAATCTTCCAATTATATAGGTGGTAACAGCACTGACAAGCTAGTGAACTAACCTGGTTAGAGAATAAATGCGGGGACCTGCCTCAAATCAAGGGTGAACTCCAAGTGCCAGCTGCCTGCATGGCAGGAGGCATTTTCCTTACACCTGCAAGGCGGAGGAAGGGGCCCGAAGCACTATTAAGCGCCAGCTCTCCACATGCAGCGCAGGCTGCACCTGGGCGAAGCCCAGGCCAAGGGCGGGCCTGTACTGTGCCCGTCATTGACCAAAAGAGGCTGGGCTGGACCAACCCCCTTACAACCTCCATAAGGTACTGTTGTATCTTTTACCACTCTTAAGGGTTTGCCTAAGACTGTTTTTTGCCCTCCTTGCTCCAATATAGGGAAATTAAAATCCATTACGAACCATCATTTACCCGTGCAAGGGAACTACTTTGAATGGTTTCCTACAGGGGAAGTGGGGGTGATTAGTAAAGAGATTGAGCTGGAAGAGCAGTGAAATGAAAATTAAATGAAAAAATGTATTGTTCATTTGATAAAAACTTACAATAAAACATCTTTAGACAAATGGCAAAAACAAAGAGAGGAGTATCCACTATGATTTTGAAGAACAGACGTATCTGGAGGACCGGTTCTTGGCAAAAAGAAGGAAATTCATCCTTTTGATAGAAACCCCTCACTCACCACCTAGTGGTGACATGCTTCATCATCGGGGTCCACCTTGGCGTCCTAGCGACACCAAGGTGTGCTGCAACACCTGGACTACAGTGGAGCGGGTTGTGGCTGTAGGTGCAAAAAAATGTTAAAAATTGTCCTGGTTGTACTCAGAAAAAGTAGTTTTATTTTTAGAGCAACTGAACAATGTTTTAAAATTAATACTGGCGAGATCCTGGTAGGGAGGGTTACGACCCAGGGATCTCTATATGTGTTGAGTGGTCAACATGTTTCTACCATAAGGGCTATTGCCCGGTATTCGTCAGGACCAGAAAAAACAGGTGGACAGGGGGTGCGTGCTCCCTAAAAAGCACACCCGTCCTTGATCCCCTGTGTGCCTACTGGCAAAAATTGCCAGTGGTGAGTGCCGCTCAATAAAATAAGTGAGCTGGCGGGTAAAAAAGAGACCTGTAAGGAGAGAAGGGTGGATAAAGAACAATCAGGTATTGAGTGATAGACTTACTCTCCTGTAACGTCGTGCAGTCTCTCAGTGCAATTGATATATAGTGCCAAATGAAGTGGATGGTTCTCCAGATATACGTTATACCGAGGTGGGGTGATACTAGTCAACATCTATGGCAAAGGGTAGGTGCACGCAAGTTGCATGCAGTGCTAGCACGACCCAGGGGGGGTTTGAGTATTAGGTGTAAGATACTTGTGCTACACGGAACAGGTCTGTCACGTGGTGCCTAGGCTACTCGCTGGATATTAAATGACAGGGCGGAACCTATTCCATTACAGTTGAAAGTACGGTGAAGTGAATTAGGGCATAGATGTAACTCGGTAGTGCTATATACATTTGTCAGCAACCGACTCAAACGTGTAAGTGAATAACATTAAGTCAACAAACAAGAACAAACATACATGTAACACTGAAGGACACACTTAAGTTCAGAATGACTTGGGAATATGCTTACTCAAATTTGAGTGCTCTGCGCTTCAACGGGCAGGGCGTAGGGTCAATGCCTGTATAATAACAAATTCTGTAAGAGACAAACAGTGCGCGAGCGTTGTAAATCTCTGCGCCGCTCAGGACGCTGTGTGGGTGGTGGGCGGCGCCCTCGTGGACCCGGTACATGGATGTGTACCCGGGGCCTGGTATCATGAATCTACTTACAGTTTCAGGCAGGTAAGATCAGAGTCGACCTACTCCTCGCGTCCACTGCTCGGCTAGTAATTCCGATGGCAGCTGGACGCGGTAAAGAGGAGTCGACCGCTTCCGGGTTTGGGCGCGGCCTGGGCGTGTAGGGGGCGGGGCTAGCAGTACGCGGTGGCGTGCTGTCGGTAGCTAGGCTACCGTGAAGATACAGCCAGCAGGTTAGGTTGTATAACTACACATAGCAGGGTCGGTTGGCTCGCGGGGTAGCTCCGCAGTGCTGGAAAGAAATGAAAACGAAGCGTGAGGTTCACGCCAGGACTTACATAGTATAAACAGTTATTTACGCAGCAAGTGGTTGTGGACATTATAATTTACACTGCGTTTGGACTGGAGACCTGTGTCTAATCACTGGTAAGTGAGGTGCCACAGTGTCAAAAGGAGCCTTATTACAAGGTTTCTGAGGGTGATACGTTTTAATAAATTTTAATAAATGAACAAATTAACACTGCTGGATCAAGTGGGAAAAAAGCCCAACGCAGGGGCGTCAGAGCGGCTCAGTGGGGCCAAGGTGATTCATGCTATGGTATTTAGTAGTGTGAGGAACAATAAGTTAAGCGCTCAGTAAAGCAAAGCTTGGGAATATATTAAGAGTATCAGGTGGCAGAGCTCTGTTGTTAATTCTTGGTCTTGGTGACCATAGGGATAGAGTCTCATTTCAGGACCGAGTTCCATGGGATATTGTCGTTGAGCCCAATTTTATGGGAGGAAAGACGATAGATCCATCGCTGCTCTTTTTCAAAAAGTCGTGCTTGTGCATTGGGACCTGGTTGGATTTGCTCAATCACAGTCCATCTCATGTCGTTGGGTGTGTGATGGGCTGTGAGAAAGTGATCAGTGAGCCTGGTGTTCGTTTTTTTGCATCGAATTGTGCTACGATGTTCCGCTATTCGTTGCTTGACCTTTCTTGTCGTCATGCCCACATAGGGCTTGTCACAGCTACATCGGATAAGGTAGATCACAAATGTGCTGTTACAGTTAGTGTGTGATCTTTGTTGCCAGATTTTGCCTTCCTCAAGGTTCAGAGTTTTGGTGTTGTTCGTGAGGTGACAGACGCTGCAATCACCACATCTGGAATGTCCGGTCACTGGGGGAAGGCCCCAAGCGTTGGTGATGGTTTGGTCGGTTGTCACCATGTCCATTCTAGGTCTGGTGTTGACCAAGGTGTCTTTCAGGCTCCGTGCTTTTTTATAAGAAAAAAGTGGTTTGTCCCAATTGTGATTTCCAGTGTTCAGTATTTGCCAATGTTTTCTGATACTTTTACTGACCTGGTTTGACACCGCATTATATGTGGTCACGCATGTAAGTGGAATCTCTTCCTCTGTTCTTGGTGTGTCCTCTAGCAGGGCTTGTCTTGGCTGATTTCTGGCCCTTTTCTGACATCTCCTTGTGATTTTCTCAGGGTATCCTCGGTTAGTTAGTTTCTCCGTCAGGTCTGCTGCCTGTGTTTTGTAGTCCTGCAACTCGCTGCAGTTCCTCCTAAGTCTGAGATACTGGCCGTAAGGTAAATTTTCCCTCAGGGGGCGAGGATGGAAACTATCAAATCTCAGCAGGTTGTTCTTAGCGGTGGGCTTAAAGTGGGTTTTAGTCTTGAGCTTGTCAGTGTCTCTTTCGATCTCAATGTCAAGGAAGACCATTTTGTCTTTGTCCACACTATGTGTGAACCTCAGGTTAGGGTCACACGTGTTAAGCCACCTGATGAACTCCATTAGTGTTTCTTGCGGTCCTTGCCAGATGGTGAAGACGTCATCTATGTACCGCCTCCAAAATTTGATGTGGGTGTTGTAAGGGTTATTGGGGGTAATGACATATTTTTTCTCGAAGTCATACACATAGAGGCCCGCTACGCTGGGAGCAAAGACACTACCCATTGATGTCCCACCTATTTGGAGGTATAGCTTTCCATCATGTTCAAAGAAGTTTCTTTTAAGAGCAAGAGTTGCACATTCTACAATGAACTCTGTTGGTGTTGTATGGTCCCATGTGGAGTTGTCCAGTGTTTGTTTTAGTACTGTGATGGTGGCGTCTTGGGGTATGTTAGTGTACAGGCTCTCTATGTCTAGACTCACAAGGATGTGGTCCGGTTCAATCCTGATGTCTTCCAGCATTGTCAGTAGGCTTTTTGTGTCCTTCAGATAGGTTGCAGTATTTTGAACAATGGTTTTCAGGAAATAATCACAGAAGCGTGACAGGGGTTCCAGAAGCGAGCCTATGCCTGACACGATTGGTCTGCCAGGTGGTGGGATCTTGCCTTTGTGCATCTTGGGGACAATGTAGAAATAGGGGATCTTACCCTCCGTTTTGCAGAGGTAGTCCGCTTCTTGTTTTGAAATTTGGCCTGATGTCTCTTTACCGCGTCCAGCTGCCATCGGAATTACTAGCCGAGCAGTGGACGCGAGGAGTAGGTCGACTCTGATCTTACCTGCCTGAAACTGTAAGTAGATTCATGATACCAGGCCCCGGGTACACATCCATGTACCGGGTCCACGAGGGCGCCGCCCACCACCCACACAGCGTCCTGAGCGGCGCAGAGATTTACAACGCTCGCGCACTGTTTGTCTCTTACAGAATTTGTTATTATACAGGCATTGACCCTACGCCCTGCCCGTTGAAGCGCAGAGCACTCAAATTTGAGTAAGCATATTCCCAAGTCATTCTGAACTTAAGTGTGTCCTTCAGTGTTACATGTATGTTTGTTCTTGTTTGTTGACTTAATGTTATTCACTTACACGTTTGAGTCGGTTGCTGACAAATGTATATAGCACTACCGAGTTACATCTATGCCCTAATTCACTTCACCGTACTTTCAACTGTAATGGAATAGGTTCCGCCCTGTCATTTAATATCCAGCGAGTAGCCTAGGCACCACGTGACAGACCTGTTCCGTGTAGCACAAGTATCTTACACCTAATACTCAAACCCCCCCTGGGTCGTGCTAGCACTGCATGCAACTTGCGTGCACCTACCCTTTGCCATAGATGTTGACTAGTATCACCCCACCTCGGTATAACGTATATCTGGAGAACCATCCACTTCATTTGGCACTATATATCAATTGCACTGAGAGACTGCACGACGTTACAGGAGAGTAAGTCTATCACTCAATACCTGATTGTTCTTTATCCACCCTTCTCTCCTTACAGGTCTCTTTTTTACCCGCCAGCTCACTTATTTTATTGAGCGGCACTCACCACTGGCAATTTTTGCCAGTAGGCACACAGGGGATCAAGGACGGGTGTGCTTTTTAGGGAGCACGCACCCCCTGTCCACCTGTTTTTTCTGGTCCTGACGAATACCGGGCAATAGCCCTTATGGTAGAAACATGTTGACCACTCAACACATATAGAGATCCCTGGGTCGTAACCCTCCCTACCAGGATCTCGCCAGTATTAATTTTAAAACATTGTTCAGTTGCTCTAAAAATAAAACTACTTTTTCTGAGTACAACCAGGACAATTTTTAACATTTTTTTGCACCTACAGCCACAACCCGCTCCACTGTAGTCCAGGTGTTGCAGCACACCTTGGTGTCGCTAGGACGCCAAGGTGGACCCCGATGATGAAGCATGTCACCACTAGGTGGTGAGTGAGGGGTTTCTATCAAAAGGATGAATTTCCTTCTTTTTGCCAAGAACCGGTCCTCCAGATACGTCTGTTCTTCAAAATCATAGTGGATACTCCTCTCTTTGTTTTTGCCATATCTCCTCCCAGGGGAATAGGAGAAGTCTCTAGTTCACTTTTGGGTGAACGAACTCCCTTACTCTCTTCTTTGTTTGGAACACATCTTTAGACAAATGTCATACATTTCATACATATCCATTATTGAACCATTTTTTAAAAACCAACATGGTTAAAATAAAATTCATCCCGCCATAAGAACCCTCAATTCATCTAGTTAAAACACATTTTTTTTAAACGAAACGTAAAGTGCGTTTTTTTGGGATAATCAAATGTATTGATTTTTAAACAAAACCACAAATGTACATTAGCAGCAAAATCAGGCACAGTGCCTGGATGGTATACAACAGCAAGGAAGATGACAGAGACCTGTATATCATTCTTCAGGATAGAGTCTTGTGCAAGGTTATCATGATACATATAAACACACACACCCCTCGGGACAATAGATTGAACCATTTACCCCACTTATTTTTTAATAGTTCAGGGCAGCCCCGGGCTTCAAAGAGGGGTTCCTCTTGAGTTCCATACCAGTCCACCCCCGTCTCCACCTCCGTAAAGTAGGGGGCTTGGCCTGAGAGTGTCTATGTCACGTTTCGCCACCACAGTCCCAAGGAAGCCTTTGTCGGCCTCAGAGCCATCCAGGCCATCAAACACACCTATCGTAACATGCGTTTACTGGTAACATCATCTACCTACTATTTCATCTTATATAGAATACCCCAATTAATCTATTTGTAACCAACTTGCCGCACACTATGAATAGGACTATCCGATCCTGATGTATGGCACACTGAGGGTCCTAGTTGATTTTTGATATTTCGCAAGTCAATTGAATAATAACGATAAGGTCTCCTTACCGGGCACTATTAGCCAATTTCCTCTCTGCTATATCTACGAACTTCAAGAATCTGCCAGTAAATTGTAAAAATTCTCCCTGCAAGCGGCCTATAACTGCTTGTCGACATGTTCGTATAGTCTGACTAATAAAATCCTGCCTCATAAGACTTCTGTGTTCAGCTGTTAAGGCTGTGCAACTACAAACTATATGACAAATGTCTTCTCTCTTATAATTACAACGGCCGCATGTCCTTTCACTACTTAGCATTTTCCAAGCTGGTGCGTCACCACGAAATTAGAAACTGCCAAGCCAGAGTCACAAGAACTTAGACCATTCAGGTCCCGTAGATAATTCTGAGTGTATAGCTTGCCGTATGATGCAAATACTATCCACGCATGGGATCTCTTCGCCAACACCTCTCGGTCCAATAGTAAAGACATTTTTTTACTGTACCCGTCAATGACATTATTAAATACCATCTGAGAGAGGGGTAAGGCCCATAATTGTTCTGCCTTAAACGTAGATAAAACCAATTTGTAGTATTCATGAGCCTGCGTGTGTTTATAGTCACCAAGACCACTGTCATAAGTGTAGATTTATTATCTCTTCTAAGTTTGTGGCAGAATTTAGCATATGCCTCTAGGCTGTTTAAATTCTGTCTTAAGCCCAAACTCTAATCAAATTTGAGATGGTGATGCCTGCTGAGGGAGGTTGAACACGCAATGGTAGATTCCTGTCACAAGCTTATCTATGATGTTATCATCCTTCCCTCTTAAGATCTCCACACCGTATTTCAGAGATGGAACATGTTTAACTGACATAACTGGTAAGAGAGTCTTGAGGGAAAGCCCTTTAAAGCTGCTCTGGAGGGTACAAATGCTGCAGTTAACGAATTGTTCCTTCTCTCTGTAGTGCCGCACACTGGTTCTTAAATGAGCCCCTTGCGTCTAATATGATACCCATGTATCAGTGTTGGGCGAGCTGCTATACCTCTTGACACCAACATGGTTTTAGTCTTCTTTAAATTGACCTTTAACCCGTGGGATGAGGCATAAAGAATTATTTAACTGCTGCAGCCCCACCTTTGTAAAGCTCAACAACACTATATGCGGCATACAATAAATGGGAGACCTTGAAGCCTGCCGCCAATGGAGAGTGTGAGTTAATGCTATTCAAACCTAAAGAGATTTCAGCAAGATAGAGATTGAACAAGATTTGGGCCAAGACACAACCTTGTTTCAAACCTTTCGTGGTTAATATTTGTTTTTGTTTAAATGTTTGTGCCCTGCCCAACCTTACTCTCGTCCAGGTATTCGTATACAGCAGTTGAATCGCTCTCAGAAGTTTAGGTGAAATTCCCAATTTCGATAGCTTATCCCAAAGAATATTCCTTTGCACTGTTTCAATGGAAGAGCGAAAATCAATAAAACACAAATGATGATTCAATGAGTGATGTCTTGACAAATCGATTAAGAGTGCTAGCATTTGAATATTAATAATAGTACCCATGCCTTTAATGAACCCAGTCTGATTTCTTGGCAGCAGACTTTTGGAAGCCACCCAAGACGTTAGGTCTGCCAGCAGGCATTTGGCGAATAATTTTGCCTCACAGTCCATTAAGGCTATTAGCCTATAATTGGCAGGGTCCGTGGGTTATCCAGCTTTGTAGATCGGGGCCAGAATTGAGCCCCTCCATTTATCTGGAATTTCTTTGCTCACCAGAATATGATTAAATAATATAGTCAGTTTATTTGCCCAATATTGCGAATTTTCCTTGTAAAGTGCTTGGGGGAGGCCATTTGTCCCCAGGGCACTATCCCGGCGGCTGTTAATAATAATTTTCTCCACACTTATATGTTGAATCTCTATGGGCAAATTTTCCCTTGTATAATCACACATTCCTTCTTATTTATTTATTTTTAGAGTTTTCTATAGCGCGAACAAGACCCAGATTAGGGTATCAGAGCGCTTTAAAAAACAAAGCAGAGTAAGAGTACATTTTTGCAAAAAATTGTCTTTTTTTTTTAATAACTAATTTTGATGGCATTTTAAAGTAAACATAGCACCACTTTGAAGTATCAGAGATTTCAATACATTTACAAGTGGATTTTCCCATCTGGGTGTTTGGAGTGTGAGCCCACCCGTGTCGCGGATACTCCATCCAGCGGTCCCATCATTTGCCCCATATACGCTCATGTTTAGCCAGACACCCTCTTGCTTCGTATACAGCTTTTTTTTGGACAGCACACCAGTCCACATCCCTGCGCCATTTTGCCATAGAGGGAGATGTCGACTCTTTCCAGGCTGCTGCAATATCTCTTTTAGCTATCAGAACAGCTGTTCCTAGAAATAGTTTATCAGCACAGGAGCCATCCAGCCCCTCCATCACCCCTAGGAGAAGAACAAGGGGATTGAGAGAGACCTCCCACCCCAGTATGCCACTCAGTTCAGATACAATTGACGCCCAGTATTTAGAAAGGATCGCACAGGACCAGACCATTTGGTAAAAGTCAGCTGGCTCTGCCTTACAGTGCGGACATTGTGGGGATGGGAGGAAACCCGCTTTGTGGTGCTGCTCCGGGGTAAGATATGGGCAGTGAAGTTAGTAGATTTGAATGAGGCGGAGCCTAGCTAATATAGTGAGTGTCCTAGGAGCCATCACAGCATCTCTCCAGTCTTCCTCCACCAGTGGACGCAGCCAGCGATCCCGATGGGCTCTGAGAGATTCTAGTGTGGATGGGGTATTGTTTATCAGGGAACAATAAATTTGGGATATTCCCCCCTTTTCCCAAGTTCCCCATGAGAAGCTTGGCCATCAGTAGGCTAAATTTGGTGATTGTAGTGTTGTCAGGGATGTGGAGGGCTAGGGCGTGTCGAAGCTGAAGGTATCGGAAGAATTTGGTGGAGTGTAAGGAGTATGCCTGTTGTAGGTCCCAAAAGGAGGACAGGTGCTACCATATATCTCCGAGGCACTTTATACTGATTAAGTCCCATTTCTGGAAGCCTGTTGGTGTCACAACCTCCCACAGCCAAGTGCCGTGCCTCAGCGCTGTTTGTAGTAAAAGTTTAGCGTCCCAGTGAATGTGTTGCAGCACAGAGCACCATGCCAGGAGAACTGTATGGGTAACTATTGGTAGAGCGTGAGGAATTGGGGCCCCATAAAGCATGGCCTGCACTTGTGAGAATCCAATGCTCTCCAGTTCCAGTCGATAAGTTGGATCTGACCATCCGCCTTTAAACCAGTCATGGACCACCATAAGGAGGGTGGCTAAGTAGTACACAAAGGGATTTGTCATCCCCATACCACCTTAATATGTGGCCCATTGACAAGTTGTGAGGGCCAGACGTGATCTCGAAACACCCCAAAGGAAGGTCGTGATTACCCCATCCAAGTCGCGGAACCGGCTGCGAGAGAGGTGGAGTGGAAGATTTTGAATGGTGTACACAAGACGGGAAAGAACCATCATCCTGAAGAGAGCGACCCTACCGAGGGGGTTAAGTGGAAGAGTGTGCCATCGACAAAGGTCATCTTTTGTACGTGTGAGGAGTGGGGTGAGATTAAGGGACCAGGTCAGCTCGGGGAGAAGCGTCACCCAGATACCAAGGTATTTGAATGAGAGCCTTCGCAAGGGGATGGCTGATTGCCAATCCACGCATTCTCTAGAGGCACCTCAGTGGATTTGGCCAGTTTGAGGCGTAAGCCCGACGACCTCTCAAAAGAATGGAGGATCTGAAGGGATCTTAGTCCAGAATGGGCCGGGGCAGCAAAATAGAGGAGAACGTCATCTGCATAGAAGGCGATCCGGTTTTTGTGGGAGTCCTGCCAGCGCAACCCCTGAATCTGGACATCTATCCGGAAGAGGTAAGCCTGAGGCTTGATCGCAAGGGCAAAGAGGAGAGGGGAAAGTGGACATCCCTGTGTCCAGTTCCTCTCGCGATCGGGAAGGCGTCTGGCAATACTCCGTTTATACGGACCCTGGCTGATCGACCAGCACTAGGGCCCGGTATGGTGAAAGGAGACTACGGTGGGCGAGGGCTACATGTAGGCATCTAAGACAGTGTTGTGCGCTGCGGTGTGGCATTAAGCCACATTGGTTAGGGTGTATGAGGGCGTGGAGCACTTGTTTCATACGGGTAACGAGGATCGTTGCATAGTTTTTAACCTCTGTATTAATGCGTGAATTGGCCGATATTGAGCAGATGAGGGCGGGGGAGGGTTTACTTTGGAAATGACCACAATGTTAGCTGTGCCCGTGACAGATGAGATGGTGCCTTCCTCAAAGAGAGCATGGAGTCGTGGGATCAGGGTATCGCGGAATGCTGCATAGTACTCTGCGGGAAACCCATCTGGACCGGGGGTCTGGTGGGGGGCGAGTGAGGAAATTGCTTCATTGATTTCCTCAGCTGTGATAGGTTCATCTGTGATTTTTAGTTGTCTTTGAGAGCCACGGGAGGGGGAAATTCTGCAAAAAGGAGGAGCTACCCTGTGGTGTATGTGAGTGGTCTGCTGAGTGCAGCATCTTATAATAGCTCGCGAAGGTAAGTGCGACTGTTGCAGGAGCGTGAGAAATGTGTCCCTGTGCATCGAAGATTTCGGGTACTATCAGTTTGGCCATGGGGTGGGTAAAGAGCCAGTGAAGTAGCTTGCCATTCTCATCTCCCCACCCATAGACCCTGGCCACAGAGGATCTCCAAACCAATTTGGCACATTTGAGGGAGATATTTTTGATCTCTTCGCGTATTAGCTGCAGCTGTCGCCGTTTCGCCTCTCCTTGCACCGCCACAGCTGCCGGCAGTTCCAGACGGAGGGCTCTGGCTTCGAGTTGAGAGAGCTGGCGGTCCTGGGCCTGCTGTTTGTGTTTGAGGAACCCTTTGGCGTATCCCCGAATTGTGGCCTTGTACACCTCCCACAGCGTGTCCTGATGTTGCACTGTGCCCTAGTTGGTGCGAAAGTAGTTGTTCAGTTCTTCCCCAATTCCCTTTTTGTAGTCCTGATCCTGAAGGAACCAGGCGTTTAGTCGCCATAAGGGTTGCAAAGCTCCCATGGGGCGCTCCCACCCGCAGAAGGAGCGAGGAGAACTCGGACACTCCATGCGCCTAGATTTTAATTTCGAGACAGCCCGACAGTCTGGGTCAGGCATAAAGAGGAGGTCAATGCGAGAGTGGGGGTGGAGCACAGCTGAAGTGTGCGTGTATTGTAGCATCTTAGGGTGCCAGATGTGCCAGACATCACAAAGGCCCAGTGTGGAGGCCCAAGGAGCTTGGCCCCTAATTTCCTGTGGGAAGATGAGGCACACGTGACATCTGCGGTGAATTCAAGGGCAGCATTAAAGTCCCCCCCCAATTATGGTCAGGCCCTGAGGGAGGGTGGATAGTGTCTCCATCGCAGCCTGAAGGGCGGGTTCTAGGTTCGCCGGAGGGGCATATAGTGACATTAGGTTGACAGTAGAGTCCCCAAGAGTACGTATGAGGGCAGTAAAGCAGCCTTGAGGGTCATCAATCACCTGGGTCGGTAAAAAGGGAAAGGAGCACCACAAGAAGATTGCTGTCCCCGCATGCCCCTGGAAAATCCAGAGTGCCATACTCTGTCAAACCCCTGACGTGCCACAAAGGGACATCGAATTTCCATCAGGCGTGTCTCTTGTAATATTAGGACATCTGGGTTAACCCTCCGTGCATATTTTAAAATCTCTGTCCGTTTGATTTTGTCTAACAGGCAGTTAACATTCCATGAGAGGACTCTCAGGGGATCACCCCCACAACAGGGACTAGGCATTGTCACATAGTGATGGTGCTAGGATCCAGCAATCGGGATAGTTAGGATGGACCAAGTCTATGGGCCCATATGGAGGCTGGGCGCATTTGGGGTCGTTAGATGGACCGCCCGGGGGAAGATCTTGGATGTGGTGCATGAGGCTGTCGTAAAACAAAATAACACAACTAAAGACTGGGAGAACAGTCCCAGTCAAGAACCCCTACCAAACCCCACCCCATACTTCCCGAAATGAAACACCTGTCGTCCAGTGCACAAAGCTTAAAGTGTGAACAGTTAATTAGTTAGTTGCAAGGTGTAGTGTAGGGCTACATACTGGGCCCCTCAATGTTCAAGGACTAGCGTTCCTCCAGGTTGAATTCTTCATAGTGACAGTACTTGGGTTCAGATTTGGGAGCTACATGACAGATCGGTGTCCTCAGAGCTGGGCCTTGGGGAGTTGTTGGGATCCACCGCGGTCAATAGGTCTAGTCCGTTTGAGTTATCTCGGAGTCCAAGCGATCCACTCCTCTATCGGGGGGAGCCAGCCGGAGAGACTGATGTGGATCCACGGGCGTGGCGCCCTCAACTATACCCAGAGCATCACCCACGGGAGGCTGCAGGTGCACTTCTCCGTGGTCACTTTTGAGGCTCCGCCACAGGGGCAATCTTTGATGGGTGGATTGGGCAATCCTCGGATGCCCACGTCCACGCCGCCTCTGGCGTGTCAAACTAAGGTTTGCCGTGGAGCATCACTTTGAGGCGGGCTGGGAAAGAGGAGTCTATAGGGCAGCTTCTGTTTCACGTGAATGTATGTTCACCTGTGGACCTGCACTTCCCTGGTGTAGTCAGGAAAGATCATGATCTTGGCCCCTTTGTGGAGTAGTTCTCGGCGGGAGAGGGCTGCCTGCAGGATGGTATCCCAGTCCCTAAAGTTAAGGATCCTTGCAATCTTTGGGCGATGTGGGGCTCCTGGTGGTGGTCTAGGGGCGAGAGCACGGTGGGCCCGCTCCACAACAAACCAGGGGGACAGGGCGTTCGCGGGATTCCAAGTTCTGAACCAGTCTTCAACAAAAGTGTTGACTTGGGTGGGCTCTGTGGCTTCTGAAAGGCCAACCAGGCGGAGATTGTTATTTCCCTATCTGGAAATATCCCGGTCAGCGGCAACCATCAACTGCAACCGACCCATTAAGATTAATTGTTTTTTTTACAGCATCATCTGGAATCAACTAACTTTCATATTACTCAAATTATTGAACTACAGTCATACTCCCAACGCTTACCGGCCCGTGGACCCCGGACTGGACGTCACTCTGGCCGCAACAAGGGAGACTCTTCATCGTCGATCCAGGAAGATTGCATGATCTCCCGCCGGAGGTCAGCTACCTCTTGATGCACATTGCGGTCCTGGGCGTCCCTCGGGCCATTATTGCAGGACCCTACGTGGGGCAGTTACTGCTGCTGACCTTTAAGATGGCGACCCCCAGAGAATAGCGGGTCTTGATTGCTGGGACGACGGTCTTCAGGGCAGGGCGGCTGGACCTCTGGGTCACGGTCACAGCCTGCCCCCAGACCAGAAGACGGCGGGACGGGTTTGCGGGGACGCCCCACTCCTGTACGAGGCGGCTGGACCTCTGTGTCGCAGCCTGCCCCCGGAGCCCTCGAGACGTGACTTCGGGCTCCCTGGGCTGTGGCAGCCGCAGGACTGTGGTGGCGCGTCCAACAAGGAAGCACATCACTCGCACTGAGAGGGCGAGTTCTCCCTGCAACACCATTGAGGCATTCGCGCAGGTTGGGAGTGATCTCCCTGCCTTACCCCGCGATGTGTGTGCCTGCATCCTCGGTACGGGGCTGAATCCATCACACCCCGGCTGCACCCGGAGGAGGTGGCGTCCTGTTGCCACGGAGAGTTTGGCGTCCCCCCACGCAATAACAACAAGGGAGATGCCATGCTGGAGCCCCGCAGAAGTGAGGCAACACGGACCGGCCCGCTACAAGTGATCGTTGGGCGACCCCGCCCCCCCTGTGGAGACTCTCACAACAACGCGGAGAATACGTTTTGTTTCGGCCGGATGTCCCACCCCAAGGGATTAGTGAGAATAGGGAAAGCATATTGATTCGGCCCCCTCGAACACACGAAAAAAGTGCCCCTCATGCTTCAAGGGGTCCTGACGCTCCAAGTCAAACGAATGAGCCTGCTCCAGAAACAGCCTCAGGCATTTCCTCAGGATCGAGTTCTTTGTAAATACGTGCAATTGACAATAAATATTTCTGCTTTCATTTTTCTGTTTATTTCTGGTCGTTTTTTGACCCTCCTCTATAAAACCATAGACTTTGTTTTGGTTCATGAACAGGAAAATAGGACTTCGCTCCCCCATAGCCCTCCCTACAATAGAATGAACAGCAAAGTAGGACTACACTAGCTTTTCCTCATTAATGGAAACTAACAGAGGACTACCTACCTGCTTAAGTATTTTCCTACTAAGGAGTCGGCCATCTTAGCCTGACTTCCCCTCATTGCTCTAGCCTCTGGATACCTTAACCCTTAGTCGACTACCGCACCTATCTGCCCACACATATCATGGAACTCACAGGCACTCACACATACAACATCATCTATCCCCCTGGCCTCACAAAAAAATCGGCCAAACGGTTCAAACACAATTTTATCAAATCACACTCTGAAACTCTCTTTGCGGATCCCTACTTCTCCCCCCGCAACGGGCACACAACCATTGACGACATCCTCCACACGAAACGGAGAGCACAATGGAGGAAAATACTCCTAGCCACATTTACGATTTCTTCCACGAGAAAATCGGCACATGGTCTAGCTATTTATATTTCCCCTTCCCAACTCTTCCAAGCAACAGCAACCATCACTATCTACAACAACGGTACTATCCTCATCCAAGCCACGGACCGTAGTTTAAATCTCCTGGATAACATCTTCCCCATCATTAAAGAACAAGTGGACAATTCCCAAGCTGCCTCCCAATCCACCCCCATCACCATTACTCGAGGAGCTACCGCTCTAACCCCCTTCGTCCCCCCCCCCACCAATCCACACTCCCGACCATCACGGGGCATCGGATCCAACCGCTTCTTCTACCCCGACGACTACTCCCACTAATACACCTAGTGGCACCTCACCGAAACATCGCACGCTTCTTCTACCCATCATGGCTGAGACTACTTCCACACCCCCATAGCAACTGAAACCACTCAAGGCACGACCATAGCTCCTCAACCCTCCTACACAACCCCTTCCCTCATCATCTCTCCCTCTACCCTATCCACCCCCACAATACCACACCCAACACTGACTCCTCCCAGTTCAACATATCTCCCCCTAGTATGACCAAAAGTACATACGCACCCCCATCAGCAACTGAACCCACTCCAGGAACGACCATAGCTCCTCGCCCCGCTCACATAACCCCATCCTTAACCATCTCTCCCCCACCCCCTCCTCTCAATAACACACCCAACTCGAACTCGCCCCAGACCTATCAATCCTCATATAGCAAGACCGATTCTACATTTGCACCTCCATTAGCAATCGAACCCACTATGGGAACCACCATAGCTCCCCACCCCTCTAAGATAACCACCCCTAATCCTCTCTCCCCCTACTCGCAATAACACACCTATCAAGGACTCCACCCATGCTAGCCAATCCCCCACAGCTCATTCGCCTGCACCTTACGGGTCACCCCTTGATCTTTCACATCAGTCCACCCTTTGAACACCCACCGCTACCAATCGCACTTCACACATCCGCCCACCAGCATGTCAAACCCACTACTCAGCCATCAACATCCCTCCCACACCCACACACATCTGCACATACTAACCCACGCACTCCTGCATCAGTCCATACACCCAACCAGCCCACACCGCAGACACACACACACTCATTTCACCACCTCCCACCCCAATCATAACCACACCAGACACTAGATTAGATGAGATCATGTCCACACTTCACTTAATCAAAGAGGATCTCAACGCTTTTAAAGTGATGCTATCGAGACAACCAGGGCTCTCCTACAGAACCTGTATACCTAGCAAGCCCCCAACTCACCTCCCTAGCACCCCCAAACATAATGCTCCCAGCTGGAAATCAGTACCCTCCCGTAATCTATCCTCCCTCCCAATGCGAACCAACAATCCTTTTTCGGAGAACGATCTTCGCTCTCTCCTGCTCTCCTACGAACCCTTCATTGTGACCCCCGTTTCACTCACACACATGCCCATCCCTTCTATCCTATCCAACCCTCATAGGCCCCCTACCCACAACAATAGAGGAATCATCGACAACAATCTCTGTAAAGTCCCAATCATGCAGGACCAGACCACTTCCCTTGCCACACCCCGGCTTAAATGCACACTCCTGAATTGCAGATCGGCCTCTAAACACGCCACTGACATAGCGGACCTCATTATCTCTACTGAACTGGACCTGATAATTCTCACTGAAACATGGCTTACAGAATCCTCCTCGCTTCTCATCGACATCCTAGTACCCCCTAACTATGACATCATCAGACTGGACAGGACTGGTAAGATAGGAGGAGGTATTGTATGCGTACACCGGAGCAACATCACCGTAAACAGAGCCATATCCTCGGTACTCCCCTCTTGTGAATACATGTCTCGACATCAACAGTAATGGCAAACCTGTTTGTTTGTTACACATCATCTAGCTTCCACCTGGTGACAACCTCATCTTCACAGAACACCTCATGGACATGATCACAACATACACCGGTCGACAAAAACACCCACATTTCCTTGGTGACTTAAACCTCCATTGGAACGACCCCAACGATACAGTGGTCAACAGCCTCAAAAACTTCCTCAACGCCTTAGACCTCAACCAAATTTGCAACAGCCCTACACACAATAAAGGCGCAAGTCTAGACTTAATAATCTCTAAGAGGGATTCCACTCACTTGGAGTCGATCCTCCCCTGTGATTGGTCAGACCATCACATCATCACCTTCTTTATCAAGGAAACAGTGAAACTTAACTCGGCCCAATCCACAAAACCTAAAGTTTGGAAAAGAGACTGGAAAAAACTCAACCCAAACACATTACCCGCTTCAAGCCACAATCTACTTTTGCCCCTTGCTGGGTCTTCCAAAGTACATGATCTCACCAACCACTACCTCAACTCTATGACCTCGATAATTAACGCATTTGTTCCCCTTCAACTAAAGAGTGTTTCCACGAAAGACTCTTAACCCTGGTTCAACAGTCCTCTTAACGAGGATAGACGTTCTCTTAGAACTGCTGAACGCAACTGGAGATCGGTCCCATCCGCCAAGCTCCTCATGACTCTAAAAAGAAAGAGAAATGCTTACCATCGAAAGATTAAACGCACCAAAGCAGACTTCTTCAGCCACCAACTTGACCAGGCAAGAAATCGACCCCAAAAACTTTTTGAATTAATCAAAACTCAATCTAAGGACGCACCTCAACGTCCACAAGACCTAACTCACCCACACACCACGTGTGAAGAATTTTCTAACTACTTTAAATCTAAAGACTGAGAACATCAAGAAAGATCTCCTCAATGATCTAATTTCTCACTCTTGCCCTCTCACCAAAACCTCCACTCTACTCCCAAGTGCAACACAACAAATCCCGTCAAAGTTTGTTTTAAATAATGACACAGTATGGTCCTCCTTTTGCACCTATTCTGAAGACGCTATAGGCAAGTTACTCAGTGCCCTGAAGCCTACTAATCACCTCACCGACCCGCTGCCCGCAAATGCGGTTAAAGAACTTACTCCATTACTTCTATCTCTCTGGACCAAAATCATCAACAGTTCACTTCTACAAGGCTGCATCCCTGACTCCCTAAAGGTGGGGCAGGTGTCTCCCATCCTTAAAAAACCCACAGCGGACCCCAGGACCCCAACAACTACCGCCCTATCTCCAATATTCCCATCCTGGCCAAACGTCTGGAAAAATGTGTTCACCACCAACTGACAAAACATATTGATCACATCAACCTTAAGGTACCTCTGGATAATTACATTCATTTCCATTGAAATGAATGGGCACTCCATGACAAGTTACCCTTGTCATTAGCATCCAAGTGGTTAACCACTTGGATGCTAATGACAAGGGTAACTCGTCATGGAGTGCCCATTCATTTCAATGGAAATGAATGTAATTATCCAGAGGTACCTTAGCATCCAAGTGGTTCAAACACCAATCCGGCTTCCGCGCAGATCACAGCACGGAATCAGCCATGACACACATCATTGATGATGCACTACAAATACTTGACCAAAACGGAACATGCCTTCTTATCCTACTAGGCCTCTCCTCAGCGTTCGATACGGTCAAACACAAGAACTTGATAGATCTGTTGAATCACAGAATAGGTCTATCAGGATCAGTGCTTAACTGGTTTACCTCTTTTCTGCAAAACCGGACTCAAAAATTCAAGGTCAAGAACACCCTGACCAAACCCGTTCCAGTTACGCTAGGAGTCCCACAAGGGTCCTCGCTATCTCCAACACTTTTTAACTTATGCATGGAACCACTCACCGATCTGCTACAAGCGCCCAACGTGCAATTTCACATGTACACTGACGATACCCAACTTTACCTTAAGATCAACACCCTTGACGACATTAATTTGCTTAACACTACTCTTAAGACCACCCAAACATGGCTGGCAGAGAATCACCTCAAATTGAATGCTTTAAAAAACTGAATTCCTCCTAATTGCCCCACCCGCCAAAGTCTCCATAATGCACGATTGGATCAAACACCTTATAGCACTCAACATTCAACCAACCATTGTGGATTCAGCGAAATCATTGGGTATAACACTGGATTGCAACCTCAATATACAGAAACACATTAGTAACGCAACGAAGGGAGCAAACTTTCAGATTAATACACTAAGGAAGCTGAAACCCTTCCTACCTGCCAATGACTTCAAGATGGCGGTTCAAGCTCTAGTTCTACCTTGGCTGGACTATGGAAGTGTCTCGCTATGCGGTCTCCCCAAAGCCGCTACAGCTCCCCTAAGAGCCTCTACTAATGCGGCAGCGAGACTCATCACTGGCTCAAAAAGAAGGGCCCACATCTCCCCGGAGCTAACATCTCTAAACTGGCTGCCATTTGAAGCCAGAATTCACCTGAAAGTAGCGTGCATGACGCATAAGGCCACACATCACAATGCACCCACACCAAGCCCGCAGCGCATGCCTCCACTTTGGGTCACTGAAGCACCGGTTGGCTCAGCCGGATGGGACGGGTCCGCTGCCCTGGTGTAGTGTAGTTCCTATATTCCCAATAGGCTCTGCGCATTGGAATGACATATCGTATAGATGTGACGTAGGACTGAGGTCTACTAGGTCTCTATCGACTATAGTAGACTTAATTGTGAGTGCCAGCTAGCACAGAGGTCACTAGAAACGTTATCGAATTCACAATAAGGGTTTCGTTTCTGACAACTGCATAAACATGACAACTTTGTTTCCCCAAGATAAAACTGATCTTCAGAGTCGTGGAAACCATAGATCGATATTTTACTCAGTCAATCGTGCATGCTTCGTTTCACTAGAGGTGCAGAGAAATAGATAGACGGACGTTTTCAATAAAAAGGTTTTATTGAACAGTAGTCATCCTCAAGCATAAGAAATGAACTGCTACAATCATAAAACTGGTTGTAAAATCTAATACATACAGAATAAAGAGTAGAAAAAAATAATACTGTAAGAGCATTGTATGGTTCCTAAACCATAGATAAATACATACATAAATAACAGAGGCTAAAAGTACTCAACTTGTGCTTCTAAAATACGCCTACCCCGATGTACCTAACCTAAGCTTAGTACGAGGGAAGAAGTAAGTGAGGTGTAGCATAAATATAGTATTCTTTTGCCAAGAATCTGTCCAAGATTTCTCTTAGGGTCTAATCAGCTCCGTACCTTAGTTTGGAATGAAGAAGGTCAGTCTCGGGACTCGATTTCCCAACAACCCGCAAGGGTAGCTTGGAAACACTGGAGCTGGATTTCTCAGCAGGAGAAAAGACAGCGTCTCTCTCAGTGTGTCTGCTGGAGGATCGGCTTCCTTTGGCACTTGCTGTAGCAGGGTGCGTCGGGCAAGTAGATAGTCGCACTGCTCCAAACCACCGTGTGTTTGCTAAGGCAAGTGTGGGCATATTTATACCTTGAAATTGCAGAGTTTGATGTAAAGGTGGACATAATAACGTCATTAAAGACTCTTGGTTCTTTGAAAACTCCATGAGTTCTTGGACAAGTCAGTTCTCGAGCAAGGGAAAGTCCCTAGCTGCTGAAGCCGAGTTTTTCAAGAAAACGTTGCAGATTTTCGGAACTAGTGGAAGTAGCCCTGCCGTATTTGGACTGCATGAGCTATGCCTAAATATGGTTATGATTCTTATGCCTACGTAAGGACATAGTGATCTAACCTATATAAGGGCATGAATAGGGAAATTTACAATAGTGTCCTAAAATGGTTTACAACACCCACTCCACGTTATTATGTTCATCTAAGAGTAAATACTAAAACATAGAAGCCAGAGTATGTGTTTTTACAATCCCACCCAAAAAATACATGAAATGTATTTTTGAAAATGGTCGTACACAAAAAGAGCATTTGTACAGTATGCATCTAAAAGCAATGATTTCATTGTAAGCATATGAAATCATATTAGAAATGCTAACCAAATGAATCACGAAATTTACATTTATGAAATAGCTCTAGATACATAAGAGAAATTAGAGACCATCCCATAGCAGAAAATACAAGCTAGTTTGATTTGTGCATTAGGTCAATATTGTTTCTAGGAAGTAGTCAAAGAATTTTTGTTCTCTAAGAATAGTTCTACTTTAAGCAGATTACTTTGTGCCAAAGTTCAGTCTGTTTTGGAAAAAAGTCAAATAAAATTGTAGTGAAATATAGTTCCAAACTTGGAAGCTTTTATCATGAAAAAAGTGAAGGCCGAATTTCAGAGTTCGAAAGAACGCTATGTGCTCATTTCAAAAGTTATTCTTGGTGTTAGGAGAAAACATTAAGTCGTCAAGGCTGGCAAAGAAATAGTCTACCACAGTAGATGAAAGTTCAACTACTTCATTAAGAAGGTCAATTGTACACAGATGTGAAGCATCGCCGCCAGCATCAGCCGCATTAGCAATGTTCATAGCAGATGGTACCTGTGTGCCTGTTCCCCCCCCCCCCATTTGGATTTGCCGGTGAGATCTCAATGAATGCCGTCATCAGGATTGGTAGCCGTTGGGGGCAACACAACACATGAGCCATTACCGGACCCAGTAATGCGTCAACATCCGTTGGCATAGCCGATGGTAGTGTCAGACAGATATCTAACATGCATTCTTCTCCACAAAGCAGGCATCGTAGAACAGGTAAGATGCCATCTTGCCAGATTGGTCTGAATGACAGGAACCATGTGGTATTCAGATCTCTCAAACGAGCCAAGCCAGTCACGATACCTCATGGCCTGGAGCGCATTCTCCATGCTGACCTGGGCATCGCTGGTGGCCGGATTTGCCATAACGGAGCAGGAGGAATAGAAATAAGATCCCTGCTACGAGTCACAAAATGAGAGGCAGGCCGCCGAACACAGAGTGTACGAAGTTAGGAAAAATGCCCAGGACTGCTTCAAAGGGTGCTAACAGTCTCGAAACAATTGTCTTAAATACATGTGCCATAACGCTGGTATCAGACATGTTAAAGATACGACCTAACATTTCTGCGAAATGTATTTGGCAGTTTGTTGATAATAATGCATGTATCTCTGCAGAAGTCCTTGCAACTTGCAGATCATACGTCTCTCTGGGTGAGGTCAGTGGCACAGTTTTTTTGCAAAAGAATGGCTTACATTCTGCTTAATATAGGACACTAAAAGTTTTTTATAACGGTTTCCTCCAGGGACCTGTATATATATATATATATATCGTTCTCAGTACTTCTAACCCTGTACTGCTGACGGCGAGAAACGTGCACCCTTCAATCCACTTTACCAGGTATCAGTAGTGAAATTAAATAGAATAACCCAAACTAATAAACTAAACAGGTTCGTTAATCGCCTACCTGTTATTTTTTAATTTATTTTTCTTATCTTTTTCCTTTGACCTAATTATACCCGGCTCCAAAAGAATGACTGCAATTTTAATATAAACTTTTATATCAGAGAAAATTCAGGCTTTGTTCCTCATCATCCAGATATTTGATATAGACATCATGGTAATTCTTTTTTGTAAAGTTGGTTTTCTTCCTTCAGACTGTATATATAAAAGTGATTATCACCATGAAGTGGAATCTAGTGGAACTAAGTTGTTATCTCTTTACATCTCCAGTTTCTACTTAGTTGCCCTTGTGAACACCTTTTCCATCATATGAATGCAATGCTCTAAAGAAGGGCAATCATTTGAGGCAGCCCACTTTCCATCTTATATATAGTTCTGTAAGTATATGAATAAAATCATTTTGCGCTAACTAGAAATAAACTTTTTTTTAAAATAAACGTTAAAAAGTAAATATAAATACTCCTTTGATAGAGAAGTTTGCCTCTAGTTAAAATATAAATGCGGACAGATGTCACTAGGAATTGATAATCCATCATTTCAACATCTATTTGACATAATAATTAATGCTTATCAAATTTGATACGTAAACGTCAGGTGTTTGCGTTCTTGCCATGGGTTACTGTTGTCAGCGAGTTACACAGAAAATGAAATAGTATGTTCTTGCTAATTGGTTAAAAGAAGCTGCCAGTTTAAAAATGTATTGTTATTATTATGTTGATGTTGTTTTTTTAGAACTGTTGGTAATCATTTGTCTTATGTGTCTTAATTTTTTACATTTAGATAATAATTTTGGCTTCTCCAGAAGAAGGCGCTGGTCGCCGAAACGCGCGTCGAGAACTATTAGGCCATTTTATCTGTTTTAAATAAATTTTGTATGAATGAGTTGTGCATTATTTAGGATGTCCACAAATTATTCCGTATGCCTTATTGCCTTTTTGTCCATTTTATGTACATACAATTCTGTGTTTATTTTTTAATGTATGTGTTAATAAATATCATAATTTGAATTTATCTGTAGCCCATTTTTTCCTTTTAACTTTTTTAAATATCTATTAATTGTATATTATGATTGCCTAGGTTGTTACTTATTGATTACATTCTGCTTAAAGTATCAATTCGTATAGAAGAGAGGTTCAGTGAAGGCCATAGTGGAGACTCCCCGTCTGTCTTAGTTTTAGGAAACAATACTTGCATACAACAAGTGACCCTGCCTGACACACTAACGAAATAGCCGATTCCTGGCATCATTCCACAACAGCTGTGATCATTTAACATAATGTAGCTACCTTTGGAAAGCTGCCTAAAAACTGGATCTATCACTGCTGTGGGCGAACCTTGCAGGTGGCAAGAAAGGTTATTGGAAGAACCCTCGCAGGCTCTGTGTAAATTAATACCTTAACATAACAATGTACAGCTTAGTGAGTTTTTACAATTTTTACCACTAAGAAATAGCTCCTTTTCCCCACTCCAACATTTGTGTGTATATGGTAAATCCCAGGTCGACTTAATGTATTCTTTACCCAACCTTTCATACAGGCCTGCTGGTATGTGTTTTAAGCAATACTGAAACTGGAAAGTCTTCACTGGTATCGTGATGGTGCCATGTATTATCCATTCAACTGATGGTTTCCCAGAAACGGTCAAAGGTAATCTCTCCAGTTTTTCTACGCTCAGCACCGTATAGTCTGCTCACCTCTGTGCCAACAAGATTTGTTTATCTATAAGGTTAAACACAGTAAATAATGACGTAGTGTTGATTAAACGCCAAGGCACATAGCCAGAATGAAGGTTTTTGCAACGTCCAGCCTAACTGCATTATAGAACGTAATTGAGACTGGCCATGTTGTAACATTAGCAAGTCATGTTCCATTATGTCTATGGCAGAGGATACAATGCTGTCCAAAGAATATATTCTAGACGACAGAGTTGTTAAACCATTGTCAACTACAGAGAGTGATTTCTCTAAGTTTAAACAATCAATTTCTCATATTCTTTCAGCTGTTTCAATTTGCGTGACTTTCAAGGCTTCATTGTATGCAGCGTATATACCGGCATATATGAAACGTTTATGAGGTGGATTACGAGGTCCCAGTAAGAATTCTCGCAAAGCAACACCATCTTTATGCACAGATATGTGTTGTTTTATTTATGGAAGTGTGGATCTCTGCAGCCACTCAAGGCATAGTTTTCCTACACTATAATTTGTTATTATCCCTGGATGTTGTCTTTGGATATATTTTGGATCTGGCCGAGTTACTGTGAACCCTTGTGTCTTGTTCAGGAATCTATCTTGACAGTTATGCGTGTCTGTGGACTAGATTGACCATTTTTTCCATTCAAGATTTGTTCTGTTCTGTTGTAAAATATAGTTTACGTCTACCTCCTCACCTGAAGTTAAATTACTCTCAGGTGTGGATTTAGTTATGGACGGTTTGTTTAAATCTTTTATCTTAGCAATGCCAAGACAAGATGTCTGTTGAACAGTGTCATTTAAAAAACATAATTTGTTCTGGGATGATGCAGGCTCTGAACAATGCTTCTAAACCTTGTACCTGCCAGTCTTTTGTGCCCCAAACAGTTTTTGTCTCAATTTTGTCTTTCCAAAAGTCAAAGCCTAAGGTGGACAATTGAGCATAAAAGGCTGCAGAATAAATTTGTTTAGTATTTGTCAACATACTTTTCATGCCTGTCTTATTAACATTTTTAAAGTAAAAACTTTCTGGGTTTGTAACATTAAAACATGGAAATTTTCTTATAAATGTTTTAGAACTACCTTTTGGAGGTGTTGGACAATGTTCCCAATGATTATAAGTTAAAACATTTATAGGGTTTGCAGATTTATGCAAGTAATGATGGCCAAAATGATTAAAACAATACATTTCTTCATAATTTGATGCATCTTCTAGGTATTCATGTTTTGTAAATTGTGCTGACATTTCTAAGTATGCCATCCTGTTATTAACAGTTTCAAAGTCCCAGTCATCAGAGAATGTGCTGGGTGAAACGAAATCACTCAAGGAAACTTTAAATTGGTGTGGAATTTTCAGCAGCTCGACAGGGCCATAAATGTCATAATCAGTTGTATCCCAAGCCATTCCACCAGGTAGAGGAACCGCTGTGATGTTCACTGATGACAGGTCTCGTTGTTCACAATGAGATGATTTGTGTGGCTTCAGAAGCAAGTTGATGTTCTTACTTGCTGTGTCCATTTTAATGTGTTCTCCATCTATCAACTTTCCCAAACTTAAAACAAGAATGAGCCATAGCAGGAGATAAAATACACCTAATCCAATCCAAAATTCAACCCATGGTGAAACCAGATAGGTTTCTTCATGTTAATGTCAAAGCTTCTGCATGTTACAGAAATACACTTGGAAATTTTGAAGAATGTGCACCATCCACCTTTGTAGTCCTGTCAAGACCAAAGCATAAGGGACAGACTAGTGGTGATGTCTGCATCACCACAGTAGAATGGATTATTAATTCAAACTATAGATGCCCTGGGCCCTGACCACCTGGTGCGTTGTCTGATGAGCTGCATTTAAGCAGCGAGCGAGCTGTCAGTAAGTACGCTGTGGCCAGCGTGCAGCTTGCCCCACTTATTTACTTGGCACTTGTTGGCACTATTTCAAGTACAATGTTTACTTACTTCGTTTTTTTTGTTTGTTTTTTTAAACAAAACTTCCTTGCTCATAAATACAGTATATAGTTTTTGCTGATTTACGTCAAATTAAATGTTTGATTCAAATGGATATTTCTTATACTTGTAACCATTTATTATGTCATGAAGATTAATATGCAATCAACGTTGAAAAGCTGATGCAGAAAAGGAAGCGACAAGCCTGCTCTATATGTAGGAACAAATTTGCAAGTGTGTTTCTTTGTGGATGTTTAGGTGTTTTATATAGGAACGGGTAGAGCCAAAGCATTCACCCCCTTCGGAAGTCAAACTTGCTTGGCAACCCAGAAATTCTATGAAATATTTAATTAATTTTTCCTTTATAAATGGCTATAAGAAATGCATTTTAGTTACATTATCACAGAAAAAATACACTACATTTTCCCAATGTTCTCAGGGGGAGCCCCCCCCAACCTACCTTATAAATGTTAGGCTTGCTCACTGTGCAAGCTAAATATAATTGCTTTGTTTCTGTTTCGCATCACCACTGGATGCTGCAGGGCATTATGTCACACTTTGATGATTTTTTTGTGACCGAGTGTTGATGCTGCTAAAAAATTCAATTTGGGAAAATTAGGTTTGTTTGGGGATTGAGGACTATGGCTTTTAATAAGGTAAAGGGTGACCTTTGAACTGGGTTAAGAGAAGACTCAAAGGTCAGGTATAGGGAGTATCTTACGAGGAGGAACTCGGGTGTCCATTCTTTTGGGTATTTCTCAGTTGACCAGTCTAATGGGAATTTGAGTGGTGCAGAGATTTTTCCCTATCTGTACCAGGTTCAGGATAAACTACTACATAAATTAATAAATAAATAAATAAATAAATACATTAAAAAATCTATCTATTCCGAATAGGAATAGACCCTAGTTCAAGAATGTTTGGTTTTAAGAAAAGAATCTTGAAGAATAGGTAGTGTTTCTGTGATCTACAAATGAAGTATTCTTCAATTCACCTCCATCTAGATCGTTTTCTATTTTATGTGAAAGAAAATGGTTTTGTTCGCCAATTTTTAGGATGTATGGAAATAGATCACATCATTGATGCAGGAGCTACTTTATTGTCAATGAAATCTCGACATATACTTCGCAATTGCAAAATATATCTTGTTGACACAAACAAAGCAGTTTTAAGAACGTTACATTTTTCTTGGGATAATTTAATAATTGCCAGTTCATTGCACAATATTAAAATTATTGATAAATGTAAAATGGCTAAGTGGACGAATGAATTATGGGTCTAAGTGCATGTTTCTCAGAATATCACATGGTTTTGAGAGGATTTAAATTGTTTTGTGTGTTTTAACAAATATTACAAGTAAATTGTGTATCGTGTATGTGATGAATTAACGCAGCGTTTTCATTTTTTATTTCTATAAAAATAATTTTTTGAAATAAAAATTTATTACAGTTATTGTAGCTTGAGACTTCAACATCGTACATGCCTTATTTTCAGGACCATGGAGTTGCACCATTGTCCGTATTAATATACTGAACCAGAGTAGTGTATTTGTATGATACCTTAGTTCTCTCATAGTCATTGTGTAGCTCAAATCCAAAAGGGAATTAAAACAGAAAATCATGTTTGTTATTTATTTATTTTTAGAGTTTTCTATAGCGCGAACAAGACCCAGATGAGGGTTTCAGAGCGC
This sequence comes from Lissotriton helveticus, assembly GCF_964261635.1. Taxonomy (NCBI): domain Eukaryota; kingdom Metazoa; phylum Chordata; class Amphibia; order Caudata; family Salamandridae; genus Lissotriton; species Lissotriton helveticus. The sequence continues at coordinate 559,774,777 of NC_136073.1, forward strand.
TTTACAAAACAAAGCAGAGTAAGAGTACATTTTTGCAAAAACAGAGCAGAGAAAGTATCACAATTTTTTTAACTAGTTTCGGCAGGTAGCAGAAATGGTAAAAGTGTTACTAGTCCCCATCCAGTCGGCAGTGCACTTTTCGCGCTAAATCGTCCACACTGAAGCACAACTTTGATGGCGGTTATGTTTGCAGAATTATCCCCCACTGGCAATACACTGTAGTATTGATGCAAACTGTAATTAAATTCTCAATACATGATTTACAACCAGGTCTGGTAAGTAACAGCATACTTACATTGAAGAGAAGGGCTGGGATAGGAGTGAACCTCTCCAAATGGATCAAAGACAGTAAATCTGGAAGGTGACCTTCACGGGCACCCACAAAAAACAGTCTGAAAGAAACCACAGAATAAAAGCCATTACTCTTTGCAAGGTGAAATATGCGGTGTCTCAATAGGTTGATATGTCCCATCATGCTTTGCACTGTACACATTAATCATCAATTACAAGCATTGGCATAGCCAATAGGTCTCGCCTTTGGAACCTTATAAGTGTTTAGCCATGCAACAGTTGATGTTGTTGCACCAAGGATATTGTGCTGTATTACTAAATACCTATAAGGTCCCAATTGCGAGACCTATTGGCTTTGCAAATGCTTTTTAATTAATTGTAATTAAGTTAAAATTCCTATAAACACAAACAATGGTTGGTAAAGTTTGTTTGCTTGATTAAACGCTGCTATATAAATGCCCATATATGCATAGATATGTGAGAAACAAAGGTTCACTGAGGACAGTGAGTCCTATACAAGTTATCGTTGAAACTTCTCTTTTTTATATATATTACTCAGAATTACATTTAGAACCCAAATCAAATAGTTTAGTAAGCAAGGTAAGTATGGTGCAGGACATCATAAAATGATTTAGATGCAGTTATTTTTTTCAGTGCAGCATTTCAACTTTTTTACATTATTAAAAAGTTATAATGAACCAGTGCTTACAAAAAAGGGGATATATAAGTGCTCTAGTGAGTGAAAAACATTAAAAGGTACATTTTATAAATAAAAGGACAAAATACTACACTCCTCTCGTAAGTATTTTATATAATGAAAGGAGGAGTTTAGGTAGGTCGACGGCGTTTCCATCTCATTCAGTAGAGTAATCAGGACAGGTGGTGAGCACTAAATATCTCTACAGAAAGGAAAGAAAGGGGTCAAACAGAGTGACCCTATGTTGCCTGCTTAATAGTAAACAATTAATCTACTTGTGAAGTGGAAAGGAGGATTAATAACTGTCACACAATTGGTGTGTAGGTTGAAGTCCTTTATTTGTAACCAGTGGGGGAGCAAAAAGGGGGGAGGAACCCCAGGTGCGCAGGACGCCGGTTAATGGTTCCAGGTAGGTGGATTTGTTTAATGAGACGGAACAGAACCTTTAGGAACGTAGGAGGATAGAAATTTTTAGCACACACCTTGAAGAGGGGGATCGGTCACGAGTGGAGAGCAAATGTCAGCGGAACTCTGGTAATTGATCTTGTTATTTTTGTCAGGAGGCAGTAATTGCCTATAATGAGAAACAGGAGTTGTTTGAAAAAAACAATGTGGAGAGGTACAGTGGGGCTGCATGTACCTCGTGGGCCGCTTCACTTATGTGACTCGCTGGGATGGAGGGCAGTCAGCGGCGTGATGTGATTCCAATGCCGATGGGGGGACCAACTCTGAAATTGACAAGGCATACTTTCAGTGCTGGGAAGGCATACGACAGACAACACACTAGAAGTGTCTGCCCATTAAGCCACATCCTCTCCGATTGAGACAAAGTGGGATGAAGGATCATAACATTAAGTAGGGCAGCTTCTTGCTTCACTGCTGATAGCAACATATGTCCAAGAAAGGTGACTAAGGACATTAAATAGCAAGACTACAGCATGAATTGAGAGACCACTGTGGGGATATTTGCAGAACTCACAGGTTTGAATCATGGTAGTTTTGCTCAGCCTTTCGTGCTGTAGGGGCTGGTAAAAAGAAAAGTATTAAATTGTGCATGGACAGGAGCTGGTATGATTAATTGGTGTAGGTTATTAAAAAAAAGTCAAACACTATAAAATAATATAAACAGAACTGACTGTTGGACAATTTATTTTAATTTTTTGTTCTCACTCACTAAGTATGGTGTTCATGATCCTCAGCGTAGAGTAAAGCAACACAGAAGTCTCTCAAATAAAAGCCCTCTAGAAAACCGGTTAGCTTGTCATGGCCAGGCTCAGACTGCAGCCTTCATCAAACAAGTGGCGAGCTGCTGGTAGCGAGCGTGAAATCCGCGAGTGGTGCGCGCGTAAACAAGTGGGAGGGGGGGGAGGGTACGCGCGCACGTGCTAAGCAGCAGCTGTTTGCTATTTTTCAAAGCACACACTTGTGCTTGTGGCACACCACTGCGCACTCCCGCAAGCTGTATGCCACCACAAGCACGAGTATGTGCTTGGAAAAAGAGCTGTACAACGGCTAAAGGTATCCTATGCAGCGCTGCGTAGGCGAGACCTAAAAAAGGAGCATGAATAGCCTGCCATTTCTAAAATCAGTAAAATGTGTCTCAAATGTTGCAATCTTAATTTCAACCTTTTAGTTGTTTAACAGTGCTATTATCAGGATTACAAAACATCACTGCATGCAATTGGAGCACAAATAAAGAACAAGTTCAGACACCACAGATAAATACATCTTCCAGTCAGCCCTAATGAACTAATAACGCCTTATCCGGTACAGACTTTTTCTAGCAGAAGATTCCTTACCTTAGATTAATCCCCAGGCGCAAAACTTTATCCAGATATTTTAGTATACCAGAGTGCCCATAGTGGTGTAGTTCTGCTCAGCGTTGTATCGTCAACGTTATCCGCACCAGAAGTGATGTACACAGAGCCTACATATGCGCCAACCGTCAGTTTCTTTTAGCTGCAATTCTCGCCAGGAGCACTGAGCCACGAAGAACAATGACCACTGGTGTGGAAAATTATGGCACCGAAAGGGTATCATCCCTGTCCCTATAAATCCATTCCCAGAGCGAGGAGGAATGGTGGGTTGGCAAGTAATCTGCAGCTAGACAGAGTCTCTACCACATAAGGCGTTGCCGAAGGTAAGTAACTTGTTCATATGATAGACTTCTAGCTGCAGATTCCTTAGCTTAGAACAGATTCCCAAGCAATACCATCCCCGTAGGTGGGTCTGCAAACTAATGTCATATGAGGAAGTCCCACAGGACCTAACGGGCAAAATGCTCAACTCCGGTGATCAGGCTGTCCAGGCAGTAGTGGTTTGTGAACATGTGCAAGGAGGCAGATATTGCTGCCTGGCAGAAGTCCAGGACCGGAACTCCACATGCAGTGGTTGCAGCTTTTGCTCTGGTAGAGTGAGTACATAAACTTCTTAGCAAGTGTAGCAGATTTTGATACAGAGCACGATCCATCAGAACACTGTCTGCTTCTGCCTGGGCAGTCCCTTCTGATGTCCGACATACCCTACGAAGAGTTGGTTGTCCACCCAAAACTCTTGTGCGTGGTCAAAGTAGAACGACACCTCTTTTTGGGTCCAGCCGGTGAAATTGCAGTGGAGCGTAAAAAGTAGGCAGAGTGATGGATTGACCAACATGGAATGGTGTGACCACTTTAGGCAGAAAAGAGGCCCTAGCTGCCAAGATAACGTTAGACTTTGGGAGGAGGATCGAAAGCGGTCAACTGTCGCTGCCTAATCTCCATGCAAGAAGGCTTAGAGTTGACTGGTTCGGGTGGAGGACACTTTCCTGCTGCTGTGACAGGAGATCCTCCCCAAGTGGCAACCTGATCGGAAATCGATGGCCGTGCTCAACAGTTTGGGACACCAAATTCTCCGTGCCCAGTCCGGAAACTCAAAAATGACTTGGGCCCGGCCGTTTCCGATCTTCACGAAAAGTTTGGGCAGAAAGGCGTATAGGAGGCATGACCTTCACTTGAGATGAAAAGCGTCCCTGAACAAGAGCCGTCTTGGAACCTCCGGGGCGCAGAACTGCATGTTCTTGGCGGTGGCAAACAGATCTAACCATGGGTCTCCCCACTGCTGAAAGACCTTGCACCACCTCCTGATGGAGACACCATTTGTGAACCACTAGGCATCTTCAATAGTTCGTCCACTCTGGCATTCAGAGAGCCCGCCAAATTCTGAACCACCAAGAAATGTCCAGAAATGCAGGGCCTCTTGACAAGGGGACTACGATCCCAACCAGCAATATTTGTTGGAGTACCTCATGGCAATGGTGCTATCCGTGAACACCTGCACTAGCCTTCCCTTGATGGAGGATAGAAAGGCTTTCAATGCCAATCAGATTGTTTGGAGCTCCAATAGGTTAATGAGGAGTTTGGATTCTGCAGAAGACCAGAGACCTGAGGTCACATTTCCCAGATTGCCGCCCCATTCCACGAGTGACTCATCTGTCACTGCCATCAGGTCTGATTAGAGAAGAGGAGGGAGAGGGGTCTGCTGCTGACCCAATCTCAGTTTGTAAGCCACCACTTTTGCAGTTCCCTCCGAGATATGGACCTTGGAGAGATTCCCGATGCTGCGTCCGGTGGAACTTCAAATCCCACTGCAAAGCCCGCATATGCCAGTGGACATGTGTCACTAATAGGATGCATGAGGCAATGAGGCCCAGTAGCCTCAAAGTCAGTTTCACCAAAGTCCAGGATAGAGGCTGAAACATAAGTATCAAATCCTTAATACCCTGGACCTGCTGTTTGGGTGATTAAGCCGGAAACTGCGCTTGTTCAGTTCGGTGTGACTTTGGCATGTTGATAGTGAACCCAGTGATTGCAGGAGATCTTCCGTAGTCTGGAGGAGGGAGATGTCGGCCTGGGGCGAGAAAGCCTTCAACAGCCAGTCATTGAGATAGGGAAGACGGTCACCCATGATCTCCGCAAATAAGTTGCAACCAGCCCCATCACCTTGTTAAACACCTGAAGGGTGCTGGGAGACCTAGGGGGAGCACTGCGAACTGAAAGTGCTTGTGGCCTACTGTGGGCCACAGGTAACGCCTATGGGCGGATAGAAAGAGGATTTGAAAGTATGCGTCCTATAAATCCAAAAGTATCATTCAGTGTCTCTGGTCGTGGGCAGACAGGATCTGAGCTAGCGTGAGCATTCTGAACTTCTTTTTGAGGAAGAAATTGAGAGGGCGCAGGTCTAGGATAGGATGAAGGCCTTCATCCTTTTTGCGCACCACAAAGTAGCACAAATAACAACCAGGACCTACTTCTGGCATCTGCACCCTCTCTATGGATCCCTTGGCCAAGAGACCATTACTTCCTGACGGAATAGAGAAGTGATCCTCCATCAGCCTGTTGCAAGTTGGTGGCATGGGGGAGGGCTAGTCATGAAGGGGAGTGAGTAGCTCCTTTGGACGATCCGCAAATCCCCCTGTCTGATGTTATGGACTGCCAGTGGGACAGGTGATGATTTTTTCTGATGGGGAAACTCCCGGCTGTCAAGGGCACGCGGAGGTCTAGGACTTCGGCTGCCCTCCACACCACTATTGAGAAGGATGCTCCCTCCTTCGTAGCCATGGTAGGGGGAGAAAGTATGCCAGTATCTAAAGAAGTGTCCAGTCCACTGGCTTCACCCAGATCCTCAAACCAGCCCAAGGTGTCATAGGTTGGTATTCCTTAGGGTCCAGTGACCCCCCCCTTCCACTTTCCTCCTAGTCCTAGCCCATAAGAATAGGGCTCAGTGTCCAGCCTGGAAGGAATGGCTCCAGGTGGCGCCCAAGTCAGACAATGCCCTTTCGGCTGCATGAGGGAGTCGCAGATTCGAAGGGGGGGGGTCTTCCTTATGACGGGGACCTTGATCATCGCTCCTTCGCACGTTGAGCGCCAGCAAGCTTGAGGGATCACTCACTAAAGCCCTTCTGGTTCATGGTGCGGCAATCAGGGCAGGCATTAGAGTCAAGCTCGAGGAAGCAGTGGCATACAAGGTGCGGGTCAGTCACCGACATCGATCAGGGCTTGAAGCCGGCCTTCCTTGATTACATCGTGCCACACCAGAAGGAAACACCTCAAAAAGACTTAGACAAAGGTCAAAAAAGTGAAGCTAAAAAACAACTAAGAAGTAGCACATCCTGAATCTGCGCTGATTGGATCGGAAAGAAAAAAAACAATGTCAACATACTGTTATGGCACCTATATGGGCACCCCGCACGTCACGTCCTGCGCAGAGTCGGAGTTGAATGACGGCACCGACCAGCGCACTGAGGTACTGCTCACAGAAACATTTCTGGATCCAATCTGACACATGGGGATAATTCTAAGCTAAGGAACCTGTGGCTAGAAGTCTATCAGATATGCTACCGCCAGTAGCTAAGGAAAACCAAGTGCGCAGCTCTTGCAGAGCGCATTGACGCAGCACTAACAGGAGCAAGGAAATCTTCGCCATCAAAGATTTCACCACGCCTCCAGCAACATCACCCCCTCCAATACCTTTGAAACAAACTTGAAATTCATCTGTAACAAAATCACTCCATGTACTGAAACTTTGACCATCAACTAGACCCTGTCACCGTGGCAACGCAACTTCCCTTCACGGTTGATGAATGACCCCTAACCTCGTGGCCTGTCCTCACCACCGTAAACATCGCTGCTACCATGAATATCATCCACTCTGAGGCTCCATTTGACCCTTGTCCCACCATGACTTCCCTAAATGACTCCTACTGATGAGCGAAGCACTAATATCCATCCTCAATGCCTCCATCGCTTCGCCACATTCCTGGAAACATGCCAGAGTCATGTACCGAAAACCATCCGCCATCAGGAGGTGCCATTGATGTCGTGACTGGGTTCTTATATCTACATTAAGTCTCTGAGCTAAAAACCGTATCTGGCCAGGGATAGTCCATAAGGCAGGGTTTGGGGTTGTATCTGAGATTTTGTACTTCTTTTTGTTTGATGGGGTACCGCCAGTGGAAGCACAGCCAGTATCTTCAACAACTTTAGGCATGCTGTTGAGGAATCAACCTTTGAAAGATATCTATTATCTCCTGCAACGTTGTCAAACACAACAGGCCCATATATGACCTTTGATTCCTTACAGTAACAAAGAAGTCCATCAAGTTGAGGAGGGCTGTCAGCTATGGAGGTCTGAGGCTGATACTCATTCTCCTGGAAGACTTCCTGTACGGCCGGGAATATTTCAAGCATGTCAATATAAGAAAGAACCAATGATGGAGAACTGCATGTACTCAGCACCTAACTGTAGTTGCTGAGTAATGAGCAAACTAGAAGTTTGTTGCACTGGCGTGCTTCCTAATCCCACAACTAGGTAACTCCTGAACCTATGTATGGTCAGGACAATGATGGGCACTCCTCATATAGCCCTATCAGTCCTATAGAAGGGAATTTGGTGTTGCTCTGTACGTACAGTCCCACAACAAGATACCTTGAGCCCAAGAATGGGTTTTCTGGAGTGGTTGCCAGCCTTAAAGGGAGGGTTGAGAACCCTAAGTAACTTTATTACCACAAAAGAACCAGAGAAATGTCATGCCACTTACTGTATTGTAACATACTGCTTCTAAACTCAAAGCGGTACCTTTACTGGGGCATGATACAGTCACTGCAAAGAACCACTGCCACAATAGACTCCGTCCAACTGATGCACCTAACAGACAAAGCTTTTGTATATAGTCAGTACTCTTCTTGACTTAGTTCAACTGCTTAACTACTTTCCTATTTCTTTTGTATTTTTTGCTTATGTACACTCATTGATTTGCATGAAGAGATAACTATCTGAATAAAATGTATGTATAATTAACATATCTCTGTTATGTTCTGCTTCAGTAATTATATAACGTTTTATGTATTCACCTTGTGTGATTTTTGATTTATAACCGTGGTTAAAAAAATATATATTGGAAATTTTTATTGGCAGTTTCGATATATTTTATATGATCCACCATACATTTGATAAATGAACTGTGGCTTTTGTGGCATCTCACCGAAAATATTTTATTTGAATTGATAGATTTGCATATATTTTGAGCGTACATTTCTCATATATAAACATATATTGCATTTTGTTTGGTTTGCACATGCATGCTTTATGACATTTGCTTTACTATAGTGTGATAATGCATTATTTATTCATATATGTATTCAAATTATATAATAATTTACAAAATCAAGTGAAGGTGCAACAAGATTAACATGATAATTCTTGTATTTGACATCATTTATTTATTTCGACGTGAGGCCTATATTTAAGGTTGGTATAGACAAGTATAAGGCAAAGAAGAATATCTTTGGCTTCCTGTGAGACTTGGTCTGAGGAAGCACAGCTGTAAACATCTTTTGTGAAGGCCACAGGCAGGCATCTCAGAACCACCCTGGCATTATCGGCTTGCTGGGTATGCTATAATGTCCTGACCACAGAGAACGACCTTCTCAATACAGATCAATCATGACTGGTGTTCTGCTTAGTGATGTGGGTGGGAGGCCATTTTATTAACTCGTACAGACCTCTTTCTGGTGCTAAAACAGCCTGGATAGAGGCAAGAGAGGGGTTGAAGAACAGTGACTGGTTAAATTTTTCCATGCAAGGAAATTCTGAAAAAAAGCTACAGTATTTCAATTATTTGCAATATTTTGTTTATTCATCCCTTTCTTTGCTAGTACTTTGTTCATCGTTATATTTACAACTATAAACATTATTTGTATAGGACAGTACGTTGATTGTAATAAAATCATAAAATGCATTCCTCGTGTGTATTCTTGAATGTGCAATATCAGATGATGAATTAAGATTTGGAACCCACTAACAACAAATAATCGTGTGCATCTCATAGTACTGATTGTTGCCCAGAACGCACTCTCCCCATGTAATGTTCAGGTGGTTCGTCGGCTACAGCCCACCAGGTTTACTGCTTCAAGTTCAAAAGTTGGTATCAAGCCTGTACTTTCACCAGATCAAAAATGAATTTTTAAAAAAAATATATAATGCTGGGTCGTATTTTGTATGGAAATTACAAAAAAAGCATCACTATCTTTTCCTGGAAACACCCCACTGGTAAGAGTAAGGTTTCTATAAAAACCAATGTTCCTCTCTTGTAATTTTACCTCCATTATCTCCTCTACCTAGTCACTGACATCTCTCATATCAGGCTCAGATTCAGCTCTTGCAATTGAGCACCTCCTCAGAATGCTACTTCTCATGGCAAGGCCCGCCTCCCTTTACTTTCCACTCACCAACACCCAATTCTGTAACAAATCCCGCCACCAATCATTTTCACCTTCATACACCTACAGGCCAAAGTAACTATCATTAGCTTCTAAAAACCTGGCGGGGCTGTAGATCCAGTCAGCCCTTCATTTGACTGTTACTCATCCTTATCAGACCAGGCTTGGACTTTCCTATAAGACAATCAGGCAGTGCCCACTGGACTAATGTGACAGATCAGTATGTGGGTCAGTTTTTTGGAGGTTTGTGGGCCTGTTTTATAGTCCAGTGGGCTGGTGTTTATTGTTGATTTCCCGGATATTACCACAAACATTGCCTGCAGCAACCAAAAATGCATGCAGTCTCCCCAACCTTGCAAAACGCCTATTCAACATATCTTTGTACGTTCAAAACTACCCTAGTTGCAAACATGGGCCACTGTTTTAGCCATCTGATTCACTAATGGGAGGGGAGCACTTTAATTCAGCTGCCAGGGCCTATTTTCTGTCCGAGTCTGACACTGCATCAGCCTTTTAGAAACTATGGAGCGAAGCTACTTCTTCCAGTGCTCTATGCCCCTCACCTCTTCATGCTGTTTGCACTTCCCAGAACTTTATTTAATGTAGCAGCAAAGACAATGGTTTGACATATTTGTCCACGGTTATCATAGAGAAATAGTAAGCTGTGCATATCATATAAGGGGAGGTTACTGATTTCACTATTTATATCACTACTGTTGTATTAAACGCGATTCAGTGCAGCGCAGACCGCATGCGACTGGAGTTTAAACCTCCCCTTTGAGGACCATTTGACTGCAACACTAATTAAATCGCTAGATACCTTTTAGCGCATAATCTTGTACATCTTCAGTGCCAATTACTATCACCAATGACTGATGAATCTCGGCTGATCAATGTGTGAATGACTCAATCGGTTGAGGGTGGCAGATCTTTTGAACCTTTCTCTATAGATTGCACTATCTCTATGAAAGAGCGAAAACTGTTCTCCGCTAGACAAAAAGTGCAATTTGACTTCTTGCTCGAGTATCCCTCAAGAGCAAATAGAGGAGAGAAAAGCATTTCCCAAAGATTACAAAGAGCAGAGGTAGTCTGTTCAAATGTATCCTTATAGTCAACAACCTATCTTGAGCCCTTGTAACATTAGCAATGTAGGATTCTCAACGATCTGGATGTAGCTTTAATTGTTAATTTCAGAAAGCTCAAACCTTTTCAGACTCATATTACAGGTGCATAAAATTATCTTGGCAACTTGGGAAATGTTATATGGATCATAGACAAGACTTCAATCTGTGAACTGTACAAAGATCTCTTAATGTGCTTCAACTGTGGGATTTTCGCAGGATTTTTAAAACAATGCAGAACTCTCACAATTTTAATAGCAACTTCAATAAGCAATAATTACTCCTCAGATAGTCATTAGCTAAAATACTGCCATGGCTCCAAGCTTAGGAAAAATCTTGCGATAACGGTCCTCCGACCAAAAGGAAAAGGCATAATGGGCCTAAAGGGAAAGGAGCTGGGGTAAGTCAGAGGGAGCAGCTGGTCATCGTTTATCCAGGAACCCTACAAATCTATGAAAGACACTGACAACTGCACATCATTTGCTTGTGTCTATTAAGGGGATGTTACATGAGATAATTCTGCCGGTTGATAAGAGCCTAGAAACTATTAAAAAAATCATTTGTATTATAAGATCTGAAAGGGTTAATAATGGAATAACTTATTCTAGCATTCAGTATGTACTTCTGCACCCCTCTTAGCTTCAACATCAGTGGCTGTCCATAGTACCACTTCAGTGTCCACTAATATTACGATACCCTCCATTTCTGCCCCTGATCTTTATTCTTTGTCATCCATGCCAAGAGGTGGTCAACCACAGACCCAGACACTGCCAGTAACTAAGGTGAAATCCACTCACTGTGACCCTGTAACAATGAATCTACCCCCAGCCTGCTGCCCTTACGTAGCAGTAATGGTTAACGGATCATTGTTGAATCCAGAGCAAAATGAATCCTCTGAATCCTTAATGAATAAAGTAGTGCATTGGTTTGATAAGAATCACGTTCTTCCCCTAATAGATCACACCAAATATTGATAACCCGGAGAGTGGGGCGGGTAGGGCCTTTAAGGAAGACCTTTAAAGATGATTGTATTACCATTAGTCTACAACATCCAGACCACGCAGGAGAAATCCTAGCAAGGTCCATGCCGATTTCTCCTTCTCCAGGAATATTGGATTACTCCCATTGGTGTTCTTCTATCGCCATTTATGTCACCCAGCAACAGGGCCCAGTGATAAAATAAATAGCCACATGGTGGATAGAGAGGTTAATCAGATTCTTCCCCCCACTAGCCACATCTAACAGGTTCCAAGCATTGGCTTCACTACATGATAAGGACAGACTCAAACAAGGTATGGTGGGGGAGAGTTATGACAAGAGTGGGAGCGGAATCTCACAAAGCAAACAACTGAGCCGGTGGCCAGGTTGCTACAACTTAATAAATACTGTTTAAACGATTTTGAGGATATTACTGGAGCAAAGATTCTATGGCCTAGTCCAGTCATAGATGCAGAGCCCTGTAGTTCCAATGCTCCATCTAGTGCCGAATGTCGAATGGTTAGCTTTAATAATGGATCCAAAGAAGGCTATTTATTTACTCCATGGAACATATGTGGGCTGAAGAACAAGGTGGGGAGTTAGAATGGTCTACTGTTACCATTGGGCTGACGATTTGTTGCATTTCTGTCACAATGACTATGGCGATATGTTGCATTCACTTATCTTTAAATATGATCGCCTTATGTTTGAGAGCAAAAGTGGTTGGAATGGGGTACGGATCCTGTCTTTTACTGGTAGGGCTGCCTGCACTGTAATTGATCATCTACTGGTGTGCATGGCCGTCAGTAATAAATTTGGCACCCCTTGTATTATCCCATCTATACTTAGCAACCATAACCTGATTGCAATACCTTTTTCGTTCTGGGGTCATAAAGGAGTGGACTTAAAACAGCTACTGACATCTCTCCAGTTAGGCCAAATCGGGTACGTTTTACATGGGCAGGAGTGGAACCTAACAACTTTCTAAGGAAAACTATTAAGAGGAATTTAACTGAGTTAAGCTATTGCCTGGAGGAGGTGGTAACCCAGGAACATATGCTAAATATTTTTTTTAAGTATCCGCGGTTGTGTTAACATCCTCCTGACAAGAAGCTCTAGAGACGTACTAGCTAAACATGGGAAATGGTTGGATCCACTATGTACTCTGACCGCTCAAAGGCTGAGAGAGGCTTTACATCGCTCACCTAGAGATACTGTGTTAATCAAGACTCCCCGCAATAATTATAAGCAGGTAACTGCGGCGAGGAAAATGGTCTTTACAAGAAGAGGCATGGTCCAATTTGAGACTAGCTGCTGATACAAGCAATAGTAAGCTGTTTTGGAATACGTCTAATGCCCCTTTTTTCAAATCTGATAAGATCCCAGAACTTAACTCCTTTGTAGCCTACAATGCACGGGTGAAACATTTTTCCAAAATGTTTAATGATACTTTAAATGTGGGCAGAGAAATGGGGACTGACAGAACCTGCAATTGACATTGAATCCCACTTAACATCTCTATTGACAACTGTGCTATAATTTCTAGTGCTAGTGGAAGGGCCCCAGGACAGGAAGAGGTCCCGGTAAATGTTTTTAAGGCATCCAAAGAACTATTGGGACCTATTTTAACTAGGGTACTCAACACAGCTGCTGAAAGTTTTAACTCCTCAGTCCTGGTATGTGCCAATAAACATTCACATTTTTTAAAAAGGTGACAAATCAGATTCTAAATGCTACTGCCCCATTTCCCTCCTGGATGCTTTTGTAAAATTGCTGAGCAGGGTTTCGTTACAGAGGCTGGAGAAATGGGCCTGGGAAAATTGTATTCTTTCCCCAGCCCAATATGGGTTTTGGAGTGGCCTTGGAACAATGGAACAATGCGTCAATTTAGACCTGTTAATAGGGAAATATACATGGGGTAAGCGGGGCCTCTGTACCTCTGCTTTGTAAATCTTAGCAGTGCATTTGACCTAGTTAATCATTCTATTTTATGATCTACCCTGACTAGCCTAGGTGCTCCCATGGCAATTTGCTCTTTGGCTCGCATTTATGAGAATCTATCGAGCAACATCTGTGCGAAAGCACACCTGATATTAATGTAGGAAAGGGTATTAGACATGGATGCATATTAGCCCTTTTATTATTTTCCCTTTTTAGGTCTCGTGGTGATTTTTAGGTCTCGTGGCGATTACAGCGCGAAGCGCTGTCTCGCCAGAGATCTATTGTTACCGACGCAGCTTTCCAGGAGACAGCACCTGGCCGCGCGCCTTTCCTCTTCGAGGAGGCGATCGGAGCGGGCCACACGAACGCGCTCGCTGTGGCCAGCTGCTATCTCCTGTGAAGCTCCAACACCACACACGCATTCGCATACACAGAGACACACATGCGAGCACCCATGCACGCACGCACACATACAGAGAACCCCCCACCCCCGCCGTCGCACACACACACACGCGCACACACACAGACACACACGAGTGCACCAAGACCCCCCCCGCCGTCGCACACATACACACGCGCGCGCACACACACACACAAGTGCACCGAGACCCCCCATCCCCCTCTACAACTAAGGCCCACTTACCGCCACTCCGGACTTTAGCCGCCACCGCGGGACTCCCTCGGGCATGGGAGCACCACATCACCAGCACTGCTTCTCTGGCCATCCGTGGGCGCGTGCGCGGGCTTCCGAAGACGGAAGTCCCGCCCCACGGAAGGGTTCGGTTTCGTGTTGTGGGAGCAGAGAAAAAATTATTGTAAGTACCTGCGTGTATTTTTACTGTTGTACCCGAATCATTCATGTACTAAGAATCATCAATGTTGGGTAGTATGGGTAAGAAACATTAAGCATGATCTACCCCTAGCCTTCGCATCCTTTTGTTTGTAGAGGGTCGTGCCCAGGCTTGAATGCGGTCACCCGTATATGACTGCGGCTATCACAGTGTCGTGTCCCAGTGTGCATTTGTGTCTCATGTCTCACGTCTTGTCTTGGTTACTGTGTTAGACTTTGTAATGATGCCAGTTTGTGTTTCTTTTTATTGCTTTTAATTCTAACAGACGAGTGTTTCCGTCGCTATTGCTATATACCCCCCCACTTCAAGCCCCGGATGTACACATATATAAGAGTTTTAGAAGCTGGGCAGTTAGAGGAGGGTGCACGGGTGATGTCTCTTGGCCTCTTGAATAGTAGATGGACCTGGCCCTCGTGAGGCTTGTTGAACGCACATGGCTCGTATGTTTCCCCATCTCCTGCACGTCTGCTTATCCCGTATGTGGCATTAGCTGTCAGTGCAGGCTGTGTGTCTCGTCCTTCTGCCCCCCTGCCTCATGGCTGCTGTCACCAGTATATGACTGCGGCTATCGCAGTGTCGTGTCCCAGTGTGCATTTGTGTCTCATGTCTTAGTGTGCATCATTGTCTTCCTGGCACTGTGTATTCTTTTCTCCTATCCCCGTGCCCTGTTGTCCTGTTCCTGTGTCTCCCTGTCAAAGTATGGTTAAGGGTCTCCCTTCTCCAGTGAGGATATTGGTGCTTCCTTGTGCCATTGCCTGTCACTGTCCCTCTGTCTCCGCGTGCATTTCAGTGCCACCTGCCTCAGTGTACGTCTGTGTCTCCATGGTATTGGCATGCCCTGTGGCAGAAAGAACGGAGTCTCGGTCCAAAAGCGCGTCGGTGTTTAACAGTCACCGAGCATGTCTCCTCTCCAATTGAGCATGTTAGTACTTCTCATTACCGTGCGCTGTCACTGTGCCCCTGTTCCATCCTCCCTGTGCGTATATCAGGGTGTCTTTGCGTCTGCCAGAGCATGTTGGTATATCAACACGAGTGTCCGTTAGCGTCTCCTGTGTCGCTATCTACGGTCTCTGAATGAGCCTATCTCTTCCTGCCCCAGTACAATTTCAGTGTTGCCTGTTAATACTTTGTCACACTGTTCTGTGCGCGTGCCTGTTAAACGCCCTGTGACAGTGTCTCCTTCAGACAGTGCTGTCCTTGATACCCGTCATTGCACTGTCAGTGTCTCATTGCCCAGTTTCAGCTTGTTAGGACAAAAAGCATGAAATAGTCACAGCAGGGTCTCCCTATAGTGTGCTGTCTCCCTATAGTGTGCTGTCTCCCTATAGTGTGCTGTTTCCCTATAGTGTGCTGTCACCCTATAGTGTGCTGTCTCCCTGTAGTGTGCTGTCTCCCTGTAGTGTGCTGTCTCCCTGTAGTGTGCTGTCTCCCTGTAGTGTGCTGTCTCCCTGTACTGTGCTGTCTCCCTGTACTGTGCTGTCTCCCTGTACTGTGCTGTCTCCCTGTACTGTACTGTCTCCCTATAGTGTGCTGTCTCCTCTCCTAGAGTGTAGTCAGTCTTCCATGCCCAAGTGTAAGTGAATGTCGGCCACTTGACTCAATGCCTTGCCATCCTAATGCACTAAGTGTCTCCCTAATTGAACATGTCAGTGTCTCATCTCCATTCTGTCCATTTCCAATGTACCAGTGTACTGCATGCGACTCCTATCCTAGCGGTCACCGTCTCTTGTTCCAGTGTACAATGGTGTCTTATTCTCCAATGCTCGCATAAGCAACAGCTAACCATTCACAAACAATGTTTATATACCAATTGCAAATTAAAGGAAAAAAAAATTAATGCAAAGCATTGTCATTTACAATCCCAGTAACTCAAACTTTAATTCTGCGAGACCTATTGCATTGCAAATGCTTGTTATTAATGGAGTGGATGAAGCCTTGCAGGTGCTTCAGGCAGATGTACCCCTCATTACAGGGCGCCCTATTCCGGTTTTATACACCGATGATGACGTATTAACATCTAAGATCCCCAATGGATTGCAGAAATTGTTGACAGCATTCGGAGAGTAAATGACATTTAAAAAAATGACAATTAACAAAGCAAAGAGTTTTCCAATGATATGCGAGAAACAACAAAAATAAATGTAGGCTCCCTAGTCAACAGAGTGAATACATTTTGCTATCTAGGGGGCCAATTTACAAGTAATAGTATATGGGCGCAACAGGTTGCAAATGCTAAACTTAAAATGAGCAGGAATAGAGAGAATTTTAAAAAATGTGCATCTAAACTGGGTCACCCGCCATAAAAGAAATGATCGAGATTTACAAGGCTAAAGTTCTTCCTGCTGCTACATTTGGGGTTGGACTGTGGGGGTGCACTACTAGCAAATCTCTTCAAGTTGAAGAAAACACTTTTTTGGTTGAGTCTAGCGCAGCACGCATGTGGTGGTCTATGGGAGACTTCTTGTAAGCACTCTAAACTTCTCCGTGTGGGTCTGACTCCTCCCACAAATTGGATTGGCCTTTGTGTGTGTCTTTCAATAATGAAAGCAAGCAAATGGCCAAAGGCGGGTGCATGTCCCACCTCCTTTCCAATATGTCACTCCCACTGTGTTTTGCTCTTGGGAGCCAGCAACGGCGTGCAGGGTGGCAGCTGCATTCCTCGTCGTGGATCAGGTTACTAATTAAACACAGTATGGTTGCTTTCACTTTAGCCTCGCTTGTCTGTTTTCCTTTGATTTGTGTATCTTGCTTGTTCTAAAACTGCCAGGTGACGGCGCGCGCAGGGCCTTCCTCCCTCCATCGTAAGATCCAAAGTGCTTCACTCGAGATAGGGCCCAGTGTTTGCAGAACCCACGCAGCACGGCCAACAGCGAGGCTTCAAACCTCCCTCCCACAGCCTGCACTGATTTACCAAAATCTGATTACGTGACGCCAGCCAGGGGAAAAAGAAAACACGAAGGCAGCTGCACTTTTCACTTATAATAAATTTCACTCACGTATCGCATTTCCTAAAAAATTATCGCAGATACAGTTGTGCGTATTTACTGCAAGCCCACTGAAATTTGTGAAAATGACAAGGAGTTCGCAAACTAATTAAGATGCCGCGTTTGGCATTGCGAATAGACTAGAACACATAAAGGGAGCAGCGTGAAAGCCCTGGATGGCGCTAATTTGGGCCACTTGGAGCCTTGCATCTAAATTATCATGCAGACACGAAAGGCCCCTTTAAATGGACGTGGCCCTTTCAAAGAGGGTGCGATGGCTGCACGCTTCAGCCGGTCCGCTCTGTCCGAACCGTGCCTGGGAACATCACATTTCAGACAAACTTCATTCACCCACAACTGCGGTCCTCGCGCTTGGCAGGAATGACAAATAGCTATCTTCCCACTTCAGGGATGTTTTTCAAATAAAGAAGAGGTATTCTTGTAAACAGTTCCTCAAAAGGCGTATCTCCATCTTGCTTTTAAGAATTTCACAGTGAACTTAAGTTTCAAAATACTCAAAATTGCTTCTCGGAACCCTGTTCAAATTTCGAAAATCTGTTTGTAAAACACGAAGACCTGTAACCCCCACACACAGTGCAGTACCACGGTAAGGCACATTTTATCAGGAATGCGACTGTAGCACTCATTGCAGCCAGTAACATATGTGTTCGTAAGTTTATGAAACAACAGGCCTTCATTCACTCCATCCAGACGTGCAGTGCTCTGACTGAATATGCACTAATTGCCCGTTGCGCTTTGCACAAAACAAGACGACACCGAGGGGAAAGACACAGTTTCACCTTGCACCGCGCAGGCCATACTAATGGGGCACCCCAGCCGACAAACTGTGCAACTTTGGGGGAGAGCTTCTAGATAGTTACATAACCTTGACTTTACACTTTTACAAACAGGCGGGAAAAGTAAATAATGTTTTGAAAGGAAGGAAAACAGTAAAAGGTCTCTGTTCTGTTCACATACTTGAATAGTACTTTATCACCCTAGAAAATAGGTGCAGGCGGATTTCATGTACCTGGTGCAAGATAGAGGGGTTTATGAGTGGGCCACTTGTGACCAATATGCGTAGGCATGCGTGTGTGACTGTGTGTGCATATGGCGCCACTAGACAGTGTCTGCACACACCTTCATGCAGTGAGCATCGCGAGGTTGGACATGTCTGCACGCACCTTCACACAAACTACACAATGAAAACACAGTACTTTACTTCAGCCAAAGGTTGCATACATTGCTATTTGCACCATCTCAGGCCCTCAGCCTTCTAAAGTTGATATATTGAAAACAACACACATTTTACTCAAACATTAAGGTCTTTGTATCATTTTAATCCACACTTACAGGATCTCCAATTGTTGGGTACATCAAACGCTCTCTTTTCTTCTTAGGCACCGGTTGGGTCACAAAGCTTAAAAACAAGCCAATAGCTCTGGCAAAGCATTTGTAAGGTTCCAAAGGCGAGACCTATTGGCTATGCCAATGCTTGTTTTAAACAGCTACTTTGTTTGCCTGCCTCCGTTCCATCCCTAAATGTGCACGTGGGGTTGTTTGATCTGGAGAATTCTCTTTTAATGAAACCATTGTTGTCCTGGCTCTCCATCTGGACTACACAATATGATAAAATCTTAGTCCCAAATAAAGGTTCATACAATTGTTTGTTCAAATGTATCTTGATCGTGGCACTAAATAAGGAGCCTCCCATCGGTCAGTGGAAAGATAATAGGGCCCGTTCGACTGACAGGACAATGACAATCTTGTGCACATGTTGAACAGAAGACACATTAGCCAATACAGTTACAATTAAACTTGCTCAAATGGGGAATTTTTTAACTACCTAGCTTAAAATCCTTCAGATAATCCAAACTTTTCCTCAACGAGCCTTATTAGAGACAAAAACGTCCAAACTGAGTGAGCAAACGTTGCAAGGTATTAGCGGAATTATCTCGAGGAAAGGCTTCCTGTCATTTGTTTGGCATGAAACTCGTGAGTAAAAGCAGAGATCCAAAACAGAATATTGGGCAGAAGCATGATTTGGAATGAGGTCAACACCATTCTGACACTGCCTTTGAGGATGAAAGCAAAAAAGGTTTAGTATATTCAGTGAAGATGTGTCAAACGGTGTGTGCCAGATAATGCAGGGTCAAGGGCTTGCTAGAAAATGAGGTCATCTGCAAACCAAATGCAACACATGCAATAAACCATATGAAACTATGAAATGACGAACTACAAGGAGCAGATTACACTAAAGGCAAGGAGTGAGACATTGTCGGAAACGATCTTCAAAACCATCAGAAGATACAATTAAGGAATGGGAAATGAAAAAGTATGTATGAGCAAACGTTAGCGGACAATATAGAAATTATGAGAAAAGATCACATTCAAGCAAAGATGTTCAACAATCATTTGTAATAGAGTCTATAGCAAATAAAAAATTACAAAAAAGCACTATTTAACCGTGGTCTGAATTCCTATAAAGTTCTAGAACAGCTGCAGGAAAAGTAATCCAGTGGCAAGTTGGAAGGGTTTCAATGTCGAACCATACAATTTCTAAAAAAACATTATTGGAGAAATATAAATTTCAGATTTAAATTTTGCTTTCTTTCCTGGACACTGAAGTCATACATCGAGTGAATATGAAAACGATTACAAACAAAGAAAATCAAACTAATAAAAGGAGAAACTGAAGTAAATCATAAAACTCCGGTACTAATAAATGTATATTATAAACATGGAGGTACATTACCTAGATGCAGCTACAATTGATGAATTGAGTCCACCAAGACACGAAAGAGCTACAGCGATGGGGATAGTCCAGCTGAACATGCCGTATACTAAGTCAGCGAAGGTCTAACAAAATAAAGAAAGGAATAGATTAAAAAGGCGCCATATAAAAGGTATGTATAAAAAAGCTTTTTAAATGATCTTTTTCATAACAGGTGCAAAATGTATATCGGTCTACAAGTAAGACAAGTATTAAGTTAGATTACTACTTCGCTGAGTATCTTATCACTTTACTTGGTTTATTAAGCTTACTTTGTCATATTTTGGTTATTGCAGCTTGACCTCATTTTAAGTGTCGTTTTGGTGTGTTGAAATAGACATCTATACAAAGCTTCTCCTATTCACTGTGTTTGACTAAAGATGTAACTGGTTAGTAGGCTTCTGACATACATTAGCGGGTGAACATGCCAGTATTCCACGAGTGGCAGTTAGCCCAGGCTTTCTCTCCCCAGAAGGAGACAAAAGTTATTTTCTCAAATAAACATAACTTACCTGAAACGTACGACATGCAGACATCCGTAATTGCGACATCTTGTTGAAACGATCAGCTAGATTCATCAAGCTTAATTACGCTCGCAAAGGGCCAGATTCTGAGAATCTGGCCCTTTGCGAGTGCAATTTTTGCATTTGGGATTCATCATCCCAAATGCAAAATTCGCTAATAAAGAATTCGCACATTTGCGAGGAATTGCATATAAGGAATCTCTATTTGAGATTCCTTAAATGCAATTCATGAACCATTTAGAAATTGCGAAATCGCAATTTAGGACCGCTATTTACCACAAAGTCAAACCTCGTGGTAAATAGCTAAAACTTAGAAAAATGCATTTAAATGCATTTTTCTAAGTTGCATGTTACACACACACATGTCCTTTGGACATGTGTGTGCACAGCATCAGTGTAAATTCACATTTCAGGGGTGCTACAGGGTGTCCTTTGGACACCCCTGCACCCTTGAAATCGCATCCTTAGTTGCGATTAGCAAATTGCTAATCGCAAATAAGAAATAACTCCCCATTCATTCCTATGGGCCTTTAGGCCCATCGGAATGAATGGGGAGTTATTACGTATTTGCGATTAGCAATTTGCTAATCGCAAATAAGGAATGTGTAGGAATCGCAATTTATTTAGCAATTCCTACATGAATCCCGTTTTGCAAGTCCTTAATAACGATTCCTTATGAATCGCTATTAAAGACTCGCAAAACGGCCCTTTCATGAATCTAGCTGTATATATTTTTTTTAAACCGGATGTACTGAAAAAATAACTCTGGAGCATTCAAATAAATAAGATAATGCAAAAGACTAACGCACCAGCTATCATGTGAGCTTAGGTACCTCTCATTGGAGGTTAAGTTCATAACTTTCCAACAAGGCCGAGTACTCCGAGATCCGTGCAAGTAAACCAGGGCAAGGCTTGCTCCCTCTGCTTAGTGCAGCCAGGGAAAATTAATTTTAGCTAACAATATTTGGTTGCGCCCAGATTTACACTCCTTCCCTTTCCCAACAACATGAAGCGGTGTACGCAAATTATTTATTTTGTCCTTAATATACTTTCACTTTATCATAGTCTAGTGAGTAGGCCGAAGGTCTGCACAGCTTCAAATCTTTGCACAGAAAAACCAACATTTGCAGTTCTTGAAGTTTTCGCAAAAGAGGTCAAAACTGCACCTGTAAATAGGATTATTTTCTCCCACTAACACATTTTGGATATGCAAACGCCCAGCTAAAGTATTGATTTATGGCGCCTATCTCCGGAAGAGCTGATCTCTTCGTATTCGTGCTCAATCAAAGCGCCTTACACTTAAATCCAGTGCCCTGGGCACAGAGAGAAACGAGATCACGCAGAACGTATTAAGGGTAAATCCAGACTCCGAGGCTGTTAACCCTCGGTGACAAGTTGTGTGTTCATTACTGGGTCACAAGGCTCTGTTATTTACACAAAAGCTTCCTTCGAACGTGTTCACTTCCCTGCGTTTACAGTGTAACACAGTAACACTCACATTTTTTCCTTTGAACACAAGCAGCCCTTTTCACCGGAGTGCCCTACTGTACCATCAGATTTATCTGGTTAAACATTCAAGAGTCTAAGATAATAGGGAGGTTTACCCTTTCTTAAATAGCATGTGTACCATTTGGCAGCACTAGGAAATGCTCATAAAGGAAGGCCAACCAATGGAAAACAAGGCTTAGATTTCATTTAGCTCAAGTAAAGATCAAAAACATGTATGTTCTGAACATTACACTTCAGTACTCTAGTAGAGAGGAAACGAATCCTTCATAATGTATTTCTAGTAAAGCCGCACAAACAAATAAAAACAAGCATCTGCAATGCAATAGGTCTTGCATTTCCGCGAGTTTGAGCTATTGGCATTGTAAATGACAGTGCCTTTTATTTATGTTTTGGTTTTTAAAACCTAAATAAAAGGCATTGTCATTAACAATGCCAATAGCTGAAACTCTCGCTGGGCGTGGCTACGGCTAAGATGGTGGAGGACGTGCCAGGGTAGAGCTCCGCCGGAGGCTCCCCCAAATAGGCCCTGCAGTCCATATGTAGACACCCTCAGGGGCCCCTGATGGGCACAAACAAAGCAGGGGCAGGACCTGGACCCTCGTTGCTGATCTTATCCGGTTTGGGTCCCAACCCGTGACCATCACCCAGGTGGACCGGCCGAGGCACAGTCCCTCTGGCGGGCAAGAATCAGGCAAGCCCGGGGATTAGTTCCACCCACAAGGCCGCAGCAAATGGCGCAGGGAGAATACATTAACATGGATAGGTTGTGGCCTCTCGCCCTACCGCCGCCTAACGGGACATTAGCAGATGTAAGGCGTAGCGAGATCGGGCCCCCACTGCATCCCTCACCTGACTTTGCTGACCGTGATCGCTGGGTCGGCTGCTGACTGCCTGGTCAAGCGGGAGTACGCCGTGTGCAGTGGCGCTGCCTGGACTGTTCGATCGGCCTTTGCCCTCAGGGCGTGATCGTGCTCTGTGAGCCCCCGCTGAAGTGAGATGCCGGAAGATGATTGCCCCGCTGCGGAGCACGGAAATACCGGCGGAGCATAAGGTGGGTCTGCGGCCCCGGTTGGGCCGTATCCGTATTGCAGCTGCGTGGCACCCCCTGCATAGATCGTCGACTGCACCGAAAAGTGAAGCGAAGCGGCAGGCACGATCGCTGTATGCGCCCGATACACTGCGGGGGGCCCCGCATACGGGGGAAGACTGTGATTGCCCACCCCGCTACCATCCAGAGTGCCATGTATCGCTGTGTGCCGCGGCGCAGCTGGGGCTCCCACTGATCTGCCGGCGTGTGGCTGCCACGTAGGTCCCCCGGGTGGACTGATACCCGGTGCTGGGACTAAAGAAATATAGCGGGTGCTGGGACTACCCAGATTGTAAAAACCACAACTGATCCCACCACTTTCCCAAACGAGGTGAGCCTCTACCGTAGAGCTACCTGCTGAAACCCACAGATCTGGACTTGGCCTAGCTATGCCCTTTGGGACATCACATGAGGTACTGTAGATGCTAATGTGAGAACTGAGTGGTGGTCGATGGTGGCGACTTGCAACAGCCCTACCCTGTGCCTGAGGGCGACGGCGATTGTGAGCCTGCTGAGGTATTGCTACTTGGCTGCGTGGATGTAACTTTGCTATACTGCACACAGTAATCTACGCCGACGTGGAGGCGCACACTACTACCCTGGTAGTCAAGGGTCTATTGACACAGAAATGTTTCCGAACTGGTGAACTGCGCCTGCATGATTCTGTGCGCGATGCCTGGTTCAGTGACCAGAGGTGAGACTGGCTGGCCCCTGCAGACAATTAAGCCATAGACGCACACTGTACCTGCCCCTCCCTGAAGCGAACGTCGCCGCTGCCGCTAGAAGCAACCCAAATAACCGTGAGCTACGGCTGGTGACTAAGCTGAGGTGAACATATCTGAGCGGAGCGGTAGCGTCCTGCCGCCGCAGTCTTGGACTGTGAGACAGTCACTGCTGCCATTTATGATCTCCTGACATCGGCGTAGATCCCGCTGTGATGCACACGCCCCGGGGACATCGCTTGAAATCCTGCCATATACGGAGCGGCACAGGAGTGCGATATTGACGACCCATGTCGGGTGGCACCAGGGCGCAGACTGGGACGAGAGCAACGCAGGCCTCACAACTACTACCTAAACCTAAAACAGACAAAATGGCGAAACACGGACACACAGATCAAACAGCGAATAAATTGGACGCGGTGCTTGCTGCGATGGAACGGCTGGAAGAAACTATCAATCAGACCCGCACCTCCCTGGAATCTGAAATCGACAAGGTGGCAATCAACCGTACTTATCTACATGCGATCACCAGAAACTGACAGACCGCACTACTGTCCTGGAAACTGTGCTTACTGACATCAAATCACAAGTGGCCCAGACATACCAACATGTACGAGACCTGCTCAACCGAATGGAGTTCCTGGAGGACAGAGCTGAGGACGCTGAAGGGCGGCCGCGACAAAACAACGTGCGCAAAGTGGTTGTGCCGGAACGCTGGGAAGGAAGGGAGTCCACGCTGCACATGGAAAATTGTCTCAAAGACCTACTGCCGGAAGGAACCCTCTCACCTCACTTTGTCATAGAACGCGCACACTGAGTCCCTGCGACACCCCCCCCAAAAGGGGTCGAACCCACGGACCATGCTCCTCCATCTTCTCAACTACCGGGATCGAGACTCCATCCTACGGGGAACCAGGAAGCTGCAAGATATTCAAATAGGCAATCATAAAATGATGTTCTTTCCGGACTATATCATCCAGGTGCAGAGGCAAAGGCACTCATTTATGGCAGTGAAGAAACGCCTTCGGCAACATGACCTGAAATATTCTCTACTCTTCCCGGCGCGCTTGCAAGTGGTGGCAAGTGACAAGTGGCATTCCTTGGCCACATCGGATGAAGCAGAATACTGACAGGACACCTTTACAGCTGCAGGACCTCTGGAAGCCTCTGCGTCAACCACTGCCTAAATTGAGGGGCCCCTTCCGCCGCCGACGGAGAGAGAGAAGATCGACAGGAATTCGGACACCGCCCTCGCCAGCAATGGGACCACATACGGACTTGATTCTTAGCAGACAGCGAGATGCCCTGCAGGCGGTAGCGGAGATCAGCGGTTCTTTGGGGGTTGAAGACGCACCAAATTTCAGCCAGCGTGACCTATCCAGCGATGACGAGCAAGTATATGGACTGCCAAACTCGCAGGACTCGACTGAACAGCTGGACGATACTCCGCAGACAGCTGACATCATCATATGAACATTGCAAGAATCTATCCTTGATTGGACTTCAAACTAAGGTATTGTGAAGTATATGTAGAAGTATGCAGTCGCTACTGCTGAGATTGTATGTAATAGCCGCTGTACAGTCTCTGAGTCCCATATGGAGCGGTGAGTGGTGCACAAGTTACTTACCTTCGGTAAGGATATATCTGTAAGAAACAGTAGTTAGTGTTAGATTCCATACCTTAGAATATCCCCAGGCGTCAGACTGTATCCGGAAAGTTATGCGTAGCAGTACCCCTGCGCATCAGTAGGCGTCGTCTGCAGCTCCGCTTCCGTCGTCGGCGTCGTAGGCTCCGGGATGACGCCAGAGTACTTAGACGCCGCCCTCATGCGCTGACGTCAGTTCTTATACATAGCTTTTCCGCACCAGGAACGCAGAGCCATGATAAAAACCAACACTGGTGCCATGAAATTAGGGCCCTAAAAGGGATGAACCTTAACCCTAGATATCAGTTTGCAGAACGGGGAGGATGGGTGGGGCGGTAAGGAATCTAACACTAACTACTGTTTCTTACAGATATATCCTTACCGAAGGTAAGTAACTTGTGCATCTGAAAGAAACAGGTTAGTGTTAGATTCCTTACCTTAGAATAGATACCCCATGCAATATCAACCCCGGTGGCGGGTCTGCAAACCAATGATCACACCAGAAAGTCCTGGAGAACGGAATGGCCGAAAAAGCCATCTCTCCAGACTTGGCTGTCCAGGCACTAGTGTCTTGCAAACATGTGCAGCGAAGCCCACGTAGCTGCCTGACAGATGTCCTGCAAGGGGACTCCCCGACCCAGGGCTGTAGTATCCGCCGTGGCCCGAGTGGAATTGGCACACAGGAGGCTCCTTTTTAGCCAGCTAATCACAAGCCTTAATGCACAAAACGACCCATTGAGAAATAGTCTGTTAGTGCACCGCCCGTCCCTTCTTAGCGCCCACGTAACCAACAAAGAGCTGGTTGTCCACCCAGAACTGGCGTGTGCGGTCCAGATAGAAGGAGAACGCACATTTTGAGTTCAGACGGTGGAACCTCTCTTCCTCTTTCGAGGGATGCGGAGGCGGAAAGAAGGTGGGCAAGGTGATGGACTGCCCGATGTGGAAGGCTGTGACTACCTTGGGCAGGAAAGAGGCACACGTTCTCAGACAGGAAAGGAGGTTTAGAAGAAAGAGCCTGGGACACACTCACCCTCCTGGCAGAGGTGATGGCAACCAGGAATGCAGTCTTAAGAGTTAGAAAACGAAGAGGGCTATTGTGAAGTTGCTCGAAAGGAGCGCACATCAAGTAAGTCAGAACAAAGTTCAAGTCCCACTGAGGCATCACGAAAGGAACAGGAGGAAACATGTGTGTGATGCCTTTAAGAAATCTATTTATAACAGGGGACTTGGAAAGAGAAGGCTGATCAGGAAGCCTCAAGAAGGCTGAAATGGCAGAGAGGTAGCCTTTGACAGTGCCCAGAGCAGAGCCCTGCTGGGCAAGACAAAGAAGAAAGAGGAGAACCTCTGAAAGGGGGGCAGAGAGTGGATCCACAGCCTTTGCTGTGCACCATGCCACAAATTTGTTCCACCTGCAGGCGTATACCGATTTTGTGGAGGGACGCCTGGCTGCCAGAATCACATCACAGACTTCAGGAGGCAAGTCAAATGGCCTCATCTGTCGCCGCTCAATCTCCACGCATGGAGGTGGAGACTGGACAGGTTCAGGTGGAGGACCGTCCCCTGCTGCTGCGACAGAAGATCCTCCTGAAGAGGCAGACTAATCGGGGGATTGACTAACATGCTGAGTAGTTCGAGATACCAGTATCTTCGTGCCCAGTCCGGAGCCACAAGGATGGCTTGGGCCCGGTCAAGCCTGATCTTCTTCAGCACTCTGGGCAGAAGTGGTATAGGCGGAAAGGCGTACAACAGACCGCAACTCCACTCACGACGAAAAGCGTCTCCGAGTGAGTGCCGCCTTGGAAATTCGAACGTGCAGAACTGATGACATTGCGCGTTCTCTTCTGTGGCGAATAGATCTAACCAAGGCTCTCCCCACTGCTGAAAGAGACCTTGCGCCACGTCCGTGTTCAGACGCCATTCGTGATCCATCATGCACCGACGGCTGAGTTCGTCCGCCCTGGCGTTCAGGGAACCTGCCAGGTGTTGAACCACCAGGGTCACGCCCTGATGTTCCAGCCATTGCGAGAGGCGCAGAGCCTCCTGACAAAGGGTCCCCGACCCCACCCCGCCTTGTTTGTTGCAGTACCACATGGCGGTGGTGTTGTCCGTGAACACCTGCACTACACTTCCCCGGACAGAGGGGGGGGGGGGGGGAATGCTTTCAGTGCAAGTCGGATCGCCCGCAGCTCCAGATGGTTGATATGGAGCCGGGACTCCGCCGGAGACCAGAGGCCTCTGATCTCCGCCTCTCCCATGAGGCCCCCCAGCCCTGGAGGGACGCGTCCGTCACAACTATGTACTCCGGTTGGGGTAGTGAGAGGGATCTGCCATTGACCCAATCGCGGTCCGTGAGCCACCACTGCAACTGTCTCGCAGTGCCCTCCGAGATCAGTACATGGTCGGACAGGTTGCCCTGATGCTGGGCCCACTGAAACTTCAGGTCTCACTGCAGAGCCCGCATCCGCCACCGGGCGTGATGCACCAGAAAGATGCAGAAGGCCATCAGCCACAGAAGCCGCAGCGTCAACCTGACCGAGGCAAGTGATCCCCCGACACATGGTGGTACTGCAGTAGCATGGCTGGAGGGGTCGCCTTGAAGGGGAGGGAGTAGCCCCATCAGACGATTTGCAGCACCCACCTGTCCGATGTGATGGTGCGCCAGTGGAGAAGGTGGTGGCAAACCCTGCCCCCCACTGGCGTCAAATGGGCCTGAAAGCTCGGACTAGGAAGGTTTTGAGGCAGATGCTGCGGGGGTGTGGACTGGATGTGGACTGGCCTCGCCGTTGTCCACTGGCTCCGCCTCGGCGGTTACCACGTCCGCCGCCGCACTGGATGTTAGACTGCAGCCCGTGGCTGGCAGGACGTGAGGGGGCGCCCATTCCGTGGCCACGAAAGGAGCAAAAGGCAGAAATTTGCTGGCGCTCGCCCGACAGGCCCAAGGACTTGGCCGTAGTCCTGGAGTCCTTGAAGCGCTCAAGCGCACTATCTACCTTGCCACTGGAGAGGTGGCTGCCATCGAAAGGCGTATCCATGAGGGTGTTCTGGACATCAGCCGAGACGTTGGCGGACCTCAGCAAGGCGTGGCGGCGAACCGGCACAGACTTGGAAATCGCCCTGCCCAGCGAGTCCATGGTATCCAGCCCACATCGAATGGAGTACCGTGCTGCGTCCCTCCGCGAGGGCTTGAGCGAGCTTCACCCGGGCCCCCTCCGGGCACTCCAGCAGCACGTCCGCAACCGTATCACACAGGGAGTGGGTGTAACGGCCCAAAAGAGCAAAAGAGCTTGCCTGCCGCTTAAGGACCTCCGTTAGGATGTTAGACCTCACTGTCGCGACGGGGAGCTCAAGAGCCAAGGTGTTGGCTGCCCTCATCAGCACCACACTATAAGCAGCCCCCTCCTCTGTAGCCACGGTAGGAGAGGAGACTAAACCAGTGTCTGGTGAGGTGTCCAGACCACTGGCTCGCCCTAGCTCATCTGTCCAATCCTGAAACGACTGGCACTCCCGTGCTAGAGGGTCCTCAGACACTTCCCAGTCTCCCTCGTCCTCCATCTCCTGGAATGCAGGGGCAAAGGATGGAGCCGAATCATAGAAGAATTGCTCTTGTGCCAGCGTCGAATGCGGCGTCGAGCGTCGCCGGTCCGACGCCGCATCCGGACCGAGGGAAGGTCCAGGGACGGCGTCGTGCGGGGAAGGCGCCGGGGGCGACACCCTAGGGGTCGACACCCTAGGGGTCATAAGGTCGACCAGCGGCGACCCGGATCCAGGGGGACCCTGCGGTGCCGGTACCGAAGTCGCCGGGGCCGAAGCACCCGACGGCGCCAGGGCTGAAGCACCCGGCCTGCTTGGGCTCCCAGTCGGGACGCTGGGCCCGAAGGCTCCGCGGAACACGGCGAAGGAGAGAGCGATCTCATGGCCATGAGGAAGGCATCGATCTCCTCCAGCGTCGCGTACGGCCCATGGACCGGCAGGTAGGGAGCAGGCCGCAACGCCTGCGGCTCCGGCGGAGCCATGTAGGCTGTATCGCCTGAACCCCCGGCCGCATCACGCGAGCGTCGGGGGAGTCAGAAGAGCGATGTGGCCTCTTTGAATTCTTGTGCCTCTTACCTGAGGACCTGGAGCCCGACGAATGGGGACGACTCGTCGAGCTTCGACGACTGTAGCCCCGCGACCGGTCCCTCGACCCCCTCTTGGAATGGGACCGTGAGCTGCGCGGGGCTGACTGCCGGATCTCGAGGCGCTTACGGGACTGCTCCCGCCTAGCCTTCGACGTCAGAGCCCTGCAGTCGGACCACGACTTGTCGTCGTGGTCGGCCCCGAGGCAATAGAGGCACCGAAGGTGGGGGTCCGTAACCGACATCAATCGGCTGCAATCGGCACAGGGATCGAACCAGGGCATCCCTATCAGCACCTAGAGTCGTAAAGACTCGAAAAGTGATCAAAAAGATCGAAAAAGTTTAGTCAAAAAATGACCAGGGGTCACTGCTTTTTCCGATTCTGCGCTTGCTGTCGTAGAAAAAAGAAGAACTGACGTCAGCGCGCGACCCCCTCTTGGAATTGGACCGTGAGCTGCGCGGGGCTGACTGCCGGATCTCGAGGCGCTTACGGGACTGCTCCCGCCTAGCCTTCGACGTCAGAGCCCGGCAGTCGGACCACGACTTGTCGTCGTGGTCGGCCCCAAGGCAATAGAGGCACCGAAGGTGGAGGTCCGTTACCGACATCAATCGGCTGCAATCTGCACAGGGCTCGAACCAGGGCATCCCTATCAGCACCTAGAGTCGTAAAGACTCGAAAAGTGATCAAAAAGATCGAAAAAGTTTAGTCAAAAAATGACCAGGGATCACTGCTTTTTCCGGATCTGCGCTTGCTGTCGTAGAAAAAAGAAGAACTGATGTCAGCGCGCGAGGGCCGCGTCTAAGTACTCCGACTACGTCATCCCGGCGCCAACTACGCCGCCGACGGACGTGGAGCCGCAGACTACGCATACCGCCGCGCAGGGGTACTGCTACGCAAAACTTTCCGGATCCAGTCTGACGCCTGGGGATATTCTAAGGTAAGGAATCTAACACCAACCTGTTTCTTTCAAATATCATTTTATTGGAGAGGGGGGAGGGTCTTGGTATAATGCTTGGTCACTGCAGCACTAATACCAGTATGCATTGCTCACTTAGCGGGTGTTCCTGAACTGGGATACATAGATTTCTTACATTATATCGTATCGTGCCTGCAGACGGGGAGCCTCTGAAGTACTGGACACATAGCTAGTAAATCACCTGTATGTAGTACAAAGCGCACCCAGCCCCACCCCCCGGGTCGTTTTGACTGTTGCCTCTATTGGGGGTTTGGACGATTGCTTGTTGCACCATCGCCCTTTTGGAATTCCTTATGTTTATGTCATTGTTTTATCATGAGATATCCTTTATTGTATGCCGATCTCACACTACGCATAATGCCAAGAGTCATCATGTTGGGAATGTTGTGCATTGCTGGGTCATTTACGGAGTATAGGACTATTGGACTGCTACGGGCACATGGTCGCTTAATGCATTTTAGAAATATGTCTACGCTTAAGATTGGTACATGGAATGTGCGGTGCATGCACGCACCGTCTCGTAGGTATCAGATATACTCATACCTTAAACGGCATCATATTCAAATAGCCGTCTTGCTAGAGACACACTTGGCCAAATCAGAAATTCAACGCTTGCACAGCCGCTGGAGTGGCCAATTATACGCTACAGGATATTCAGCATATGCGTGAGGCGCGCTTATCTAGGTGCGCCCAGGGGTCCCGCTTAAAATCACGCAATCACTGACAGATACAGAGGGCAGATATGTGGTGGTGAGGGGCACTCTGGATGGCCGACAGGTCGTGATTGCATCACTCTATGCTCCCAACACCGACCAGGCAGCCTTTTTTGATGATATGTTGCGTGTCTTAGCATCATGGCATAACATACCTATGTTTCTGGGGGGAGATTACAACAGTGTAGTTGACGCCTCACTAGATCACTCCTATCCACCCCTTCCAGGCGCAACCACACACACCGCCATGAAGGCACTGATTAACTGGGCAGGAAAATGGCATCTCAGAGACGTCTGGAGACACCGTAACTCCCATGACAGGGTGTATTCCTACTACTCCGGTGCTCATGATTTACATGCACAGTTAGACCAATACATGCTGTCGGAGGAGCTACTTCTGCATATATATATGCAGTCTATTATTTAGGCAGGACACACTCGGATCACAACCCGCATATATTAGAGGTATTGTGGGAACGCCACCGCCCACCAATCCCAACCTGGTGGATGCAACCAGATATGTTACTAGATGCACCCTTCCGGAACCTGCTGGCCACACATATTACACAATACTTTGAAGAGAATACGGACACGGCACGACGCCATAAATAGAATGGGACGCGTTTAAGGTAGTGGTGAGAGGTGAATGTCTTAGTGTACAGGCGGGTATACGTAGACAGCTGGAAACTGAACTCACACACCTTGAAAATGATCTGCTCCAAAGGGAGGGAGAGGATATAGAGAGCGACGATGGGTCTTTGGCACGAATCAGAGGGGAGCATTCTAGATTACTTGACCGGCTCCGCAATTTGAATTATGCAGCACACTCGGCGCGCACCCACCATATGGGAGACAAACATGGCAAGCTGCCGTCGTGGCTAATACAACAAGATACAGGTACCAACCGGTTACATCTATACAAAACGCACATGGCGACAAGGTGCATACCCAAAGTGACATTTACAGTGCCTTTGTAGAGCACTACTCCATGATGTATAGGTCTTGCTTGCGAGCCACAGACGCGGTCATACAGGAGTTCCTCTCTGCTCTGGCGCTGCCGCGGCTAACAGAGTACCAGCAAGATGACCTGGGTGCTCCTTTGCTGCTGGATGAAATACTGGATAACATTTTCTCTCTATTGAGTGGCGGGCTACCGGCTGAATTTTTTAAAGCCTATTCTGACATATTAGTACCAGAGTTATTGCGGGTATGCACAGCGGCCTTAGAGGACTCGGCCCTTACACTCATGCAAAATGAGGCGATACTGATCTCCCTCCTGAAACTAGGCAGGGACCCTGAAATCCTTGGTTCCTATCGTCCGTTGGCTCTGCTGAACACGGACTATAAAATCGTTGCCTCCGCCCTAGCTAAAGAAATTGCTCCGTTTGTACCAGTTTTGGTCCATAGCGATCAAAATGGATTTGTCCCGACCAGGAGCACCTCTCTTAACATATGCAGGTTAATTAGAGTTCAGAAATATGCAAAGAAGAATTGGCCACGCTCTGGATGCTTAGTGCTGGACCTGGAGAAGGCCGTTGATTCGGTGGAGTGCTCCTACCTTACAGCTGTGCTATGTAAATATGAGTTAGGAGACAGGTACTTACAACTGGTGCAATTACTGTACCAGCGACCCATAGTACGGGCCCGCATAGGCAAGCTCATATCGGACGCAATCAGGGTCAGACGTGGAAGTAGGCAGGGATGCCCGCTGTCCCCATTGCTTTTTTCCCTACCATGGAACCTCTGGCAGCTATGTGGCGAGAAAGCGGCGCAGACTGGGGCATACCCCTGGAAGATGGTCTCCACTCGATGTCCCAATATGCGGACGACCTGTTGCTGTATATGAGGGACTTGCATGTTATGCCGCCAGCCATATCCGAGATATTCCATAGGTTCGAGGAAGTCTCAGGCCTTAAGGTAAACTGGGCCTAATCGGGTGACTATTCTTTTCGCGAGGAAGCAGGCGCGACTGATATAATAATTAATGGGGCGGCGCTTGCCTGGTATCCGACCATGTTCTGGTACCTGGGCATGTACATCTACAGATCCCCGGCAGACATATTGGAAGGCAACCTGGTGCGCGACATCTCCTCCATACGGGCGCAGGTACAATTCTGGAAAACTCTGCCGCTCAACGTGATGAGTCGTATCACTCTAACTAAGATGATAGTATTACCCAGGCTATTGTATTATTTTGCAAATCTTCCGGTATATGTTCCGGTGAGACTGTTTCGGGAGCTGGAAGGGCTAATCAGGGGTCTATTATGGAATGCGGGGCGGCCCAGAATAGCGCTGCAGAAATTGTACGCACCACCGGAAAGTGGGGGCCTGGCAGTTTCTCATTTAGAATGATATTACTTAGCTGCGCAGCTACAAAGGGTCGCAAAATGGCTAAGCGGCAAGAACCTGGTAGATACTGCAACTGAATCGTATTCAGGGACACAGACACACATTTACAGTTTATTCCACCCACGGGCGAAACTTCCCCGCCGGACACAGATACATATAAAATTGGCCCATAGATGTTACCGGAGAAGCCTCCAACTAACAAAAGATATAGTTCCTTATGCCCCAATACTGCCACTTTTCAGAACTCCCAGGGACAGAGACTTTGTAACGGACATAGCGCTGACGTCCTGGACTGAGGCAGGAGTGGAGACACTGAGAGATCTATACACGACGTCCTCTGTTGCCCTTTGAAACCCTGATGGTGGATACTGGCTTGCCAGTGTGTCAGTTCCTCCTGCATGCAGCCATCATGCGAACACTAACACTAAAACGGGGAGATTTGGCAATAGACACATCAGCTGTTGTAATACCTGCATGTGTTGGGGAGGGATCACATGTGATCCACTGGCTAGTGCAGGCCCTGCTCACACACTTTTTAAAACTAACACAGAGACTCCGTGCGAGATGGACTGAGGACAGAGGTCAACCCTGGACAGATAAAGACTGGGAATGTGTCTTAGCCAGCGCCACACATATACCACTCAACTCACGCTTCAAACTTATAAACTTATACAAACATATATATTACACAGAGTGTACCTCTCGCCGGACAAGATAAATAAATACTTTCACATCACCACGTCTGATTGCCCGAGATGCCATCTTCTAGACGCTGACCTACTGCATATGCTGTGGTCCAGCCCCCTGCTCCAGTCCTATTGGCATAAGATAATAGAAAATCTCACAAGCAGCACCAACACTAAGGTACCGAACACATGGGAGGTTTGCATTCTGGGTTTTTATAAACGAACAAAAGCCAACAAAGTAAGCTCTAGATTCTGTGATTTAGACTTATTCACTGCGAAACGATTGATAACCAAGAGATGGAAACACAAGGACCTCCGGAAACACCCCACTGGTTGAAATCCTTAGATATTTGGGCACAAGCGGAAAGCACTATTCTTCATAGGGAAGAAATGGCGGGGCTGCGTAAGTTTCCTATCGCATAGGCTTGGGACTATATTCTGAAGTCCCTTATACAAACCAACGCGGTACTGCGTTCGCCCCCCCATACAACAGGTGGAAGACGATGCCTGTAGCACTGCCTGGGTGGAACGGATGGCTTGCGTTCACAGGACACCTCAGCCATGGCTGTCAAGTTAGGCAATCACGCGATACAAAAGGGGATGATGGACGGAGCGTTTGAGCAAATCAAACACTCACCCCCAGTCAACTGATCTGGGTTTAATCCATCACCATTCTTTAGCTCACTCGGCCACCCGAGTTCAGACATGGCTATATGAAAATCAGTCTGACCCTGTGCCTCCTGGGAACAGTCCAGCCCGAACTGCCAAGCCATGTCTTCCCTGGACCGGAAACAAGCATCCTGGGACCGGTTTCGGATTCATAATCCTCA
Source organism: Lissotriton helveticus (assembly GCF_964261635.1). Taxonomy (NCBI): domain Eukaryota; kingdom Metazoa; phylum Chordata; class Amphibia; order Caudata; family Salamandridae; genus Lissotriton; species Lissotriton helveticus. The sequence goes on from NC_136073.1 coordinate 559,809,826, forward strand.
TCAGCCAGGCTATCTTGAATCCAGTGGCCAAGTGAGCAAGGGACTCACGTCTGAGCATGCCCTGTCACACTTAGGGCGAACAAAGCGATACAAAAGGGGATGATGGACGGAGCGTTTGAGCAAATCAAACACTCACCCCCAGTCGACTGATCTGGGTTTAATCCATCACCATTCTTTAGCTCACTCGGCCACCCCAGTTCAGACATGGCTATATGCAAATCAGTCTGACCCTGTGCCTCCTGGGAACAGTCCAGCCCGAACTGCCAAGCCATGTCTTCCCTGGACCGGAAACAAGCATCCTGGGACCGGTTTCGGATTCATAATCTTCATCAGCCAGGCTATCTTGAATCCAGTGGCCACGTGAGCAAGGGACTCACGTCTGAGAATGCCCTGCCACACTTAGGGAGAACAAAGCGATACAAAAGGGGATGATGGACGGAGCGTTTGAGCAAATCAAACACTCACCCCCAGTCAACTGATCTGGGTTTAATCCATCACTATTCTTTAGCTCACTCGGCCACCCCAGTTCAGACATGGCTATATGCAAATCAGTCTGACCCTGTGCCCCCTGGGAACAGTCCAGCCCGAACTGCCAAGCCATGTCTTCCCTGGACCGGAAACAAGCATCCTGGGACCGGTTTCGGATTCATAATCATCATCAGCCAGGCTATCTTGAATCCAGTTGCCAAGTGAGCAAGGGACTCACGTCTGAGCATGCCCTGCCACACTTAGGGCGAACAAAGCGATACAAAAGGGGATGATGGACGGAGCGTTTGAGCAAATCAAACACTCACCCCCAGTCAACTGATCTGGGTTTAATCCATCACCATTCTTTAGCTCACTCGGCCAACCAAGTTCAGACATGGCTACATGCAAATCAGTCTGATCCTGTGCCTCCTGGGAACAGTCCAGCCCGAACTGCCAAGCCATATCTTCCCTGGACCGGAAACAAGCATCCTGGGACCGGTTTCGGATACATAATCCTAATCAGCCATGGCTAAAGAATGGTGATGGATTAAACCCAGATCAGTTGACTGGGGGTGAGTGTTTGATTTGCTCAAACGCTCCGTCCATCATCCCCTTTTGTATCGCTAAGTTAGGCAATGACCCCACATCCCCTCATGACATTCCATAGACACACCTGCAGATGCCAGATACCTTAGTGTCCGTGCAACCGCGCATTAGCCAGGAAAAGCAACTCACTTCTGCTAAATGCACACAACCCCCGACATGACCTCATTTGAACGGCACATATAACGCTAGATACATGCTCCTTCATGTATTGGATATCTCTTTTTCTTTTTCTTTTATTTTATATTTACTAGTTGTGGTTTAACTGTTAAAAAATGAAGATATCTTGCAACAGATGATGATGTTCAATTCCTATCACCCATGCTTCATTGTCTATTGTTATCCTACACTTGTATTGCATATGGGCCTCGCGCCATTGTAATGATAGCCATGTTTTGCATCTGATTAATTACTATTGGGAGAAATCACATGTGATGGACGAGTCCTGCCCCTCAATCAGAGGCGACGGTATGCGTGGGTTTTATAAACTCATACTAGCCTGCTAAAGAACGTCAACTCCTGCAACTCAGATACATATAGCGCTATGGTTACTGAGTGGTAACACCTGGAATGATGTACGCAATGACTTAGCGATACATTTTATTTCTTGTAGAATGTTTAACATGTATCAATGCTTGATTTGATTGTCTCATGAAAATGATAAAAAATGCAATAAAGATATAAAAAAAAATAGCTGAAACTCTCGCAAATGTGAGAACTATTGCATTCCAAATGCTTGACCCTCCTGCAGTAAAAGAAACTCATTAAAGAAAATAGTGCTTACAGAGTAAGGAAGACATAACGTGTAACAACCGAAGTAAAAGGGCTAGTCCTCAGGGGAGGTTACAAATGAAGACAAGGCGGTAAGAAGGAGGGACTAACAAGTCTATTAACGAATCAGAAGCCAGCATTTAAGAAGGGCGATGACACAAGCCAATGACAAATATGGGCGGAGAGTGGGTAGGGCTTCAAGTCCATACTCAAATACAGCATGGCTCGCAAAGCAGCGCATGCGCTGCCCATGCTTGACCTAAAAATGGCAAAACCCTATATTCCTGAGACCCTGGGTAATCAATAGTACAGGAAGACAATGGTTCCCTCTGGGGAATGCCTGAGCTGCCCCAGTATAAGCAATCAACATGTACACAAAATGTAATAATGCCAGAATTTTTATTGTCAATCTTTACATATCAGGGGTGCTCCAGTGAACGGAACTGTGAATAACGTGGCATATGTATATTGTGAACTGAATGGCTATTTGTGAACAGATACAAAACAAAAGAACAATGTAGACTTATTTGCAAATTCATTTCCAGTTGTGACTCATAATTAAAGTACAGTTTGGGCAACTAACAATAAATGTTATTCTACGTAAGTGTCGACTTTTCGATCCCAGGCATTAATTTCGTGGGTTTTCAGCAGGAGAGATTTGTAGCACCTACAAAGATAGCTAAGTACCAGATAAGGAACTCAGCTGTATAGAGGGCTGTACTAAATTACATTTGGAAATGTGCATGTCGCACTTACCACACAACTGGTTTGAAAAAAAGTAAAAAAATTAGTGTGTAGCTTAAAGATAAATAAACAATATAATGATAAAATGACACAATCTTTTTTCAAATGCCAAGGAATGTTGTGTCTTTTGTGGTACTAAAGCGTTAGGGAATCATTCTAGAATCAAATATTGCCACCAGTTCTAATTAAATGAGGCAAAAATGCTTTGAGCTCACAAAACTTCAACCAAAAGTCAATCAAACCTATTAATTGAACCAGTGCTTACTGTGTGCTCTGATCTATCATCACAGAAAGACCTGATGTGTCAAAAAGGGACTAAAGCATGTTTTTTGGTCATGTTGAAATATTATTAGAAACGTGATGCTGCAATTATTTTCTGGACCAGAGCACTTCTATTGTTTAAAAAACAGTCTTGAAGGATCAAATGAGCAGGTTATAAACACTTAAAACACTGACTAGGTAAATCTGTGTATTCTCAACCAACGTTTTGAAAACTACTAGGGCTGTGTCCTTGTTAACAGCAACAAAGGGCACATGTGTGTGATGCCTGTAGGAGAGTAGGGTCTGCTTCCTATGGTCACCCCCACTTTTTGCTTTTGCTTTACTGGTTTTCGACTTAGATGTGGCTGTGGGCCTGCTAATCAGACCCACAGCCCAGATGCACTCTCTCTAAATTCACACCATGTACCCTAGGTACATCCACAATTGGGAATTGGCTCACCTTATCAGCCCCTGTAGAAGTGTACCCTAGGTACTCAGGGCATAGGTGTAACCAAGGCCTACCAGGGGCTGCAGCATGTATTATGCCACCCCTGGCTGGCCACTCAAACTGACACAACTGGCTGATCACTCAGCTGGGGCAAGGTCGTGTAATCACCCCTTGCTTAGGTACACTGGAGGGCCAGTACCTTGAATGGAAATCTTGCCCTTCCCTTGAGCTTTACTGGGATATTATAACCAAGCCCCAGGAAAGGAAGTTATACTTCCAGCTCAGGGTGGGGTCCATTCCTATTAGATCGCTAACTGGGAGATGGGCTGAGGGTAACTCTCACTTTTGTCCATCTTGTAAAGGTTGCATAGAGACCATTGCCCATCTACTGTTTGTATGTGCGGCCTACTGTTTAACCCGACGCGTCTGGTTGAGGGCCATGTGTAAACAGCTTGGTACAAGGGATAGTGTTGTGGCCTGTAGAATAATACATACTAGTTCTTCCCCCACTATTGCTGTGGCTGTTGCGAAGTACCTAGGCTGGGCATGGGCAATCAGAAGAACTTTTCTGGCACAATAGGATGTATGGAGAAATGTAGTCCTTCTCCTGCCCTTTCAATTACCTACTGAGAATCTGATTATACATTGGTGTTGTATCTTTGCATGAACTCTGTGGTTCTAAATCGAATTTTAAATGGAAGTCTTGCAGCTTTATTTTTTAATTTCTTTGTGATTGTAAACATGTTTTTAATACCATTGTCATGAATGTAAGGTTTTAAAGGTGTTTTGCTTTTATGAGTTTTTTTACCTCGAATAAAGCATACTTGACTGACTGACTGGCTTAGGTATAGTATTCCTATATCTACCCTTAAATATAGACACACAGTAACATATAAGTCACTCCTATGGCAGGCCTTTACAATCCTGGAGGCAGAGTGCTTGGTTATGTGTGAGATGGTGCTCTAGCATGAGCCGAGCCTGTCTGCAGCTTTCGGAACCATGTCCTTATAGCTGTTCTATGATATTGCTATACCATATAATCCTTGCGGTTGAATGCTAACTTTGGTTTGGCTTTATCTAAACATGTCGTGTAAGGCGTCATACGCTTTGGAATGCTACCCCCTCGCCAATTCTGGTGACGGGGGTAGCATTCCACCCTTCTAGAGGGAGAAGACATGTTGTTGCTGACTATCCCGGTTAAAGTTAACCAGAGCCCCAGTGTCACAAAATGGATGCTGCTGCCACAGACACAAGTCTGACCTCCTGCTGCTGGGAGTCGTTCCCGCGAGGGAGGCCTGGACAATAGGTGTCCTGCCTGGAGAGGTGCGAGCACCACCCCAGACAGGATTTTGTGTATTGGGACAGGGAGGGCTGAATAGAATGAGACATGCCTGGGGCACACTAGGTGCTCCATGCATACCCCAGTTCAAACCGGTTGCTGGGACACTCCAGCCCCAGCTCTGGCGCGAAACTGCCCAAAGGAAAGGGGGTGTAACCACCCCCTTTCCTGGTCCCACCCATAGGAGGGACCTAGTGAGTAACCCAGCCCCGTTTAGTAGTATAAAGATAGGAGCTGACCCAGGAGACTTTAGATTTGATCCTGAACTGAAACTTGAAACAAAACTCTGGACCCTTCGACATTCAACCGACTTGAAGACTGAAGTATCTCCCTTGTGGCCAAGGAGTGACAACCCTGGGAAAACAGGCACCATCCAGCAACTCGACGGCTTACTTTGTCCCCGTTCCCGCCGGAACTCGAGCGCAGAGCTTGACAAGACCTCGACTCCAGGACTCCTCTGACCCGACTGCACGACTCCAGCACAGCTGAGCTCCGTGGAAGGTGTCGGAATCCGTGGAACCAGGCAACTTGGAAAGTCTTCAACTTGCTAACAGCGCAGCTCCTGAGGCATCCTCGAAGCTGTGCACTGGGGACTGAGACACCCCGACACCGAGCTCCACTTGCGCCGAAGACCAGCCCTCCACACTCCACGAGATCTACATGGGGCCCTTCTGCTTGTGTTCTGCTCGACGTGTTGTCCCGGTTGCTGGCCAGTTGGCTAGTAGCCCTGTGACGACGACTCCTTTGAAAATCCATCGCTGGTCTGGTTGCTCCAGACTGGCAATTGCTTCCCTGAAAAGGTGAAGTACCTCAGTATCCTGCGTGGGTTGCCTTTGCTTAGGCTTGTTGGCTCCAATCCTGAAGTCGACCCCTCCATCTGCGAGAACCTTCGTGGGACAGCTCCTCTCCAGCACCTGGTCGTCCTCGACGCCTCCTGGTCCGCGTGGCTGCAACGACAAGCTTCATATACGCACCTGATTGCTACTCGACGACGTATGGTTCCTCCCTGGTTCCACCCGGTCACTGGCTAGTGACCCAGACTCTGTCCCCTCTGCTTTCAGGTCCTCTTCATCCTAGATCCACCCTTGGATCCAACCGGACATCTTCCTCCTGGTCGCCTGCAGCATCTTCTTCCAAGGCTCTATAGGAATCAACGAGAAAACCCGACACACTTTGACACCTATGCACCCGCAGCCCGTGGGTGAGGTAACGCGAGTACTTCGGTGCTCCTGTAGGGATTGACTATCCTAGTGTCTAGGTTTGTTAGTTGTACATTCCTAGTTAGACCGGAAGTGTCCTAAATCTTAGATTACTTACCTTTAAAGTTTCCATTGACTTTCTATTGACTCTTGCGTGAGTGTACTGACATTGCACGCGCCGCCTGTGGGCCTCCTACTCCTAACCTAAGGATCAGATAGTGTAGCCCCAGCGATTCTCGAGGCCCTAGGCCTTTCCTTTTCCCGAGTCGTGGTTCTTATAGCACTTACTTAGTATATGGTTTTATGCACCCCTAGGGCCTAACTGTAAATTGTGCTATTTAAAGTATTTCTAAGAGTAACTTGTTATGTGCTTTTGCCTCTGATCTCATAAAGAGTTCAGAGGAGTGTTAGTAAATAAATACATATATATTTTATATATATCCTGTGTGGTGTCCTTTCATTTGGTATTCAAGGGGTTACATATGGTAAAACAGCTGGCTTTACACACCCACAAGAGTCTTTTAGCCTAAGACTGTTCTGTCCACGCTACCACTAGGATAGCTGGTCTATAAGGTTGACTTACAACCATCACCATAAGGGCTGTTTGGACTGGTGCAAGGTGTTCACTAGAATAGTGAACATCATATACCAGGCCAATTTCTCACAATGCCTTTAAGAAATCTTTTTACAACAGGGGACTTGAAAAGAGAAGGCTGATCAGGAAGCCTCAAGAAGGCTGAAATGGCAGAGAGGTAGCCTTTGACAGTGCCCAGAGCAGAGCCCTGCTGGGCAAGAGAAAGAAGAAAGAGGAGAACCTGTGAAAGGGGGGCAGAAAGTGGATCCACAGCCTTTGCTGTGCACCATGCCACAAATTTGTTCAACCTGCAGGCGTATACCGATTTTGTGGAGGGACGCCTGGCTGCCAGAATCACATCACAGACTTCAGGAGGCAAGTCAAATGGCCTCAACTGTCGCCGCTCAATCTCCACGCATGGAGGTGGAGACTGGACAGGTTCAGGTGGAGCACAGTCCCCTGCTGCTGCGACAGAAGATCCTCCCGAAGAGGCAGACGAATCGGGGGATTGACTAACATGCTGAGTAGCTCGGGATACCAGTATCTTCGTGCCCAGTCCGGAGCCACAAGGATGGCTTGGGCCCGGTCACGCCTGATCATCTTCAGCACTCTAGGCAGAAGTGGTATAGGCGGAAAGGCGTACAACAGACCGCAACTCCACTCGCGACGAAAAGCGTCTCCGAGCGAGTGCCGCCTTGGAAATTCCAACGCGCAGAACTGATGACATTGCGCATTCTCTTCTGTGGCGAATATATCTAACCAAGGCTCTCCCCACTGCTAAAAGAGACCTTGCGCCACGTCCGTGTTCAGATGCCATTCGTGATCCATCATGCACCGACGGCTGAGTTCATCCGCCCTGGCGTTCAGGGAACCTGCCAGGTGTTGAACCACCAGGGTCACGCCCTGATGTTCCAGCCATTGCGAGAGGCGCAGAGCCTCCTGACAAAGGGTCCACGAACCCACCCCGCCCTGTTTGTTGCAGTAGCACATGGCAGTGGTGTTGTCCGTGAACACCTGCACTACACTCCCCGGACAGAGGAGGAGAATGCTTTCAGTGCAAGTCGAATCGCCCACAGCTCCAGAAGGTGGATATGGAGCCGGGACTCAGCCGGAGACCAGAGGCCTCTGATCTCCGCCTCTCCCATGTGGCCCCCCAGCCCTGGAGGGATGCGTCCGTCACAACTATGTGCTCCGGTTGGGGTAGTGAGTGGGATCTGCCATTGAGCCAATCGCAGTCCGTGAGCCACCACTGCAACTGTCTCGCAGTGCCCTCCGAGATCAGTACGTGGTCGGACAGGTTGCCCTGATGCTGGGCCCACTGAAACTTCAGGTCTCACTGCAGAGCCCGCACCCGCCACCGGGCGTGATGCACCAGAAAGATGCAGAAGGCCATCAGCCACAGAAGCCGCAGAATCAACCTGACCGAGGCAAGTGATCCCCCGACACGTGGTGGTACTGCAGTGGCATGGCTGGAGGGGTCGCCTCAAAGGGGAGGGAGTAGCCCCATCAGACGAATTGCAGCACCCACCTGTCCGATGTGATGGTGTGCCAGTGGCGGAGGTGGTGGCAAACCCTGCCCCCCACTGGCGTCAAATGGGCCTGAAAGCTCGGACTAGGAAGGTTTTGAGGCAGATACTGCGGGGCTGGATGTGGATGTGGACTGGCCTCGCCGTTGTCCCCTGGCACCGCCTCGGCGGTTACCACGTCCGCCACCGCGCTGGATGTCAGACTGCGGCCCGTGGCTGGCAGGACGTGAGGGGGCGCCCCTTCCGTGGCCATGAAAGGAGCAAAAGGCAGAAGTTTGCTGGCGCTGGCCCGACAGGCCCAAGGACTTGGCCGTAGCCCTGGAGTCCTTGAAGTGCTCAAGCGCACTATCTGCCTTGCCACCGAATAGGTGGCTGCCATCGAAAGGCGTGTCCATGAGGGTGTTCTGGACATCAGCCGAGATGTTGGCGGACCTCAGCCAGGCGTGGCGGCGAACCGCCACAGACGTGGAAATCGCCCTGCCCAGCGAGACCGTGGTATCCAGCCCACATCGAATGGAGTACAGCGCTGCGTCTCGTCCCTCCGCGAGGGCTTGAGCGAGCTTCACCCGGGCCCCCTTCGGGCACTCCGGCAGCACGTCCTTAACCGTATCACACATGGAGTGGGTGTAACGGCCCACAAGGCAAGCGGTGTTGACTGACCGCAACCCCAAACTGAGGGAGGAGAACATATATTTGCCGAACTGTTCATACCTTTTGGATTCCCGATCTGGAGGTGCAGTCGAGAATGCGGACTGGGAAGTAGAGGCCAGGATAACCAGGCTCTCGGGGGTGGGGTGGGTGGACAGAAAACTAGGGTCGCCCAGAGCCGGGCGGTGGTGCCTGGCGACGTTCCTATCTACAGGGGGACCTGTAGCGGGCCTGGACCAGGTGCCAAACAGGACGTCCGTGAGAGCCTCATTAAACAGCAGTAGAGACTCCGAAGAGCTTGCCTGCCGCTTAAGGACCTCCGTTAGGATGTTAGACCTCACTGTCGCGACGGGGAGCTCAAGAGCCAAGGCCTTCGCCGCCCTCATCAGCACCACACTATAAGCAGCCCCCTCCTCCGTAGCCACGGTAGGAGGGGAGACAAAACCAGTGTCTGGCGAGGTGTCCAGACCACTGGCTCCCACTAGCTCATCTGTCCAGTCCTGAAACGACTGGCACTCCCATGCCAGAGGGTCCTCAGACACTTCCCAGTCTCCCTCGTCCTCCATCTCCTGGAATGCAGGGGCAATGGATGGAGCCGAATCATAGAAGAATTGCTCTTGTGCCGGCGTCGAATGCGGCGTCGAGCAACGCCGATCCGACGCCGCATCCGGACCGAGGGAAGGTCCAGGGATGGCGCCGTGCGGGGAAGGCGCCGGGGGCGACACCCTAGGGGTCGAAGCCGGCGGGGTCATAAGGTCGACCAGCGGTGACCCGGATCCGGATCCAGGGGAACCCTGCGGTGCCAGTACCGAAGTCGCCGGGGCCGAAGCACCCGGCCCGCTTGGGCTCCCAGTCAGGACCGCGGGGTCCGAAGGCTCCGCGGAACCCGACGGAGGAGAGAGCGATATCATGGCCATGAGGAAGGCATCGATCTCCTCCAGCGTCGCGTTCGGCCCAGGGACCGGCGGGTATGGAGCAGGCCGCGACACCTGCGGCTCCGGCAGAGCCACGCAGGGTTGTATCGCCTGAACCTCCGTCCGCATCACGCGAGCGTCGGGGGGAATCAGAAGAGCGATGTGGCCTCTTTGAATTCTTGTGCCTCTTACTTGAGGACTTGGAGCCCGACGAATGGTGACGACTCGTCGAGCTTCGACGACTGTGGCCCCGCGACCGGTCCCTCGACCCCCTCATGGACTGGGACCGTGAGCTGCGCGGGGCCAGCTGCCGGATCTCGAGGCGCTTACTGGACTGCTCCCGCCTAGCCTTCGACATCAGAGCCCGGCAGTCGGAGCACGACTTGTCGTCGTGGTCGGCCCCAAGGCAATAGAGGCACCGAAGGTGGGGGTCCGTTACCGACATCAATCGGCTGCAATCGGCACAGGGCTCGAACCAGGGCATCTCTATCAGCACCTAGAGTCGTAAAGACTCGAAAAGTGATCAAAAAGATCGAAAAAGTTTAGTAAAAAAATGACCAGGGGTCACTGCTTTTTCCGGATCTGCGCTTGCTGTCGTAGAAAAAAGAAGAACTGACGTCAGCGCGCGAGGGCCACGTCTAAGTACTCCGACTACATCATGCCGGCGCCAACTACGCCGCCGACGGACGTGGAGCCGCAGACTACGCATACCGCCGCGCAGGGGTACTGCTACGCAAAACTTTCCGGATCTAGTCTGACGCCTGGGGATATTCTAAGGTATGGAATCTAACACTAACCCGTTTCTTTCAGATATAGAAGAATTGCTCTTCTGCCGGCGTCGAAAGCTCCGTCGAGCGACGGCGGTCTGACGCCGGATCCGGACCGAGGGAAGGACCAGGGACGGTGCCGTGCGGGGACAGCGTTGGGGGTGACACCCTAGGGGTAACTCCGACGACGTCATCCCGGCGACGGACGCGGAGCCACCGCCGACGCCTACCGACGTGCAGGGGTACTGCTACGCAAAACTTTCCGGATCCAGTCTGACGCCTGGGGATATTCTAAGGTAAGGAATCTAACACCAACCTGTTTCTTTCAGATATCGTGTAATTGGAGAGGGGGGAGGGTCTTGGTATAATGGTTGGTCACTGCAGCACTAATACCAGTATGCATTGCTCACTTAGCGGGTGTTCCTGAACTGGGATACATAGATTGCTTACATTATATTGTATCATGCCTGCAGACAGGGAGCCTCTGAAGTACTGGACACATATCTAGTAAATCACCTGTGCGTAGTACAAAGCGCACACCCCCAGGGCCGTTTTGATTGTTGCCTCTATTGGGGGTTTGGACGATTGCTTGTTGCACCATCGCCCTTTTGGAATTCCTTATGTTTATGTCATTGTTTTATCATGAGATATCCTTTATTGTATGCCGATCTCACACTACGCATAATGCCAAGAGTCATCATGTTGGGAAAGTTGTGCATTGCTGAGTCATTTACGGAGTATAGGACTATTGGACTGCTACGGGCACATGGTCGCTTAATGCATTTTAGAAATATGTCTACGCTTAAGATTGGTACATGGAATGTGCGGGGCATGCACGCACCGTCTCGTAGGTATCAGATATACTCATACCTTAAACGGCATCATATTCAAATAGTCGTCTTGCAAGAGACACACTTGGCAAAATCAGAAATTCAAAGCTTGCACAGCCGCTGGAGTGGCCAATTATACGCTACGGGATATTCAGCATATGCGTGCGGCGCGCTTATCTAGGTGCGCCCAGGGTTCCCGCTTAAAATCACGCAATCATTGACAGATACAGAGGGCAGATTTGTGGTGGTGAGGGGCACTATGGATGGCCGACAGGTCGTGATTGCATCACTCTATCCTCCCAACACCGACCAGGCAGCCTTTTTTGATGATATGTTGCGTGTCTTAGCGTCATGGCATGCAATACCTATGTTTCTGGGGGGAGATTACAACAGCGTAGTTGACGCCTCACTAGATCACTCCTATCCACCCCTTCCAGGCGCAACCACACACACCGCCATGAAGGCACTGATTAACTGGGCAGGAAAATGGCATCTTAGAGACGTCTGGAGACACCGTAACTCCCATGACAGGGTGTATTCCTACTACTCCGGTCATGATTTACATGCACGGTTAGACCAATACATGCTGTCGGAGGAGCTACTTCCGCATATATATGTAGTCTATTATTTAGGCAGGACATATTCTGATCACAACCCGCATATATTAGAAGTATTGTGGGAACGCCACCGGCCACCAATCCCAACCTGGCGGATGCAACTAGATATGTTACTAGATGCACCCTTCCGGAACCTGCTGGCCACACATCTTACACAATACTTTGAAGAGAATACTGACACGGCACGACGCCCGAAATAGAATGGGACGCGTTTAAGGTAGTGGTGAGAGGTGAATGTCTTAGTGTACATGCAGGTATACGTAGACAGCTGGAAACTGAACTCACACACCTTGAAAATGATCTGCTCCAAAGGGAGGGAGAGGCAATAGAGAGCGACGTTGGGTCTTTGGCGCGAATCAGAGGGGAGCATTCCAGATTACTTGACCGGCTCCGCAATTTGAATTATGCAGCACACTCGGCGCGCACCCACCATATGGGAGACAAACATGGCAAGCTGCCGTCGTGGCTAATACATCAATACAAAACGCACATGGCGACAAGGTGCATACCCAAAGTGACATTCACAATACCTTTGTAGAGCACTACTCCATGATGTATAGGTCATGATTGCGAGACACAGATGCGGTCATACAGGAGTTCCTCTCTACTCTGACGCTGCCGCGGCTAACAGAGTACCAGCAAGATGACCTGGGTGCTCCTTTGCTGGTGGATGAAATACGGGATAACATTTTCTCCCTATCGAACGGCAAATGTCCAGGTCTGGACGGGCTACCGGCTGAATTTTTTTAAAGCCTATTCTGACATATTAGTACCAGAATTATTGCGGGTATACGCAGCGGCCTTAGAAGACTCGGCCCTTACACTCATGCAAAATGAGGCAACACTGATCTTCCTCCTGAAACTAGGCAGGGACCATGAAATCCTTGGTTCCTATCGTCCGTTGGCTCTGCTGAACACGGACTATAAAATCGTTGCCTCCGCCCTAGCTAAGGAAATTGCTCCGTTTGTACCAGCTTTGGTCCATAGCGATCAAAATGGATTTGTCCCGACCAGGAGCACCTCTATTAACATATGCAGGTTAATTAGAGTTCAGAAATATGCAACGAAGAATTGGCCACGCTCTGGATGTTTAGTGCTGGACCTGGAGAAGGCCTTTGATTCGGTGGAGTGCTCCTACCTTACAGCTGTGCTATGTAAATATGAGTTAGGAGACAGGTACTTACAACGGGTGCAATTACTGTACCAGCGACCCATAGTACGGGCCCGCACAGGCAAGCTCATATCGGACGCAATCAGGGTCAGACGTGGAAGTAGGCAGGGATGCCCGCTGTCCCCATTGCTTTTTCCCCTACCATGGAACCTCTGGCAGCTATGCTGCGAGAAAGCGGCGCAGACTGGGGCATACCCCTGGAAGATGGTCTCCACTCGATGTCCCAATATGCGGACGACCTGTTGCTGTATATGAGGGACTTGCATGTTATGCCGCCAGCCATATCCGAGGTATTCCATAGGTTCGAGGAAGTCTCAGGCCTTAAGGTAAACTGGGCCAAATCGGGTGACTATTCTTTTCGCGAGGAAGTGGGCGCGACTGATATAATGATTAATGGGGCGGCGCTTGCCTGGTATCCGACTATGTTCTGGTACCTGGGCATGTACATCTACAGATCCCCGGAAGACATATTGGAAGGCAACATGGTGCGCGCCATCTCCTCCATACGGGCGCAGGTACAATTCTGGAAAACTCTGCCGCTCAACGTGACGAGTCGTATCACCCAGGCTATCGTATTATTTTCCAAATCTTCCGGTATATGTTCCGGTGAGACTGTTTCTGGAGCTGGAAGGGCTAATCAGGGGTCTAATATGGAATGCGGGGCGGCCCAGAATAGCGCTGCAGATATTGTACGCACCACCGGAAAGTGGGGGCCTGGCAGTTTCTCATTTAGAATTATATTACTTAGCTGCGCAGCTACAATGGGTCGCAAAATGGCTAAGCGGCAAGAACCTGTTAGATACTGCGACTGAATCGTATTCATGGACACAGACACAAATTTACAGTTTAATCCACCCACTGGCGAAACTTCCCCGCCCGACACAGATACATATAGAATTGGCCCATAGATGTGACCGGAGAAGCCTCCAACTAACAAAAGATACAGTTCCTTATGCCCCAATACTGCCACTTGTCAGGACACCCAGAGGCAGAGACTTTGTAACGGACATAGCGCTGACGTCCTGGACTGAGGCAGGAGTGGAGACACTGGGAGATCTATACACGGACGTCCTCTGTTGCCCTTTGAAACCCTGACAGTGTATACTGGCTTGCCGGTGTGTCAGTTCCTCCTGCATGCAGCCATCATGCGAACACTAACACTAAAATGGGGAGATTTGGCAATAGAGCCGCAGACACATCAGCTGTTGCAATACCTGCATGTGATGGGGAGGGATCACATGTGATCCACTGGCTAGTGCAGGCCCTGCTCACACACGTTTTAAAGCTAACACAGAGACTCCGTGCGAGATGGACTGAGGACAGAGGTCAACCCTGGACAGATAAAGACTGGGAATATGTCTTAGCCAGCGCCACACATATACCACTCAACTCATGCTTCAAACTTTTACAAACGTATATATTACACAGAGTGTACCTCTCACCGGACAAGATCAATAAATACTTTCACATCACCACGTCTGATTGCCCGAGATGACATCTTCTAGACGCTGACCTACTGCATATGCTGTGGTCCTGCCCCCTGCTCCAGTCCTATTGGCATAAGATAATAGAAAATCTCACAAGCAGCACCAACACTGAGGTACCGAACACATGGGAGGTTTGCATTCTGGGTTTTTATAAACGAACAAAAGCCAACAAAGTAAGCTCTAGATTCTGTGATTCAGGCTTATTCACTGCGAAACAATTGATAACCAAGAGATGGAAACACAAGGACCCCCCAGAAACACCCCACTGGTTGAAATCCTTAGATATTTGGGCACAAGAGGAAAGCACTATTCTTCATAGGGAAGAAATGGCTGGGCTGCGTAAGTTTCCTATCGCATAGGCTTGGGACAATATTCTGAAGGCCCTTATACAAACGAACGCGGCACCGCGTGCGCCCTCCCATACAACAGGTGGAAGACGATGTCTGTAGCGCTGCCTGGGTGGAACGGATGGGTTGCGTTCACAGGACACCTCAGCCATGGCTGTCAAGTTAGGCAATGACCCCACATCCCCTCATGACATTCCATTGACACAACTGCAGATGCCAGATACCTTAGTGTCCGTGCAACCGTGCTTTAGCCAGGAAAAGCAACTCACTTCCGCTAAATGCACACGACCCCCGACATGACCTCATTTGAACGGCACATATAACGCTAGATACATGCTCCTTTATGTATTGGATATCTCTTTTTCTTTTATTTTATATTTACTAGTTGTGTTTTAACTGTTAAAAAATGAAGATATCTTGTAACAGATGATGATGTTGAATTCCTATCACCCATGCTTCATTGTCTATTGTTATCCTACACTTGTATTGCATATGGGCCTCGTGCCATTGTAATGATAGGCCTGTTTTGCATCTGATTAATTACTATTGGGAGAAATCACATGTGATGGACGGGTCCTGCCCCTCAATCAGAGGCGACAGTATGCGTGGGTTTTATAAACCCATACTAGTGTGCTAAAGAACGTTAACTCCTGCAACACAGATACATATAGCGATATGGTTACTAAGTGGTAACACCTGGAATGATGTACGCAATGACTTAGCGATACATTTTATTTCTTGTAGAATGTTTAACATGTATCTATGCTTGATTTGATGGTCTCATGAAAATGATAAAAAATGCAATAAAGATATAAAAAAAAATAGCTGAAACTCTCACAAATGTGAGAACTATTGCATTCCAAATGCTTGACCCTCCTGCAGTAAAAGAAACTCATTAAAGAAAATAGTGCTTACAGAGTAAGGAAAACATAACGTGTAACAACCGAAGTAAAAGGGCTAGTCCTCAGGGAAGGTTACAAATGAAGACAAGGCGGTAAGAAGGAGGGACTAACAAGTCTATTAACGAATCAGAAGCCAGCATTTAAGAAGGGCGATGACACAAGCCAATGACAAATATGGGCGGAGAGTGGGTAGGGCTTCAAGTCCATACTCCAATACAGCATGGCTCGTAAAGCAGTGCATGCGCTGCCAAGGCTTAACCTAAAAATGGCAAAACCCTATATTCCTGAGACCCTGGGTAATCAATAGTACAGGAAGACAATGGTTCCCTCTGGGGAATGCCTGAGCTGCCCCAGTATAAGCAATCAACATGTACACAAAATGTAATAATGCCAGAATTTTTATTGTCAATCTTTACATATCAGGGGTGCTCCAGTGAACGGCACTGTGAATAACGTGGCATATGTATATTGTGAACTGAATGGCTATTTGTGAACAGATACAAAACAAAAGAACAATGTAGACTTATTTGCAAATTAATTTCCAGTTGTGACTCATAATTAGAGTACAGTTTGGGCAACTAACAATAAATGTCATTCGACGTAAGTGTCGACTTTTCGATCCCAGGCATTAATTTCGTGGCTTTTCAGCAGGAGAGATTTGTAGCACCTACAAAGATTGCTAAGTACCATATAATGGTCTCAGCTGTATAGAGAGCTGTACTAAATTACGTATGGAAATGTGCATGTCGCACTTACCACACCACTGGTTTGAAAAAAAGTGTACGTAATTGCCACCGGGTCCTACAAAATTAGTGTGTAGCCTAAAGATAAATAAACAATGTAGTGATAAAATGACACAATCTTTTTTCAAATGCCAAGGAATGTTGTGTTCTTTGTGGTACTAAAGTGTTGGGGAATCATTCTAGAATCAAATATTGCCACCAGTTCTAATTAAAGGAGGCAACAATGCCTTGAGCTCACAAAACTTCAACCAAAAGTCAATCAAACCTATTAATTGAACCAGTGCTTGATGTGTGCTCTGATCTATCATCACAGAAAGACCTGATGTGTCAAAAAGGGACTAAAGCATGTTTTTTGGTCATGTTGAAATATCATTGGAAACGTGATGCTGCAATTATTTTCTGGACTAGAGCATTTCTATTGTTTAAGAAACAGTCTTGAAGGATCCAATGAGCAGGTTATAAACACTTAAAACACTGACTAGGTAAATCTGTGTATTCTCAACCAACGTTTTGAAAACTACTAGGGCTGTGTCCTTGTTAACAGCAACAAAGGGCACTACAGTCCCCCTCTTGAGTGTATGGTCCTGGGAAATTGGCAATAGTTATAATAACGTACACAGAAGCAAATCGGTGTGTTACAATACCAAACCACCGTCATCCGATTGATGCTGGAAAATCATGAGGAAAACCACAAACTTTGCAGAGTATGAAAAATGGAAGGACTTGAACCCTTCCTGCCATCAATCAGTGCAGGGTGAACTCACCTCTGCGTTTCATTAATTCAAATCAGACTGAGTGTGCTCGCCGCTTCCATGCGAACGCTTTAAATATTGGCCCTGCCAGGCCCACTGCATGCAGGCTGCATTTCGGAATGGATGATAATTCAGCGTATTAAAAAATCTGCTTCTCGAACACATCAAAGCGTTGTGCCAAATCCTATATATTATGCCTATTAGTATAACTTGAGGAAAGCATTAACCAGTGTTGTAGTATTAATGCGTAAAACAAACTATAGATATAAAGGACTAATTCATAGGATTCGAAAAAGCTTATTGGATTCCGAAAAACGGGCCAAAGGAAGGCCATCACAAAATACTGGAAACTGATAAAAAGCAAACCTCAAAAATCATTTGCAATGCAATAGGTCACGCATGTTGCAATGCAAATGTTTCTTTGTTTACTAGCGCCCATACAGCGCTTTCACATTTATGGATGCTGCATCCTATTCTTTGGACAAGCCGCGTCTAAAGAATGAGGTGTGGCCGCTATTAAAGTGAATGCGGCGCTTTGATTAAAAAAAGCATCTGTCAAGTTTTTTTGCAAAAGCACCCATGTCACGCTTTGACACTAAAAATAAGAGGCCACGCACCCTTCTTTAGGCATAGCTTGTCTAAAGAAAGGGCCCTGGCCTCCATAGATGTGAAAGCACTGCATGGGAGCTAGTGAACAAAAAAAAAAAAGTAAACACGGAAGCTATACTTAAAGCGAACCGCCATTAGTATGTTAAATAACTAAAGAAACGCACCCGCTATAGTTAAAGCGGACCACCATTAATAAGAAAAATAAAAGCGGGCAGGGTGCTGCGACCTACTGGCTGGCATAGGGGCAAAACATTAAACAAAATAGTGCTCACATCCAATATAAAGCAGACGATATAACAAGACCAGTGAAAAGTCCTGTCATTATGGGCGGTAACAAATGTAGACAAGGCAGTACCAAGGAGGGACTAACAAGCCAATTTACAAATCAGAAGCCAGCATTTATGAAGCACAATGACACAAGCCAATGACAATTATGGGCGGAGAGTGGGAGGGCTTCCTGTGCATTCCCTAATACAGCATGCCTCGCAGAGCGAGCAGCACATGTGTGCTGCTGCCCTTAGACTCGACCTAAAAATCAGGTTACAGAACTGTTTAAGAATAAGAGCTGTTTGCTTGTACTGTGGAGCGCAACCTCTTGTAACAAGAGAAACTTCTGAGTGCTTTTTTCCTTTCGTGTCCCGTTTTTCTGAGAGCTCTGAAGTGCAGTGTACACTAATATTTGAGCCCTCAGACCAGAAGAGTAGCCAGAAATGTCAAATACCCCCCACATTCAACAACACTTCGAAGGCACCTAGAGTGCTTAGCAAGGGAGACCAACAGTCCCTAGAAGTGTGCATTTTTAGTCAAAGGTCTTGCATATGTTTTCAACGGTAAATGATGAGGGGGAAAAAGTACTGGCAATGCGCTAATTCTGACCAACCCCTGCTGTGTTGAGGTGAATTGTTACTTTCCTTTTCTCCATTTGACTTTCTCACATTTGTCTGCACCTCCTTAAGTTTTCTTTATTTTTTTTGTTTCTCCTTTTTTTCTCCTTTGTTCACAATTTTGTTGTTTCTTTTTCCCTATCTCCATTGCTTTATGTTGGGTTCTTGCATTATCTCTGGGATCCGAGGTTGCCATTGCAATTAGAATGGGGGATAGGGAGGCAGTTGGTGAGATTTGTGGTGGATGCTGTGGTGGATGCTGTATCTCGTCCTGTTGCCTGCATACTTTAATAAATTACTGCTACCTGACATTCGAGAGAACGTCCTTGTAGTGGCGACATGTTGGAGCAGAGCGGGACGAACTTCCCACCCTTCAGGTGCCTCCTCGATTCCGTGCGACTGAGTGAGCGTGTTCTGCCTTCACGGGTCCTCCAGCAACAAAGGAAATGGAAGGCTTCTCCTAGCCGGGAGGATTTGGTCAGTCTTCCAGGGTCCTTCATAATTGCCTCAGGTAGTGTACATTGTAGGAATTTTGAGGGTGCGTTGAGTCTTGCACGTGCTGCTTTGATTCTGTGCCACGCGCTGCAGTTGAGCTTGTGCAATTACCAGCCCCTCATCCTGACGTCTACATTCTGATGTCATCGTTCCTTCTTCGCGAACATTTTGAATTGGGGCCGACTTGAAGAAATCGTACATCTCCATTGTGGCCATTTTAAGTTGGGCCTCATATCAGTGATGTGCACACTATTATAACCTGAGTGTCACCATCAATGATACGCACACTTGGCTCATCGTTAAAGTATGTTAAGCACTTGGCCCGCATTATTCTTCCTCGTGGCAGTGTTCATTTCTCAATTCAGTTCTGTCCTTCATTTTCTCCATATTCTGTCTGGGCGTGCTATCATAGCACAGTTTCTTACCTGTTCCACAGTGACAAGCTCATCAGCACAAATTAAGGTGGCGTTATTTACAGCAGTTATCGCACCAATACTCATTATCCTAGGCTATTAAGTACAAAAAGAGTAACAAAGAAAATAATAAGTCATGCAGCATTCACTGGTTCCACCACCTGGTTTTTCTCCTAGTCCAACCACTCCAGAGTTGGATTGGGAGCAATGGAAAGAAGCCTTTGAGGCGTATTTGGATGTGTTAGAAGGTGATTCTTTCACTCACAAAAATTAATTTGCCATTTTTCGCCATTGTCTAGGTTCAGAAAGGCGGCAAATTCTCAGACACATTCCCTCTAAACGGGTTTTGTCAAGGGAAGGAGCGGGAGACGGCGTGATTGATGAGTTTGCCACAGCCATAAAGGCTCTGGATGTTAGGTTTAAGGCAAGGAAAAATTTCATAATGTACTGCCACAGGTTTTACAGATGAATTAAAATTGCAGGTGAAGCAGCTGCTAGTTATGTAGGAGCCTTAAGACTTCTAGCGGTTTCATGTGAATACAGAGATTTCAAGGAAGAAATGATTCGGGTTAAATTAGTGGAGAAAACCAACAACAAAAAAATACAGGAAGCGTTGTTGTCTAAACCTAATCGGACGTTGGAGAAGGCCATGGAGCATCCAGGATAGAGTACACAACCTCCTTCATTAATCAAATGACTGTCAGAGGAGAAATCCCAATCTCACTATGTTTTGACTGTGAAGTCCAAGTATATGAAAGAAAAAGTCAAAGAGGATGCGGGAAAGGCACCAGACAAACCTTTCAAAAGACAATCTTTCAGACAATTAGAATGTTATAGGTGTGGTAGTTCATCTCATTTGGGGCATTTTGCTAGAGTTTGCAGATCTTCAAATCGAGCACAACAAAACAAGATCCACGGGGTGAGTTCTGGCAAAGGTGGTGAAGAGGAGCATTCCACCAGCGATGAAGGGGAAATGCTCATGGTCAAGGAAGCATCCACAGATGGGAGTTGCCGAATCGTGTGTGGGGTTGGGTCAAACAATTTTGTGAGACCTTTTTGCATAGTGAACATAAATGGTGTGGATGTGAAGGTTATGGTGGACTCTGGATCGCCTTACACAATGTTTAGTGAAAAAGTATGGCATAATCATTTTAGAGGAGTTCAACAGAGCGCCCCTAAAATTCACCCAGTGGGTTGTGGCGGAAAAATGATGGATGATGGGAAAGAATTCAACGCTAGTTTAAAGTTTCTAACAAATTGCACGGACGGGGTTGTATATGTAGCCTAGGATGATTTGTGTTTGTTAGTTTGGTATGATCAGAAGAACTTGGGTATTTTGCTCGACCCTAACAATCCTACTCAAGTAGTGTTAAGGATTGATTATTTGCCCATTCTTTCAGTAAAAGAACAAAATGTCTAGGAGACACAATATCCTGAGGTTTTTCAAAAGAAATTGGGCATACTGAAGGGTTAAACACACAAGATCAAGTTGATGGATAATTCATGGCCTGTTGTTCACAAGTTTAGGAAAGTCCGTTTGCTTTGCGTGTTGCATCAAAGGAAGAACTGAATAAACTTAGTGAACAAGGATTTTTCTAAACCGTTGAGTGCTCATATTGGTTCGTCCCCATCATTTAGGCACCCAAAGCTAATGGATCAGTCCGTATATGTGTAGATTTGCACAATCTCATCCAGCAAATGTGGATTGATCACCATCCGCTTCCCAACAACACTGAAATGGTTTCCACCTTGAAGGAGGGCAACATTTTCAGTTTGTTAGATATGACGTCTGCGTATCATCAAATCAATCTGCATCTTGACTCTAGACATCTAAGGTCCTTTATAACTCTTCGAGGGTTATTTCAATCAATCAATCAATCAATCAATCATTTGTAGAGCGCGCTACATACCCGTGAGGGTCTCAAGGCGCTGGGGGGGCTGCTACTGATCGAAAAGCCAGGTCTTGAGAAGTCTTCTGAAGGCTAGCAGGTCCTGCGTCTGTAGTAGGCCGGTAGGGAGAGTGTCCCAGGTCTTGGCGGCGAGGTAGGAGAAGGATCTGCCGCCGCCGGTCGTTTTCCTGATGCGTGGAACTGTGGCGAGGGCGAGGTTGGCTGAGCTGAGGCTGCGGGTGAGGGTGTAGAAGCTGAGTCGACCGTTGAGGTATGCTGGTCCGGCGTTGTGTAGGGCTTTGTGTGCATGGATGAGGAGTTTGAAGGTGATCCTCTTGTTTACGGGGAGCCAGTGCAGGTCTCTCAGGTGGGGTGTGATGTGGCTGCGTCGGGGGACGTCGAGGACCAGTCGTGCCGAGGAGTTCTGGATGCGTTGCAGCCGTCTCAGGAGCTTGGTTGTTGTTCCTGCGTAGAGGGCGTTCCCGTAGTCCAATCTGCTGGTGACGAGGGCCTGGGTGACGGTTTTTCTCATGTCGGAGGGGATGCACTTGAAGAACCTGCGGAGCATTCGGAGGGTGTTGAAGCAGGAAGCGGAGACGGCGTTGACCTGCTTGGCAATGGAGAGGGTGGAGTCGAGGATGACCCCCAGGTTGCATGCGTGGTCGGTGGGTTCTGGGGCGGTTCCTAGCGATTTTGGCCACCAGGAGTCGTCCCAGGCTGAGGGGGTGGAGCCGAGGATGAGGACCTCCGCCTTGTCTGAATTCAGCTTCAGCCTGCTGTCCTTCATCCATTCGGCGACGGCCTTCATTCCTCTGAGGAGGTTGGCTTTGGCGGTGCGGGGGTCTTCGGTGAGGAAGATTATCAGCTGGGTGTCGTCGGCGTAGGTGATGATGTTGAGGCTATGCTGTCGGGCGATGTGGGCGAGTGGTGCCATGTAGATATTGAACAGCGTCGGGCTGAGGAATGATCCCTGTGGAACGCCGCAGATGATCTTGGTGGTCTTGGAGCGGAAGGGTGGGAGGCGGACGCTCTGGGTTCTGCCGGAGAGGAAGGATGTGGTCCAGGCCAGGGCCTTCTCTTGGATTCCAGCGTTGTGGAGGCGTATTGTTAGGGTGTGGTGGCAGACCGTGTCCAAAGCGGCTTATATGTCCAGAAGGATGAGGGCGGCTGTTTCTCCTTTGTCCATAAGGATCCTGATGTCGTTGGTGGTGGCGATGAGGGCGGTCTCAGTGCTGTGGTTGCTGCGGAAACCTGGGATGGGTCCAGAATGTTGTGGTCTTCGAGGTAGCGGGTCAGCTGTCTGTTGACGATCTTCTTCGTGACTTTCGCCGGGAAAGGGAGCAGGGAGATGGGCCGGAAGTTCTTGAGGTCCTTGGGGTACGCCTTGGGTTTCTTCAGTTAGGCGTTGATCTCTGCGTGCTTCCAGCTCTCCGGGAAGGTTGCTGTCTCGAAGGAGATGTCGATTGTTTTCCGGAGATGGGGTGCGATGGCTGTGCTGGCTTTGTTGAAAAAGTGATGAGGGCATGGGTCAGATGGGGATCGGGAGTGGATGGAGTTCATGGTCTTAATGGTGTTTTCGTCACTGACGTTGGACCAGGCGGTCAAGCGGGTGGTGGTCGCAGGGGTGGTGGATGTGGGGGTGGCAGTGTTGTAGCTGTCGTGGATGTCGGTGATCTTGCTGTAAAAGAAGGTGGCCAGTGAGTCGCACAGGTCTTGCGATGGGGGAATTTCAATTTAAGCGCATGCCATTTGGGTTGGCATCGGCTTCCGCCATATTTCAACGAATTGTAGAAAGCTTGTTCGAACACAAAAAAAGAGTTAATAGCATTCCAGAATGATGTTCTAGTGTTTGGTAAGGATCAGGACCAACACGATGACAGAATATGTCAAGATTTATCGATTCTAAAAGCAGTGGGGAGTAACTCTCAGTGAACAAAAATGCAATTTTAGCTCTCCCAGCATTGATTATCTGGGGTATAAATTATCGGCAAGTGGCGTAGAACCTAAATTTAACTTGGTTAAGGCCATTGACTATTTTACACCTCCTGTTAACAAGGATCAATTAAGATCCTCCTTGGGTCTAATAGAATTTTATACCAGATTCAACCCAAAGTGTGCAGAAAAAAATTATCAAATGAGGAATTTACACAAAAAAAAGTAACATTTGCTTGGTGTGAAGCGTGTAATCAGGAATCTGAGCTCATAAAAAAGGAAATAATCCATGCTATACCCTAGAAACCCTTTGACACATGAGGTGAAACCATCATCATGACAGATGCCAGCCAGATGGGTTTAGGTGCCGTCTACATGCAACGCAGGGATGGCAAAGATGAAGTGGTGGCTTGTGCCTCAGGAGTTTGAAAGGAGCAGAGGCATCTTGTTCTGTAATTGAAAGGGAGGCTTTAGCGTGTTGGTGTGGCATTGTCCATTTTAAAATGTACTTATGGGGATCACATTTCACTGTTCGAGTTGACCATAAGCCCTTGGTTCAATTATTCACTACTAAAGGCATGGAACAAGCCACACCTAGAATTGCCAGATGGCAGTATCGGCTGCAGGAATATAGTTACAATTTCTAATACGTGCCTGGTGCAAAGAACATGTTGGTCGATTGAATGTCTCTCCTTCCCAGTCAGAATCTGCATGATAAGGAGGACATTTTTAAAGATGTGGATGCGGAGCTTGTGTGTGCAGTTGAACGGCGATGTGATGGTGCCATATTGAAGAGTGAATGGCTCATTGCATGTGATTCAGATGAACAAATGAAGGTGGTGAAAGAGGGTATTTGTCAAGGGTGGTCACAGTGGAAATCAGATGGTGTGAAGAGTGATACTTACAAACATGTATTATCTATCATTAACGGGTTTTATATCGGTCTAGTGCCTTAGTATTTCCTGATGGTATATGAAAAGCAGAATTTTGGTTTTGGCTGATGAAGGGCACATTGGTATGCGTGCAATAAAAAGAAGGATAAGGGAGAATTTCCGCTGGCTAGGATTGGTCAGGAGTGTTGAGCATTATGTAAGAGATTGTGGCGATTTTGCCAGCAATGACAAATCCCAGGCTCCTAGTCCAATTGAGATATCCAACAAGCCGTGGGGCAAATTAGCCATCGATATCATTGGTCCCATCGTACTTTCTGGGGGCATGTTGGAGTATGGAATTGTGGTTGTGGATTTTTACAGCAGTTGGAAGGCATTAAAGTTTATGCAATCTCCCAACAGCCTCAAAATCATTGAGATTTAGGAATTCATTTTTCTAAATGAAGGTGTTCCTGATGAAATTTTATCGGGCAACGGATGTCAATTCACATCTGCACAATTTGCTGATTTCTTGTGTTTTCTGGGTATCAAGCATACCAGAACTTCTCTATATCATCAGAGAAGTAATGGTCTTGTTGAACGTTTCAACAGGGTTCTAAAGAACAACATACAATTAGCCAGAGCTAATGGTTTAAATGGTAAGGAAGAGTTAGGAAATTGTTGTGGGCTGTTCGCACTCCTCCCAATATGAATACAGGACTTTCATCTTTTGTGGTTTTGAGGAGTAGGGTTCCGGCATCCAAAATGACGAGACAGTGGATGAGTCATATTTAATATTTCTAAGTTGAAGATGGAAGACTTATGTAGGAAAAGGCATCAAGCTCAGGACAGATATGTGGGTGTCCAGGGAAGAGAGTCCAAGGTGGCTGTTGGGAGATTATGTCAGAATCAAAATACCTAGATTAATCTCCAAGGCGGAGTCCAAGTTTTCATCCCCTCAAATGGTGTGGCGTGTTGGCCAACAGAACGGTGTTGTTTAATGTGGACAACATGACTGTGGTCGACTTGGTGAACTGACAGAAGGTTTGTAATCTTAGGGTGCTACGGTTATTGCAACAGTTTATGTTGAAATGCTTACAACTGAACATTGTTTTCCAGGCAAAGCATGTGGCAGGGGTGAACAATGATGTAGCAGACTCCTTATCTCGTTCACTGTGGCACAGATTGACAGCTGGCTGTGGGAGCTGCCACACGACATTAGGGCATGGGGGAGTGAAAGTGATTAGACTGATGAAAAACTCACTAGTGTATTTGACAAAGAGGCGTTATCAGCTGGCATGGAGGGAGTTAAGGAGTTTTGAGTGGAATTCGCAGAAGATGTCTCAGAAGCAAGGAAGAAGAGAAAGTAATTGGTTTTGTTCTGTATTTAATTGACAAGGGTCTATCTGCCACGACTAGATACGAAAAATTGGCTGCTATTTCATTTTATTATAAGTTGTACTGGGGATATGACCCGGCTCAGGGTGATATCTTGGGAAGGATTCTGAAGTGGTAGGGAAAAGAGAGGGTCACATGGCTAGATTGAGGGGGGCCATACATTTGATTTTTTGCAGCGTATCTTGGAAGTATTGCATGTTTGCTGTTATGACATTTTTGAGGTCACTATTTTCAGGTTATGCATGCTGTGGATGCTCTTTGGTACATTTAGGGTTTCAGAATTGCTGGGATCGGCACAGAAAGCAGGAGTATTGCATGGCGACATTTGTCTACAGCAGATACAGTTGAGGATTTGTTTTCAAAGTTCAAAAATGGATCAGGCTGGGAGGGGTAGATGGGTGTGGCTCCAAGAGAGGGCAGGCATGACGCATGCCCGGTGAGGAAGTGGCAACAATTTTTGTTGAAGGAGGGTTACAGCTTTCCATTTGTTGGAGATATTGCGTAAGGCACTGCAAAAGGTGGTCGTGGACTGGGCCAAGTACAGGACACGTTACTTTTGGATTGTGACAGCTATGGCTGTGGCACAGTTGGGGTCTGATTGGGGCCAAATTAGGAGGGTAGGCCGTTGAAGTTCTAGGTTTTGTGAGCGCTATGTGAGGAAATTAAGGGGGTTTGGCGGGTTTAGTGGGGCGGACAGGGTGCGCAGCACGCCAATAATGCTTTGTTTTTCACATAGGCTTAGCAAGCTGTCCAGGGACGAGTTAACTGGTGACGTGGATAGGGGAATATTTATTTGTGCGTTGGACTGCTAAGTACACTGATCAGCAGCAGATTTATGGACAGAGCCTTGGACTAACCAGTAACAGGAACAAGGTGAAATGGTGGGGTAGGAGCAGGTTGAGATGAGGCAACCTTTTGCCTTTCTTAGTGAGGCTGGTTCCCCTAAGGGTGTGCCCGGACATGCTACTTATATTCTTGTGAGGAAATTATTTAGTTAAGCTGTCCGTACTAACAGTTGTGCAGCACATCAAAGAGGATTTGCAACTAATTAAGAGGAAATTTGCCTGACATGCCTGGTTTGGACTGAGTTTGTTCCTTTCGAGATGTAACCAAGCAGGTACTCACCCCCTTAGTGTCAAGTCAAGATGTTTTAGTGTCTCAAATGATGGTTTTAAAAAGTGTGTTAGAAGCAAGGCAAGTGACAAGTAACACGAATACTGTGGACACTCTTCCAACCAACACAATTCCAGGGTCATACTTGCAACAGCCTGAGGGTCAGGGTACTACGGAGAGCTCCGGTAGGGAGACAAACAATGTATGACCCCCCCTATAGCCTCCAAGACATATAACCAACCATTAGGCTTAACAAATAAGACCTAGGGCCACAAGGAAAAACCCATGGGAAGGTCCAACATGCCACTAAGGGTACCCTCTATAATACATTAAAAAATAAGACAGTACAATGGATGAAAATAAATTCTTGAAGGGTGGGGGACTTGACACGGGAGGTGGTACACGTGAAGAGGACACCATGGTTGGGAGCTCTTCCAAAAGAGACAGCAGGGGACTGCATAGTAGTATATTTTAGAAGGCCATGCATCGTAAAACTATTACTGGAGCGCCTCGCCCAAATGACCACTTTTATGAGCAAAATAGAAGCCCTCCCACTAGGGTACCTTTAGAGATCCCATAGGAATAGCAAATCTATGCCTGTAGTGCCAGGTCGCTGTCATGAAAGTGTCAATCAGTCATGGGAAAAACAGCATGGCAGTTATAAGGTCCAGAAATGTAAACCCTATTTTTCTATTGTTACATCAAACAGATTTGCCCCCATTAACCAAACTAGAAGACCAAGCTTGACAGGAGGTGGTTATAGAGCATGGTATTAGTGAAAAGGGACCAGAGGCACAGGATTCCTATGTACATACATGGGATAGGCGGGGGCCATTAATTCTATAGGCAACACTGATAAGCATTTAATAATCAAGTCCTGGAACTCGGCAGGTGTGAAATCTAAATTGAATAACTCAGATTGGTTAAACATAAGGAAGTCTGCCCACCTAATATGTTTGCAGGAAACCTGGCTTAGGTAAGATTTCCATATAGATGAATTTGGCTGCATTCTAACCTTGGCCAAACCCTCGATTAACGGGCGAGCCAAAGGGGATTTGGCGATACTCATTTCAACCTATCGCCTGTTGTTGAGAACATTTTGAATAAGACCCTTCATTACCAGTTGGCTTACCTTTTAATAGACCAAAATTATGAGGTTATTTTAACTAACTTTTACAATATTGTTTTCAACAATACACATAATATCATTGTCATAGAAATAGGAAAAGAACTAGAGACATCCACAAACAAGATGAGCTCCAACTATCTGTATTTTATGGTTTGAGACTAACACAAGTAAATGTCAGAACTCCAATAGTGCAGCATGTGGCTTTTTAGATTGCTTTGGGACTGAACAATCCCACTTTCCCCACGATTTTTATGGGGAATCATTAAATGCGTTCCTATATACACTAAATCTGCAACTGATAAAACAGGAAATCGGAGCCAATTGGTCTGTGCTACCAACTTTCTATGGAAATGGGCATTCCTCAACCATTGATCACACAATGATCTCAGTAAAAGACCCAAAACTGATCAAAATCCTTAACATTTAGTGATCATACTGTGCTTAAACTCTCCCTAAACATTACCTATAACGAACCAAATGTATTGGGAAGACCACCCCCTATTAAACCTTTTCGTAAAAAAAAATTAGGTCAGCATAGAATGGGTCAGCGTAAGTCATCCAATATCCTGTACAGAATGGGGGCGAATTATGTAAGGCTGGTGGAGGCATTCCATAATATAACTTTAGCAACAGAGGAAAATCTAAAAATTCCGGCTAACGACCTAGGAAAAATAAAAACAGACCATGGGTGGTTTAACTCTCACTGCACTAGAGCGAATCAGGCCCAAAGGAAGGCTTTGCAATAGACTCCGAGAAATAAGGGGAAGAATTAAGGAGCTAAGAAGGAACCATAAGGTAGTGTTAGCTAGAAGGAAAAAGGAACTTCAGTAGCAGGTCTGGGCAGATCTGGAAAGGGCAGCAGAAAACAGCGACGGTAACCTGTACTGGAAAACTGTAAATTCCCCTTGTCTTAAAGAGAATTCTTTGCAAACTATGAAGGTTTCAGTTTCACCAGACACTTGGATGACACACTTATGAGGCATTTAAAATCCAAATAAGGCAGCCATTGATATGCCCCAGTGTCCCCCAAAAGTAACCAATTTCAGCCCTTGAAGCCAATAACTATGCCAGATGTTAGTGTAGCCTTAAGAATAGTGCCATTGGGAAGGCCGTGGGGCCGGATATGGTCTCAGTGGACCCTTTCAAATCACACACATTTTAACAGATACCTATACTAACCCAAACTTTTAATGTGGCGTCAAAAGGTTACACCCCGAAATCTTGAAGTGAAAGTTTTACCATTCCTATATTTAAAAAGGGGGACAGAGGAGACGCCAGATGTTATCGTCTAATATTGCTTTTGGACTTGTCTGTGAAAAACACAGCAAGGGTGATTCTAGGTAGGTTGGAATCCTAGGCCCAGGAAAAATGTATATCTACTGAATTACAACATGGGTTAAGGAAAGAAATGGGCACTGTGGAGCAGGGCATAAACTTGCACCTCATTATTAGCAAATACACAATGGTACGTCACGGGCACAGCCATCTGTGTTTTTCGAATTTGACCAGTGCTTTTGATCTTGTGAACCACGCAAAACTATGGCAGGTGCTAATTGATATGGGTGCTGCAGCAGACATTATATGCCATCTGTGAGAAGTTGGCCCGGCATATGATGTCCACTATTCTAGTGGGCACCTTGCACCAGTCCAAACGACCCTTATTGATGGTAGGTTGTAAAGTCAACCTTATAGTAAGCGATGCTAGTGGCAGCTGTGGAGAGCAGCCTTCAGGCTAAGACTTAGAAGCGAGTTAAGCAAGTTGTTTTACCAGTCTATAATCTCTTGAATGACCATCCGGAATTTTTTTTGTAGCTCTCCACGCCGATGAGGACGACGTCGTAGAACCTTGGCTCTGCTTGCGACTCCGCTGACGTCACCGGAGCCATAAAGGAGCCTCGTCGGCGTGATGACGTCAGTTATGCCCTTTTTTCCGTGCCCCCGAGGCACACGGACGGACCGACATAAATACGTACAGTATACATAGTACACAGTATTCAAACTACACACACAGTGTGAAAACATTACAGTAAAACACTTTCATAGAAAGTAAAGAAGACAAAATCAACATTGTAGGTATACAAGGGTGGAGAACGGGGAGGCGGGTGGGCCAGTGAGGAATCCACAGGCAGATACTGTATCTATCAGAAAAAGCGTTACCGAAGGTAAGTGACTTGTTCTTCTGATGGATACATCTGCCAGTGGATTCCTCACCTTGTGAAAATGAGTCCCACAGCAGTCCCCTCTCTTGGAGGAGGGTGTCCACCCTTCTATACCAGGAAGGCTTGGAGAACAGAACAAGGAGAATGACCTTCCCTCCTCACCTCGGAGTCTAAGAAGTAATGCTTTGCAAAAGTGTAGAGGGAGGCCTAAGTTGCCACTCTACAAATGTCCTCTACAGGAATACCTCTAGACAAAGCAGATGTAGAAGACTTTGCTCTAGTAGAGTGAGCTCTTATACCTTCTGGAGGTTCCTTACCGGCCAAAGAGTAACAGATCTTGATGCACAAGATAATCCATCTTGAAAGAGTGCGCTTGTGCATCGGTCTGCCTTTTCTGCAGCCAGCAAATCCTACAAGGCGGGCAAAACCATGCTGGGCTGAAGAAAGAGCAAACGGAAGGATGTTGGATAAACGAGCCCTTAAGAGGTCACTAGACTGCTCTCCACATCATGAGACAAATTTAGACCACCTATACGAATAAATAGACTTGATGGAAAGACGCCTGGCTGAAAGAATCACATCCACCACTTCAGGCGGGAGAGAGAAAGAATTCAGATTGCCCCGTTCAATCTCAAGGCATGAAGGTGCAAGCTCTGGAGGTGGGGGTGTGGAACCAGCCCCTGTGACTGAGAGAGGAGATCTGCCCTGAGAGGGAGACGGAGCGGAAGGCACGAGGAGAGGTGGAGAAGATCCGTGTACCACACCCTTCTTGGCCAATCCGGAGCGATTAATATGACTTGGGCCCGGTCTTGGCGAACCTTACTCAGAACCCGAGGAATCAAGGGTATGGGAGGAAATGCGTAAAGGAGTTGTGAGCCCCAACTCAACTGAAACGCATCCCCCAACGCTCCCTGCATCGGATACTGGAGACTGCAGAATGACCGGCAGTGAGCAGACTCCTGAGTGGCGAACAGGTCCACCTGAGGGGTTCCTCACGTCCGAAAGGTGTGACGAACTACCTCTACCTCCACTCGTGATCGGCGGAGAACTGCTGACTGAGATTGTCTGCACGCACATTCAGAACTCCGGGAAGATAATTTGCCATGAGACAAATCTGATGGTCCTGAACCCAGGACCAAAGACGCAGAGCCTCTCGGTAAAGGCAATGCGACCCCACTCCTCCCTGCTTGTTGACATACCACATCGCGGTAGTGTTGTCCGTGAGGACATGAACCGACTGATCGCGAAGAGAAGGGAGGAAGACCTTGAGCGCCAAATGTATCGCCCGTAATTCTAGAAGGTTGATGTGAAACAACCTTTCCTCTGGAGACCAAAGACCCTTGATCTCCAGGTCTTCCAGATGAGCACCCCGACCTAGAGTGGATGCATCCGTTATCACTGTTGCCACCGATGGAGGGAGATGGAAGTGCTTTCCTTGAGACAGAATGCCCTCCACGCTCCACCAAGACAGATCCGCAGCAGCTTCTCGGGAGATCCTGATTGACTCCCTGAGATCTCCATTGTGCTGATACCACAGCCTGCGGAGGCACCACTGGAGCGCCCTCATGTGCCAGCGTGCATCGTTGACCAACAGAATGCAGGAAGCAAACAGACCGAGCAGGCGAAGAACCTTCAGGACTGGAACGACCGCTACATTGTTATCATTTCCTGAATGTCGAGAATCCTTTGTGGTGGAGGGAATGCTCGACAGAAAGTGGTGTCCAGCACCGTCCCTATGAACAGGTTGCGCTGAGAGGGCACCAGGTGAGACTTGGGCACGTTTATTGAAAAACCCAATTTGTACAACAGCTGGGTTGTTACCTGCAAATGATGAAGCACCTTCTCTGGAGACTCTGCTTTGAGAAGCCAGTCGTCCAGATAGGGGAAAACCGGAATCCCTGATCTTCTGAGATGGGCTGCCACCACTGCCATCACCTTGGTGAAGACTCGAGGTGCAGTAGTAAGTCCAAACAGGAGGACCGCAAATTGATAGTGTTGCGAACCCACCGTGAAACGGAGATACTTGCTGTGCGACTTCAGGATCGGTATATGAAAATACGCTTTCTGCAAGTCGATCAACACCATCCAGTCCTCTTGTTGCAGTGCCTGAAGAACCTGCGCAAGGGTGAGCATCTTGAACTTCTCTTGCTTCAGAAAAAGGTTCAAGATCCAGGATTGGACGTAATCTGCCATCCTTCTTGGGTATCAGGAAATACCGGGAGTAGCAACCCTGACCCCTTTCCTGCTCTGGAACCATCTCTATCGCACCTTTTTTCAATAATGTTAGGACTTCCTCCTGCAGGAGACAAAGGTATTCCTCCGAACAAGAACCTTGGCAAGGAGGGTAATTCGGAGGGAATTCCCGAAAGGGTAAGGGCATACCCATTCTCCACAAGATTAAGAACCCAAAGGTCCGTTGTGATCGATTCCCAATCTTGCAGAAAATGTGTAAGCCGACCCCCTACAGGACCAACACGATCTGGAATGGGGAATCTAGGGCTGCTTTGCTGAGGTAATAGGAGGGGAGGTAGAGGAGGAGGAGGGTTGACGGCCTCGTGGCCGACTCCTGTTTTTACCTCTATAGGATTTGTATAGAGTATTTTGTTGTTGCTGCTGCTGCTAACGAGGTTGGCTATATGTTCGAAAGGACAACCTCCCAAATCCTCTGTATTTTTTAAAAGACGAGACTCTCGGTTGAGCTTGTAAGCCAAGAGATTTAGCTGTTGCCTTGCTGTCTTTAAATCTATCCAAGGCAGCATCTGCCTTTCCCCAAAAAGTCCTGATCCATCAAAGGGTAGTTCTAACAGTGTGGCTTGAACATCTGCAGAGAAATCAGTGGACGTCAGCCATGCACTCCTCCTAGTAGCCACAAAAGATCTCATAATTCTGGCGACAGAGTCAGCAGTGTCTAATCCACTTTGAATTACTTGGCGTGCAGCAGTCTGGGTTTCATGCAGCACTTCCTCAAACATGTTTCTATCCTCCTTGGACAGCTTAGGTGTCAACTGTTTAGCTGAATCCATTAAAGCATGGATATACCTACCCATAAGGCAGGTAGCATTAGTAGATTTTAATGCCATGCTTGCAGAGGAGAAAACTTTTTTGGCAGATTGATCAAGCTTCTTTGATTCTCTGTCTGCAGGCACTTGTGGGAATGCACCTGAAGATTTTTTCGAACAGGCAGCTTGAACAACTGAGCTTTCTGGAGAAGGATGATTGGATAATAACTCTGGATCACCCGGAGCCACCTTGTCTCTTCTCGCAATAGTCTTGGAAAATGCAGGAGCAGAAAAAGGTTTGTGCCAGACTTCCATTACATGTTCAATAATTGTCTCATTGAATGGCAATAGAGGCTCAACCTCAGAAGAAGGTGAATGGAGACCTTCTGTTAATATGTTCGATTTGAACTCAGTAGTGGGAAGTTGAATATCCAAAAGATCAGCTGCCTTTTTGATCACCATATGATATGGGGCCATATCCTTGGAAGTGTAATCAGATGAAGGTGAAAGCTCCCACTCTAGAGAGATATCAAGGCCACTTGCCTCTCTCAACTCAGCAAAACACTCATCTGAGTCCTGGAGTTCACCTTCCTCCATCTCCTCTAACTGGTACCTTTGTTCTTCTAAGATCCTCTGGGCCTCTCTTCTAGATCCTATCCTAAGTACAGGCGTCGATGGAGCCAGAACCGACTCCGTCGGATTCGGCGTCGTGCACGGATCCGACGGCGCAGGCCGAATAGAAGGCGGCGGAGAAGATGGAAATGGCGTTGACATCCTCGGCGCCGGGAAATTCCAGGCCGGCGCCGCTGGAAGAAAAGGCATAAAGGGGGCCTGGGCATAGATTTGAGGAACCCCCAAATTGAAAGCTAATGGACCCATGGGACACGAAGGTGCACCAGAGGGGCACATGGCTCTGTGAAAGACTCCATACATGGCATTAAGATAATGTGATGGGTCTTGACCCGGAGTTGGAAAAGGAGGATAAGCTCCCGGGACTGAATCCAAAGCAGGTGTTACCGTATTCTGGCCAGCCGGCGCCGATGTCGGGACCAATGGAGTCGCCTGCTCTTCCGGCACAGGAATCTCTTGTTCCGGAGCCGGAGAATGAACCGAATCCGGTGAAGGAGCCGGCATCGGTGATCGAGGTGGGGAGACTGCAGGCGAAGCAGATTTATCAGGAGAAACTGGATTCAAAAGAGAAGGAGACACAAAGTCCTTTCTGTGATGTCGAGATGGAGAGGTCGACTTTGGCGCTGCTTCCTTGTCAGAACGGTGTCTTGATGAATGCTTTTTCTTCTTATGTTTCTTTGCCTTGGAAGTATGCCCAGACGTCGACTTCGAGCCCGACCTCGATCTGGAGCGAGACCTCGACCTTCTCCTACCTCTCTTCTTTTCTTTTCTCATTTTAGCCATGAAAAGCTTTGCTTCTCTCTCCTTCAGCACCTTCCATTCATTTTCCTGCAGCAAGGACATCCATTGACGTCGTGGTTTGATGACAAACACCAAACACAGTCCTCGTGCTGATCAGTAATGGACATCTGTCCACCACACTCCCTGCGGGGCTTGAACCCGGATTTCCTAGAAGACATCTTCGAAGGAAACAAGAAATAACACAGGAATACACCCAGAAACACAAAGTATCAAGCGTAACTACGGAGAGCGCTAGAAAAACCGTTGGCGTCGACAGAGCGGAAATAAGGGAACAGACGTCATCACGCCGACGAGGCTCCTTTATGGTCCCAGTGACGTCAGCAGAGTCGCGAGCAGAGCCAAGGTTCTACAACGTCGTCCTCGTCAGCGTGGAGAGCTACAAAAAAAATTCCGAATGGCTGCTGGCGCAGGGGATATTCACAAGGTGGGGAATCCACTGGCAGATGTATCCATCAGAAATATATGTATTTATTCTAAACGCAAACCCTCTGGTCTCTTTATGAGGCTAGAGGTAAAAGTACAATACAAGGAACTTAATTAGCATACGATAAGTTGCACAGTATACGTTGTTCCCTAGGGGCCTCACAAACCATTTTATAGATTAAGGACACTTAGAGGTTAACTACGATGGAACCCTTTTAGACTAGGACACTTCGAGAGTCAAGACCCACGGAAGCACCGGAGTACTCACGTTACCTCACCCAGGGAAGCTGGGTGCATAGGTGTCTTTTGGTGTCTGGTTTAGTTGTCGATTCCAATGGAGAGCTGTGAAGAAATGGTGCAGGATACCAGAAGAAAAGTGTCCGAGTGGATCCAAGGGTGGATCGGAGATCTGAAGAACCTGAAAGCTGAGGGGACAGAGTCTGGGTCACTTGCCAGTGACCAGGAAGGCGATAGGAAAATGCCAACCGATGTCGGGTGCATTCAGATAAAAGAGGTGAAGCTTGACTCTTCAGCCACTAGGACCAGGAGGCGTCGACGATGACCAGGAGCTGGATTTGTGCTGTCCCACGAAGGATGTCGAGTGCTGCAGTGTATGTATCCAGATTGGATCCAACAAGCCTTGGCAACAGCAACCCACGCAAGATGTCGAGATTGGCTTCGGTGCAGACCAGCAAGGTCTGAGGGACTCCTCCTTTGGAGAGGAGTGAGAGCACGTCTGGTGCAACCAGGTAAGCTCAAGAAACAAAGGATTGTCCTTTGTGGGGACCCACTAGCCAACGGACTTGAGATCGCGAAGGAGCCTCGAGCGGAAATGCACAAAGCGGGCCCACGGAAGTGGAGTGTAGGCCTCTGAGCTTCGGTGCAAAAGGTGCTCGGGGCAGGGGCTTCGAATACCCCAATGCACAACTTCAGGATACCTCGGGTAGTAGGTGCAGTTGCAAAAATGCAGGGTGTCCAGGAGTTCCGGTCCCACGTCTCTCGTGTCAGCCATGGGTCTCAGCTTTGCTGGGATCTCGGGTCGGCTTCAGAGATGTCTGGAAGTCCGTGTCCTGTGTCGCAGATTCTTCGGGATCCGGCGGCAGCCTCGAAAATGCAGACCGGCAAAGATGCTCTAGGTGCCTGTTTGGACAGGGTGGTCACTCCTTGACCACAAGGGAGATTTCTTCTGTCTTCCAGTCGATGTGGAATGTCGAAGGTCCAAGATTTATGTATCAGAGTTTCGTCCAGGGTAATCTAAAGTCCTAGTGACTGGGTTCCTATACCTTTACCAAGTTTAGGGGTTGGACTAACTCTAGGGTCCCACCTATGGGAGGACCTGGGGTGGGGGTGGTTACACCCCTTCCCCTTTGTGCCCCAGCAACCAGTTTGAACTGGGAAATGCATGGAGCACCTTGTGTGCCCCTGGCAGTGTCTGAAGAACATTCACTGAATGCAACCCACCCTGCCCCAATACAATAAAGCCTGTCTGGGGAGGTGCAAGCACCTCCCTGGACAGGAAACCTATTGTCCAAGCCTCCCCTGCCGGAGTTTCGTCCAGCAGCAGGAGGTCAGACTTGTGATGCTGGGGCTCTTTTAAACTTTAACCGGGTATACCAGTATGAAGGTATATATCAAATATATATGTATTTATTTCTAACACAACCCCTCTGCACTCTTTATTAGGTCAGAGATCGAAGTACATCACAATATACTCAATTAGCATACCATAAGTTGCAAAAAAACAGTTATGCCCTAGGGGCCTCACAAACCATATACTAAGTAAGTGGTATAAGGACCACTTCAGAAATAGTGAATAGGTCTAGGGCCTAGAGAATCGCTGGGGCTACACTAGACGACCAAAGGTTAGGAAGTAGGAGACCCAAGGGAGACGCGTGCAGTGTCTAAACACAGTCGCGAGTTACCATTGACTTATAATGGGAACGTAAAAGTTACAAAGTTAAAGATTTAGGGCACTTCCGGATGGACTACAACAAAACCACTTTAAAGTAGGACACTTCGAGAGTCAAGACCCACGGGAGCACCGGAGTACTCGTGTTACCTCGCCCGGGGAAGCCGGGTGCATAGGTGCCTTTTGAATGTCGGGTTTCGTCGATCGTTTCAATGGAGATCTGTAAAGAAGTGCTGCAGGCGACCATGAGAAAAGTGTCCGGGTGGATCGAGGAACTGAAGAACCTGAAAGCAGAGGGGGCAGAGTCTGGGTCACTAGCCAGTGACCAGGAAGGAACCAGGATGGAACCAGGTGATGTCACGATGCAAACAGGTGAAGAGGTGAAGCTCGTCTCTGCAGCCACGAGGACCAGGAGGCGTCGACGACAACCAGGAACTGAATTCAAGCTGTCCCACTAAGGGTCTAGTTGACTGCGGCGTCGGTATCCGGATTGGACCCAACGAGCCTTGGCAACCGCAACCCGCGCAGGAAGTGAAAAGTGGCTTTGAGTCAGACCAGTAAGGTCTGGGGAGCTTCTCCTTTGGAGGGAAGCTGGAGCAAGCCTGGAGCAACCAGGCCAGCGGTGTAAATTCAAAAAGAGGTCTTCAGAGGGCTAACTAGCCAGCGGGCTAGCAACCGGGAAGACGCGTCGAGCTGAAATGCAGGAGCAGGCCCCTCGCGGCACTCGTGGAGGGCTTAGCTTGGGTGCAAATGGCGCTCGGGTCTGGGGCTTCTCGTACCCCAATGCACAACAGCGAGTTACCTCAGGAGTCGATGCAGTTAGCAAAATGCAGGAAGTCCAGGGTGTCCGGTCCCACGTCTCTCGTGTCCGCCACGGGTGTCAGCTTTGCTGTGGAGGTGGATCGGAGTCAGAGAAGCCTGGAAGTCCAGTTCCTGTGTCACTGAGTCTTCAGGTTCCGGCAGGAGCGTCGACAAAGCAAACAGGCAAGTTTAGGTGGTGCCTGTTTGCACAGGGTGGTCACTCCTTGACCACAAGGGAGATCTCTTCAGTCTTCTAGTCGAAATAGAACGTTGAAGGTCCAAGAGTTTCGTATCAGTGTTTCGTTCCAGGATAATCTAAAGTCCTGGGGACACAGCTCCTATCTTTATACTGATTTTAGGGGCTGGATTACCTGCTAGGTCCCTCCTATGGGTGGACCTGGGAAGGGGGTGGTTACACCCCTTTCCCTTTGTCCAGTTTCGCGCCAGAGCGTGGCTGGAGTGCCCCAGCAACTGGTTTGAACCGGGCTACGCATGGAGCACCTTGTGTGCCCCAGGCAGTGTCTGGAAAAGCATCTTTCCATTCAACTCACCCTGCCCCAATACACTACAGGCTGTCGACAGGAAACCTATTGCCCAGGCCTCCCTTGCTGGAGTTTCCCCTAGCTGCAGGAGGTCAGACTCGTGTCTGTGGCAGCAGCATCCATTTTGTGATGCTGAAGCTCTGTTTAACTTTAACCGGGTAAAGCAATAACATACCTGTCTTTTCCCTCTAGAAGGGTGGAATGCTACCCCCGCCGCCAGAATTGGCAGGGGGGGGGGGGTGTAGTATTCCAAAGTGTGCGACACCTTACACGACATGTTTTGATAAAGCAAAACCAAAGTTAGCATTAACCGCGAGGATTATAATGCACTTAAGAGTATATGGTATGGCTATATCATAGAACAGCTATAAGGAGATGGTTCTGAAAGCTGCTGAGGGGCTCAGCTCAAGCTAGGGCACCCTCTCACATAAAACCAAGCACTCTGGCTCCAGGATTGTTAAGGCCTGCCATAGGAGTGACTTATAGGTTACTATGTGTCTATATATAAGGTAGATTTAGATATACTATATCTAAGTAAGGGGTGATTACACCACCTTACCCAAGCTGAGTGATCAGCCTGTGGTGTCAGTTTGGATGGCCAGCCAGGGGTGGCATAATACATGCTGCAGCCCCTGGTAGGCCTTGGATGCACCTATGCCCTGGGGACCTATGTACCCTATACAGGGGCTCATAGAGGTGACCCAATACCCAATCAGGTATGTACCTAAAGTACATGGTATCAATTTAGAGAGAGAACAGCTGGGCTGTGGGTCTGATTAGCAGGCCCACAGCCACACTAAAGTCGAAAAACCAGAGAATCACAGCAAAAAGTGGGGGTGACCATAGGACGCAGACCCTACTCTCCTACAGACTCCTTCTTTGGAGAGGAGTGAGAGCACGTCTGGAGCAACCAGGTAAGCTCAAGAAACAAAGGATGGTCCTTCGTGGGGACCCACTAGCCAACGGACTAGAGATCGCGAAGGAGCCTCGAGCGGAAATGCACAAAGCGGGCCCACGGAACACTCATGGAGTGTAGGCCTCTGAGCTTCGGTGCAAAAGGTACTCGAGGCAGGGGCTTCGAATACCCCAATGCACAACTTCGGTATACCTCGGGAAGTAGGTGCAGTTGCAAAAATGCAGGATGTCCAGGAGTTCCGGTCCCACGTCTCTCGTGTCAGCTACGGGTCTCAGCTTTGCTGGGATTTCAGGTCAATTTCAGAGATGTCTGGAAATCCGTGTCCTGTGTCGCAGGTTCTTCGGGATCCGGCGGGAGCCTCAAAAATGCAGACCGGCAAAGATGCTCTTGGCGCCTGTTTGGACAGGGTTGTCACTCCTTGACTACAAGGGAGATTTCTTCGGTCTTCCAGTCGATGTGGAATGTTGAAGGTCAAAGATTTATGTATCAGAGTTTAGTCCAGGGTAATCTAAAGTCCTAGTGACTGGGTTCCTATACTTATACCGAGGGACTAACTCTAGGATCCCACCTATGGGAGGACCTGGGGTGGGGGTGGTTACACCCCTTCCTCTTTGTCCAGTTTCGCGCCAGAGCTGGGGCTGAGTGCCCCAGCAACCAGTTTGAACTGGGAAATGCATGGAGCAACTTGTGTGCCCCAGGCAGTGTCTGAAAAACATACACTGAATGCAACCCACCCTGCCCCAATACACTAAAGGTGCTGGTACCTCCCTGGACAGGAAATCTATTGTCCAGGCTTCTCCTGCCGGAGTTTCGTCCAGCAGAAGGAGGGCAGACTCGTTTTGATAAAGCCAAACCAAAGTTAGCATTAACCGCGAGGATTATAATGCACTTAAGAGTATATGGTATGGCTATATCACAGAACAGCTATAAGGAGGTATTTCCGAAAGCTGCAGAGGGGCTCAGCTCATGCTAGGGCACCCTCTCACACAAAACCAAGCACTCTGCCTCCAGGATTGTTAAGACCTGCCATAGGAGTGACTTATAGGTTAATATGTGTCTATATGTAAAGGTAGATATATGTATACTATATCTAAGTAAGGGGTGCTTACACCACCTTACCCAGGCTGCAAGTGCAGACCAGTGGTGCCATTTTGGAAGGCTTCCCAGGGGTGGCATAATACATGCTTCAGCCCCTGGTAGGCCCATGGGGTACCTATGCCCTTAGTACCTAAGGTACTATATATAGGGACTCACAAGGGTAACCCAGTAACCAATCTGGTATGTACCTAAGGTACATGGTATCAATTTAGAGAGAGAACAGCTAGGCTGTGGTCCTGATTAGCAGGGCCACAGCCATACTAAAGTCGAAAAACCAGTGAAACACAGCAAACAAGCACTGGCGTTGCCAATAGGTCTCGCAGTAGGAAAGTTGGAGCTATTACAATTGCAAATAACAATGCCTTTTATTTTTGTTTTCATTTTAAATACATAAAGGGCTTTGTCATTTACAAAACCAATAGCTCCAACTTTCCTACTGCGAGACCTATTGGCGGTGGTGGATGTGGATGTGGTGGATGTGGTGGTGGATGTGGTGGTGGATGTGGTGGTGATGGTGGATGTGGTGGTGGATGCGGTGGTGGATGCGGTGGTGGTGGTGGATGCGGTGGTGGTGGTGGATGCAGTGGTGGTGGTGGTGGATGGGGTGGTGGTGGTGGATGGGGTGGTGGTGGTGGATGGGGGGGTAGTGGTGGATGGGGTGGTGGTGGTGGATGGGGTGATGGATGTAGTGGTGGTGGTTGTGGTCACACACACACACACACACACACACATATAGATGTGGTGGTGGTGGATCTGGGGGATATGGTGGTGGTGGATGTGGTGGTGATGGTGGATGTGGTGGTGATGTTGGTGGATG
This sequence comes from Lissotriton helveticus, assembly GCF_964261635.1. Classification (NCBI taxonomy): domain Eukaryota; kingdom Metazoa; phylum Chordata; class Amphibia; order Caudata; family Salamandridae; genus Lissotriton; species Lissotriton helveticus. The sequence continues at coordinate 559,850,763 of NC_136073.1, forward strand.
TGGGGGTGGATGTGGTGGTGGTGGTGGATGTGGTGGTTGTGGAGGTGGTGGATGTGGTGGTGGTGGATGTTGTGGAGGTGGTGGATGTGGTGGTGGTGGATGTGGTGAAAGTGGTGTTGGATGTGGTAGTGGTGGTTGATGTGGTGGTGGTGGATGCGGTGGTGGTGGTGGATGCGGTGGTGGTGGTGGATGTCCTGGTGGTGGATGCGGTGGTGGTGGAAGTGGTGGTGGATGTGTTGGATGTGGTGGTGGATGTGGTGGGTGTGGTGGTGGATGTGGTGGTGGATGTGGTGGTGGATGTGGTGGTGGATGTGGTGGTGGTGGATGCGGTGGATGTGGATGTGGTGGATGTGGTAGTGGATGTGGCGGTGGATGTCATGTGGATGTGGAGGTGATGGTGGATGTGGTGGTGGATGTGGTGGTGGTGGTGGATGCGGTGGTGGTGGTGGATGCAGTGGTGGTGGTGGATGGGGTGGTGGTGGTGGATGGGGTGGTGGTGGTGGATGGGGTGGTGGTGATGGTGTGGTGGTGGATGGGGTGATGGATGTAGTGGTGGTGGGTGTGGTGGTGGTGGGTGTGGTGGATGTGGTGGTGGTGGGTGTGGTGGATGTGGTGGCTGTGGCTGTGGATGTGGCGGTGGATGTGGTGGTGCATGTGGAGGTGAATTTGGAGGTGGTGGTGGATGTGGTGGTGTTAGTGGATGTGGTGGTGGATGTGGTGGTGGATGCGGTGGATGTGGTGGTGGTGGATGCGGTGGATGTGGTTATGGTGGATGTGGTGGTGGATGCAGTGGTGGTGGTGCAGGGGGCGCCTCTGGCCCAGGGCGGCTGATGAGGCAGGCGCTGACCGAGTGCCTGGGGACCCTCATCCTCGGGGTGAGTGCAGGGGGCGCCTCTGGCCCAGGGCGGCTGATGAGGCAGACGCTGGCCGAGTGCCTGGGGACCATCATCCTCGTAGCGAGGGTGCAGGGGGCACTTCTGGTCCAGGGTCGGGGCAGGATCTGAGGCAGCAAAGGTGCCGAGCCCCCGCTGGATCTCCAACAATCAGCACGCACCAAGTCAGTTACTTAGTATAGCTCCTTAGGTTCAGCGCCTGTTGCAAAACGCTAATTGTAACAGCAGGTGGTTCATCTACGGCGAATCGACTCGACCCTGCCTCACTCGCTGCCTTTCAAACAACTGAATAATCTTAATAGTATCTGCTCTTCAGTATACAGTGCTTCCTCCTGTTGTATTAGTTCTAGCGCATCGAAGTGGTGTTCAAACAGCGATCGGCGCTATGCTGAATGAGATGCGTTATGTGCCAGTGGCGTAACCGAAATGTAACACGCATCACTCTGCTAAACCTAAACAAGGATGGACTCTGAAGCGGCTCTGTTGTCTAACCGCAGTCTAACGCTGTTTAGAAGAACTGGAAATCTTCGGCAACTGCGTAGTCAGGATCTTCACATGACGCTCGCTAAACATGAAAGCAGAGTCACCAACTAGCCGAGCATATAGGCATTGCTGTGGGTGATTGGGGAGGGGGTGGAAACTGCAGGTCATTGGGAGAAGGCAGTGATTAGCATGGCCTCCTGTTAATCAAGTTTGCGGAGGAGGAAAGGTGGGAGGGAACACGGCCTGGGGGTGTTGTTAATTTTGAAAGCGGGCGCCCGTGTTCTTAATCTGAAAGCGGCACCGCTGTTGTTAATCTGAAAGTGGGCACCGTGCTCAAGTGTAAAGCGTGGCGCTCGGGGTTGGGATAGGGATGAGGGGCTGCAACCAACGGGCTCCATTGTTCACATGCTTTGATAGATTTCGGTGAACCAGGCATTACAAAAGAAATGCGCAGCCGCCATACTCTATCCTGAAGCATGCCTCAAGTTTTAACAAGAAGTCAGCGGCAGAGAAAGCGTTCGCTTTTACTTCCGCTTAATAAAACAAGCGTTAAGAGCGGCCGGCCGGCAAACTGAAAGTACGGCCGGCCAGCCATGATTAAATTAGAGGAGGAGGTGGTGGTGCCAGGTGGGGTGGGAGGGGTGGGTGGAGTAGAGACTAGAGAGAAAGAAAACAAGCGTTAAGAGCGGCCGGCCGGGAAACTGAAAGTACGGCCGGCCAGCCATGATTCAATTAGGGGAGGAGAAGCCGCAGAGCGCACGCTGGGCGAAGCCCTTTGATGTGCTCTGCGGCCGTGAATGCGCGTGCTTGTTTGTTCACGTGATTCAAGTGAACTCTAAGAAAACCGCAGCGCAAGAAGCCCTTGGTTTGACGAGGATTTCGAGCACTTGAATTCTCGCTCTCTCAATGCGCTTGCACGCATTGTAGGTCACGAGACCTAAAAATGGGGGTAACCATAGGAAGCAGATCCTACTCTCCTACACAACCCCCCCCGGCCCCCAAACGCAGGGACATTAAACTAACCTTGACCAGTTGAGTCTTCATGTTCTAAGTGGAAATATCTGGAGAGTCCATCTGCGTTGGCATGGTTACTCCGAGGTCTATGTTCCACTGTATAGTCCATCCCTGTAGAGAAATGGAGCACCTCAAAAGTTTGGGGTTTTCCCCCTTCATCTGTTTTAGCCATAAGAGGGGCTTATGGTCTGTCTGAACTGTGAAGTGAGTGCCAAACAAGTATGGCCGCAGCTTCTTCAGAGCCCAAACCACAGCAAAGGCCTCCCTCTCAATAGCTGACCAAGGTTTCTCTCTAGGGGTCAGCCTTCTGCTAATAAAAGCTACTGGCTGGTCCTGACCTTCATCATTCAATTGTGACAGCACAGGCCCTAGCCCCAACTCAGATGCATCTGTTTGGACAATGAATTCTTTGGAGTAGTTAGGACTTTGCAGAATTGGTGCAGTGCGCATGGCCTGCTTCAGGTCATCAAATGCCTTTTGACAGCTGACTGTCCACTGAACTTTCTTAGGCATTCTTTTAAAAGTTAAGTTATTCAGGGGTGTAACAATAGAACCATACCCCTTGACAAATCTCCTATAGAACCCAGCCAGGCCCAATAAAGCTCTGACCTGAGTCTGGGTGGTTGGAGCAACCCAGTCCATTATGGTCTGGTTTTTGCTCTGCAATGGTTGAACCTGGCCTCCACCTACAAGGTGGCCCAGGTACACAACCCGACTCTGCCCTATCTGGCACTTAGTAGCCTTGATTCCTAGGCCTGCTTTTTGCAGGGCCTCAAAACATTTTTCAGGTGGATCAGGTGATCCTCCCAGGTGGAGCTAAAGACAGCAATATCATCAAGATAAGCTGCACAGTAGTCTTCCAGGCCTGTTAGGACTTTATTCACCAACCTTTGAAATGTGGCAGGTGCATCTTTCTGACCAAAGGGCATTACCACAAACTGATAATGTCCACTAGGGGTTGAAAATGCTGTTTTTGGCTTTGCATCATCAGCTAGTCTGATCTGCCAGTAGCCAGCTGTTAGATCAAATGTACTCAGAAACTTGGCAGAGGCCAAAGTATCTATGAGCCCATCTGCTCTGGGTATTGGATGGGCATCAGTCTTAGTGACTGAATTGAGACCTCTGTAGTCTACACAAAACCTCATCTCTCTCTTATCACCATGGGTGTGAGGTTTAGGTACTAGGACTACTGGGCTAGCCCAAGGGCTATCTTCAATCACTCCCAATTACAACATTTTCTGGACTTCAGTCCGGATACAGTCCCTGACATGATTAGGTTGCCTGTAAATCTTATTTTTAACAGGCAGACTGTCCCCAGTGTCCACTTCATGAGCGCACCAGGTAGTCTGACTTGGAGTCAGTGAAAACAAATGTCTGTACTGTTTTAGAACTTGTCTGCAACCAGTCTGCTGCTGATCAGTGGGGTTGCCTGCCAAGGCTACTCCATCAACTCCATCATCAGGGTTCAGAGGGAGCAGGTCTGGGAGAGGGTCACCCTCTTCCTCCTGTCCTTCATCAGTAGCCATGAGCAAGCCCATGTCTGCCCTATCAACATATTGTTTCAATCTGTTGACATGAAGCACCCTATGGGGGCTCCTGCGAGTTCCTAGGTCTACCAAATAGGTAACCTCTCCTTTCTGCTCAACAATAGTGTGCGGTACACTCCACTTGTCTTGGAGAGCTGCTGGGGCCATAGGCTCCAACACCCACACTTTCTGTCCTGGCTGGTAAACAGCCAGTACAGCCTTTTGGTCATGTCAGGCTTTCTGTAATTCCTGGCTAGCCTCAAGGTTTTTGGATGCCTTTTTCATGTACTCAGACATCCTGGAGTGGAGACCAAGTACATAGTCCACAATGTCATGTTTAGGGGGTTTGAGAGGTAACTCCCATCCCTCCTTCACTAGACAAAGTGGGCCTCTGACAGGGTGCCCAAGCAGAAGTTCAAATGAGCTGTAGCCAACCCCCTTCTGAGGAACCTCCCTGTATGCAAACAAAAGGCAGGGTAGCAGGATATCCCATCTCTGCCTGAGCTTTTCTGGGAGACCCTTAATCATACACTTTAACCCCTCTCGCGCTCATGACGAGCTCAGCTCGTCATGAGCCACGGTTCTCGTGTGCTCATGACGAGCTGAGCTCCTCATAACCGTTAGAACGCTCTGACGCGGGGCTAATTCCCCTGCTGTGCTGGGTGTTCTAAGGAACGGGCGTGGTCACGAGAAACATGGCTCATGATGAGCTGAGCTCGTCATGAGCACCGGGGGTGCTGTGCCCGCCCCCCTCCCCCTAGCAGCGGGGGAATCGGCCCCGCAGCCAAGGGGTTAAGGTCTTGTTGAACCTTTCAACTAGACCATTGCATTGTGGCTGATAGGGTGTGGTGAACTTGTAGTTCAGTCCACACTCCTTCCACATTGCAGTCAGATAGCTAGACATAAAGTTTGCACCTCTGTCTGAAACTACCTCCTTAGGGAAACCCACTCTTGAGAAAACTCACAGGAGGGCTCTTGCCACAACAGGTGCTGTAGTGGTCCTAAGGGGAATTGCCGCTGGGTACCTGGTGGCATGATCCACTACCCCCAGGATAAACCTGTGCCCAGATGCTGTTTGGGGATCCATTGGTCCAACAATGTCAATCCCTACACATTCAAAGGGAACCCCAATCACAGGTAGTGGTATAAAGGGGGCCTTTGTAGTGCCACCTGCTTTGCCACTGGCTTGGCAGGTTACACAGGAGAGATAAAACTCCTTGGTGTCCTCTGACATGTGAGGCCAGTGCAAGTGAGGGACAATTCTGTCCCAAGTCTTGTTCTGGCCAAGATGTCCTGCTAGGGGAATATCATGGGCTAGTATCAATAGGAAGCCCCTGAATGCCAAAGGTATGACCAACCTCCTGGAAAAACCAGGCTTGGGGTCTCTCTTGTCTCTGAATACAGGAGTCCATCATCCCAGTAGATTTTATGGGGACCACTAGCCTTTCCAGCAGCCTCAGCAGCAGCTTGCTGTCTGAGGGGTTCAAGAGAAGGGCAGTCCAACTGCGCCTGACTCAGATCTGCCCTGGAAGGGCCCCCTATCCCCAGAAACTCAACCTGATTAGGCTCAAGCTCCTCTGGGACAGTTCCTTCTTCAGGCTCACAATCAGCTTCCTTAGAAGGCTGATCCTCACACTGAGTCAGGGGGGAAGGCACTGCCTTAACCCTAACGCTCTTTTCCTGGTAGGCAACTGGTCCATTATTCCAAAATCCAGGGCCTGTTCAGTGTTAGACTTTTTGACCTGTGACCTAGTCTCTGCAAGGACGTGCTGAGATTCCTAACATTTCTTTAGGAGTCCTAAACTCCACTTCAGACGAGGCTGAAGTTTCCAGGTCATTGCCAAGCAAGCATTCAACAGGGAGGCCTGCACTTATTACAACCTTCTTAAGGCCAGTTACCCCTCCCCAAGAGAAATTAACAACTGCCATACTATGGGTGACATTGCTAGCATTGATCACTTGGTAAGGCTCTCCAAGTATGACTTGTCCAGGGGCCACAAAGTCAGGTATCTCCATGGTGACACTAGCCCCTGTGTCCCTGTAGGCCATAGCCTTTTTCGCATTGATTAAAGGAGTTTGTCTGTACTTGCCCAGGTTACTGGGGCTCACAGAGGAGGACATTTCCATGCCTCCATCACAGATCAAAACAGCTTGAGTTGGTCCTCTGACTAGGCCAGAGTCCATCTCAGTTCCCAGGGTTAACCCAACTAAACCCTTCTGCTGAGAACCACCACTTGTAGCTGGTCTAGGGGGAACAGTTGCGTTAGGGGCAATGGTGGCTAGAGCGGTCTCCTTTTTGGTGCACTCACTAGTCCAGTGAGTATTAACCTTACAAATCTTGCACCATGGTTTCTTTGGGCCTTCTTTCTTCTTAGATTGGGGACCCCCACCAGTAGAAGCATTTTGGGGACCTTGTGAAGACTTATGGTCTTAACCTTTCTCACCACCCTTTTGATCTTGCTTCTTCTGATCACCACCTTGGTTCTGTACCTTCTGCTTCACCCTGGTTCTGACCCATTTGTCTGCCTTCTTTCCCAATTCTTGGGGAGAGGTCAGATCAGAGTCAACCAAGTGCTGATGCAATAACTGGTTCTGATAGTTCTTAAGAATTTGTTCTCTCGTGATTAGATTATACAATCCTGTATAGTCACACACTTTACTGACCAGTAACCAGCCATCCAGAGCCTTAGTAGCACAATCAAAAAGTCAGTCCAGTCCTGAGCATGTGCCTTCTGGGTGTCTCTGAACTGCAACCTATACTGTTCAGTGGTTAGGCCAAACCCATCTATCAGAGCATTCTTCAGGACACTGCAATTGTCAGCATCTTCTTCTCTTACAGTGAGGATCTTGTCTCTACCTTTGTCGGCAAAGGAGAGCCACAAGATTGCTGCCCACTGCCCCTGGGGTACCTGCTGTACTTTGCAGGCCCTCTCCAGTGCAGTAATCCATTTGTGGATGTCATCCCAAACCTGATAGGGAGGGACAATCTTGTTTAGGTTTCTATGGTCATAAGACCTATCCCTGCCACTAGGGATATTGCTGTCATCATGGGACTCGAGTTCCATCTTTTTTATCTCTCTCTCAAGAGCTAGGGTCTTTTTTTCTAAGGCTACTTCTTGTCTCCTTATCCTAAGCTTGGCTTCTCTCATCGTAGCTACATGCTCCCTCCTCTGAGGAGAAGTTCTCCTCCTATGAGCAGAGGCAGAGGACCCTAAAGATGAACCAGAATTGTCAGATTCCACTGAAGGTGATCTTTCTCTTCTAGGCCCACCACCAGGTCTACGTGGGGAATGGAGGGAGGCCCATTCTGGCCCACCTCATCTCCAGGTAGACTTGGATTTCCCAGGTTGAGTCCACTGATATCAACCTGGTTTGCATCCTCATCATCAGAGTTCTGGTTGGGTACCCCACTAGAATTCTCTTCTGCTGATGGTTGCACCCCATCCTCATTACCTAGTCTATCAGAATCTGATGCTTTTTCTAAGTCATCTAACACTAATAGTTCTATAAGGTGTTGGATGGTGGGACTTTGTCCTTGCTTAAATTTTCTTATGGCACACAGACCCCTTAACTCTTGAAAGGAGAATGTGTCATAATTAGATGTCAGCTCTGAGCTGTCATCTGGCAGAGGCCCACTAGGCCCTGCCTTTAAAGCCATGACTAGTGAGGTGTGGTGTGTGCACCTACCTACACTACTTGGTTTCCTACTAAACCTCTCTAGGAGTTGTAGTCAGGGTGTGCTAAGCCCTTACCACCTACAACTTCTAAGTTCAATAGAACTTATGTATTATAAGCTTGATTTATATGTACCTACTGGTACCTTAAGTGATTTTTCAAATGATATTCTCAAGATTATCTGGTAAAACAAAGCAAGCTGTAATCCCACACGCTGTACACCAATGTGAGAAGTTGGCCTGGCATATGATGTCCACTATTCTAGTGGGCACCTTGCACCAGGCCAAACGACCCTTATTGATGGTTGGTTGTAAAGTCAACCTTATAGAAAGCAATCGTAGTGGTAGCTGTGGAGAGCAGCCTTCAGGCTAAGACTTAGAGGCGAGTTAAGCAAGTTGTTTTACCAGCCTATGATCTCTTGAATGACCATTCGGAATTTTTTTTGTAGCTCTCCACACCGACGTCGTAGAACCTTGGCTCCGCTCGCGACTCCGCTGACGTCACTGGAGCCATAAAGGAGCCTCGTCGGTGTGATGACGCAAGTTCCGCACTTTTTTCCGTGCCCCCGAGGCACACGGACGGACCGACATAAACACGTACAGTATACATAGTACACAGTATTCAAACTACACACACAGTGTGAAAACATTACAGTAAAATACTTTCATAAAAAGTAAAGAAGACAAAATCAACATTGTAGGTATACAAGGGTGAACAACGGGAGGCGGGTGGGCCGGTGAGGAATCCACAGGTAGATACTGTATCCACCAGAAAAAGCGTTACCGAAGTTAAGTAACTTGTTCTTCTGATGGATTCATCTGCCAGTGGATTCCTCACCTTGTGAATAGAGTCCCACAGCAGTCCCCTCTCTCGGAGGAGGGTGTCCACCCTTCTATACCAGGAAGTCTTGGAGAACAGAACGAGCAAAATGACCGTCCCTCCTCACCTCGGAGTCTAAGCAGTAATGCTTTGCAAAAGTGTAGAGGGAGGCCTAAGTTGCCACTCTACAAATGTCTTCTACAGGAATACCTCTAGACAAAGCAGATGCAGAAGACTTTTCTCTAGTAGAGTGAGCTCTTATACCTTCTGGAGGATCCTTACCGGCCAAAGAGTAACAGATCTTGATGCACAAGATAATCCATCTTGAAAGCTTGTGCATCGGTCTGCCTTTTCTGCAGCCAGCAAATCCCACGAAGAGCTGATCATCTACTCGAAAGTCTTTAGTCTTGTTGAGGCAAAAAATCACCGCCCTTTTAGGGTCCAAGCGGTGAAGCCGCTTCTCCTCCTTGGAAGGGTGAGGGGGAGAATAGAAGGTAGGAAGGGTAATGGACTGACCTAGATGGAAGGGAGTTACCACCTTAGGCAGAAAAGCAGCCCTGGTCTGGAGTACCATTCTTTCAGCATGAATGGTCAAGAATGGGAGTTTTTAACTCAGAGCTTGAAGCTCACTTACCCTCCTTGCCGAGGTAATAGCAACCAAAAATGCTGTTTTAAAAGACAACAGCCTCAAAGGACACTTGTGCAAAGGCTCAAAAGGAGAACCCATCAAGTAGGTTAAGACAAGATTTAAATCCCATTGAGGCACAATAAATGGAGTGGGCGGAAACTTGTTAGTGAGGCCCTTAATGAATCGTAAAACAATAGGTGATTTAAATAAGGACGGCTGATCCGGTAAACAAAGGAACGCCGACAAGGCTGATAAATAGCCTTTCACAGTAGCTATGGCAAAACCCTGCTGGGCTAAAGAAAGAGCAAACTGAAGGATGTTGGATAAACGAGCCCTTAAGAGGTCAATAGACTTCTCTCCACACCATGAGACAAATTTAGACCACCTATACGAATAAATAGACTTGATGGAAAGACGCCTGGCTGAAAGAATCACATCCACCACGTCCGGCGGGAGAGAGAAAGAATTCAGATTGCCCCGTTCAATCTCAAGGCATGAAGGTGCAAGCTCTGGAGGTGGGGGTGTAGAACCTGCCCCTGTGACAGAGAGGAGATCTGCCCTGAGAGGGAGACGGAGCGGAAGACACGAGGAGAGGTGGAGAAGATCCGTGTACCACACCCTTCTTGGTCAATCGGAGCGATCAATATGACTTGGGCCCGGACTTGGCGAACCTTACTCAGAACCTGAGGAATCAAGGGTATGAGAGGAAATGCGTAAAGGAGTTGTGAGCCCCAACTCAACTGAAACGCATCCCCCAAAGCTTCCTGCATCGGATACTGGAGACTGCAGAATGATGGGCAGTGAGCATACTCCTGAGTGGCGAACAGGTCCACCTGAGGGGTTCCCAAGTCCGAAAGATGTGACGAACTACCTCTGGATGAAGTCTCCACTCATGATCAGCGGAGAACTGCTGACTGATATTGTCTGCACACACATTCGGAACTCCGGCCAGATGATTTGCCATGAGACAAATCTGATGGTCCTGAACCCAGGACCAAAGACGCAGAGCCTCTCTGCAAAGGCAATGCGACCCCACTCCTCCCTGCTTGTTGACATACCATATCGCGGTAGTGTTGTCCGTCAGGACTTGAACCGACTGATCGCGAAGGGAGGAAGGCCTTGAGCTCCAAACGTATCGCCCGTAATTCTAGAAGGTTGATGTGAAGCAACCTTTCCTCTGGAGACCAAAGACCCTTGATCTCCAGGTCCCCCAGACGAGCACCCCACCCTAGAGTGGATGCATCCGTTATCACTGTCGCCACCGATGGAGGGAGATGGAAGGGCTTTCCTTGAGACAGATTGCCCTCCACGCTCCACCAAGACAGATCCGCTGCAGCTTCTCTGGAGATCCTGATTGACTCCCTGAGATCTCCGTTGTGCTGATATCACTGCCTGCGGAGGCACCACTGGAGCGCCCTCATGTGCCAGCGTGCATGGTTGACCAACAGAATGCAGGAAGCAAACAGTCAGAGCAGGAGAAGGACCTTCAGGACTGGAACGACCGCTACATTGAAAACAAGGGAATCATTTCCTGAATGTCGAGAATCCTTTGTGGTGGACGGAATTCTCGACAAACAGTGGTGTCCAGTACCGCCCCTATAAACAGGTTACGCTGAGAGGGCACCAGGTGAGATTTGGGCACGTTTATTGAAACACCCAATTTGTACAACAGCTGGGTTGTTACCTGCAAATGATGAAGCACCTTCTCTGGAGATTCTGCTTTGAGAAGCCAGTCATCCAGATAGGGGAAAACTGGAATCCCCGATCTTCTGAGATGGGCTGCCACCACTGCCATCACCTTGGTGAAGACTCGAGGTGCAGTAGTAAATCCAAACGGGAGGACCGCAAATTGATAGTGTTGCGAACCCACCATGAAACGGAGAGATACTTCCTGTGAGACTTCAGGATCGGTATATGAAAATACGCGTCCTGCAAGTCGATCAACACCATCCAGTTCTCTTGTTGCAGTGCGTGAAGAACCTGCGTAAGGGTGAGCATCCTGAACTTCTCTTGCTTCAGAAAAAGGTTCAAGATCCAGGATTGGACGTAACCTGCCATCCTTCTTGGGTATCAGGAAATACCGGGAGTAGCAACCCTGACCCCTTTCCTGCTCTGGAACCACCTCTATCGCACCTTTTTTCAATAATGTTAGGACTTCCTCCTGCAAGAGACAAAGGTATTCCTCCGGACAAGAACCTTGGCAAGGAGGGTAATTCCGAGGGAATTCCCGAAAGGGAAGGGCATACCCATTCTCCACAAGATTGAGAACCCAAAGGTCCGTTGTGACCGATTCCCAATCTTGCAGAAAATGAGTAAGCCGACCCCCTACAGGACCAACATGATCCGGAATGGGGAATCTAGGGCTGCTTTGCTGTGGTAATAGGAGGGGAGGTAGAGGAAGAGGATGAGGAGGGTTGAAGGCCTCGCGGGCGACCCCTGTTTTTACCTCTATAGGATTTATATAGAGTATTTTGTTGTTACTGCTGCTGCTGCTGATGAGGTTGGCTATATGTCCGAAAGGACGACCTACCAAATCCTCTATTTTTTAAAAGACGAGACTCTAGGTTGAGCTTGTAAGCCAAGAGATTTAGCTGTTGCTTTGCTGTCTTTAAATCTCTCCAAGGCAGCATCCGCCTTTTCCCCCAAAAAGTCCTGATCCATCAAAGGGTAGGTCTAACAGTGTGGCTTGAACATCTGCAGAGAAATCAGTGGACTTCAGCCATGCACTCCTCCTAGTAGCCACAGAAGATCTCATAATTCTGGCGACAGAGTCAGCAGTGTCTAATCCACTTTGAATTACTTGGCGTGCAGCAGCCTGGGTTTCATGCAGCACTTCCTCAAAAAAATGTATATCCTCTTTGGACAGCTTAGGTGTCAACTGTTTAGCTGAATCCATTAAAGCATGGATATATCTACCCATAAGGCAACTAGCATTAGTAGATTTTAATGCCATGCTTGCAGAGGAGAAAACTTTTTTGGCAGATTGATCAAGCTTCTTTGATTCTCTGTCCGCAGGCACTTGTGGGATTCTTCACTTTATTAGTTCTTTTGTCATCTTAGTTTTGTGTGACTTAATCACTTTGCAGTAGCAACGTTTAGAACAGAGGCCCTGAAGAAAGCCTTGGGTCTTCCCCATTTAGGCTGAAACATGTTGGCTCCGATGCAGTTACTTGTTTAACACTGCTTTCTTGCACTATTCTTGTTTTTAACAAGGAAGAGGCCAGATCCCTAATAAAATTACTTTCCTTGTCCTCTATCCTTTTTTAAAATTCACCCCCTTTATGATTTTTTTGCACTGCACTTTAACCCATCAGTCTGATATCACGAGGTCAAAAAGTGTTTGTGAGCAGTGACCCGACAGGGGCACAAGGTAAGAATATGGTCTCAATGATAAAGAGACTTTATTACCTTGGGTGGATGACCAAATGATAACATTGATCATCACAAGATTTTGATGGGAATCCTACGAACACCTCTTGGGTTCTACTCACAAAGCACCGCAGACATTGTGTTTGACAATATTGTCCTACTCGTTGAAACTAGCTGTTAGTCATCAATGTATTAAATACCATTGATGACAGCCTGAGATAATTTGTTTATCCTCTTTGATAGACCCCTAGGTTTTTTTGTTGCTTATATACTTGTGGGAATGCACCTGAAGATCTTTTCGAACAGGCAGCTTGAACAACTAAGCTTTCTGGAGAAGGATGAGCGGATAAAAACTCTGGATCCCCTGGAGCCACCCTGTATCTTCTCGCAATAGTCTTGGAAACTGCAGGAGCAGAAAAAGGTTTGTGCCAGACTTCCATCACATGTTCAATAATTGCCTCATTGAATGGCAATAGAGGCTCAACCACAGAAGAAATTGAAGGGAGAACTTCTGTTAATATGTTCGATTTGAACTCAGTAGTGGGAAGTTGAATATCCAAAAGATCAGCTGCCTTTTTGATCACCATATCCTTGGAAGGGGTTTCAGATGCAGGTGAAAGCTCCCACTCTGGAGAGATAACAAGGCCACTTGCCTCTCTCAACTCAGCAAAACATCTGAATCCTGGAGTTCACCTTCCTCCATCTCCTCTAGCTGGTACCTTTGTTCTTCTAAAATCCTCTGGGCCTCTCGTCTAGATCTTATCCTAGGTACAGGCGTCGATGGAGACAGAACTGACTCCTTCGGATTCGGGGCCAGCGTCGTGCACGGATCCGACGTCGCAGCCTGCGCCGAACGAGGCTGAATAGAAGGCTCCAGAGAAGATGGAAACGGCGTCGACGTCCTCGGCGCCAGGAAATTCCAAGCCGGCGCCGCCAGAAGAAAAGGCATGAAAGGGGCCTGGGCATAGGCTTGAGGAACCCCCAAATTGAAAGCTAATGGACCCATGAGACCCGAAGTTGCACCAGAGGGGTACATGTCTCTGTGAAAGACTCCATACATGGCATTAAGATAATGTGATGGGTCTTGACCCGGAGCTGGAAAAGGAGGATAAGCACCCGGGACTTAATCCGAAGCAGGTGTTATTGTATTCGGGCCAGCCGGCGCCGATGTCGGGACCAATGGAGTCGCCTGCTCTTCCGGCACAGGAATCTCTTGTAGTGGAGCCGGAGAATGAACCGAATCCGGTGAAGGAGCCGGCATCGGTGATCGAGGCGGAGAGACTGCAGGCGAAGCAGATTTATCAGGAGAAACTGGATTCGAGAGAGAAGGAGACACAAAGTCCTTTCTGTGATGTCGAGATGGAGAGGTCGACTTCGGCGCCGCTTCCTTGTCAGAACGGTGTCTTGATGAATGCTTCTTCTTCTTATGTTTCTTTGCCTTCGAAGTATGCCCCAACATCGACTTCGAGCCCGACCTCAATCTGGAGCGAGACCTCGACCTCTACCTTCTCCTATCTCTCTTCTTTTCTTTCCTCATTTTAGCCATGAAAAGCTTTGCTTCTCTCTCCTACAGCGCCTTCGGATTCCTTTTCCTGCAGCAAGGACATCCATCAACGCCGTGGTCCGATGACAAACACCAAACACAGTCCTCGTGCGGATCAGTAATGGACATATGTCCACCACACTCCCTGCAGGGCTTGAACCCGGATTTCCTAGACAACATCTTCGAAGGAAACAAGAAATAACACATGAATGCACCAGAAACACAAAGTATCAAGCGTAACTACGGAGAGCCCTAGAAAAACCGTTGGCATCGACGGCCCGGAAAAAGGGGAACTGACGTCATCACGCCGACGAGGCTCCTTTATGGCTCCAGTGACGTCAGCGGAGTCGCGAGCGGAGCCAAGGTTCTACGACGTCGTCCTCGTCAGCGTAGAGAGCTGCAAAAAAAATTTCCGAATGGCTGCTGGCGCAGGGGATATTCACAAGGTGAAGAATCCACTGGCAGATGTGTCCATCCGAAATATATGTATTTATTCTAAACACAACCCCTCTGGTCTCTTTATGAGGCTAGAGGTAAAAGTACAATACAAAGAACTTAATTAGCATACGATAAGTTGCACAGTATACGTTGTGCCCTAGGGGCCTATCAAACCATATACTAAAATAGTCGTATAAGAACCGCATGACGATTAGAAAGCAGACCTAGGGCCTGTAGAACCGCTGGGGCAACCAGGAACCACCCAAGGTTAGGACGCCGGAGACCCACGGTGGACACGTGCCGTGTCTAAACACAGCTGCGAATCACCCTTGACTTTCTATGGAGAACGAACAAGTTACATTTTTATAGATTAAGGACATTTAGAGGTTAACTACGATGGAACCCTTTTAGACTAGGACACTTCGAGAGTCAAGACCCACGGGAGCACCGGAGTACTCGTGTTACCTCACCCAGGGAATCCGGGTGCATTGGTGTCTTTTGGTGTCTGGTTTTGTCATCGATTCCAATGGAGAGCTGCGAAGAAATGGTGCAGGCGACCAGAGGAAAAGTATCCAAGTGGATCCAAGGGTGGATCGGAGATCTGAAGAACCTGAAAGCAGAGGGGACAGAGTCTGGGTCACTTGCCAGTGACCAAGAAGGCGATAGGAAAATGCCAACCGATGTCGGGTGCTTTCAGATAAAAGAGGTGAAGCTGGACTCTTCAGCCACGAGGACCAGGAGGCGTCGACGACGACCAGGAGCTGGATTCGAGCTGTGCCACGAAGGATGTCGAGTGCTGCAGCGTCGGTATCCAGATTGGACCCAACAAGCCGTGGCAACACCAACCCACGCAAGATGTTGAGATTGGCTTCGGTGCAGACCAGCAAGGTCTGAGGGACTCCTCCTTTGGAGAGGAGTGAGAGCACGTCTGGAGCAACCAGGTAAGCTCAAGAAACAAAAGGATTGTCCTTCGTGGGGACCCACTAGCCAACGGACTAGAGATCGCGAAGGAGCCTCGAGCGGAAATGCACAAAGCGGGCCCACAGAACATTTGTGGAGTGTAGGCCTCTGAGCTTCGGTGCAAAAGGTGCTCGGGGCAGGGGCTTCGAATACCCCAATGCACAACTTCGGGCTACCTCGGGGAAGTAGGTGCAGTTGCAAAAACGCAGGATGTCCCGAAGTTCCGGTCCCACGTCTCTCGTGTCAGCTACGGGTCTCAGCTTTGCTGGAATCTCGGGTCAGCTTCAGAGATGTCTGGAAGTCCGTGTCCCGTGTTGCAGATTCTTCCGGATCCGGCGGGAGCCTAGAAAATGCAGACCGGCAAAGATGCTCTTGGTGCCTGTTTGGACAGGATGGTCACTCCTTGACCACAAGGGAGATTTCTTCTGTCGTCCAGTCGATGTGGAATGTCGAAGGTCCAAGATTTATGTATCAGAGTTTCGTCCAGGGTAATCTAAAGTCCTAGTGACTGGGTTCTTATACTTATACCAAGTTGAGGGGTTGGACTAACTCTAGGGTCCCACCTATGGGAGAACATGGGGTGGGGGTGGTTACACCCCTTCCCTTTGTCCAGTTTCGCGCCAGGGCTGGGGCTGAGTGCCCCAGCAACCAGTTTGAACTGGGAAATGCGTGGAGCACCTTGTGTGCCCCAGTCAGTGTCTGAAAAACATTCACTGAATGAAACTCACCCTGCCCCAATACACTAAAGCCTGTCTGGGGATGTGCAAGCACCTCCCTGGACAGGAAACCTATTGTCCAAGCCTCCCCTGCCGGAGTTCCAGGGAAGGCATGGCTTGGCAGTTCGGGTTGGACTGTTCCCATGAGGCACAGGGTCAGACTGATTTGCATATAGCCATGTCTGAACTGGGGTGGCAGAGTGGGCTAAAGAACGGTGATGGATCAAACCCAGATCTTTTGACTGGGTGTGAGTGTTTGATTGGTTCAGATGCTCCGTCCATCACCACCCCCTTTTGTACAGGAGTTTCGTCCAGCAGCAGGGGGTCAGATTCGTGTCTGTGGCAGTAGCATCCATTTTGTGATGCTGGGGATCTTTTAAACTTTAACCGGGTATACCAGTATGTACATGTCTTCTCCCTCTGGAAGGGTGGAATGCTACCCCCACCGCCAGAACTGGCGGGGGGTGGGGGGGTAGTATTCCAAAGTGTTTGACACCTTACACAACATGTTTTGATAAAGTCAAACCAAAGTTAGCATTAACCGCGAGGATTATAATGCACTTAAGAGTATATGGTATGGCTATATCATAGAACAGCTATAAGGAGGTATTTCCGAAAGCTGCAGAGGGGCTCAGCTCATGCTAGGGCACCCTCTCACACAAAACTAAACACTCTGCCTCCAGGATTGTTAAGGCCTGACATAGGAGTGACTTATAGGTTAATATTTGTCTATATGTAAAGGTAGATATATGTATACTATATCTAAGTAAGAGGTGCTTACACCACCTTACCCAGGTTGCAAGTGCAGACCTGTGGTGCCATTTTGGAAGGTTTTCCAGGGGTGGCATAATACATGCTTCAGCCCCTGGTAGGCCTCTGGGGTACCCATGCCCTTAGGACCTAAGGTACTATATATAGGGACTCACAAGGGTAACCCAGTAACCAATCTGGTATGTACCTAAAGTACATGGTATCACTTTAGAGAGAGAACAGCTAGGCTGTGGTCCTGATTAGCAGGGCCACAGCCATACTAAAGTCGAAAAACCAGTGAAACACTGCAAAAAGTGGGGGTAACCATAGGAAGCAGATCCTAGACCATCTATTCCAGTCGTACACAAATTTAACATCTTGCGTGCGGTTTGGAAAGAACGGGGAATGTACTCAGAAATGCTGTGTAACACGTGGCATCAGGCAGAGATGAGTCCTTGCACCGCTCTTGTTCTTACTGTACATAAATGGGGTGGATGGCCTCCTGCAGAGTATAAAAGCAGCCGCTTCTAGAGTAGGTACCAGTTTCACCCCGATTTGACTATATGCATATGATGCTGTGTTTTCATCCAGCGTTACAAAGAAGGGATGGACCTAAGAAAGTCACTGGGACCTGGGTAACTAGTAGTACAAAGGGAGGAGGGGTCCCAGGATACAATGCACAATAAAAACAATTCAATGGAAATATAGACACATAGAATCAAATGAAGTGTACATTTGTTATTTAATCACAAAGTACCTGTGCACCAGCGCGCACAGCTCATGTTAGCATAATCACATATTAGGTGCCCAAGAAAAGGGAATAGGGATTGAGAGTGTAAAGTGCTGGGAAGTAGTGCAAGGTTACGTAGTGTAGTATAATACAGGTCAAATATCCTTATTACAGTCTTGAATAAGGAATCCGCAGTAGCAAGAACCAAAGAAAACGCAAATAAATGTACATGAGATTTAGACAACCATGCTTCTATCAAAAGGGCAATACATTTTTGATGCTCGGGGTAGAAGCTGGTGGGGGGATCTGCTGTTGACGTTTCGACCCCACAACAGGGTAGGGATGCGTAGGCCCTTACAGGACGGTCTTCCTCAGGACAGGGAAAGAGCTAGGGCACAGTCTATAGAGTAAAGATACAATAAGCCAGAGTCAGCAAAATCCCCCCGGGGATCAAAACATACATGGAATGGTGTAATACGGTGATGAGTGAGTTAAAGGAAATCGAAATACCATGGGTCTTGAATATCACAGGACACGTAGTTGAATCATGTCATGGAACGCAGTCTGTAAGATCTGCAAAACCAAATGGGTTCAAGAAGGGGGGTGAGACAGCGCAAGGCAGGCACCCTGTCCGATGAGCAAAGGACGAACTCAATGAAAACTACTTACAAGTGGTGTGCTGTTATTCTAAAAGATCCATAAAATACATAGACCAGGGTGCCAATCGCTACCCTTAAAAACTCAACACCATAGGTAATCAGAAGCGGGGAATTGAATCCAATGCAATCGTCAGGGTGCCATCAGCTACCCGCGGTATCTGTGGGAGAGAGTTAAAAAACCCCTGTGTCAACTTAAAGGAACCAGCCGTAATGTTCATTTAAAACCAAGCCCGTACAAGAGACTAAACAATGGAGTCCGAAGGGTCCGTGTGGGGGCCTAGAACGTACCTGTATACTTGCGGTCACAACTGAATGTCAGCCGCCATCAGAGGAGAGGTAGTGGGGCACCGGTGAAGACCGATTAAAAAAGCCGGCGGGGCGCGTGCACGTAGTGCTACGCCGAATGCCTGAGAGGAAGTGAAGAAAGACTCAAGCAGCGTCTTTCTAATGACTGAATGACAATAGTAAAAACACTTCTTAAACGTAGTGCGGAATTAATTGCAGGAAAAAGGCGGAAGCGCTAAGTTCTGAGCGTGGTGCCTATGAATATAATTATATTCATACTTTTCAGAAAAATGTGGATATAAAAACGAAATTAAGAAATTGGGAGAAGCTCTCAAAAAAAGCAATAAACAAGTGGTGGGAGATTACTTCACTTAAAAAATATCTGGATGTCAAAAGAGTACCTAGGGGCCTGCAAATTAATATAATGCCTAATCATCAAGAAACAAGTAGTGCATTGTTACAGGAATGGGGCGAGTACATACTCCAATCATCTCTTAGTTTAATGGAGATCCTGGTAAAACATTTGGAGATAGCCTTAGAAAAAATAAAAATCAATTGAAGGATATGGAACAAGAACTGGCAACACTGCAATTGAATAGTAAACAAGCGAAGTTTAAGGAAGAGCTAGAAGGTTATATTGAGAGACATGAAGATACTGTTCGCGCAAAGAAATTAAACAGATTTTAGAGTGACAAAGAAGATTACGCTGAAGGCCGTATATTCACCTATGCCCGCAAGTTTGATAGGCTGAGACAGCGGGACAAACTGGATAAAGCGGCATATATGGCTGATAGTTTATCATCGTTAACATCGACAGATGCAAGTGACGGAAAATACCGAAAAACGCATAAGGTGTAATTTTTTTTAGAAGAGATGAGGTTGGCTCTGCAACAAAAAAATTGGGAAAAACAGACCTCAGGGAAATCGAGGAAGAGGCAGGGGACGTGGGCGTGCTTGAGGAAATCAACAAGGAGAGGCAGGCGCCACCAGCGAAGACAGTCGCATTGGCACGAGAACAAGGAGTATGAACAAGAAATGGAAATAGACTCCTATTCAAACCCCACGAATGATGACCTACAAATAATAAATCAAAAAGAGAGTTGACACCAGTTGAAAATGATTTATTAAAACGTGGATTAAATTTCTGTCCCTCTAACAATGTACAACTGGCGGAAGTGCGTGTAGATCTCTACAAATACATTCGAAAAATTAAACTAGCCAAACTATTTGCGGAAAAGACAAAATTGGCAAAACATAAGAAATATGTCCAAGAACCAACAATGGATATACCAGCCAAAGATTCAGATTGTTTTATAGCTTTGATGGAGATGGATCAAGACCCCAGCTCTCAAATAACAGAAATTCAAACACTGTGTCCCCAAATGGGAGCTGGCACTAGTGGGCTGAAATCTAAATCTAAATTCTATCCCCAATTACAACATGGCAACAAAATTGACTTATTTTATGAGGCAATGATTAAAGATCTGTATAAAATGAAGCACACTAAATACAAGGACAACATGACCAATGCCGAAAGGACAGCATTAAATGCACTAAAAATGGATGATACTATAGAAATAAAAATAGCCGATAAAGGTGGCAACATCATAGTACAGGACAAGGATCAATATGTACAAGAAGCACATTCACAATTAAGGAATCGAGAATTTTATGAAAAATTGAAACCAAATCCAACTGAAAAACTAAAAATCGAACTGGATAAAAAGATTCAAATATGGAAAGAGAATAACCTGCTGAATGATGACGAAGCCAATTATCTAACCACAGCCCACCCAAAAACAGCGACTATATACTTTCCACCAAAAATTCATAAGCACCCGACAAAACCGCCTGGAAGGCCGATAATTTCGGCGAAAGAATCTCTTTTAGAGCCCTTAGCCAACTATATCGATGTCTATTTGGCAAATTCATATACATTGATTTCTATGGATGTGGTGTCCCCATACACCAATATGAACAATGAAATGGAATTGAAAGCCTGTGAATTTTAATTGAAAGACCGCAATATCCAATTTTCCAATCACAATGAAATGTTATTGGAAATGATCAATATCTGTACATAAGGAGAATTTCTTTCTATTTGGAGATCAAGTATACAAACAAGTGAGTGGAACTGCAATGGGTTTTGCCCATAGTCCCAGTTACGTAAGCTTAACTATGGGATGGTGGGAGACCAACTATGCCTGGAATTCAAACAACAACCAATATGTTAGCAAGATTGTTATGTGGCTCCATTATATAGACGATCTGCTAATCATTTGGGACGGAAGCAATGAAGACTTCGCTGAGTATTTCAAAATCCTAAATAATACGGAAGTAAACTTACGATTTACATATACAATCAGTGAGGAAAGAATTATCTTTCTAGACAGAGATTTATGTGCATCAAAACCAGGTTCATTCAACTTTACATCGGAAATGCACTGCAACAAATGCTGTCTTGCATGCTAACAGTTTTCATCAGCCAAGTACGATCAAGAGCATCCCCTACGGGGAATTACTTAGAGTACGACGTATGCTCAGAGGAAACGGAATGTCAGAAAAATAGCAAAGCGATGTGTGCAAGATTCAAGAGACGCCAATATGACAATAAAGTAATAACCTCAAGCCATCGCAAAGTTGAAAAAATAAGGAGAACAGATTTACTTGAAGTAAAAACCAAAAATACATCAGATGATAAGGAAATTCGTCTAATAACCATGTATTCAACTGAAAACCAACACATCAAAAAAATCCTGAATAAACATTGGAACATTTTATGCTTGGATCCAACAGTGGCAGAAATCGTTGGAGATGCACCCAAAATCACATATCGACGTGCAACCAATTTAAAAGATCAATTGGTGCACAGCCATTTCACCAAAACAAAATCTAAAAATTGGTTGAAATCAGTGGGATTCAAGAAATGCTCAAAATGCAAGGTTTGCGCGATCGCAAAAAACACCACAGAGATCGTGATGGCTAATAAGGAAAAATGGAAACTTCAACAATGAATTAATTGCAAGAGCGAATTTGTAATCTATATTGTGGAATGCCCATGTGCAATTAAATACGTGGGTAGCACGATCTGCGAATTAAAAAAGCGCATCCTAGAACATGTTTGAGCAACCACAAATAATGATAGAAGCAATGCCATTGCAAAACACATGGAACAATTTCAGTCGAGCAAATGGCAAGATTTGAAATTCTATGCGGTGGAGCAAGTACCATTCAATGTGAGAGGTGGAGACCGCGAGAGAATTCTGAGACTGAAAGAATCAAAGCATATTTTAAACTTTAGAACTCTGACCCCGAGGGGGCCTAATCAGGATGAGGAATTACATTCCCACTTATAAATATCATCTAAGTATATAATGTCTGGATAAAATTACTGTCGCACTCTACAGTAGACACCACATCCTGAAATTGTGGGCTCACAAGTCAGTGATTGTAAATATGGTGTGAATTAAATGTGCTAAAATGATTAACTATCCTAAATCCCCTTCCCAATGGCTTTTTTAGGAGATGTTTTGAAAAAGATAGTTTATTTGTTTAGTTTATTTATAATTTGTTTTATGAATCCTTTGGTCAAAGCGGTGTAGAATTGTCTTCTGATTAGATCACAGTGTGAGGATTATTGTATGGATCTGGGATAATATCCATAATTGACTTCAGAAATGTTATAATTTGATACAAGTAATATGATTATTGCCCACTGGAGGGCTTGATTTATTAGAAATAGAACAAAATCTATTTTTAGAGCTTTATTTAGATCCTGATGATGTAGCCCCACCGGAGGGTCAGATCGTAATTTGAACGCCATTTACGTAATGTTCTACAATATCGCTAAAATGAATGTTAGTGTGGATTTGACATAACCGCTATTTAAACAATGATGAATTTTCAATTATTCAGGAGAATGAGTAATGTGACCAAATTGCAATGATTTGTGTTTTTATATGTATAAAAAAAATGTTTTTGCCATGAACTACTGTTACCAGAATGCCTAGCGGCACAAAGCAGGAAATGATGTCAGTAATCACCGATTGAAAATGTAATAGATGCTATGAGGCATTTAATTTGTTTTTCCCCGTGAACAAGAGACAGGTTGTCTTGAAACGCGTAGGGGTGTTGGTTGTTAGCTACTGAAAAATGCCAGAATAAACCTTGGAGTTTAAACGCAATTTGGATTAAGAGCGTGAATCTTTATTGCTGCATGTGTGAGGAGTCTCCTTTTTTGAAAAGAAAGGTGCTTTGGAAATATTTCGGCGTGACTCTGCCGATCTGTCGCACCACCGCAAGAGCGCCCAATGACCATGAAAACGGGTCCGCCTTTGGATGTGAATATAATTATATGTATAACAGCTAACTGATAGGGCCTACCACATATTACATATTAATCATAGGGTGGGTAAACAATGTCCGAAGATGAAAGAATCAGGACCAACAAGCAAACATATGGAATACCACTTATGGTGCTGGAAAATAATGGTTATAAGTTCTTCAACCTATAGATTCAATACTTCACACAAGAAATGGTTAAATTGTAAAATATGCCGGTCAACAACTTGAGCGTATGTATTAGGCGTGCCTATCAACACGATGGCATAGGCGCTAATGCATGACTCTACAGTAATGTTGATACATAAAATATAGCACGGTATGCAATTCATTGTTTGTGTAAGACGGAAGCCCATCTGTATGCACTTACCTCGCAGGGTAGTAAAAATACATTTGGATCAGTGAAATCAGAGAGTCTGCATGTACTTGCCTCGCAGGGTAGTAAAGATGCATTAGGGTCAATGAAATAAGAGATTTACATTGCAGTGTGTCAGTGGCATTAAGACAGACAAGGGTCAGTCACAAAGAGAAATGGCAGAAAGACAGAAGACAGTCTGGTAAACAACGGCTATCATGATGCCATGCTATGGGTAGAGGGATATTCTTCATAGCAAAAGATTATTATCATATGGTGGCTAACTGTGCATAGCTGCTGTCAAGTTCATTCAGTCTATTGTCTATGGAATCAAAAAGGGCCATCCACTTGGATTCTCGGATGTTGAGAATCTGACCAATGTTTCCTCCTCTTGGTCCCACTGTCGCCTTTTCTAGTACAATCCATTTGAAACTTTCAGGTGTATGGCCAGCTTGTTTGAAATGTTCAACTAATGGTGCGCCAGCCACCTCGCAGCGGATCCGACTACAATGCTGTAGTATCCTCGCCTTGATCTTTTGCTGGGTCTGGCCTAAATAGATCAGAACACAGGTGCAGACAATTCCATAGATTACATTGTTCGTGTTGCAGTTGCTGTGTGTCTTCAAGGTAATATTATGTTGTTTGTAGTTGAATTCCTTTGTTTGGATCGTATTTGCACAGGCCGTGCAATGGCAACATCTGTGGTGCCTGATGACGGGAGGTAGATTCCAAAGAGACAGAACTGTGGGTGATGTTGGTGAATCCAGAAATTATCTAACGACATGGTCCCTAATGCTCTTGGCCTTTTTAAATGAATGCACGGGTGGTGCTTCCTGTGCAATGTCGTCGGCGACAAGGTTCCAGTGCATGTTGATAATTCTTTTTTATAGCGTTACTTTGGGTGGAGAAGGTGGTTACACAAATCAATCTCTCTTCCTATATATTCGATCTTTCTTGCGGTTGGAGTAGGGATTCGCGAGGGCTGAACCACGCCCGTTTCCTTTCCTTCTTCACCAATCTTTTCGGGTAGCCACGGTCCTCCAGGCGCTCTGCCAGATCTTTTGTTTCACTCATGTAGTGTTGTTTGAGTGAGCAGTTCCTCCAGATTCGGAGGAACTGCCCGTAGGGGAGATTATCCCCAAGGCCTCTAGGGTGATGGCTAATGTGTTTTTATCCAGGACAGCAAATGGTCTCCAGCAATTGATAAACAATTTTGTAGCATTTATGGAGGGTAGAGTCTAAAACTTAATCTAAACGAAACCTATTCTATGGTTTGTGGCAAAAGAATAGAAAAGGGGAAAATCTATTATGTCCAGGGCGAAAAGCTAGAAGTAGTAAAGACCTTTAGTTACTAAGGTATACTGTTCTCACAGAGAGGAGGCCGGACATCATATTTTAATACTGCTAATCTAAAAATGTTAAGGGTTACTGCTGCTGTGCTTAGTTCTGCCAAAACAAATAGGCAGCAAACCTTTAAGAGAAATCATGAAATTATATAAAAATAAATATCTCCCAGTTGCTTTATATGGATCCCCAGTTAGGGGCAGGACAAACTGCAACCTGCTACAGACACAAGAAAATACCTTCTTAAATAGGCTTCTGGCAGTGCCAGGCTCGACCCATGCCTATATTGTACACAAAGACCGTAACATAGAATATATGGAAGATGCAATTAAACTTAACACACTAACTACGTGGCACATGATCTGGTCAAAACAAGGCATCAAGTTCACAATGCATATTATAAGGGATTGTCTTGGACTTCATCATTACGAAAAGATACCATGGCTCCAGTATGTAAATGTTCTATTACAAGAACTGGGAGAAAGCCTTACCATTTCAGGCCCATACAGTACAGTTTAGCTACAAAGAAATAAGATCTAGTTTTGTGGGGGAAAAGAGGACATTACAGAGTCCCAGGAAATAAGGAAGCCCACAGTGGATAGCTATTGTATGATTCTATCCCAACAGGGGATCCAAGGATACTTGGTTAATGTGACTAACAATCAGGATAGATTCCTGTTAACTAGATTACGCCTAGAGCCGCTTTACCACCTAGTGGCTTTCCCCAAATCAGATTTGCGGTCTATGAATCTTCCATGTGATGGAAAGGCCAGATAAACGACAATTTGTTTCATGTTGTTCTGCAAATTTGATAAAGACATATCTTGCTAATTGAGTCTTCTCTTTTTGACACAAGGCTTTATTATTATCAGAAGGCCTTCAATTTTTTAACAAATCTGTCTAACACCCACATATGTTGTACAATTCTTGTTTACATAAAGAAGGTCATTTGAATACGTAAATCATTGACACATTTAGATTGCCTACGATATGAAGAAAGTTGTATTGGAAATTGAGATGCCTAATGATACACTCATGTTCGGTTTTATTGTTAGCACTTTATAGAGCAAACCAATGAAATATGAACTCTGAATCTTAAGGATTTTTTATGTACTAGAGATTCCCAGATTTTCTCTTTGCACTTTAGATTCCTAAATACATGTTCAGCGTCTTTCCTTCTTATAAATCAAATGTGCTTTTAACTGGAGGAGACTTAAATTAGTACAAAAGGAATCGGTGATCACACTGCAATATTTATTTTGTTCTTTTGCACTGCGACGTTGCACTGAACTGTTTGGTCTCTTTTTTTTTAACTGTTTTTAATGTGAATATTCGTGTTGAAATTCTATGGCAGGACCGGAGGCAAGGATTATGCTTTTTCTTTCTTTACTTTTAAAAATCTTTTACTTTTTACAAATCAGCCCTGCACAGACTTCAAATGGTCCAGCACGCAGCTGCCAGGTTAGTCCTTAGACTGCCCAGAAAGTCCTCGGCAGCCTTGGACGCCTTACACTGGCTCCCAGTACATAAACGCATCCTGTTTAAGGTTCTCATCATTACATACAGAGCTTTTCACCATCAAGGCCCACTGTATCTGCGTAAGTACTTTAGACCATACCATCCGTCAAGGGCACTCAGGTCATCCACTGCAAATCTGCTTCATGTTCCCAGGTTTAGGATGATGACCAGAGGAGGACAATCCATAGCAGTCATTGGCGCCAAGGCATGGAACAAATTGCCTCCATCCCTGCGTCAATCTGCAACAGAGCAAAACTTCAGAAAACTATTAAAAACATGGATATATTCCCTATCAGATTCTGGATGCTTAGCACTAATCTGATCCCCCCCCCCCCCCCCGTCTGCAGACTGTTAGCTATGCCATGAACTCTTTGCTGCATGCTGTAATAAGGTTTTGAAGCGCCAAGATACTCCTTGGAGTGGTAGTGCGCTATATAAGTGCATTTTCACATCACATCACATCACTTTTATTAACAGCAGCCATTTTAAAGTCATCACAACAACAACTATTCCCATGATACATCGGGAATAAGGCAAAAACAATAGTGTCCACTTCTAGAGCGTCTCCTGCTCCCTGCACCAATCACAGCTTACCCAAGGTGATGATAGTCCTCCCTCTTTGTCAGATCTTCATCTTTCTTTGCTGCTGCAGCCAAAGATAAGTCAAGTTGTATTTTTCTCTCAGTTTGTGACATTACTGTTGCCTTTCATGTGTACCGGTTATTGAACTGATTTCCACCTGCTTCTTAATCGCTGACCCAGCGTTATTTGTTAAGCTCTTGGCTTTTCTGGGGAGTTTTAATCCTTTTCTCCTCAGGAATTCCGGCGCTTTCGCGCTCCGGTTGTGCTTCCGGCGCGCGTCGCCGGTTTGGGTCACACGCGCAGTTTCTTCTTTTAGCGGTTGCTTTGATTTATGCCGTTCCTTTGGTCAATTTGATTTAGGTATGCAAGTTGCTTACTGAACAAGTCAACCGCTACTCGGTTGACTCGTTCTACGGCCGTGGGAGTGTTCCTCCTAGCGGCGGTGCGATGGTGCGGCTCGCGATGGGTGCTGTCACCGCTAGAGGGCACGCGTCTGCGTCCTCCGTGCTGCTGTGCGTTCCAGAGATTCCACGCATTCCGCGCGTTGGTATCTGGGATCGCACAGCAGTTTTGAGCCTCTGCCTGTCCTTGACACCGTTTGCGGCCTGTGTTTATGCCATTAGGCATCCTTTTCTTTTAATGCCCCCTGAACGCCTAAATTAAATAGGTCAGTACTTTGTTGGAGACTGAGTTGCCGGTTGTTGCCCAGTCTCGGGGGTCCGTACTGTAGGCCTTATTCTACGCTCCTAGGAGTCTGTACTCGCAGGTTGAGTCCTGTTGGGACCCATTCTTGGACAGGCTGCCCGTTTACTTATTGCACCAGGGCTGTTGGGTCCCAGGCTTGTTCCCAGACGAAAGCTTGGCTTCTTTACATTGCGGCTGACCCCCAGCCTTCCCTATTGCGGAGCTCCTCTCCGCCGGACAGCACTAGTGGCCAAAGTAGTGTTTCGTCCCGGATTGTCTACGCAGTGCGTGTTTTCTACGCTGTCATGGAGTCCTACGACGATAATACTTACCTGGATGACCAGGATGGCCAGTGGGAGGAAGACCCTCTCTCAGCACTGCAGTGGGACGAGGAATTCTACGATGCTGTAGATTCTTCCATCCACAAAGCGGTGGAGCAGGCTTTGGCTCCGTTGGAGGATCGCCTTTCGCGTAAGATTGAGCTGGCCTGCGACAAGTTGGCCAGAGCAGCCCAGGCCAGTCTGGCTTCTACAGGCGTGGCTTCCAGTGCCCCTCAACTGCCACCTGCCAAGCGAGCCAAGAACGCAGGGGTGGATACGGATGCCTTCGCCCTCCTCAAGTGGGTTTTCTTAGCCAGCAAGCCTTCTACAGCGGCAGTTACCCGTGACGAGTCTGCCAACGGGACTGATGATGGGGCCGGTCCATCACGCCCCGGCATTCCTACTCAGCCAGTGCCTGTCACTTCTGACCAACGCGCGGACGAGCAGAACCTCTGCGCTGATATGCTGGACCCAGATGACATCTTGTATCCTAGGTCTTCTGATTGGGCGCCCTGTGACAAGGTCGCCCAGTATGTCGCCAGCCGAATTCGCCAGCCGTTAGAGGCGTTGGTGCGCAATTGTCTTCGGGCGGAATGTCCGCGCCCCTCTTTGGAAGGAAAGGTGGCGGCAACCCCCGAAATTGATCCGCGCATGGCGACGTTTCTCCAGAAATTTGTAAAGGACCCCAAAAAGGGAATTGATAGATCTTGGCGAGCTTGTCAAGACAAGCTCTTGGATATTCTTGGACCCATCACCAAAATTCTGGATATGGCTGAGGAAGCCAAATCGTCGGGCTCCATGATATCTCCAGAACACCTCTCCTTCTGGGCCCAGCGTGTAATAATATTTCTGGGGAATGCCAACTGCGTTCTGTCGATGGAGCGGCGAAGATCCCTATTGATAAAAGTGGATCCCAAGCTGGGTGATTTGGCTGATTCAGAGGAGGGGGCCGTGGCCCAGGGAGGCCTCTTTGGAGAGCCCTTTATGAAGGAGCTGGGGCGCTTTGTGAACACGTTCACTTCTTGAACAGAGCGCAGACGTCTACCTAAAGATTTTTCGCCCGCGGGTTTTCAGAGGGGCCAGTCGAGGCAGAGGCCGCTCGACCGGCCGCCCTAACCAACAGAGAGGAGGCTCCAACCAGGCAACCTATCAGGACCAGGCCAGATTCGGGAACTTCTACCCGACGAGTGGACGACAAGGGAAGAACCGTGGTGGCAGAGGCGGAGGCGTCGCCACTTCTTCCGGTGAGTGTTCTCCCTTCTTCCCAACTAAAAGTGGGGGGACCGGCTGGCGCATTTTTTCCAGGTCTGGACTTCTGTCACAGGCGACACATGGGTGCTCCAAACTGTCCGAGGCTTCCATATAGAGATCCACGGCAACCCAGTTCAGCGGCTTCCTCTGCGTCCTCGGCCGAGGACGATGCTTTAGTCGATCAGGAGGTCCAATCTATTTTATGCAAAGATGCAGTCGTGCAGTCCACTTACCATGCTCGCTGCTTTATCAGCAATCTTTTCGTGGTGGACAAGGCAGACGGGGGCTAGAGACCTGTGATCAATTTACGAGAATTCAAAGAGTGGTTGGTTTACAGACACTTCAAGATGGAGGGAATCCATCTTCTCCGCGACCTGCTCAGACCACGCAACTGGATGGCACGGCTAGACCTAAAAGATGCGAATTTGACCATACCGATTTTTCCTCCACATCAGAGGTTTCTTCAGCTTCTTTGGCGAGGCAGGGGTTCGAGTTTGCCACCCTTCCTTTCGGTCTTTCCTCCGCTTCTTGGTGTTTCACCAAGGTTCTGCGTCCGGTGATAGAGCGTCTTCATGCGTCCGGGATGCGACTCATAGTGTATTTGGATGACATTTTGCTCATGTCGCACTGTCCCGACGGTCCTGGCTCGTCAGCTCCAGACAGCGGTCAACTTGTTGCAGGGTCTGGGCTTCGTAATCAACGAGTCAAAATCCATGCTCGTTCCGTCCCAGCAGGTGACCTTCCTGGGGTTTTCCATCGACTCAGTCACCGCTACTCTCAGCCTTCCAGCCCGGAAAATGACGAAAATTCGTCACGAGCTGCGGAGGGCCCTTGTCCAACGCCATCTTTCTCTCAGGCAGATAGCTCGCAATGTAGGCCTTTTGTCAGCGTCCATCCAGGCAATTTTCCCAGGGCCTCACCATTACAGAGCTTTGCAGCGCCTCAAAGCACTGCACCTTCGCAAAGGCCTCTCTTATTCCCAGAAGGTATTCCTCGATGCAGAGGCCAAGGAGGTGGCTTTCCAACATGGAAGCCTGGAATGGACGTGCGATTTTCGGTTCTGCGCCAGATATCGTTATCGAATCCGACTCCAGCAGATCAGGCTAGGGCGCGCGGTGTGGAGAGTTAACAACTGGCGGTGTGTGGTCCACTGCAGAGCAATGGTTGCACATCAACTGTTTGGAACTGTTAGCGGGACCGTTTGCGATCCAATGCTAGACCAAAGACTCGGTCCGTTTTTGTGTCCTGCTCAAGATGGACTGGGCCAGGGACAGACTAATTTGCATACAGCCAGGTTCTGAAACTGGGATGGTGCAATGAGCTAATAAAACACGGTGTTGGATCTAGCCCTGATCTCTTGACTGGGTGAGAGTATTCTGCTTAATTCAGAGACTCTGTCCACCACCACCCCTTGTTGTAAATATTTTTGTCCACCCTAAGCGTGGAAGGGTATACTCAGATGTGAGTCCCTTGCTCATTGCACCATCAGGATTCAAGCAAGCCGGGCCGAAGACGGCTGAAATGCCAGAAACCGGTCCCCGGAAGCTTGTTTCCTTCCCAGTGTAAGAATTGGCTTTTGTAGTCTGGTCTGCCCTGTTCCCATGATGCACTGGGCCAGGGACAGACTAATTTGCATACAGCCAGGTTCTGAAACTGGGATGGTGCAATGAGCTAAAAAACGGTGTTGGATCCAGCCCTGATCTCTTGACTGGGTGGGAGTATTCTGCTTAATTCAGAGACTCTGTCCATCACCACCCCTTGTTGTAAATATTTTTGTCCACCCTAAGCGTGGAAGGGTATACTCAGATGTGAGTCCCTTGCTCATTGCACCATCAGGATTCAAGCAAGCCGGGCCGAAGACGGCTGAAATGCCAGAAACCGGTCCCCGGAAGCTTGTTTCCTTCCCAGTGTAAGAATTGGCTTTTGTAGTCTGGTCTGCCCTGTTCCCATGATGCACTGGGCCAGGGACAGACTAATTTGCATACAGCCAGGTTCTGAAACTGGGATGGTGCAATGAGCTAAAAAACGGTGTTGGATCTAGCCCTGATCTCTTGACTGGGTGAGAGTATTCTGCTTAATTCAGAGACTCTGTCCATCACCACCCCTTGTTGTAAATATATTTTTGTCCACCCTAAGCGTGGAAGGGTATACTCAGATGTGAGTCCCTTGCTCATTGCACCATCAGGATTCAAGCAAGCTGGGCCGAAGACGGCTGAAATGCCAGAAACCGGTCCCCGGAAGCTTGTTTCCTTCCCAGTGTAAGAATTGGCTTTTGTAGTCTGGTCTGCCCTGTTCCCATGATGCACTGGGCCAGGGACAGACTAATTTGCATACAGCCAGGTTCTGAAACTGGGATGGTGCAATGAGCTAAAAAACGTGTTGGATCTAGCCCTGATCTCTTGACTGGGTGAGAGTATTCTGCTTAAATCAGAGACTCTGTCCATCACCACCCCTTGTTGTAAATATCAGATGATAAGGATGACTTTCCTTTTTGGCTTGCCGAGAAATTTGACCAACTGGAAGCAGTATTTCCTAACACGACTCCAGGTGAAAAACATAGAATTGTGACGATTAGTTTACCTAAAGATTTAGCTCCCGAACTCGTTGACTGTGAGAGCTGGGGGAGGACTTTTGCGGCTGTTTATACGAGATGTT
Organism: Lissotriton helveticus; assembly: GCF_964261635.1. Classification (NCBI taxonomy): domain Eukaryota; kingdom Metazoa; phylum Chordata; class Amphibia; order Caudata; family Salamandridae; genus Lissotriton; species Lissotriton helveticus. Next base: position 559,882,301 of record NC_136073.1, read on the forward strand.
TCGGCACCCCGTCTATGGCTGTACTGCCTACGATCATTAAACGTGTTCAAGACGATCACGGACCGGAAGCAGCGGTTGGATTGGGTATGCGCCTGTGTGGCTCCTTTGAAATAGTTTGCGATCTCGTACTTGCTAATGTCAAGGGGGAAGCTGTGAACTTTTGGGTGTTTAACGCATTGGCAGCTCTTCCCGATGCCGAAAATCCCCGCCAGTTAGCGAGAATTGTAGTGGCTGCTTATAAAACAGTGGGTCGCACAAGTAAGGGTCTAAAATATTTTTCTGACTAAGAGAAAAAACAACCGCAGGGGCAATCTGCTCAGGCAGATGTCCAGCCAAAGTCCAAAAAACAAAATTGGCCAAAGAAACAGAATCAGGAGAAGCAGAAACAGCAGACTCAAGAATCTTATCCTGCGCCTCAAGTGCCTGCGCCGACTGAGAGAGTTTATGACTTGCGCGATCGCGCGACGATTACATCACCTGATCAATTTCAGGTTTCTGATCAACGCTCTCCTCGTTCCTTTCAGGACTCATCGGCTCCGAGGACCGGTGGTGGAGGAGGCGGAAGAGGAAGGGGTGGTCAGCAAGGACGCGGCCAGCCCCGCCAGACAGACGGCACAGGGAAGCAGGAGGACTCTACGCCAAAGAGACCGCAGTTTGCGAAAAAGAAAGTCGCAGCATTAACAGCGCATCGATATGCCACAGATAGTGAGAACGCGGCTTCGGAATCTGACGTGGGCTCTGACCTTGCTGGACAGCGCGGCGGAGATTACCATAGTGAGAGAGGCCCTCCGTCCACTACTGAGGGTGACAGCGACTGATGTATACGTTGTGGTGGAAACCGCCGATACACGACTTGCTCCCCCTGATAGACTTTATGAAATTGTCCGGTTAATAGAAGGTGACATACAACGTACCATCAAAGGGGTATTTTGGGAAAATCTTTCATCTACGTATGACATTTTGCTTTCGGAGGCTGACTGGCCCCCACCTTTTGTGCTCGCGGCGCCGCGAGGGGAGGAGGTAATCCTCCCGAGTTCGCGAACACTGTCTCGAAAGAGCATGCGCAGCACTTTGCAGAAGAGTGGGCTAGGGCTCTAGCGCCGGCTCTGTACAGCAAACAATGTGGATGGGATAAATTGTCCCCATGCCACGAGATTCCATTGCGGTCTCAACCGCAGCCTCAACCTCAATATCCCATTCGACGTGAAGCCAAGGCTTCCGTCGCGGAAATCCATGAACAATTGGAATATCAGGGTGTTATTGAAACATGTGTGTCACCGAGGAATAATCCTCTTTTTACTGTGACCAAGCCTGACGGATCGTATCGTTTGGTATTGGATTACCGGCATTTGAACTCGCATTGCCGTAACTGTGCAGTACAGAATACTCACGGCTCTGCCCTAGTGGATAGTCTAGTGCGTAAGCGTTTTAAAACAACGCTTGACATTTCCAATGGTTTCTATGCCCACAGATTGGATAGCTTTAGCTCCCAATGGACCAATTTTACGTGCGCTGGGGTCCAAAAACAATTCCGGCGTCTCCCAATGGGCTATAAGAATAGTCCTGGTATATTTACCGCCCGCATAGTCTCTCTTTTGGAGAGGATCGACCCAGATGCTTGCTCGTATGTGGATGACATATATCTCACAGACGACGAAATTTGGGAGCATCTGTGTCGTGTAAATTCGATTATTTGTAACTTTGCAGACATGGGTTACAAATTTAACTTTGCAAAATCGCACATTGCTGAATACACAGTGTTGTTCCTGGGCTATGAGCTCAACAATGAAGGTAGAGGTTTGGCTCCTCACTTCTTGGAGAAATGCGCTCTATTGCGCGCTCCTACAACCCTAAAAAAATTACAATCTTTACTGGGCTTTTTAAATTTCGGGAGGACATACATTCCGGAATATGCCCAGCGTATCAAGCCTTTGTATGCTTTGATACCACCCACTTTTTCCAAATCATGCTGGCTGCCTAGCACTCAGCCATCTTGCAATCCTTGCAGGCTGATCTGCTCGCTTCTAAATTCTTACTGACTCGTGATAACCACACCAACCTGGTGATAAGAATAATTCCAGGGACAGTGGGTTTCACGTACCTCACTTTTAATGAAGGAGACAGTACCATACTATACCGTACTACCGTACTATAGCGCCATGAAACCGCTGGGTATAAGCGCCCTAAATAAATGCTTTTAAATTCAAATTCAAATTCATACCTATTGCTTACAAGTCACACTTGTACACTTCGGCTGAGATGCGGTTTCACACTGTGGAAAAGGTTTTAACAGCTTGCAGATGGCGATTCTTAAGGAACGAGCTCTGTCACAGGGGAAACGCATGTTGGTTGTTACACTCTGTCCTCATTTGAAGGCAGTCACGAAAGCCAGTGTACCAAATTCAAAAGCTTTGCACCCTTGGTGGATTCAATGAGCTGCGTCCTTGGCGTCCACGGATGTCACGTTTATTTTTGACGCCTCGTTACGGTCGCAAGAGTACTTGCAGTATGAATTCGTTCATCCTGCTCCTCTAGCTATGCGACCTTTGGAGGACTTCCATTGCATCATTTACACTGATGGTTCGGCGCAGGTTGCGCATGGCTCTAAACACGCCTACGTTTCCGCATGCGCCATTGTGGTCGGTGCCATGGTGAACAATGAGTTCCAGTCCAAGGCAGTACACACGTAGCCTCTAGGGGACTGCACCGCACAATTGGCAGAGCTTCGTGCTCTCTTACTAGCGTTGGAGTACGCTGATCCAGGTGTGACTACTCTTATTGTAAGTGATTCTTTCTACTGTGTCCAGTCTTACAATGAAAACTTGTTCTTTTGGATTCAGAATGACTTTCGTGATTCCAAGGGTAGCACAATAAAACATAAGATGATCTGGGTTCGAGTGGCGGAGCTTAAGGCTACGTTGCAGCTCGTTTTTGTAATTCATACTCTTGGCCACCAGCGTGTTGGAGTCCACGCTGTCGGTAACTCACTTGCTGATGAAGCAGCGAAATCAGCGGTGTCTACATACTTAGTTGCAGCGGTTACTCGGTCCAAAAGTAAGATTGATAGTGACATCTTGGCGGCTGTTGCCTCCACTGAGAAGGGAGGCAAACATCCTACGGGGTTCCCTTCGAAGTACACATACCACTTAAGTCCCGAAAAGGTTCCTTTTGTGAAAATTCCTGATGTTGGGGAACGTTTGATTCCCAACTCGGATCGCAGGGCTGACTGGATTACAGCGGCTCATGAAGGTGTGGCGTCTGCGGGCGTCTCGGCCACTGTAACTCACTTACAACAGCGTTTCTGGTGGCGGGGGCTGTACAAACAAATGCGAGATTATGTCCTTCAATGTGACATTTGCCAGCAGATTAAACCTTCGACTGCTGCGCGTCCGCCACAGACACAGTTGTACATTTCTAATAAACCGCTAGGTTGTGTTTATTTAGATCACTGCGGTCCTTTTTCCTCTGATACTACGTATAAGTACATCTTAGTAACGGTTGATTCATGCACACGCTTTGTGTGGTTTTGGCCCCATCGCAGCGCTGATTCACGGACTGTCATTAGAGATTTGCGTGTCTTTGTAGGGATTTTTGCCTGTGGTACCTTCCATTCGGATCAGGGTCCGGCTTTCGCCTCTAAGGCGTATAAGGATGCCATGACTTCGAGACACGACTGACGCACTGTTTCGGACCTCCATCCCCTCGACGCTAAGGCAAACTCTACCCATACCCGCCCCCACCTAACCCCTGTACAACCCTTGTCCCTGTTTCATGGTTAGTTGTTGATTTGTTTTTTTCTTCCTTCAGACCATGTCCGTGCACATACAACTCCATGCTTTGCACAATTCTTTCACACAACGAGACACACTTGGATGTGTCGATCGCACTTTGGACACCCCGCCTGGGCGCTGAGGTGCGGAACAACTCTTTCCACTGATATAGATACGCTAAGTAGTCGCACGCCCCAAACGCGCTTAGTCGCTGAACACTCTCAAAACTCCCCCACATGATGCCAAGCCCGTATGAATGTTGACCCGCGCAGCATCACTCACCAATGACATGCATTAGACGTGACGGGCGCGGCTGCCACCGCTGTCACGGACGGGAGTAGGTCCGACACAGCCACTCTGACCAACGGACTACAGACAGAAAAACCCATAGATCACGCTCTTACTAAGCATAGAATGTATACATGCTATGGTGTACTGTGGAATACTGATATACGCTGCCGGACCCCAGGGTTGCCGGACTTGAAGCTGTGTTCACTCACCTTATATATCTCAGAGTTCATTATCCGCAGCTGGCCCTGCTGGGTTGTAAGCACTGATGCTGTGTACAATGTATGTTGGACAATAAAGGTCTTTTAAAAATAAAAAAATAAAAAAATTTAAAAAAGGATGCCATGACTTCGATGGGGGTCCAAGTCAAGTTTTCGTCTCCCTACAGACCTGAGGGTAATAGTGTAGTGGAGCGAATGAACCGTGATTTAAAGCAATCTTTGACAGCTCGAGTTATAGGCACTGGCAGAAACTGGCTGGCCCACCTCAATGGCGTGCAGCGTGCTCTTAATAATCTCCCTAGAAGGTCTCTGGGTGGGCGGACCCCATACGAAATGCTCTTTGGCATCAAGATGTACGTCCCTGACCTTGACGGTCTAGACTGCGTGGCTCGCGCCACTCCCTTTGACGTAGATGAACATTGCAATGTTTTACAGGATCTACAAAAGACCAGAGACAGTCTTGCAAAGGACCATTTGCCCTCCACGTCGGATGTTGCGTTGCAGATCCCGGTAGTCGGCTGGCTACCCCAAGTTGGAGAACTGGTTCGAGAGAAGATCGATAACAAGAAAGAATTTGGTCCTTCCTATCGAGCTCCGGTTCCAGTGCTTGGCGTGAAGGGCACAAGAACAGTCATTTTACCACCACTTCCTGGTCGTAAGGAAAACAGGTTTATCTCAATTGACAATGTCAAGATACACAGAGTGGCCGATTCTTCTTAGCATGACACCGGCAGTTTCCTGTCCTTCCATTGTGAGAAATTCAGTTGTGGGCACTGCTTCTAATCCAGCAACAGAAGTGGCCATCGAATTACCTGCACTTTCCAGACCTTTATTAAGTACTTTGCCCGGTACTGAACATGATGAAATAGACTATACTTACCCCACTGATTTATCCATGCCTGACCTGCAAACACGTTTGGCCACAGAATCCAGATTTTCATTTGACACTGTTTCCAATGCCTCGAAGAAACCCTCACGTTTTGCAGTTTATGCCAGCTTATTTAAAAAAAAAATTGATTCCCCCTTGGACATATATTTGGCTGTTGCTTTTTTCAATGTACCTTTTTATGTCAATTGGGTTTGTGTTTTATTTTTTCCGAATTATAAATGGACACCATGTCGAGGAAAGAACATGCATTCGACATCTAAATGGAACTTTGGCCCCCCTTTCCTCATCGCATTCTGCACACAGACTGAAAAGAGACTTGACATTTGTTAACATCACTGCTTGGCCTGTCCTTGATGGGATAGTGTGGGATGCCGTTAGATTTCAAATTCATGGCCCAACTGAGGTTGTTAATGTCCCTAATGTGCTTAGAGTTAACATGGGGGATGTAGTGAAACAAAACATACGTTCTGATGATTGGGATGTTCAGGCCGTAGAGTCTTTGTTTTCTGATTTGAAATACTATGCTGCCTTTGATGCTGAGGATTTATACTTAGAATCTGCTAATTATGGTGATTTGTTTTGCTTTCAACATTTTGGCAATCACTTCTTACATAAAACGACTTCCAGAAGGAGTACTGTAAATTATACGCAGTGGGAGCATTGCCCCGCTCCTAAACAAGGCAGTTCAAGTACTTTTTTGAAAAAGTACACTTATTTTACTGACTTCAATCAGTCTAATCCCGAGTCCTTTTATTTCAAAATGACACAGAAGCCTATGTCCAAGGTTAGACTTACCGATACCAAATTATTGTACTCGAAGTCCTTTCTTGATCAGCTGGCTATTGGCGGCTATGAATTGTGGAAGGAAACTATTGACCAGCAGATTTCTAAAAGCTGGGTTCTAAAAGCTGGCAGGTACAAGGCACTGAGGCTTTGCACCGTGCTTGTCTCATCCCGAATCAAATGTTGTTTTTGAATTCCTCTATTTCACAGACAACATGCTTTGGATTGGCTACTTCTAAAAAATTAAATACTCCAACCATCCCTGAGTTAGAAGAATATTCTGGCTGGGGTAATTATACTCAGTTTTCTATTAGGGAATTGCAAACACTATTACTGAATTCTTCCTTTAATATATCCAGTATGGATCCAAAAGGTTGGCTGATGTGGCACAGAAGTGCTGATTCATGCCAGCACCGTTTCCTGGGTTTATCTTATGGTTTTAAACAGGTCAGGCCTGATCCACGTTTTGAAACTGAACATTCTGTCACGACTTACTCAGTGGGCAAGTTATGTCAAAATTGGCTGAAACATTCTAAATTGTCTGCAGTTAAATTTCATCTTGCGAAGCTGAATGATGATGTAGATTTAAATGATTTCATAAAAGGCCCGGCTAGTGGTAGATCAAAAAGATGGATATATGCTGTTTACAATGAAATCTGGAAGACATCACAGATTGAGGCGGCGACCCGCCTTAGAGCTATAGATCAAGCTAATCTAGAAAAAGTGCTTGCAGTAGTAGACAATAGTATTAACATGCTTTCTTCCCGCATTTACACGTTAGATAATATTGTGTCTTCTGTAGTGGATATTGTGCAGGATGAAGTGTCTGTATTGTACCATGGTCAAAATCAATTGCGTTCTATCATGCAATTTGCATGGACCCTTCAAACACTTAAATCTGGCAAGGTGCCATGGACCTACATGAATGTTTCCTCTCTCTTTGCCCCCTTTAATTTGACTGACAAGCAGCGCTTGCTTTCCATGCGAGATGCTTCCTTTTCAATGTTACATATTGAGAGATTAGAGTCCTTGCCTTTTTCTGTGGCAGAGGCCAACGCTGCAACATGGCTTATCCAAGGTTTGATAATGTTACCTTTTGCTTTGTATAAATTTACAAATTGTATGCGATATGTTGCCATAGGTCGCTATGAGCCCTTGGGGAGTGCGTTTCTCCATGAAGTCTGGTCCCTTCCTTTCACTTATAGGTGTTTGAAAGACGGACAGGAAGTTTATCTGAATGGGGTGGAGTGTACAGAAACACCAGATCACTCATTAATGTGTAGGCACATACAATTGCACGGTTCTTGTAACCAGGACCGGCCGAACATAGCCTGTTTTAAAAGGGACTCCAGTTCCTGCGATCACCCCGACTTTTACCTTGCTGGGAAACGGTAGTTATTTACTTTTAAATAATGAAGATTGTTGCGGGTTAATTAAAGGTGTGGCTTATGTGGTAACGGTAACTGAGCGTGTCGTTTGCTGCAAAAATGTGCTGTACCCACCCACGCATGGGAACGGGGATGTTTCCATCTGGCCGCGCATCCCAACCTTGAAAGCGGAGTTCAATGGGCAGAATAAGAGCTCGATTGTCCCAAAAAGAAGTGGCCTTGAGTTCGGCTAGAGAAACATTCGTGCTTCACATAGCTAACACCCGAACAGAGGTTCAAGCCCTTTTAAATACTGATTTACCGTTGCATTTCAGCGAACTGGTTCATTCTATCTTTAACGCTTCCTCGACGACGGGGCTGGCGCACTTTTTTAAAATAGTGAGCAGTGGTCTGGTGACTTCATTTGAGAAAATATTTGGAGTCATTCCTGCTTTCTTCCATTCCATTTTTTCGAGTCTGTTTGGTGGATTCCCGGTTTTACTGGCACTAGCGGCAGGCGTCCTGGTAATTTTTTGTTTCTTTAAATATGGATGCCCTACGTGTGCAAGAAGCCGCGCAACCCCTCCTGGCACTGTTTCGCAACAGGATGCTTGAATATTATGGCACACTGCCGCTTGCGACTTTAAACACGGCGTTTGGATTATCGTTTCGATTTTCCTATTTCACCTGTGTCCAGCCTGTATTTCATTGCCTGAGCTGTGACTTTGACTGGGCCATTGATTTGTGTCTCTGCAAGACGGTTTCTCCTGACGTCGATTTTAATCAGCTGATGTGTCCCGTCGTGGCTCACGAGTTGGTTTGTTCTGGCGATAGGATTATGGCCTTGGCATTGATGCATTGACTAATGGGTCCCTGGAACATATTCGCAGCAGCGCAGGATTTCTTGGCACAGAGCTTTATTGAGAATCCACCGAGTTGTCCTCTGATGGTGATAGAGGCTCCGGTACTGGATGAGCACGTATGTTCTTTCCCACTTTTAAATTGGATGGCTGAACTGTTTTCGGATGAAGATGGTGATTTCATGTTGGAGGCTGTTGCTGCATATTTTGCATATTCGGTCTTGCCTTAAATAACTTTCTTGGTTTATGATGATGCCACCTTTTTCTTTGCATTTTTTCACCTCCCAGACCTATTGACTTGAGTGCTGATGAACACACTATTGACACTTTGAATTAGTTCATGGAATTTTTTTCCATCACTTTTTAAATTATAACATTGCTCATCGTTCTTGAACTCTGTTTTCATGAAGAGGCCCTTATCTTATCTTATCTTATCTTATCCGTGCTCGGATCATGGGGGGGTGTCATATAGTTACTGCTTATCTATATAGTGTGTTAAGTTAGCGTGGGCTTATTAAATGTTTAAACGCCATTTTTCCTTTTGCTGCTTCTGCACACGACACTTACTTGTTGATTTAGCTTTCAACCTACAAGAGCGTTGTGATTTACATGAGAATAATATGTTATTGCTCTGATATCAGCTTTGCTTAGTAAACTATGTCTATACAGTGAGTGCTGAAGCCTAGAAGATAACTCGACACAATTGTTGTGAAGTCTGATCTCCGCACCTTCATAGACATAACATAAGTGCAGCTCCTGCCAAATCCTGGCTTTAGGCGGGTTTTATATTGCTTTGCTTAGGGCACACATACACACTTGATGCATTTCGCATGCAGAGAGAGCAGGTGGAAGCAGATGTGATCTCTTCATACTAGGATCTTGAGGTATGGGCCCGCCCTGATAAAACCCAAAGAGACCTTCTTAGATATTAATATAATATGCTAGTTAGGGAGGGTGAGAAATAGGTGTGGTTAACGCTTATTCATTACAGCAGGTTAGCATGCTGTCACCTTTTGCTTTTTATGGACTAGTAACTATGCTGATAACTTTGCTTCTGATAATATGTTTCCTTGTATTATCTAAGATACTGCGTTTGAGAAAACGGCATTAGTAAATAAATATTTCAAATGTGCACGTGTCCTCATTTACTCCACGTTCTGGTTTGAAATGATTGTATAACGAAAGAGTGCTCATGTGTTACACGTGACCTGAGGTATTATAAGTTCATGTTCTGGTTTGTCTAAACATTGGGAGTTTGTTATGACCAATGAGACACTGTAGCTAGCCTGGTAAGGGGTTTTGGGTACTGAGGTGAGTTTTGGGTCACCCTAATTCACTGAGGTTCCAAATCTCTATGCACAGTTCTGTGGGAGAACGGAAACCCTGTGACTCTTCAAGATTACCTGAACCCAGTAGACAGCAAATAGGCATGCAGGTGCTTTCATATGCTTTCAAGAGCTGCCGCCTCTGGGGCTCTATGTCTAAGCAGCTGCCCTAAAGCCAGGAAATGTCAAGTAAATATCCTAGTTCAGGGCACAGACAAAGTATTCTCCAGGAGTAGATCATAGTAATAAGGACCCAAAATCTAAAAATCCATTTGCTGGTATGACATTTTATAGGTTATTTACAGCAACTAAAAATAAATAACTTACACATGGATCCTGCTGTTACTTGTTTAATCTAACCAAGAAAATTGCCTGATTAAAGTTTCCAGCAGTACACCATCTACTACATTTCAACACGCTTCTTCTGGAAACATGTATTCCTCTGAAGGGCATAGATTTGAGCTCGCTGTAAGCATATGATTAAAACAAGAGGTTAAAAAAAGACTGTTGAAAAATCTTGAATTTTAGATGTGTGTTATTCAACTAGGTTAGAGAGGCCAAGCCTTATGACTGATGGGAGCTATGAAGGTTATTTTGTTGCATAATCCAAGTAAGGTGTCGGTTTGTGGGCATTCTCCTTCTTTCACTAGGTTTTCATAAAAATGTCATACTCTCAAAGTACGCATGCATTTGTAAAGACTGATTTGACCTTCCAAGGTGTTTGAATGGTAGGTGGGTATGTAAGAAGTTCCCTTCTGTAAGGTCTTGATTTGGAATTCCATTAAATGGCATTTTGAAATATTGATTACTAAGGTTTCTGGCTTCTTGTACCCTTTGCCACTGGTTGTTGTTTTGCTTTTGAACCTCCCCCTCCTGGTTCGCCTTGTGGTCCTTGGCCTTTCTCTAAAAAAATGAGATCTCATTTGTTGTTCCGGCAGATGTTAATGGTCCTTCTCTCTCAGTTCTTTTGTTGTCTCGTTGTGTAGGAGGTTAACTTATATTGCGAGTCATCTGAAGATGAGGTTTCGGGATCTGTGAATCGTCCCACATTTGGTCTTTGTTGTCTTCTACGGGCATCGTTTGCAATCAATGGTGTCTCGCTTGAATTTTCTGACTTTTCTTTCATTTATTTCTTTGGTGTATTCATCTAGTTGTGTGTTGATGTCATTGAGTGTTTCTTCCCAATTCTCTCTCGACATGTCAGTTAGTTCTTGTTTGAACTGATTATCCTATTTATTAAGATCTTCCAGAAGTTTTGACTGTTCTTCGACGATCAACAATATTAAGGTTAATGAACATTTGTTTAGTATAGCGTACCACTTCTCGGTAAATCTGGTGTTATTTTTGCATAGAGATTTTAGGGATATCCTTAGTCCTCTTGGAATTTGTTGTGCTTTGTGATATTTAATCAGTGTACTGGCGTGTTGGCGTTGATCGCTTTTTTGGAGATATATAATAGTTGGTTTATGTTTGATTGATTTGATCCCGTACTAGTGCTGGTGCTCTGTTTCTTCTATCAACAAGTATATTTGTTGGGTTTCATCATTCGTAAAACAGAATGTTTCTGCTCTGTATTCAGTAATGTTGGATATTTCTTCATACAACATTGTGTTTCAGGGTGCGTGGCCGATTTACTCAGAAAAAGTCAATATGTTAGATCCAACTAGTGGTTAGACTCACGCACTCACTGGTAGGCCAGGTGAATTAAGTTAAACTTTTCGATGGTGCATATTCGCGAATCCTCACTGAACTTTCATTGAGACCTTTGGGATGGACAGAGTCCAGATAATTAATCCAAAAGGTATCTCTGTGTAGCAAAAATTGTGTATTGTCCCTTCCTGATATGATGGGAACTTGTTCCAAGATCAAAAATCTGAGTTGACTTATGTTGTGATTGTTGAGGTTGGAATGGGTAGCGACAGTAGATTTTTGATTCTTCATACAAATATTGCTTTTATGTTCATGGAGGCATGCCTTGTCTGCCTCTCTGTTTTTCCCACATACGCATGTCCACATGACCACCAACACCGAAGCTCTTGTGACCACTAACGGAATGTTATGTTTTCTGCTTCCCTAACTGGTACATCTTGGAAGTTATAGTGAGTCGAAGCCTGACGACACATCAGTAAGAGGTAAGGGAGACCTCTTTCTCTTGTGCCACCATGGAATTACTTCCTCTGAAGCCAATCAAGTGTGGAAACAGCTTCCATGAGAGGACTGAGGTCATTAGACCAGAATGTGGGTTCTTATCAGTGTTGGTGTGTTACCGGTATGGTGATGGGAGTCGGTCTTAGGTTTTGAGTCAGCCTGCAGGATGATAATCATATGGGGTGGACAGAATTTGCGAAGTTGCCTTTCGCAAAATTCCGCGAAACATCAAGAAATCTCTGCGAGCACGTGAAATTTCACGTGCTCGCAGAGATTTTGTTGCGCCCGTCAAATGTCTCGCCTGTATAGTGGCGCAACTGTGTTTGCATGAGAATTCCAGACGCTGCACTTTGAAAGGAAAAAATGAAAGAAACGGACTGCTTTTCCAGCAACAGAGTTTCATTCGATTTTGGATCCATTTCACTGGGGAACAAAATGGAGGAAGTTTGCCAGAAAGTCAGTAGGATCGAGATTGAGGTACAGACGGACGGAAAGAAAGAGAGAGAGGGAGGGATGGATGGAGGGAGGCAGAGAAGTGGACACTCTGGCTCCTGCAGGTGTCTCCATCCAGACACTGCACTTTGAAAGAGAAAAATGAAAGAAACAGACTGCTTTTCCAGCAACAGAGTTTCATTCGATTTTGAAACCATTTCACCGGGGAACAAATGTGGGAAGTTTGCCAGCAAGTCAATAGGATCGAGATCGAGGAAGAAACGGATGGAAAGAAAGAGCCACGAGGACCCACCACAGTTTTATGACGAGGAACAGCCCATGTCATGCCCCCCGAATTCCGTTCCGCCGCGGATCGCGGAAGTTTTGACATTTTCACGTTCCGCGCGGAACATGAAAATGCAGAAATTTCACAAGTTCCACGAGCGGAACGGAATTTGCGGCCCACCCCTAATCATCATGCAATCAAAAGCCTTAACTACTGGATGCCCACCAATTGAAATCATTTAGTCACTCTAAAAGCCAACGAGTATCTGGTCAAGCAAGACCAGGGCATAGTTAAAGGTTAAAGCTGACAGCAATGGAGCACGGGTCAGACACACAGTGTCTAGCTTACCTTCGGACTTAAAGAACAAGTTCCTTACTTTCAGTAACGCCTTACTTAGTAGAGATTATTTAGCTGCAGATTCCTTACTTTCAAATTAGCCCTAGGCATCAGACTAGGACCCGAACTTTTTTGCTAGCAGTACCTCTGTGTGCCGGTAGGTGGTATCATTCGGCTCTGCGCGGCATCATTGGATTCAACGAGCGCAGTGCTTATGTAGGCGCCACCCCAGCGCGGTGACGTCAGTTTTTCATGACTTTCCACACCAGGAGCGTGGAGCCACGAAGAACACTGACCAATGGTGTGAAAAACTAGGGGCTCTGTCCCTAGAAATCCATTTGCAGAGCAGATAGGATGGGGAGGTCAGCAAGGATTCAGTGAGTAAATAGTGTCTACCAGATAAGGCATTGACGAAGGTAAGTAACTTGTTCAACTAATAGAGACTTCTAGCCGCAGATTCCTTACTGAAGAATAGGTATCAAAGTAATACCTACCTGGAGGTCGTCTGCAAATCTATTTCACACTAGAAAGTCTTGCAAGAATGAATAAGCAAAGTGCCCATCCTGCACGACCTGGCTGTCCAGGCAGCAATGCTTTGTGAACGTGTGCAGAGAACCCTCGTTGCTGCCTGGCAAGTATCCAGGACTGGAACTCCGCATGCTAAAGCAGTGGTCGCAGACTCCGCTCCGGGCAGATGTTACTGCCACTAGGAAGGGTGTCTTCATGGTAAGAAGCACGAGAGGACAGTTGTGCAGTGGCTCAAAGGGAGCGCACATCAGTGAGGTAAGGACAAGATTGAGGTCCCACTGAGACATAATGAAGGACGTAGGTGGAAACATGTTGCAAACCTATTTACAACAGCAGATTTAAACAGCAATGGCTGAGCTGGGAATAGCAAAAGGGCTGAGATAGCAGAAAGATAGCCCTTTAAGGTCCCCAAAACAGAGCCCTGCTGGCCAAGAGAAAAGATAAAGAGAAGAGGGGAGGAGAAAGAGGGTGACACCATGCCAAACACTTGCCCCAACGACAGGCATATACAGTCTTGGTAGAGGGACGCCTGGTTGCCAAGTTAACAGGCTTTGGGTGGAAAGCTGTTGACTATTGCCGCCAAATCTCCACGCATGAAGGCAGAGCGTTGACAGGTTTGGGTGGAGAACGCTATACTACTGCTGTGACAGTAGATCCTCGTGAAGGGGCAGCCTGACATGTGGACCGATGACAATGCTCAATAGATAAGGACAGCAAACCTTCCGAGCCCAGTTAGGAGCGTCAAGTATGACTTGGGCCCGGTCGTTCCGGATCTTCTTGAGGACTCTGGGCAGGAGTGGCATATGCGTAGAGGAGGCCTGAACTCTACTCAAGATGTAAAGAGTATAGCTTCACACACTACAATTTGGTCCATTGCAGTTTAGAGTAGAACCAGTTACCTTTAAGTATTTAGGGATTAATATTTACAGAACAACTTTGGACCCAACTGATGAGAATGCTGTCCAAGCGCTTAATAATCTCAAACCCCAAGTAGCATTCTGGAATACTTTACCTTTAACCACGGTGGGTGGAGTGGCCATCTCCAAGATGGTAATGCTTCCTAAACTATTGTATTAATTGACAAATCTTCCAGTGGCGCTTCCCGCTTGGATTTATAAAGCGTTAGATAAATTACTTAATTCCTTAATTTGGGGACAGGGCAGACATAGATTAGCTAGAGGGTGGAATGGGTTCACCAGATTTTAAATCCTATTCTATAGTGGCCCAACTACAATGGCTGGCTTATTGGTTAGCTGGTCATAATTTATCCGAAATAGGTTATTCGCCCGCTCTTTTACGGGCTGGACGCTCCAACTCTTATTATGCCCTGGACTGACTAAACTGCAAGACCCACCATTTCTTTTACATAATGCATTCCACTATTGAAAACTGGCCCTGAAGTATACTAATATATCGTTGCCCTATGCTCCGAATATACCTCTCTGTGGCTTACCCATGGCGCGAGGAATTCTGTCAGATGCAAGCCTGCGCAGTTGATTGGAATTTGAGGCAACCACTGTAGGGGACTTATTTCTAGATGGAAATTTAATACCACATGAGGAATTTATTCAAACATATTCGGCCCCTCCTACATTGTTTTTAACACATGCTGCGATCACACATTATGTGCGTAGATACTGGTTAGTGAATAAGAGGGAACCTCCGACCTTTGGGTTACTGCAATCAATCCACGTAATGGGACATGGTAGTCATCTGGTCCAATGGCTGTATCGGGGGCTGTGATCCCATCTTGGAGTCTCCTTACTATCTCTCGTCAAAAATGGGAAACTGAGGTGTCCCGGCCATTGCAGAAAAAGAATGGTCACAGATCATTGACTATCCCAGGCGCGTCTCCCGTAATGCAAGACTAAAAACAATTCAACTGTTTATCCTGCAAAGGGCCCATCTCACACCTCAGGTGATACACCGTATGTTCCGCAATGCCACATCAGAATGTCCTCGATGTCACACCTCGGAGGCAGACATTATTCACATGTTCTGGACGTGCCCTCCCCATGTGGACTTCTGGCCGGAGGTTTTACAGGGCCTCACACACCTTTCTGAGCGTTCCACTTGGCACACCCCTGAGGCATGCCTCCTAGGGCTCCTTCCGCTTCCTAAGAAGGCAAAAGTGTTACGCCGTTTTATAAATCTCATTCTCATGCTAGCCAAAAGGCTTATCACACAAAGATGGAAATCAGCCAAGGCCTCAAATAGAGGGAAATGGCGGGAAGAAGTTGTAAAGTGGGCTACTGCTGAGAGGGAGGCACTGCACCGTGAAGAATGTAGGGGGTTGCGGAGAAAGCCAATATCCTTGGATTGGGCTCAAATGTTAGAACTTTTTAAAACACACTACACGGATAGCACTGATGATTGATATGCTTCTGTACATGAGTATTGCCCCTTCATTGGAAACTCTAGCACACTGGAAACTGCTGACATTGCTCATTCTAAGCTGTGGCAAACAGATCTAACCAAGGCTCTCCCCACTACTGAAAGGCACTTTGCACCAACTTCGGATGGTGATGCCTCTAGTGAACCGTTAGTTATTTTAGGCTGAGTTTGTCTGCCTGGCTTTCAGACAGCCTGTCAGGTGTTGAACCACCAGGGGTATGCCCTGATTTTCCAACCAAATTACAAAACAGTGAGCCTCTTGAAAAAGGGTCCACAAACCCACCCGCCCTGTTTGTTGCAGTACCACATGGCGGTGGAGGTGTCTGTGAACATCTGCACTAGCCTTCCCTTTGATGCAAAGCACCAAATTATTGGGGAAGATGGTCAGGTGAGTAGGCCTGGATGACAGAGCCTGAAATTGTCTCACCCTCCTGGAAGAAGATATTGCCACCAAAAAGGCTGCTTTGATAGTAAGCAGTAGGAGAAGGCATAGGAACAGAGGTTCAAACAGAGAATACACGAGGAAGGTAAGAACCAAATTAAGGTTCCACTGTGACATGATGAATGGGGCAGGTGGGAACATATGTAGAAGCCCTTTAAGAAATCTATTTACAAAAGGTGATTTAAATAAAGGGGTTTGGTCTGGAAGGCAGACAGGCCAGAAAGATACACTTTATGAGTGCCCAGAGCACAGCCTTGCTGAGCAAGGATCAATATGAAGAGAAGGACTTGAGAGAGGGAAGTAGAAAGAGGATCAGCAGACTTTTCTGTATATATTTTACACATTTTTGCCACTGGCAGGCATATACAGTCTTGGGAGAGGGTAGCCTATCTGCCAAAATAACATTGCAGACTTTGGGAGGAATGATGAAGGCTATTAACTGCCCCCGCTCAATCTCCACACAAGAAGGCATAGACTTGACAGGTTAGGGTGGAGAACCCTTCCCTGCGACAGAAAATCCTCCCTATTGGGAGGCTTTATTGGATGATCGATGCTCAGTTGGAGAAGTTCAGGATACCAGAATCTCCATGCTCAGTCAGGAGCCACAAGAATGACTTTGGTAAGGTCGCTCCTGATCTTCTTGAGCACTCTGGACAAGAGTGTTATTGGTGAAAAGGCACACAGTAGGCCTAAGTTCAACTCAAGATGAAAAGAGTCACCGAGCGAGTGCCGCCTTGGAAACTCCAGCACGCAAAAGTGCTGACATTGCCGGTTCTCTGTGGAGGCAAACCGGTCTAACCAAGGCTCTTTCCACTGCTGAAAGAGACCTTGCACCACCTTCAGATGGAGACGCCATTCGTGATCTGCTAGGCATCAGCGGCTGTGTTTGTTCTCCCTGGCGTTCAGAGAACTTGCCAGGTGTTGAACCACCATGGAAATGCCCTGCTGTTCCAGCAACGTCCAGAGATGCAGGTAATCTTGCCAAAGTGTCCACGACCCAACCCTGGCCTGTGTGTTGCATTACCACATGGCGATGGTTCTGTCTGAACACCTGACCCAGCTTTCTCTTGATGGAAAGAAGAAATGCTTTCAATACCAAGCGAATTGCTCGGAGCTCCAGCAAGCTGAAGTGGGGGTCAGGATTCTGCTGGAGACGAGTCCTCTGATCTCCACCTCTCTCAGACTGCCACCCCATCCCAGAAGTGACGCACATGACACTGTGTGATCTGGTTGAGGAAGGGACCCAATCGCATTTGGTCAGCCACAACTGCAGGTCCTGTGCAGTTCTCTCCGAGATCTGGACCATGTCAGAGATATTCCCCTGATGCTGCGCTCATTGGAACTTCAGGTCCCACTGCAGAGCCCGCATATGCCAACTGGCGTGTGTCACTAGCAGGATGCAGGAGGGCACGAGGCCCAGCAGCATCAAAGTCAGTCTCACCGAAATCCAGGATAAAGGCTGAAATATCAGTATAATAGCCTGAATATCCTGGACTCGCTGCTCGGGAGGATAGGCCCAAAACTGCAGTGTGTCCAGAACAGCTTTGATGAAGGGGGGCATCTGAGAGTAAGTAAGGTGTGACTTTGGTATGTTGATAGTGAATCCCAGAGAAAGCAGAAGATTCGCTGTAGTCTGGAGGTGAGAGAAGACAGTCTGGGGCGAGCTCATCTTCAACAGCCAGTCGTTAAAATAGTTGAAGACTGGCACCCCTGATTTACGTAGAAGGGCTGCGACCGCCTCTATCACATTGGTGAACACCGGAGGGGAGTTGGTCAGGCCAAAGGTGAGCACTGTGAACTGAAAGTGCTTGTGGCCTACTGTGAACTGAAGGTAACACCGTTGGACAGGGAGGGCGGGAATGTGAAAATAGCCGTCGTGCAAGTTCAACACTACCATCTAGTCTACAGGGTCTAGGGCAGACATGACCTGATCCAGAGTGAGCAGTTTGAACTTTTCCTTTTTGAGGAAGTAGTTGAGGGCTCGCAGATATAGAATAGCCCTTGTCCTTTTTTGGGACCAGAAAGTAGCGGGAATAGCACCCACAGCCGACTTCTGGCACCACAACCGCTCTATGGTTCCCTTGGTCAAGAGAGTCAGGACTTCCTTATGAAGCAAGTTTAGGTGGTCCTACATCAGCCAGTCATAAGTTGTAGACATGAAGGGAGGGGCAGTCTCAAAAGGGAGGGAGTAGCTCTTTCGGACTAACTGAAGAACCCACCTGTTCGATGTGATGTTTTACCAGCGGTGGAGGGGATGGCTGACTCTGCGACCAACTGGTCGCCCATGATCTTGGAGGGCCGGACTAGGAAGGTTTAGAGGCGGCAGGGGAAGGAGTGGACTGACAATCCCTGGCCGCCTGACCCGTGGGGTCAAAAGGAGCTGCGCCCACACCCGTGCAGAGATTGCTGAACTCTGGGAAGATGAACTTATTGTTAAAAGTGCTTGATGTACGAATGGCCTTTGATACGTTCGAATGGCCCTTTCTTTTTGCAGTCCTCACAAAGTTGGGGTTCGGACCAAAATTCTGTTCTTGAGTTAGGCTGTTATACACCACTCCCCTGGCCCATGTAGTAGCTAATGGGCATATATCCAGAGAGTTACCACTGCACCGAGGCAGGAGACAGGGCTGCCCATTGTCACCGCTTCTCTTCGCCCTTATACTAGAGCCTCTGGTGGCCTGGGTGCGACAAGACCCTGTCATTCGCGGGCTCCGTTGGACTGAGGAATGAGAGGATCGAATCTCCCTATTTGCAGACTATGTTCTCCTTTATTTGGTCTCTCCCAAACGTTCCCTATCTTGCATATTAGACATATGTGGCTCATATGGAAGATACTTAGCGTACACGATCAATTGGACTAAATCAGTGCTGTATGTCTTGAAGGGGCCACCATTAGCACTACTGGCTGGCTGTGACGTAACAATTGCTGAGGAGAATTTCAAGTACTTGGGAATCCACTTCACACATGACCCAGAGGTCTTCATGACTATGAATCTCCAAGCCCCCCTGAAACAGCTGCAAAGAGACACTAAACACTGGCAATCGTTGCCACTAATGCTCCTGGGGAAAGCAGCACTTTTTAAAATGATGGAGCTCCCGAGGTCCCTCTACGCCCTTCAAAATATGCCTTTCTTGGTCCCCCAGTCCTATTTCCGAGCCATAGAGGGAGAAATCACCAAACTCCTCTGGAATAATAAACCAGCTCGTATAGCTATGATGAAATTGTTCCGAACCTGGTACGATGCGGCAATGCACTCCCTAGTACACAAACATACTATTGGGTGTCCGAACTGATAGTGATTAATCATTGGCTACATATCCCCCACATGGACCCAGCCTACAGCCTTGATAGATTAGAGTTGGGAGAGGAGGGATTATATCGAGCATTCTATAGCAATACCCTGGCCCTCATAGGCCCAACAAACCACACACTCCAGGTATGGATCATAGTACACAAAACGTTAGGATGGCACAATAAGACCACACAAGCAACGCCCCTCTGGGTCACGGCATAACTGGGCAGGTTGGGTAAGAGAAAAGGCTTCAACCATTGGGACAATATAGGGATATCCAAGGTGGGGGATCTCTGGGTGCGGGGAAATGTGATCCCTATTACACAGCTCCAGGACCAGTACGAGATGGCACCGACGGAGCAATTCTGCTACCACCAGATCAAGCACGCCCTGGAGGGGGAAATTCCACCCGACACCACTCCACCCGAGGCCCCGCCGTTAGAGGATAGACTATTGACAGATCCTATGGATACGAGAGCAATCGCCATGACATATCGGAAGACTATTAATAACATGCCTGACCCCATGCAAAGGCTCCGAGACAAATGGCGGGAGGAATTAGGAAAGCTAGATGACACTGATTGGCAAGAGGCACTAGCATCACCCTGAAAAGTAGCGATTGCATCCAAACTACGCCTCGTGCAGCTTAAGATCCTCCATAGAATTTACTACACCAGAACTACTCTTTATATGGTAGGGAAAGCTGACACCCAACTCTGTCTGCGGCAATGTGGGACGATTGGTACATTCTTCCATACACTCTGGGCCTGCCCCGCTATAAAGTCATACTGGAAATCAGTCATGACCATCATCACAAGGGTAAGCGGGGACCCAGAGCCCAAACGTTGCCTGTTAGATACTTGGGAAGCGACGGACCTTAACTCCACAACGCAGACCTGGGAGACACCGGGAATTTTTTTGGCCAAAAGAAACATCGCTAAACATTGGGGTGTAGCCATCGCCCCCACGCTCACGGAGTGGTGCAAAGACATGGACATAGCCATGGTGGTGGAAAAGACCATACATGTGCATAGGAGTTGTCCTAAAAAGTGGATACAATTGTGGGGAGGCTGGAACACTTACAGAGGGGGAATATGTGCAATGCCAACAGTGGCCTGAGAAATGGAAATAAATTAATGTTATAGATAATAATGTATGTAACGATATAACTGCACGAAGCAACGAATGAGCAATACTGTAAAGGTAAAGACAAGCGATGTATACTGTACAGAACGCATATACACTGTTTGATATGTAAACGCATGATATAACTATGCCACTAATGAGTAAATAAAAAGAATTATAAAAAAAAGAGAAAAAGCCTGCAAAAAAAAAGTGCTTGATGTAAACAAGCGTGATGCTAGGGCGCCAGATAACGCACTTTACACTCACCAACCTGAAAGTTTTGTATTAGTTTGGAAGGTGTTATATTTATATAGCACACCGGCCAGATCTGTCTCCTACATCGCAGCGAAGTAGAATACATTACTTAGTGTGACATTTTCAGACTTGTGAATTAAAATCCAAATTTACTATTATATAACATTTTAAATTACAATATATTTGAGATCACACATGACATTTTCGAACTGTTCCCCCAATCAAACATTAGCACAAATCAAGTAAGGTAACCCAATGTTATCCTATGGGAGAGATAGGCCTCACAATAGTGAAAAGAGAATTTAGGAGGTTTTCATAACCAGGACATGTATACCTTAAATCCACATGTCCTGGTATTTAAATGCTATGCACCCTGCCCTATGAGATTTTAAGGCCTACCTTAGAGGTGAGTCAAGAGTATTAAAAAGAAAGGTTTAGGCCTGGCAAAAGGTTTATTTCACCAGGTCGATTTGTCAGTTCAAAATTGCACTACAACGTACAATAGCAGGCTTGAAACATGTTTTAAAGTTCTATTTTAGTGGGTGACACTATGAGGGCTGCAGGTCCACTATTAGCATTTAATTTGCAGGCCATGGGTAGATGTAGACCATTTTCTAGGGACATATAAGTAAATTAATAGTGCCAATAAGATGTATGCCAATTTTATCATGTTTTAGGAAGACAAGCATAAGTACTTTAGCACTGGTGAAGTGCACAGATTTCAAATGCACACACATTAAGAATTCCGGTAACAGGATGGGTGAAGGCACAAAAATTGGGGGAAGACCACACACCAGGGATGTTAGGTCTGACAGTTATGAAGAGTGTGCTAACCTAATGCTGAGGAACCTTGCTGGACACAAGCTCTGGTTATTCTCAGCAGGTCATACTAGGGTGGGGTGGCACAAATGTAAGACAAAGTGACAGTGAAACATTTTTCATTACTTAGTGTGTGTTGGTGCAGGGAGGATACATCCAAGATCAGCAAATAAATTAGACCGGTGCTATTTTCCTGGGTCGATGCCCTGGTATTTCCATAATGTCCAAAATTCTAAAGTAAACAAGTCCAATTTATAGATCATTCTTCATTCGTAACACTGCATTTTTAACTTTAACTGGGAAATATGATTTGCCTACAATCACACATCCAGGGAACATGGCAATGAAAAAGTTACTTACAGTCATATTTCTGGTGGGTAATATCTTCCACTAGATTTCTCACCTTAAGAATATCCTCCAGCTTCCAGAATAGATCCAGAAAACATTTTACTCAACAAGAGCTGTCCAGCTCCGCCAGGTCATGCCACACAGTTACAGTCACGGTTCTCTTCACAATAGATGTGATATCAGGGTGTACTTGGCACCATCTAATGTCAAAAACGTGTATATTTTCCACGCCCAACCAACGCGTGTGGTGATGAACCAAAAGAGCTTACAACAGTGACAATAATAGCAGATATCACTACTCTGTTTGGTATCTCATGACTGGTAAGATCTCAAAAGGAAAGGAAGAGGAAGCGAGGAATCTGCAAGAAGATCTATTATCCATCAGAAATTCGGTTACTAAAGGTAAGTAATTTCTTACCATAGATTCCTCTGTATGAATGAGACCCAAAGAAATACACTGATGCTACAGAGGGTGGGACTGATTAGTGCTAATTAAACAAGGAAGTGATGCAATACACCTTAGGAAAATAGCCATCACTGTGTGCCCGGGCTGTTTGAAAATAATCAATTATGTTTAAAAAACATATGCAAAGACCACCAGTTATTACTCAACACAAATCGGCAGGACATACCTGGCAAGCGTCAAAGCCCTAGTGGAGTGTGCATGAATGCCAGCCAGAGAGTCTTGCATGGACAAAGCAAACATATCTTTAAAACAAAGAGTAGCCCAACATGAAATAAAAAAAAATGGTAACCTCTAATTTCTTGGCTCCTGTGATGCCAGAACAGCCAAATCCAATCGATGACGCCCTCGCTTGAGCAATGACCTAGAGGGCTTCTGAGCAATCCTGAAGTCAGACAGCAAGGTACCTCAATAGGCCCTGACCTGAGAAGCTCCCCAGATGAAGCGGAGAACTCCAGTTTAAACTTTTTGAGAACCGGGATTGAGCCTATGATGCAGAAGATGATGATGATGCAGAAAAGACTGGCATAAAGGAATGGCACCACAGAGTCTCCAAACTTCCCTCAGAACAGGCATTCCGGTGTAGTTGGGATTTTATCAGGAAGACATCTTTAAGCTTTGATCTCTGTCAGAAGACTTACCTACTGCCTGGATGGCTTTCAGATCAGTGGACATACTAAGTCACAAGTAGATATGTCATGATCGGGCCCTAGACTCCACATACAGAGATCATGGGGATCTAATAAAGACATCTTCTTACGATATTGTTGACAGGGTTTAAATTCCGGAGACATTTGAAGGTGACATCCGATGACACCGTGACAGCGACCACTGCGCCCTCCACGGCCTGGTCGCCCCCACGCTCCACGCCTGCTCTGCCTCATTACCTGCTGCCTGCCAGACGCCGATCCGGAGCCCCAGCCGCCGCAGGGCCGCCCGACCTCGGATACCCGGCGCCCCAGCCGCCTCAGGGCCGCCCACCAAGCCCGCATAGGTTTTTCCCGCCGTTACCTGCCGCGACCCCGCCCCCCCGCCTGCCGATTGGCCCACGCGCTCCCCGCCTCCCAGCGGACCCTCCCTCCCGGCTCCCTTCTTGAGGGGACCCAGACCACGGTTCGGGAGCGACCACTGCGCCCTCCACGGCCTGGTCGCCCCCACGTTCCCCGCCTGCTCTGCCTGCCTCATTACCTGCTGCCTGCCAGACGCCGATCCGGAGCCCCAGCCGCCGCAGGGCCGCCCGACCTCGGATCCCCGTCCCCAGCCGCCGCAGGGCCGCCCACCAAGCCCGCATAGGTTTTTCCCGCCGTTACCGGCCGCGACCCCGCCCCACCGCCTGCCGATTGGCCCACGCGCTCCCCGCCTCCCAGCGGACCCTCCCTCCCGGCTCCCTTCTTATGACGCCCCCAGAGCGACCGCGCAGCGGACGCGCGCAGCGGACGCGCACAGCGGGAGCACCGATTGAGCGCCGAAGGTGCGCCAAAGGTAAGCTCGTCTACGCCCGTCCGCGCCTGGCCCGCGCCCAGTGCCAGGACCCCTGGCCCCCACTGACGAAAGCCGTCCCGACGGACCTACGACGCCGCCGAACTCAACGCACTCAACACCGGCCGAACCCCGGGTTGCTACCGAGCCACACCGAGACACACCCACGGACCCTTCAGCTGCCACACCTGCAAGTTCACCTGCAACCGGACCCACGCCACACCAGCACCCACCAAGCCGAACACCAACAGCACCCACTTGAAGTGCATCCTGCTCAACACCCGCTCCGTCCACAGACACGCCGTCGAGCTCTGGAACCTGCTCGACACCACAGCCCCAGACGTCGCCTTCCTCACGGAAACCTGGATGAACGCCTCCTCAGCGCCCGACATCGCCATCGCCATTCCGGACGGCTACAAGATCATCCGGAGGGACCGCGTCAACCAGACAGGAGGAGGCATCGCCATCATCCACAGGAACACCATCCGCATCACGACCAACGCCGACGACACCCTCGCACCCGCCGAACACCTGCACTTCCAGACCCACATCAACCCCAAGACCACCCTCAGAGGCACCCTCATCTACAGACCCCCGGGACCACGCACACAATTCAGCGAGGACATCGCCGAGTTCATCAGCCCGCACGCCCTCCTCTCCGCTGACTACATCCTCCTCGGGGACCTCAACTTCCACCTGGAGAACAACAACGACCGCAACACCACCACCCTGCTGGACAACCTCGCCAACCTCGGACTCAAGCAACTGGTGACCTCCCCCACCCACTACGCCGGACACACACTCGACCCGGTCTTCTCTTCCAGCAAGGACATCGCCTTCAGCCACGCCACGGGACTCCACTGGACGGACCACAGCTGCGTCCACTTCAGCTTCAGAAGGACCACGCTCCACCATCACCAGCAACAGGTTCCCCGCAGAAGCTGGAACAAGATCACTGCAGACCAGCTCGCTACTTCCCTGAGCAAGAACCCTCCCACCAGCACAACGAACCCCAGCCAAGCGGCCACCAACCTCACGAAATGGATCAGCGACTGCGCAGACGACCTCGCCCCTCTGAAGACCCCGCCGAGCAGACCCGGCAGCAAGAAAGCCCCATGGTTTAACGACGAACTCAAGAGCTCCAAGAAGAACTGCAGAGCACTCGAGAAAACCTGGCGCAGAGACCCAAGACCGGACAACATGACTGCCCTCAAGCTCGCCACCCGAAAACACCACCAACTGATCCACGCCACCAAGAAAACCGCATTCAAGGAACGACTGGACAACAACGCACACAACAGCAAGGAACTCTTCAACATCGTGAAAGAGCTCTCGAACCCTAGCGCCGGAAACAACGACATCACCCCTTCGCAAGACCTCTGCAACTCCCTCGCCTCCTACTTCCACAACAAGATCGCGGACATCCACAACAGCTTCAGCACTCAACCGACGCACGCCACGACCGAACCACCGCCCCCCACCACCACCCTCCGCGCCTGGACCCCGATCAGCACCGAAGACACCATCCGCACGATGAACACCATCCACTCCGGATCTCGGACAGACCCCTGCCCTCACCACGTCTTCAACAAGGCCGACACTGTCATCGCACCCCACCTGCGGGACATCATCAACACCTCCTTCGACATCGCCACCTTCCCGGAGAGCTGGAAGAACGCCGAACTCAGCGCTCTACTCAAGAAACCATCAGCCGACCCCACCGACCTCAAGAACTACCGCCCCATCTCGCTGCTCCCGTTTCCGGCAAAAGTCATCGAGAAGACCGTCAACAAGCAACTGGCCGCCTTCCTCGAGACGAACGGTTCCCTCGACCTCTCGCAGTCTGGCTTCCGGCCCAACCACAGCACCGAGACCGCCCTGATCGCAGCTACCGATGACATCCGAGCCCTGCTCGACAACGGAGAAACAGCGGCCCTCATCCTCCTGGACCTCTCCGCGGCCTTCGACACTGTCTGCCACCGTACCCTAGTACAGCGCCTCAGCAACGTCGGAATCCAGGAGAAGGCACTGGAGTGGATCATCTCCTTCCTCGCCGGAAGGACACAGAGAGTCCGCCTCCCCCCGTTCAGATCGGAGGCCACCGAAGTCATCTGCGGCGTTCCTCAAAGCTCCTCGCTCAGCCCAACACTCTTCAACGTCTACATGAGCCCCCTCGCAGCCATCGCACGCCAGCACAACCTCAACATCATCTCCTATGCCGACGACACCCAGCTGATCCTCTCCCTCACCAACGACCCCACCACCGCCAGAGCCAACCTGCACGAAGGGATGACAGACGTAGCCAAATGGATGTCGAACAGCCGCCTGAAACTGAACTCGGACAAGACGGAAGTCCTCATCCTAGGATCCTCACCCTCCGCCTGTGACGACGCCTGGTGGCCCCCCGCCCTGGGCAGCGCACCCAAACCAACAGACCACGCACGCAACCTGGGCTTCATCCTGGACTCCTCCCTCTCCATGACCAGACAAGTCAACGCCGTCTCCTCGTCATGCTTCAACATCCTGCGCATGCTACGCAAGATCTTCCGATGGATCCCCTCCGAGACCAGGAAGACGGTCACCCAGGCCCTTGTCACCAGCCGTCTGGACTACGGCAACTCCCTCTACGCCGGAACCACCGCCAAACTCCAGAAGAGACTCCAGCGGATCCAGAACACCTCAGCACGACTCATCCTGGACATCCCCCGCCGCAGCCACATCTCCGGACACCTGAGAGACCTGCACTGGCTCCCAGTCAACAAGAGAATCACCTTCCGGCTCCTCACCCACGCACACAAAGCCCTACACAACCAAGGCCCAGGATACCACAACAGCCGCCTCAACTTCTACGCCCCCAAACGCCAGCTTCGATCGACCAGCCACGCCCTCGCCGCCGTCCCCCGCATCCGAAGAGCCACCACAGGAGGAAGGTCCTTCTCCTACCTCGCCGCCAAGACTTGGAACTCCCTTCCGACCCACCTCCGCCTGACCCAAGACCACCTCGCCTTCAGGAAGCAGCTCAAGACCTGGCTGTTCGAGCAGTAGCGGACCCCCTCCCCCCAGCGCCTTGAGACCCTCCGGGTGAGTAGTGCGCTATATAAATGCTTTGATTGATTGATTGATTGATTGATGTGGATGCTTCAAAATCATGGAGTAATTTATTCAGTAGCTACAGAGAGCTCCAGACCGAAAATGCCTGAAAAAAAGAACTGCCACTATTGGTCAAAATGGTGCCATATATAATCCAATGACATTATATCTGAGGCGAATGGAGCCGTGACTGAAGATGTGTGCCACCACCTGCCAGTGATTAAGTGCTACTGATGTGGACAAAGATTTCTGCATCCAGTCTAGACCCCGGAGGGTATTCATAAGGTAAGGCATCAGCAGGAAGTATCCCTCAGAAGCTATGTTTTAACTCTGTTGTTCAGGTTACTAGCACAGCAAAGTAGTTTACATAGATTGGCTCTTGCAATTTCACATGCCTTTCCTCAAATATATAAAATATGAAAATGCTAACTTACCACAGCCACAGCATCACTTGCAAGAATATCATCCATATCCAGTACTGCATAGTAAGCAACATTAGTAAGTAAATATATGACGGTCACAACTGGCATGGAAATTGCAATTGCCCATGGAAGATTCCTGATAAGGAAAGCAGAAAATACATGTAATTTAAAAAATATAAAGATTTACTTTTCTTCCCAGCGAATTGAAATAGTATGTAACATGGATAAGGCATGTATTGAAATCTGAAAGCGGTGGTTAAAGGTAGGTTTCTCTCTGCACCTACTGCACAGAAATGAAATAAAGTATCGATGCATAATATGTTCAAAACGGATTTGAGGGAGGAAGAGGATGAAGAAAACAGACCGGATCAAGGACAGATTTTAAGAGTGTGTCAAATATTAGAGTTCAATTAAATATACTGTTATCGAACAAGCAGGAAAAAAACCTTTTGGTACTTCGCCACACCATATTAATAAAACAATCTGGTACATACTGTATTAGCAAGCACTTCAAAAGCTAGACCGATAAAGACTGGGCATTGTGTCTTCAGGGACAAGTGCAGTAAACTACTATTTGGTGAATAGGGAGGAGAGTGCCATTTCCCAAGACTTTTGCAACCAACTGTTCTCCTGTGGAGATGAGATCAACACATTGCAGAAAAATATGCCTGGGTGTTTACACTTCTGCGCTGTAGCAGATGGCCAGAGGAAAAAGGAGGCAGAGGTATTTTCAGCCATGAGTGACCGAAAGTGACAAATCTCCTGGCCAATCAACACCCACATTAACACAAGTGTTTCCAATTACATTAAATAAGACCATGGCAACATAGTGTATCTAAGGTTATTCCAAAAACTGATAAAGACTATCAACCCTAAATCTGACAGACATATTGCATCGTTCAAAACAGGCATCCACCTTTACGTGAAAGTTCTGGACTCAAGGCTGGCCCCAATCCTACCAGACATTATACATGAGGACTAGCTATGGTCTGTCTAGAACAGACCAGCATCTGAAAACATCAATAGGTCTGCTCACCTTGTTGCAAAGTTAAATATAAAAAGATGATACTCCAACTTAAAAATATGGGACACTGAGAGCCAGAATACCAGTAATTAAAGTCTTGTAGATACATTTGTAATATGAAAAGGAATGCAACAGGGATGACCGATGTACCCCATCTCTTTTGTTGTGGTAATTGAGCCAGTGGTGATGGCTGTGACACCAAGGGGTTAGATTTTGGTGGAATAGAATATAAGGTCTCCCAATTTGCAGATGGTATACTCATTTACGTGTCCAATAGTCACTCCAGTACCTCCTTTACTCGATTTCTTGGTGAGATTTCAGAAGGCTTCAGGTTAGACAGTGGACTCGGAGAACTCAGAACTTTTACCAAAACAGTGAAGTAAAAACAAAAGACTTGCTTAAAGTGATATAAAAGGATTACAGAAATATTTAGGAGCCTATATAACTCCTCAATTGACTATACAATTATCTGCCAACATTAATCCACTTTTCAAGGACATTAGAGAAGATAAGCATAGGTGGTTGGACACAGAAATCTTGTGTCTAGGTAGGATAGCTGCTTTGAAAAAGTCTACAATACCAAAACTAATACAGGTCTTTCAAGCACTACTGATTAGGAGTGAAAAAAGGACCATTCAGTTGCCACAGAACTTTCGTCTAGACTTCATATGGTAGTGGAAGCCTACTAGAACTTCCATTAAAAGTGTGAAGATGCCAACACATGGGCGGAGGCCTGATCCCCTGATTTTAAAGATTACTACAGAACATCTCAATTTAGAACTATAGAATGGTCCCAGAGAACCTCTAGTAAACATTAGGCACAAACATGTCGGTCACCACATGGAAGGCCACAAGAGGGCAAAATATGGCTCCCTAAGAGGTCCAACCCCCATTGATTATGTTACAGCCAAGTTACTAATACTGTTCTAGGCATGTCTCCATAGGAGTTTCTAGAAAGCTTACATCATTTTCCATGCCCAAATATAGCCCGTTCACTTCAGCCCAAAATATTTGCTGACCACTGAGGGGATACATGCAAACACTTACAGGCAGGAGGCTGTAGTATACTATTAGACATAGGAGATGGACCATATTAGGTAATGTGAGAATTGTAAGTATACCTTTGGAATGCTAGAACAAGAGAGGTTCAGGTACAAACAACAGGCAGTGGGCGTTACACATTGCTAACATGGTGATGGGAATCAGAACGTTAGTTGAATTTGAAGAGCTGTTCTTCTCTCCAGGGTTTTAAAGGTGTGGCTCCAGGTTGACCTAAATATTATAGAATCCTGAATAAGGCTTGGAGATAAATTAAGAAATGGGTAATTTTCAAAAATATACTTAATAAAGCATGACAATTTCTCTGGATAGCTATAGTGCGAAACAAGTTGACACTTTATAAGGGAACTGCTCTTAAGGTAATGAGGAATTGGTATGTAACTCTAAACAAGATAAGTAGAATGTTCCCTGTGTTTCTGACCACTGTTAGAGAGGATGTGGAAATATTACTCCAAATTTGGTGGGAATGCCCCAACATTTCTAAAGTAGCATTGGGAGCCACTAGTTGTAGCAAAGTCAATAGCAGCACCGCAAATGAAAAAAACTATCAACTAAAGCTCTGGCAATGCAGCGCAGCCAGAATTAGGACACAATGGCTATGGAAACATCAGTTAGATACCTAATTAAAGAGAGGGGGTTTTCTGTATGTGTAGTTGTCAATAACGTCACACATGAACAAAGACTGCAGATAAGCTACATCCAACAGAGGTGAGGAACATACATTAAAGAAAATCATGAGACACCTGGAATTGACAGGGGAGTGTACCCTGAGAGATGAATCAGTGTAATACCTTCGGACATTGTCTGATCTTGGTGTCCTAAATACTGTTGAAGAAGAGGGGCTAAGAAGTGGGGGGGTGGAGGGTTGCTGCTCTAATAGCCTTATAGTTTGTTAGAATGCTTGATCCTAAGAGTCAACCTATATTGAAGCTCTATGGAATATGCAAAGACACATGCCTTTGTATATGGCATAAAGAGACAGACTGTCAATTTAGTGAATGTCCTTATTTGGGAATACTGTTTGATCAGTCCGGATCATGGATTAACGCGATAAAATCAAGAAGGTTGCTGTTCTGTAAATCCTTAATGGCCTTGACTAATTTTAGTAGAAAAATGGGCAGACGACCGATTGGGGAACATTTATGCGTTTATAGAGCAACGTGTGGAGCAATTGCAACCTATGGTGCTGGAATATGGGGCTATGTAAATGTGAAATCGCTACAGGTGGCAGAAAACGGCTTCATGAGGTATCTTTTAACAGTCCTGGATAGTGTCTCCACGTACATGTGCCATGCTGAACTTGGACAACCATATTTAGAAGTTGTTATCAAGGTTCAACCGGTTCTTTTGTGGCACAGGGTATGGATTACTGAGAAATGTGTTTTTAACCGTCTGGTTTTGAAGGACGCGATGAGTCTTGATAATGTTAGCAAGATAAGATGGTTATACTACGTAAAGACGTTTCTTACACAAATAGGCCACCAAGAATATTATAGTGATCCCTTATCTATGTGCCAGGTCTCCAGGAAGGAACTTTAAAATCTTTGCATGACGTTTCTGGGAGAATATTGAACGAATACCGAGATGACAAAGATTTCTGTGGTGGCTCACCATTTAACAATGACCACTTTTAAAGTTCAACCGTATGTTAAGCTGCACCTGAGTGATTTTGAAAGGTTTCTTTTAACGCGGTTTAGGCTAAATGTCTTATTTAGATTCCTAAGCTTCCCCAAGATGAATGACTGGGCAAGACAATTGTGTAAATGTCCATGCGATGATCTGTCCAGCCAATTGGACATGCATATCTTGTTATTTTGTAAATTTTACACTATTCCTAGGACAAGATGGATTGTACCATTATTGAAGAGAATGGAACTTAGGCAATGCCGTCCTGCCTTTTTAGTCATACAGAAACTAGATAATATTTTAACTGTTGCATCTGTTTCTGTGTTTTTAAAGAATGTTTTTAGATCACGGAAATCAATTTATGTATGAAATTTTAATCAGTTTATTTATAATGTACCATGATTGCGTCTATATTTTTTAAATTCTGAAATTGTGATGTATTAATTGTACTTTTATGGTTATTTTTTCTGCATAATAATCGAATAAAGTTATTGAATTGAATTGAATTGAATAGTGAATGTCAAGAACGGTTTCTTTTTTTCTAACAAACAAACCAAAAAGTCAGTTTAGTATAAAAATCTTGCAGAGTTTCTGAAGGTGTCTGGCCTTGATGGGCCACTTGCCCAAGAATTTACAGGATGAAGAAATAGGCATGTAAGAAGTGAAAGTGTAAAAGTGTTGGTTTCAGTGCCTCTGAGACATCTTCAATACACCAACTGGGTAACAAGGTTTGGCCATTTTGATGTGCTGGATAATATGCTGATCAAAGTGGTTTTTGTATATTTCCGCAAAAAAGAACTACACAGAATGAAACTAAGTTTTACATGACAAGTGGAGAAGCGTGGCTCAGTGGTTAGAGGCGGCAGACCCGGAAGCTGAGATCGACCGTGGATCAGGGTTCGATTCCCCGCCTCAGCGGGTCTCGGGCTCATAAATTCCACGGACTCGACAATTCTCGCTCCGGTGCCTACTCGACTCACGGGTTCACACTCTGCGACTCTGGGCAATAGCTTGCTTAATCTCCACTACGGCCCCTCGTGGCGGGATGCCTGGCTTTCACCCTGTGGACACCCTGCCGGGGTTTCTCACAGGGGAATACCAGGACGGGTTCCCTAAGCAAGCGCCAGGATGCCCTTTGGGTGACAGGTCTGCGCTATATAAGTACACCTACATTTACATTTACATTTACAAATGATTCCACACATGTACAAATTGAGACAATACTGTAACAATACATTATTACATCCACTTCTTCATTGCATTTTGAGCAAACTACAGTACAACATGCAAATACATAAATATTTATCATTAGAATGTCAGATGGACAAATACAAACAAAGAATACCATTCTCATTTACCTTTTGGGGTTTTTGATCTCCTCTGTAACGTAATTGAGAGTGTCCCAACCAGAGTAAGAGAATAGAGCAGAGTAAAATGCAAGAGTAATGTCTCCTGCGTTCTTGGAAGATCCCTCAAATGAGTTCTCAAAATTTTTTGTGTGTCCTATATATAGGGAGAGAAAATTATGAGTAGTTTGAAATATTGTGATGCAACTAATTTACTTAAACGCATGTGAAATATGAAAACAAAAGCACAAATAGTCTGGTTAATTTCAGTCCTGTTTTGGTTTTACATTCATTGCAATGCTTGGCATCAGTTGTAGAGTTATTATGCTTCTTCTGATATTCTGGAGGCCACAACATGACCTGTGACCTCCACACCTGTGGCACCCAAGGGTATTAAGCAGTTATTAACAGACACAAACACTAAACCTGCATGTTTAACAACAGTTCAGTAATTTATTTAGGTGTCTAGGCCGGCTGAACCCACTTAGCCTAGTTTACAACTAACACACATCAAGCAACTATAAATTACGAATGACAACATATAACTTTCTTAGCAGATATTCTTTGCGGTCTTTAAAAAATATTTTCTTAAATTGTGCCAATAATTTTCTTAAGCAATATTTGCCAGCTGAAATGATTTTCTCTCCATGAGTTAATAATCTATTCTGCAAAACAAATCAGTTGGTTATATAAGCACAAGAACAATTACTATATTTAGTGAGACATATTGCCTTTTGTCATGTTCGAGTTACCCACAACTAAACATACACTACTGAATGTCCCCCCCAAAACAACTGAAGAACTAGAGAAAGAAAAAAAATCACATCAATAGGCAAAGACATCAGAGGCTGTTCCACAAAGCGAACAATACATATGCAGCATCTCATGAACCACGTGACATGAGACCTCAGTCTTCACCCTGAGTCGAGAACAAAGACAACAGCTTAGATCCACACATTTGTGTCCCAGATACATAACTTGAGTGATCCTCAAGTGACAGTTAGCTTGAAATCCTTCATCCTCCACTGAAGGTCATGGGCTGCCTCGACTGACATGCTGAAGTTGTCTGAGAAACACCTAAAAAGCGGAGTTCATTAAAGATCGAGATTTCGGCTTGTTGACAGAACAACCCGGAAAAAAGGAGCTAGAAGGTCATCTGACGTGCCTGCCTTCAACAAGTAGTGGTCGAGGTACAGGAATAGGAGCATTCCTGAGATGTGAACATGAGCCGACGCAAGCACCATCACCTTCATAAATATCCAGCCAGGGTTCAAGGTGAGGCCGAAGGGTAGCACAGTGACCTCCAGCCTAAAACAAACAAAATAACTGCACAAATAAAGACAAATATTGAGGCACTGAGAGACAGATCACATATGGAGCAAAATGTGCAGAAAGTGGGGGAATGAGTGAGATTGTTAGCACAAGCCCACACCATAAGAGAGTCCCCTTAGTGGGGAGTGTCTGATTGTCCTAACTGTGTGGTGAATACTTAGGTTAACATGGGATGTTCATCTGAAGTTCTTGGAAAATATCCACGTGTTCCCATGTTAGAATATTGAGACTACCACAAAACCAGGGGGTTTTGTAATGTTCTAGATAATTTGTTATAATATAAAGAGGAAACAGAGGGGCGCACTGTCAGTATTATATTAGTTCTTTTTGGTTAAAAAGACGCACCATAAAAACCCATCCATTGCAATCGTACCCTGATAAATATTGATTTACACTTACTCTAAAATTATGTTACAATTGCTATTCTCAACTTTACAGCCATAGTTTAAAAAATGACAACAACAAAAATATAAGGCGGCAGTAACGAGTAGCAAAAATAATGTTTTGTTTCAGTAAAGGTAAAATATGCTTTTTACAAGGTAGGGAGGGCACATCATTTACAAAACAAAAAAATGCAACACGTTTTACATCGAGAAATGTTCAGCAGGACACTGACTGATGTCATCAGTGGAAGGCCATGCTAAAGGCAACAATAGGAAATGCTTAACAATGCCAACCCTAAACCTGGTTAGAAGATTCCTCTCCCAAACATTAAGTACCAATTTTAAATAAGGTTCAATACTGACAACATATTTAACAATTATAAAAACACTAACAGTAGTTTATTCGAATTGCCTGATTTCCAGAAGAATAATCGGTCTTCCAATAAACGGTTTTTTCAATGCAACATTTGCCTGATATACAAATATTCCATGGTAAACAGAAGAATTCGAAATGCCCCACTGCTTTATGAACAATTTTATAAAACTTCAGCAAGTAATGTTAAAAGAAGCATCAAGTTTCATACAATTTAATGATTCTATGATTCAGACAATCAGCTGGGTTGGACCATATAAAAAACGAAAGGGGAATAGGTGGCTACTTTAACTCCATCTTGAAGATAACCTAGGCCTAACTCCTGATTAAATATAAAGTGTGATGTGCTATTCAGTAAACCTATCAAGCCCCTGCATAACCTATTTTCTTCCACCTGTAAACAGCTAAAGTAAACAGATAAAGTTTGGGTTTCCCCAGGCGCCAGCACCGTAAGGGTCAACAAAAACTCTCGGATTTTATTACAGAAGGTTCTAATGAGCTGTATGATTTATTGTCTCAACTTGAATCAAATTAAAAAATTGCACCATGATAGACCAAACATAAACCAAGTAGTCTGCAGGAGGGAGGTCCATATTTCAGAATTATCAAGCGTAAGGAAGAAAAGTACGAAGCTGGTTCCAAAACATGACACTTTACAGGAATAGTTTTAAGCCTCCGAAGATTTGCTACTTAGAGTGAGGATGTAGGTTTTATAAAAGTTGGTATGGGGATCTAGGATTTTTCATAAAAGAAACTGAGCTGTCAGTAAGTTTCTTTAATGCATTTGTAGTTCTAAATATTTTATCGATGTGATCAGCATCTAATAACGCAAGTACTGTTTTCCAGTCCCCATCCCCTGAAGCCATGCTCTGATTTGGGTATAGAATTAATGGAAGGGGAGCCAGGATTTAGAACAAGGGCTAATTTGAAACATGATCTGTTCACACTAAATCGATATCTGACTTTGGCCAAAAGATTTCTATGCGAACATCATAAGAAACCCATAATGGCTACATCCATCCACTTACCATAAATGAACACGTTTACTTACTCTCTGTAATTACTTATGTGGTAAAGACTCTATCTAGCTGCATATTCCCTTACCGTACAAAATTCCCTAGGTGTCATACTGGATCTGGAAATTTCCGAGCAGCACTCCTGCACGCTGCTAGGTGGCATTGTTTGAGTCTGTGTCATCCACACCAGAAGTGGTGTACGTGGTGTCTTAAATAGGTGCCACCCCAGCGGGCTGACATCAGTTTCTTTACAAGACTTTCCATGCCAGAAGTGTGGAGCCACAAAGAATGTTTATGCACCTGTGTGGAGCCACAAAGAATGTTTATGCACTGGTGTGCATTGCTAAGTGTCGCAGAAAGGTGAAATCTGTTCGCAAAATGGGGAGGATCGGTAAGGATTCTGCGGCTAGATAAGGCATTACTGAAGGTAAGTAACTTGTTCATCTGATAGAGACTTCTAGCTGCAGATTCCTTGCCTTAGAATAGATAGTAAAGCAATACGCCCTTGGAGGTGGGTCTGCAAGCAGATCAGACCAAAAAGTTCTGCAGGACCGAACTGTCCAAACAGGAATGTTTGGTGAACGTGTGCAATGACACCCAAGTTGCTGCAGGACAGATTGATAGGACAGTGACTCCACGAGCTAACGCAGTGGTCTCAGCCGTGGCTCTGATGTAATGAGCGTGCAGGCCCTCAGGGGGTTGCTTTCTGGCCAATGCATAGCAGATTGTTATGCAGCGTACTATCCATCATGAGTTGTTTAGTTTCTGAACAGCCCTACCCTTCTTCGCTCCGACATACCCAACAGAGCGGTTGATCGTCCACCCAGAAGTCTATAGTGTGTCAAAGTGAGGTCCTCAAGGATCTCTTTCATGTGGTAAGACAGTGCACAGAATGGGGAGAATGGGAGGGTCGGTAAGGAATCTGAGGCTAGATGAAGTCTCTACCAGATAGCCATTACCAAAGGGAAGTAGCTTGTTTATCTGATAGAGTGTACTCGCAACAGATTCCTCATCCTGCACTAGATAGCAACCCAATCTCTCTCCGGAGGTGGATCTGTGGACTGCTTTAAACTAAGAAGTCCTGAAGGCCCATCTCACCACACCAGACTGTCGAGGCAGCAGTGTTTGGCAAACTGGGGCAGTGATCCCCACGTAATGGCCTGACAGGTGTCGAGTACTGGGACCCCCCCTAGCCAATGCAGTGGTCGCAGGTTTAGCTGTGGTGGAATGAGCTCTTAAGCCCTCAGGGGCTGTTTCTTGGCCATAACATAGCAGATCTCAATGCAGAGGAGGATCCATCAAGAGACTATTCTTTTCTGACTTACCTACACTTTCTATGCCCCTGCAAACCCAACAAAGAGCTAATTGTCCACCCAGAAATCTTTGGTATGATCAATGGTAAACGCTAAACCTCCTTTGGGATACAGGTGGTGGTGTCGCTCCTCTATCTTAGTATGATTCGGGGGTAGGGAAGGTATACACAGTGATGTTCTGCCCGACGTGGAAAGGTGTGACTACCTTTGGCAAAAAGGATGTTCTGGTTCTAAGAACCAATTTGTTTGGGAAGAATGAAGTATAGGGAGGATTACCTGAAAGTGCTAGTAGTTCACAACCCTGCTGTCATATGTTATCACCACAAGGAAGATGGTTTTGATAGTGAGGAACCAAAGAGGGCAGCTGTGCATAAGGTGCACACATGAGAAAAAAAACTTAGATTTTAGTCCCACTGTGGTATATATAACAAGGGCGTAGGAGGAAAGGATTATGTTACTTACCCAGTAAGCACCTGCCGTTGGCATGTAGAGCTGTAGATTCACATGCTTTGCATACTCCTGCCATCAAGCGTTGGGTCCGGATGTTTGCAAGTTGTTTTTCTCCGAATAAGTCTTTCCAGTCACGAGGTGTGACTCCTCCTTTTAGTGATAGTGCGCATGGGCATCGACTCTATTGTTAGATTGGTTTCCCGCAAGAGGGTGAGAGTGGAGTGAGTGTAGTAAAGAGATGTCCATACAATGTAAATGATGAAAACTGTAACAACTACAGGTGTCCGGGAGGTGGGAGGGTGCATGTGAATGAATTTACAGCTCAAAATGCCAAGAATAGATGCTAAATGGTAAAGTAACATAATCTGTTCGAGGCATATGTGCTGTAGATACACATTCTTTGCCTAAACTATATAGCAGTATTCTCCCAAAGTGGTGGTTAACCAGTAGATGTTGCAGTTGACTGAAAAAGTGTTTTTAGCACTGCTTGCCCTACATTGTCTTGTTGGCATGCTGATACATCCACACAATAGTGTTTGGTAAATGTGCGTGGTGTAGACTATGTTACTGCTTTATCCATGTCAGCTATAGGATTGTTACCTAAAAAGGCCTTAGATGCCCCTATTTTGCGAGTGGAATGCGTTCTAGGGGGTATAATGTTCTTTTAGCTTTTGCATAGTAAGTTTGAATGCATTCAACAATTCATCTTGAAATACCAGATTTAGAGCTAGGATTGCCCTTGTGATGTGGTAAAAATGCAACAAACAGTTGCTTTGTTTTACGAAACTCTTTTGTCCTTTCGATAAAATACAATAATGCTCTTCTGACATCAAGTGTGTGTGAAGAGCTCGTTCTGCTACAGAATCAGGTTGAGGGAAGAACACAGATAACTCAAGTGATTGGTTAAGATGAAAAGCAGAAACTACTTTAGCGATGAATTTTGGGTTGGTGTGAAGGACTACCCTATCTTTATGAAGCTGAAAGAAGGGTTCTTCTAAAGTTAACGCTCCTTAATTAAGTGATTGCAATGAGGAAGACAACCTGCCATGAAAGGAACTGTAAAAGACAATTGTGTAATGGTTCAAAGGGTGGACCCATAAGTCTTGTAAGTACAATGCTGAGATTCCATACTGGTACCCAAGGTTTTCTGGGTGGTATTACTCTTTTTAAGCCTTCCATAAAGGCTTTAATTACAGGGATTTTGAACAAAGATAAATGCTGTCCGTTTTGCAAATATGCGGCCACTGCTGCAAGGTGCAAAGCGAATAGACGAATAGATGTGTAAGCTAGATTAGTTTGCTGTAGGTGTCAAAGGTAACAAACAATGTTTTGAACAGAAGCATCAAGAGGATTACTTTTGTTATTACAATAAATACATTGTTTCCATTTTGCTGCAAAACAAGCTCTGGTAGTGAGCTTTCTTGCTTCTTTTAGAATAGTGATACAGTCTGGTGGCAAATTTAAATATCCAAACCCTATGACTTCTGGAGCCAAATCGCTAAGTTGAGCTCCTTGGGGTTTGGGTGTCTGATTTCAGCATGGTTCTGAGTGAGAAGGCAGGAATTGAGGTGCAGCTTTTGATGTGGAACTACTGAGAGCTCCAAAAGTGTGGTGTACCATGGTTGACGGGCCCATGCGGGAGCTATTAAAATCAGTGTGAGTGATGTTTGCCTGAGCTTTCTAACCAGAAATGGAAGAAGTAGGAGAGGCAAAAATGCATATGCAAATATCTTTGACCAATTGATCCATATGGCATTGTCTTTTGAGGGAGGGTGTGGGAACCTGGAGGAGAAGGTTTGGGCATTTTGCGTTGTCCACTGTGGTGAACAGATCCATTTGTGGGAATCTCCATTTTTGAAAGTATGGAAGGAGAACTTGCAGATGAAGTTCCCACTCATGTATGCTGCCTCCTTCTGCTGAGGAGGTCGGCAATTTGATTATTGACTCCTCGAAGGTATTCTACCAGAAGATTAATTCTGTGATGAATTGCCCAGCTCCAGATGGTTTGAGACGTGACAGCTGGAGAGTGTGTCCCCCCCTTGTTTTTGAACATAGTATTTATTTATTTATAAAGTTTTATATAGCGCGAACAGGATCCAGAAGGATATCAGAGCACTTTACAATAGGAAGGAAGGGAGGACATAAATCCAATAACGAACTTCGAGTGGGAAAAGGAAAGTAATACAATAAACAGGTGTAAGCAGGCAACGAAGGGGGCTAATAATAAGCAGTAAAGTGGAGCCATAACAAATGGAGATCCCATGGTAGCAGGAGCAATGACACAGAGCAAAGTGGGCCTAGCCCTCTTACGGTAAGAATTTGCTCATTAGGAATCTTTTAGCTTCCAATTTGAACGCCGTCATCGAGGAGTACATGGCTGTCATGTTGTCTGTGTGGACTAGGACAACTTTGCCTGTGAGATGAGATTGAAAAGCTTTCAGCGCTAGAAATACTGCTAGAAGCTCTAGATCACTAATGTGGAGACGTTTGTGCTGGTTGTCCCAGAGACCCTGAATTGTGCAATTGTGGAGATGGGCACCCCAACCTGTGAGAGATGAGTCTGCTGTTTGCACGATTTATGGAACAGGGTCGATGAAAGGCCGCAATTTAGAAACATTTTGTGGGTTCCATCACTGCAGAGAGCGATGGGTGCAGCTGTCTACCAACACTTGATCGGTTAATTTTCCCTGTGACTGATTCCACTGACGTGCTAAACATTCATGTAGAGGACGCATGTGTAGTCTTGCGTGAGGCACTATTGCAATGCAGGACGCCATCATTCCTAGCAGGTACATAACAGTTTTGGCGAGTAAGGTTTGATTGGCTTGAAACTGTAATAACAGTTTGAATATTGCGAATTCTGGCTGCACTGGGAGTGGTGAGAGTATGTGTATTTGTGGTGTATTTGTAAAAGGCTATAGATGAGACTTTTGCGTGTTGACCATGAAGCCCAAAAGGTGGAGTAGGTTTAGCGTGGTCCGAGTGTGTTTTAGACATTTGTGGTGTGTGCTGACTTTGATGAGCCAGTCATCTAAGTACGGGAAGACGTGAATTTGTTAGCTTCTGAGATGAGCTGCCACTACTGCTAGACATTTGGTAAACACTCTAGGAGCAGTAGTTACTCCGAATGGGAGTACTTTGAACTGATAGTGTTTGCCTGCTATCAGAAATCTGAGATATTTGCGATGAGCTGGATGGATCGAAATCTGAAAGTAGACGTAAACATAAAATTGCCCTGATGTAGAAGAGGAAGCACCTGTTGAAGTTTTACCATATGGAAATGTTCTGACAGTATGTACTGGTTTAATACTCTGAGATCTAAAATTGGTCTTAAGGCGCCGTCCTTTTTGGGGATTAGAAAGTAGAGTGAGTAAACCCCTGAACCTTGGTACTGTAATGGAACTGGTTCTATGGCTCCCTTTTCCAAGAGAGATTGCACCTCCTGTTTGAGTAACTGTAAGTGGTTTGACAACAGGTTGTGAGTGAGAGGTGGAATATTTAGAGGATTGGTGGTAAGCTCTAGGCCAGTGGTTCCCAAACTTTTGACTCCTGCGGACCCCCATTGAGTCACCACTGGAAGCTGGGGAACCCCACACAATTTGTAGGATTTAAAATTCGAACATTAAAACAGTAATTCGAAAAAAATAAACACACATGTGCACACAAAACAAATATTTGCATTAGTAAGTATTTTAGGGGCATATTTACAAGCCACTATCACCATGAGAATGTTACTTTTTGCGACGTTCCCATGGCGATAGGGGCTTCGCTTTACTTACAAGGCAGTGTTAAGCCACTCAGCATGGCTTAACACTGGCTTGTAAATTACACCCCCTTTCACCCAATGCTTAGCGTGAAAGGGGTGGGCAGTGGGTGTTGCGGTGGGCGTTCCACCACAACACCCATTGATTTTGACATTTCCCCCTATTAACAAGGGCAGCGGTAAATGGGAGGCAGCGCCAAAATTAAGTCCAGGGAAAACCTGGTCTCAACTTGGCGAAACAAGGAGAAATGCTTTAATTCTCCTCGTTTTTGCGAAACGCCTTCGATTGTTTATGTTCAGGAAGATGACCCTTCCTGCACATAAACAATCTTTAAAAAAAATGAAATTTTGTAACTTACATGTGTGCTGTATTAAGCAGCACATATAGAAGTGGCAAAACAGCATTTCAAAATTGTTTATGTGCAGGAAGGGCGACCTTACTGTGCATAAACAATCTTCCCCTGCATGCAGACACCCTTGCACTATGGTGCAAGGGTGCCTTTCATTGGCGCCACAAAGTTAAGTTTAGCATGAGCATAGGGGAAACACAAGGCTGTATCATATTCTTGTAAATATAGGTGCAGTCCTGCGTTTCTGAAGAGGCGGAGAGTGTTGTTAAGCCGAGGAGGCTAACAACTCTCTCTGCCACTTCTGTTGTATTTTATATTGAAAGAATTTGGGGAAAAAATGAAGGAAATTGATGAGAAGGTTGGTGCTGCATCTCTTTTAAATGGTTGGTTTTATTTTGCTGTACGGGGCTCCTGCTCCTACCAGGGCCAGACTGGAAAGCCAAAGCCGCCCTGGCAAATGTTTTCAGTCCAGTCCCCATAGGGTGCACACCAAGTGCAGTGAGTGAGCCTGACCACTACAAAAAGAGCTTTGGGATGCTCCCCCAAAAACATATTTAGGAAACAATGGTGCAGTCTACAACACAGTTATCAATACACATTGAATTGTATTAGCTTTCAAAGAGTAGTAAATTAAGTCCTTACTATGCACTAGAATAAGAATCTTTTTTGGGGTTCTTCAATGATTCTCCCACTATCAGCCTCCAACAGTATCTCTCATCTCTCCATAGCCCCTCTGTCACATGCATTACATTTTTTATAGCATCTCTCTACCATTGTATGAGAGAGAGCACTTTACATCACACACATATGGAGACAGTGAATCATACATGTAAATCAGTGTATAGAAAATGTCACATAAGGCAAAGGGGACTACAACGTGTAGAATTCACGTCATTCATACTGGTAGGCATTTTTAAATAGTGATTGGTCTGAAAAAGCACTAACTCAGGATTCAGAACATAACAGTGGTCAGCATTGACTTTAACAATAAACATGTATTTCCACCCAAATAAACCTTTTTAGCGGTATCAGGATAATGAAAGACTGGGAAAAACATGTCACTAACTTGTACCTTGCAGTTTGCAAGCAGCTCTTTGATGACAGTGTATATGTCACTGTGCTAGATTACGATTGTCACTGCACAGTACCAAAAAAATCTCGTTTTTTAATATGCATTATACATGTTCTTTGCAGTAGGCAGGTTAACCCTCTGTGCTACATTAGATAATGCAAAGCTGCCACTGGACAAAACTCTCATCTCTCCCCAGCAGGTACATTAATCACTGGTGTTATCTTGACAGTTTTATTGGTTTTTTTAAACTGCTAATTATACAAGACACTTTCAAGTGCTTTTAAAACTGCTGCCTGCGGACCCCCTGGGAATGTGTCATGGACCCCTGGAGGTCCACGGACCACAGTTTGGGAAACACTGCTCTAGGCAATAAACATGTCGGATAAGATAGATCCTTTGCGAGCATTGGCCACTACTAAGGAGTCAAGAGGTAGGTCCTTTGATAAACACAGGATCAGGCTGAGAAGGTTCATATTTATTAGCGACTCTGGGAGTTAAAATACTAGCTCGTAAAGGGTCTGTGAAGATGTTGTCGGCATGCCTCATCATGCCTTTTAGAATAGGGAGTGTTTGACTTGACTGAATATGGACCAAAGTGTTTCAAATAAAAAGTCTTCTTCTAACGACTCTTTATGCAAGGCCACCCCATGATACTCTGCTGCTCTAGC
This sequence comes from Lissotriton helveticus, assembly GCF_964261635.1. Lineage (NCBI taxonomy): Eukaryota > Metazoa > Chordata > Amphibia > Caudata > Salamandridae > Lissotriton > Lissotriton helveticus. The sequence continues at coordinate 559,925,439 of NC_136073.1, forward strand.
AAAAAGTTATTGATACGCCACTTTATTGTCCGGTGGTGATGGCTTTGCAGGGTAAAGGTCTGGGTCAGTATCTAATGGAGGGTTAATGGTGTAATCATTATCCCCTTCAGGCTGTGTATGTGGGGATCCCTGAGGTGTTATATGTAAAGGATCTAGAATTGGTAAATGAGGAGAAGATGGTGCAGGGGATTGCAGGCAGGATAAGCAGGGCTGGTAGCCATATCTTTTTTCTTCTTCAGAAGGATTTTATATGCAGGGTCCTCTAGAGGAAGTTTGCGTTTAGCTGGTGTTTTAGCAGAAATATGCCCTGGATTGATATAAATCATCTTTTGTTTAGGATCCAATTTTGCTTTCAGAAGGTCTAAAATTGGTTTGGGAGGCTCAGAGAGGCTGTCCTTTGAATTTGGCACCGAGCTAGATTTGCTTTTGGAAGCAGAAGCTTTCGGCTCCAAAGCATGTTTTAGTTTTGGACCGGAGGGTTTTGGGTCCGAACCAGATTTGTCCTTGGAGCCAAAGGGTTTCGGATCCGTAGAAGACTTCGGCTGACTTGGTCCCAAGCCGGAAGGCTTGATGATTTGTTTCGGTGCTGAAACAGAAGGCAGGGCGTCAGAAACATTATCTCGGTGACGACTTTGTCCAGAAGGCAGAGGGGGTGACGTAGCCTTAAGGTTTTTGGTTTTAGGGGGCATGGGGTCTTCAGTACTCACAGCACCTTGTCCGGGAGGCATGTCTTCAGACTCCAAATTGTTCTCAAGATCAGAACCCGACTCTGGAATGCTTTGATCTCTTCTTTCGCCGAAGAAATCCGGAGTGTGTTGAATGCTTTGGTGTTGCATTTCTCGTCGTCGAGCCAGACGATTGAGTTGAGTTTTCTTGAACCAAAACAATTTACAGGCGTCGCGGTCTTCCTCTTTGTGCTCCGGTGAGAGGCACAAGTTACTAACTTGATGTAGGTGGATGTGAGGGTACTTGGCGCGGCACAAAGGACAGAATTTGAACTGAGTTTGTTTCATCAGCAGAAGGGTGGACTGGCGCGGCTAGGCCTGAGGAACGGCCGATGTTTCTGACCGAAAATAGAATGTTTCTCAAGTGATTCGATATCCGGAGAAGAGGGATGCGTGTACGATAACAATACTGTAGAGGGTAGAGTGGATTGCACACCGAGGAGAACCAGAAGAACGGTTTCGAACCGGAGCGCATCAATACACGTCCAAACCCGATGGCGGAAACAAACAATCTAACACTAGAGTTGACACCCATGTGCACTATCACCGAAAGGAGGAGTCACCTTACCTCGTGACTGGAAAGACTTCTTCGTAGAAAAACGACTTGCAAACATCCGGACCCATAACTAGATAGGATTATGCAAAGCATGTTTATCTACACTGCACATGCCTTGTACCCTATGTTTTTAACGGTCTGGAAACCATAGAAAGGCTGAAATGGCATACAAATATTCCTTAACTGAGCCCAAAGCAAAGCAATGCCAGGGATAAACAAAAAAGAGAGTAACTTCAGACAAGGGTACAAACGATTTAGACGTACACCAAGTCACAAACTTATTCTATCTAAAGGCGTAAACAGTTTGGTGGACGAGCGGCTGACTGCCAGAATCACACCACCCACTTCAGGAGAGAGATCAAGCACCCTCAACTGTCTGTGCTGAATCTGCACAGATAGAGGTGGAGAGTGGACAGGTTTCGGTGCCGAACCTCACCCTGTTGCTGCAGCAGGAGATCCTCCAGAAGAGGCAGCATGACTGGAGGGCAGATGCTCATGCTCAGGAGTTCAGGATATCATACTCTCCATACCCAGATGTTACACCACTTCCGGATGGAGACACCATTCGTGATCTGTTAGTCATAAAAGGCTGAGTTTGTCCACTGTGGCGTTCAGGGAGCCTACTAGCTGTTGAACCACCAGGTAAGTGCTCTGACGTTCCAGCTATGTCCAGAGATGCAGGGCCTTTTGACAAAGGGTCCATGAGCCCACCCTGCCCTGTTTGTGCAGTACCACAAAGCAGTGGTGTTGTCTGTTTACACCAGCACTAGCCTTCCCTTGATGAGAGGGTAGAAAGGCTTTGGAACATGTCGGAGAGATTCCCCTGATGTTCCATCTACTAGAATTTCAGGCCCCACTGCAGAGCCTGCATATGCCAACGGACATGTATCACAAGCAGGTTGCAGAAGGCCATGAGGCCCAGTAGCCCCGACTCAGTCTCGCGGAAATCCAGGATAGAGGCAGAAACATCAGCATCATAGCCTGAATGAACAAGTTACTTACCTTCGATAATAATGTATCTGCAAGAGACATACATTAGATATAGCAGTACCCCTGCGCGTCGGTAGGTGGCATCGGTCAACTCCGCGTTCATCGTGGTTGCCGAGATGACATTGCAGAGTCTACGTAGACGCCGCCCCTGCGCTTACATCAGTTCTGACACGACTTTCCACGCCATAAGCGCAGAGCCATGCAAGACACTGACCACTGGTGCACAAAACTACGGCCTGTAAGGGAGTCCCTATCCGTAGACGTCAGTTCGCAGAATGGGGAGGATGGAAGGGGCACTAAGGAATCTATAACTTATGTATGTCTCTTACAGATACATATTTACCAAAGGTAAGTAACTTGTTCATCTCAAAGAGACCATTAGTTATAGATTCCTTACCTTAGAATAGATACCCCAGCAATACCAACCCTGGAGAACAGAACTGCCGAAAAAGTGGTCTTTCCAGACTTGGCTGTCCAGGCAGTAATGGTTTGTAAACGTGTGCAGGGATGCCCACGTGGCTCCTTGGCAGATGTCAACCAGCCAAACTCCACATCTCATAGCAGTAATAGCTGCTGTCGCCCTGGTAAAGTGGTGGCGCAGTCCGACAGAAGGTTCCAGTTTAGCCAAAGAATAACAGATCTTAATGCATAGGACGACCTATCGAGGGATGGTACGTTTGTGCACTGCCCGACCTTTCTTGGCACCCACATAACCCATGAAGAGTTGATCCTCCACCTGGAAGTCTTTAGTGCGGACAAGGTAGAAAGACAGCGTACGTTTTGGGTCGAGACGGTGGAGACTCACCTCCTCTTTGGAAGGGTGTGGAGGCAGGAAGAAGGTGGGCAATGCAATGGTCTGCCCTATGTGAAAAGAGGTAACCACTTTGGGCAGAAAAGAGGGCCTAGTATGAAGGACTACTTTGTCCGGATGGACAGCAACAAAGGGAGGTCTGGAAGATAAGGCTTGAATCTCACTCACCCGAGCAGCGGTGATGGCAATCAAGAAAGCAGTCTTCAAAGTAAGGAGACAGAGAGGACAATTAGGTAGTGGCTCAAAGGAGCACACGTAAGAAAAGTGAGGACAAGATTCAAGTCCCACTGAGGCATTACAAAAGAAGAAGGAGGAAAGAGATGAGTAATGCCTTTCAGAAATCTGTTAACAATAGGGGACTTGAAAAGAGAAGGCTGATCAGGAAGGCAAAGAAAGGCCGAAAGGTAGCCTTTAAGAGAAAGAATGAAGATTAGAACCTCTGAAAAGTGGGGCAGAAAGGGGATCCACTGCCTTTGCTGTGCACCATGCCACAAATTTGGCTGGCTGCCAAGATGACATTACAGACTTCGGGAGGAAGGTCGAAAGCTGTCAACTGTCGCCGCTCAATCTCCACGCAAGGAGGTGAAGGCTGGACAGGTGCGGGTGGAGGACCGTCCCCTGCTGCTGCCACAGAAAATCCTCTCGAAGAGGCAGTCTGATCGGAGGATCAATGCCCATGCTCAAGAGCTTGGGGTACCAGACTCTTCGTGACCAGTCCCAACCATATGAATTATTTGGACCCGGCAGTGCTTGATCTTCTTCAGCACCCTGGTTAGAAGTGGTACATGAAGAAAGCCATACAGGAGGCCACAATTCCACTCGTGACAAAAGGCGTCACTGAGCGAGTGGCGTCTTGGAAACTCCAACGCACAGAACTGTTGCCATTGCGAGTTCTCTTCGGTGGCAAATAAATCTAACCAAGGCTCTCCCCACTGCTCGGTAGGATAGACCCGAAACTGTGTTGTGTCCAGAACCGCTCCAATTAAAAGGAGCTTCTGAGAGGGAATCAGGTGTGACTTCGGCACATTGATAGTGAACCCCAGCAAATGCAGGAGGGCCGCCATAGTCTGGAGGTGGAAGACGACAGCCTGGGGCAAGGTCGCCTTCAACAGCCAGTCATCGAGATAGCGGAAGATTGGAACCCCTGATCTGCGCAGATGAGCTGCGACCACCGCCATCACTTTCGTGAACACCCGAGGGGCGCTGGTAAAGCCAAAGGGGAGCACAGTAAACTGAAAATGTTCGTGGCCTGCTGTGAAAGGGAGGTACCGGCTCCAGTGGGCAGGCAGGACGGGGATGTGAAAATAAGCGTACTGCAAGTCCGACGCTACCATCCAGTCTCCAGGGTCAAGGGCCAAGGGCAGACAAGACCTGAGCTAAGGTTAACAGCTTGAACTTCTCAATCCTGAGGAAGCAGTCGACGTCCCGGAGGTCTAAGATTGAACACAGGCCTTTGTCCTTCTTGGGTACCAGAAAGTAGTGGGAGTACAACCACAACCTACTTCTGGCACAGGTAGAGTTTGAAAGCTCCCTTGGTGTAGACAGCCGGAACTTCCTGGTGGAGAAGGGCCAAATGATCCTCCAACATATGTTCAAGTGTAGTTTGCATGGAAGGAGGGGAGGTCTTGAAGGGGAGGGAGTAGCCCCTTCGGACTATTTGCAAAACCCACCTGTCCGACGTGATGATGAGTCAGTGGGGGAGGTGATGGGGATCTTGCCGCTCACTGGCAACTGGTAGCCCTGAAAGGCCGGACTGGGAAAGCTGCAGAGGTGGCATTGGTGGACTGGCCTGCCCACTGCCTCCAGACCCATCACGCTGGGTCCCACATCCCCAGCCACGCAGAGGCTGGGTAGCTTGCGCAGGCCTGTGGCTCTGGGCAGAACGTGGTGGGGTACCCCTTGCGTAGCCACAAAAGGGGCGAATGGCAGACTGCATGGGGCAAGAGGTGGCAGCGAGGCCCAAGGATCTTGCCATAGCCCTAGAGTCCTTGAAACTCTCAAGCACACTGCCAAACAGACAAGGGCCATAAAAAGGCATGTCCAAAAGAGTCGATTTGACATCCCCAGAGAAGCCAGTGGACCTCAGCCATGCGTAGCACCTCAGGGCTACTGACGTTAAAATTTTTCTACCCAGCGAGTCGGGGTACCTAGCTCACACCGGATGGTGAACTTCGATGCATCTCAACCCTCTGCAACAATGCAGGTGAGCCCAGCCCGGGCGTCCTCCGGCACTGTGGCAGCACTTGCACAACTGTGTCCCACAATGTGTGTGTAACGGCCCAAAAGACATGCGGTGTTCACTGACCGCAGTCTGAAGCTAGCGGAAGAAAACATCATCTTCCCAAGATGGTCCAGCTTCTTGGATTCCCTAACTGGGGGAGCTGTAGGGAATGCACCTTTTGAGGTGGAGGCTTGGACCGCCAAGCTCTCGGGGGTAAGGGTGTTGGGAGAGGAAAGGCGGGTCCCCCGGGGCCGGGAGGTGGTGTTGGGCAATCATCCTTTCCACAAGAGCCACTGTGCTGGGCTTGGACCAAGTGCTCAGAAGCATGTCAGTGAGGGCCTCATTAAAAGGCAGCAGGGGCTCTGAAGAGGCTGCTGCCGGCTGAAGCACTTCAGTTAGGAGGTTAGTCCTGACTGCCACCTTAGGAAGCTCGAGGCCCAGGGCCTCAGTCACCCTACGCAACACCACAACGTAGGAGGCTCCCTCCCCCTTAGCCACGGTAGAGAGGGAAATTATGGGGTCACCCAACTCCGCTCTCCAGCCCGGCTCTTGAAGTTGGACTGCAAGAGGTTCAACAGACCCCTTGCAGTCCTCCTCACCCTCCGCTGGCTGCCACTCAGGGCGGTAGGGAATGCCAGGGATGAACAGTGGGACAAAAGTACCCTCTGACGTTGGTCCGGCACAGTGTCCAAGTTGGTGGTGAGGCTGGGGTTGGTGCGGGCAGGGGGCGCAGCCCGTGTCGCCACTGGAATCGGCGCCGGGGAAGGTGACCTGAGGCCGAACGGCAACAATCCGGAACCAGGCCTGGATCCATGGGGGCCCGGCGGCGCCGAGGCCGGAGCCGCGGGCATCGAAGACCTAGAGCCCTAAGCCAAGTCCACTGGGCCCGAAGGTGCACCGGCGAAGTCGGGCTGCCCAAAGATGGAGTGGAGGGCTTCGTCTGCGATGGACGGCGTGGGATCGCACGACAGGAAGAAGTTCAGAGAAGCGCACTTGTATGTAGGAGGAAAATTAACGTGTAGATCACGGATTGAAGGTGTGGAATTCGATAAAGGAAAGCATGATCAAGGATATTGGGGAACATACGGCAACAATTTACAAGGATCTTTACTTATCAGGGGAGTTTGATGAAGATTTACCGGGAAGGAAGTAGACCGGAGTTGAGGTGAATTCTGACCTTTAGAAAAAGGAAGACCGCCCTGAAGAAGTTGTGGGGAACTCCCTATACAACAAAACACGTGTTGGCTGGGCAAACAAAAGAAAATAAAGAATACTTAAAAGAAGACTTGTGCCTTATATTGTATATTTGAAATGTGATATCGAATGTGTGCTCAGGGATATGGTTATTATGTTTTATTAGATCTGTATTTAAGGAGGTAGGGTGATTCCTCCTTCCCTTGGAGCTCAACAATATATAGCATTGTACAAACCCGTGATAAGTGAGCGCCAGGAATCGACCCACTAGATTATCACCCTATTAAATAGATCTACAGCCTGGCGTAAGCCTATCTTCAACAGCCAGTCGTTGAGATTGGGGAAGACTGGCGTCCCTGATTTCCGCAGATGAGCTGCAACCCCCGCCATCACCTAGGTGAACACCTGGTAAAGCCAACGTGGAGCACGGCAAACGGAAAGTGCTTGTGATCTGGATGTGAACATATGCCTCCTGCAAGTCCCACGCTAACATACAGTCTTCTCGGTCAAGGGCAAACAAGACCTGACCTCCGTCCTTGGGCGCCAGAAAGTAGCGGGAATAGCAACAACGACCGACTTCTGATTGATATATATATATATATATATATATATATATATATATATATCCTCTCCCCTCCCCTCTCCCCCCTCTCCCCCCTCCCCCCCCCCCCCCTTGGCCAAGAGAGCTGTTACTTCCTTGCGGAGAAGGGTCCTCCTTCAGCCTGTCATAAGTGGCATGGAGGGAGGAGAAGTCTTGAAGGGGATGGAGTAGGCCCTTCAAATGCTCTGCAAAACTCACCAGTCTAATGTTATGGACCGCCAGTGGGGCCGGTGATGGCAAATCCTGCTCCTCACTGGATGCTCATGATGGTGAGATAGCAGACTATAACAGGGTTTGGAGGCTGGAGGCTGCCGGGAGTAGTGTCCTGACCTGACTGCTGGCTGCCCGACGCACTGGGTCTTTGGGTACCGCGTCCTCAACTATGCAGAGGCTGGGCAGCTTGCATACCACAGTGCTGGGGGGTAAAGATGCCGCTGGTAGCCCCTTCCGTGGCCAATTAAGAAGGAATAAGGCGGATAGTGGAAGACAAGGGACAATGGAAAGGCCCAAGGACGCGACCATAACCCTACTGTCCGTAAAGCGCTCCAGCGCGGAGTCTATCTGGTCTCTAAAGAAATGGGAGCATCCATAGGGAATGTTTGGACATCCCCATCAAAGCCGGCAGTCCTCAACCAGGCCATAGGGCCACTGTCGACGAAACCACTCTGCCCAGTGAGTCGATGGGTGCCCTGTCCACATCTAATGGTGAAGTTAGCAGTATCCCTCCCGTCAGCAACAGCCTGGAAGAGCACGGCTCAGGTCTCTTCCGGAACCGTTGGCAGCACCCGTGCAACCGTATCCAACAGAACATGGGAATAGCAGCCCAGAAGGCATTTACTGTTCACAGACCACAACACCAGGCTGGTGGAAGAAAAGATTTTCTTCCCCAAGATGTCCAGCCTCTTGCTTGGATTCCAGATTCGGCAGTGCGGTTAGGAGTGCATCAGGATTTACGTGGGAAATGGAGGCTTGGTCCACAAAGCTATCCAGGGTAGGGTGGTCTGTGAGGAATTTAGGGTCCCCTGGAGCGAGGAGGTGGTGGTGGGCTATTGTTCTTTTTACAGGAGCCCCTGTGTTGGACTTGGATAAGGTCTCAAGCAGGACATCAGTAAGTGCTTCGTTAAACGGGAGAAGCGGTTCCAAGGGGGACCCCCTCGGCTGAAGCACTTACATCAAGACAATAGTCTTGACTGCCATCAAGGGCAAGCGAAGGTCCAGGAACTTGGGCACCCTCCTCACAATCATTGTGAATAAAGGTCTCTCCTACGTAGCAATGTTAACGGGAGAAAGCATGCCAGTCTCAGTAGTAGTATCCAGTTCGCTGGCATCCACCAAATTGTCACACCAGTCCATGTTGCTATCATACGGCTGGTATTCTTGAAAGCCCAGCGACCCTCCCATCCCTCACCAAGTCCTAGCCCATAGGAATAAGACTCCGGCTTGGGCCTGGAAAGCATGGCTCCAATCGGCTTCGGGCAATACCCCTGAAGCTCAGTGTTGTGGTCGGGGATATAAATGGGGATGATGCTGCTAGTGGGCGCCAGCAGTGCCAGTAGCGTCAGCCTCAATGGCAAGACTAGCGCTGATCTGGATCCATCTGTGGATCCCTGGGGCCTGACTGGAGCGAGAACTGTGACAGTGGTTTCAGTAGAGGCCCCTCCCAAACCCACAGGGCCTGAAGGCACGCCAAAGGGAACGGGCCGCCCAATATAAGAGGTGCATAGGCTCAGAATTCTTTTCATTCTGTGGGAGTCGCTCCGGCTCCCGGAATCTCAGGGAGACGCAGAGTCAGCCCAGGTACTGGCCTAACCATGGAGTCAGGCCTCAAGTGACGACACTCCCTTGTCTCCTCGGTCGACGGATAAGGAAGTAAGCACAAGCTGAACTTACCCGAATGGCCCGACAACTTCGAGTGCAAGGAGGTTCTTGGAATCCGCCAACATTCTCAAGACCTTCCTCTCGACCAAGATCTGGATCGTAGCAGAGCCCCCAGCCGTGCCGCGAGGAGCTTGAGGGAGCGTTCCCTCAAGGCCTTATGGTGCACGGCGCGGCAATCGGAGTAGGCCTTTGGGTCATGGTTGTGCTGAGGGAAAACTTGAAAACAAGGTGCAGGTCCCTCGCCATCATCAATCGGCGACAGGCGCCACAGGGCTTGAAGCTGGTATTTTATCTATCACATTCCTGCCACACTAGAAGGGGATTTTTTTTTTTAACTGACAAAATGTCAAAAAAACTTAGTTAGTCAAAAACGGACTATGGGGTAGCTCTTCCCGGATCTACACCGACTAGCATGGAAAAAAAGCCCCAAAAAAGTGTCATTAACATGCTGGGGTGGCGCCTATAAAAGCACCGCGCACGTCACTCGCTGCGGACGGCCACGCCATGAGGAGTCGAAAGACGCCCCCTACCAGAGCACAGGGTACGGTAACAAAATAAATTTCGGACCAGTCGGACATCTGGGGTTGATTCTAAGGTAAGGAATCTATGGCTAGAAGTCTCTACCAGATCTCACCAGTGATGTTACAAAAGTTCCTTCAAGAGATCAGTTCTATAGAATACCTTGCGTATAGATCTAAGCAAAGAGGCAACATAGCTATTTTTTTTTATTTAGACCTTAATGATTACAAGGGGCCAGATGTAGGTAATTCTTTTTTACCGATTCATAAATACCGAATTTTACAGATTCGGTATTTATGAATCGGTAAAATAGAAAGGGGGAGATGTAGGAAGAAACGGTAATTGAATTACCGATTCTGTAACAATCGGTATTTACCGAATCGGTAAATACCGATTCGGTAATGCCCATTGATTCCTATGGGCATTGAAGCCCATAGGAATCAATGGGCATTACCGAATCGGTATTTACCGATTCCAGCAAGGGTGCAGGGGGTGTCACTTTGACACCCTCTAGCACCCCAAATACTGGCATGTGTGCCATGTGGCAGACAGACATGCCCTAAGGGCATGTCTGTCTGTCACATGGCATAGGTGTGCATGCACACATGTGCATGCACACCTGGATTCGGTATTTTACCACCCAATTGAATTGGGTGGTAAAATACCGAATCTGTAAGCCCTTAGGGACTCTGAAGAGTCCCACCTACATCCCGAAATTACCGAATCGGTAAATTTACCGAATCGGTAAATTTACAGAATCGGTAAATGTATCCCCCTACATACCAAAAACCCATTTACCGGTCGGTAACGGCCAAAATCGGCCGTTACCGATCGGTAAATGGCCACCTACATCTGGCCCATAGTACTTGATAAATGTAAAAGATTTACGACATTGGTAGAGGAAAAATTGTCATTATAAAAATAGTGAATAAGCGTGACCCTTCTAGAACCTTAATTCAAGAGCGTATATATTATCAAACCCAAGCGATTTGTCAAGTCTTTGGCAGTTAATAATAATAATAATCCACATTTGTAAAGCGCACAATCACCCGTAAGGGTCTCTAGGCGCTGGGGGCCGTTGGGAAGATTAAGCAAGCTATTGCCCAGAGTCACATGGTGCTGAGCTGATCTGCCGCCGGTGCCGGGGATCGAACCGTGATCCCCAGATTCCGTAGTCAGTTGCCCTAGCTGCGGCGCCACACCTCTTCTAACAGTCCTTTTTACTGATAACAACAAATCTTATTTGGATCTACCATGATTAGAGGGAGGAAAAGAGACTGAAAAAGAAACAAGAGCCACCTTAAAATGGAGTACTTATTGTCCAATCATCCATCTCCACAGGAAGTTGCATAATTGCATTTTTCATCATCTATCTGCACAGGCTTCACTTTTTGCCTTCTCCAATCAGCTCTTTAGGGAGTCTAATTGCCCAGGCATCAACAGCAAAGGGTGGCCATAAACAAAGGCATTTACAGTTTGGAACTGTTGGAGCTAATAGACATGGGCCTGAATCCCTGTTCTGCTGAACCTTACAAGGAAAATTATAATCAAGTGCATCACCCACCCTCCAATACTGCCAATCCCATAATTACACCCAAACCTAGATGACCCAGACTGCCACAGAGCATTTGCACTACACATCACAAAGATTCAACCTCATATACATCCCATTGCTACACACACATTCCAACACATGTTTATTAGCAATGGCTCTGAAGTACTCCATGTCCCAGACTTTGCAGACCTCATCTTCTATCACAAGCTTGACTATTGCAAAAATATGCTTCACCCCATATCTTCGAACATCCTAGATGTTCTCCTTTCAACTGGCAATAGAATAGATTATGAGGTCTGTGCACATAAGGGAGAAGGTTTTGCTTTCATCCATACATCCTCCTGGTCCTGCACCCTAGGCAAGCAAATAACCCCATGCAGCTGCTGATACACCAGCGCACACTCACTACATCTCAGACTGCCATTTTCCATCTCCTCTGCAAGCCATATGAGTAGAAAAAAAACTAAATTGATGAATTCCCAAATCGCCTTGCCACTTAATCCACTCAATATTCCCACATCACTATACAGGCTGACTTTATCCTCCCAGACAACATAGGCTTAAAAAAAACTAAAAATAAACCTCCTCAATTTCTATGAGACACTCAACATAGCACACCATTCTACACAACCAACACACTCCAAATGCCCCATCCTCAACTTGTCTTCACAACATTACCAACAATCCAAAGCAAACTACCCATACCTCTGGACAGGATCAGTCATTTTATCATCCATAACTGCGTGCTAAGTGTCCTACCAACAAACCAACGATCACCCCAAAAGAAAAGGCCAAACCTTCAGATCCTTCAAGGGCTTCTCCATAGACAATCTAATGTTTTAACGCACAAGTTACTTACCTTGGGTAACAATATATCTGTAAGAAACAGTAGTTAGTGTTACCTTAGAATATCCCCAGGAGTCAGACTGGATCCGGAAAGTTTTCGCCAGCAGTACCCCTGCGCGTCGGTAGGCGTCATCTGCAGCGCAGCGTCCGTCGTCGGTGTCGTGATAGCCGGGATGACGTCAGAGTACTTAGACGCCGCACTCGCGCGCTGACGACAGTTCTGTACATAGCTTCCCGCGCCAGGAATGCAGAGCCATGCAAGAAACCGACACTGGTGCCATGAAACTAGGGCTCTGAAAGGGATGACCTGAATCCTAGATATCGGTTCGCAGAACGGGGAGGATGGGTGGGGAGGTAAGGAATCCAACACTAACTACTGTTTCTTACAGATATATTGTTACCGAAGATAAGTAACTTTTGCATCTGAAAGAAGCAGGTTAGTGTTAGATTCCTTACAGTAGCTGCCTGACAGATGTCCTGCAAGGGGACTCCCCGACCCAGGTCAGTAGTAGCCGCCGTGGCCCAAGTGGAATGGGCACGCAGCCCCACAGGAGGCTCCTTTTTCGCCAAGGATTAACAGAACTTGATGCACAAAACGACCCACCGAGAGAAGATCCGTTTGTGCACCGCCCGTCCCTTCTTAGCGCCCACGTAACCAACAAAAAGCTGGTCATCCACCCGGAACTGGCGTGTGCGGTATAGATAGAAGGAGCGCGCATGTTTTGGGTCCAGACGGTGGAGCCTCTCTTCCTCTTTCGAGGGATGCGGAGGCGGAAAGAAGGTGGGTAAGGTGATGGGACTGCCCGATATGAAAGGCTGTAACAGCCTTGGGCAGGAAAGAAGGACAAGTTCCCAAGACAACCTTGTCCGGATGGACAGAGAGGAAAGGAGGCTTAGAAGATAGAGCCTGGAGCTCACTCACTCTCCTGGCAGAGGTGATGGCAACCAGGAATGCAGTCTTAAGAGTCAGAAGACGAAGAGGGCAATAGTGAAGTGGCTCGAAAGGAGCACACAGAAAATAGGTTAGAACAAGGTTCAGGTCCCACTGAGGCATCACGAAAGGAACAGGAGGGAACGTGTGTGTGATGCCTTCCAAGAATCTATGTACAACATGGGACTTGAAAAGAGAAGGCTGATCAGAAAGCCTTAAGAAGGCTGAAATGGCCGAGAGATAGCCTTTGATAGTGCCCAGAGCAGAGCCCTGGTGGGCAAGAGAAAGAAGGAAGAGGAGAACCTCTGAAAGGGGGCAGAAAGGGGATCCACAGCCTATGCTGTGCACCATGCCACAAATTTGTTCCACCTGCAGGCGTATACCGATTTTGTGGAGGGACGCCTGGCTGCCAGAATCACATCACAGACTTCAGGAGGCAAGTCAAATGGCCTCAAATGTCGCCGCTCAATCTCCACACATGTAGGTGGAGACTGGACAGGTTTGGGTGGAGGACAGTCCCCTGCTGCTGCGACAGAAGGTCTCCTGAAGAGGCAGACGAATCGGGGGATCGACTGATATGCTGAGTAGCTCGGGATACCGGTACCTTCGTGCCCAGTCCGAAGCCACAAGGATGACTTGGGCCCGGTCGCGCCTGATCTTCTTCAGAACTCTGGGCAGAAGTGGTATAGGCAGAAAGGCGTACAACAGACCTCAGGTCCACTCGCGACGAAAAGCATCTCCGAGCGAGTGCCGTCTTGGAAATTCCAAAGCGCAGAACTGATGACATTGAGCGTTCTCTTCGATGGTGAATAGATCTAACCAAGGCTCTCCCCACTGCTGAAAGAGACCTTGCGCCACGTCAGAGTTCAGACGCCATTCGTGATCCATCATGCACCGACTGCTGAGTTCGTTCGTCTGCCCTGGCTTTCAGGGAACCTGCCAGGTGTTGAACCACCAGGGTGATGCCCTGGCGTTCCAGCCATGTCCAGAAGCACAAAGCCTCTTGACAAATGGTCCATGACCCCACCCCGCCCTGTTTGTTGCAGTACCACATGGCGGTGGTGTTGTCCTTGAACACCTGCACTACAGTTCCCCGGACAGAGGGAAGGAATGCCTTCAGTGCAAGCCGGATCGCCCGCAGCTCCAGAATGTTGATATGGAGCCAGGACTCCGCCGGAGACCAGAGGCCTCTGATCTCCGCCTCTCCCATGTGGCCCCCCATCCCAGGAGGGACGCATACGTCACTACTACGCGCTCCGGTTGCGGTAGAGAGAGGGATCTGCCGCTGACCCAATCGCGGTTCGTGAGCCACCACTGCAACTGTCTCGCATTGCCCTCCCAGATCAGGACGTGGTTGGACAGGTTGCCCTGATGCCTTGCCCACTGAAACTTCAGGTCCCACTGCAGAGCCCGCATCCACCACCTGGCGTGATGTACCAGTAAGATGCAGGAGGCCATCAGCCCCAGGAGCCGCAGCGTCAACCTGACCGAGACTTGGGATAAAGGCTGAAAGATCAGAATCAGAGCCTGAATATCCCGTACCCGCTGCTCGGGAGGATTAACCCTAAAATGCGCCAAGTCCAGAACCGCTCCGATGAAGAGGAGCTTCTGAGAGGGGCACAGGTGTGACTTCGGCACCTTGATGGAGAACCCCAGCAGGTGCAGGAGGTCGGCCATAGTCTGGAGGTGGGAGACGACTGTCTGGGGCGAGCCCGCCTTCAATAACCAGTCGTCCAGATAGGGGAAGACTGGAACCCCATATCTGCGCAGATGAGCTGCGACCACCGCCATCACTTTTGTAAACACCCGAAGGGCACTGGTAAGGCTGAAGGGGAGCATGGTAAACTGAAAGTGCTCGTGACCTACCATGAACCGCAGGTAGCCCCGGTGGGCCGGCAGGATGGGGATGTATAAATATGCGTCCTGCAAGTCCAACGCTACCATCCAGGGGCCCAAAGGCGCGCCGACAGGCCTCGACGGAGGGAAGTGAGTCCTCATGGACACGAGGAAATCACAAATCTCCTCCGGCGTCGCTTGCAGCCAAGGGACCGAAGGGTAGGAAGCCGGAAGTGACGCCTGCGGCTCCGGCGGAGCCGCGCGGGCGTTGTCACCGAACCCTCAGACGCGTCACGCGACAGGCGTGGGGAGTCGGAAGAGCGATGCGCCTCTTTGACTTCTTTTTGGAGTGCCTCAACTTACCGGAGGACTTGGAGCCCGAAGAGTGGTGATGGCTCGACGAGCGAGGACCTCGAGTAGCTTACGGGACCGCTCCAGTCTAGCCTTCAACGTCAAGGCCCGACAGTCGGGCACGACTGGTCGTCGTGGTCAGCCCCGAGGCAGTAGAGACACTGCCGTTGGGGGTCGGTCTCTGATATCAGGCGGTGACAGGCGTCGCACGGCTTGAAGCCAGGTATCCCTACGGCACCAGGAGTCGAAGTCGACTTGAAAAAAGAGATCCAAAATAGATCAAAAAGTTAGTAAAAAATGACTAAGAGTACTGCTCTTCCCGGATCTGCGCTTGCTGGCGCGGAAAAAAGAAGAACTGAAGTCAGCGCGCGAGCGTGGCGTCTAAGTATTCCGACGACGTCATCCCGGCGATCACGCTGCCAACGACAGACGCGGAGCCGCAGACAACGCCTACCGACGCGCAGGGGAACTGCGGACAAAAACTTTCCGGATCCAGTCTGTCGCCTGGGGATATTCTAAGGTAAGAAATCTAACTAACCTGTTTTTTTCAGATCCATCTCTTAGTCAATCAACTACACATCTGATGCCAACAGTCTTGTAAGAAAACGTTAACATTTTTTGGGAAAACTATATGAATATAACACCCAAATTAAAATACACAAGTGCAAGCCAAAGGCTTCAGCACCCTGGTGCTTTAAAGACCTTGTTGACAAATGATCCATCCACAGACAGGAAAGAACATGGAATAAAAACAAATCTCCAGATGACCTCACGATACTGAAGTCGCTCTGTGCAATACGTTGGCAGATCATCACACCAGCCAAAGTATTATACCAACTCCATCAACGAAGCCACAAAGAGAAGCAACACTTTTGAAGACTCAATCCCCTGCCACACTCACCTATCCCTCACTCCATGGAAAAATGCAGTGTCATCAACATCCTTCATTCAGTGAAAAATGGAGAAGATCCAATAGCACATCAATAACACCAACCCTGCTACATGTCTTGTGCCCACCCCTTGCTATAGAGTCCCGCAATGGTCATCATTCAAAGCCCTATCCCTCATAGATCTAGCTGACATTCTCAACTCACTCAAAGTCACTTCTTATGAAGAGGTCTTTCTCTTGCCCTTCATCAAAGCTCTCCATGGGGTCTTTCTCTCAACCTTACTCACCATCGTCAAAGCCTCCCTCACTCAAGGCATTATCCCAGAAACTCAAAACAGACAAGATCCTTCCACTCCCAAAGAAACCTACACTAGACTCAAATGACCATACCAACTACAGGGCATACACATCAACCATTCACAGCAAGATCATTAAAAAAAGCTGTCCTTGTTCAACTCCACGATCATAACGCTAATCATCTCCTGCATCACTACCATTCTGGCTTTAGTTCATGCTGCAGCCTGGACATCGTTTCCTTACACATCGCAAATATTGCCCTCAAAGCCCCTAGATGAGGATGGCACTTGCCTCCTGATACTGCGGGATCTCTTAGCTGCCTTCGACACAATCAACCATCCCACCCTCATACGAACCTGGAGTCCTGATTGTGATTCACCAGCAATTTCCCTCTATAGCTCTACTCCTACAGTTCCAACTAACACCAGTTTGTTCACATAGGCTCCTCCAGATACCAAAAGATCCATATCATTTGTGGAGTTTACCAGGGTTCCATACTGTTTCCTGTTATTGTTAACATTAATATGGAGCCGCTTGATGCCCTACTCACAGATAACTGCATCAAGACTCGCCAAAATGTTGATGTTACACAACTCTACTTAAGTCTCTCATGCACCACACATCTAATACCTTAAACACTGCCTGCATATCATCCAGACCTGGCTGTCCAGTTCCTACATGAAGCTTAAACCTTCCCCCCAAACATTGTGTAATAAGATTGTCATAACATTGCACAATGTATCTCAAATATGCTTGCATTTTAAATACCACTGTAGTGAATGATTATGTATTAGTTTACTTTTAATCAAACAAACACAGAAAATTTAAAAAAGGACATCATGGATAAACTTACCCTCGCAGAGTTTTACAATTCCAGTTATAATGATGGCAATAAGTGCAATGACTTTGGCATACGTAAATACATCCTGTGCCCTTGTTCCCCATTTAACATATGCACAATTTATAAATGTCAAAAGACCTAAAGTAGAAATGAAGGAAAACAAGAGTTATTCAAATTGGTGCATCTTTTACAAAACCTTAAAATTTTAAACATACACATACATATATATATATGCAAGGAACTCAGTCTTTGAACATCCAGGCTTCAGGAAAGACGAACACGGACCCAGCAAATTGCGTGCAAAGAGGTATTTTATTCCATAGTAACACCACGCAACGCCATGACGCGTTTCAGCCCCAGACAGGCCTTGATCACATGACACTGTCAGAGAGAGCCACCAAATTTAAAGTGCAAGTACCGTGTATCACGTGACCATAGGGCCAATGGACATATAAAACATACATTAATGCATTATTACATGTATGTATAACAATCATAGTTCAACTTTGGTGGATTTGAACAGTCATATAATTTAAATAGATGTGCAAAAGCTGCTGCAGTGCAAAGAGCATATTGTGCAAATAGGCAACTCGGATGTATCCCCATACTGGGGTCAGCAGCACGAATGGTATTGATTACCCAAGTAAAGTGCATAGTGCATATTAGAATACTTTTGTCCAGATGGCAAAGCCAATACCCAAGAATGTTGCCTCTGAAGCATTGTGCAAAATACACGCAATAGTGGAAAATAATGCGACTCAGTGCAAATATGCAAATATCAGATCGCAAAAAATACCATGGAAAGTTCCATCGTAAGCAAGTCAAAAAACTAGATGACAGGGTAAATTACTTAAAAACCCACCAATAGCAGATGTATGAAGAAATAAATTAGTAAATACATAAAGAAATAAATACATAAGTGCAATACTAGTCCATATCTGTGCAAAAATTGCAGTAAAGCCCTGATGCATCATACCCATAGTGGATCACAGAACTCATGCATTGTCTTGTAAACTCATTATGATCAAAGGGGGGAAAGGATCACTTGTCCTGCTTAAACCTTGGGTTTCACAAGTCGAGGAACTGGTATCTCCCAAACAAATATAACTCTCATACACGTGTATTTTGGATGGTTCTTTCTTAGCGGTATATACTGGGTACCCGCTTTTTTACACGTGCGTGCGTAATCATCGAGTTATTTTTTGTATTGTGCACCCTCCACCAGGAGGTTTTGCCTTTGGTTTAAGGCAGTAGTGATCGTGAATAGTAGGGGAGGGGGTGTGGTGATGGTATAGTTAAAAAATCCGGACAGCCAGACTAAGACAGTTTTAATAGGTCTGGATTCGGACTCGGTTAAAAAGTTAGTGGTGCACTTTTTGAATTTGTAAGGGGTTCAAGTGCATTTCATGTCTAAAAAGAGGTCAACATGTTTCAGCCTTTGGTAGTCAGAGGATCTTAGGCTTTCGTCAGGACCAATAGGGGTGAATAAATAGTGATTAAAGCAAACGTTGTGAGAAGAGAAAAGGTAAATTGACCTGATCCTTCGTGATTCAAGGTTTCATTGTACCTGAAAAATGAAGAAAAAACACACACACAAACGACAACAAATAGGGAGACAGGGTGCGGGAAAACACGTATTATGTACAATAGTGCCTTTCAATTATTAAGGAACTAATGAATGGCAATGCTTTACCTCATACTCATTTCAGGCGTCAACTCTTCCTTTGTCATGCTTCGATAGGAGGGAGGGCTAGTACTGTATTGTGGTGCCCATAGTTTTATCATAGTACTTTCTCAGTGCGTGGTTTATAGTGAGGACTATTGTTTGTGATTGGTTCGTAGTTACATTCATACTACATTCACACCATGCTTACTGTCGCATATCAATCGTGTGGTTATAATTTAAAAATAGCGTGCTCATTTGATGGTCAGACAATGTCTAGAAGTCAATGTTGCGAAGTGCGTTGTGCGTGGCGACTGATCTTGCTTATCAATCGTGTGATTTTAATTTCAAAACTCATGCTCTTTTGATGGTCAGAAAAAGTCTACGAAACATTGTTGCAAAGTGCATTGTGCGTGACTGTAATAGTGCCCAATTCGCTGCGAGCGCTTTTGCATACCTTGTTTTGGATGAAGAAATACTTCATCGGGGATTGAGGCTGCTCGAGAGAGGTTACTAAGGAAGTATTGAGAACAAGTTGTTACAAGGCGTAGTTAATACTTGCGGTTTTGGTTCTCGTGTTCCAGGCAGAATGCGCGTCGCTTTACCTGAGTGCCTTCTAGCTCGGTCTATGCCGCATGTGCTGGCTCTGCCTCTCATCACCCGGAACTACTGGGAGATGCGGTTCCGGGTGGAACTTAACACTCTGTGGCTGGAAAGGGAAGAGTTACTTCCCGCTTTGCTTGGAACTAGTTAGGAAATGTTAAGAATTTAAATTATTTATATGAAAATGATTCTCAACATGGTTTGAGATCCAATAATTCAATAAAGCGAGTATTAAGTTGGATAAGGCGATTTTTTAAACCAAATGGCCAGATCGGTTCTATGGGTGTATAAAACCGTCTGGTTGGCAGTAATAGTGGGAATGACGTCAGAGTAATCCCAATTGGTGTCATTTCTTGGCGTTATCCAAATAAATCCAGGGGACATAAAATGGTGCTGCATCCACTCATTCTTGGGTAGTTTCTGCAGTGATTAGTACTGAGTGTTGGCGTATTTTAGAGAGCTGTCTTTATATACGGGGCATGAGCGTGGCCAGTGTTAGCGGAGACACCTGGGTAGGTACTCTTTTGGCAATATGTCTAGAGTCAATGAATGTGTTGGATAGGAAGAACCACTTTAGTTCTCACTTGGGGTACTATGATTCAATGGGGCTTAGGTTGTGTTTCATCTGTTGAGGGACAACCACGGAACAGAATCGTTAAGGCCCTGGGTATCCGTTTTGAGCCTATGGACCCAGCGTTGTTCCTTTTCGAATAGTATTCTTGTAGCGTTTCTATCTACTGTGTCTAGGCTTTCTAAGATTACCCAGTGCAAGTCATTGACTGTATGTTGCTTTTCCTTGTAATGTGACGACATCTTCGTCGTGGTTCTTTTGCAGTTCACATTACTCCTGTGTTCACAGAGTCTCTGTTTTGCTTTTCGGCAGCTCATCCCAATATATCGCATGTCGCAGGGACATGTGATCATGTACACAACATGGCTAGTATTGCAATTCGTGTGTTTTCTTAGTTTCCATATAAAGTTTGGGAGTAATTGCAATTCTTTTGTAGGTTCTGTGGTTGCACACATTACACAGGTCCCGCATGGGTAGTGTCCGGTGATTGGGGGATTGTTCCAGAGTCCTGGTTGTTGTTTTTTCTTTTTTGGAGGTGGTCGTGTGTGGACCAAGAGGTCTTTTATGTTGCTGCTCCTCTTGTTTGCGAATCTGGGTTTGGACCAGGTCAGGGTGTTAGATGTTATAATCCTCCAGTTTCGGTTGATGATTTTTTTCACCTGGTTTGTGATTGGACTGTATGTAGTAACGCAGGTGGTCCTTTCATCGGTCTGTTTTGGGTGGCTTTCAAGGAGAGATTCTCTCGGTTGGTTTCTTGCTCGTTTGGCACAGGAATTAATGATTCTTTTGGGGTAATCTCTAGCTGTTAGTTTTACACAGAGATCATTTGCTTGCAGTTTGTAATCTTTTATGGAGCTGCAATTTCTCCTCAGTCGCAGAAATTGACTGTATGGGAGATTCTCTCTCAACGGGCGTGGGTGGAAACTGTTGAAGGACAGCAAGCTGTTTTTGGCGGTAGGTTTAAAGTATGTTCTTGTTTTTAGGGTGTTTCCTTCAGCAAATACAGTTATGTCTAGGAAATCGAGGCTTTGTGCATGGGACGTGTAGGTGAAGTTGAGACATTCATCTTGAGTGTTCAGCCACCTATGAAAATCCATCAGAAGGTGAGGGTAAAATCTGGCTCCCAGCGGCAACGGTCAGTCTAAAAGTGATTCCCACTGCAATGTTCCACCGACGCTGTAATTAAAGGGGCGGGGGTGTTCCCGGCAGGGAAAGCAGCCACAGGTGTGACAGGCAGGGACTCCTGGGATACTGAGTCCCTGCAGTACTGCTCGCAGCCCTGCCGAAAGCCTCGATAGGAAGATTGTGCTCCTCTCAGCCCCAAAGTCCAGGCAGGCGCAGCGGAACCCGCGGAGCGGGTCCGGCAAGCTGTGGGTCTTTAAAACAGAAGGTGAGGGTAAAATCCGGCTCCCAGCGGCAACGGTCAGTCTAAAAGTGATTCCCACTGCAATGTTCCACCGACGCTGTAATTAAAGGGGCGGGGGCGTTCCCGGCAGGGAGAGCAGCCACAGGTGTGACAGGCAGGGACTCCTGGGATACTGAGTCCCTGCAGTACTGCTCGCAGCCCTGCCGAAAGCCTCGATAGGAAGATTGTGCTCCTCTCAGCCCCAAAGTCCAGGCAGGCGCAGCGGGACCCGCGGAGCGGGTCCGGCAAGCTGTGGGTCTTTAAAACAGAAGGTGAGGGTAAAATCCGGCTCCCAGCGGCAACGGTCAGTCTAAAAGTGATTCCCACTGCAATGTTCCACCGACGCTGTAATTAAAGGGGCGGGGGCGTTCCCGGCAGGGAGAGCAGCCACAGGTGTGACAGGCAGGGACTCCTGGGATACTGAGTCCCTGCAGTACTGCTCGCAGCCCTGCCGAAAGCCTCAATAGGAAGATTGTGCTCCTCTCAGCCCCAAAGTCCAAGCAGGCGCAGCGGGACCCGCGGAGCGGGTCCGGCAAGCTGTGGGTCTTTAAAACAGAAGGTGAGGGTAAAATCCGGCTCCCAGCGGCAACGGTCAGTCTAAAAGTGATTCCCACTGCAATGTTCCACCGACGCTGTAATTAAAGGGGCGGGGGCGTTCCTGACAGATCCCTCAACCAGGCCATAACCCATAGGATTTATGAAATAGAAAAGAGAATTTAAAATCAAAATAGTCTGATTAAAATATTAATTTGCTTTTCAAATGGCAAGTACTTTGTGAAACCAACCTCTAAAATACATAATAAATACTTATTTCATCATAAATATCTAAAAAATAACCCTGACACCAGATCCCTGGTGTCGGAGTGCTAGAGGACATAGTTGATATCGTTTGATGGTTTAGGGGACCCTATCTAAATTTACAATAGCATAATGGATATGAGTAGCAAATCTTATTATTTCTAAAGCAACTGCACATAGCCCCTAATGGGCCACTATATCCAATCTGCCCTTTATGGTCATGTTAAAATTACTAATTTAGAAAAAGAGGAGTGGAGTGATAGGGAGGGGAAAAAAACACTAATATATGATGTGGGTAGTACTGTTGTCACCCGTATACTTGAAATCATTAAGTTCGGACAAATGTCTACAACACAGTACTGATAACTGTCACTATACTGGTATAGATCTGGGAGATATATTAAAGGCAAGTAAAGAGATCCTCACTCGAGTTGAGCCCATTCGGGGTCTTCGTATCTAGCTCGAGGATATACCTAGTCTCTAGCTTTATCAGCAGGGCTTCACAGTCACCACCACGGCGAAGTGGAGGTACCATGTCCACCACAAAGTAACTAAAGTAGTCTAGGCAACTACCATCGATCTCATAGTGCCTAGCCACTGGATACGCTGCATCGTTGTTACTTATAGCTCTCATGTGCTGGAGTATACGCTTGTGGACCTGCAACTTGGTGCACCCAACATATTGCAGGCCACACGTACACTCCAGCACATAAACAGCATAATTAGTCTTGCACGTTAATTTTTGGGAGATAACCACAGGGACATCTTTGAACGGGCTTTTGTAAGTTGTTTTGTTTCTCCCCAGCTTACAGGCTTTACATGAAGCACATTTAATAAAGCTTTTAGTAGTCTGTAGCCAGGAACTGTTAATGGCTACTTCTGGACTGCTCTTGACAAGCATGTCGCTCATTGAGCGTGCTCTGCGAAAAGTTAACTCTGGAGCTTTAGGTAAGGTGTCAATTATTGGATCACTTTGAACAATCAACCAATTTCTACTGAAAATCATGCACAATTTGTTATGTTGTCGGCTGTATGTAGTAATTCATTTGGGTAGTTCCATAGTGGTAGAAGGGCTCTTTGTCAACTCGCTCTGCCTTGGGCTTCAACCCAGTGCTACAGAGCGAGGAACAGTGTTGGCTTTTTTAATCGTTGTATCAAGCATGCTAGCAGAATACCCTCTGGCTAAAAATCTTAGCTGGTTTTCGTTTTGAGCCTTCACGCATTTAGCATCCACACTGCAGATGCGTCTGATGCGCAGCATCACCCCATATTGGATGCTGCGTATCAGATGGTCAGGGTGGTGGCTGGTGGCGTGCAGAACCGTGTTACCCGCAGTAGCTTTGCGATGTAACCGAGTCTCCAGACAGTTGTTTCTAATGTACACCTCTACATCCAAGAAATTAACGGAAACCTTGCTAACATGTGCTGTAAATTCAAAGTTGAGGTTATTTACATTGATTTCCTCAATAAACAAATTTGCCGCTGACTCTGACCATTTCCAAATGAGAAATAGATCGTCAATGTAACTATACCAGGCCACTATGTGGTTGCTCAAGATGTGACCAAACCTGGCCCTGAGGACCTGCTCCTCCCACAGTCCCATGTGTAAACATGCGTAACTGGGGGGGAAGCAAACCCTCATCGCCACACCCCTCATTGGTTGGAACACCTGACTTTGGAACAGAAAGTAGATGTTGTTTAAACATGTTAGGATCACATCAGACAGCATTTTGTTGTGCTTCAGCATGTAGAATGGTTTTGTCAGTAAAAAATGTTCAACTGCTCTAACACCATCTGTGAGAAGTTAGCCTGGCATATGATGTCCACTAGGTCTAGTGGGCACCTTGCACCAGTCTAATCGACGCTTATTGATGGTGGCTGTAAAGTCAACCTTATAGAAAGCTATCCTAGTGGTAGCATGAACCAGCAGTCATCAGGCTAAGACTTCAGTAGGCGAGTTAAGCAAGTTGTTTTACCAATTATAATCCCTTGAGTACCAAATGAAAGGACACCACATAAGGTATATATCAAATATATATGTATTTAATCTAAACACAATCCCTCTGCACACTTTATGAGGTCAGAGGTCAAAGTACATTACAAGAATCTCAATTAGCATACGATAAGTTGCACAATATATAGTATACCGTAGGGGCCTCACAAACCATATACTAAAATAGTGGTATAAGAAACACGTGTGGAATAGAAAGTAGGCCTGGGGTCTGTGGAACCGCTGGGGCTACTCTAAACAACCAAAAGGTTAGGAAGTAGGAGGCCCACGGGAGGCGCGTGCAGTGTCTAAACACAGCCGCGGGTTACCATTGACTTTCTATGGGAAACGAAGTAGTTACAAAAGTACAATTTAAGGACACTTCCGGATGTACTAGGATGGAACCCTTTTAAACTAGGACACCTCGGGAGTCAAGACCCACGGGAGCACCGGAGTACTCGTATTACCTCACCCAGGGAAGCCGGGTGCATAGGTGCCTTTTCGTTTAAGTGCTGCAGGCGACCAGAGGAAAAGTGTCCGGGTGGATCGAAGATCTGAAGAACCAGAAGGGACAGAGTCTGGGTCACTAGACAGTCACCAGGAAGGAACCAGGCGATGTCGGTGATTTCAGGTGAAGAAGTGGAGCTTGTCTCTTCAGCCACGAGGTCCAGGAGACATCGACGATGACCAGGCGCTGGATTCGAGCTGTCCCACGACGGATCTAGTTGACTGCGGTGTCGGTATCGGGATTGGACTCATCAAGCCTTGGCAACTGCAACCCACACAGGATGTCGAGATTGGCTCTGTTGCAGACCAGCAAGGTCTGTGGCACTTATCCTTTGCAGGGAAGCTGGAGCAAGCCTGGAGCAACCAGGAAAGCAAGTTTGTTGTAAAGAAAAGTCTTCAGGGGGCTCACTAGCCAACGGGCAAGATACCGGGAAGACGCGTCGAGCTCAAATGCAAAAGCGGGGCCCACGGAACACTCGTGGAGTGTGGGGGCCTGTGCTTCGGTGCAAATGGTGTTCGGGGCTGGGGCTTCTCGTACCCCAATGCACAACTGAGAGATATCTCGGGAGTCGATGCAGTTAGCAAAATGCAGGATGTCCAGGAGTTCCGGTCCCACATCTCCCGTGTCCGCCACGTGTCTCAGCTTTGCTGTGGATGTGGGTCGGGGTCAGAGATGTCTGGAAGTCCGTGTCCTGTGTCGCAGATTCTTCGGGATCCGGCGGGAGCCTCAAAACTGCAGACCGGCAAAGTTGCTGTTGGTGCCTGTTTGAACATGGTGGTCACTCCTTGAACACAAGGGAGATATCTTCTGTCTTCCAGTTGAAATGGAACGTCAAAGGTCCAGGATATTTCTTGCAAAGATTCGTCCAGGGTAATCTAAAGTCCTAGGGACACAGCTCCCATACTTATACTAAGTTTGTGGGCTGGACTACCTGAAAGGTCCCTCCTATGGGTGGACCAGGAGAGGGGTGGTTACACCCCCTTCTCTTTGTCCAGTTTCACGCCAGAGCTGGGGCTGAGTGCCCCAGCAACCGGTGTGGACTAGACTATGCATGCAGCACCTGGTGTGCCCCAGGCAGTGTCTGGAAAGCATTCACTGAATGCAGCCCTCCCTGCCCCAATACACTAAAAGCCTGTCTGGGGAGGTGCTGGCGCCTCCCTGGACAGGAAACCTATTGTCCAAGCCTCCCCTGCCGGAGTTTCGTCCAGCAGCAGGAGGTCAGACTCGTGTCTGTGGCAGCAGCATCCATTTTGTGATGCTGGGGCTCTGTTTAACTTTAACCGGGTTTAACAGTAACTACATGTCTTCTCCCTCTAGAAGGGGGGAATGCTACCCCCGCCGGACTGGCGGGGGAGGGGAGGGTAGCATTCTAAAGTGTTTGACACCTTACACGACATGTTTTGATAAAGCCAAACCAAAGTTAGCATTAACCGCGAGGATTATAAAGCACTTAAGAGTATATGGTATGGCTATATCATAGAACAGCTATAAGGAGATGGTTCCGAAAGCTACAGAGGGGCTCAGCTCATGCTATGGCCCCCTCTCACATACAACCAGGCACTGTGCCTCCAGGACTGTCAAGGCCTACCATAGGAGTGGCTTATAGGTGTATATGTGTCTATATATATAGATATAGGGATACTATATCTAAGTAAGGGGTGATTACACCACCTTACCCAGGCTGTGTGAACAGACCTGTGGTGTCAGTTTGGAGGGCCAGCCAGGGGTGGCATAATACATGCTGCAGCCCCTGGTAGGCCTTGGATGCACCTATGCCCTGGGTACTTATGGTACACTATACAGGGACTCACAAAGGTGACCCAATACCCAATCTGGTATGTACCTAAAGTACATGGTTACAATTTAGAGAGAGAACAGCTAGGCTGTGGTTCCGATTAGCAGGGTCACAGCCAGTCGAGTCAAAAAACCAGAGAATCACAACAAAATTTGGGGGTAACC
Source organism: Lissotriton helveticus (assembly GCF_964261635.1). Lineage (NCBI taxonomy): Eukaryota > Metazoa > Chordata > Amphibia > Caudata > Salamandridae > Lissotriton > Lissotriton helveticus. Next base: position 559,951,977 of record NC_136073.1, read on the forward strand.
ATAGGAAGCAGACCCTACTCTCCTACACCATCCATATGATGAATACTGGTGTATAGAGCAGTGACATCAAGAGTTATCAGCAGATAGTCATCCTGCCACGTTACTGTTTCAATTTTTCCCAGGAAGTCCCCCGTATCCTGCAGATACAATGGTAGATTTTTTACGTGTTCCTGAAGGAAGAAGTCGATGTACCCTGAAGTGTTCTCCATCATACTGTTCTTTGCGGAGATTATAGGTCTCCCAGGAGGTTGGTTGGAGTCTTTATGTACTTTTGGAACCAGATTAAAAACTGGAATGGCCGGATGGTTCACCTTTAGGAATTTAAATTCATCACTACTAAGTAGTCCAGCACTTTTCCATGATAACAGTTTGGTGTTGAAATAATTCCAAGCAACTTTTACCGTCTGCCAATCACCCCGCCTGTAACATTGTCGGCCATTTAAATGATGAAGTGCCTCATCCATGTATAATGCCCTCGGCCAAAGGACAATATTGCCCCCCTTGTCCGATTGGCGTATATCCACATTGTTGTTGTTCTGTAGCTTCTTCATTAGGCTGCCATAACAGTTGTTTTGTTTGCGACATTTTTGTTGCATCTGGAATGTAGATATGTGCAGCCTTTTGAGTTGGGTAGTCACTAAATCATTATAAATATCGATGTTATCATGCAACATTATGGGATTGAACGTGGACCTTGGTTTAAATCATGTTAACCCCGGCATGTCCAGTCTAGGTAGAGTGTTGGTGCTGGTAACTGTATTGTCCAGTGTGCCTTCTCTATGCAGTTCCCGTAGATCAAACATGAACTCATATTCATTCACTGTCATAAGTGATGGGCTCAAACTTCCCCCTGCAGCAACATCTTGTATTACAGGCTGTTTAGATTTGTTAAGCAAATAAAACTTACGCAGTTTGAGTTTGAGTATATTTATACAGGTCGATGCGAGTTTGTGCATAATTGAAATTGTTCGGTGGGCAGTATGATAATCCTAGTAAGAGAATTTTGTTTTCATTGGCAGTGAGATGCATATCTGTCAGATTAATTATTGAGAGAGATTAACTAGTTGGTTCAATCATTTGGGATTCCATTTTCTCTGTGGTTTTTGTAATTGGACTTCCCGCCGCTGTCTGCTTTTGTGGCATTGTCGGTGTTTGCGGCGTTTGCTTTTTGCTCGGTGTGTTGTTTTGGTTCGGGGCGCGTGGTGTGAAGGTTTGTCTGCAATCCTGGCGCAGGCAGTCCACCTCCTGCGCCAGTGAAAATTTTGTAAACCCCAACTGTGAACTAGTGGTGGCTTGTTTGCTTTCAGATTCGCTCCCCGGTACCAAGCTCAATACATATATATATATATATATATATATATATATATATATATATATATATATATATATATATATACACACACACACAGCTTTTAATCTATACATATACACACATACACATATATACATACACTTATATACACATATACATACAAATACGTATATGCACATATACATACATATATACACACACACAGGTGTCTAATGTATATAGAGGGGAAAATACAGTATTTTCAAGATTTCCACTATGTAGATCATTTAAATTAATTCCAATAAAATTCATGTCATCTAGATAGCCAAAAGATCAGGTACAGCTCCTACCCTCATAGAGGTAAACAATTCATAACAGATTTTAGTTGAGCGTGCTGTTTTATTAAAACAATTGCATACATTTCAGTTCTAGACACAAAATTACTGCAGTGTTCAGAACAAAAATATATACTTCTATCCAAACCCTCTATTTCATTCCTCATTTCTATTCTTACCTTCTTTAAGTTCCATTGTAATTTTCTATTTAAATTAACATTTGAGTAAGAAAAACAATGAACCAAGTTGTCTTTCTCAAGAGAGCACAACTCTTCCAAGTCAATATAGAAGCATCTTTTGTTGAGGTTTTCGTTCTAAAACGACTAGCTGTACTTTTGCAGATACACTGCATGCTTTAAAAAAAATATTAATTAGTATATAACTCAAAGGCCAAGAGAAAGTGGATTAGAAACATAATGTAGATTTTTCTCATGAATATTGCATGCATATTTTTGCATATAGAAATTGAAATACTACATAATTTCTCACAAATACCAGAAGTAGTAGCAGGACAACTGGTACCGTTTGGCTGCCAGCTACCTCAACATCTTTGTGTACAAAAGGAGTTTCTTGTTGTGCAGATTACATCCCTCCTTCTTGCACACAGGATTCTGAGAAGTGAGTTTCCTATTTGGATTACACAATGCTTTCTATTTCCCTAGTTGTCTATATATTGAAATATAGAATTGAAAAGGTTCCTGCAGCTGAGGGAGCCATGCCAGCAGTCTGATACCTGGCGCACCGATAGGGGGTACTACAACCCCCATACTCCTCCACGCGCCTGACGTGCATATAAATGTGACGCTGACCGCGGCGCAGGACACGTGCGGGGGACGCACCCGAGCCAAGGGAAGGCCCGTTCACGCCTAGAGCTCAGAAGAGCCCCCTCTAACTCGGTCACTTCACTGGGACAATCCCATCAGTGCCACTCTCGAGAATGGAGAAACGGAAAGCTAATCCTGTAGAACACGGAGGTGAGCCCACTAACACTTTGGATTCTTTTCTTTTAAAGGCGTCAGATGCTCTAGAAAAGGAGATTGAAATTACGGAACGTAGGCTTTCCATAGGGGTGATCGGATCTTTAGTTCAATCTACGACCTCCCCGAATCTTGGGATCCAACCTGTAGCTGCCACTGACTCCTTACTAGCTGAAACAACTAGTACTAGACCCAAACGCTTGATCAACATAATTCCATCTGGCAGGGTCACTAACTCCCCCACGGAGCCTCCTACTAAAAAGAAAAAAGGAGGAGGGAAGTCGGCTAAATCCACACATGGACACACAGGCCTCCACAGTGGTAACCCCACTTGACAATGAAGCAATATTCCATAGTCTCTTACAGATGATGACCCAATTGCTGCAACCTGTTACTGACAGATAAACGGAAATAGAAGCTGACCTAGTCATACTGCTTAGACTTGGGGGAGAATTCTAGGGATTGATCCCATCTCACAGAATCCCCTTCAAACCCAGACTAATGAGCTAACACCAACCAGAGATCCGCTTTAACTAACCCTCACGAGCCACAGGCACAAAAGAGAGACGGCGATGGGGTATTGATAAAAAGAAATGGACCCTACAAGTCCACCTCACAGCCCCCGGCAGGGAATTTCTCATGTCCAATACAGCAGCCAGTTATGCTTATACCCAGGCCTCCGACACCCACTGTTAATTCCCTCCCCCTACCCCCCCCCCCCCAAGGTAAATCCACACATTTACAGAAACACTGGATGATTTCATAACAAGAACTAATCTAGTGATTGACCAGGGTATTAAGCAATTGGAACGAAGGGTGTCGCAGGATCTACTTATGGCCAAAAGATTCTCGTTGGGGCCCTTTGCGAATGCTCGAACACCAGAGGTTCCTAGGGTTTTAAATGTGGATAACGCACACATGGACAATCTTCTAACCACTGCCCAAATTCATTCACCCAGACAGGATTTGGCTCAAACTCCCCCTTCTATCCAAACGATCCAACAGGATATTTCTGTGCGATTGGACACATCTACCCTGGAAAATACTCCGGAGAGACCACTCACACGCCAGTTCCACAGCAACCGTACTGGTGCAATTCCGAAGAAAAAGCAGCCCGTCGAAAAAAAGACCGGAGCAAGACCTGCTAAAAGCCATAGAAAACAGGTAATCCCACCAAGCCCAAAGGATGTTGAGACGCAAAGCCCAGCTCCTGCATCCGATTCACCCATGCAGGTGGGAAATTATGACGGCAATAATGTGCTAGGCTCAGGCCCTTCCAGGAACGATCTATTGGCATGGGAGGCCAGCCTATGCAAGACAATTACTGCACATCTGAGTGCCTTATTACGTCCATTGGAAGAGAGACTTGCTAGTATTGAAAGCCAACTATTTAACTTTGAACACGTAACAGTGGCTACTTTAAATAGTCTGGTTAACAATGCATTAGTTCAGGGCAACCAGCACATGTCAACTGAAGTGGGAGGGGTTGCAAGGCAGGAAAATCCTTCAACCTCCGTGACACAACAACTTGCTGTTAATCCCATAGAATTCACGGGGGAGCAAAAACGTTGCCAAATAAAGCGGGTGGAGGGCCCAGGCTGAACATCAGACAGTGCCCAGTAGCGTAGGAGGAGCACAGACTGATATCACTTCCCAAAATGGGCGGGCCATTGCGGAAACAGGTATAAGCAGGAGAACTCGAACAGAACCCAGAGTGGACTTATCACCTGAAGTCAGTCCCTATTTAATCATTCTTACAGGGGTCCCAGAAATCAGCACGCCGAATGTTGAATCATTTTCAACCTTAAAAAACAAGGTTATCTGCTGGCTTAATGCGCATAGACCCCTCCCTCCTCACATGTGTACTGAAATATCAATGGTCAGAAGGGTGGGATGGGTAGGGCGCACTCCCAAAACTACAACCGGCGATTGTGTACTGGTCAATTTTAGGAATCCACATATTACAGACTACATATTCAACTGGAACCTAGCCAATGTTGGCACGAAGATAGAAGTTAGACCCCTCTCCCATTTTTAGCCCCAGCAAACCACTGAGAAACCCAGACGAGGGCTGGTCCCTCGTACACCACCAGCGAGCAGCGAGAGGTGGGAAGAGTTGGGATGGCCAACAACTATCTGTCCAAAACCAGATCCCATGCTACAATAGGTTTAGTGGCTTGGACCAGGTCGACTGACTTACTAGGGTCGACCAGGATATACAGGATGTTGCCCAGTCGCTCTCAGTGGATGTTGGGGTTGGCCGAATTTTGGTGGAGAGAGACAAGGCATATGAGCTGTCTGGAGCACAAATAGGGAACTCTAGGAATGGTAATATGTATGTTTTGGATAGGGCAGTCAAACACCTTTCACTTGTATTGCCCCTACCTGCTACCAGGGCTGAAAATTTAACGGGGAGAGCGGACACCACGCCGCATCGTACACTGTCTAGTATAGGGAACACAAACTCTATGTCAATTCTATCATGGAATGTGGCAGGTCTACCAAATAAGTTGGCCTGCCCAGAGTGGGGTACCTTCGTGGACGGTAGTGATATATGTGTATTCCAAGAAACCTGGGCTAGGGAGGACCAACATAGAGTCGGGTTCGCAGCATACAATATTGCTGCACGTTGGGGAGGCAAGGGGGCCTTACAACCTGGGTTGGTCTAAACCTGGGGTGCTCGGGCGAGTCTATCCCGACGTACTCTGATGATATCCAGTGTGTTCTTCTGTCCTGGCCAAACCTCTACAAACTTGCCATCGTAAACGTTTACTCACGGCCGACAAGCGTGGCAAATGAGTCCAAAACCATTGAAGATCTATCAACTTTCCTTGGCTCCTTCAGTAGGGATATCCATTACTTGGTCGCAGGGGACCTGAACTGCCACTACGAGCCACTCAATGGTTTAAATGAGGGAGTACTGACAGGCGAGGACAAACACTGGGGAGTCTTGCCAGTCCCCACACCCAAAGTCATGGTCCCCTCTGGCCATTCAGATTACGACCTTAACCCTGAACAATTCCATCAGGGCTTGTAATGGTCGCATGGCCTCTGACATTCCGTCCAAGTGTACATTCAACAAAAATGGACAGGAATCAAGATTGGACTATATTTTGGTGGAGGTATGTCTATGGCCAAAGGTCATTGACTTCGAGGTACTGCCTAGGGTCGACAGTGATCACAATGCACTGAGAATGAGGCTAGAGTGCCCATTGGCTAGGGCAAATGGAAAGGATACCAGCCTGGAAGCGGTAGATGGGTTGGTCATAACTAACAACAGGCGCAGAGTCAAGTGGGACAAACTGGTTGTATCACGAGATGCACTGCCTAAACTATACAGTGCTGCTGTACCCATTTTTGAGGAAGTGGGCTCCTTAATTTTGCAGACCTTGGTACCAGATTTGAATGAGACTATGCATCAGGATCTAGTTGCCTGCCTAGCAGAATTTCTTAACCCGCCGGGCTCCAACAGGAGGCGGAGGGTGCCTGTGTCTACATGGTACAATGCCTCATGCAGGAAGGCAAAATCAGAGCTTATTGGGGCCTTTAAAGATGGGAGAGACAAAACTAATATTCGCACCCTAAGATCACAATATAAAGATATAAGGCACCATGCTAGGAAGGAGTGGGATATGGACAAATGGTCTAACCTTTCCTCCTCACTAGATTCCAGAGACGCACACAGATTCTGGGCAATAGTTAATTCAGGGTCAGGAGAGCTTAGATCCGCAACTGAACCCAATATAGAGGCGGGGGTCTGGGAGCTTCATTTTAAGACCCTATACGCAGCAGCCGCAGGTGTAGAATGTTCACTGGTAAATACATCTAGACCAGGGGAAGGTGCCGAGCAAGAATTCTTGGTTGAAGAAGTCTATACTGCCATAATTAAGTTGGCCATGGGCAAGGCCCCGGGCCTTGATAGGCTACCCGGTGATCTATTTGGAGATCAACCGTTGATTTTGGCCCCCTACCTCTGTTCCCTTTTCAACGCAATTTTGGGAGGCATGGAGATACCGGGTACTTGGTTGGGAGCGGAGATTGTTCCAATCTTTAAGAAGGGTTCTCCTCTGCTCCCAACCAACTACAGGCCCATTAGCCTTATAGATGTCCCTCAAAAAATCTTTTCCCGACTAATCCTGGACCGCCTACAAGAATGGATTGACGAGCATGACATCCTCAGCCCCTACCAGGCGGGATTTAGAAAAAAAACATCTACCGTGGATCAGATTTTCCATCTCCTAATGTTATTCTGGAAGACGGCAACATTGGAGGGTGGCAGCCTCTATATGGTTTTCGTGGACCTTCGGTCCGCGTTTGACCTAGTACCTATGGGCAAACTGTGGGCGGTGCTCCAGGATATGGGAGTCCCAAACGCAATTCTGGCCGTCCTGATGAGGCTGCATACACAAAATTATGCTCAGGTTAGATGTGGTAGGGAAGGGGTGCTGTCGTCCCGGTTTCCGGTTGCTAGGGAGGGGGTCAGGCAGGGTTGCGTCCTGGCACTAACCTTATTTTGCCTTTACGTGAACGGTGTCATATCGCACTTGGATGCGGTTCCTAACAATGACGCACCGAGATTGGCAGGCAGGAGGGTGCCCGCGATAATGTTTGCCAATGACACCCTCCTGCTTTCCAAGTCCCCCATGGGGATCCAGCGAGTGCTGGACGGCTTTGTCGACTTCTGTCGTTGCCGGGGACTGGAAATCAATGCTGATAAGACCAAATTCATGATTTTCACTCCCCCGGCACACACTCGCCCAACACCGCTCCTTGGTAGGGTTAGACTGGAGAGGGTACAGACCTTTCAATACCTGGGGGTGACTATCAATGAAAATCTTTCTTGGGGTCCCCAACAGGTGAAAGCCCAACTCAAACTCTCCCAGTTAGCGGGTGGTATCCTTTAAATGGCAAATACATCAACTTTCAAGCCAGTGAGCCCCGCATTGGAGATCTATAAAGTCAAGGCAAGGGCATCGGCACTTTATGGTGGGGAACTCTGGGGGCACTCCTGTAAGTCTGATATCGTTAAAGTGGAGAATAAGTTTATGAGGCAATTACTTGCACTCCCTCTAAGCACTCCTCTCCTCCCATTGAGATTGGACTTAGGACTGAGTTTTATCCAGGAGGAGCTAGCTCTGAAAGCTTTAAGGTTTTGGCGCAGGCTATGGATAACCCCAGAACTGTCCAATTATAGGCATGAATTGAAGGATGTGCTGAGTCATGGTAGCGCAATTAAAATCCCCTGGCTTGTATTCGTGAAAAACGAACTAGGAAAAATGGGACTATTGGACCTCTGGTACGATCCAGAACGGGCATGCAAGGGGGATTCCGGCAAAATGCTTGCGAAATCCTTTATGGATTACAAACAGAATATATGGTTGCAAGATTCTAAAGCTGGCTCCCAGACATTAACCTTTCTAACACTCAAACATTCTTTTGCCTTTGAGGAATTTTTGAATGTTATCTATCCAGTAGGAGCAAGGAAGTTATACATCCAATGGAGGTATGAATCATTACCGCTAGGGGTATTTATAGGCAAGTGGTCGTCTTCCATGAGTAAATCCTGCCCTGGGTGTGGTGTGACTAAGGAGGATGAAATGCACATGCTCTTCTTCTGCCCTGCTTATAGAAAAGCTAGAAAGTACTGGCTTGTACCCTTATGCAAGAACATGGGTTTTGATAAATGCTCTGTTGCAATGAGAGTTTTTAAGACAGACATCACCACATATAGTTTTTGCACTTTCAAAATTCCTTTTAGCAATGTGGTCCAAAAGATCCTCCCTTCTCACAGTGGAACCCAGGGGAGATTTTATACAGTGACTGTGTACATTTCATGACAAATCCGTTTTTATTTAAATATTTTATGCTCTGTTTTTGTACATTGTTTTTACTGCAATCTTTTATGACTGAAAAAATGTCGAAATAAAGATCCAATGAATGCATGAATGAAATCCACACATGGGACACACGGGACTTTGTTGATGGAAGGCCCGAGGGCTTTAAAATCACCTAACCCAGCCTTGAGGTTGGAGGGTCGTTGCATTTTTCAGTTGAAAGGTCAGGATGAAGCATTAGAACGCAACTCCTATACAAGATTGGACCTTCCCCCAGCCAACTGCCCTTACGTGATAATCCTGGCCAATACTCCCGAACTAAAAAGTACACAAACTGAGACAACCGAACAACTCCTACTCAAAGCCTGCCACTGGATAAATAAGCATACCGACGGGTGGTTGTAAATTTTTTACCAGCATTATTATGGCGAGAAGAGTGGGCTGGGTGGGCAATTCTGAAAAGACACATAGTGGGGATTGTATAGTGGTAAATTTTAAGTCTCAATTTATGGCACAGAAACTTTTGAAATATACTATTTAATTGTTATAGATAAGTTAAAAATTATCACCTGGAATATTGCAGGGTTAGGCCCTAAATTGAGTGACCAAGACTGAATTAAGTATATATCTGGCTATGATTTTATCTGTCTCCAAGAGACTTGGGTAACAGGTCCTAGCCACCTAGATGGTTATCGTTCATTCCACACTCCCGCCCTTCCCTCGAGAGCTGGTCCAGCAAGAGGAGGTATCCTGAGATTGGTGAAAAATACTCTAAGAGTTAAAGTCCTGACCATCAACAATGACTCACCTTACTATAATTTATTGTTGCTTAATGATCCGGGGGTGATTCCGTGCTTTTAATTAATTACTATAACAACAATTTCATGGGCAAAATGGCAAAGGTTGATGATTTACTTGAGGAAACAATTAATACACTTTTTAGTGACCTAAATAAGACCCTTAGTATCCTACGGTTGGGGGATTTTAATGTGCATAGTTGCGGTTTTATAACCAAACCAAAATGTGGTATAATCAATGAGGATGGAGAATCTATCCCTCACTTTATCCATAACGACCATGGCAACACGCTTAATTGACTCATTATAAAGGACTTAGAAATAATACATTTTATTGTCACAAGCGCAGGTATGTTAGATCAAACTTTCGGTGATAATCTTCAAGGCTCAACCATTGACTATGTCAAAGATTTAGTATCTTTGAAGTCCTTATTCCAGGACATCAAAATTAACTTTTTAAACTGTAGTGATCATGCAGCTATATCTTGCCTAATGGTCTGAAAAGGAATACAGGCCCAGCAGATGAAGTATCAAAAACCCATATAACAAGAAGGAATGGGATAGTACTTAAGTGGGGCAAGATTAATAAGCAGAAATTGTCCCTCAGGTCATCGCAAAAAGATACAACTATATCATGACCTGTTTGGATATGAACTCTGATTCAGCCAGATTAGTGACTGCTTTTGAAATAATCCTGATTGATGTAAAGGATAATTTAATAAAACAAGTCCCATCCGGTAATTTTCCAGCTCCTCGATGGTTTGATCATGCCTATTCCAAATCATTATCAAATTTGCACAAGACCCTTAGAAAGGTTCCAAGAGACCAGGAACAAGTTAAGCTTTCTCGCCAGCTATATAAAGAAGCTAGGAAGACTAGATAACAAATTATGAAGGAGGGGGCTTGGGAACAACTCTATGAGGCATCCATTACAAATAATTCTAAGGACTTCTAGACAGTAATGAATGCCCCTTTTCTGAAAGGCACTGCAGATCCCAACCTGGATACACATGTGGATGAAGACAATTGGGTCTCATATTTTTCTAAAATATTTGGCCACACAAGTGAGGGTAGCCAACCTTCGTTGGATAGCACTAACCCCGACCATCAAGCCCATTCCGGTCTTTAATCATCTGGAAGTTTGAGAAGCTCTACTGCAGTGCTCCAGAAATAAGCCCCCTAGCCCTGATGGCGCCCCTATAGATTTCTTTTTTAAGCATCCAGATCTATGGGGATCCGTTTTGACTAATGTTTTCAATGCAGCTGTTAGTGTGGGCCCGCCAGATTCATGGGCAAAATCCATCATAATCCCTATATATAACAAGCATTGCATAGCCAATAGGACTTGCCTTTGGGACCTTATAAGTGTTTAGCCATGCAACGGTTGATGTTGTTGAACCAAGGATATTGTGCCGCATAACTAAATACTTATAAGGTCCCAAAAGCGAGACCCATTGGCTATGCCAATTCTTGTTTTAATAATAATTTTTTAGAGGGCCTGCCAACTGCAGTTTGCTGCTCCTTTTACAAAATGCATTTTTGGAAACGTTTGTTTTATCTTATTCATCGTTCCAAGATCAGTGCCTACCATAATGGATTGGTACACATAAAAAATAAACAAAATGGAGGATCTCTCATTTCGTATGTATGGGCATGAGTTGTGAAGCGCGCATGTACATGTGTCATAGCTGTTAGGGTAAAATACACTTTTAGCTTTTGTTTCCAATGCTGCACTTCATATGCAAAAAGTATTGGCAAAGACAATAGGTCTACATTGACAAACAAAAGGTGAGACAATTGTCTTTGCCAATTCTGTTTTTTTAAAGCTTTAGAAGCACATCAGCAAAATATGCTGGGCAGCAAGTTCGAATTATGGCCAGTAGAGTGCGCTAACGACCCTCCAGTTGCCGATGGTATGCATGCTCAGCAGTGCTAAGGAGTCAGAGAGGAAGCTGAAAACACACGTATCCCCTGGATACGGTGAGTGTTAAGTCCCCGTGACCAGGGTGCAAGCACCTTGCGGGAGCGAGCAGCGGTACGTGGGCCATCTGTTTTCAATTAGCGAGTGTGCCACTGCTCGCTCCCGCAAGGTGGATGCCAGCACAAGCATGAGTGCTTGAAAAGAGCTGACAGATTCTTAAAGGTCACTATTAGAGCAGCGCTGCGCACTACGCACTAGGCGAGACCTAAAAAAGGGGACAAATCAGAGGATATAAATTACAGGCCCATTTCATTACTAGATAGCTCTATTAAACTTATGGGGCGATTCTTACTGAATAGACCAGAGGAATGGGCCATTCAAAGCAAAATGTTGATACCAGCCCAATATGGTTTTAAAAAGGGGAATGGAACATTGGATCAGTATCTCAATTTGAGTATACTTATCACCAAGTATACCCAAGCCAAGGTTTACCTGGCTTTTATGGACCATCTTTGGAGAATCATGGAGGAGATGGGCATCGACGAAGTAATTATTGCCTACATTAGACAGTTATATTTGAGGGCTTCAGTTTGTGCCTGATAAGGGAAACGGGGAGATTACACAGGTGGTTCCCAATTACTAGGTTTTGTATTTCTATCCATACAAATGCCGAAGAGGTACCCCTGTTAGACCCTACTTTGTATGTCCCAAAGGTTAACCAGGTACATTCTCCCATACTCCTCAATGCAGAAGATACAGTTCTTATCGCCCGCACTGATATGGTGCTCCAGCGACTCCTAGATGAGTATGTGAAGTTAATGCAAAATTTTACCTTACAAGTAAATGTGGTAAAGTCTTTTATTTTAGTGACTGGACACAGGACTAAGAAATCCCAATCTTTTTATATAGCAGGCCGGAAACTGGGCCAGACGGATACATTTTCATATCTAGGGATCACATTCGATAAGATTGGCTACATGGACTCACATGGTGACCAACAGGAGTTTAATGCTGGAAAGAAGCATAACTGCCTTGTATAATTCATTACAAAAACTGGGCTCTAAGCCTCTGGGGTTATTAAAAAAGTGTATGTGGCAAAATCTTCCTCAGTAGCTACTTATGGGGCTGGGGTTTGGAGGCATACTAATTCAGCCCGAATTCAAACCATAGAAGATACTTTCAGGAAAAAACTAGTAGCCCTCCCAAAAAGATTTTCCAGCTTTAACTGCCATCTTGAATTAGACGTCCCCTATATATCGGACCAAGTTGGCTTAGCTCCAATCTTCCAATGGTATTCTATATGGAGAAAGGAATCTGTCAATTTTATTCAACAGATCATCAAAGATTGTCTTTCCTTGGAAAATGCACATGGGATCCCGTGGATCTCCTATGTCAAAAGTACTCTAACCACCATAGATTTAGAATCTAGATTTGAAACTCCAGCTAATTGTCTAAATATTTTTTAAAAAATACAATCAAAAGCGGTTTTGTAAACTTAAGGGCCCAAGAAAAATATAAAATCAATAGCAAAAAATATATGGTACTATCCTATTTAGAGGGGAAGATTTTAACTAAGGGGTTGTCTTCATATTTATCGTTTGTAACAAGCTACTATCAGAGAATTGTACTTTTTTTTTTAATAACAAATTTTATTGGCATATTGTCATGTATGACTGCAACCACTTTGTAACAACGTATTTTGAGAATATACATAGTTGTTATTCATATTACATATTTGATATAAACACAACAAAATAACTTCAATGCAATTGCATATGGTCATTATATATATATATATATATATATATATATATATATATATATATATATATATATATATATATATATATATATAACAGATAGATATGCTTCATGACTCCTACTTATTCTCTTCATGGAATATGTCTGTTCTGTGCATCATAAAATCTGATTTCAGAGTCTATCACATCAGACAGCTGCGCCAGTGCCGGCAGGACCAGCCCGCCCATCTTTGCGATATATTATAATGTTTCTGTGGGCAGCCGTGGGCCTGGAAGACCAAGATCTCCAGGCCCATACAGAAATCCATACCATTTTTTCATGCCCTAATCGCTGGTGGTTTATCGGATTTCCAGGTCCTGGTGATGTTGCGCTTGGCGATGGTAAGGCCAAGCCAGAGGAGATGGCGTTTGTTCTTATTGCCGCCTATTGGTTCTGTAATGTGAAGCAGAGCCAGTCTAGGGGATCTAGGTATTTCCCATCCGAGAACTTCGGCCATGCATGTCAGCACCCCGTTCAAAAATCTGGCTAGAGCCAGGCATGTCTAAACAGTATGTATGAAAGTGCCGTCATCAGATTGACACCGCAGGCACACAGGAGACACAATCATATTTGCTTTCCATAATCTATGACGCGTATAGTACACCCTGTGCATGTATTCAAACTGAATGAGACGTAGTTGGGAAAGATAGCAGCTCCACGGGGAGATTCTAGGGCTTCAGTCCGGTCATCAGCGTCCAGGGGACCAATGTCGACTTGCCATGTTTCTTTGAGTTTTTCGAGTGTAGTGGCACTATGTGTGATAAGGGATTGATTTATCTTGGAGATCTTATGTCCTCGTAAGTCGCCCATGAGTAGTTTACCCCCTAACGGGCTAAATTCTGGAAATGAGTCAACTTTATCAATGTGTGGTGTAATAGCATGCGGAATCTGCACATATTTATAGAACTGGGTATTGTGTAGGGAAAATGTATCCTTAAGAGTCTGGTACGATTTAAGGACAGTGCCGTGTATGACGTTGCTGATCGATGAGATGCCCATTCTTGGAACCCCTGGAGTCCGGCAAGTGAGATAAGAGGTGGTTATTCCACAGCAGTGTTTCCAGGGTAAGGCAACCCCAGCAGGGACTGCCGCCAAGTGAGCAACACCACTCTTGTGGCTGGTAATAGGGAATGATGAAGTGAATTACTGTATAGGTGAGATACATGGGTCGGGTCGTTGAGTAGAGATTTGTACTTTTAAGGTTTCTTCTAAACCTTATCCCCTGTATGCTGAGTCATCCATTGGGCATTTTTTCACTCCATAATCTGCCACCATGCCAGTGTGACTGTGTGTCCTCTCAATCAAATCTCCACATTCTTTTGTAAAAAAAGAATTTGGAGTATTGCATACGTTTTATATTTCCGATTATGCATAAATATACATTTAGACAATGTCGCCCAGGCTTGTTCTTCCTTCAAATGTTACATGATAATTTTGTCTGTTATTGTGTTGCGCCTTTTTTATGTCACTCTTTAAAGACTAGACTGCACCAATAGTCTGAAATGAATGCTAAATTTTTACTTCTTTCTTTTTATTAACTGTTTTTATCTCTCTGAAATGTTGTTTTAATATATTTTTATAAATTGATGTGTTTTACTATATTTGTACCTATACGATCTATTTTAACTTGGATTGAATAAAGTAATTTGACTTGAATTGAACATAAATTTGAAAGTGAACCTCACCCACAGGATGCAACCTTATCTGCAACAATATCTCCACTGCAGTTTTCCAAGGTACTGCTGGCAGATGCGCATACAACAAACTTAAAAAGGCTTCATTGGAATGAAGCGAGCCTTCCAGTCATTTTCAAACCGAGAGCTGCATTCTTAGCCTTAAATACAGAGGACAGGAACCCGATTGGAAACTGGGAAAAGTTCTTCCAATATATAACTTCAAAATTCCCATGGAAGGGTAGAGCTGCTTGCTTTCCATTAGACAGAAAACATATAAAGAGACTTCTGCCAGGAATCGTGCTTATTAAAAGCCAGATAAACAGGCATCATCCTTTACTTGAGTAGACCTCTAACAATAAACAAATAGTTGCCGTGAAATTAATGGCAAAAATCTCGAAAAGGAGATTTGGCTACATATTAAGGCCTATACTTAAGAATACTGGGCCAAGCTAGTGTATACCAGCAAGTTAAAGAATTCTGAAAACATCTGGCAGATGGTCAATCAGAAGGAACGAGGACTGAATAGGGCAAACAATGCTAACCTGACTGAGCAAGACTGAGTAAGGTATTTAACCACTCACCTGGAAGCTAAGGAGCATGCTCCACGGATATGCAGTGGACAAAAGAAGTTCATGGAAGAGGAGTTGAGCCTGGCTAAGTCAGAAGTTAGCCTACTTGCAAGGGCAGAAGCAATTAGCAGACAACTGCAGAAACTCATCGAGTACTCACAAGCAGACTGTGCCCCGGGTCCAAACTGGATTCCCCAAGCATACATTGAAAAGGCTTCCATACCCGCCACCCGCCACCCCCCTCCCCCCTCCAGTTTTGGAGCAGAAAAATTAGCTCCCGTCTTCACTGAAGTACTTCAGAATGAAAAAGTCCCAGATTCTTGAAAGGGTTCAATAAGACATCCCATTTTTAAGGGAGAGAATAGGAATTCTGCAACTAATTACCGGCTGATTTCTCTTTTACATGTGGAAGCAAAGTACTCTGCAGGCATGTTGTTGGAAGACCTGAAATTCTTGGAAAAGATAAAGAGTTAATTCCTATGAATCAAGACCGGCTTTCAACAAAAACAAGGCTGTAACTCTAACTTGCTGGATCTCTCTATACTTCTGGCTCAACCCGAGCGCATGCAAACTCTACTTTACATCTGCTTTGTTGACTTTAAGGCAGCTTTTGACCAGGTTCCTAGAAGGCAATTATGGAGAAAACTGTAATCATGGCCTATTCCGGAGAAACTGTCAAGGGCAATAGAACTCCTATACTCCAATACCTGGCTAAGGATAACATTAGGTGATGGTAACTATGTAGTCAGGAAGGTCCATAAACAGCAGGGCTAATAAAAAGCTGTGCCTTGGCACCCTAGCTAGTCAACCTTTGATGAGATCCAATGCCAGTGTGAGATCTCACATGTAATTTTCACTGGCCAAAACTTGGAGGGCAGCCACTAGCTAACCTCTTGTACGCGGACGACCTGGTTATGTTGAGTCAAACAAAAGTGGGCCTCCAGAGACTAATTAATAAGTTAGAGGAATAAACTAGGTCAAAAGTTCTGGAAGTGAACTTGGCAAAACCAAAGTAGTTATCTATGGTAAGAGAGTCAATGAAAAAGGGGCCTGGCACAGGAGAAACAAGAGCCTTTATAAAGTAGTACAAAAGGGGGTGGCGATGATGGACGGAGCATCTGAACCAATCAAACACACACACCCAGTCAACAGATCTGGGTTTAATACATCACCGTTCTTTAGCCCACTCTGCCACCCCAGTTCAGACATGGCCATATGCAAATCAGTCTGACCCTGTGCCTCATGGGAACAGTCCAGCACGAACTGCCAAGCCATGCCTTCCCTTGATAAACTAGAGCATAAGTATTTAGGAGTTTGGATTGACACATGAGGCAACCTGAAACGGCACAAAGAGTCCTTTAGAAATAAAGGCCAGCCATAAAATGCGTTTTTACAACTGCCTTTAAACACCTATGGGGCCCCAGAATCGATCCAATCTTTCAGGTTATAAAGTTGAAGCTATAAGCTACAACAACATATGGGAGCAAAATCCTGATGGGAAGGATGCTGCTCTCTTGCAAGACCTAGTGGCCAAAATATACAAATCTGCTTTTCGCCTTCCAAGGACGGCTTCACCAGCACAAATACGCCTGGACTTTGGCCAGTTAAATCAAATATTAGCCAGGCAGCAAGCATTTTTTTAATCTGTGCCACAAATTAAGAGCTTCTAAGCATGGCTCCCTATATAATCTTAACAGGCAAGAAACAAGAACCAGCCAGAGCAACTCCCTGAACCTTCAGTTCCTGGGAATGTCCTTAGATACTATTCAAGCAAAGGATCTGTGGAACCAGCAGGTGACTCAGGCAGTGTTTAAAAAATTGTGTTTCCATCAGTGCTCCCAAGGTTTGCAAATTTGAGGAGAAGAGCACACAAGCATGGCAAAGGCATGCCTGGATGGTGATAAACACATACAATGCAATAGTCCACCAGGCATTTCTCAGCACAAATTTTTCGAAGTACATCAAACTGAAGTTCATGCACCATCGATTCAGTGTTTTTCAAACATTGGACATTTTCCCTAATTGGCTCATTCAGCCCACAGATTCCACCTGCCAGCCCTGCAAAACTGGAAAAGAAACCCTTATGCATAAAGTTTGCTTGTGCCCAGCACTTTACTGTGAGCACAGAAATCTCTTGCTTAGAGCTTTTAATACTCATAGGGGCCAATTCCGATTCCGGTCGGAAGGGCTCCGAACCATGTTCGGAGCACTTCCGACCGCATCGATATGTGCCGGCCGGATTCCATTCCGACCGAGCCATTCTGATGGCCTCGGACGGAATGGAATCCGACTCGGATTTCCGGATGGCTTACGACGGGCTCGGAGAGCCTGCCTGCAATCCGGAAATCCTCCAGTACTCGCCCACCGCCTCTTAACAACCGAGGGAGTACAATGGCAGTTTCCGGCACGAAAAGGCAGTCGGAAACTGTTCCTGGGGGCCCCCAGTAGGGCCCCCATGGGTGTGAGGCCGCCGAATGGCGGTCTGGGGGCACCATATGTGCCCCTCCGTTGATCCCTGCACCCGGTGGCAGGCACCTTGGGGTGCCGGCCACAGGGTGCAGGGATGAACTGCACCCCTGCTTTCTACAATGCAGGCATGCATTCCGCTCGGAATGCATGCTTGCATTGTAAAGTATACGAATGCGTCCGAACCCTGTTTGGTTGCATTGCACTAGCAGGGCCGTAACCGACGACAGCAGGTCGGTCGGTTACGGCTCCTGACCGATGTCAGTCGGACTCAGGTCCGTCCGACATCGGAATCGGCCCCTTAATGTGCAAACATACAGAAAGGCTATTATAGAGGCACTGAATACCGTCAACATCTATTTGTTAGGCTGGTAAAGTTGTATCCAAGTTCAGTAAAAAGCTCATATATAATGAACAACTGCCTTCGATCATTTTAATGGTCAAAATGTATTTACACGTTAATTTTAATGGTATTTATTTATATAGCACTTTATATTATGCACTTTAAGGAGAAATGTTATTTTATGTGTGTAAAAGTCTTGCAGAACCTTTTACGTATTGTGTGTTAATCGTGTCTTTGCAAATATATCAATTAATCATGCAAA
The DNA here is from genome assembly GCF_964261635.1 of Lissotriton helveticus. NCBI lineage: Eukaryota > Metazoa > Chordata > Amphibia > Caudata > Salamandridae > Lissotriton > Lissotriton helveticus. The sequence goes on from NC_136073.1 coordinate 559,970,248, forward strand.
TATCATTCATTGTTGTGCCATGAGTTATTACGTCCGGTTCCTATTGAAGTAGCGATTAGCCTTCTTTTTTAGTGGGTCCCAGCAGGCAATTTAGATTTCACCACTTTAGAAATTTCATTTTTCATTCTTCATGGCCAGCTCCTCGTACAAAAAGTAATAACTTAAGCTTAATAATGCAGCGTATATTCACAATGCATATAAGTTTTTACTTCGCAGATATCCATTGCATCCCCATCTCCTAAATTCTTTCCCTAGACTAATACCAAAGAAAATATGTGCATTCAAGTTCTTAGTTTGTTTCCCATCTGCTCTAGCCCTTTACTTCTGTAGCCTGTGAACCAACTGATTATTAGATTGTGTACTAATAGACATCACGATATCTCATTACCTCTAACTAATAGTTTTGCAACACTGAATAGGCAATTCGAATAGAAACCCAGCAACAATTATTATCATTCATTTTCTTTAGGAATTACAACAAACTTCAAGGGCAGCTGCCAAGCCTGCCCTAACTACTCAAGCGTACTCTCTCCATTACTAACATAACGGGGACATACCAAGGAACTATTGTTACAGGAAATGCTATTGTTTATATTCATGGACAGGGCAAGTAGTTAAAATTGCATTTTGGACTCAAATGTTTAAAGAATTAGAGACTTGCCTCGACCCCTGTTTGTTGTTTAACATAGCTATTTTAACAGTTACACCCCTAAGCAGACCAGCCCACTCCTCCCTGGAAACCAGTGAAGGAGAGTTATATCACAGTTCATGGGCTATGGGATGAAGAGAATGATAACCATGCATTTGGGTTAGCAGATAGTTGCATTGCAGATGCAACATCCTTTTGAGAATCAGTGTATTTATTTGTTATACATGTTACTGTTCCTGTAGACACAGGGTCTCACAGAGCTTGGCTTCAATCTTAGAGGCAAAACAGATCTTGTCAACCTAAAAAACAATGAACAGATCAGCCTGAAAGTGCAGCTATGCAGACAGTCCATGGGACAATTACCATGGACATTTACAGTTACCATCTTGCAGGATTCAAGGCCCCTCAAATATATTCGGATCGGCTTGAGAGGGTATCTTGATATAAACAAGGGAAGAGCTCCTTTATTGTACAGTGGGACATTACTGTTCTAGTAAAAGCGGTGATGTTTCATAAATGCACCAATGTTTCAGTGAGATTTGCAAGAGAGGAAAAGGAGAAAGTACATGAGCAGAAAAAAAGAAATAATGAACCTAGAGGATGCACATATCAAACCTTGTGTAAAAAAAAAAGTGTCCCAATGTAGGCAAACAACTACGTACAAGAAGAAAGGATCAGAGCACTGCATGGGAGGAACTTTGAGAACAGAAATCGGACGATGGCCAATTCGTTGGTCGGATCTTAGCCTTGAGCGCTAACTTGAGAGATAACGAACACTGTATTAAGCAAATGGGTAATAAAGACAAAATTGCATAAGGTAATACATGGATTGTTAGTACTATTGTTAAGTAGTACAATAGACTCTACAAGGATGAAGAGGTGACAAGGATTGGGGATTTGGCAGTTTTCATCCAAGACAGCCTGATCCTCATGAGAAGGTAAGCACTGACAAAAGAGCGGAACACAGAATTGCAGAAAGTGGTTTCAGATTTCACATTAGACTAGGCAGCAAGCCCTGATTATGTATCCAGGTGATTTTTTCTTTTTTTAGGATCAAGTTTGCGAGTCAAGATGGGGTAGAATGAAGCTGCATCCCCAGGATCTTGTGGGCAGGCTGGTAAAGTTACCCAGCCAAAGGAAAATACGGTTTGTATTGGCCTATTTCATTGCTAAATGAGGATGGGAAGCTCTTCACATACACCTGCTTATAGGACATAATTTCCTCGGAACTGTATGTTCTCCTTCCCAGTATGAACACGACAGATCACACAAACCGTGCTTAGTCTCTGCTACCAATGGTTGTCCTTTTTATTTTGATGTAAAGGTGCAGTTAAGTAGGGGCCCCTGGAAGTACCTGTGAGCTGTACTTGAAAGATACAGGTTTGAAGTGCCCTTTACTAACACATTCAGACATATAAAAGCATCTATATCCGTTACAAATGCAGTGAACCAGACCTTCCTCGAGGTGTCCAGGATACTCACTCCTCTTAGATGCTTTAGCATGAATACTCTTCAGGATATCAATTACACCTTTTAGGTTTAAATCTTTTTATTGAGCTTGATCAACAAACAAACCATCACATTTTAAATGTATACAATATTATGGGCTACACAGAGCCCTATGTAGTTGGCTTACGGATGGATCAAACAATAAACATTTGTAAACAAGAAAGAAATGGGGAAAAAATCCTGCTATCCCCCTCGTCCACCCACCACCCACCCCTTCCCTTGTCCACTGCTCTTTCTATAATCCTATTTTAGGCCTGTGTCGTGCTGTGGTGGCACGACCCCTGGTTAACCTTGGTATCATTGTAGGGGAGACGCAAGTACCTCGGGCACATTAGCTCGCGGAACTCTGGAGTGAGTAGAGCCAGGAGTGGTTGCCAAATATCTCCAACGGTCGAGCCCTTCCCTGCCAGTGTGAGGGTTATCTTCTCCATTCCCAATACGTGCCATAAGTGTTGGAGCCACCCTGTGATGGTGGGGGTTCAGGGGGTTCTCCAGTGGGTCAGAATGTTTTGAGCTGGTGATCCTAAGGCTATCACTATCTGGCGACGTCTTCCGGATTTGAGGGGATATGTTAAGGGATTAGGCACTCCTAAAAGTACATAAGCGGGGAATCTCTGCAGTTGGGTATCTAGATATTTGCCCACCTCGTCTAGTATCTGTGGCCAGTATTGTTGTATGCGTTCGCACTCCCATAGGAGATGGACCAGGGTTCCCTGTTTACTGCACCCGCGCTACCTGTCTGCGCTTGCTTGGGATCTGCCCTATGGATGCGCTCTGGGGTGTAGCACCAATAGGTGACTATTTTTGCTAGCGTTTCAGTCAGTCCGATATTGCTTGCCGTGTGCCTTGCCCTATAGTACAAACCCTCCTACTGTTTACTGCTTAGTTCTCGTCCCAGTTCTCTTTCCCAGCGCATGCGGTCAGAAATATAAGCGTGTGTATGTCGGGCAAATAACATCTGGTACAGATAGGAGATTAACTTGTTGTCCGACGTTCTAGTTATAAGCCATCTTTCATAGAGCGTAAGATGTCTCTGCGTGTGTGGCCTATATTGCGGTTGTAGTGCCCAGTGCCTGAGTTGTAGGTAGAGTAACCTTTCTGACTCAGGGGTCCAGCCCTTTACTTACTACATAGTCTGTAGCCTGTGAACCAACTGATTACTGATTACTAGATTGTGTACTAATAGACATCACGATATCTCATTACCTCTAACTAATAGTTTTGCAACACTGAATAGGCAATTCGAATAGAAACCCATCAACAATTATTATCATTCATTTTCTTTAGGAATTACAACAAACTTCAAGGGCAGCTGCCAAGCCTGCCCTAACTACTCAAGCGTACTCTCTCCATTACTAACATAACGGGGACAAACCAAGGAACTATTGTTACAGGAAATGCTATTGTTTATATTCATGGACAGGGCAAGTAGTTAAAATTGCATTTTGGACTCAAATGTTTAAAGAATTAGAGACTTGCCTCGACCCCTGTTTGTTGTTTAACATAGCTATTTTAACAGTTACACCCTTAAGCAGACCAGCCCACTCCTCCCTGGAAACCAGTGAAGGAGAGTTATATCACAGTTCATGGGCTATGGGATGAAGAGAATGATAACCATGCATTTGGGTTAGCAGATAGTTGCATTGCAGATGCAACATCCTTTTGAGAATCAGTGTATTTATTTGTTATACATGTTACTGTTCCTGTAGACACAGGGTCTCACAGAGCTTGGCTTCAATCTTAGAGGCAAAACAGATTTTGTCAACCTAACAAACAATGAACAGATCAGCCTGAAAGTGCAGCTATGCAGACAGTCCATGGGACAATTACCATGGACATTTACAGTTACCATCTTGCAGGATTCAAGGCCCCTCAAATATATTCGGATCGGCTTGAGAGGGTATCTTGATATAAACAAGGGAAGAGCTCCTTTATTGTACAGTGGGACATTACTGTTCTAGTAAAAGCGGTGATGTTTCATAAATGCACCAATGTTTCAGTGAGATTTGCAAGAGAGGAAAAGGAGAAAGTACATGAGCAGAAAAAAATAAATAAGCCATCTTTCATAGAGCGTAAGATGTCTCTGCGTGTGTGGCCTATATTGCGGTTGTAGTGCCCAGTGCCTGAGTTGTAGGTAGAGTAACCTTTCTGACTCAGGGATCCCATAGTCGGATCTGACTTGTGGGAAGGAGAGGACTCCCTCTACGTCAAAGAGATGGCCCAGAGCGCGGCACTCTAAGGAGCGCCAATGTGTAAAGGCAGTCTCGTCCATCCCCGGGCCAAAGTCTGGGTTATTGAAGAGGGGGGTGAGGGGAAAGTAGTCAGCTTAGGTTTAGTGTTAGTCTGGTCCCATACTGTCAATGTTGTTCGTGTAATGTGGGAGGCATATAAGGGGAGGTCTATGAGGTTTCCTAAAAAAAAGGGGATCTTCTGTAAAGACATGCCTGCCACAGCACGGACCTGAAAGAACCAATGCCTCTCTGACTCCGTGCAGTTCCACTCTACTAAGTGGCGTAGTTGCGCAGCATAATAATAGAGCTGAAGGTCACGGAATCCCCAGTCCGCCCTCGCTAGATGGTAAGGTACAAATGGTTCTCTTTATTCACGGTTTGCGGCCCTGCCAGACAATGTGAGGGAGCTCTGTCTGCACCCGGTATAGCCACCCGGGGGGAGGTCGCAAAGGGAGAGTTTGAAATAAGAATAGTATCTTTGGCAAGATGGTCATATTGATTGCGGCTACCCTCCTTAGCCATGAGATGGGGCCATGTTTCCACCGCCGTAAGTCTGTGTGGACCGGTGTGTGTAACCTAGCATAGTTAACCAACTCTATTGTTTGGCGGGTGGGCGCTAACTGAATTCCCAGGCATGGAACAGTGTCACTTGTCCACTGTATAGGATGTTGGTTCTGTAGGCTTGTCTGTATTTGCGGTGACAGGGAGAGATTAAGTGCGACTGATTTCTCAATGTTAATCTTGAACCCCGAGGCTTTCGCGAATGTATCTAGTTCCGACAGGAAGGCTCCCAAAGCTGTGGCTGGCTCGGACAGTGTCACCAGGACATCGTCTGCATACAAGCTTATAGTTTGTATATCTCCTCCAAACTGGATCCTAGTGATGTGTGGGTGCGCTCTGACTCTTTGGGCCATAGGCTCTACATACAATGCAAAGAGCAGGGGCGATAGGGGGCACCCCTTTCTTGTGCCTCTGCCTAAGGAGAAGAGAGCTGACGTGTGTCCATTGACCCTAACTGTCGCCGTGGGGAAGCGGTAGCAGTTCAAAATGTGCATCCTCAGTTTCTCACCTAGTCAGACGCACAACAGCACCTGTTCTAAGTCTGGCCAGTGGACCCTATCGAAGGCTTTCTCTGCATCGATGTTGAGAAGCATGTAATCTCCCTGCGTCCTTCTATATAATGTGTAGGACCCTCTTAGTGTTGTCACTAGTTTGTTGTTGTGGGATAAATCCCGCCTGGTCGGGCTCGATCAGGCCTGGCATGTATATAGCCAGCCTGTGCACTAGGATCCCTCTATATAGTTTCAAATCGATGTTTAGTAGAGATATAGGGTGGTATGCTCCGCAGCTGGTCTTGTCTTTCCCTGGATTGGGGATGACCACTATAGCAGCCTCTAGCATTGCCTCTGGGATCGCCCCCGGGTCGTGAAGGTATTGAAGAGCCTAGTTAGTAGAGGAGCCAACACAGGGCAGAATTGTTTGTAGAAGGCCGATGTGTAACCGTCCAGCCTGGGTGATTTGGGCAATTTAAGTCGCAATATGGCTGCTATGACCTCTCCCACTCGAATTTCCCTCTCTAGGTGTTCTGCTTGCCCCGGGATTAGCGTAGGGAGATGTGCCTCAGCAAGATAGATTTCTCCGTCTAGGTTATTCAGCTGCTGCCCCGAATATAACTGGGTGTAGTAGTCTCGGAAGGTCTCAGCTATTACCGCGTCATCAGTTACTAATCTCTCCATCAGGTTGCGTATCTCCTGGACCTCTTGCGATTGTCTAGCCTTGCGTAATTTATGTGCTAATAGGCGTCCACATCTGTCTCCCTTGGTGTAGAACGAGTGGCGTAGTCGCAATGCTGCATACTCCGCTCTGTCTTGATCAATGGCTGCTAATTGTGTACAAACAGTGTGCAGTTGGCGCCAGATTCTGGGCATCCTTGTCCTCTGGTGCATTTTCTCCAGTTCAATTGTTCTCTGTGTGAGGTCATCTCTTTTCTTTCTACGTTCAGTGTCATCTGCCGTTGATATCGCGATTAACTCGCCTCTAACTACCGCCTTAAGTGCCTCACACCGTGTTGACATAAGCGTGTTTGCGATGTCACTGTGCAACAGATAGTCGTCTATGGAGCGTTGTATTTGTGCAACTACATCTGGGCGCTGTAGGAGGGTGTCTGAGGTGCCACTGCTGTGTGGGTTGCTGAGTCGGAGGGAGTACTAGAGTGGCTACAACCGGAGCGTGATCCAAAAGGGATGCCACCAGGATTTCGACGTCAGAGGCAAGGTCACAGATCGCCTCGGAGCCTAAGAAATAATCCAGCCTAGCATATGTTTTGTGGGCATTAGAAAATAGTATTCTCGGAGGTGGAGAACTAACGCCCAGTTCTCTCATTCTATCAAGCCCTTCCTTTGAGAGCTCGCCTATCCGACCGAAGAGCTGCACAAACCTGTCCAGGGAATTGTCTAACACCAGGTTGAGGTCCACGACCCCCCGGAGTATCTTGTGTTCGACTGTCGCTGCTGCCTCTGTCAAGGCCTCATGGAAAAATCTTTCTTGGCCCTCGTTTGGTGAGTATAGGGACCCAATGACCAATGTTTGACTCCAATCGTGAACTGGTAAGTAAGCAATCTCCCCCTTATTTCTGCCACTTTCTGAACCACCCTTCCCTGAAAGGACCGGGAGACCAATGGTGCCACTCCTGTAGTCTTGGAAGGGCCAGACGAGAATTGTTACGCATGGGTCATACGGGATTTGAATCAGTGGCAGTCGCGGGACAGTAGGTGTGTCTCCTGTAGGAGGCATATATCAGCTTTAGTACTCTCCAAATATGATAGAATTGTCCTGCATTTAATCGGATTGTTGAGACCTCTCACATTCAATGTGAGGATCTTGAGTTTAGTGAGTGGGGTCTGAGGACATGGAGGTGGCCATGGATCGAGGGTTTTATCCAATGGGTTTGGCCGTGGCGATGGTCTCTCCAGGACAGCTGTGTCATGTTGTAAGGCCCCTTCGTGGCGTGGAGCAATGAACAAGGGACGCCCCCCTTAAAAAAAAACCTTATAAACAAACAGAACAAGTGAAAAGGTGAATGGTGAAAGTTCGAAAAATAGTCCCTCATCCAGGGATGACCGGCAGGAAGTCTTTACGGGGTCCATAGGGTGACCAAAAACTGCCCCTCGCTCCTGCCCGCCCCAATGCAATAAGAGAAAAAGGGGAGAAACATACCATGTCTGGCTCACTAAGTGTGCATCTTCGCCAGGGCCTCCGGCATGGATTCCAGCGCAGCCTGATGTTCCCTTGTAATCGCCTCTGGATCAGGTCTCTTCCAGAGTCGTCTGCGACCTTGTCGCCGCCACCCCGAGGGCGAATCGCTGTACCCCAGGATGGGGATTCGTCTTCCTCTGGAAATTCGACACTCAGCAGCCGGCTAGCTTCCAAGAGTGATCGTAGTTGATGGAGTTTACCAGCTAGGCGAAAGAGAAGTCGAAACGGGTGACACCATGAGTATGAGATATCTCGCTGGCGCAGGTGTGTAGTGATTGCCCGAAAGTCTCTTTGTTTCTGAAGGGTAAGCAGAGCGAGGTCCTGGTACAATGTCAGGGTCTGGTCTCTGAAGGTAACGGGGTGCATGGATCTAGCTTTACAGAGAATTTCTTCTTTGGTCCGGAAGTCTTGTACGCAGAGCAGTATGTCTGCCGGCGGGCATTGCTCTGAGCAAGTTGGGCCCACCCTATGCGCTCTGTCCAGCTTAAGCTCCATGTTGAGTGGGTTACCAAATATATGGTTGAACAGGTCTCTCGCATAGGCAAAGATGTCCCCGGATTGCATGTTAGTTTTCACCCCTCTAATCCGGATGTTCTGTCTGCTAGAGCGGTTTTCAAGGTCCTCGACGTGTGCCTGCAGATCTATATGCTGGTCATTGAGACGGATCACCTCTTGTTGAAAGGCTGCTAGTTCAGTGTCTCTGCCATCACCTTTATCTTCCAAGGCGGCCACACGCTCCCCAATGTCGTCCAAGTCCCTTCTGACATCTTTGATTTGCGATGTTGGGTCATGTTTGACTGTTTGCAGGTCATCGCGGAGGGTCGTTAACCGCGACTCAAGGAAGGCTTGTGTCACAGGTTCCTCCTTGACGCTCTCTACCTTCGGTTGGGTTGATTCTCCCGTGTGTCAGTGTTCCATCACGTTGCCTCCCTGGGGGCGTGCAAAGAGATCCTTAAATGTTTTATCCTTCTTCCCTCGAGAAGAGGTCATAGTCCCGTACCTCACCAGACCCTTGTGTCTCTTCGTGGGTTGATTCAGTGCTATCCCAAGCAGTGAAGGCCTTGGCCAAGCTGAGAGCTCAGAAAGTTGTGCTTGGGATCGACAGATCTCGGTTGTCTCTCTCCCTTCCGGAAGGCGGGGGTTCTCTGGTGTCACGCCTTTAGGGGTAGCTTATAGTCTTAAGTGCTCTGTGTATTAGACGTGACGGAGGCCAGATAGGGTCTGAATGTGGGCCACCGTCAGAGCTTCCCCAATGTATTTAACCAGGGTGGACTTCTCTACTAACCAGCCACGGCGAAAACCAGGAGCGAAGCCTCCAACGCGGCAGTGCCTCATGTTATGCGATGTTTGTGCTTCCCTGGTTACAGGCTCTCTCCTCGCCTATCTCGAGCTCCCCTCGATGTCAGCCAGGCCCATCTCAGCGTAGACAGACTTGTTGTCTGGGCCGGGGGTCTTCCTCCTATTCTATGTTTCCAGCACAGGTCTGCGCCCCAGGTTTCTGGCTGTGCGTTGGGGATCGTTTCACCAAGGTGCCGCAGCCCGGCCCGCATCAGATCCAGGCTCTGATCAGGCCTTCCGGCTTCGTCTAGGTGGGTCCAGATATGTAGCGCCTCCACACTGGGAATCGAGACGCCATCCCTAGCACAGGTCACCAAGATCAGGTCCTCTAGACCCACTTCTTTGCCCGCTCCATCCGGTCCCACACCAGCCTCCTCTGCGTCTCTCACCAGCCGTCCCCAGTATGATATGATTACACATGACAATTAGGTTAGAGTATTTGTGTTTTCCTTTCTATATAGACACCTGTTGTATTACCTTGATGCATTATTGAATGTTTTATTATATTTTATTGTATTCGTGTGAGATGTTTCAATGTGAATTGTCTTCAGAGAAATATTTCCGCAGAAATTTTAATATAACTTTTGTGTCTCGCTCTGGAGAACTTTGAATTTTTAATAAAAGACTGTGAACGTTACATTTTAGTTGACAAATAATTCAAGTAATACACTAATGAGATGTCCTGAGTGAATGGGATGTGACTAGAATAGAGTCTAGTGAGTGTTATCGTCCTTGAACCAGTCCAGGGATAGCCTTTTGAATTTGATTGTCTACAGTACCCTGTTCCCTGGAACACGTGGGGTCTTCTCTCTTCCCTTCTCTGATGTCAGAGTGCCAGCCTGGAGGGCTTAGAGCAGACGCGTGGATGTTGATGATGTTCTGGGATTCTTGAGGGGCCATTCAATGAGGTGCCAGGCAGTGTGGAGTAGCTAAGGGGGGGGTGGGGGACTCGCACGCACCCGCAGACCGCACCCGATCCTAGCCAGATCGCCTCCTCAAAGTGCCGCGTTCCACACTTAGCGCCCCCCCTGGGCCGTGCCTCTCACTCTGTTAGAGTGGGGCAGCAGGATGGCGGATCGGCACAGTCCGCACCAAGCAATCGGGGTGAGGCCGGGCCAAAGGAAGCGTGCACACCTGCACGCTGTCGCTCAGTGGCTGGTAGGCAGCACCCGGGAGGGCCTCCGCTCCTCGGTGGTTAGCTTGCAGATTGCTCTGGGGGCTATCTGAGCCGGCCGTGTCATGTCGCCAGGCCCGGAGCCGATTTCCTGGTGTGCGTGTAGGCCTCAGATTGTAGACCGCGAGCAGGCCCTGTGAGCCCACGGGTCCGCGCCTACATCCGCAGGGGTCCCGGCAGTCAGAGCTGCGCCCGGCAGGGCCTTCGTTCTGTGGTGGGCAGCTTCGGAGTCACTCCAGGGGTGCACGGGGCCGCCAAACCACACCCCTAGGCCCGGTACCGATCTCCCAGTTGCAAGTGGGCCACTGATTGCAGGCCGGGAGGAGGCTCGGTCAGGCCACGGGCTCGCCTCCTCTAGCAGCAGCGGTCTCGGGTGGCCCTCGCTTCCCCGCGCAACCTCCTCAGGATCTGCCAGCGCGAGGCGACCGCGCCTGGTGCTTCTCCCCCCCCCCCCCCAAGTCTCGCAGGGCAGCGAAGCTCTTGCTCCCCACCGTCTACAGCCGCGTCCGCTCCGGGCGCTACGCAGGTCCCGGGCCGTTCCTCAGCGCAGAAGGCGTTCCGTCAGGGCGATATGGCCGCTGAAAGAAGCTCCCAGTTTATTCCCGGCATCTCCCAAGCCGTGATCCGACCGGATGCAATCTTTTGTGCCATGTCTGAGCCGTGGGAAATGCATTTATGGGCTAAGGTGGATGGGAGCGAAGAAACAGCATCCTCGCTCGCCGCCATCTTGGCCACCTCAATTACACCTTTTACCCACTGAACTAAAATGTTCCCATCTTTGCAATGGCATTCTTTTATTTGTTTATAAATCACAATTAACTCACAATGTCTTTGATATCACCAATCAATATGCCAATCAATTGGGATACACATTCAATACGGAAAAACCAAGGCACATGCAATACTTTTGGACTTGGTAGACACTAAAAAGTGCTTAAAAAACAGTCAACTCCCTTAACATTCATGGGAAGAATTAACTGGATTAAAAGAGGGTTATTCTGTCATTGTTTCTATGCTATGGTAAGGCTCTCTTGCTGGTATATCCCTCAGTATTTCTTTTAAAAGATTTAAAGGTGCAATTACTGTGTTCAACTAGGTAGCAAAGTGTACGTAGAGCTGGTGGATGGTTAAGGCTGCCAGTCACTGATGTAGGATTGAGGCTGCCAAAATTCAGTATTATTACTGGACAGCTATGCATGAGAGTATTTGGCAACTGATGCATCCATTAGTACTCCAGAGGCCGGTAATCACCTTTCTATTTATTTAGTGATTGAGGAACTAACTGTCAATTTTACTTGCTGAAATGCAGTAATCCACAGTATTCTGAAATGAAAATGTATTTGAGACCATACCCCCCCATTAGGAGGCATATTGACTGCTAAATATAACGGAGATAGCCTGTGGACAAACTAGGACATGGCTGACAACATTTGAATAAGAGGGTGAATACATTGATAATGAGTACTATTCTACTAGTCTAGATAGGAAAATTACAGAGGTCAGAACATACATATCCTGATTCGGTTTCATGCCTCCCATGATTAGGAAACAGGTTAATGACACCAAAGAATTTGTGTATGCAGCATTTGCATAGTAAGTCTGTTGTATTAAACACCCAAAAAGCAACACCAATGGCTCCTAAGGGATAATGCAACACATGATTGCATAGGCCCGAAAGAGTAGATGGATCCCACATTAGCTATATTCACATCTATCGCTAGGGGTTTCGGGTTATGTTTTCTAAAAACATATTGTGAACACCCTGGTAAAAAAAATAGTAAATACCTTGCAGGGTTATAATCTGTTCAGATGCTATGAAACTCAAAACTGCAACATCTTTGATTTTCACCTGTGTGGGAACTACCATTTTTACTTTATTTCAAACTAAGTTTACAACTCTGACTGTGGGGGAATGGCGGAACGCTGTTCTAAATTATTACACAATAGAAAGTAATAGAGGGTAGTATCTTTGCATTGCGAAATCATAACATAGCTCACTGGTTGGAAATTGATGCTTGTGGCTTCATACTTCTGAAAGGTGGGTGTTCAACATAGAATTACAACATATTAGATTTGTGTATTTGTGTGCTTGATTGTGGGGTAGAAAGAGGCTTTCAATCATGTACACACAAACCAACTGCGGTGGACCACACCTGTTTGCACCTCAAATCCACAAATAAAATTTGGTGTCCTTTGTATACGCGTCCGACACTTGCCTCTGTTTAGTGTCACTGGAAACCAGAGAACCATAAATTCTTCAAATGAAAGGTGCACCAGGAGAAAAAAAAGTCTTTCACATTTACATAAATTTAGTCCATCATCTTCCTTTATTTATCCGAAAAGCCTTTTTGTACACGAAGAACGTTAAAAAAATGTTTTTTAAATCAGCCAACGCGTTTCGTTCCTGGATGCCTAGGAACTTCATCATGTGTTGCAGTGTGTTCACCTTATTATTGTAGGGTAGTAAAAGACAAAGGGTATTTGTCATCTCATCAGCAGGTAATAAACGGAGCCAGAATCATGCTCCTGTTCAGGACCAGAGTCCTGCAGACAAACAAAAACCGCATGCGGTCCCTTTCTTGTTGTTGTGGCCTTTTGTGAAGGCAGCCAGTGTGCTTTTGACATAGGCCTGCATTGTCTGATTTTCATTTCTTGTTGCTGTGGCCTGGCATGTGGCTGGCAGCCATTTTGTGAAGGGGCAGCCAGTGTGCTTCTGGATTAGGACTGCAAGCCTTATTTGTGGCAGCCATGCCTTCTTGCTGGTTGTTGTTTTGCATGCAATTTCTTCTTCTTTTATCCAGCAAACAATGTAGCACAGTTCACTACATTTTCTAATAAATTTGCTATATTATTGATTTGAATTGATTCACTATGTGGCCTAGTCTGCTAATGGGTTTTTCAACCTATAGGCCCAGAGCTACTCATGGGTGCAGGAAACAAATGTTTCTATGGTGTCTGTTGAATTTAAACATCATTTAGGGCATGGATGGCATTGGATTGAAATACAAAATGCTTTTTTGTGGGTATTTCACTTTTTGTCATGTGTAAATAAATGCCTTTGTTCGATGTGTGTGGTTGTAACTTGCAAACCTTTTTTATCCCTGTGGATTTTCGTTTTTGACATTGTTGCATTGCAGCTGTGTTGTTTAGCATGCCTCCTCTGTCTGGCCAGTTTGTGAGTGTGTTTGTAATAGTGGGACAGCATTTGCCTTGGCTGAACCTCCCCATGTGGCCAGGGGTAATTTTGTAATGCCTGTGTCCAACTCCATATAGGCCTGCTTGAGTTCATTGTTTTCCGGGTCTCCTGCTTGTTGTTGTTATGACTTTTGAGTGACCATGTGGCTACTGGCCATTTTGTGGTGGCAGTTGGTGTGCTTTACTGCTTTTGCCATAGGCATGCATGTCTTTCCTTTGTTCCTCTTGGCTTATTGCTTCCATCCATTGTCGGCTACAGTTGCCTGAATGCTGCATCCCACGTGATGCACAATGCCATACCGGGTCCATTACATTTGTATTTTTGTTGTTGTTCTTCTTCTTGGCTATCCTTCCTGAGTGTACTGTACAGTACACCAACCATGAAATCCCTTGTTGTTGTCAAAGTCTCACAAAAGGCCACACTGTATTATGCTTAATAACTAAAGTAATACATTTAATAATATTAATAACACTAACAAGTTTGACCACACACTAAGTTATATATTATATTTGTTTGTTTGTACTAGTAGTGATTGAACCACAACAATGAATGCCACGCTTCACTGATGTTCTTCTTGCTTCTTTGCTTTTAGGTGCACAAAAGAGGAAGAGACAATATCACCCATTGTACTGCCAGATAGAAGTCCTGCTGCGCACTACATCACGTGACATTTGACCACAGACATCTCTTCAACTTGTGCTGCTGCATGCTGCTGTGATCTTGAAGATGGCAACAAAGAAAGGTACCAGGTCCAGTATCAAGAAAGTTGCCAGTGAGAAGAAGGCACTGCCACTTACCAAGACCGGTATGCCGACCAAAACCTTTTTTGGGAAACCAAAAATTGTGCCTGCAGTAGAGGTGTCCGAGGAGCAAGCTGGGAGCAGCGCCCTGCATCAGTGGACCCCACCCCACCAACCTAGGCCCAAGCCCATGACTGTCGCAGAGGCAGCCATTCCAATCACGAGCCCAACGCTGACAAACAGTGATGTTGAAATTGACTTTTCGTTATCGCAAAGTAGTACCCAATCAATGCAGGGAACTCATAAGTGGGCAACAGCCTCAACCACCCCCAATAGTTGTTGTTCCTCCCGAAGTAGGGGCAGTTCAGGAGATACAGTTTCCTGCAGAAGAAGAGCAAGCCACTCTTTTAGAAGATCCATTGTCTTCCAGATCCCCAGCAAGGAAAAGGAGGGTTAGTCCATCAACTTCTTCTGCAAGCCCCCTTCTGATGATCTAGACGCCACTTGAAAGCCACCTCAGTCTGAGAGTGAGACACGCCACGAGATATAGCTAGGGAAAAGGAAGGTTCCAGAAAGCCTTAGAGTTATGGAGGTAGATGTAGAAGAGGAGGAGGACGAGCCAGTCATCATGGACATTAGTCCCGCCCCAGTGGAGACCGACATTATACCATCACAAATTGCTGTGAGGGATGTGGCACGGATACCACCAACACAGATGATACCACCAACACCACCTCCAGCTTCCATATTTCGCCGACAGCGACCTACATCCACCACAACCACCTCAGTATCTGTAAGTCATGCAGAGAGTCACCTTCAAGCCCACCTACCAGTTGATCTGACATTGCAAGTGGCACCAGCAGCACCAGAAAATTGAACTCCCCAGTTTGGGACAAGAAGGAGGTGAACATTACTATATGCTCCATTTGTGGACAACGTGTTAGTCGGGGTAAGCTTGGTACAAACTATGGTACCGGAGGCCAAACAACCCATCTAAGAAAACACCACTTGATACAGTGGGGGGCGCACCTTAGCAGCCAAAAAACTGCGCGTGTTATTGGTGGAGGGGATGAAGAAGAACCGATCACGGTGGAAGGTGAACAAGAGGGAGTAATTTTCTCTGTTACACAAAGCAGCCCTGTCCCCAGCAATGAAGTGGTACTGCCCACATCATCATCAGCAATATCACAATGGCACAAGAGTTAGGCTGAGACACCAAGGGGTACAAGGCAAGAGAGTACCGCAACAAAATAATGTGCATTGAGCATAACATCTGGAGTCAAGAAGTCACCAGCATCAGTGGCACCAGAAAAGAAAAAAATCCAGGCTACTATTTCTCAGCATGTTTAGGTCGGAGGGGCAGTACGAACGCACCCACCCAACGGCACCTTTATACAACGCAAAGCTGGCTAAAATGTTTGTGCTGGACCGCCTCCCTTTTTAGGCCTCGCTGCAGCGCAAAGCGCTGCTCGCTGGGCGAGAGATATTGTAAGAGAGCAGATTTCAGAAAGGGACTTGAAGCCCCACCCCTCATTTCAATTGGCTGGCGTCACCGTTTATGCTAAATGGTGGCCTGCCATTGGAAATGAGGTATTTTTGTTTCCGCCCTTTCTCCTTTTTGTCCGGCTCATCCGGACTGTCTCGTCTGCTTTGCGGCTGTTGCAAAGCATTTTCTTATCTTTGTCAGGGCCATCTGTTTTCACTCAGCCGCGTGTTTATTTTTGCATTGCGCTTTCAGTGAAAGTGAAAGCGCAATGCAAATATAAACACTGCTGACTGAAAACAGATGGCCCCCTGCCTATCCGCAATGGCGAGCACTTATTCTTTCCTTTCGCCAAGATCGGGCTAAACTTTTTTTTAAATCTCCTTTTGCCACAAACAGCCATGAATTTGCTGAGATAACATTTATGAGGCAACCACGATGCATCAGACTATATCATGACTCTCTGCCAGAAGGAACAACTCAGTGAAGACGACAATCATAAAAAAAAAAAGAAAACATCCTTTAGCCCCCAAAGCATATTTTAAAGAAATGTGCACGCCAGCAGCGGGAGGCACCAGCAATCTGGCTATTGTATAATGCTTACACGACAAAACGGGGGATTTTTTTTAAAACTGTTCTTCCTTCTGAAAGGGTCTGGCAACAAGATAGCATAAAAGTGTCTTTCTCCACCTCAGGGTGCAATGTTCAAGGTTAATAGGCCTGTTGTGCGCTGACCTCCTCCCGTTACCACTCCGGCACCCAGGGGTGATTCATGTGGCATTCTTTTATGAAGCATTATAGCGCTGCTGTCTCGGTGGCTTTCAGGTTCCGTCTACCGCGCGGACAGCACCTCCCCTCACAAAGGGCACAATGAACCTGAAGGGCAAGCTCGAAAACGCATTGGAAATATTTAACAAAGAAAGGACGGCTGCCTCGCAAACAGGCTAGCAATGCAGCTGTTGTTAGTTTCATATTTATTTATTTAAAAAATATATATCTTATGGTGTTTTACAGCAAATACAGCAGTTGTTAGTTGTATCTACTTATTATTAGGCTTTTAAAGTTATGACGCAGTGGCTTTGGCAGTTTCGAGGATGAAACACTTTACATCAAGTGTATAATGATGAAGTGACTAACAGGATATGCATCACATTTTTTGAAAAAGTTGCACTGAACTTTAAATACTCCCATAGGAGCATGATACCCTTTACTTAAACCTAAAGTGCTTTGAGGCTTTGTCAGGGCTATGAAGCACTAAACAGTTGCTCTTGCATATCAGGGACCATCTGTTTCTAATTAGTCTTCTACATGTGGTTCTGTAACATAGGCTTGTTTACTCCGGGCAGGCACGGAGCTCAGAGGCGCTGGGGTTCAAGGGGAAGACAGGGGGACCCTGGCACACTGGGTGCTTTTCCGCTGGGGCAGCAGCGTGTTTCCTTCCTTGCTTCCAGATATATGATATAACATGTAACATCATACCTACAACGTCAGGGCTGTTGGCTTTGTCAATGGTTGTGGTTGCATAAGAAAATTAAAAGTACTCTGGATGGGCCGCGATCCTTACCCCCGCTACAGCATATCAGGGCTGAGACACGAGCCGGAACTCACAGGCAGACCAGGTGTGGGGCGAAGCACCCATGCGACCGCCCAGCCGGTACCCAGGGCTCCCTCGCAACAGTCAGGCCTCCCTCCATTCAGATCAAAAGAAGCAATTTAAAAACTGGCTTTTTTTGGTCTTTTTGACCTCTTTACCATCTGATGATACCATACCAGGAGGAAATTTAATGTTAAACACCATTATACCGGGTGGGTCAAAAGCATTTATACTAAATGTTCACCTGTGCTCTGACTAAGCTTGTGCTGCCCCTGCAAACCCCTTAGAGCCCCGGTGCTGACGGGCGTCTTGCCCGGTTGAAGCACGGGTATGCCCAGGCCACCCGCGCTGTGCTCTTATGCACTCCCCCACCCGCCACCGGTGAAAGCAGTGTTGTGAGTAGTGGCTGCTCTAGACTGCGCTGTCCTGCATCAGCACATTGCCTGACCTCAAACCGCAGCGAGTTTCAAACCACACACATCTCGCTGGCGGCATCCGGGTCAATCTGCAACAAAGGAGCAGCCAAGTAAATGCTGCCCCAATCAATCTGCTTCCCTCCTCGGCCCCAACATCCTATAAGAAAGAGGAGGGTGGGTGGGCAGCTGTGAGCGTGCACCTTACAGGAAACACCATGCGCCAAGTGGCCGACAACTTGACCAACCGCACAATGCCAAACATGCAGGCCAATGCTTGTTTGCCCTCCCAGCAGAGAGGGTTAGAATACTTGTACTGGTTTGTGAGGGCTGATATGGAGAGAAGGTGTCAGAGGGCGAGTGCTGCAGCGAGTAAGAAGACGTATGTTGGGTTACCGGAAGCAATCAAACACATGGGGGGCGGAGTGGGGAAACCGTGGTATAAGCTTATGTGATGAACTAGGAATGGAGACATCCTGCGAAGCCGCACCCAGCACGGTTTCAGCACAGACTGAAGCTTCCTTTCAGCCAACAGTTCATGCAGTGCCCGGGAGCACTGGTGGGACTGGTCAGACCTGACCCTCACCTTTAACCAGGTCACACTGGGCTCTGCTGCCCCAGGCCATGGCCTGCCCGGTGCTTGTATCCGAGCGTACCGGGGGTGGGGGGGTTGAGGAATGCGGTCCCTGGTGTGTGCTTCAGCTGTGTGTGTGCTGCGTCTCTGATGTGTGTAGTTGGCACAGAGTGTGTTACGGTCCCTGTTGTGTGCTGCGGCTGTGTGTGTGCTGCGTCTCTGATGTGTGTAGTTGGTAGAGAGTGTGTGACTGTCCCTGGTGTGTGCTACTCCTCAGATGTGTGTGCTTGGCTGTGTGTGTGTGCGTGCGTGCTTGGCTGTGCGTGGGTGTGTGTGTGTCTGTCCCTGGTGTGTTCGTTGGCAGACAGTGTGTCTGTCCCTGGTGTGTGCTGTGCCTGTGTGTGTACTTGGCAGTGTGTGTCCAAGGTGTGTCCTGCGCCTCTGATGTGTGTACTTGACATAGAGTAGTGTGTGCTGCGCCTGTGTGTATGCTTGGCAGAGAGTGTGTGTGTGTCCCAGGTGTGTGCTGCGCCTCTGATGTGTGTACTTGGCATAGAGTATGTGTCTGTCTCTGGTGTGTGCTGCGCTCCTACGCTCTCTCTGTCTTGCTGTTGTCTCTTTTCTTATCTATCCTGCCCTCCTCTTCACTACATTTCATACTCCTGTTCACTTTCATTTTTCATCGACCACCATTGTCTTCTGTGCCACAAAATTCATATTCTCCCATCTTTTCCCACTGCTCCTCCACATAATGTTCTGTTTTGCTCCTGAAGTACACATACACCAAGGCTTCTTGGCGCTAAGGGATATTCAACAGTACAGCAGACTTTACTCACCCCCTCTAAACATTATTAAAAAAGCCAGATTTTCAGAGTGTGCTCACTTCGGCCCGGAATTCGGATCTAATAAATGTGGCGCCGTCTTCACGGACACCGCGCTATGCAATGCAATAGGTGTTGCTTTTGGTATTGTAAATAACAATGCCATTTAATTTTTTTAAAGACATTGCCATTTACCATACAATGACAATAGCTCAAAATAATGTCATTGCGAGACCTATTGCATTGCAAGTGCTTGTTCTTTTGTGGAAGGGGTGGGTTTTCTTGAATTTGTGGCAACCATCTGCCCGAAACGAAAGGTTCCAAGCAGGTCCTATTTCGGGAGAGTTACTATTCCAGCACTACATCACGATGTGCTGGAATTGCTTGGACAAGTTTTGCAGCAGAGTGCTGTTCACACTATCCACCTGACAACAGACATGTGGACCAATTGCCAAACCACTGATTACATGTGCATCACTGCACACTGGATCTCTTTTGTGGGGGTTAGGGAAAATATATTTGCAGGTGTTGACACTGCTGAGATTTTTAATGCTGCTCGGAAACATGCAACTGTAGCCATGTTCGCCATGGAGAAATCTCATACAGCTGCAAACAATTTGGAAGACTTTGACAGCAAGATCTTTGAATGGATGCGACCAAGAGGGCTTAACATTGGTTTTGTTGACATGGACAATGGCAGTAATATAGTTAAGGCCATGGCCGATGGTGGCTATTTCAGGGTCCTGTGTTTGGCGCACTGCATTAACATCATTGTTCAAGACTTTGTGAAAAAAAGAAGACTGTGTCAGCAAATTACTGACCACCTGCAGAAGAATCTGCACACATTTCTGCCATGCTTTTAAAGCCCGAAGCAGCTGAGGAAAATTCAATGTGATAATAGAATGCCAGTTGGAGCACTCATCCAGGAGGTGCCAACACCTTAGAACCCAACGTATTACATGCTTGAACATCGGTTTGAATATGTCATGCAAAGAGGGGATGCCACTGTGAAAGGCATGATCATTGAAATGGACCAATAGGGCCTAGTTAAATACCGGACAGAGATGCTGCTTCCTTTTGAAGTCTTCGCACATGAAGTCAGCAAGGACGACTGTACTGTGGGACGAGCTATCCCATCGTTACACATGCTACAAGAACAGCTAAAGGGGGGGGTCTACAATGTATGCACGTGTGGAGGGAAAAAAAGAAGCATATGAGTTGGTCGAGAGCTTAACCCTTCGCTTATCTGAAAATACAAGGGTGCAAAGAGGCATTGTGTCATCCAACCATAACATTTGTGCCACAATTTTTGATCCACGGTACAAACAATTACTGCACACTTTCGTACCTTTTTCAGACTGGGATGTTGCCAGCTACAAAACTTGGATAGCTGTGCAAGCCAGTCAGTTAGAAAAAGAACAGCCAGGAATTGGGGGCCCGCTCCTCCAGGGCACAACAAGTATTGCAGGTCAGCCTTCAAGTTCAACTTCTGAGCCTGAGGGCAGTGCAGTTGGCTCACAGTAGCCAAAACCACCAACACCACCAAGAAAAACATCAACAACAGGAGCATCAGCCTCAAAATCGGCAGAGGAATGGTTTCTACAGGAAGGGCTTAAGTCTAGTGCTGAGGCAAAGGTAAAAGAGGGCGAGCAAAGCAGAGCACCCATGAGCATTGAGAGGATGATCCAGGCCTATCTGGATGAGGCAACAGAGGTCTAATTTGATCAAAACCCATTGCTGTATTGGTATGGGAAAAGGCACCAATGGCCAGCGCTCAACAGGCTGGCGATAAACTATCTGGCTAGCCCTGTCGCAAGTGTCTCTTCTGAGCGTGTTTTCAGTGCTGTTGGTGCCGTTCCGACAGGGAGAAGTACCAATCTCTCGCCCCAAAACGTGGAGAGGTTAACCATGATCAAAATGAATCAGCACTTTCTACCACCGGATTCCACCACACCTGAAGTAGCACAACAGGAAGACAATTCGTCACCCATTTTGATGTAAAGATTCACACTGTAACGTGTTTAGGAAGAAGTTGATTCTTCTGAAAACTCTCAGTGAGTGGAACAAAATTCTAAGTGTAACAAATATAACAAATCCGTGCGGAAATGTGTGAAGGACACTGAAGGTAACGAATCATGCAAGAGATTTATCGGTGTTGTGAATGCACTCTAATACGTTGGTAATAGTGAAGGCTCAAGGGGTTACGGTAACCGTGCAAGATAATAAGATGAGAAAACCATAAGGTAAGTTAGTTTAGAATTTACAAGTTTAAATGAAAGGTGTTTCTGAATGAAAAACATTGTGATGCATGCTTATCGCAAGTGATCTGTGTCGTGCTCCTCGAAACGAAGTGGGATATTGTTAAGTAATGACCTTAAAAAGAAGTAAGGCTTTGATTCTTGAATTAAAGAAACAGAGTGCTGCCAAGTGCCAAAATCATGAAATATATTACAAGCTAAAGGTTGTTAATGAGAAATTATGTAAAGTTGGGATGGATGGAGATAATTTTTTTCCAGTCGCTCCGGATCCCGCACGGATTGTACGTGGGGGTAGGTTTGCAGGTGATGACCGCACGCCGTCTGGGTCCCTGACTCTTCTGTGCAGGTCCCACAGGAGCTGACTGCGGGGAACCTTAGGGACACACTTAGGGTTGCTCCACTTGAGGCAGGACCAGTTGGCCTGCCCATTACAGACCTACAAAATCAAGGTTGTATTCAAGTTTTTAATTCACTGTGTAGTACGAGACACTAAGGTCCTGAGGAAATGCTAGATTAGCACGAAACATGTCGACCTAAATAGAGGGTGTAGATATCTTCGCCACCTACCTTCGTAGCGTCTATCTCCCCTCCCACCATTTTAACCAAGGGAGTTAGCCACGCCATTAAAAATCCTTGTGGACTAACTTACCTTTTTTAATCATCACCACTTAATCACGACTACACAATTTTTCTGCCCTCTCACACGCATGCACCATATGGCTGGAACAAAAGATCTCCGCTAAAGAGCCCCTTCGCGGGTGCCCGTCAGACATTGCAGCGCCAGTCTGACGAGGAGCAGGACCCATATGATGAAGCATGACACCTAGCTTGCTGGGTGTGTGAGGGTTCTAGTTCCCAAAAGGGAACTTCAATTATCTGGGTAACCTATTTAACAAAAAACTGAATTGGGAACCATTGTTGTTAAACCGAGTCCTAAAGGTTTCACAGTTAAATGAGGCTCTCTTTCGCTTTGCCAGTAAGTTAGGACAACGACGCATTTCTGAAATGATATCTTTGTACCAAGCCAAATGCGTTTCTGCTATAACATATGGTGCTGGTGTCTGGGGGTCACAGAATTGTGACAAAATACAGATTATGGAGAACAAATTTTTAAAACGTTTATTATGCGTTCCTTCGGGTACTTCAAACTCTTTCTGTCATGGTGAGGTTGGAATTGAGTTTGTCCGTGATACTATTCATGTTGCACCCTTAGTACTATGGTCTAAAGTTTGGCAATCTGAGGACTTGAAATTGACGAAAGATATTCTTACAGACTGTCTTAAACTTGAGCATTTTGGGGAAATCCCTTGGCTCCGATATGTCAGAGATACCTTTGATAAAATCGGGTTAGACATTATGTTTAAAGATCCTGATATTTTGAATAAGGATTCTAAGAGAATCATAAAAAAAGCATATAGCCAAAAAATGGGATCCTTGAAAACGAATGAACAGGTACTACGTGTTCAGGGAAGATTAGTGCGCCCATTTTACTTAACATACATCCTGAATACGCAAGGGCGTTTCTATCTCACTAGGTTTCGTCTTGGAACCTTACACTTCCTTTTTGCTTCCCCAAAGCAGGGGGGATGGAAAGTGACATTACCTTGTTGTCCCTGTAATAATAAGGTGTCACAGAATACCTTGCACCTTATTTTATTTTGTACCTTGTACAAGGATCCAAGAAATTCCTTCATTAGACCATTATTATTATCCTTTGGAACGCCTTATTATAAAGAAGCTTATGAATATTTGTTATCATTGTCAACCGAAAAAATCTGTAATGCTGTATTAAGTTTTATTAGATCGGCTTTTGCAATCAGAAACCGGTATTGATCTATCTTGTGCAAATCAGAATTATGTAATAATCTATTATGATTTTTTAGACTACTTAGTAATGTATTGTGATTTACTGTTGGTTTTTTCTCAAATATGTTGCATACTTTTATGATTTCCTTTGAGAAATCGAAATAAAGTTATTTGAACCGAATTTTCCCTTCTTACTTTCCCTCTTATCTTTCTCTATACACACACACTCTTTCTTTCTAGTTCTATTGGGGAACTTTGTGCTATATTTTGCTACTAATGGATGGAGATAACACAACAACAATGTATGATTTAACACATTAAGGGGACGTTCCCCAGGGAGGGGAATGCTATATTTTCTATATGCTACTACACGCTTCACAGATCAGAAAGTGATACCCTGCAGCACGCTTCGACATAAGTCCCTTTCTTTAAAATTTTGAAGATTAAAAAGGAGTGCATGAACCATATATGTTTATAACTTAGAGGTTGCCCACCTGGTTGCCCCAGCTTCTCTGCTCTGGCTAGCAAGCCTGCACTTTTCAGCGCCTACTGCTGCTAAGATGGAATTCTAATTTTCTGCCAGGCAGAGGGATCATTCCTAGGAGAGAAAAACAAAAGCTTATCTCAAAAAAGAGAACCAACTACACAACTCCCAACACTATCACTACTTGCTCCTTACACATGCCCTGCGCTCTCACATACACACCGACACCTCGATCCCGGAATACTCCCCTATGGAAGACAGGCTCCTCCTGGATCCCATTCTGGAGAAACCCACGTCCACAATCTACCGCAAGCTCATAAATAACATGCCTGACCCATTGGTGTCCCTGTGGGAAAGATGGGAGGGTGACGTTGGTGTCCTGGAAGACGAGGATTGGCAGGATGCCCTGCAAAGCCCTCGCAAAATCGCAATTCGAACTAGGTTCCACCTCGTACAACTAAAAATCCTGCACTGGGTGTATTATCCTCAAACTCACCTGTTCTCTTGGGGAAAGAGCCTATCCCCCCTATGTGTGAGGGTATGCCAGGGGGAAGGCACATTTTACCATATCCTATGGGACTGTCCTGAGATAGTGCCCTTCTGGACCTAAGAAGCACACACGATGGCAACAGTAGTGGGATCGCCGGTCCCGGTGGAGCCCAGGTGGCTATTACTCATGATTAAAGGAGCCATGGACTGGTCCAGATACAATGAGATATGGCTGGCAATGGCAGCCGGGGTAGCGAAATGCAACATAGCCAGCTTCTGGGGGGCGCAGGCACCCCCACAATGGGACCAATTGCTGCAGGATCCAGACTGGTGTCAGAGAGCAGAGGAAACCATATACAAGTCCAGGGACTGTGCCAAGAAATGGAAGAAAGTATGGGGGCCTTGGCGGAAATACCGAGCCACAAGGGGTGGGGTTGGGGGTGGGCATGGGGTATAAGTGTAATCAGTCCAATGTATCGCCTTTTTTGCCTCCGTTTGTATGATGAAATGTTGTTCTTATTCATGCCATATGAACACTGCTGTATATTGAATGAGATCATGAACAAAGTTAATAAAAAGATTTTCAAAAAAACAAAACAAAGGCTTGAGAAGGAAGGAGGTCCCTCCTCCAGGGCCGGACTAGGAACCCAAAGCAACCATGGCCATTTTGTGGGACCAGCTCCCTGAAGGGGGCGAGGGTGCAAGTGTGAAGTGCTGCTGCTTTAGTTACCGGGGTCCAATTTTGCAGCACCTCTGCAAAACGGCCCCAAATGACAACACCAGCTCTCACTTCTACAAAAAACATTCCCCACCCTTCCAGCCTCCAGGTAAAATGCCCGATGCCTGCTACAGCTCGTCCTTCCTGCACACCTCCCTTCTACCAAGCAGGCTAGTGAAGTGGCACATCAAGGTGGTGAGCTTCAAAGGCAGCACTGCCTCCGATATGCATAAGGGTCGACTTCCAGTAAAGGAAACATCCCGTCCATGCCCAAAGCACATTTGCACTTGAGCAGCTGGGAAATTAGCTATGCAAGGAGGAGCACATCCCTAGAAGGCTAGCCACATCTCCAGGGTAAGCAGCCAGGTCTGTACACCACAATTTGATTTCTACCATCTTTAGGAATGGTAGAATACAGGTTCCTGGGTAGAAAAGGTGACCTACACCCACGGATGTTGTCATCTCAGGGGCGAACTTGCTGAACATTGGCTAGTAGCTCCCAAACCCTTTACTCCTCGAAATCTAGGATTTAAGCCCCCTCTCCCCCAGAACCTCAGTTCTGAACAACTTTCCTCAAGGAAGGACCAAGGTGAAAAGGATGAAAAACAGCTGCCTACAACTAAACACCAACAAAACAGAAGTACTCATCATGGGCCCAAACCCCGACGCCTGGAGTGACACCTGGTGGCCCACCGCCCTCGGAAACCCTCCAACCCCCACAAACCACGCACGCAACCTGGGAATCATCCTGGACTCCGAGCTCAAAATGGACCGCCAGATCAACTCTGTCTCATCTTCCTGCTTCCACACCCTCCGCCTCCTTCGTAAGACCTTCAAATGGATCCCCCTCGAACACCGAAAGACAGTCACTCACGCCCTGGTCACCAGCAGACTCGACTACGGCAACGCACTCTACGCCGGAATAAACAAAAACCTCATCTGCAAGCTACAGAACATCCAGAACGCCGCCGCAAGACTGGTCCTCAACCTGCCAAAACACTGCCACATCTCCCAGCACCTGCGCACACTCCACTGGCTCCCCGTCGAGGCGAGAATCACCTTTAAGATGCTCACCCACGCACACAAGGCCCTCCACGGCACCGGACCAGCATACCTGAACAGCCGACTCAAATTCCACGCACCCCAAAGGACCCTACGATCAGCCCAGCTTTCCTACGCTGTGGTCCCCCGCACCAGAAAGACCAGATCGGGAGGCCGCTCCTTCTCCTTCCTCGCGGCCAAAGCATGGAACGCCCTTCCGCTCCACCTCAGACAGACAACATCGCTCCCCATCTTCACAAGAAACCTCAAAACATGGCTCTTCGACAGACCTCCTCCTTGATGGAATGGAACCTGCACCCCCCCAACCCCCCCCCCACCCCTAGCGCCTTGAGACCCTTACGGGTGAGTAGTCGCGCTTTAACAAACTCCTGATTGATTGATTGATTGATTGATACCTGTTTTGCCAACAACAGGACTTTGCCCACAGCACAAACGCAAAAGAAGTGGCAACAGACTTGGAACTGAGTGATCGAGCCTTGTCCTTGGCTAAAACTCGTAACTCCCTGAGAAACTGACCTCTCTGGAAGCCAGAAGCACCGCAAGACTCCCCTGGACTAGTGGCACTAGTCCTCTGCAAACTACAGCTAAAAACACTCACCTGATCCGAAGAATGGCTGGCCAGCGGGCCTTTCGTGGGATCACCCAAATCCGGGTGTTCCAGTGCACTGTGGGAGTTGTAGTCTTGCCTGCCACCAAGTTTCAGGCTGCTACCTCACTCCGGGCCCAGTGAAGTGGCAGTACCTTTTCGCTGTGCTTACTGCCGCCAAGGCTTGTTGGTCATCAATCCGGCAACTAACCCCCACACTCTATGCTACATCTATAGAGAACATCGTGCAACCTTCATCAAACATCAGCAGCTGTGTATCTGCTGTGTTTTCGCATTCCGATTCGTGCAGCACTGTGTAAGCGGTAACACCGGCATCCCTGTGGTTCCTGTTCAGCACCATAGTCAGCCAGGACAACTCTACACCCGGACTCCACTGGCTAGGTAAAATGGATCTGACTTTTGCGGCCTGGTCCAGGGGTCCAAATGACCATAACCCTGTAAGGGTTCCACAATACTCGACCTGCAAGTGACCAAATGACACTAGTGGTTTTGCCCATTGATCACAGCGTTATATTTTCTATGTATTATTTTGCACTGATTTAATATTGCTTCAAAAATATATACCTCAGGTTATATGTATGCTATTCCATTAGTTTTAGCGCCTAAATTAAGATAAACCCACACTATTTTTATAAATTGGTGTTCGATTTATCTCGAGTTGTTCTGTATTCATTTTCTGGGCACCTTCATCCCACTAAAAAAGAAAAGAACGTTGTATTTGTAAAACCATGTCACTTTCATATTAAAACCCTTCGGCAGGAGAACAAGAGAATTGATTTGATGACCTGTTTCTGATACAGAAGATGAGCATCTAAGGTGAGTTTGTTCTGATGGCACTGCCTTCAACCTCAATTGGAGGTAGTTTGACTGTGGAGTCTTGAATATTAACATGTCAGGACTAATCGCATAACTCACCCATTTGCCTTTTGTAAATCTGGTCATTCTCCCAAATGAACTGTAAAACTCCTGACGGCTGTGGTCCTCCTTTGTTTTCCCACTAGCCAAAAGGTCTCGCCTTAGTAAACGTTATAAAGTATTTTGACAGACCATAGAAAGAACAATTTATTTGAAAAAATAAGTTTGCATTTTTATTCCTAAAGTCAGGAAACGTTGGAAATCTTCAAATTTTTAAATGTAAATGAAAATTATATTTTAGTAAATTTTTTGCTGTTAAATTAGTTACCTATATTGAGTGAAATGTTCATTTATTTTCATTTGTGCACAATATTTTAAAATATCTGTTATCTTCTTAGACTTAGGGAGACAACTAGAAGACTGAAAAAGTAACCTGCAGCGAGGGCGACCAGTACATACATAAATAAATGGAAGGAGGTGGTTCGTGTGGCTTAGGGGGCAAACCTCACACAAATAAAACCCCGATATGGAGTGCAGGGGGTGGCGACAAGATTTGCAGAGAGAATAATCAGATGAGTTAGACAGCAATCCAAAACTCGTGAGAGAGCTTTATGAAGGGTCGCAAGAACACAAGGATCATACAAACAGAGCACAGGTGTGGAAGTGGTAAAGTTTGGAAGGGTTCAGAAGGATGAAAAGAACATGAAGGGCATCAGTTACAGAAATAATACTTTTTTTATTTAAGTTGCAAAGTACCAGCGAATCTTCCAGTTAACGCATATGTATGTACATTTAAAATGGATGAAACCTATGGTTTTAAACGCAATATCGGTCATTGCCATGGATTATACATGTTAAATTTACGAGCAGGTAACATCTTCTGCTTGATTTCAGATAAAGCAGTAATCTGAAAGAACAAAAGGATTATATGAAGTGCGCTTGATATTGTAAAAGTGGCAAAAGACGCCAAGCGGTACTGATAAGGGTCTGCAAATTGTTGATGGGCGCCATTGCCTGGATCTTTAGGCTTCATGGCACAGCGGTGGAAATATTTGTATATCACTGTAAGGAGGACACATTGCTAGCTGCCAATATGACATCAGGAAGCACGCGTTAACGGGCACAGTGGCAATTTGGAAACGTTTCACCTTGCAGTGGTGTGTGTAAATGTAAAAAAATAACACAAACACCCGAACATTTCGTAAAATACTGTAAGCCTTTCAGAGTGCACACAAAAACTGAAAAGCTCCCAATAGATGTGAACTGGCTGTACCTTTCAGTTAATGAAATGATAATTAATGGAAATGTTTATGTATTCTCTGATTATAGGGGGCGGGCAGGATAAAGCAACAAAACAAGAGTGTGGGCGGTGTAAAGCTACACAAAACGTGAGGATGGGCGGATAATGCGACAAAACAGGAGGGTGGGCGGATAAAGCGACAAAACGG
Organism: Lissotriton helveticus; assembly: GCF_964261635.1. Taxonomy (NCBI): domain Eukaryota; kingdom Metazoa; phylum Chordata; class Amphibia; order Caudata; family Salamandridae; genus Lissotriton; species Lissotriton helveticus. The sequence continues at coordinate 559,998,952 of NC_136073.1, forward strand.
GAGGGTGGGCGGATAAAGCCACACAAACGGGAGGTTGGGCGGTTCAAAGCGACAAAACAGGAGGGTGGGATGAAGCGACACACGGGAGGATCGGATAAAACACCAACAGGAGGGTGGGCAGGATGAAGGAGCATAAACAACAGAAATAGTACCCGAATCAAAGTACAAGCAGTGGAAGGACACTAATCAAACTAATTCAATCATTCTTTGGGTCGGGCATTCAATGAAAAAACAAGCCTTTACAATGCAATAGTCTCGGCATTAATAAAGGTATAGCTATTGGCATTGCTTATGTCTTTTTTTTTTTTTTAAATCATAAATAAATAGCAATGTCATTTACATTGCCAATAGCTTAATCGTTAAATAAATGGCATTGTCATTTACAATGCCAATAGCTTAATCGCTCGCATATGCATCACCTATTGCATTTACACCCACACAGAGCCACCCACACACATACAGAGCCACCCACACAGAGTCATTCACATAGAGCCACCCACACACACAGAGCCACCCTCACACAGACAGTCACCCACACATAGAGCCACCTACAAAAAAAGTTATCTACACAGAGCCACACACACACACACCCAGAGCCATACATAGAAGGAGAACAACAGATTTCAATTTGGAAGGACGAACCAGAGGACAAAAGTGCACTCATTCACAAAAGGTCGCTGAGAACATAACTTCCTAACTTCAGAATTCACTCTGTATGCCAACGGGTGAATGCTCGCAGGGACCACTTATCCTTCCAACGTCAATAATATGAATTACATTTAATTTGCTACACCCCGTACAAGTAATATAAAAACATAACATATTATTATGATTCCAAAGACTGATCTATACAATTCTCCGACAATGGCAGAAGTGTACTGAACTGGGAGAGATTCATTCAAAGAATTTTGGGGCAAAAGATAATAGGGCTTGTTGGGGAGGTCATGAACTCATGAATTGCAGTGCTTTCAGGGAGCGAGGGGTGGGGTCCCACTGAAAAGTATGCCGACACGGCCACTGGAATAATAAGATTCTGAGGCTGATGCGTTTTTCATAAATTATCGAATTACTGCATTTAACAAATAATCCATCATTTTACTAGTTGCAGCGCAGTGTTATACCCTTTGCTGTGAAGTGGTAGGTCACCTTTCAGATGTTCATTGTTTTGTTTAAGTGTTAAACTGATAACGAGGTGAAGTCTCTCCCCAGTGTTACTCATGCATGAAATGGCAAAATAATGGCATAATACTGCTACAAGATGTGATGCCTTAGACCACATAGTTTGACTTTTCTCGACACACAATAGTCAACCCTGCCACACAATTTGGTACGCTGCTGACACATAATTCCTGTGCCCCTGGTTATAGGCAGAGCAGGGACATTATCTAAAAGTAGGCTTTGGATGCGGTTTAATCAGGAGAGGCCAATCCATGTTGGTATTAAGAGGTCCAAGAGAGTCAGTGAGGGGAAGTCACCCAATGGGAAGACCCGAAATGTTCTAAAACTATAGGTCGAGGCAATGTGGGTATAGTAAGTAAGTAAGTAAGCTTTATTTCGATATAAAAAACATATCATAAAAGCAAAACATCACAGTATAAAACAATAATCGAACAACAACTTACAATTCGTTGTACCTTTAAAAAAGATCACAAGAAGAACATATTAAAAAGGGGGAGACATCATTGGATCATCAGTTTTTTAGAGGTTCTTATACGCCAAGCCCATCCTAGGAATTTTGCCAAACAGATGGCAAAGAAGGGACTTGTGTCTGAGAGCAGTATTCTCATGGCTTCCAAGTGTGAACGGGTTCCTAGGCTCCTAAAAAGAGGCTTCAACCACCTCCGTCTGGGGGCCAAGTAGGCTCGACACTCAAATAAAAAGTGTGCAACAGATTCTGTTTTCAGCTCACAAAATGGACAGTCGGGAACAGTTTGCAAGGGTGGTTTCCAGGTAGAAGTGAACTGGCATAAAGGTAGAACCCCAACCCTGAATTTGAAATATAGGGCCCTATCATGAGGACTGTGGATCAGGTCCATGTAGGCTTCTCTGGAGGGTTTACATTTAACCATCAAAAAGTTGGCAACAGTTTTTGGATGGTTAGATTTGCCCAGTCTCTCACTATCGACCCAAGACCAATAGGCCCTCTTTAATTCCTGTTTGGGAGGTGCAGTTTTGTTTTCCCACGCAGATCCTAGACCTAGCAAAATAAGTGCCTTCTTAACCTCTCTAAGCCAGGTGATCTTGTGCCAGCCAGGGAGGGACAAAACGTCTTTTAGGGCATCTGCATAGCTGTGGAGTTCAGGAACGTTCCAAATTCTGGACCACAGCAATAGGGGACGTAGTTTAGCTTGCTCGCAGATAGGGCGAGTACCTGCGTCGAGCAAGAGTGGAATTGTGGGAGTGCTCTGGGGTAGCCTCATCAGGTCTTTGTGGAATTTATTTTCTAAGTGGGCCAAAGTGTCCACTCTCTGGGTTCCCCAAAGTTCTGCGCCATACAATGCTGCACTCACAACCCTGGCCCTATAAATGTCAAGAAGTGCCCCGATTGGTTTTGTTGAGGAGGCGCGTTGTTCTTTAAGTAGAGCGCCAACAACCCTCTTGTGGGTTAGAAACACTTTCTGGTGGTGGGCCTTCCAGTTCATGCTATCACAGAGGCGTATGCCTAAATAGTCAAATTCTTTGACCCGTTCTAATGGAACGGAGTCTAGAGTAGGGGGTTTGGCAGTTTTCTTCGGGGGGTTGAGGACAAGAAATTTGGTCTTGCCAATATTTATTGCTAAGCCCTTGGTGTCACAAAAGGCCTTAAAGCTGGTAAGTAGCGCCTGTATGCCTGTAGGTGACTTCGAAATCAGGAGGGTGTCATCCGCAAACTGGAGCGTCGGGATTTTCCTTCCGGCCAGGGATGGTGCATCTGCAGGATGTTGTAAAAGATGCTCCACCACTCCATTTACGTACAATGAAAACAGAGTGGGGGCAAGCACACACCCCTGGCGGACGCCCCTGTCTACCGGGATACACGGTGTTTTTTCTCCCAGGGCACCCCATCTGATTTGAGCAAAGTTTTTTGCATGGAATTTCACCAATAAGGCCAGAAGGTAGGGAGGTAGACCTAGGCCGTCAAGGACTTTCCACAATAATGCTCGTGGGACCAGGTCGAAGGCCGTTTTTAAGTCTATAAAGACTAAGTATAAACTGCCTCCTCCTAGGACCACTACCTTCCAATAGAGCATTAAAAGGCGGAAAGTCTGCTCGACGGTGCCTGTCCCTGATCTAAAGCCCGCTTGGAAATCAGATAATATCTGATTGTCGTCCACCCACTCCAGAATCCTACCCAATACCACTTTCCCCGCCACTTTTTGCGTTGTGTCCAGCAAGCTGATGGGGCGGTAATTAGCTGGATCTTCCCTGTTACCTTTCTTGAAAATGGGGACGACTTCGGCGCCCCTCCAAGAATCAGGGAAAGATCCCCCCAACGTAACCTCATTAAGGAGTGCAGCAATTAATTTGCTCCAAAATGGGGGGTTATTTTTTATCAGGTCGCCCGGGATCCCGTCCGGGCCCGCCGCTTTGTTGGGAACAATACAACTAATTGCCTTCGCTACTTCTATCGCGGTGAATGCAACTTCGTTTGGTGGGAGGACTGTGGAACTGAACCGTAATGGCAAATCTGACTGAAGGGACCCTGTTTGCACTGAATACAAGTTCGAGAAATGGGCAAACCAGGCAGCACCCGGGATGTTACAAGTCAGTTGGTGATCTATGGGCTTGTCTCTTAACCTTAGCAAGTCCCAAAACCCCTTGGCATCTTTCCTTGTGCTTGCCTCCGTTAAATCACTCCAAAAGTTGAAGTCATAAGACCGCTTGGCCTCAGTCACAGAGTTCCTGTAGAGTTTCCTTGCTGACCTAATGGCAGCTTGGTCTTTTCCTTTTACTGCGGCCACGAGATCACTCTTAGCATTACGGCAGTTCGCTGTGAACCACTTTCCGTTTGTTCTCTGGACGCCTTTTGCAGCGCTGCTAGCGTTGGGTTTAGAAATGGTGAATAGCCCACTTAATGCTGTTACTGTCTCTAGAAACAGAGATAGGAACTTCTTACCATCACTGTTTGAAGCACCAAACTTGGATTCAGCCTGTAGTAGGATGGTTTCAGCTTGTGTCATCCTAGCCTCGTCTGCTGCGACTCTTGCCCATTTGAGACGTCTCCCACAGTTTGAGGGGAGGATCTCACATGAAGATTTCCATATCTGATTGGTGGTTTCTTGAGAGCCCTGGAACCAGGGAACAGAAATGGTTACAGCAAGGGGGTTGTGGTCGCTGTCGCAGGTTTCTATAACCTCCATGTCTTGATGGTATGGCCAGAGGGTATAGTTGAGCATGACAAAGTCGATTCTGGAGGAGTGGCCCGTCCTATTATATGTATGGGCACCCAAGGGATCTGACTTAGAACGCCCATTTGTTGCTCTCAAGTTATGTTCCATACAGAGAGCGTTTATGTCGATCGCCCTTTGTGACCATTTCGGGATCGGGTCAAGGTTCAAGATGGGGATTCCCCTCCTATTATCCTCCTCGTTAGTGTCCAGGATATCTTCTTTAGCTAAAGGCTCAAAACAGCAGTTAAGATCGCCTGCCAGCAGGACGAGAGAGTCAGCATTGCAGGCAGCCAGATTGTTGCTTAAACCTAGTGAGTTTAAAGATCCTCCATTCCTGCTGTCCCTTAAGTAGATATTAAATAGTTCTAGCTTCCTTCCCCCTTTGTGATGGAGAGTTAGCCATTGGAGGTCGGGAGATTCGGTAGGTCTTTGGAGAACACTGAGGTCTAGAGCTATATTAATCCAGATATGGAGACCGCCGGACGGGCGTCCTTTGGAACCTTGATGGTGAACAGCCGGGACGTAAAAGGTCGAGAACCCCACTCTGTATCTAGGTTCCTGGCACCATGTTTCCTGTAGCAAACAAATGTCGTAAGGTGCCAAGAAGGTGTTCCATTCCGGGTTGTCAAGGTTACGTTCAAGGCCAGCCACATTCCAGCTTAAGAGCTTTAATGAGGATTCACCGGGTGAAGAGATTTTAGGAACATGGGTGGGTAAGGATAAGTTTCCTTCATCCGGGATAGATGGTGTTGGGGGGATCTTAGTCTGGTAAAGTACAGTAGGGACAGCACTATCTGGGAGTTTAACCTCCATTAGATTGAGTTGAGCGGCAGGAGGTGGGGTCAGGCAGTGACTGTCGGGCCATGATTCCATCCTTATACAATCAGGAGAAGCCGTTTTAGCTAGGTCCAGGACACGTGGCAAGCGAGTCAGGGGCCCATTCGCATTATTTTGTGGGCTATGAGTTTGTTTTCCAGATATTTCTATATCCAAGGGAGACGAGGCTTTTTCTAGCTGTGAGGAAGCTGGGGACGCAAGAAGTCAATCGACCTCCTCCAGGCCTCCAAATCTGTTGTGGGTTGAAAGGCCATTCCACTGTAAAAAGGTGTCCCTTGGCCTCGTAGGATGGGTCTTCCGTGGATGGTGCTGTACCAAGGACCAGTTATCCACTTGGGTTCGTACTTGACGTGGAGGATAAAAGTAGGATAGTGGCCTCGGGATGACAAGGGATTCTTCGCTAGTTGGCCAAGAACAAATATGGCGTGCCGTATGCGGGTCATCAAAGGTTACAACTACGCAGTCCCCTTGCTTAGATTTCTTTGTGGGACCCACCCAGGGTATTCTACGGACCATCATTACCCGGCTTCTCTTGCCATTAGGAGCTGGTCTGTTAACACTAAGCCAGTGCATTGTTTTGTTTGTCAATGACCAATGATTTTCATATTGGTCAATGCCGAGGACAGGGACACCTGTCAACACAACTGCATATTCATTGGCCTCTGGAGGAAGATCTATATAGCCTCCTCTAAAATTTTCTTTTGGGCGAGTGCCCTGGGTTTCAGTGGGGTGGGGTCTAGCGGATGGTACCAGATTTAGATTTGTTTTTTGCAGCTTAGGATTCCGAGCAGGAGCCTGCGGTTTAGAAGCCTGAGGTATGGCGGTCGTGGAAGTTTGATCCACAGCCACCGTCCTCGGCTTGGGAACAGGCCTTGCAACAGCAGGTACTGGGGCGGGGTGCTGCTCAGTTTGTACGGCAGGAGCTTGCAATTGTGGGTCGAATAGGGACACGCCATGATTTTCAAAATTTCTCAGGCCAAGAGTGGCCAGAGCAATAATGCTCTTCTCCATCTCGAGCAGATTGTTTTCCATCCTAGACAATCTTAGGTCGAGTGGTGAGAGAAGTTTTTTAAGTGTTTCCCAGACTTGGTCAATAAAATCCTTCTCATTTTGTCCCTGGTCCTGCACCTGCAACCCCTCAACCTCTGGGGTGATGGTAGCTAGTCCCTCTCCCATTTTTTGGCATGCTGGCTTCGATCTTAAGGAACCCTCAGGTAAAACAGTACATGCCTGAGTATTAGCCATTATAAAATGGTGAGAAACTGCCACTTTGGCCTTTTTGCGGGAGTAGGCTGAGCGTGATTGGCGTTTTCTTTTGGGTTGTGCGCCACTAGCACAGAAAATAATTGGGGTTACTTGGGCAGGAGATTTAGGGGACTGAGTATGGGGAAGTGCAGAGAAACTTAGCTCTTCTAAAGTGCGTGTTTGCTCTAGGGGCGGAGTAAGAGAGGGAGTAATTGGGGGATGATGTAAGTCGACCTGAGTCGTGATGCTATTTGGGCGGACAGGGCGAGGAGGGGTGACTGCAGAGGCTATATGGCCTAAGGATGATTTTTTTGAATGGGCCATAACCTCGGACAACCTGCGTGCAGCAGCCAGTTCTAAAGATACCCGCGTTTGAAGTTTGGATATTTCTTCATCAATAGCCATGTTAGTGCGAGTGATGAAGTCATCCATAGGGCCACTAACTTGTGGACCGCCATTGGCGGCCTTGCTACGTGTCATCCTAGTACTCATAATAAGTTGGAGCCCTCGCACACCCTGCTAGATAGATTGCCTCTATTGAGCTGGCCTAACCTAACACAATAGTAGAACAACAGGGGGGGTGGGAGTGGCAAGGTGGATGGGCCAGGGCCGTCCGCTGCCGTCCTCGAACGGCCTCAAACGGCCCAGTCTTTGCCCTGTCTTCGCCCGGGCTGCGTCCCGCGCTGGGGGAGTGTTGGGCCTAGATATAGTGGGCGTGATGGGCGGGGGGCGGGCCGGCGGGGAGAGCGGACCGGATGGTCAGTCCGTGGTCTCCGCAGGGACTCCTGGATGTTGGAGTCCCTGCACACTCGCAGCCCACGCCTTACCTCGCGCCCCTGCCTCCGCCTTCAGTGACCAGGTGCTGTGAGTTGAAAACGCACTCCTGTGCGCAGCGGCTCCCGCGAAGCGGGAGCGGCAAGCCGTGAAGGTGGAACTGCCCCTGGATTCCTCAGCAAAATGAAGTAAGCCTCTGCCTCTCCGTTTCAGCGTCCCAGGGAATAGCAGGGAAAAAGCGCCTTTTACACTCGCAGGTGGGCGGGGGGCGGGCCGGCGGGGAGAGCGGACCGGATGGTCAGTCCGTGGTCTTCGCAGGGACTCCTGGATGTTGGAGTCCCTGCACACTCGCAGCCCACGCCTTACCTCGCGCCCCTGCCTCCGCCTTCAGTGACCAGGTGCTGTGAGTTGAAAACGCACTCCTGTGCGCAGCGGCTCCCGCGAAGCGGGAGCGGCAAGCCGTGAAGGTGGAACTGCCCCTGGATTCCTCAGCAAAATGAAGTAAGCCTCTGCCTCTCCGTTTCAGTGTCCCAGGGAATAGCAGGGAATAAGCGCCTTTTACACTCGCAGGTGGGCGGGGGGCGGGCCGGCGGGGAGAGCGGACCGGATGGTCAGTCCGTGGTCTTCGCAGGGTCTCCTGGATGTTGGAGTCCCTGCACACTCGCAGCCCACGCCTTACCTCGCGCCCCTGCCTCCGCCTTCAGTGACCAGGTGCTGTGAGTTGAAAACGCACTCCTGTGCGCAGCGGCTCCCGCGAAGCGGGAGCGGCAAGCCGTGAAGGTGGAACTGCCCCTGGATTCCTCAGCAAAATGAAGTAAGCCTCTGCCTCTCCGTTTCAGCGTCCCAGGGAATAGCAGGGAAAAAGCGCCTTTTACACTCGCAGGTGGGCGGGGGGCGGGCCGGCGGGGAGAGCGGACCGGATGGTCAGTCCGTGGTCTTCGCAGGGACTCCTGGATGTTGGAGTCCCTGCACACTCGCAGCCCACGCCTTACCTCGCGCCCCTGCCTCCGCCTTCAGTGACCAGGTGCTGTGAGTTGAAAACGCACTCCTGTGCGCAGCGGCTCCCGCGAAGCGGGAGCGGCAAGCCGTGAAGGTGGAACTGCCCCTGGATTCCTCAGCAAAATGAAGTAAGCCTCTGCCTCTCCGTTTCAGCGTCCCAGGGAATAGCAGGGAAAAAGCGCCTTTTACACTCGCAGGTGGGCGGGGGGCGGGCCGGCGGGGAGAGCGGACCGGATGGTCAGTCCGTGGTCTTCGCAGGGACTCCTGGATGTTGGAGTCCCTGCACACTCGCAGCCCACGCCTTACCTCGCGCCCCTGCCTCCGCCTTCAGTGACCAGGTGCTGTGAGTTGAAAACGCACTCCTGTGCGCAGCGGCTCCCGCGAAGCGGGAGCGGCAAGCCGTGAAGGTGGAACTGCCCCTGGATTCCTCAGCAAAATGAAGTAAGCCTCTGCCTCTCCGTTTCAGCGTCCCAGGGAATAGCAGGGAAAAAGCGCCTTTTACACTCGCAGGTGGGCGGGGGGCGGGCCGGCGGGGAGAGCGGACCGGATGGTCAGTCCGTGGTCTTCGCAGGGACTCCTGGATGTTGGAGTCCCTGCACACTCGCAGCCCACGCCTTACCTCGCGCCCCTGCCTCCGCCTTCAGTGACCAGGTGCTGTGAGTTGAAAACGCACTCCTGTGCGCAGCGGCTCCCGCGAAGCGGGAGCGGCAAGCCGTGAAGGTGGAACTGCCCCTGGATTCCTCAGCAAAATGAAGTAAGCCTCTGCCTCTCCGTTTCAGCGTCCCAGGGAATAGCAGGGAAAAAGCGCCTTTTACACTCGCAGGTGGGCGGGGGGCGGGCCGGCGGGGAGAGCGGACCGGATGGTCAGTCCGTGGTCTTCGCAGGGACTCCTGGATGTTGGAGTCCCTGCACACTCGCAGCCCACGCCTTACCTCGCGCCCCTGCCTCCGCCTTCAGTGACCAGGTGCTGTGAGTTGAAAACGCACTCCTGTGCGCAGCGGCTCCCGCGAAGCGGGAGCGGCAAGCCGTGAAGGTGGAACTGCCCCTGGATTCCTCAGCAAAATGAAGTAAGCCTCTGCCTCTCCGTTTCAGCGTCCCAGGGAATAGCAGGGAAAAAGCGCCTTTTACACTCGCAGGTGGGCGGGGGGCGGGCCGGCGGGGAGAGCGGACCGGATGGTCAGTCCGTGGTCTTCGCAGGGACTCCTGGATGTTGGAGTCCCTGCACACTCGCAGCCCACGCCTTACCTCGCGCCCCTGCCTCCGCCTTCAGTGACCAGGTGCTGTGAGTTGAAAACGCACTCCTGTGCGCAGCGGCTCCCGCGAAGCGGGAGCGGCAAGCCGTGAAGGTGGAACTGCCCCTGGATTCCTCAGCAAAATGAAGTAAGCCTCTGCCTCTCCGTTTCAGCGTCCCCCGCCGTGCTCTGTGGTGGTTGCTGCCCAGGGCTAAAATAGCGCCACGAGCGGTGTGCAGGCAGAACAGGTGACATGTGGGTGAATGTGGGTATATTCAAAAGTGGGGTACAGAGTTTTTCTTCCACTAAATGCCGTTTGTGAGAACAGTTCCAATGTAAAGTTCTGAGGCGTAGTTTGGCAATGTACACACATTGAACTACATACGTTTTCCTGACAAGAAGTTTAGTAGTCAGCCTAAAGAGTGGCGATGCTTTCAACCCATCCACCAAAAACGTTACCCCACACAAAATTACAATAGTATAACACCTGCCCTTGACGTGTACCTAATATGAAAAAAGTTATGAATGGTTTGAAAAGCGGTAGACTTATGAACTCATCGATCTCAAGGTTCGGTGCTATCTATGTTCTGGTTGCCACCCACTTTCCTTTTTACATTGATATTGTTGAATAGAAGCAATAATTTCCAGATAATGGAGGGAGAAAATGCGAATGATCCCAAGAACACGTGATCGGACCTTGAGATCTTAATTAAAACTAAGCATCTTAGTTCATGGCCAGACACTGAAGCATGTTTGGGGGAGTTAATCAGTCACTGAGGCGATGTGAAGAGGGCCTATTACAAAAGCCCAAAACAGTAATAGGGGAGGGAGTGCTAATAAAGCGGTTTGGTAATATGCTATTGGGGGGATGCTGTATGTATCGATAAATTAGGTCATGTGCACCAATGGGAAGAGAGTGAGTGTCGGGCAGTGGGTACAGGGAAATCCCAATAACGTTTGGTGGTAGTTTGGGATTCACTATGTGGTGCAGCCTGCTCAGAAGGGTCGGTTCCGGCTCCTACCCCTGAAAAATGTCACTGGCACATCCACAGCATAGTGATAGGCCCCGATCAGCAGCAGGGTCAAAATGTCCAAGGCTGGACGAGTTGTACAGCTTACACTTACCTTTAGCTCCGCAGTCGGCACACGTCCGGTTTTCTTCCTCCAGTAATAGGGTGGTACCGCTCCACGTCCCGCACGCATTTTCCAGGGTCGGCAGACGTCACTGCCAGTGGGGCTGTCTACTGTCACGGGCGTGTGAACGCTGGCGCCGGCACGAGCGTCTCACAGCTCCCCTTCTTTGTACCTGTGACAGAGCTGCTACCTCAGCCCCCCTTCCACGCTTCCGGCCCACTGCTGTTGCATACCACTTCCCCCTTAAAGCAAAGAAAAACAGAGCTTGCTCTTAATTGCCGATGGAAACACCGTCATATTTTCCACTAGCAGAGCTTGAAACAATTACCGAACGAAACCGTCATTAAGTTTTCCACAATATTTTGCAGAAATGCAAGGAAACAGCTGCACTAGGCCTGAGCAATGGTCTTGTTTGCAAGCAAGGCAACGAAAAACGTGCATCATCACCCTGTTCGGAATTAAAACCCATTCACTGCGCCCGCCTCCTGCTTTCTTAGAGTCAGCGTTGACTCAACATCTCTCACCCGCTTTACATGCACCGGGGAAAGCGGACGCTAGGTGAAGGGAGTGGTTACCTCCCAAACCAAAACGGCCCACATCAACGAAAAACGCGCATCATCACCCTGTTTGGAATTAAAACCCATTCACCGCGCCCGCCTCCTGCTTTCTTAGAGTTAGCGTTGACTCAACATCTCTCACCCGCTTTACATGCACCGGGGAAAGCGGAAGCTAGGTGAAGGGAGTGGTTACCTTCCAAACCAAAACGGCCCACATCGGTTGTTCGTAGGCCAGTCCAGCTTCGAAAACGGTCGTGCAGGCAGGGCCATCCAACCTTGCACGCACACTGCTGGCAGCACTGCTCGAACTGGCAACAAGTGGCGTCCTGTGGCCTGCGCTGTCCCTGGCCGGCGAGCACACTGCACAGGGCCACGAGCCGGCGTCCCGGGCTGCGTCCGCCTCCTTCTAGGAAAGATTGCTTCCTGCTGCTTGCTCAGCTGTATCTTTCTTGGCCTGGATTCAGTGGAGCTCAAGTCTTCCATTCTGGATACATTCACCAGTGGAGCTACAAAAAACACAAGTTCTAATCTCTTTTTTTCCCCGAACTACTAAAAAAATATATAAATACAGTTGCCGTGTTCTCCTGTCTCGCATGCCTTTGCTTCCGTTGAGGGATACCATGTGGATGTAGCCTATCAAACTGCACATTGTAAGTTTTTTGGCAAAAACAAGTGGAACAGTACACCTCATAACTCCAAGTATGCAACCGCTGAAATTCTGCACAGCTTCAGTGCAGGACAGAGTAAGGCCATCTGGCGAAAGTTCGCACGAACCCGGGAATCCGCCTCACATCCAAACGTGCAGTCTCCAAACATTAGTCTATTGTGGAGTTTGGTGAGGTCGCCTCGGCCTTGTAAACGACTGCTGAGGTGCAAGGAGACCTCAATCGAGCAAACTGGGAAACTTGGGGGCTGTTCCGGGCTACAACAAAAAAAAAAATGGCGGCCGCAACTCCGAAAATTTCGGCATCGGGGGCGTGTTTTGGCGTTCTGAGTGACGGATGACGTCACAGTCGAAAGAACGCAAAAAAACACGTCCCCGAATACGAACGAGAAGGGGCTTTATTGGAGTGACTCCCTTCTCCTCCAATGGCTAGCCTCTGTTTAGGAAGCCAGCCAATGGAGGAGAATGGAGGAGAGAGGCGGGTTCAAGCTCCCATACTCCAAAACATTAAATCTCCTCCCGGAGAGCTCAGCCTGCAGTCCTCGACCTAAAGGATGTGACATCCGCAAGCACTGCCCAATTAGAAGGCAGCCAATACGAGTGACAATAAAGCCAATGAATAATAAGCAATGGCGGCCTCTAAGCCCCTTCTAGTAAGCAATATGCAATTGCAATGTAATGGCGTAGAAAGAGCCGAATTTTTTTTATTAGATCCCTTCAGAAGCTTCCCTAGAATACTCCTTGAACCCCAGTTAGACTTGATCTACCTATGAAACCTATAACTGGGCATGCACAATTGAGGCCAATCCTGTATCCGATTCAGATTTGGGCAACAAAAGAGCTTTAGGCATGTAGAGAGGAACATCATGATATCATTAACCTACTGCTAATGAGTAAGATGCACAAGTTGAGATATGTAAAGACATTAATAGACCTGGAGTTGGCTGAAATTTGGTCCAACGTAAAAAGTCTTATGGCAAGTGCTCGATGTGATGGTAAGAACATATTTTAGCACCGTTTTTTTTTTTTAAACGGTGCAGAAATACTCTCCTACGGGCCTATTAATAAACATTTTATACATTTTATACATATGAAGAATATTTAGGCCATATACAACCTTTAACAGCTAAAATTCTTTACATAAAGAATAGACTGGGAATTTTACGAACAGTCCATTTTACTAGCAGGTGGTCTACCCTAAATCAATGTGTAAACATCTGCCCAGTTTCTATGTGTCGAAGAAATTGAGGGTCACATTTAATTTTTCTGTAAAGTTTATAATAGGCCTATGTCTCAAGGGGTGAAGCCATTGCTACTTGGATTCAGACACTACAAGCATTGAGATAACAGCCCATTAATGGAATTTGCAACCACACATTTATTTTTATTTTTCATTTTATTTTAACAAACAGCCTGGTTTTAAAGGAAAAAAGTGATGAAAACAACATTTTGTTCTGCTCATTTTCTGTAGATTACACCACATACGTATCATCTTGGATGTTACATTTATTTTAAAGTGGTTCGGTTATAAAGCATTCTTTTATATGATTTTAAAATTTTGAATGCATTTCTGCACTTGGATAATTGTATCAAATCTGGCCAATAAATTAAGAATAAAGTAAACAATACCTCTCAAAAGTGACATTGTGTCCACTTTTGGTAATCAAGTCCTGAAAATAGGCAGAGCTAGTTTTCAAATATTCTACTCCACAAAAAGAAAAAAAACGACTTTTCTTTCAACTGCCACAGCACTTTACCGCAATGTATGTGTGTGTGAGAAGGCTCAGTTTGGCTATCAAATTGAGAAAAAAAACACACTCACCAAACAAAGGCAACACATAGTTAAAGAAGGCAACTGTAAAAACTCAGCTGGGTATGCTAGAGGCCTGTAAAATAGACAAGTAACTCATTAAAGAAGTTTCATTCACAGGCTCGGGATCGGATCACAGCAACCGCAGAGCAGAGCAGGAGGACATGAGCGGGAAGATGCTGAAACTGTCTAAGGCACCGGCCTCGGCTCCCCCGCGGAGTTCCTCGCTGGTGTTTTCAGCGTTTGTCCCGCGGGTGGACCCAGGGACCTAACAGCTGCCCAACTGAGGGCCGCGGACCAATACCTAGTGCTGCCGCGACCGAGCGCTGTTGTTTGCCACCTCTGCCCAATTACCCTAATCATGCAGATTTGCCACCCCATTGCACCTCGTTCCGTCTCCCCACACAGGAGCTGCAAACACACAGGAGCTGCAGTAACGTGTGGCGGGCCTCAAAGCTCCAACTCAGTCTGGCTCGGACTGCAGTGTCCTGGCCGGCCCCTGTTCTGCTTTGTGGAGCTGGTGTTGCGGGCCTCGTGTGGAGTGTTGCCTGGAGCCTGTTGACTGATTGAGCAGTTGTGCGGCATTGTCGGCTTGAGGGTGGTTGCGTTGGTGTTGGCAGTCCTACGCTCGTCTTCTTGTTGGCCTGCTGCCCCACATGTATAACGCTGCACGCTTGTGAACTGCGGTGCAGTGCCCATGAACTGAGTCTAGTGTGGATACTGTGGGGTGACTGGTTGGATGCTTGTGCCCCTGTGACCATGTATAACTGCTCCTGGACTTCACTTGAGGTACTGATTTGCGGCGTCCTGCCCCTGGTGCTCTGCCTGGCCAGATTGTGTGGGGGCCTGGGGGCGTCCTTGCTGTAATGATTTGCGGCTGATACTCACTGAGCTTGTGTATACTTACCTGCCACCTGGAAGCCTACACCTTTGGATCTCTGACGAATTGTTGCTTTGTGGTAAGACTGCATCCAAACCTACTGTGAATCTACGGCCCCCTTACTGTCCTAGGACTGTCACATTTTTCATATGGTGTGAGCTCGCTCAGAGCTTGCCTGCTGTTATCCTGCTCATTGTTTTTGGGGGGCCGCCACTGCCACAGGAGTCCCCGCAGTTACCGGACTCCACTTCCCTGCACCCCCCGAGGCGCGCACGCCGACGCGGTTGCCCAGCACCAGGAGGAGCACAAAGGGATTACCGGGCCTCCGTTTGCGCCCGACCGTGGCCCGACGAGGCAGGGCAACCCCCCTTTGCACTACGACAAACATCAACTTGGTAAGAGAAATACATTTTGTTTTGTTCCCCTGTTATCCTAAAACCTATTCAAGGACTAACGATGGGGAAAAGGAAACTACCATTAAAGGGCAAAGTGCTCCCAAAGAGTGCGCCAATTACCAAATACTTGAAAAACGCAGTGGGGCTTATTAATAGTGAAATTGTCCATGTAGAGGAGCAATTGGCAGCTACACAAACAGCTATTGATGCTGCCCTAAAAGAATCTGTTCATGAAGGAGGGAAGGCCGCAGCCATAAACGTGTCTATTTTGGGGAACATAGGGGAGAAAATTGAGCTGATAGTAGACAGCATCTCTGTAAAAGAAACTGTACACAAAAAACCTAATCCATGCTTGTTAAATGCATCTCTGGAGATCTCGGTTCCAACAGATGACACGCTCCCAATATCTCCCCCGGCAAAAAAAAGAGAAAGGCCTGTGACCCATAAATAATGTGGCGGAGCAACTACCATCATATTACAAAATTAAACCGAAGCCCAAGAAAAAAAAGGCGACAAAAATCCAGGGATCCTAAGGGGGCAAAATAACTCTACCAACCCAAAGACACAAGACCTTGAGACATTATTTAAAAGACTTCATGGCAAACTGGACAGTATAGAAAGACGCTTAATGTCAGATCAAATTGTTACAGAAAGACCTAACGGAAATGGTGACTGAAATCTTACCTCCTAATTCTTCGAAAAAAGTTACCAGTATCTCCAAACCCACTAAGCCCATCTCTAGGTCGATGGAAAATGCTAGAGAAAACAGAGACCAACCTGTTATCCACCCTTCTAATCAAGGCCAGGATAATCTTGTTGTAGGGGATGTATTGACACTCCAAACTTCACCTTGTCTAAGGCCACACAAAGTTGATATTCCACCGGCCATAAGGGAGCAGCAAAATATACCATCAACTAGGACAAATAGAACCAAAGAAGATAATATCGACACCCAGGGGACACTAAATCTCCCACCACAGGCGACTCCACATGTTATTATTTTAAATAATGTTCCACAATCAGTGTCAACTCAGAAGGAAACATACGAGTCCCTGAAAAATCAAGTTGTTCATTGGTTTTCTGTCAATGCGGATGTCGGGGTGAAAACTTTGCTAGAAGCCATAATTATGATGAGGAGAGTGAATTGGGTGGGTAATTCCAGAAAAACATCTCGGGGGATTGCATTGTTGTAAATTTTCAGGATCGGAATTTGGTGGGTGATCTGCTGAATGTTTTGCAAAATGATGAAATTGGATATATTCCCGAAAATGCTAATCACATAGTGGCTGTTCCACTGGGATATTTTTACAAGCCTAGTTATAGTAACGCCTATTTAACCACGAGCCAACAGCTATATTTACCACAAACCATACCACTGCACAATAGATATCTAGCTTTAAGAAGATGCAGTGAAATAGATTGACTTAGAGGGGGTATGGCTAGGCCATTTGAAATGAAAAGGGACCACTAAAATGAGAGTGGGAGCAGCCGACGTTAACATGTTCACACAAAGGGAGCTAACCTTACTGAATGGCACCATGGATTGTTGTGAGGGAGATATTGACATATCTAATTCAGCGCA
Source organism: Lissotriton helveticus (assembly GCF_964261635.1). Classification (NCBI taxonomy): domain Eukaryota; kingdom Metazoa; phylum Chordata; class Amphibia; order Caudata; family Salamandridae; genus Lissotriton; species Lissotriton helveticus. The sequence continues at coordinate 560,015,431 of NC_136073.1, forward strand.
GATCATAGAACACGATGATTTAATAGTATCATCGCAAAAATGCATTCTGGATAAACAAACGAATTGCAACATTGATTATATTCCCACTCTTAACACAAGTAGAGCTAGCCCGGGTAAATACCAAAGTGAATCCCTGAATCTAAAGACATGGAATGTTGCAGGGATCAAAAATAAAATTAACGACGAGGCCTGGCTGAAAACGTTAGATGGGTGTGCGCTAGTTTTACTCCAAGAAACATGGTCCACGGAACCTTTATTCATAAAGGGTTACCAAATTGTTTGTACAAATGCCAGTCCATCTAGGGCAGGACGAGCCAAAGGAGGTCTAGCCACCTTAATTGCTACCACATCGCCTATGAACCTCATGAAAACACATATATCATCAGAATATTACCAGCTTTTGGTTTGCAATCGGTTGAAAAGCAGGTTATCATTATAATTAATTTATATAATAATGTATTTGATAAATCAAAGAGTAAAGTAATTGGGAGTCTTGAAAAAGATCTGGATTATTTCCTTGAGGGGATAGGCGGCGACTATGTATTAATATGGGCAGGGGACTTCAAATGTGGTATATGTACCTATGAAGCAGGGGAGCCCTGTGGATATTGTGATCACCTAGGAGACAGGATACCCCACTTCCCCCAGGACCCATACGGGGAATCCATTAATAATGTGGTGCGTAAGAATGATCTGGTGATCTTGGATCCCACCGCAGGTGGGGGACTACTTTACCAACATATGTAGGAGTAAGGTCATCCTCAACTATAGACCACATTATTGTGTCAGCAAACTGTAGTGAACTGGTGGAAAATGTATTGATTAACCCCAGTTTATTCAGTGACCATCACCCACCAACAGTTTCATTAATTTTAAAACTCAGCCAAAAAGAACAGGGCAAGAGATTGGAAAATGATATTGAAACACAGGGGAACAATTGAGTGTCAATAAAATGGTCAGGAGTAAGCCCGGTCCTATGTCCTATTTATGACAAAACTAAAGGAAAAAATACAAGTCGATATAGAAACCTGTCTGGATAGTACCGCCCAGATTCAGGAGATCATAACTGCTTTTAATAAAATTATAAGTGAAATTGCTGACGATTTAAGTAGTAAAAAACAGTATAAGGCGCGAGATTCTAACCCGAGATGGTTTAACCATGAATGCTTTAAGCTGAATGGGGATTTGAAGCGGGCATTAAAGCAAATAGCTAGAGATAGTATAAGAATTTGTACTCTGCGGAAATGATACAAAAATACCCAGCAAGAAAGAAAAAGGGAGATCCGAGAAGGGGCGTGGTAGAAATTAATCCAGGCTGCAGAGCTAAAAGACTTAGCCCTTTTCTGGAAAACAGTTAATCACCCCTTTTTTAAAGATAATACAACTGTAAATATTGATATCGTGGTACCCCTAGATGACTGGGTGGTCCACTTTGAGGGGATTTGTAACCCAGATGGTGCAAAAATAAGTGAGAATAGAAAAGTACATTTTATAATGGTAGAACCCGTCAACTCTCTACCAATATCACCAGATGAAATTGAATTAGCCTTACAAAAATGTGTGAATGGTAAAGCTGCAGGCCCGGACGGAGTACCAATAGATGTTTTTAAGCAGGATATGGATTTCTGGATACCCATTTTAACAAACGTTTTTAATGCTACCATCGGGGGCTTTTTACCAACTACCTGGGTTGAAAGTATCATTGTACCAATTTTTAAAAAAGGTGACAGAGGAAAGCCAAATTGCTACCGCCTAATATCTCTTCTTGACTCCACGTCAAAACTGATGGGCTGTATAATGCTGGTAAGACTTGAAATCTAGACCAACGAGGAAAAAATACTGGCCGATGTACAGTATGGTTTCAGAAGAGGAATTGGGACGGTAGAGCAGTGTTTAAATTTAGAGTTAATAATAGAGAAATACACTTTAGCAAAAGAAGGGGCACTACACCTCTGTTTTGTTGACCTTACTAGCGCCTTTGATTTAGTTAATCACAGCAAAGTATGGCAAACACTGAAAGGGCTAGGGGCCCCCTCTGATATAGTCACATACCTATCACAGATCTATACCCATCTAACATCTAGGGTACGATATGGAAAGAGGGGGAAATGCACACCTGATTTCAGTGTAAAGAATGGCATCAGACAGGGTTGTGTATTAGCGCCCCTCCTTTTTTCTCTGTACGTTAACAATGTAGACCCCTTTCTACAAAATTTTAGTGTAGATGCTCCGAAAGTTGGGACTTGTATAACCCCAGTACTGCTTTATGCAGACGACGCTGTCCTCATATCAAGGACAGCGAACAGCCTACAAAAACTTATAGAAAATGTTGCCCTGTACATGACAAAGAAAGTTCTGAAAATAAATCTTAAGAAAACTTTTGTAATGACATGTGGGGGCAAAAATCCCCAAAATAAACAACACGATGTAGGTGGAGTTTTAATTAATAGAGTCTCATCTTTCTCTTATTTGGGGTTGCTTTTTAATAAGAATGGTACATGGAACTCCCATATCGATTTATGTAATATGAAATTCTTAAGATCAACCGAGAGCATTTTTAGATTTTCGGCAAAGATAGGCAATAAACCTATCCGCGAAATCTTAACACTATCGGAGCAAATGTATTTCAGGGTTCTGTTATGGAGCTGCTATCGGGGGCAGGTCCAACATCACCTCCCTTCAGACCCAAGAATATAAATTCTTAAAAGATTACTGGCAGTCCCCCATGGGACCGCAAACTACAAAATCCACAAAGAATTATCAACTCCATACATTAGTGACACAATAAATGTTGCAGGACTCACCTTTTGGCACGGCATCTGGTCTAAGGATGAAACAAAACTCACAAAAGACCTAATTATGGACTGTCTAGCACTTGATCATAGCAGGAAGATTCCTTGGCAGGAGCACATTCACAACATTTTAAAACACTGTAAACCTGACATGGACAGAAGTGACCCCCTTCCCATTCTGGAATTTAGTAAACAGGAACTTAAGCACTAATATTTAAAACAAAAGGAACATGAAAGAGACCGGTCTGTCAGTCAAAAACACATTGTCATGTCATATTGTGAACGACCTTTTGTGAGGGGCATACAGCCGAACTTAATACTGGTGAAAAACGTACAACAGAGATTTTATCTCACTAGGCTAAGGATGAGTTTGTTACATTATTTAGCTGATTTCCCTAGAGTGGATAAATAGTGTCAGAAACTACCGAAATGTCCTTGTGACGGAAAATCTATGCAATCCACGATGCAATTCATTCTCTTTTGTAGTTTTTATAAGGATATCCGGAAATCAGCTTTAAAACCCCGATTTTGATCAAACATGCTTTTTAATTATAAATATGCATTCAATTTTGTATGTAGTTTAGAAAATGTGAAAATTATAAGTACTGTAATCCGTTTCATACAGCTTGCCACCAGGAAACAAAAAGATTATTCACATCTTGAGGCACTGCTGTATGAAAACTTGGATGATTATTCTTAAATGTTGCTTTGTTTTTACTACTGATTCATTGCCAAAAATGCTCACTTTGTATTCCAGGTCTCACTATGTACTCCTTGCACCAGCACTTTATTTCCCACGACTGAATGTCTTGCAAATCCCTAGCCCCTTTAAAAACGCCAAGATTGATTAATGATGGTCATACAGACTTTTGGACAAAGTATCGCACAAATGTATTTTAAATAATTCTTTTTCTGTATTTTTCTTATAAAATTTACGGAACAATAATGTAAATTTAGGAATGTTTTTTATAGTATGCTTCTATGGTGAGATTTGTTGCACCGAATAAAGCTGATTTTGATTTGATTTGACTTTGCTTTCAACTGCCACAGCACTTTACCGCACTGTATGTGTGTGTGAGAAGGCTCAGTTTGGCTATCATAATGAGAAAAAAAAACAAGCCCACCAAACAAAGGCAACAAATAGTTACAGAAGGCAACTGTAAAAACTCAGCGGGGTATGCTAGAGGCGTGTAAAATAGACAAGTAACTCATGAAAGAAATTTCATTCACAGGCGCAAAAAAGACTTTAAAGTGAGACGTATTTGTATAACCGGCCCCTTACACAACATAAAGTTCTGGGGATTCCAAAGCGCAGTGGAACTTCAAAAATACTACTGCAAAGGGGTAAGGTTTCTGGTTTGTTGGAAGACAATGTGGTGCCTTTAACAACTGCAAACAATCTTCTTTCAAATAATACCTTATCAGCAATACAAAGTCAGGAAATAGACAAATAATTCCCCCTGAAGAGTTAAACTTATTGCACTTTATATATTAGCTACCTCAGAGAGGTAGAAGCCCACATACATCTGATAAAACTCTCTGCAATGCCCTACCAGGGCAGCAAGTTAAAGGTTTACAGAATGGGCAATATATACAGAGCACACCAAAGTCCAATATTTGAACTGGATCATTTGTGTGGATGATGAGGCAACTTAAAACAAGCAATGCAACAGGTCTCGCATTTGTGTGAGTTTTAGCCATTGGCATTGTAAATGAAATGCCTCTTATTTATGTTTTGTTTTTTTGAAACATAAATAAAACGCATTGCCATTTACAATGCCAACAGCTTAAACTCTCGTAAATGCGAGACCTATTGCATTGCAAATGCTTGTTTGTCTGTGGATTTCAGTTATACTCAGACAGATTCGCATATGGACTCTTTCATGAAATACACAACAGCAATTCACCCTCATTAGGCAGACCCTCCGGCCTTTTACAAATTTGCTGCTATATTGAAACATGATAGTAACAAAAAATACACTGTTTATACGTAGAACAAAAATGTGACAAACCTACTCTAGAGCAGTGGAAAACGTGAGATGCCTAGGTTTTGGTGACTCTGCAAGTAAAGTTCAGAATGTCAAGCTTGCAAGACACAACGTTACTGTATGCCGTGGCCATTGAGGTCAAATGGTTAGCTGTGTGTTAATCATGTCCCCTATGGTGGCCAACTTATTCCATGTCAACAGGGAAACTGTTTCCAGTCATGAACTTTTCTGCTGCAAATCAATTGCAATCAGGTCTGTTGATATAATTTGGGCAATGAAAGCAAACAAAGACTACAACACCCAGAATGCGCCAGTTTGTCACACAAAAGCCAGAGCTGGAAATTGTCTCTATGATCACATGAGCTTAGGTGGGAAGCACCAAATTGTACCCGGGCCATCAAATTTCCAATGCTGGACTTTCCTTTAATAAATCAATGCAGCCTAGTTGTAGCAACTACGCAGCCCAACTGCACTCATTAGAACAAGGTCCCTAATTACAATGATTTTTAAAGAAAATGTCACAACTGTTAAGGTAGAGTGTCGTTACAATGGACCCAGCAGGTGCATGTGGGCACGTGGGCAGTAGCAGGGACATTGTAGGCTTACCTGTGTACTACGGGTTTTGACAGGATGGGTATCACCATGGGTTCTGCTTCAACTGGATTAGAAGTTTACACGCATGCACTGGTTATGTAATGCGCAGGGGTTTCAAGCAGCGTGCTTAGGTAATAGAAGCAGTCAGCTAACCTGTGGCAGAAAGTAAACTACAGACGCAAGTTTACTCTTTTGGGGTCTGCTGTGCGCTGGAGGATGACACCCAGGGCAGCAGAGTGTGCGGTTAGTTGCTTGTGCTGTGGTGGAGGGTTACCTGCGGTCTCCCATGGTGGGGAGCAGTGACACCAACAGACACCAAAATAGCCCCATTTCCGTCTGCTCCCATGTGGGCTGGAAGTCTTGCAGCTGTCAGGATCTTCTGACAAAGCACTTCCTCTCCCTTGAACGTGCTACGGCCAAGCCAGAGTGCAACTAGCCGGTGGGTGGCAATCTTGGCAGCGGGTGCTGTGTCTGCCCCGTGGCGATAACTAACCCGGAACACTGTCAGAACTGAAATGGGACGCTATTTTTTTAACTTTCAAATGGTGGAAGAGGTTGGCTCACCCAAACCCTGCCTGCACACGGCTCTTTCAGATTCACTCTCCGCTTATCGGAAGCAGATCCCGGAAACTGCAGCATAGGAGCCGGGCTTCTTGCCAAGGACCATGAGCCCTGAAACAAGTTATTTTTAGGTCAAAGTGGAAACACAGGAATAGTTATACAAAAAAGGCGGGCATGGCGAGCTGAATGGAAACAAAGCATGTTGTTGTGCCTGCAACAGGAGAAGCTCAATAAAGAACAAGCACTGAAACACAAGCGCAGCCCCGAAAGTTAACCGAGTACTCGTGCATGCAGTGCATTTGCATTGCAGGAGCGAGCAGCAAGGTGCGATAATTGCAAACAGATGGCGCCACTGCTCGCTCCCGCAAGGCAAACGCTCTGCATGCACGAGTACTCATTGGAAACAGTGCAAAAGTCCACGAGTTTCCAAGAAAGTACAGTGCGATTCCAAGAGGTCCATCCTAAGCAGCGCTTGCGCGCTGCATAGGAGAGACTTAAAAAGGGAAAGAAGAAATACAGACAAAATTTTAACTATCAAAAGTGTTAAAAATGTATAGGATATATATTTTTTTTATTTGTTAAGAGAATTTATAAAGAGCTCTATCATTCCTCGATAGTTGCACATGTATGGCCTAAAATTTTCCTGAAAGGAGGGAAAGACAGTGAATTAGTCAAGTTATTTAAATAGTTTTGTTTTAAGAAGGTATCTGACTTAAGGCTGGTTTCTGCGTTCTGAAAGAAAGGGAGGAGATAGCAATCAATTTGTGGCTCAATTGTCTGCACGGGGCTACCAAAATAGAGTGAATCCAGACTAGTACTGGTCCTCCAATCTTACAGCCAGCCATATCCCATAATAGGATATTATGGTCAATAGTGTCAAAAGCGGTAGAGGTTGAGAAGGATAAGGACCCTTTCCCCGCCTTCATCCACCACCTTTGGTGGTTCATCTACTGCAGATATCACCACCAATTTGGTTCTCCTAGCAGGTCTAAATCCAGCTGGTGCATCATGTTTTGATTTAATACGGTACTGTAATTGTTTTACAACTGCTCTCAAGTAATTTAAAGATTTATGGCAATAAGCGGATGTGTCAGAATATTAGAGAGTTCCTTAGGGTTTGCATGTAGGTTTTTTGCGAACAGGATTAACCACTGCTGCTTTGAGGCTTACTGGTACTTTCCTGTTTTGAGCAAACAATTAATTTCTGTTACCTATGGAATAATGTGAGGTCAACACAATTCCAGAAATGTCCTAGCTGAACACAGATTAGTGTTTGGGGGAACTTCCTTAATTAGTCCATCCAACTCTTCATTAATAAGAATGTTAAATTCTGCAAATGTATAAGATTCTAAGAATTCAGAGTTGGGACTAGAATTAAGTATTGAAATAAGTATCTGGATTAAAGCAGTTTCTTATATTTTGGGTTTTATCCTGCAAGAAAAGGAAGCCGCATCTGTAAATTCTTGAGAAGGACGGAGGTTGTTGCACGCGGTCTTCCAATGGGATAGTAAAATTATCCTCCAAGATCTTAGTAGTATAACATTTTGGTTTGACAAGCCTTATCAGATAATTATACTTCGGCATCTGTGAGATACGTTGCCAATATAGCTGTAGACTGTATGCCATTTGGATTCTACCTTTGTTTGTATCAGCGTCTCAGTTTTTTTTAGCTTTTGTGTATACCACTTATATGCTGCATACTTATTTTTTATTGCTCTATACTTGAGGTGGATATACTTAGTCCAGTGCTGTGGTCAGGATTGTGTTAGTGCGTTCAAGGCAGTTAGCTTGAGATCGAAGTATCCCAAAAGTCAGTTAACCTTTCGGACCCTAATGTTGACAGGTACTACTAGTCCTTTCCAACTGTGACATCGAAAGATTGTTTTGTTAGAGTGTTAGAAAGGATTAAGCTCCCACAATTTGTAGTGTACATTGTAGAATTTTCAAGGAATAGAAGACCTCTTGCGTGTAGGGTGATTTTAATATCTAGGGAGAGTGCCAGAAGAAACAAGTCCTTCTGGTTATGAAAGCCAATTTGAATAAAAAAATATGAATTCTTCAAGCCAGGAGAAAAAGTGATTAGTGAATGTGCGTGGGGGGTTATTGTTGTTGTGTCTTGAAGTGAAATATAATGTCTCTGCACCATTAAATTGGCTGCACGTTTTAGAGAAAACCAAAACAGTTATAGTATACGTCTCTTCCATGTCTTAATCAGGGGTCTTAATACAGGGTTTTAAACTGTGGAGGAGAGCAATCCTTCGATAACCAGGTTTCAGACAATACAAAGAGATGTAAATTGCTCATAATCATGGCATAAATTATAGCTCGGTTTTTACTGCAGATCTTTTATAACAAGGAGCTGCTTTCCAATACATTTTACAAGTGTCAGAGAGTGGGCCAATACATAACAAAAACAACACTTGGTAGAAGTCAAAGAAACAGAGTGATAAGGGTTTTCAGTGTGTAGCACTTAGCGCGACTATTGTGAGCATAATCAGGAGAGAGAACTTTAAGTAATAAGTAAAGGGACAGAGGTTAAAAATTATAGGAATTAGCGTTCAAGTAGCATGAACTAAGATGAATTTTAAAAATGGTCTGCATATTAAGTGAACACAAGGAGATGATGGACGGAGCGCTAACACTTTTCAGACACTCTCCCCTTGTGTTTGCTTTGTTCGCCCTAAGTTGGCAGGGTATGCCCAGACGTCCCTTGCTCACGTTGCCACTGGTTTCATGTTAGCCTGGCTGATGAAGGGTGTTACTAAGAAACCAGTCCAGGATGCCTGTTTCCGGCTCAGGGAAGACCTGGCTTGGCAGTTCGGACTGGACTGTTCCATGAGGCACAGGGTCAAGACTGATTTGCATATAGCTGGGTCTGAACTGAGGTGGCCAAGTGAGCTAAAGAATGATGATGGATTTAACCCAGATCTGTGACTGGGGTTGAGTGTCTGAAAAGTTTCAGCGCTCCGTTCATCATCTCCTTGGGTTTGCTCTGCATATTATGTGCACACACTTCTCAAACTGCTGGCAACATGCGAGTGACAACACTACTATGTAGGCTAAAGGACACGTAGTTTTACATTATTTTCCAGATATTGAAGGTCTACAGTGAAAGCATAATAACAGCCTCATTCCTACTTGAAAACATTTTAACTCAAAAAACATTTACCACAACAGTATCAGAAACACATTCAAATTTAAAAATACTCACAGACACAGGCTGCTGCAATAAGACGAGAAGCAACATAAGGAGGTTCACAGGAGGTAAAAGCAGGTTGTACCAGGTAATTGGCAAACGTTATAGCAATGACTGCTTGGCTTGTTGGTTCAATGATTAGTAGGGAGGTCCACAAACGGATAAAAGCAGCAAAACTGCCAAAAGCTTCAAGTATGTATGAATAGCTTGCTCCTGACTTGAGGATGGTGGTTCCAATTTCTGCATAACATAGTGCTCCTATTACTGAAAAGACACCTCCAGCAGCCCAAATCACTAATGATAATCCGTAAGATGCACTGTAACGTAGTACCCCTTTGGGCGAGATAAAGATTCCAGACCCAATCATGTTGCCAACTATGAGACTGACCCCATTCAGCAAGGAAATTTCTTTTTTCAGTTGCATAGTTTCAGTTTTTTCACTGTCAGAATCATTAGCAGTATTTTGGTTAAGAAGTTCACGGTTAGTCGTGCCAGAGGTAAGAGGTGTTTGTCTTTCTGCTCCCGCCATTGTGAAATGTAGCGTAGATTTTCAACTTCCAGATCAATCTGGAGGAAATAAACAGAGCTGGTTAATACGGAAACCTACAACATTTTCATTATCACCATTCCTTTTCACCAAGTTGTACTTGCTCAAAACACGGCAACAGCTCAACAAAAAACACACTAAAGTACACAACTGCACAAGCTGAAAATCAAAATTAATGAGTTACTGGAATAAGTCTATAGTATTTCAAGAAGCTCAATAGTTGGCTAAGCAGTGGCGCAAGATCAGCACTTCAATGCACGATTGCATATTCAATTTTTTTTTTTTTAAATGGGTGGTCACATCACAGAGCTCTCATCCACACAGGAGATACTTTTCGTGAATGTATATTTTATGGGAGTAACTCATTGTTGGAGGCATAATTAATCTTCCTCTTCGCCCATTCATTCAAAAGCCATTTTTCACTGAAAAATAATCACAATTTGACAACCTTTACAAGACAGCTGCAGTTCAGTAGACACATACTGTTACTGGACTGGTGAAAAGGAAAAGCAATAAAAAAAACACAGCAAAAATACAATGACCTGGATTATTAAATAATTATCATAAGCTATGATTATTCCAATGAAAGAAAAATCAGTTTGCATATATGAATGAAAGTAAGGATCTGAAACAGGAAACAAAAATAGGTAAACAAGCTATAGACTATGACCCCATCTTACAAACCATATCTAAACTGTATTGGGGAATGGGTGGGTGTGTCATAGGCTGTAAGGATGAGCTTGTGGCTGTGTGAGTGGCTGTATGGGTGAGTGGCTGTATGGGTGAGTGACGGTGTTTAAGAGGCTGTATGGGTGAGTGAATGGTTGTTTGAAAGGGTGTTTGGTTAACTGAGTGAGTGTGAGAGTGGCTGTATGGGTGAGTGGTTTTGTGAGTGCTATCAATGCGTGAAAGGGTATACAAGTCATTGTGTGAGTGGGTACATGAGTGGTTGTATGAGTGAGTGGCTCCGTTGAGAGGCTGCATGGGTGAGTAGGTAGGTGTGTGAGTAGCTGTAAATGTGAGTGAGTGGCAGTTGGAGTGAGCCGCTGTAAATGTGAGTGAGTGGCTGTGTGAGGGACTATCTGGAGTGAGTAATGTGCGAGTAGGTGTATGGGTGAGTAGCTGTATGGGTGAGTGAATGAATGGGTGAGTGAATGAGTGTGTGATTGGCTCTATGGATGAGTGAATGGGTCTGTGAGCAGTTGTATGGGTGTGTGAGTAGTTATGTGGGGGGTGAGTAGTTGTGTGGGTGGTTCTGTGGATTTTATATAATCAGTGAGGTCATCAATGATGTCATTTGAGATGTCATCAGCGATGTTACTGACTACTGATGGAATATGTGAGGTAATCAGCAGTGCATTGTGGGGGCGTAAGTTATAGTTAGCTCAGGTAACTAGAACTGCTGAATTTCCATGGTTTTGTACATGTGAAATCTAAGCCCAATTATAACGTCCCTGTAACCTTTGTTTTTTTCCAGGGGATTTCTAAGGTTTCTAAAATTGTATTTCCTAACTGTAACCTGTAACCTTTGAGTGTGCAAGTTTAAGGGACTGTATACGTCGGTGAGTGGGTGTGTGAATGGCTGTATGGGTCTGTGACTGGGTGTACGAGTGGTTTTGGGGTGTGAGTGGCTGTATGGGTTTGCAAGTGGCTGAGTGGGTCTGTGACTGTGTGTGTGTCTCAGAGGGTGTACGTGTCTGAATGGGGCTGTGAGAGTGTCTGAATGGGACTCAGAGTGCCTCCATGAGTGTGCAAGTCAGTCTGAGTGCATCATTGCCTGAATGAGTCTATTAGTGAGTCCGAGTGGGTGCGTGAGTCCGAGTGGGTGCGTGTGTCTGAGTGGGTGCATTTTTCTGAGTGAATCGGTGCTCGAGTCTGAGTGTGCCTGTGAGTGGGTGTGAGAAAGTAGAAGTCTGTGAGTGGGTGTTTGTGTCCTCAGTTGTTCCATGAGTAGGTGCATGAGGACCTAGTTGAGTCTCCAAGCTTGTGTGGGTGTTGAGTAGGTCTGTGAGTGGGTGTATGAGTGTGTGAGTGAATGGGTGGGTACGTGTCAGTGTGGGTGTGTCAGTAGCTGTGTGGGCGACTGGACCACAACGGAACCACACCTGCCCCTTTATCCAACAAGAGTACACAGTTTTGCATACAATATCTACCCAAGTGGAGTACTTTCTACTGGTTAATTACTAAGTGTTACCTCCTTGGGTAAATGTCCAGTACGTATTCTACACTTCAGCTGCGTAATTAAGCACGAGGAAATGTCATCAGTGATCCTATGTGCGTTTTGGCAATGCGATTGTTCCTGGTGCGTATTTGTCCAGGAATATGTGATTACATGAATCCTTCTATAGAACAAAATTACAAAGAGGTAAATCTCCACCAAACAAGGGTCATTCTTCTTAACCAATTGAAGAAAGTGCTTCTTTGTTTGGTAGATAGGTCATGATATTCCTCCGCATCAAGTACGCCTCACTAAAATCAGCGGGAAACGCGCAGGGCTTGTTAAGCTGTCCATCGTCATGGCAAAAGGCAGGAAGACCTTGGCATGCTGCTAAGTTGAGGGTGGACAAACAGGCGAAGCTTGCAAGCTTGGAGTGATTTAAAAAGAGAACCACCAGTTAAGACATGAAAGAACCCACTTGTCACAGTCACTACAGATTGCATTCCAATAGATCAATGATGCATTTACCTCTACGAAGCATTTCAGATAGTCTTTCAATGTAGAATTGCCTAGAAAACACACTTGCCTTCACAGAGCCCAGGAGTTGGGATCATTTGTCCTTTACAGAAGTGGAGAATCAAATGGGACACCTGCTAAGTTTATTTGTGTAAGTACTTCCTGTTGCGGTTTAATTTCTGTGAAAGGAGCATCAGGGTCAGAACGGCCCAGTTAAAACTTAATAGGGGAGGGGGTGCATACCCCCTCCCCCAGCCCAATTTTGGCCCTAGGGACTCCATCCTGGGGTCTGGGCAAAATTCAAGGGAGGAAGAGGGTTGCGTGGCACCAGTCCACATCTACCTGGGTGCCCTGGCTCAGCCCAAGACACCTAATGAGCTTTGATGGGGACCGCTGGGGCCTCCGCTCCCCGCCTCGAACAGGAGCCAGCATTGCTCTCGCATGCAGGGAGCTGCTAAATCTGCAGTTCCCAGCGTGCTGGAGCAATCTTTCTTCGGTTTCCCTGCCATGACATGGCTGAGGGGGAGTCCCAAGATGACTGTTAACACTTCCTTGCTGGTTAAAGTGTTGGCAGCCAATCAGATCTCTGCACGAGATCAGAGGATTCGCGGAGGGGTGACGTCCCCAGGGCCGGTCCTAGGCAAGGGCCTCGCGCTCAGGGGGCCCCGCCGCCGGCCCGCAGAGTAGACCACAGAGCAGGGGGCCTGATATGAAATGCAGGAAAAGCGCTGCGCGCACTCGCGCAGACAGTAAGGCACTTAGAGGGGCCTCACGTCTTCCCTTTCGCCCGGGGCCTCAGAAGGCCTAGGACCGGCTCTGGACGTCCCTATATATACAAAGTTGGTTTTCTTTTAATAACTAAAAACTACTAAACTGATTTACACCAAAGAACAACAAGCACTCTTTCTTTCAGGACCAAGATCTAGCTTTCTGCCAAATTTGGTGTACTTCGTCCATTGGTTCGGGCTGGTCGCTTTCAAAATCTCTATGGGGAAACCACTTTTTTGACCCCCTCCCCCCTTTTTCTCAGCCCCGCTTCACGGATCATACTGAAACTGCCCATACACAATAAGACCCACTTTTTGGAAATGTTCCTGAAGATTTGATAACCGACGCCAAAGATATAGGCAAGTCATATTGAAACTAGGTCCTAACTATACCGACTGGTGACCTCCAAAATATATATATTATATATACACATACATACATATATACACACACACACACACACCCTACCCATTCTTTTTCCACAGGAACTTTAGACACTGCTACAGCCCAAACTTCTGAATGGATTTCCACCAAATGCAGCAGAAAGCTAGATCTTGAGAGGCATTTACTCTTCCTGAGCTTAACCATGGCCAAACGTGATATCGCAAGGCTATGGCGGGACGCGTACCACCCACAATAGTCGCATGGAAGTTAGGAATGGACAGCTTCCAGAGGGACCAGTATAAGTAGCTGCTCCCTCCAGGTGTTAGCAATGCTAACTAATGCAGTATGCAGGGAGCCCGATGGGTCCAGGGAGGGCCCTAGGGCTCCCCCGACTCCCCCAATGTCTGCATGGTGGGTACCCTGGGTGGGCACCAAGGAACCAACCTTTACTTGATGTGGGCCCTGCGGGATGGAGTCCCAAGGCAGAATATAGCTCTGAAGGGCAGGGAGGGTGCACAGTTCCCTTACCATTTAAAATATATGCAGCCCTGGAGGATGGGATCCCCAGGGCAAAAATAGGATCCCCTCACATTAAAAAAATAAAATAATTGAAAGGCCCTGGGGGATAAGGACCCCAGGGCCTAAAAAAGCTCGAGAAGGGGTTATATGGCAGCCCTCTCCTTTAAAATACATATGGCCCTGAGGGATGGGGTCCCTGGCGCCTAATAAGACTCAGCAAGGAAGAGGACACACACTCTTACTCAGTTTAATTTTATTTGGCCCCAGGGCATAGGGTTCCTGGGGTCCAAAGGCCAATCTTAGGTTCAACCTCTCGCCGTGGATGGCCCAAGGAAGTGCGCAGTGTGGGGTTGGCTTTCCACAGGAGGTTGGCCGCAAGCCAGGCTTTGTGGCTAATCTCTAGCCACGCAAAGCCGATGGCCCTGCCCAGAGCGGGGTTGACTGGGGAGTGAAGGGGTTGGCCACTGCCAGACTTTGTGGCCAACCCCCTGCCGTGCACGGCCAAACACTGTGCATAGCACGGGATTGGCTGCACGGCTTGGCCACAGGCCAGTCCCCATGGCAAACACCCTCACGGCCGAAGGCCATGAGCAGCGTGTGTTTGGCTGCATGCCAGGGGTTGGTCGTGCCCTAAGGTAACTATAAATGCCACCCTAGCCATGCACTGCTAATTAGCCCACATAATGCATCACTCATGACCGCTATGCCATCAATGATATCACTCCAACATTACCATGAAACTATTGATAAATAAACTGTGCAAAGCCGGGGCGTGGGTTATAGTTACCTTAGGGCACAAGTTATAGCTACTTAAGGTAACTATAACTGGTGAATTTGTGTGGTTTTTAGAGTTTAAAACATTACGTTGCTACTGAACATTTACCAATTATGAACTTTTAGAGATTTCAGAATAGTTTGTACAACTATGAATTTGGGGTTAGCCATCATTCATATCATGTGAATTAAACGACAAATTGCGAAATGTGTTTTCTTGCATACTGTGACATTTGGATGCCTAAATTGGCCAAAAATGTAACTGATAATAACAAATGCCGTTAAGAGGGCTAGACTAACCTTGAAAATATCTGCAAGGATTGGGCCATAAGTAACACAAGTTGAGAATCTCTTGAAGAGCAGCATGTCTTGATTAAATTTAAGATAGGTCTTCTAAATTATAAGGCAAGCTCAGAGACATGTGCTGTCTCCTTGCGATCAAAGCTCCGTGCAAACTAACATGAACTTTTTATTTTTGTCCTTTTTATTCCTCCAATTGCAAAAGGTGCATTTTCCATGTTCAAAATGTGCAATATAGAAATTGCAGGTCTGTACTACTGTTTCTTATTACTTTTGAACCCATTGACTGCATTTTAGGTTTCGCCTGAACAGCACTTGTGCTGTGCTTATGAAAACTATTGTTTTTAATATAAACTTAGCCCCTTCGCTGCGGGGGTAATTCCCCCGCTGTGCTGGGGGGGAGGGGGGCGCGCACAGCGCCCGTATGCTCACGTCATGAGGCACGGCGCTCCTGTGCTCAGGTGCACCGGCTCCCTTGGAACACTCAGCACAGCAGGGGAATTCTCCCCGCACCTGAGCGTTCCACGGCTCATGACGAGCTGAGCTCGTCATGAGCACTGGAGCACCGTGCCTCCCACTTTTCCTCCATTTCTATTGCCTGTAGCATATTTTCCCACATTTAGCAATGATTATTCCTTGTCTGCTTCTCAATCAATTTCCCGTAGCAAAAATACTGTTGATATCCGCTTTGGTAGAACAATTATTTTTTTCATACAGTTTTCCCTCTTTTTGCTTTTTTGTCTTGAAGCACATTTATATAGCGCAAGTTATCACCGGGAGGGAGTAAGTGATTTGCCCGGAGTCACAGGATGTTGCGGCGCCGACACCCTAACCAGGATCCCCAGCTCTCAAGTGCAGCAACTCTGGTTGCTGCACCACGTCTTCTCCACTCCTATGATACTTGTTGAGAGGGTGAATATCATCAAGAGGAGGACTCCTGCCAAATGGTAGTGAGTGTACGTCTGCCCTCATATGTGTCTTCTTTCACTGTAACCATACAAGTCTGATACAGAGCGCTGGTATATCCAGAGGCCCTGGTTCACACGCTATAAAGAAGAGACTAAAGAAAAGAAAATACGTTTCTTAATGTATTTTAATCAAAAACAAAGTATAAGAGATATTCAATTGAGAATGCAACCTTTGTAGAATCCATTTTAAAACTAATTATTGTCTTATTTTAATGTGACTCATTTCTCCTCATTCTAAAATAACTCTTTACTGTTGCCAACCTTAATAGTGAGTAGGTTTACTATACCAAGGCATCCTCTAATGTTCTTGCGTTAATGTAGACCTATTCTAAGATGAAGCTGACTTATCCGTATCTGAATGAATTGCCCGCTCCCGTTCTGGGATGAATGTTTTTTTCCACAAAACCTGACAGTAATGTGACTTAACTTCTTGTTCAAGATGGCTGCCACCTAGAAACTGTGCCGGGATGTGTCAATGTGTTTATTGCAACCCAAACGTCCTCTGTTTAACGAGTACACTATAAGCAAAGAGAACAAAACTACAGTAAAGAACGTTTGAGGAGGTTGTCATGAATTTATTACTGTTTTGTATTTTGTTACTTCGGATCAGAGGAGGAGCCATTTTCAGCTGGGGGTTCATCTCCACACGGACACGTATGCCTCTGTGCCATGGGTTACTACTTGGAGATTGAGGCTGGGCACCAAAGTTGTTTGCCATGTCGGACAGAGTGTGGTGCGGATGAGGTGGAGACACAATGTGCACCGATATGTCCAACAGGCTGTGCGTGGGCAGCTGTAGGGACTATGGCGCTTGCTTGCATTAGGGCCTTTGGCACCATGAATATGCCACTGCAAATTGACGTCTCTTGTTGGTCTGTGGCAAGGGTTGAGGCAGTGAAGACATCTGATGATCTGAGGCGTGACATAGTGCTCCACACAAAATTGCCTGTTAGATGCATGGGCTGTTAAGATGCTCCCCAGTTTAACTGTCGGCTAACCGGTTTTCTGTGGCTAGAAGGAAATGTGCTATGCTGCTGGAAAGCCCTGCCATTCAGGTCCGTGAATAAGCTCATCATCAGGAGACATGTTCAGGTCATATCATCTTATAATTTGGTACTTGTCTTTTCGTGATGGCCACTTGCCACGGCCTATCAAGGGCCTGATGGAGAGTGATCCTAGCTAAAAATCCTGGACAGTCCAAATGTTACAGACTAGCCTCAGGACAATAACAGTTCTATGCCCTTTAATGCGGAAATAATCTGTTGAGGTCGGATGAACTTGTTAAGTTCCACTTGAGGTACTTTGCCAGGGCTCCTTTAAAGATGAGGACGTTTCTCTTTCTCTCACTTAGTTTAGGTGAGGGTCAAATCTCCTTAATAAAAGTCTTTATGTCTCTGATCCAGATCCAGCTTCTTCTTTAGGCTAGACTTCCTGTTTTTAATGAGAGGGCTTCTGGTTTCAGAGTTTCACCCTATCCTGACAAGACCTATCCCCGTGTCTTGCTCCCCTTGCTACCTCCATTGCCTTTCCTTGATGCGTTTCCTGCTGTTTTGACATACAGTAGCAGGCACTGGTTTTCTTGCACAGCACATCTTGGTGGGCCGTTTAAGTGGGAGCATGGGGGTGGGGGGGGACACAGGTTATTAACCTTAAATCTTTATTATTTACAGTTCGTTAATGACAGTGTTTGGTTTACACATTTGCGCCGGGGCTGGACAGATTCTTGTGCTTCCTCCTTATATAAAAGTGTGTGGTGTAAGTACATTAAGCACATTGTTTAAAACAAGATTCATGCTGGGTATTGAAGTCACATGGACATCTGTTATGTTAGACACATGTTTGTGGTCTACAGGGTTCTGTGATCACGTCTCCTTTTGGCTTTTTGAACGGCAGCAGATACCGTACTTGTCCACTTAATCTCCCCTGCACAGCGCTTGCACTATATTCAACAGCCAGGCTGAGTCAAGTGTGTGACACGAACCCATTGAAAACTTCTTTATTTCTTTAAATGTTCAGCAAATTGTTATTTTATCCATCACCATGGAGACAATTGGACCCAATTGCTTATCTAGCATGGAACCCGTGTCAGTGCACAGCAGCACTTTCTTTTATTATAACAGCATTATGGCAAATTTGTGATTCCATGAACACAGTTTGCAAGAAAGCATTGCCTCCCAATAATCAAGTTCTAACAACTTAACGGACTTTGAATAGCTTAAACTGCACAACTGCTCACCATGCTACAACTTATTAGCTTATTATTAATCACATAGGCGAAAACGAATGCATTTACCAATGCTTGTTAAGTATGCAATTTCTGCTTCATGCCATTAAATTGAGAAATACCCTTCCATACAGTTGGACCAGATCTCACTTAGCAATTACAGCACATAACCAGATTAAACAGAATTATATTACTAACAGATATGATGAAAGCGCTGTTAAATTTCCCAAACTACGATTTTATACGTTCTGTTACTGTCATAAAACAGAGAAGGAAGATTTTACATTGGGATTTTGGTATTGCGAATTTGCATTAAAATACCCCGAACGTTCCTGTTGTAATCTTATCTAGTTTGCCATCTGATAATGGTATGTTCCAAACCCCCCTTCTCCTCCCACCCCGCATATCTGTTCCATGGAATGTTGGCAGGGCGTCTGTGATAGAACGTTCACTGAGGTGAGCGGAGTGCATGAGACCGGACGTGAATAAACCAGCTCTTCTTCATCTTCGTGTGGCTGTGTCTTATTCTAACAAATTGGCGACGGGGCTGCGCGGGGGGCAGGTCCTGGTCTTCCCCCGTTTATCCAGCACTGCCGTGAACCACGACGCCGAGTGAAAAGTAACCGTGAGTCTTCAGTGGGAATCGGAAACTGTTGTTTCGCTAGCGAGTTGATTATCAGAGCCTAAGCGCGTTTAAATCTTTCTCCGCTGTGCTCTGCACTCGGTTCCTGAAGAGGTTTACTTGCTCATCTGTTCTGAAGGCGTTTGTTGACTTGAGGCCTGCGCTTTTGACATTTGCGCATCGGCCGCTCCGTGAACTGTCAAAGGGAATTGTCAGTGTAAGGTCTTAGCCGTGTTTCATGGTTTTCGGCCAGATCACGGTGCCGGTATAAAGTTTTATCGGCTGTTTCCTTTCACAAATCTCCCGTGTGTGACAGTGACGTGAAGCTTCCTCCAGGAGATCCGTCAGCTGAACTTGCAACCCTGACGCCACCCTATGTCAACAGCTGTTCCTGCAGGGCGAGCGCTTTTGACATTTGTGCATCGGCGGTAGTCAGTTTGCCATCAGCTGTGTAAGGTGCTGAGGTTTCTACGGTTCTAGAGGGTGCTGGCACAAAGGTTATGTGCGTGAGGAACACCATAGCACCTGGTGGTTAGGCAGATCCTTCGAGGGAAGCCAAGGGGAACGAGAGCCCAGCATCATTACATATGAATGAAAGCCCATTTGGAGTATCACACGGTATTGAATTACCATGCGGTTCAGGAGCCTGTTGTTTTGATCACGCTGACAGGCACAGCTTACATCCAAGAAGCTTGTCAGAGTTTGTTCGTTGCGCATCACGCTGATAAGCACAGATATAGAATTGGAGTATCACACGGTATTGAATTACCATGCGGTTCAGGAGCCTGTTGTTTTGATCACGCTGACAGGCACAGCTTACATCCAAGAAACTTGTCAGAGTTTGTTCGTTGCGCATCACGCTGATAAGCACAGCTATAAAAAAAAAAGGAACTTTTTATTTCTTCGTGGTGCCTTCTGTTCTCATCACATGCTGATAGGCACAGCTACATAAGACTCGTATTGTGTTCCTTTTGACATTGTTGGTATTATTCTTCAAGCATTAATGCTTAAATGTCAACCTTGGAAGAGTTTTATATGTTGAGGTGTTAGGACTGGTGGTGTTCAATTTTCTCACTTTTGTGCCATCCTGGTTTAGTATTGTACGGGGGTGAGTAAGAGCATTAAAGAGTTAGTAGTATGGCTACAGCAATGTCGATGTCACAGCCCCCTCCCTTTCTCAATGAAGATGGGGAACCACTCACTCCATGGAAGAATTGGGAGAGGATTTTTGAATCTTATTTGATAGCTATTGGAGGCAACAGATTTTCATCAGTAAGGAAATTGCACATATTGTTACACAATTTGGGTAAGCATGCTAGAGAAATGTATGATAATTTACCTGAAATTGAGATTGAAAGCAGTGGTGGAGGGGGAGAAGGTGATGCTCCACCAGATGTGTACCTTATTGCCTTGAAGAAATTAGAAGTACAGTTTGGTAAGAAAATTAATGTTGTGTTGGAGCGACACAAATTCTTTTCAAGGTCTCAAGGGAAACAAGAAAGGGTGGTGAATTACATAGCAGTCCTTAGAGGGTTGTCTTCCACCTGTGATTTTGGTAACCTCACGGATTCACTGATCAGAGACCAGTTGGTCAGGTGCACTTCAGATAGGAAAATACAAGAAAAATTGCTTGCTGATGCCCCCGATTTGAAGCAAGCAGTAGATATAGCAAAAAGCATCGAACACACGGCATTCTGCATGAATGAAATGAAAGAGGCAGTTGAGGTGAAACAGGTCTGTGAAGAGGAAGTACTAAAAGTGTCCAATAGGCAAGACAAGGGCAAATATGTACAAAAAGGAAGTTCAATCCTGAAGGACGAGTCCCAAAAGTTGAAATGTTTCCGTTGTGGTAATCCAAATCATCTTGCTAATAGTGTAAAATGTCCAGCAAGGGGTGCCATGTGCAGGAAGTGCAACAAAAGGGGACATTTCACCAAGGTGTGTCATGATATGAAAAAAGAAGTGACCCATATGATTTGGGATGATGAGGAGCCCAGGGGGGACATTGTATTCATGGTTAATGAATTGCTTGAGAATGCAGAATGTAGCTACCCAGAATGTGAGATCATGCTTGATAATGTGGCTTATAATGTATATGCGGATTCATGTTCACCATACACACTTATAAATGAAACTACATTTAAAACCAGGTCTGTTGACAAAGATTATGAAGTGTTGCCCCCAGACATCAACCCAGGAGGTTACAATCATGACACTATACCATTGGTGGGAATGGTCATTATGCACATCCGATTCAAAGAGAGAACCACTGTGGGAAAAGTGTATCTAACAAAGAAAGGTTCGTGTCTACTGGGGTGGAAACATCAAAAGGACCTAGGTATAAAATTAGACACCAATGCCTCAGAACCAGTATACCTGATAGATCAACCCAGTATTGGTAATGAGGTGTGTGAGGAATTCCCTGAGGTATTTTCCAGTGAGTTGGGGTTATTAAAAGGATTCCTTCATAAAATAAAACTGAAAAAACATTGCAAGCCCACGGTACATAGAGCTAGATCAGTGCCATTGGTGGTGAGAGACTCCCTGCAGAAAGAACTGGAAAAATTTGAGTCCATGGGGGTAATTGAAAAAATTGAGAGTTCCGAGTGGCTCACCCCCATTGTGGTAGCTTCAAAAGGTGGTGGAAAAGGGATTCGGTTATGTGTGGATCTCAGGGATCTTAATGCCAACATCTGGGTAGAGAGGCATCCCCTCCCCAGAATAAACGAGATGCTTAGTGTGATAAAGGGGGCGAAATTTTTCAGTGTGTTGGACCTCTCGGCGGCATACCACCCGGTTGCCCTTCATCCGGAGTCCAAAAGCCTTACTTCCTTCATTACGCCATTCGGAGCATACCAGTATAATCGTATGCCTTTCGGGTTGGCGTCCGCGGCGGCGGTCTTCCAACGCATTATGCAACATATCCTGGAAGACCTCAGTAAGGTCCTGTGCTTTCAGGACGATATACTGATTTATGGAGACTCAGAGAGTGAACACAACTCAATTCTAAGAGAAGTCTTGTGCAAGTTGAGTAAGGCTGGTTTTACCACACAAAAGGACAAGTGCAAGATAGGGGTCAAATCTGTGACTTACCTTGGGCATACCATATCAGGCGAGGGAATAAAACCTAAAACCAGCCTGGTAGATGCAGTATCGTTGGCACCTGCTCCGTCAACCAAAGAGGAGCTCAGATCCTTCTTGGGATTAGTTGAGTACATGAGTAAGTTCATTGAAAATTTTTCTAGCCACACAAGCAACATGAGGGAGCTTTTGAAAAAGGGTAGTACCTTTGGTTGGAATGAGGAGTGCAAAAAGGAATTCAAGTATATTAAGTCAGCCATCGCAAGAGCACCCACATTGGGGATGTTTGATCCTAAGGAAAAAACCACACTGACTACAGATGCTAGTAGTAAGGGCCTAGGGGCATCCCTCACTCAAAGGATTGGCGGATACGAGAGAGTAATCGCTTTCGCTTCCAGGACACTGAAGGACCCAGAGTCTAATTACTCTACCATCGAACGGGAGGCCCTAGCGTGCTATTGGGCTATAAACCATTTTAAATTCTTTCTGTGGGGTATCCCCTTCACACTAAGGTCTGACCATAAACCGTTAATCCCATTATTTTCCACCAAGAACATAGAGAGGGCCACTCCTCGTATTGCCAAATGGATACTGGAATTACAAGGGTACAATTTTTCAATGTGTTATGTGGCTGGAGAGAAAAATACCATTGCAGACTGCATGTCTAGGTTGCCTATACAAGGAGAAGACAATGTGGGTGAGCCACCAGATGAAGCCATTCTTGCAGTGGAACATCCGGCTATCAGTAAAGAGGAATGGGAGAGTGAATCCCAAAGTGACCCGGAGTTAAAGGAACTGAGGAAGTTGGTTGAGGAAGGGTGGCCTGAGCACAACACTGAGTTAGCTGTAAACCTCAAACCTTATTGGACAGTGAGGAATGAAATATCCAGCATGAATGGTCAGATTTGGAGAGGGAACAAGGTCATTCCCCCGGGTGGCATGAGAAACAGGATCATTGTGTTAGCACATGAGGGTCACCCGGGAAGGAGCATGACGAAGAGTAAAGTGAGACAACACTATTGGTTCCCAAGTATGGATGGGTTGGTGGAGAGCATGGTAAAAGACTGTGAAGCGTGTGGTAGAAGTGACAAATCTAAAGTGGTACATAAGGCCCCCCTCATTCCAGTAGAAGTTCCAAATAAACCATGGGACAAGTTGGGGATTGACATAATAGGGCCCATGAATTTACTCAATGCCAACCAGAGGTTTATGTTTGTAATTATAGATTACCATTCTCATTGGATCAGTACTAAGTTCGTCCCCTCAATAACTACACAGGATATGGTAGAATTCCTGAAGGAAGTGTTTGCTACAGAAGGTATTCCCAGCACCTTGGTGACAGACAATGGGGTCCAATTTACGTCAGATGTTATGAAAAAGTTCTTGTCAGAATTAGCCATATCACACATAAGAACACCTTTTTACTGTCCTAAAGCTAATGGTATGGTGGAAAGGGCGAACAGGATTGTGAAGAACTCTATTCAAATGGCAGTTACAATGCGTGAACCAGTAGAGGAGGCAGTTAGAAAAACACTATGGTCGTATCATTCCTCCCCCAATGCTGTGACAGGAGTATCCCCGTTTGTATCCCTAAAAGGAAGAAACCCAGGGTCTAAGCTCAACCCTAACTGGTTGAATGGGGGCAGTCCGGTGTGGGTGGACAGGATGTCTGTGAAAGACAAAGTGGAACTACATCAAAGGGAGTACAAAACCAAATACGACCAGAAATGGGGAACCACTTCCAGGAAGTTCTCTGTTGGACAATGGGTAGTGGTCAAAAGACCTGCTGTAGGACGAGCAAAAGTGTCCTCTTTCTCAAAACCTGTAAGGATACAGAGAGTGAACAATAACTCGCTGGTGCTGGAAGACGGAAGCACATGGAGCATAGACAATGTAAGTGCCTGCCCGGATGTGAGTGTACCAATGGCCATTGGCGAGGAAAACCAGGATGGTAATTCATCGGACAGTCAGGAAACCAGAGTGACCAGGATGCGTCAGCCACCTAGTTGGCAAAAAGACTATGTAACTTAAGTTGCTTAAAATGTTTCCTCCCTGGAGGACCTATCATATAAATTGTTTATCCCGTACAGAGGGAGATGTGTTGTAATCTTATCTAGTTTGCCATCTGATAATGGTATGTTCCAAACCCCCCTTCTCCTCCCACCCCGCATATCTGTTCCATGGAATGTTGGCAGGGCGTCTGTGATAGAACGTTCACTGAGGTGAGCGGAGTGCATGAGACCGGACGTGAATAAACCAGCTCTTCTTCATCTTCGTGTGGCTGTGTCTTATTCTAACAGTTCCTTCAAATATTTCAGCGTTGTTATATTATTGTCAACGAATCACTAAAGATGCGGTCCAATAAGGAAAAAAGACAATTAGGTACGCATTCTCATAAAATATATAGCTAGATAGCATATATAGTCCGACTCACCCATGCAAGGAAGAACCCACACATCCGCCCCCACCTCTTGCTTTCATCTGAATCATTCAAGCCTCTCAGATGCGTGTGGGTACTCAGCAGTCTTTTTCTCCATACTCTACAACGGTTATCGGTCCAGAGGCGAATCTAAAATTCTGAGAAAAGCTCTGGCACTGTCCGCTTGTGAGAACACACATTTCTTACCGTCGCTGGAAGCACAACTTCCTCGGAAAACCCTCTGTTCAGTTCTTTACAGATTTCTAGGACGCTTCTTCTGTGCCAACCTATGTCATCTCATGTGTGCAAACAGTAGCAACTTAATTCCCCCCACATTTCACTTCTTTTCGTTGTGCTGCAACCCTTAAAAGTTGGTCTCTCTAATTATCAAATTTGACAATTGCCAATACAGAGGTGCCAGGTCCTAGTTGGAGGTTGGTTCCAAAGGGGGGAAAGGAGGGGGTGCTAAATGCCTTCACTATAACTGGCTGTGCCATTTTCAACTGACTCCAACAGTTTGGCAAAGATGATCTGAACCCTGTCTGGAGGGACTCTTTGGGAAACTTTGCTGGGATCCCCAGCACCCTGCTGTGTGCGCCTCGCCTTAAATTGTCTAAAACCTCAATTCTGCCCCTAGGGTCACCAGGGCACTCACTGACTTAGCCTTGAATGTTTCTGCTTCTTTCAGGCACCCATATAGACCTCACCTGCCGTCAGTGTTACATTAATACTGCAAGTCTCCTCTTTCATGTAACTGTGGAGAGGAGTTATAGAACTAAAGAGTGCCCTCTCTCCCTATTACAAGATTATGCTCTAACCACGAAAATAGGCGGACTCACAGGTCTCAAAGTTAGGAGGAAGCCTCTATGTCTCCACCACAGAGACCACCCATTGGAAGGTAATCCAGAGTGTAGTGTCAAGCCACTCTATCCCACTGGAATTGGGCCAGCAGGTTCTCGACAGGCACCATCACTATTTTCTGGCTCATCCCTCCGCCCGCCGGGACTCCAACTGTAGTGCCACTCTTACTGTGAGTCACCTCCCAATCACTCTCTAATCAAATTGCCTTGCACAGGGGAGGGCTGCAGGGAACCCCGTTTTTTACAGATGGATAGGTCATTGAGCATTGGCCAGCCTCACCATGGGTGCGCCTCTAACCACAGAGTCTCAGCCACCATCTAGAACAGAGAGTACCAATGCAATATTGACCACTGGCTCTATCTCTGTAGGTCTCCTATCAGGCATCTTCACCTGGAGCCAATGCAGCTGTGCGGGACGAGAACCTGGAGCTCTGCATACAGTCAGATGGGGGCCATCTTGATGTCCATTCGGCTCCCCGTATATATTTTTACAGTTTTATTTTAAACCATTTTAAACAAGAATTTAAAAACCATTAAGTAGGGTAATAGTTACCAATTACTAACCAATAAAGTTTGGTTCCATGAGCCTTCATTCACTTGCTACACAAACTGCATTGGTGGTCAATGTGACAAGTTTGACCTGACCTGGTGGATTTCAAGGGTATACAGCCTTTACAACGAAACTTTTACAACGAACTACCATTACAACGCAACTTTTACAACGCAAACCATTACAACGCATAGCGCTGGGGGGCGCTCTAGGATAGGGAATAGGTTTAATGTACTATCCAACACCTTCCCTACTATCCAAGGGGACTGGAGTTGGAATAGTAAATTAAACTATTCACTATCCAGCGCCCAAAAGCATTATGCGTTGTAATGGTATGCGTTGTAAAACTTGCGATGTAAAGGTAGGCGTTGTAAAAGTATGCGTTGTAACGTCATACATCCGATTTCAAGTCCCGGAGCTCCCGTGTCAGCATTTATCACATTATGTATTTAAATCTAGTCCAGTAATTGACAGCTGCCTTATTGGCCTTGCAAAAGCACAAGGCTGCTGGAAAGATAAATATCCTGCTAGCTGACACTTTCAGAGGGCAAAGGAGCAGAGCAAGAAACATGAGGTACATCATACACATCATATATACTACACCAGCTCAACTAAGCTTTCAGTGTAAATTTCCTGTAGATAAATCTCATTCAAGTCTGTACGGTAATCTTTACACCAATAAATACCGAATCGGTAATGCCCATTGATTCCTATGGGCATTGAAGCCCATAGGAATCAATGGGCATTACCGAATCGGTATTTACCGAATCGGTAAATACCGATTTTTGCAAGGGTGCAGGGGGTGTCACTTTGACACCCTCTGGCACCCCAATTACAGGCATGTGTGCCATGTGGCACACATACATGCCCTAAGGGCATGTCTGTGTGTCACATCGATTCAAAAAGGGGGTGGTGATGGACAGAGTATCTGAATTAAGCAGAACACTCCTACCCAGTCAAAAGATCAGGGCTTGATCCATCACCGTTTTTTAGCTCACTGCACCATCCCAGTTCAGAACCTGGCTACAGGGACTCATATACTCAGACATGAGTCCCTTTCTCACTGCTCCATCAGGATTCAAGCAAGCCGGGCCGAAGAGGCTGAAATGCCAGAAACCGGTCCCCGGTAGCTTGTCTCCTTTCTGGTGAAGAATTGGCTTGGTAGTTTGGTCTGCCCTGTTCCCATGATGCACTGGGCCAGGGACAGACTAATTTGCATATAGCCAGGTTCTGAGCTGGGATGGGGCAGTGAGATAAATAACGGTGATGGATCAAGCCCTGATCTTTGGACTGGGTAAGAGTGGTCTGCTTAATTCAGACACTCTGTTCATCACCACCCCCTTTTCTGAATCGTTTTTGGCCACTATAGGTGTGGCAGGGTATACTCAGACATGAGTCCCTTTCTCACTGCTCCATCAGGATTCAAGCAAGCCGGGCCGAAGAGGCTGAAATGCCAGAAACCGGTCCCCGGTAGCTTGTCTCCTTTCTGGTGAAGAATTGGCTTGGTAGTTTGGTCTGCCCTGTTCCCATGATGCACTGGGCCAGGGACAGACTAATTTGCATATAGCCAGGTTCTGAGCTGGGATGGGGCAGTGAGATAAATAACGGTGATGGATCAAGCCCTGATCTTTGGACTGGGTAAGAGTGGTCTGCTTAATTCAGACACTCTGTTCATCACCACCCCCTTTTCTGAATCGTTTTTGGCCACTATAGGTGTGGCAGGGTATACTCAGACATGAGTCCCTTTCTCACTGCTCCGTCAGGATTCAAGCAAGCCGGGCCGAAGAGGCTGAAATGCCAGAAACCGGTCCCCGGTAGCTTGTCTCCTTTCTGGTTAAGAATTGGCTTGGTAGTTTGGTCTGCCCTGTTCCCGTGATGCACTGGGCCAGGGACAGACTAATTTGCATATAGCCAGGTTCTGAGCTGGGATGGGGCAGTGAGATAAATAACGGTGATGGATCAAGCCCTGATCTTTGGACTGGGTAAGAGTGGTCTGCTTAATTCAGACACTCTGTTCATCACCACCCCCTTTTCTGAATCGTTTTTGGCCACTATAGGTGTGGCAGGGTATACTCAGACATGAGTCCCTTTCTCACTGCTCCATCAGGATTCAAGCAAGCCGGGCCGAAGAGGCTGAAATGCCAGAAACCGGTCCCCGGTAGCTTGTCTCCTTTCTGGTGAAGAATTGGCTTGGTAGTTTGGTCTGCCCTGTTCCCATGATGCACTGGGCCAGGGACAGACTAATTTGCATATAGCCAGGTTCTGAGCTGGGATGGGGCAGTGAGATAAATAACGGTGATGGATCAAGCCCTGATCTTTGGACTGGGTAAGAGTGGTCTGCTTAAGTCAGACACTCTGTTCATCACCACCCCCTTTTCTGAATCGTTTTTGGCCACTATAGGTGTGGCAGGGTATACTCAGACATGAGTCCCTTTCTCACTGCTCCATCAGGATTCAAGCAAGCCGGGCCGAAGAGGCTGAAATGCCAGAAACCGGTCCCCGGTAGCTTGTCTCCTTTCTGGTGAAGAATTGGCTTGGTAGTTTGGTCTGCCCTGTTCCCATGATGCACTGGGCCAGGGACAGACTAATTTGCATATAGCCAGGTTCTGAGCTGGGATGGGGCAGTGAGATAAATAACGGTGATGGATCAAGCCCTGATCTTTGGACTGGGTAAGAGTGGTCTGCTTAATTCAGACACTCTGTTCATCACCACCCCCTTTTCTGAATCGTTTTTGGCCACTATAGGTGTGGCAGGGTATACTCAGACATGAGTCCCTTTCTCACTGCTCCATCAGGATTCAAGCAAGCCGGGCCGAAGAGGCTGAAATGCCAGAAACCGGTCCCCGGTAGCTTGTCTCCTTTCTGGTGAAGAATTGGCTTGGTAGTTTGGTCTGCCCTGTTCCCATGATGCACTGGGCCAGGGACAGACTAATTTGCATATAGCCAGGTTCTGAGCTGGGATGGGGCAGTGAGATAAATAACGGTGATGGATCAAGCCCTGATCTTTGGACTGGGTAAGAGTGGTCTGCTTAATTCAGACACTCTGTTCATCACCACCCCCTTTTCTGAATCGTTTTTGGCCACTATAGGTGTGGCAGGGTATACTCAGACATGAGTCCCTTTCTCACTGCTCCATCAGGATTCAAGCAAGCCGGGCCGAAGAGGCTGAAATGCCAGAAACCGGTCCCCAGTAGCTTGTCTCCTTTCTGGTGAAGAATTGGCTTGGTAGTTTGGTCTGCCCTGTTCCCATGATGCACTGGGCCAGGGACAGACTAATTTGCATATAGCCAGGTTCTGAGCTGGGATGGGGCAGTGAGATAAATAACGGTGATGGATCAAGCCCTGATCTTTGGACTGGGTAAGAGTGGTCTGCTTAATTCAGACACTCTGTTCATCACCACCCCCTTTTCTGAATCGTTTTTGGCCACTATAGGTGTGGCAGGGTATACTCAGACATGAGTCCCTTTCTCACTGCTCCATCAGGATTCAAGCAAGCCGGGCCGAAGAGGCTGAAATGCCAGAAACCGGTCCCCGGTAGCTTGTCTCCTATCTGGTGAAGAATTGGCTTGGTAGTTTGGTCTGCCCTGTTCCTATGATGCACTGGGCCAGGGACAGACTAATTTGCATATAGCCAGGTTCTGAGCTGGGATGGGGCAGTGAGATAAATAACGGTGATGGATCAAGCCCTGATCTTTGGACTGGGTAAGAGTGGTCTGCTTAATTCAGACACTCTGTTCATCACCACCCCCTTTTCTGAATCGTTTTTGGCCACTATAGGTGTGGCAGGGTATACTCAGACATGAGTCCCTTTCTCACTGCTCCATCAGGATTCAAGCAAGCCGGGCCGAAGAGGCTGAAATGCCAGAAACCGGTCCCCGGTAGCTTGTCTCCTTTCTGGTGAAGAATTGGCTTGGTAGTTTGGTCTGCCCTGTTCCCATGATGCACTGGGCCAGGGACAGACTAATTTGCATATAGCCAGGTTCTGAGCTGGGATGGGGCAGTGAGATAAATAACGGTGATGGATCAAGCCCTGATCTTTGGACTGGGTAAGAGTGGTCTGCTTAATTCAGACACTCTGTTCATCACCACCCCCTTTTCTGAATCGTTTTTGGCCACTATAGGTGTGGCAGGGTATACTCAGACATGAGTCCCTTTCTGACTGCTCCATCAGGATTCAAGCAAGCCGGGCCGAAGAGGCTGAAATGCCAGAAACCGGTCCCCGGTAGCTTGTCTCCTTTCTGGTGAAGAATTGGCTTGGTAGTTTGGTCTGCCCTGTTCCCATGATGCACTGGGCCAGGGACAGACTAATTTGCATATAGCCAGGTTCTGAGCTGGGATGGGGCAGTGAGATAAATAACGGTGATGGATCAAGCCCTGATCTTTGGACTGGGTAAGAGTGGTCTGCTTAATTCAGACACTCTGTTCATCACCACCCCCTTTTCTGAATCGTTTTTGGCCACTATAGGTGTGGCAGGGTATACTCAGACATGAGTCCCTTTCTCACTGCTCCATCAGGATTCAAGCAAGCCGGGCCGAAGAGGCTGAAATGCCAGAAACCGGTCCCCGGTAGCTTGTCTCCTTTCTGGTGAAGAATTGGCTTGGTAGTTTGGTCTGCCCTGTTCCCATGATGCACTGGGCCAGGGACAGACTAATTTGCATATAGCCAGGTTCTGAGCTGGGATGGGGCAGTGAGATAAATAACGGTGATGGATCAAGCCCTGATCTTTGGACTGGGTAAGAGTGGTCTGCTTAATTCAGACACTCTGTTCATCACCACCCCCTTTTCTGAATTGTGTGTCACATGGCACACCTGGATTCGGTATTTCACCACCCAATTGGATTGGGTGGTAAAATACCGACTCCTAAAGGCCTACATCTGGGATTTACCGAATCGGTAAAATTACCGATTTGGTATTTTACAGAATCGGTACATTTACCGATTCGGTAAATATACCGATTCTGTAAAAAAGGTCCCCTACATCTCAATGACCCATTTACCGGTCGGTAACGGCCGAATTCGGCCATTACCGACCGGTAATGGCCACCTACATCGGGCCATAAAAGATTAATCTGTGTTATGAGCACATTTTGCACACATTTTTACACACCCTGAGTGTTCTGAATTAAATTACAGAAAATTAGTTCAAGGGGTAATTAGACTGCTTCAGTGATCTGTGTTTATTTACAAGTATTAGGTTTTAATCTCAACAGGGCCAACAAATCTTTTAGACTTCTGATTGAAATAAAAACAAAAGCATTCACTCTTCAGAACAAAAGAAAATTAACTTATTTATGCATCTGGTACTGGTATACCTAGCCAAATCATCAGAGCGCTGTATAGTGCAAAGGCGAGAGCATACAGTCAACAAGTGATAGGATAGGTACCTGGTCATTGGACTGCATTGTGTTTACTGTTCTTTAAAGAGGTGTCTCTTCAAATTGTTCCTAATCTAAATAGCACTGGGGCGGTCCTTAAGGACATGGGGACGTTGTTCCAGATCCTGGGTGCGCAGATGGAAAAGTGCTGCTGCCATGTTTTTTTTAAACACTTCTTAGGCTCCAGTCTGACCGCGGGTTGGTTTTAGATGTGCTGAAAGCCACCAGAGATGGTGAGCTTGTCCACACGACCAGAAGAGGTGCTGGTCATGATGGCTTTGTAAAATGATGCAGCAGGTTTCGAAGGTGTGTGGGTTGGCATGGAAATCCAAAGAAGTTTCATAAGGATGGGAGTAATCCTAATTCTCTGGCTCTTCCCAGTTTGCCGTCTGCCTCAGAGTTCGGTTGGTTACATTTTGCTTGGAGTGTGTTCAGGTGCCATCTTGAGTCTGCGAGGCCAGTGCTTTGGGAAAAACCATGCCACTCGAGTGATCTGGCAAACCAGTTGCTAACTGTTAGAAACCATAGCTCCAATACCACATTCAATTAATTATCTGAGTGAGATTAGTTTATTTCTGTGGGCTCTCATCTATGTATCTGCGTAGGGCCCAGGAGGACAGAAGATATGAGTCTCTCCCCATTAATAAAAGTACTGACCGTTTAAAAATTCTTGCATTAGTGCTCTGATAATGGCCTCTTTTATTATGTTCATAGTATGTTGGTTTTTGATACAAGCAAGGCTCTGATTTTGCCACCTTTCCACAAATCTACACACAGGTATTGGAAGTCAATGGAAAACAATTCCAGGTTTGGAATGCCATGTGAGCCAGTGCTCACCTACAAACTAAAGGTATTTACCAGCTCTTCTCCTATCTCTTCCCAAGCCGCAAAAGAGTGGAAACGTGACCTTAAAAGCAGGAGCAGAACAGCAGCATGTATATTTTCTCATGCAAAAAATGTGATTAACCAACATTTTCCAGGAGTACAGTTTCAGGGCCCACTTCTATAATAACTTGTGATTTTGAAAAGTATTAGCATGCATCAAAGATTAAACTCAATGAAAACCTCAGAGAAAGGATATTTCAAACTTGCAATCTAGTTTAGCAAAACGTTTTTTTCAAGCTGCAATCCTTTGTGTACATTTTAATTTGAAAGTAAAAAAACAACCAAACATCTTGCACACTTGCTTGTATTTACACATAATCTGGCAGTTTTACAAAACTCTCAAAAGGTTATATTTTGCAAACATGTTCATGTTTTATAGCAAACAACTGTCAGTTATGCAAGCTCTATGCACAGTATTTCCTTAGAGCGTTCACCCGAATAGTAAAGGTTTTGCATTAATGAATCATATTATATTTTGAACAACGTATACATATGGATAACACCCTTGGCTTGTGGTAGCAAATGCTCTTTCATTGATCCATACTATGGTACAGCAAACTAGCAGGTAAAGCGTTTGTGCATGCAAGACGATGGACCTACTTTGTTTTGTGGACAAAATAAATATGGAAACTTGTTGTCCTCACCCAAAACAATGTGCCCTGTGTATCAGGTGATGGGAATTTCACTGTTCACAAGTAATGCTGGATAGGATCATCAACGTATTTGCTACATACTAAATTAAGAAAAAACAACTAGGAGGTTTTTTAGGTTTTCCAGAATTCCAAGGCGCACAGCCAGAGTGCCCGTAAGGTAAAAGTGAAAAGATTTTTACATAGTCAGTATAGGCAATAGGGCGAACGGTAAATCCTCACAACCGCTCAGGGATGGACCAAGATCGATCCATACGAAACACAAGAAAACAGCAATGCCCCTGCACTATACAATAGTGATAATTGATTGTTTGGTGTATAGAAAGTCAATTCAATAAATGAAAAACCACAATAGAACACCACCCCATTCAGTTGGACATTTGAAACATGGGCGAACAGTTTTGACAAAACAAAGGTGTAGAAAAAATCCGCTGTTGGTGTGAAAGTTCTGTTTATTGTTCCTATATGTAGGCCAACACGTGTTTCATCGCAGGGAAACAGACTGCGAATCTTCAGGGCCTAGTAGGCGAGGGGCATAAACACCTCGGTCTGATGCATGATAAGGAATCCTGTGTATGGAGTTTAGAATATACGTAGCATCCACTCCAAGAGACTTGATGAGTCTCAAAGGTTTTGCAAACTTGTGTAAACCGGGAGGAGACGATAAATAGGTAGTTTCCAGAAAAAGTCGCTGTTTAAACGATAACGAGGCGGGTGCACCTCTTCTTTCGTGTTCTCCCTCTTGATATTCCCGGCGCCGTTTTCTTAGACCGTCCTAGGAAAACGGCGCCGGGAATATCAAGAGGGAGAACACGAAAGAAGAGGTGCACCCGCCTCGTTATCGTTTAAACAGCGACTTTTTCTGGAAACTACCTATTTATCGTCTCCTCCCGGTTTACACAAGTTTGCAAAACCTTTGAGACTGATCAAGTCTCTTGGAGTGGATGCTACGTATATTCTAAACTCCATACACAGGATTCCTTATCATGCATCAGACCGAGGTGTTTATGCCCCTCGCCTACTAGGCCCTGAAGATTCGCAGTCTGTTTCCCTGCGATGAAACACGTGTTGGCCTACATATAGGAACAATAAACAGAACTTTCACACCAACAGCGGATTTTTTCTACACCTTTGTTTTGTCAAAACTGTTCGCCCATGTTTCAAATGTCCAACTGAATGGGGTGGTGTTCTATTGTGGTTTTTCATTTATTGAATTGACTTTCTATACACCAAACAATCAATTATCACTATTGTATAGTGCAGAGGCATTGCTGTTTTCACATACTAAATTAAGATCTCCCTCCAGATATCCTACCAAGTGTCCACTATTTCAAGACCAAAGAATACATCCTGTTCCAAGCTAGAATGAGACCATATTTGTATTTTAGGTAAAAGCATTTCTCCATATGCCAAGATGTTGCAAAACAAAGTTGGCTAAACAAAGGAATAGGAGTGGATTTAAAAGTTGAAGGTCTTCTTCATCAACTGTGAGCAATTTACTTTCTCACCTTGCACCAAAGAAGAAGCAGCCACAAATATGACTAGACAATATGAGAGACACCACTTCAACATTATCAGAATATCAAGCTTCAGGTTCCAGTTCACATCCCAATCCAAGCATGTGGGAGAGAAGACCGAATGATACAGCTTAAAATCCGTTTGAGAGGCCAAAATGG
Source organism: Lissotriton helveticus (assembly GCF_964261635.1). NCBI lineage: Eukaryota > Metazoa > Chordata > Amphibia > Caudata > Salamandridae > Lissotriton > Lissotriton helveticus. The sequence continues at coordinate 560,049,839 of NC_136073.1, forward strand.
AGTCAAAGATAGGGCAGGTGAAAAGGGAATGAAGGGGAAACTATGAATTTTGAAAATTGAAACCTTTTCTGAGATGACACATTTTCAGCTTATATATTATATAACCAAAGTAAAAAGTGTTCTAGGTTTGGTACCGTTGCATGGTTAGATCACAGGATGGGGGCAGCAAGTGCTACCCAAAAATTAGTGAAGTGTGGCTGGGTGCAAACCCTTAGGTCTACAATAGGTAGCTCTAAATTCCTAGAGACACCGGGACATGGGCAGTGGGGGACCATCTTGCAGGAATAGTACTGAACACTGGAGAAACAAGCATTTGCAATGCAATAGGTCTCGCATTAGGAAAGTTTGAGCTATTGGTATTGTAAATGACACATTTTTTATTTATGTGTTGGTTTTGAAAACAGCGAAATTAATAGTTTTGTCATTTACAATGCCAATACTTTTAACTTTCGCAAATGTGACACCTATAGCATTTGTAATGCAATATGTGTTGTATTTACGTGACTTAGATGTATTGATATCACAAATAACAATTGCTTTTAATTTTTTTTAATAATTAATACTTAAATAAAAGTTATTGTAATTTATAATGGCAATAGCTTAAACTTTTGTAAATAACTTTTGTGAAGATTATGTTCAGTGTACTTTATTGTGACGAAAATTCAAGAACAGAAGTGAAATATTAACATCTTTTTGTGACATTTGTAATAAAGCTTGAAACATTGAGAGAACATATTTGAACCAGTTGTTGAATGGTTGCACAGATTGATGCTATGGTTGCGCTGAGTGATGTTGATGTTGCGACGAGTGATGCTGTGGCCTTTAGTGATGCTGTGGTAGCGCATAGTGATGTTGAGGAGGGCTTACCAGACATGACGGACAATGACTGGACGGAGGCCCTCGCCAGTCCCCGCGGTGCGGCAGTCTCCACGCGTTACCATCTCATCCAATTCAAATACCTCTACCGCATATACTTCATGCGATCCCGCCTATGGAGGAAGAGTGTGATCCAGTCCCCTACGTGCCTCAGATGTGGGGATGCAGAGGGAAACTTCTTTCATACGGTCTGGAGCTCTGGGGAGCTGCAGCTATTTTGGCGAAAAATCTCATCCTGCCTGGGCCGGGTCTTATCATGGTATCTCACAATGGACCCTAAGCTGTTCTTGCTCCATAGTACAGAGGGGATCAACGGTAACCATAATAAACAACACTTACTCTTCCCGTGCCTTGAAATTGGATCTATCACTGCTGCCGGGGAACCCTGCAGGTGGCACGATATGTTGGTCGAAGAACCATCGCAGGCTCCATGTAACTTAATACCCTGACATATAAGTGTACCGCTCAGTGTCGTTTTGCAATTTTTACCACTAAGAAACACCTCCTTTTCCCCACTCCAACATTTGTGTGTATAGTAAATCCTAGGTCGACTTTATGTATTCTTTACCCAACCTTTCATACAGGCCTGCTGGTATGTGTTTCAAGCAATACTGAAACTGGAAAATCGTCTGTGGTATCGTGATGGTGCCTTGTATTATCCATTCCACGGCTGGTTTCTCAGAAACGGTTAATGGTAATCTTTCCAGTTTTTCTATGCTCAGCACCATATAGTCTGCTCCCCTCTGTGCCAAAGAGATTTGTTTATCTGTAAGGTTAAATCCAGTAAACAATGACGTGGTGTTGATTAGACGCCAAGGCACATAGCCTGAACGAAGGTTTTGTAACGTCCAGCCTAGCAGCATTATAGAACGCAATTGAGACTGCTCTTATATAGGTATAAATCACCATGTCCTTATATAGGCATAGAAATCATAATCATATTTAGACATAGCCCATGCAGTCCAAATGCGGCATGGCTACTTCCACTAGTTCCGAAAAGCCACAATGATTTCTTGGAAAACTCGGATTCAGAAGATAGGGACTTCCCCTTGCTTGAATATTGATTTGTCCAAGAACTCATGGAGTTTTCAAAGAACTGAGACTCTTTGATGATGTTATTATGTCCACCTTTACGTCAAACTCGGCACCTTCAAGGTATAAATATGCTCACACTTGCCCAAGCAAACACACGGTGGTTTGGAGCAGTTCGACTATCTACTTGCCCAACGCATCTCGCTACAGCAAGTGCCGAAGGAAGCCGACCCTCCAGCTGACGCACTGAGAGAGACGCTGTCTTTTCTCTTGCCGAGAAATCCAGCTCCAGTGTTTCCAGGATCCCCTTGGGGGGTGTTGGGAGATCGAGTCCTGAGACAGAGAGATACAAGACCTTCTTTATTCTAAACCAAGGTACGGAGCTGATTAGACCCTAAGAGAAATCTTGGATAGATTCTTGGCAAAAGAATACTAAACTTATGTTACACCACACTTACTTCTTCCCTCGTACTAGACTTAGGTTTGGTACATCGGGGTTGGCGTATTTTAAAAGCACCAGTTGAGTACTTTTAGTCTTTATTTATTTGTGTATGTATTTTATGGCTTAGAAACCATACCATGCTTTTACACTATTATTTTATAATACTCTTCCTGCTGTACGCATTATACTTTACAGCCAGTATTACGATTGTAGCAGTTCATTTCTTCTGCATGAGAAAGAAGACTGTTCAATAAATACTTTTATTGAAAACGCCCGTCTCTCTATTTCTCTGCACTTCTGGTGAAACGAAGTATGCACGAATGACTGAGTGAAATATCTATCTATTGTTTCCACGACTCTGAAGATACGTTTTATCTTGGGAAAATCAGTTGTCATGTTTATGCTGTTGTCAGAAACTAATCCCTTCTTGTGAATTCGAGAACGTTTCTAGTGACCTCTGAGCTAGCTGTCACTCACAATTAAGTTTAATATATTCGATAGCGACCTAGTAGACATAAGTCCTACGTGACATCTATAGGATATATTATTCCAATGCGCAGAGCCTATTGGGAATATTCATTCATTCATTAAGCTTTATTGCGGCTATTTCAGCCAAAAAAGCACAAAGTAAATTTAGACAATACATTAAGACATAATCAATGTCAGCATGGATGATTGCAGTTTCATTTCATTATAAGCTCAAACATTTTACAAAAGGGTCGCAATAGAAGTGCAAGGGAATCAATCATAATGATTAAAAATTAGTAAAAACATAATTTAAACATAAGAAGTTAAAAACATTTTAAGAATCAACGAACGGTAATTTAAAAAAAGGCAAAAAGAACATCCCACAATGGTACAATAAAATGTATGTCCAATACATACGTTTAACCCCTTGCATGCGGATGACGGCCCCCATCCGTCATGCACTACGGGGCTCGTGTGCTGATGACGGCTGGGGGCCGTCATAAACCCGCCCACTCGCGATTCTGCCGCACAGGCGCAGAATCGCGGCAGCATGCAAGGGGTTAAGCCACATTGCAAAAAGAAATTTTGAGCACACCACAGCATGTACTAATGCAGTATCAGATTTCAAAATCCTTAAAAGGTCTCGATAGTTTCTAATGCCCATGTTCCTGCACAGTTGGATGATCCATTTTACCCTGGACAATTTATACGCAGGGCAGAAGAACATCACATGGGTCAATGTTTCCTCCTCAACCATGCAGCCTGGGCATAGGGACTTTGTATACCTAGCCCACTTATCAGTTACTGCATAAAGCGGGAGAGTTCCGTATCTGAATTGCAAATACAGCTTCCTTGATAAAGGTGGCTGGATCTGATCTAAAATCGATTCAAATTGATAGACTAACTTAAAATCCAGGAACACTTGCGTTAAACTGGTCGTAGCTACTCCCTGTATTAAACTTGTGAGTTTGTAGGCTTTCACAGCCTTGGCTAATTAGCTTTTGGAAATAGCTGGACATGCTTCCTCAGGCGTGGTCAATAGGTCCTCCCTGCCCATGGCACAGAAGGAATCCCTGATCAACAACAGCCAGGGTATGCGACCTACAGCCCCCAATAATGACAGTACCACTTTCAATTCATCCCTGTAATGTCTCAGTTCTGGTATGCTCCAGATCCGCCGCCGATATAACAGCGGCCTTGCCCAAGTAAGTTCTTCTATTGGGAGAATACCCAGATCCATTCTTAATGGGACCAGGGGGGTACTTGTTGGTAAGGCTAAAATATTTCTAATAAGCTTATTTTCCGTACGTTGGAGGCATTTAGGGGAACAATGACCCCATAGCTCTGTCCCATATGTGGCAGCTGCCCTAGCTTGGACTTTGTAAATCTCAAGTAGCCGGCTTATGATCTTTGTCGCGCAGGAGTTGTGAACTTCCATCAAACCTCCTACAGCCTGTGTTAGTTTCAAATTAGCCTTCCCAATTTGGGTGCCCCATCCCATCTTGTCATTTAATGACAGACCCAGATAATCAAATGATTTAACTTGCTCTAATGTTCTATCATCCATCAGAGGATGTGGGCAGTTAGTGGTAGTGGCATTAAAGACCATATATTTTGTTTTGTTAATATTGACTACCAATTTTCGCTTCTTACAGAACTGGGCAAACTCGTTCAACTCCCTCTGCATTCCCATTGATGACTTAGAAAGGAGCAGGGTGTCATCCGCAAACATTAGAGCGGGAAATTTAGATGACGAGATTCTCGGAGCGTCCAGATCCTTTGCGAGAAACAGGTCATCTATTAGACCATTTAAAAATAAAGAAAAGAGGGTCTGGGACAATACACAGCCTTGTCTGACCCCCTTTCCAACTGGGAAGGGCACGGTTAATGAGCCGTTCTTCCCGTATCTTACCCTAGCGTAGGTGTTTTCATAAAGACGTTTAAGTTGAAGGCAAAGATATGGCGGAACCCCCGTGTCCAGCAGGATATTCCACATCTGGTCACTGTCCACCATATCAAATGCCGACTTTAGGTCTACAAATGTAAGATACAAACTCCCCCCTTCCAAGACTACATGCTTCCAGTAAATTAACTGGAGCCTGAACAGTTGGTCTGTAATCGAAATGTTCGATCTAAATCCTCCTTTTATTGGAGTTAGTATGTCTCGGTCTTCAATCCATTCCTGTAATCTGCCCAGTAATATCCTTCCATAGATTTAATGTGTGACATCAATGAGACTGATTGGCCTGTAATTCGCAGGCTCAATCGGCGACCCTTTTTTGAAAATGGGGACAATCTCTGCCCCCAACTATGTCGGCGGTAGAGGAAGGCCATGAAGTATCTCATTGAACAACAGTAGAAGATATGGTGCCCATACTGTCTGTTCATTTTTAAACAAGTCCCCTGGGATCCTATCCAACCCGGGTGCCTTATTCGGCAGTAATTTTGCTAAAGCTAATAGAGCCTCACCAATTGAAAATGGGGGTGTTTCCTGTATCAATTCCGAGTTAAAATAGCATTGGGATGAATTGCTATCAGAAGTGGGAGGGAGCGAACCAGAATCCAATTTTTTTAAATATAGATACCAGGATTGTTCGTCAATGTTAGGATCAATATCGGTCCTTCCCTCGGTTTTTCCGGTATGGACCAGATTCCAAAAAGATCTAGTGTCTTTAAGATCTAGAGCGGTCTTAATGGCCTGCCATCTATCTTCCTCCCAATCCAATTTGGCTTTTTTAATTATTCTTCTAAAATCAGCCCTGGCATCCCTAATGCGATCCTTATTGTTCCCCTTAAGTGCACAGAGCAGAGCCTTTTTAGCTACCCTGCAATCCCTACCATACCAGGATTTAATATCAAACCCGGATTTTTGTTTTTGTGAGCCGACATTGGAAAAGAAAAACTCTCCTAAAATCTGGACCATTTCCGTGTGTATTTCCCCGAAATTGGTTGAGGGGCCTAAATTCAATCTATTCTCAGTTGAGCCGCTAACCTTTTCCAGCAGTGGAATGATGCTTGTATAAAGCTTAGGCAGAGTTTCTGGTGACTGGTTAATTTTTGCCCACCTTATACGCCTCCCTCCTTGTGCAACTTCTAGATTATTACATTGCACAGACTCTCGGTGGGTACCCACTCCCACCAACTGGAAATCCAGGTTCGTGATTAGTGGGTTATGGTCACTTTCAGGGCGTACATTAACTCCAAAGTCAGCCACATTGTGCCAGAGTTCCACACTAAGCATTAAGTAATCAATTATTGATGTTACATCACCTGACTTAAAGGTGGGATTACCCGGACTGTCTCCGTTGAACCTCCCATTACATGCCCTTAGGGAGTAGGTCAGTGTTAAGGTTGTTAACTGCAAAGGGGGCGTGGCCAGCAGCATGGCCGACTAGACGTGCCTGCTTAGAGCTCCGGCCGAGCCTGCACTTGATCCGACATACAATCCCTCCCAAGTCCCAGGAACGACGTCCAACGGTGCGGTACTGGAGCCCACTTACCTGGTGCGAGCTGCGGTGGTCCTGAAACGGGTCTGCCTCGTCTGGCTCCGGTGTGTGGAGCGGGCTCCTCTGTTTCCCGGCGACCGAGATGGCGGACTAGGCACCTGGGGGGAACGGCGCGAGCCAAGAGCCGGTGATCCAGCGGATTCGGCTCGCGGGCCGGTGGAGGCTTGACCGGGTGACCATCAGCCGGGCGGACGGCCGCTCGCCGTCTCCGCCGGACAGCGGGAGCAGGACAGGAGGACCGCAGAACACCTACCCAAGATGGCGGCCACCTTGGCGAAAATCTGCTGACTGAGGCGTGTTCCCCAAGTTGATCCCATCACCGTGCAGTGGCTGCGGCCGGGTGCGGGGACAGAGCGGCGGCGAGCTGGTTTCAGAGGTGAGGAGTTCCGCCTGTGTCTGGCACCTGACCCGGGGACTGATCAAAGAAGCGGCGCCCGCCTTCACCAATATGGCGGCCGCGCGCTGAAGGACTAAGGCGGGACGGCTCTCCAGCCGCGGAAGTCCACCGAGGCCTGCCTGGAGGGGATAGACTTGCTTGTGCTGCCCCGGACACCCTGAGACCCATCCCAGATCGGGAGTGCCTGGACGGCGCCGCGACCCCCAACACTGAGGCGGTGAGAGTCCCGGGGGGGGGTCGAACAAGGGGCGCAGGCTGCGGAGTGCCTCCCTGGCATCCCAGGACGAGAGAGTGGAGGCGACGGGGCCCCCTACGGCATCCACCCCAGCCCCGAAGGTGAGCCCAGATCAGCCTAACACCGGGAGAGAGGATCCGCACCGGAGGTGACACACCAGCGTGGGGACCACACAGTGAGACACGCCGAGGGGACAGGCAATCGCTTTATACAGGAACTCGGGGGCCCTCTGGGAATTAGTAGATCAGGCCCTGTAGCCCTGAGGCCGGCGACTCCGTGCGAGATAGAGGAGCGGCTGACCGGCACCTTCATTCCCCCAGCCACAGGGCTCTGTTGCCGGTGCCTGTGCCCCGGGCGGGGGGGCAGAGAAGGCTCCTCAAGAGCCACGCTGAGGGGACCACTGCCCGGCTACCGCACCCGAGACGAGAGGTGTGCGTGGATATAGAGTCTCTGGGGAGGCTGCCCACGGGAACTGACCGGTCGGGGCGCCCTGTGGCCCTGCCTCGGCCTCGGGCGCAGGACCGACCTCAGGGGTAGCACTGCGCAGCGGGGATCTGACCCAGAGGCGTCTGGCCTCCAGAAGATACAGATATGGGCAAGAGGGAGACAGTGCCCAAACCGGCGAGCAAGGGCCCAATGGATAATTTCGCGGCAACGCGACCTACGGCGGACCCACAACCTACGCACTCTGGCGCACGCACTGACACGAACATGCTATTGGAGGCCATACAGGCGTCGAGGACGGACATCCAAGCCTCACGAGCGGCCCTGGAAACCAAGATAGGGGAGGTAGGGTCCGAGGTGACACTGCTGCGACAGGACTTTCGAAACTTGACAGACAGGGTCACTGTGGCCGAGTCGAGGTTGACAGACACTGAGAAGTCGGTCTCCGAACTAAAGAAGGACATGGCGGAGCTCCAGGCCTCCCATCGCCAACTTCTCTGGAAGGTGGACGACGCTGAAAATAGATCAAGGCGGAATAACCTACGCTTTGTGGGCTTTAGAGAAGGGATTGAGGAAAGGAGCATGTCCGCCTTCCTCCTCGACTGGCTCAAAAAGACCTTTCCGACGGCACGATTCTCCTCGTGCTTTATCATAGAGAGGGCGCACAGGGCGCTTCTGGCCAAACCTCCGGAGGGCGCGAGGCCACGACCGGTCATAGCGCGATTCCTGAACTTTGCAGATCGGGATCTGATTTTACGAGAAGCCAGGGTAATGGGCGAGATTCGTTTCGAGAATACCAACATTATGATTTTCCCGGACTACAGTCAGGAGGTCTCGAAACAGCGCCGCTCCTTCGACGCCGTAAAAGCAAAACTGAGATCCCTCAGCATTCAGTATATGCTCCTCTTCCCGGCCAAGCTCAAAGTCATTTATCAGGGCAAAGCCATCTTCTTCACTCACCCAGACGACGCATGGCAGTGGCTTGAGGAGCGCCCTATCCTGACCAGTAGAGAGGCGGCGGGCCGGGCGGCGCTAGACCGATCACTGCGGGAACGACCGGTGTGGGAGAGGCCGAAGCCGCAGCGTCGAAGACTGAGGAAGACGCAGAACATGTCGCAGGGAACTCCATACAGGCCGAGGAACTTGCAGAACGGGAGAAGAGGCAGATCGGCGTCGCCGGGTAACGATTCAGTGGCGGGCTCGAGAATGAGTGGCCTACGAAATGGAATCCGCTCGGAAGAAGAAGATGTGGAGGAATCGGAAGGCCGAGCGTCCGGGGGGGAAGAGGAAGATGCAAGGAGTGACTCGTTGCACCCTCTGGCTAAAGAAATCCAGCAGCTGGAACAAAACTCTACAGGCCGTGAGGGACAAGTGGACTCACAAGACTCACATTCGTGAACTGTGGTATACTGGGAATGGGAAAATGATGGCGGCTCGGCGACGCGGAGCAAGCAAGTTGGCACACCCCCACTACTGTTTTTTGTACTCTTAACACTGGTTGCGGTTGTTTGAGGGTGGGATGTGTGGGAGGGCGACAGGCCTTCTCCCACGGATAGTTGAGACCCGGATTGGGATGCAACTGGACGGGGAGGGAGGTGGGGAGGGCGGGAAGGGGTTGGGTTACAGTTTGCCTCATGTTGGGGTGTTGGGGTGTTGGGAAGGGAGGGAGACAGGTGTGCATGCAGCAGCAACTTCGGGAAAGTTTACCCTTGATACCATCCCGGCCCTGGGGCCCGGTACTGGACAGTCCTCAGGTGATACACTGGCAAGTACACTAGCTACACCACACGATGAAGGCGCCGGGGTTAAGGCGCTAACCTGGAACGTAAACGGTCTGGGGTCCAAAATTAAGAGGAGCCTGGTTACTGCATATATTAAGCGTGTAGCACCTGACATCGTTTTCCTGCAGGAAACACATTTGAGGGGGAACCGCTGTGCCTTTTTAGCGCGCGGGCACTACATAGTTCTGGCACACGCGGGGTACACCATGGACTCACGGGGCACGGCAATACTAGTTAGAAAAACAGCACCTTTCACAGTCACTCGTACATGGTTGGACCCACAGGGCTCGTTTGCCGGGGTGCAGGGGACATGGAGGAGGCGCAGGTACACTCTGTTGTCGGTCTATGCTCCACCCAAATTACAAACACGAACAATGCAGGAGATCACGACCATTCTACTAGACACGGCGGATACGATACAGATTGTGGGAGGGGATTTCAACGGCGTGATGTGCACAATGCGCGATCGGTCTGGGAACCCCCACGCAGCGGCTGCAGAGACGGCTCTGGCGCGTAGAATGGACACGATCGGTCTCACCGACGTTTGGCGGTGGCTTCATCCTACCCACGCAGCTTACTCATTTTACTCTGGGGCCCACAAGGTCTTCTCTAGGCTAGATTACATTTTCACATCGAGACAGGAACTTTCGGCGGGAGATGAGGCAGACTACAGGGCGAGGGGTATCTCGGACCATTCCCTGTTGTTCGTACACATAGGTCGGGGAAGGGGGAGAGGCCAGGCGCAGTGGCATATGTCGCCATGGGATTTACAGACTCCTGAAATTCTAAGGGGCATAAGAGCGGATATCAAAGTTTTTTTGGCGGAAAACGAGGGATCGGTACAGTCTGGGGTGACACTATGGGAAGCCATGAAAACGGTGTTGAGGGACCGCTTCCAATCCAGGGTGGGGGAGGCCAGAAGGAAACGTACGGAAGCCGTAGCGGAGGCGGAGGCAAACATCTTGACCCGAGAGGCTGACTATCACAGAACGAAGGAGGAGGTAGATCTAAGAATTCTGCTAGACGCCCAAAGGCTGTATAGAGAGCTAAGCACGGACGAGGCGCGTACACAGGCGCTGGCCACCCTACATCGCTTGTACGATGTCGGAGACAAATCTGGTAAACTCATGGCATGGCTGAGCAGGCGCGAGCAAGCTGCCAGGTGGGTGGATTGGGTTGAGCTCCCCAGTACGGCGCGGGCGTCCACGGACGGCACTATAGCAGAGGCATTTGCGACCTACTTCGAAGACTTCTACAGGGCGAGGGACCTAGGGGGCTACGAGGCGGTGCAGTCGTTCCTGAGTAGCGTGGAAGTTCCGCAGTTGACCCCCGAGGATAGTGAGGCTTTGGAAGCCGACCTGTCCCTAGATGAAATCGCAGAGGCGATGGCTGCCCTGAAACCGGGGAAGGCTCCGGGTCCGAATGGTTTCCCGGCGGAGTTCTTTAAACGAACGGGGGACCTCCTTTCGCGTCACTTGAAGTCGCTATATGCGGGCGCTTTCGCCTCGGGAGGCCTACCGTCGGACCTGGCCTTAGCTACCATAATCCCGATCCACAAAGAAGGCAAGCCCCGTGGCGACTGCTCCTCCTATCGCCCGATCTCGCTGCTAAATATTGAGACTAAAATCCTAGCCACTGTGCTGGCACGGCGCTTACGACAGGTAATAACGGGCCTGGTCCACCCAGACCAGTCCGGGTTCCTGCCGGACAGGGCCACCAAACTCAACCTGCGGCGCACCCACAACTGGCTCCAAGAAGTCGGTAACAGGAGTGAGCCACATTGGTTCCTCTCCTTGGACGCAGAGAAAGCGTTCGATGCGGTCCACTGGCCTTTCCTAATGGGGACCCTTGAACGGTTTGGGTTTGGGCCCACCTTCCAGCGCTGGGTGAAACTTCTATACTCAAAACCTAGGGCTAGAGTGCGAATAAATGGGCGAATGTCGAGAGAGTTCGCGATAGAGCGGGGGACGCGCCAGGGGTGCCCGCTGTCCCCACTCCTCTTTACCCTCACGATCGAGATCCTTGCGATCCGTATCCGGCTTAACCGAGATGTGACTGGCTTCCATTGGGGGGAATCGGCTACTGAACAGGAGAAGATCTCCCTATATGCAGATGATGTACTATTGTACGTGACAGACCCGGCTACGACGTTACCGGCCATATTCAGGGAACTAGAAGACTTTGGGGCGGTAGCCGGACATGCTATAAACTGGCATAAGTCGGTCCTTTACGACCCACAAGGTGCCCCGCGAGGGGTGGAGCTGCCTGAGTTGCTCATCCACACCACGGCAGGCTTCCGGTACTTGGGGGTCTTTATCACCCGAGATGAGCGGCGCTCCTACACGGACAATGTCGACCGAGTTTTGGTGGCGGCAAAGGCGGAGATGGATAGATGGAGGACGCTCCCGCTCACCATGTTGGGCAGGGCTGCTCTATATAAAATGATCCTACTCCCGAAGTTTTTATACGCCCTGCAAAATGAGTATTATCCCCTTCCGGCTCTGACACTGCGGAAAATTCATGCCGATCTCCGCTCCTTTTTGTGGCTGGGGAAGCAGTCCCGGGTGGCACTCACGACTATGCAGCGTCACCAATATAGTGGGGGTCTCTCATTGCCTAATCTGGAGGCCTATTATTGGGCGGAACACCTCACCCCGATCAACGATTGGATACACGCCCCGGCTGACCACCCCACCTATGCACTAGAGAGGTCTAAGTGGGGCAATAAGACGGTGCTTCACTTCTTATATGGGGGGAGGAGGGAGCGCCACCTTCTCCCTGCAACTAAGATTACCCTGTCGGCGTGGCGCAGAGCGTCGGTACGAATGGGCTGGCATGAAAGACTCACCCGCCAAACACCCTTATGGTCATGTGGGTGGCTGACTGAACTAAACAAGCTGCGTGGGTTTCAAAGGTGGGATGACATTGGCATCTCCACAGTTGGGGATGTCATAGCTAAGGGGGAACTTAAAACCTTCCAGGCACTGCAGCAGGAATTTGGACTCCAGGGAACCCAATACTACAAATACATACAGCTACGACATGCATGGGGTGCCCAAAACATATCTCTCACTGACATTCCCCAGTTTGCACCACTTGAGGGCCGTCTACTGCAAGAACAGATACAGAGGGGGGCGGTATCCCTGACTTACAAAACACTGACAAATAACATGTTGGGTGATTTACAGGCCCTCAGGGAGAGATGGGAGGCAGACGTGGGTACGCTGGAGGACCTGGACTGGGAACTCATACTCATGCACCCTCGAGAAGTGGCCATAAAATCGAGGCTTCGCCTCATCCAGTTTAAGGTCCTTCATCGGGCGTACTTTGACAGAGTGAGGCTTTTCCGGATGGGGAGGGTTACCAACACCACCTGTCTACGATGCCAGCACCTCACAGGCGACTTCTTCCACATCATTTGGGGATGCACAGTGATACAGGAATATTGGGACGAGGTTTTCAATGAATTGAGTGCGGTACTGGAGATAGAGATACCTAAGGACCCCAAACTGGCGCTCTTGGGAATGTCCACAGAGGTGGATATCACGCGATACTTACTCATTTTTCTGCTGCTGGCCCTGGTGGTCGCAAAAAGAGACATTGCAAGACTGTGGGGGGCGCCTGGGAAACCAGATCTCGAGGAATGGAGAAGAGGTCTAGATATGTATATGGCAGCTGAATGAGTTACCTATAAGGCTAGAGGGTGCCCCCGCAAATTTAGAAAAATATGGGCCAAGTGGAGGCACTACCATGGGTTGGAGTAGAAGGATGGGACCGGTAGGGGAAGAGGACGGGTGGTAGGATCATTCACAGAGAAGGTGCATAGGTCGCTGATTCCAGCATTTGGTACCATTGAAGGTTTTCGGGACGTGGGAATTGCCTATGCTCAATGTCACACAACTTAGGGGGACCGAGAGCCGCGAGGGTCGGGGGGAGGAGAGGTTGAGGAGGGTGACATGCTGCTTGGGGGGGGGGGGGGAGGACGGGAAGGGGGACTTCGAGGAGAGGTCTCTCAGTTATTGCCTTTACTTATAGTTGATGGGGGGGGGGGGAGTTCGGGGTGAAAATAAAAAATAAGTTCGTTATGATGAATGCAATGTAACTGACTACTTCAAAAGTTGCGAAAAGGCGGGTGGAGCGGAATGTTGATGCCCCCCCGCGCTGTCTTGTTACTAGTAATTATGATTCGCCTGCTGCAACAATAAAAAGAATTTCAAAAAAAAAAAAAAAGGTTGTTAACTGCAAGACCAAAGGTGACCACCCCCTAGTGGGATAGGTATTAGGAGGGGGGATTGACCATACTGAATCTTCATCACAACTTATGGATTGCGCCATACCTTTAAGTGGCTCGTAGTGGCAATTGAAGTCCCCCCCAATAATAAAGTGGGTGCCCCCCTCAAATGTACCGAGGAAGTTTACCAAAGAATCTATGGTTGGGGAGGTGGCCCCATATTGTGCAGGCCTAGAGTAGACGTTAACAACAGCTAATCTAGGGAGATTACTGTGTGACGGGAGGATACATATAATATCAGGGGAGTGCTACACGCCTTATCTTGCAACCCAAATGGGTGCCCACCCATATACAAAGTCCTCCCGATGGTCTACCCATAGGCCCCTTAGACGCTGCTTCACAATATGCCACGGACCCATCTCTATACCGAGGATCAGTTGCCCACGTTTCCTGAAATTGGCAGATCTCATGTCCATCAATGAAAGCCCCCCAGTCAGGTTGGTCCATTTTGGACACCAGAACTGGGATATGTATCTAGACTTTTCTCCCATTGTGGATTTATCCCATGCATCTCAGCCAGGCCTTGAATAACAGATTCACTATTTCCCCTAGATCCTTGGTCTAATGCAGGGTGTTCACACATGTGGAGAAGTGTGGCTCAGGGGTTAGAGGCAGCAGACCCGGAAGCTGAGATCGGTCCTGGACCAGGGTTCAATTCCCCGCCTCGGCGGGGTCTTGGGCTAAAAATTCCACGGACTCGATAATTCTCGCCCCGGTGCCTCCTCGACTCACGGGTCACACTCTGCGACTCTGGGCAATAGCTTGCTTAATCTCCACAACGGCCCCTCGCGGCGGGATGCCTGACTTTCACCTTGTGGATACCCTGCTATCTCACAGGGGAATACCAGGAAGGGTTCCCTAAGCAAGCGCCGGGACACCCACTGCGGGTAGCTGTGCGCTATATAAGCTCAACTACATTGCCGGCCCCTCCTCTGTATTTAAAGCAGTTTGGGGCAATGACCCCCGTCCCAAAGCCTCACTGGGTATTGGCTTTTAATTTGGCATAACATTCCTATTAGTGGGCGTAGGGGTTAGTAGGGGTTAGTCAGTCTACCAAATCTAGGCCACTGAATCTACTGCTAAGTGGGACCATGAATTGCGGGCCGTTGTAACTAACCCTATTCCCTTCATGTTGGGCAGTTGGGCAGTTGTTTTCGGGGGCAATAAAAATGGCTAAGGTTGTGGGCCCTGATGGTAGTGCCTATGAGTCTCAATGGCCACGCACATACGTGGCTCATGGCTCTCAGGTCCTTAAAGTTTACAACAGTGCAATCCCCCACTTCGTTTTTAGGTCGATTTCCCACCCAGCTCACTTTCCTCACACACAATATCTGGCTGTGGACTTCACCCGGGAGGGGTCTATTGTTGTTTAGCCAATGAATCGTTTTATTTTTAAGATGATCGTGTGTTTCAATCTTCCCATGTTCCAGTTCTGGCGCCCCCGTCAGTATTACCACATATGGCGCACAGTCTGGAGGTAGGTCCAAGTGGGACTGGTTAGTCTTTACAGCCATCCCACTATTAGTTGGCTGGCCAGAAATGGGCTTTCTCTGTGTGCTTAAAACTCCCGGGGTACTACCCTCGCGAACCCGCTCCCGAGGCCCAGCACTTGGGGGCTCAGATTCGGGTATATTATTCCTGCTACCCCCTGCATCCCTCACAACACTTGGAGCCATTACTTGCACTTTCTCATTAGGATTAGCTCTAACAGACCCCCCACTGTCCTTTGATCCCTCATTCGATGTAACATGTGGTTTATCAAGATTTACTATAGTATTCATGATAGTATCCACACTAGACAGCATCATTCCTTCAATTTTGGCCAGCTTGTTTTCAATTTGCGTTAATCGTTCTATTAAAGGTTTCAAGGACGAGGTGATGAGGTCGCCAATTCTTTGCCAGTTGAGCTCCTCTGGGTGGAAAGGTCTCATGTCAGAGTCAGCCGCCTTTGGTGTACCAGCGGCAACACTGCTATCCTGGACTATTTGGATGACAGAAGAATCCAGCATAGCTTCATTATTGCTTTTACTTGGCTTATACATTTTTGCGTTCCTCCCCTTCTGATGTGTGCCTCCACGTTTCCTCTTGGGGAATCCTCCCAACGACTTTTCAGAGGGTGGCAGTTTAGACCTAAGGGTGTCCATTGCACGTGTCGCAGGGCCTCTAGGCAATTCCACTGTGTTGACATTAGTGGGAGAATTAGAGTGGGCCTGCACCCCCACCAAATTGACTTCAACATTCACAACATGCGAAACACCGTGACTTGTTGTTTGGGGCGGAGGGGTGTGGGCCAGTCGTGTGTCTGTCACAGGAGATGGAACACTCGAAAGGCCCCCCAGAGAAGAGCGCTTATTAAAAATTGGGTCCATAGAGAGGCGCCTTTCAGTTAGGGCAATCTCGTGTTCGAGAACAGATGAGGCTCTCGTAATAAATTGGTCCAATGTGCCAGCCACATATCCAACACCGTAACCTTCCTCCCCCTTTTCTCCTGGGCGGGCATCTTTACCAACAAGCTATGATAAGGCTTCGATCGCTATACCACTTACATCAACCTTAGCTTGAAGCAGAATCAGGAACACAGTAATTGTCAGAGGGGGGCCCAGCCCGGCCTCCCCTGGTCTCCAACGGGCTCAAACGGGCCCGCCCTTGGCCCGGGCTTCGCCCTGCGCGCGCCGCACGCGTCCCACAAAGCGGGAGCGGCAAGGAGTTAAATAGGCGTCCTCAGCAGGCAAAGCAGTCACAGGTGCGATCAGCGCAGAGGGCCCCTGTTACTTGCAGTCCCTCCAGTAAGTTCCTTCCTCGAAAACGGACGCAGCGGCTATTGGGAATATAGGAACTACACTACACTGGAAGGGAGTGACATAAAGGACTACACATGAAAGTTGCCATCTTAGAATCAGGCAACGATTAAAATCCCTCAGGGATACAATAATTGCTGGGTAATTGCCTTGCCAAGATATCTGACAAGCAGAATGATTGAGTGGCCATTATAGAGAAGAAAATGGAGGACGTGCACACATTGAGAGTCAACAACATATCTCATTTTCCTTCGCTTTCTTTAAGGCATAGAAAACATTTAATAGAAGAGACAGACACTACACTGTCCCAGTGTTGTGCAAATAGGGTTAGGCCCCCTAGTTCAATAGATCAGTAATAGCCAACTACAAACATTCATCAGCTGAAATTCATTTGTGCTAATAAACCACGTATGATAGCATGTATGGTTTTTTAAACTACATCTGGATAGGGAGTCCTGGCAGTCCCTGAAGTACACAGGTAGACAGTGACACAGTGTCAGTCACAAATCATGACAAAAGCTGGATTATACTTGAACCACCACAAACATCCACATCATTACGGCTCTCATAAAGCAACTTTCTCCAGCGAAAAACAGTACTACATTACACCCTAGGGTATTGTAACCGAACTGTTAGACCAGATATGACATTGAGAATATCAACCCCCTCTCGGATATTGAATAACCAGAATTTACACCTTCAATGCACTCAAGCTGCATTTCAAAGCTGAGAAATTAGTGGGGGGGAGGAAGGGGCGGAATCGAACTGTAATATCGGAAACAAGCACACAAACAAAGTTACCTGATGACATTTGATCTATGTAAACAAGCCATTAAATAACTCTAAAGGTAACATTTCCATTGCATACAGAGGATCTCACACCCTTCTGATATGTCACAAGACTCAAGGTGCAGCACATCCTTTCAAGCCCCGACACATAACTCCTCCACTTCAAAAGAGTATTTTTGAGATTCACAAAGCCTTGTTACCTCAGTTCAGGTGAAAGTGAGTTCAGAAACTGACCACAGCAGGAAAGGGTCCATGAAAAATTGGCAATACATATTAGTGACCGCAGCTTAATTTTCCATATTCAACATCGAAAAATGCATTCAGATTGTATAAAATATAGTATGCTACACCACCTAGATTGTGTTATACAGCCTGACACAAACCTAATGTGCTGAAGAGTGTGCAAAATTATGGGCGACATGATGCAGTGTTAAACCCAACCGACAGATCGTCTGAAATGTGATCATGTCCCAAATTAAAATATATAACCCAAATCCTACTGTGAAATAGACCCACTGGCAGTACTCCTCATCATTTTTGTCTTTTGCATTTGAAAAGTCCTTCTAACTACATAGCATACAAACGCTAGTACCATTTATGTTGGCTGATTGAAACAAAAAGCATTCCGGTCCCCAAGGCAAGGAGGAGTAAATTAATATTTTTCAGGGTTAATTTTTACTATATGGACTGTAGGAGTGGGGTTAAAGCCAAATGTTTTCTTGCTTGACATGCTAAATTGCTGCTCTGTCCGGGCCCGTGCTTGGCCACCACTCAGGGAAGCCTTCTAAACCCAGACATTTTTTTAAACTAGACACCCAGAGTCCAGAGTGGTGTGCCTTGTGTGGATTCTACTACGTTAGTTCACCCACTATACAATGCAAACCTCAAACGTTGCCTAAAATCATACATTTTCCTCACATTCCTGTGACAGAAACTTGTAGAATCAACATTGATCCACTACATTTTTATCACCACCATTCTCACACTTGTATCAACAAAAACACTACCCTCATTTGCAAGGCTGAACCTAGAGCCCAACAGGAATGAATGAAACCACGCTGTGGATCCCCACAGCTTCCAGAACTTTCTTTCACAGAAATGTGAGAGACACGCATGTTTTTTTGCCAAAATTGTAGCTTTGAAGGGCTACGTTGTGAGTAAGGAAAGGTAATGGGGACCCAGACAAGCCAGAACACCCTGAACACCCCAGGGTCTCTAGTTTTCAGAAATGTTTGGGTTTGATAGGTTTACTAGAGAGGTGGCCTGCCAGAGTCCAAAATCCAAAGCTACCAAAATGGCAAAAAAATGTTGGTTTAGAGTTAAACAAATTGATCTGTCTATGAAGCATATGCAAGCTTTTCCTGTCGCTGGTATTAGCAATACAGGTGGAGTATCGTTTTTAATCGGAAAAAGTGTGGAAGTGCACATTACAAAAATGTGTCTGTTTTGAGTAGAAAAATCTGATGTTGTGGTTTTGGGCCTTCCATGTCTCAGGCGCTGGACATACCCGCACAAATGTGGGAATGCTGGCTGGTAGGAATGCTGGGTGGTAGGAAATGTGTGGATCCTTTTCAAACAGGAGGGTGGGAGCACACTGCCTCACAAACTAGAACTCATTTTGCCCCAATGCGTAACGTACTATCCTTTAATTGCTCACCCTTGTTGATGCAGCCAGTGCTATGTAACTCTCTAGACATTTGTCTCTGGCTTAACTCCTTCATCAGCAGAGAGCAACAAGTCATTCTGAGAGTGGTGGAAATGGTGCCCAAAGTTCTCTCAGGTCTCTGTACCACTCACTGGGCGCAGGTGCATCAGGACCTGAGAAGACTTTGGGCAGCATTTCCAGCACCCCCAAACAATGTGTTGCTCTCTACTGAATAAGGACAACTATCCTGAAACACGTGTAGAGATACACAGCACTGGCTGCACCAACATAGGTGAAATACTAAAGACTTACTGAAGTAAGTGTCATCATGCACTGCTTTTACCAAGATGCATTGGGGGAAATTGAGTGCTGGGATCTGAGGTAGGAAACTTGTGGATCCTTGCAACTTATAAAACTTTATCTCACAAAATTACGAGGAAGATGTGGTTTATTTTCCAATGTTTCAAGTTTAAAAAAGCATTATGTGTATGAAAACGTAGCGGAATGCACACAAGGCAGACTCTTCCCTGGAGTTCTCTGAGCGTCTAGTTCTCAAAAAGGTCTAGGTTTGGTAAGTTTCCTTGGGCCAAGCCATGATCAAAAGTCCACAGCTCGAGGAGCTTGGCGGGCATCCGTGATGGCCGCGTGAGCACAGCGCTCTCCGGACCCCCGCCACTCCCGGCATGATATCCTGAACATATCCTGATTTATTACAAGGGCTAACGAAGAGGAACCTGGGCTGATCTTCATATTGTTTTTGGATTTCGAATTGGACCAGGGGCACCGAAGCTACGTCGACTCAAAACTTTCGGGGCCCGCCTTGGTGGCGCGCCCGGGTCTTGGTGAGGCTCTGTTGCCGTGCCTGAGTTGAACAACAGCGGCAGGGGGACTCGACCCATGGGTCCCCCTCTTAACTTTCGGTTTCGATTCTGACTCAGACTACGTCTTCCAACGGAGGTGTCTGGCCGGTGCTGAGTCCAGCGGCGCAAGATTGCAGTTGCACCTTTTGCCTGCTTCGTGTCCTTCCGGGCCGGTTCACACCTCGACTTGCCCTCGCTGCTGACTTTTGGCTCCGGCGCCCTGTCTTCCTGCGGCCATTTTCACCAGGTCGCGTGGGTCCCTTGGGGACGCGGTCTCCACTATGACTGGCAGAGGGGACCAAGAGAGGCGAAAGACCAAGACGCCCCTTCGCGGAGGCCCGGTCCAGTCTAATATCATGGACCGGTACACACAGTCGAAGGTGTCCCCCGGTGCCGCCTTGCCTGGCCCGAGTGCAGTGGGGCACCCTTTGGAGGCTTCGGCGGAGCCGTCCCTGCAGGACATCATGGGCGCCATCTCTGGCATGAGAGAAACCATCGGCCAACAGTATGAGGCTCTGGCCCACAAAATTGATACTGTGGCTATTGATGTGAACCTGATTCGGGCCGACTTATCTAAAACCAATGAGAAGGTGAAGTCATTGGACCTCAAGTCATCTAGCCTCACGGCCGACGTCTCGGACATACAGACGGAGATCGGCAACCTCAGAAAGGTGAACGATTTCATGACTCAGCGCTTGGAGGATTTTGAAAACAGGGCACGGCGTTGTAACGTGCGTGTGATTGGTGTTCCGGAAAACCCTGATCCGCATTCTGTTGATCTCCTAGTTGAGGACTTGATACAAAACTACCTTTCTCCATCCGGATTGAGCAAATTCTTTGCGGTGGAACGTGCCCATCGTGTTCCGGGTGGCCAGGGCAAGCCGGGCGCCCCGCCGAGGCCCATTGTCGCAAAACTTTTTCATTATAGGGACCGAGACGCTATCCTGCAGGCCTCGAGAGTTAAGGGCCCGGTGGCCTTCGAAAATGCCACGGTGAACTTTTACCCGGACTTCTCACAGCTTGTGCAGAGACAGCGAATGGGCTTCCGTGGAGTCAAGAAGCGTCTTCGGGACTTGGGTCTGAGATACGCCATGCTTTTTCCTACAAGGCTACGAGTTGAGTACAGTGAACGGACCCTTTTCTTTGATCGACCTGCTTCGGTAAATGACTGGCTGGACTCTCTGCCGGACCGGCCTAATATGACTGATCCCACCGAGCACCCGGGTGGTGCCGAGTGTGGCGTGGGGAGCTGAATTTGTTATCTGGGCCCCTGTCTCCGTATCATGTAATTTCTTCCTGGGTTCTGTACTTGAGCGCTTCTATTTTCTGTGTATTCTCTTCTCCCTTTATCTCTGTCGGGGTGGCGGGTGGGACAGGGCCTTTTCCTCCTCCGGGGTCTTTTTGTAGAACGGGGGTTTTTGGGCGACAGGCACACTGCATGTTGGGGTGGCTTCTTTGTCTACTGCAGGGGTGCAGGGTGGGGGGTGTTTCCTTGGGTGTTGGGGGGTGGGTTGTTGGGGCGTTTGTGGTTTGTGTTTTGTTTTTTCAAGGCGATTCTATCTTGAAGATTGTACTTTCAGTGTCATGCTCATTGGGGGATGGTTCCTGCATTACCTCGTGGGATGGGGGGTAGCGGGTTGAGGTTTATTTCATGGAATGTCAATGGTCTAGGGGATCGTATAAAGCGGGGGGTGGTGTTGCGATGCCTGCGACGTTTGTCTCCCGATATTGTCTTTCTGCAAGAGACACACCTAGTGGGCAATACTTGTCGCGCGATAAATAGGTGGGGCTATCGTCTTGTTGCGCACTCAGGGTTTACAACGGGTTCCAGGGGGGTGGGCATCCTTGTCCGGGCTTCCCTTCCCCTTGCGATAGATGATGTAATCCTCGATGATTGGGGGCGTTATGCCGTCCTCGTGGGACGATATGAGGGCAGGACCCTTTCCCTGTTCACCGTCTATGTGCCCCCCGGCCTGCAGACCTCTACCTTCTCTGATTTGGGCCGAGTTCTGTTGGGACTCCCTGATGGTGCTCTTTTCACGGCTGGTGACTTTAATTCTGTTCTCTCTGGTCTGAGTGATCGTTACCCCCCTAGGGATACTCCTTCGGCCCAATTATGGCTGGGTGGCTTTTTGGATACTTTTGGTTTGGTGGACTGCTGGAGACTTATGCACCCCACTCAACTTCAGTATACTTTCCACTCTGGGGCCCATGGGAGTTTGTCTAGACTAGATTACTTCCTCATGCCAGCTGAACAGTCATCGGCTGTCCGGGAGATTAGACACCTCCCCCGGGGCATCTCAGACCATTCTCCGCTCTGGCTCTGTTTTGATGTGGGGGTGGAGGCGGCGGGCCGGGTGGCTCCTATCAACCCTTGGTACCTGGCCTCCCCTGAGACCCGTGGTCAATTGATTACGTCCCTGGACAACTACTTTCTGGAAAACGAGGGGTCTGTCTCTTCTGCGGTTTCCCTATGGGAGGCTTTTAAGACAGTAATTCGTGGGCAGGCCCTGTCTCTTATTGCTGAAACCAAAAAGGCGAGGAATCGGGAGGTGGTGGATCTTGAGATGGAAATTCTTGAGATGGAGGCTGACCTGGAATCGAGTGTCACTCGTGACAAACTCCATGCCCTGGGTCTGAAGCAATTTGCCTATAAGTCTCTGGTCACAGATGCGGCCAAAATGATGTTTAGAGAGCAACAGGGTCGTCTGTATGATGTTGGGGACAAAGCGGGTAAATTGCTTGCCTGGTTGGACAAGAAGGAGAGGGCGAATCGAGTAGTGCCTGTGATTCAGACTTTGAATGGTGTGAGAGTGACGGACCCGGTTGAAATAGTGGAATGTTTTGCGGACTATTTTTGTGCGGTTTACTCCCCAGTGTCGGAAAGGGATGAAGACGACTCTCGCCTCTTGCTGCGCGACATAGCTTTGCCCTGCCTCTCCGATTTGGAGCGGGTCTCTATGGAGGCCCCGTTCTCTACGGACGAAGTAGCGACTGCAATTCGCTCTCTCCGTTCGGGCAAGGCTTTGGGCCCGAACGGTTTGCCAATCGAGTTATATAAACTGCGTCCTGATAAGATTGCGCCCTATCTTCGAACAATGTTTTCGGAGTCCCGTGAGCGGGTTGCTCTCCCTTATGACCAGCGCCTGGCTACAATTGTTCGTCATATAGACCCATCTCCCTGTTAAATGTTGAGCCTAAGGTTCTTGCCAAGATCTTGGCTACTCGCCTCCTAACGGTCATTAGTGACTTGATTCATCCGGATCTATCCCGCACCGTAACACAGCTCTTAATCTGCGTCGCCTTCATGGAGCCATCGCGAGGGCGGGGCTTCTGACGGAGCCGGCCATTTTGGCTTCGTTGGACGCCTCGATGGCCTTCGACACGATAGAGTGGCCCTACCTTTGGGCGGCTCTTGAGAAATTTGGTTTTGGCCCGGGGTTCATCGGATGGGTGAAGCTGCTGTATACCGACCCCCTGGCACAGGTCGTGGTTAACGGTCGAGTGTCGGCTCCCTTTTCCCTTGGTAGGGGGACCAGACGGGGTGCCCCTTGTCTCCACTACTTTTTGCTCTTGCATTAGAGCCGCTAGCTGCGTGGATTCGCTGGGAGCCTTCTCTCAAGGGTATACGTTGGTCCCCAGATTTTGAGGACCGTGTTTCGCTTTACGCAGACGACATTCTTCTTTACCTTACTTCCCCGCGTAAATCTTTGAATGTCTTATTTGACGTTCTCACCTCGTTTGGCAAGAATTCTGGTTTGGTTATAAACTGGGCTAAATCCTGTGTCTATGTTATTTCGGGGGATCTGCCCCCGTTGCCGAATAGATTTCCCATCCGGGTTGTTCAGTCCGGTTTCAAATATTTGGGGTTTTTTATTACATTGGATTCGTCGCTCCGGTTTGAACGTAATCTCCTTCCCCCGCTTCAAAGACTGAGGCTGGACGTGGCTCGCTGGCGTAAATTACCCTTGTCGCCGCTGGGCAGGGCCGCCCTTTTCAAGATGATGTCCTTACCGCGATTCCTTTACGCACTCCAGAATTCCTATGATGATATCCCCGCTACTTATTTCCGAGAGGTCGAGAGTCTACAACGGCAACTGATTTGGGACGGGCGTCCACGTATTGCCCTTGCGAAGCTCACCATCCCTTGGTATGACGGGGGCATAGCACTTCCTGATATCAGGAGATATTATTGGGCTACTCAACTGTCTGCCATTAACCACTCGATGTATTCCCCGGGTCCGGATCCGGCCTTTGAAATGGACAGACTCCAACTGCCGGGTGGTGACTTTAATAGAGTGCTTTACTCTAGGTCGGCTGGGCTCCACCTTACGGGACCGACTAGGATTGCGGTTAGTGTGTGGCGCGCTGCGAATGTGAGCTTGGGGTGGGATGAACGAGTGACGCTGGCGACTCCACTTTATGCATCTGAGCGTCTGGGATGTCTTTGGACAACGAAGGGGTTTGACCGCTGGGACATGATTGGAATCTGTAGAGTGGGTGACGTGTGTGCGAATGGAGCGGTGAAGTCCTTCGAGGCCCTCCGGAATGATTATGACCTGAGTGATAGGGAATTTTTTAGATATTTACAGGTCCGTCATGCCCTCACTTCTGTTCTGACTTCCGGTACCGCCATCCCCGAGTCCTCCCCCCTTGAAGATCGTATCCTGGATGGTCATCTCCCTGATAGCACTATCTCCTTGATTTATAAGAAGCTGATTCACAATCGCGCTGACTTGCTCGTTCGACTTAGAGAGGCATGGGTCGGCGACGGGCTGGAATTGGATGACGAGGATTGGCAGTCGGCGCTATCTTCTCCGAAAGAGGTCGCCATTCCTGCCCGTCTCCATCTGGTTTAGCTCAAGATCCTCCACCGGGTGTATGTTACTGGTCCTCGTTTGGTTGCGATGGGTTTTTCCCCGGATGGCCTATGCAAGCGTGGGTGTGGGATGAGTGCTACGTTTCTTCACATTATTTGGGAGTGTCCGAGGGTGGCTGCCTATTGGACTGAGGTGCTTGCGGTGATGGCTGATGTGACTGGAATTGCCCTGGTGCCGGAGGCCCGGAGATGCTTGTTGAACGTGTGGGAACCTACCGACTATTCGGTGGCCCAAACCAGATGGGCGACCCTGGGGTATATGGTTGCGAAGCGGGACATAGCGCAACTTTGGGGCTCGCACAGGCCCCCCACTGTCTCTGTGTGGGAAGAAAACATGGACTGGTCTATGTTCCGCGAAAAGACTGTTTACACAGCCAGGGGCAGACCTAGGGCATGGACGAAGATCTGGTGTCAGTGGAACGCCTATCGCGGAGATATTTGTGCTCCTCCCCTGGTGGAGGCCCCTGAGGTTCCCTTATCACCCTAGGTTGGCGTTCCTGAAATTTCGTATACTGTCCTTTGGCTTGATTGACCTCCCCTTGACTTATCCTACTGATTGTGACTTTGTATTCCTGATTAGTGGGTCCCCCCCCCTCCAGGGCTGACTCTCTGTGTATTACTCCTTCGCCTTGTTTTTGATGTTTGTTGCTTTTGGTGTGATTTAAAATAAGAAAATTGTCTTATCCTGTTCCATATTGTGGGCGACATTTTGTATCCGGTTTGTGCCTGACCGCCGGAGTGGCGACCATTGTTTTATACCACATTATGCTCCGATCTTAGCGGCCAGCCCGTGCGGTTGTAGGCCCATTTCTGTACACATGATTTTGTTGCTCAATAAAAGTTTTTAACCAAAAAAAAAAAAAAGTCCACAGCTACCCGAATGACAAAAAAAAAAGTTCATTTTTGAGTGAAAAATGTTGATTTATCCATGTTCTGTTTTAGGGCCTTTTCCATCACTGGTGCTGGGCCTGGTCACAAAAGTGGACTAACATTTTGAATTGAGGGACGGTAGGAACACAAAATAGTAGAATATATGTTATTACCAATTGGATTTCTCTGCATTTTAGGCTTCCAAATGAAAGCTAGTGTTCAAGACAATACGCTTTGCTAAATTGTCTGACTCAAATGATAGTACAGGTACCCCAAATTCGGAGGTGCACAAATAACCACTGTTCCTAAGCTTAGTATCTTGTGCAAGTTTCAGAAATACATTGTTTTTTCCATAGCAATTTTTAATTCACTAGATTTTACAATATATGAAATGTTGCATGGGCGGTACATAATGATAACTCAATACAAGCTGCAGTTCAGTTATTGGCTCTGGGTTTTGCGTGTTTCTGGAATGCCTACAAACCCTATTAGATGCCCTTGCGACCAGAAGGGTCACGCAGATGTAATGATAAATTGCTTCATAAATTTGCAACTGTGACAAAGAAAGTACAGATAAAAAAAGTTTTGCTATTTTTTCCATTATTTTTCTCAACTATTCGTTTCACTGGGAAAATGTTCAAGGATATATTTAAATTGCCTCTTGCTGAATTCAGAATGTTGTCTTTTCAGAAATGTATAGCTTGCTAGAATTACCCATCAGTTTCACACCTGTTTCTACCACAAACTGCAAGTAGGTTGAAGCCACAAAAATTAGAAAGACAAATGACTTCCTCTTAAACAATTGCAAAAATTGCTAGTTCCAGAAAGCTGGGAAGATTTTTATTTTTTTAAGTCCTCATATCACCATATCGCCTGCAAATCTCAGGCCGCTTTTACTCTCTCTAGCCGCATTCGCTTTCGTCCCCCGACCACCCTGACCTCACCTCAAGGGCCATCCCAGGAGCGGTGTCTTGGTGCAATCCTAGGACCACGATATACTATCTTGGATTTATCCCTCAGTACCTACCCACCTTATAAAGTCAGCCCACACTTCAACCGGTCTTCCTGATTTGTGTTCCGTGTCCATATGGCACGTCCATTTAGCCACTTTGATCCATTTCATGATGCAAGGAGAAGATGGATCAGACCAGCGTTTACAGATCTCCAGCAGGGGTGTGGAATTTTATAAAATATCTACTTGTCCATGTGGCAGGTTGATTCATTAATATACTTGTCCTGTAACAAAAGCCACTTGTCCCTTTGGTGCCAGGTAGGGCAGTGACAAATTATGGCAGCAATCTCATTATACAGGAGCTCTGATATTAGCGTCTCCGATTATGTCCGAGCTCATATAATAGTAGGGTTTGATTACTAGCAATTCCCTTATTTTGCCACCTTTTCGCAGAGCTACATACTGGGGATAGAGGTAGTGGTAAGCAATAGTTACCCATGGCTGGAATGCCTTTCTGAGTTTGTGAAAACTTGCATTTTGTATGGGTTTATCAGCTAGTCTCTAATATTTCCCAATACAGAGAAAGGTTGAAAATTTCCTCCTGACAAGTGCAGAAGTAAAACTTTTTCCAGAGTTAGGTGACAAAAAGTGATTGGTGGGAAAGTGAACTTGTTTGCGCTCAACAGATTTTCACATGAGCAAATCAACACATGCGTATTTGCTCATTGTAAAGTGCAGTTCACAAATATTTTCTAGGAGTATGATTTCCTGACCTACTTCTGTAAATGCTTATGAATTCATGAAAGCCGTAAATCTGCACTAATGCAAGGACATACCATGGGTGCACTTTAGTGACTTTCATTAAGAAATAGACTCCTATTTAGGTCTTCAGTTAACTAAGATCTTTTGGTTTTATTAAAATTCCCTCTCTCTGTACCGAATGGCTTCACTGTGAGTGACTGCATTCTGTTCTTTCACAAGGAGCATATCGGCACCCAAAGTAGTTTTGTTCAGGGCAATTTGTGGTTTTTAAGACAACATTTTTTTTTTGCTTTTGCCAATTCTTGGTATAATGACGACGGCCCGCAGCTCCCACAAAATTACAGTATCACAAAAACCATGTCAAAACAGGACACGCATTGACAAAACGAAAAGGCTGACCACAAATGTCACCTCTTTTGGCTTTGCCATTGCTTGTTTATTTTAAGGTTTACTATAATTGTGTTGAAGCTGGTTACACTGATTTTCCTTTATGAATATTTTTGGGAAATACTGGGATGCATCAACGTATTTTACTAAATGTTGCTTCAAAGAAGTGGCACCTAATATTTCACAGTAGTTAAGCAAAACGTTTTTTTCCTAGTTGCATTTTTTTCTTAACATTTTATTTTGAAAGCAAAGTATCATCAAACTTGCTTTCAAGCTTTTGCACACTTTGGGGGGGGGCGTGGCCGGCTGCGCAGCGGAATGGTCGCTCCTTGAGTGCGCTCCGCCGGCTGGGACAAAATCCTGCCTTTATCCTGCAATTCGGGCTGTCTCTGAGTCGCACAGGTCATCTGCAAAGTTGCCGAACGGCATGATCTACGCCCTGGAGAAGTTTGGGGGCTCCATCTGAAACCTGCACGGAGCCAGGCGAGCGCCGGAGGACACGACGTCACCGAGCTAGGCTGCTGCTGGGACGCGCAGCAACTCGACCCCGGAGCTGCAGATGCTCAGTGGGCCTGTGGCTAATACGCTAAATCCTGCCAGCCGGATGTTGTGAGGCTCCCCGCCCATGCCGAGGCGCATTGCGGACAGGTCGCATGGGCTGCTGGGGGCCTACTGAGCCATGGACGACACGACTACTCTCTTAGCCTGCGGACCCCCGGAGATCCTATTTTGATGAGCGGATGAGGGCGGACTGCGGCGGGCGGCGTGTGCTGTAAGTACGCTGCCTGTGACACACCGGCGGGGCTTGAGGTGCGAGAGTCGGAGGTTGCAAGGTGGAGGGGGGGGGTTGAAGAAAGTGTGTACTCCCCTGCCTTGCTGGAGCACCCTGCACACAGTTTTCGGCGCCCGGGGTCAACTTGCGAGCTCACCAGGGTCTGCCATTTTGTGGTGGCAGAGGACGTCGCCTACACTTGCTGCTCGGCCTGCTAAGTCACCGGGCCTGGGACAGGCTGAGTGCAGATCCATAGAGCTGTGGGGGAGCTCAGGCCATAAATAACTGCACCCTCGGTCTTCTGTAGGGATCTCTCACTTTTGCTGGCTGGAGAGGGCTGCAGCTGCGTGAGGAGACGCTGCTTGCTGCGTGATTGGGGCTGTTGATCCCCGCGCTGCGGAGAAGTGGATACGCATCCGCCTGTTGAAGGGAGTGTTACGAGGGACATCGGTCTGGGCCGCATTTCTGTTCCAAGCCCCCCGGCGGGTGAGCCGGGCTCTGCCGGGGCAGTGGTGCATGGTAGCCCATTACACACTTCTACAGCTGCGGAGGCCCGTGCGAAGACTGGCTCCTGCACCTCTACGTCAGGGGTGATTTGGCGGCGATCCAGGTGCGTTGATATTATCCTGGCGCACTGGAGTTCTGTGAGGTGCGCACTACGAGGTTAGCGGGAGAGGCTACTGACGGAGGCATCGTGGCACGGGGCTGCCAGTTCGACCTCGTGGGATACAGGCGGGGATCCGCTGTGCGCCTTGAGTTCACCCTCTGCATATCTGTGGCTCTGCAGCCATGGGTAAACAGGATGCCAAACAGCCGAAATTGAATTTTGCAAATAAACGCTCCACTAGACAGGCGGACTTTGAGCAGGAACAGCAGGCGGAGAACCCATGCAGTTCCCACGCTGTAGATCAAGGGGAGGATTTGAGGATGCTCATGTTGGAGATGCGATCTAGTCTCCGCAATATCGACACTAAACTGGACACGTTGACGTCGCAACTGGATTCTGTTAAAGCACCGGTGTCCACGCATGAGAAGTGGCTTGACGCATTGGAAAAATCGCCATACTGAGTTTCATGAATTCCAGACAGAAACCAAGGAACTGCTCCTCATGGACAAGCTACTGGGGGTCATCAGAGCCAAAAATGATGACTTAGAGGCCATATCGGGACGCAACAACCTCTGCGTAACTGGCATTCCAGAGACAACCGCCATATCTAAGATGGAGACCTACGTAGCGGACCTGCTGCATGAACTGTTCGACCCTCACTTATCGGCGGTCTTCGTGGTGGAGAGGGCACATAGATCATTGGGACAGAGACCCCCTGTTGGTGTGCAGCCCAGGCCGATTATAGCGAAACTTCTGAACTATCAGGATAGAGACCTTATCCTGAGGTTGGCCAGGGAGAAGGGCCAGATGACGTATAAAGGTAACAAGATCTCTTTCTACACAGACTTCATTCCAGCTGTGCAAGCGGGGAGGCGGGAATTCCTCCCGGCGAAGCAAATTCTTTTACAGGCCCAGATCCCACACTCCTTGCTGTATCCGGCCAAGCTAAAGGTATCTTTTGATGGAACTGCCCACTTCTTCATCAATGCGAAATCCGCCCTGAAATTCGCCAAACACATAGGAAGGAAGAAGACTAAGGGACACTTGGAAACAGCGGGAGCAGCAGGAGGATATTTGAGTGACAATGATTAAATTGGGTATCGTATGCTCCAGCATGTTTAAAGTATCACACTTATGTGGGGGCCCGGAGACTTCTTACTTTAATTGTAACTGCATGTTTCATTGCTCATAGTCATGCTGTTTTTTACTGTTTTGTAATTCCTGTGGCCTGACCGTTGGGACGTCCGCACATCTCCCGGCCACCTTGTACAATACAAGGTAGTTTGCCGGCAATGCTACGCCCGAATGGGAAGTTTCCCTCTTTTGCAGCCCCTCTGGGTGGTATGTTCTATTGCTAGGGTGGGTCATCTACAACCTGATTGGGGGGTTGGAGTGGATGGAGGGGGTAGTTCATTTTGTTGTTTAAATGCCAGTATATATGTGAATTGGTGGTTGGCCGTTGTCATTTTGGATGGTCCTGTGTCACGTTGCTGCTAATCAAGACCGGACTCACTGCAAAGGTTTGCACTCATGTCTGATAATGTTTTGTATTGTTTAACTTGGAATGTGAGGGGGCTCAATGATGATCGAAAGTCAAGATTGGTTCATGCTTATTTAACACGCCACAACATTGACATCTGCCTCTTACAAGAGACACATTTGAACAAAACGCCTTCTCAGAGGCTGCGCCATGGGAGATGGGGTCACGTATACTCTGCTATATATTCAAATTATGCATGTGGGGTGGCTGTGCTGGTGAAAAGGGGGCTTGCCTGGAAGGAGGTGCTGATAATCGGGGACCCGGAGGGCAGGTATGTTCTGATACAGGGTACTCTGTGTGGCCTACCCATGGTTATAGTGGCAGTGTACGGTCCAAATGTTGATTCCCCAGAGTTTTTTAACAATGTATGGACAAAGATCAGGGTGACTGGCTGCAACACAATCATATGGGGAGGGGACTTTAATGCTATCCTTGACGATGAGCTGGATAGGCGTGGCACTGCCCAGACAATGCACCCGGCGGCTAGCTCTGCTTTGAAGGCAATAATGGCTGACGGGGGCTGACAAGACATATGGCGCACCAGACATCACTCACTGGGGGAGGGTACTTGCATTTCTGACCACCATAGAGCATAGTCTCGCTTGAATTTCTGGTTGGTTTCAAGGGATGTGGCTACCTGGACTACTGGTGTGGAGCACATGCCACGCTCGTTATCCGACCATGCTCCCTGTTTACTGAAATTACTGCTACCAAACCAGCCGAAGCGCGTGTTTTTCTGGCGCCTTCCACCGCATACCCTCCTCGACGACGCCTTTAAGGAGGAGATCCGACAGGATATTACTGACTACTTTGAGCTGAACACTGTGTCGGTGGATACCGAGGGCCTCACTCTTGGAGGCATTTAAGGTAGTCATTAGAGGAAAGTGCATTGCTCGTCAAGCAGGGGTATTAAAGGCTATAAGAGGCACGCTCGCCTCTCTTGAGACTAGCATAAAAGACCTTGAAACACAGTTTTGTGCAACTGGCGATCTAGAAACCTCTGGTTTACTGAAAACAAAGCTGTTAGATGACGCTGATTAAGCAAATGGTGAGGTGAAATTCCTGAGTAAATATGCGGAGGCTAGGAGATATGGGGAGGGAGAGAGGCCGGGACGCACGCTGGTGGGCATGATTCGACCACCCAAATCTACAACCTATATCCACGAGGTACATGTCGCGCCGGACACTACGGTTAGGGGTCAGGGGGACACTCTAAATGCCTTCTCAGGTTTGTATTCCAACCTATACATCACCACCCAAGGGGCCTGTCTGAACGGACTGGACTCCTTTATGGATGCGATTGCTCTAGTCTGGTTCAATAATACTCACAGAAAGTATATGGACCTCCCGAAAACCGCAGAAGATGTAGCCCAAGTCATAAAGAGTCTGCCTCTGGACAAGGGGCCTGGCCTAGACGGCTTGACCACAGCCTTTTATAAGACTTATACTGAAGAGCTAGCGCCCAGACTTTTGACGGTGTATGAGGAGGCCTTGGTGGTGGGAATATTGCCTAAGACCGTGAGAGAAGCGATGATTATCACACTGTTAAAGCCCAGTAAACCAGAAGGGGAGATGGACTCCTAGAGACCTCTCTTGCTACTAAATGTCGATGTCAAAATACTTGCCAAGTTGATTGCTAACCGGGGGCGTGGCCTAACAAGATGGCCGATTAGACGTGTTTGACCCAAGCTCCTGCCCCATTATGGCATTAATCCTGCTGTAATCCTGGCGCAGCGGTGTGCTGAAGAGGGATCCTGCTGTGGGGGTCCCCCCTGACCCATCCCATGCACCCGGAGCCAAGAGTGCGCCGTTGCATACCTTGTAAGGGCAGCACGCGGCCCTGGACGGACCCGACGGAGCCCGGCCCGTGGAAATGGCGGCCGCCGCACTCTGGTGAGGGGGAGACGCGCCGTGGAGCAGGAGGCGGCACCGGCGAGAGGAGCGGCTCTCCCGGAGGTCGGGTCGTGACCCGGCGGGAGAGTGCCGGTAATTGCAGGTGGCGAGGCGCGGATGACGGGCTGCCCACGGTGGAACCGGGGACGGGGTTCACGCGAGGCCGGTGCTGTGGGGCCTGCGCGCGCCCCGGTTCTTGGTATCTGGGGCGGAGTGTAGGCCCGCATGGTGCTTTGAGCGGGTGAAGACTGCGCGACCCCCCCCGTCCCCACCCCCTCACCGTAGAACAGTGAGGCCCTGCTGCTCCTGCTGCTGGTGAAGGAGTGCAGCAGTGGGGGACTGGGGAAGGCCTCCACGTGGTGAGCCCGGGGAAGGAGTGGGGCCTGAGGACATCCTGGCGGTGGCGGCCTGGCGGAGGTGCGGAGGTCTGGGCGCTCCCACACTGCTGCTGAGGACCGGCCTGACAGCAGAAGTGTTTTCCCCCCTCTGTGGCAGTCCGGGTGTGCATGGGTGGTCCCCCAGCCCGTAGCGAGGCGGACAGCAGGTGCTCCAGCGACTGGTGAGCTACTGGGAGAGGCCCTGAGGCCTGGTGCGAGGTCTCCAGGAAACCGGGGGATTGCGCCCTATAGTCGCCCTGGTGGGGTCAGCCGGACTGTGCCTGGAGAACCTGAGTGGCGTCCAGTGCGTTGGCGCCCGGACGGAGGGGTCACCGGTGAGTCGTGGTGTTGTGGGGCCAGAGGAGGCCCTTTGACGGTACGTGGCCGGCCTGGACTGCGAGGAAGAGTCTAGGACATCGTTATTGAGACCGGAGTGTGGCCCAAGGGGTGGTCCCAGCCGTGTGTTAGGACTGGAGGTCAGTTGGCTGGGTCGCGAAAGACACCTTGGTGACCCCTGAGGTGTCCACTGCGCCCGGGGAACCCTCCTGCCGCCAACTCAATGCCCTGACCTGGTATTCTGGATAGGCCACGCTGGATATGGGGAAGGACAGGCCCACGCGAGGAGCCCAATCAAACAAAATAATGCAATACACGGTCCCAGGCCCGACGGCGATGGAATCGAGTGACATGCCACCTGATTCGCGACAGGCCATTCGCCCCTGAGCTGGATCTATGGCTAATGCCTTCCTTTGCTCAGATAGATTAGCTTATGTCGGTAGACAGATGGAAAGAGGGGGGCTGCCTGATGCTGTCCGACCTTTATCCGGATGACAAATGTATTACCTATCAAGAGGCGGCAACAGCCTTTGAGTTAGGTCCGGGGCAATTTTTGCAATATGCCAAAATAGCGGCGACGGCGCAGCAGTTATGGCCCCAGTTTCCTGAAGCCCCGGCGCACACCCGTACTCTGGTTACCATGATAGCGATGGCACGGGGGTGTAAGTTTGTGACGCATCTCTACAGGGCTCTGAGGGAGGATAAAAAACTGGGTCCCCTGACGATAGAACACAGATGGCAGCAAGTGTGTCCGCAGGAGATTACCCCACGAGAGTGGGAAAAAATACACGAGAGTGTGCGGAAGGTGTCAGTAAGCATTGCTTTAAACAAATCCAATATAACATTGTACACATGACTTACCTTTCACGCACGAGACTTCAGGCCAGTGACAGGGACCCGTATTGCCCGCGCTGTCACAGCTCCCGGGCGGACTTTATACATATGGTATGGACGTGCCCGGACCTCCAATCATATTGGGGGGAGGTCCTGTTGGAACTGACGAAGGTGACGGGATGGGTGGTGGAGAGGAATCCGCGAGCGTGCCTCCTGGGCTTGATCCCTCGAGACCCTAAACGGAAAGTTAGCAGGCGCTTTTTGGTGTTGGGGCTGGTTGTGGCCGGCGACACGTCGCGATCCACTGGTTGGCCCAACAGGGCCCGTCGCTCACGAAGTGGAGGACCGACCTGCGGGAATGGGCGCTCTCAGAGGAGGGGCACATGCGGAACACTAGAAGGGATGGCAAACTACCTGAGGTCCTACTGGCGTGGGGGGCAATGCTACAGGAATTGGCGGGACAAGATTCCCAGATGACACCGACCAGTTCCAGGACAGTGTCCTCTGGGCTGGGGGGGGGGGGGGCCTGAACATGTTGCAGCCTTACCAGGTGACCCAACTCAGAGATAGGGAAACTTAGCCTGCATCGCTACGGATCCGGCAGCAGGGGGGGTGGGGGGGTGGGGTGGGGGGGTGGGGGAGTTGGGTGAGTTGGGGGGATGGGTTTTCTCCTTGGTTCACAGTCTTTACAAGGTGTGATGCCTCTGAACGACTCTGTAACTGCACACTTAGGTGCCAATGGGAGCGTTACAATCTTGCTTATGACTATTCGTCTGCTTTGGCATTGTGGCTCCACTAGGAACCACCTCACCGGAGGCGGTCCAAATGTATGGCTGTACCTTGATTGTTTTTCATGCTTGAATGATGTAAAACCAATAAAGAAATAATAAAAAAATAAAAAAAGTTGATTGCTAACCGTTTGCAGCCACTGCTTCCTATGGTGGCCCTCCCTGACCAATCGGGGTTTATCCCAGGTAGGTCGACCTCACACAATATAGGGACAATCTTTTCAACATTACACTACCTGCACCCGACAGTCCATGCTGCGGTGATATCTCTGGACGCCACCAAAGCTTTTGATACCCTGGTATGGCATACTTATTCGATATACTGGGACGTATGGGGTTCAGTCCACTCTTCATTAACAGGAGTCGCTTGTTCTACTCGGAACCTAGCGCAAGGATAAGGGTGAATGGCTTGGTTTCTGAGCCTTTCCCTATCTCGTGTGGCACGAGGCAGGGTTGTCCCCTCTCCCCGCTACTGTTTGCTATTGCTATGGAGCCATTAGCCGTCCGAATTAGCTCCAGGTGCCTGCTTACATCATTGTATGCAGATGACATCACTCTTTACCTTGTAGAGCCGGAGGTTAATTTGGACCTGGTGCTGCGTGAATTCATTAGATTTGGTGGACTGGCCGGGATCTCTGTCAACTGGTCCAAATCGGTAATATTCCCGCTGACGGACAGTACCCCACAGGTCCTCTCCGAGTACCCCTGAAATGGGAAGCAGAGGCGGTTAAATATTTGGGTATATGGATAAGCCAGGATGTTCAGGAAATTTGGGATTTGTATTTTGTAAGAGCGGTCATGTGGCTAGAGGAGAAGGTCAGGATTTGGGCGAGGCTGCCTCTGTCACTTACTGGCAGGATAGCCCTGGCTAAGATGGTCATTTTACCCAAATTTCTATATTTGTCCACGAATATTCACATCCCACTCATAGCGCACTTTTTTAATAAGCTCATATCACATCTTGTCACTCTGGCGTGGGCGAATGGTCAGGGGAGAGTTTCCTGGGATGTGTGGACACTGCCTTTGAAGCAGGGTGGCCTGGGCGCCCCAGATATGCACCTATATGCGCTTTGTGCTCAGGCCCAATTTTTGCACTTCTGGACCCATCCAACTCCCTTCTAACCCCATGTAGCGGTGTAGCAAGATACAGTTGCGCCTGTCCTGCTGAAGGTAGCTATATGTGCTAAGGCGAAGCGCCCTAGAGGGGATGTAGACTTTGCCGGTATGCTCTGTTGGGTGTGGGAAGAGCTGCGCAAAAGGGCGGATATTCCGGTGTTGTATGCCCCCTCACTTTCGTTATCGCAAAACCCGATGCTGCCATGCATTGCAGGGGGGATTAGCAGACCCTTGGAATAGAATCTACACCCGTATACCTTTGCTGACTTATTTCCTGATGGTGAATACATGCCCCCTCCGGAGGCAGAGGAGGGGCAGGCGGTGCCCTTCTCAGAACTGTTTTTGTATCACAGACTTCGTGCGGCATGCCGCGCTATTAGTGACGATTTTCCGTTCATCCCTCGATCAAAGGCTGGCTGGCTGATGTAGTGTATGGCCACACACAATTGGTAACATTCTGGGAGCTCATGCCGCCCGCTTCCTGCCCTCGGGACATTTGGGAGCCCTTCCTGCAGTGGGTCCAGGCACAGACGGAGACTGCTGACACCAAACTCCCCGAAGCTGAACATCCCCCGGAGTAGATGGGAGGGTACTTGACTTTCTGCACATTGAATGGTAGGCCTTTATCTCTGTGCTGCTGAGGTTGGAGATGATAAATGAAGGAATGGATAAAAGATGTTATGTCACTAGCGGTAGTTAACTGACGCTTTTGATCTGCCCATTTCTGTATGCTTTTTGCTTTAGTCTAGGTATCAGGAGTCCCTCGACACTTCAAGCATGTTGCCTATATGTATTTTCCTTTATTACTGGCGGAACGTGACCATCTATTATGTATCTGTATTTACTATATGATATATGTCTACACCATGGCTCATGATTGTTGTAACAACTGACTGGCTGGTTATGTTGTTGTGATGTTGGGTAACTAATCAAAATGTCAATAAAAAAATAATAATAAAAATAAGCTTTTGCATACATTTGCATCTTATCACAGAGCATCCTGGAATCATTATACGAAACCTCATATTGTTAAACTTTGCAAACGTGTGTACACATTTTTATACTGAAATCACTGCTGGTAGTGCCATCTGACCTTCCATTTCCTTAGAGTGCTCACCCAAATAATAAAGGCTTTGTACCAATGAACCATGAATACAAGTTTGAACAGCATGAACATATGGACACAAATATTACCGTCACGTCATACAATTCCCTTTCCTGATCTATAGTCATACTGTAAGCTGGTTGCCAGAGGGTTTGTGCTGCAGGGAGTTGTGCCTATGTATCACAAGGACAAAATAAACATGAAAACTTGTTGCCCTTGACCCCAAACAATGGTCCGTCCGCCACCCTAGAGGAGGAGGGACCGTCCGCAGGGGCCGCGGCGGTCCCTCCAGTGCAATTAGGATGTGACCGCCAGGGAGGCGGTCACATCCTCTATCTTTAACATTGCACCCGCCGCAATGTTAAAAATGCATGCACAGCATTTGCGTGCACAAAGCGGCAGGCACCGCGCGGTGCCTGCTGCTTTGTTCACGCACATGCAGGGGGGTACCATAGGTACCCCCCACCCCCCTTCACCCAGGGGGCCCGCAACGGCCCCCCGAAGTGAAGGTCCGTATGCTTTTCCACGGCGGAAAAGCCGCCGCGGAAAAGCATACATTTTACACAATCCTAATATGGCTGGCGGTGTCTGATAGACACCGCCAGCCATGTTAGAGCTTTTCCGCCGCGGTTGTAAGCCAACCGCGGCGGAAAAGCGGCGGACTGAAACCAGGACCCACCAGCCATCCTAATTTGGAGGTGGGTCTTTGGTGGGTCCGCAGAGGATTTTCCGCATCCGCCGGGCAGGCGGTGGCTTCCGCCGGCCCGGAGGATGCGGAAAATCCTCCATCCTAATGAGCCCCAATATGTCCTGGGCGTTGGGCTACAGGAATTCCACACCCCTGTCCAGCCTAGCTTAAGACCAGCAAAACAGAAGAATGGGCTGCTTTGCTCCCTATTCTGAATACTGCGAGAAGAGTTATCAACAATATGAGTGCATCACCAATATGCATGCAGTCCTAGTTAAACTCCATGCATAACCAAGGGATAGTTAGTTTGCTCACACAACCATGCCAGAACCCCCTAGGCAAGGTGAGTAATAACCAAACAAAAACAGAGATGTGGTGTAACTCTACAACTACTCAAGCAATGTCAGGGGCTTCCTGTTGAAACAATCACTTTAGAAACCATAACCCTCCAGTGTATGCCATCACTCAATATCGACTGACTCATGTTAAAATCATAATGTTTGACTTACTCAATTTCTAAATAATCACTGATGACTAAATTCCACAGTGGCAGAGAGTCCTGAAATAAGTTCCCGAATTCAGGCAGTATTCTGTTAAAAAACGTCATCCTAATAGTGAAAAGCAAAATATATATCATATGAGTTATATTGTCAAACGGTGGTCCACCAGAAAGAAGTGTATCAAAAGAGAAACTCACGAGGGGTAAAAACATCAGCTATGCCACAATTCTAAATGTGTAGGCTAGAGGGAAGACACAGCAGATGCTGCCGAGTTACCTTACCCCCTCGACACTGAAGCAATAGAACGCTAACTACAGACTGCTATCTTGGGAGAGGGAGTATTGCTGCATAGTGCATCTCATAAGCCTGATTTCACAATACTCCATCATATCTAGGGATTTTATGAAATCATCTGTGTGCAACCTGCCCAGGTCTCTACTTCACAATCGCGTATTACTGTATTCAAACATGAATTGACCTAGATGTCAAATTCCAAAGGCAAAATGAATGCTTATATCCTTGGGTCGCCATAATCCACAAAATGTCACATGGGAAGGATCTTATAAACAATTAAAAAATGTGTTTGATCTATCAGAGCCAAAAGGGGTTGTACTTACCTTGCAGCCCACAAGGTAGGGTGCATGGTATTTAAAAGTGGAACATGTAGGAAGTTAAGGTTACCTAGGTCCCAGGGTGCCCCATCCATTGACTTTCTTTGTGTTTTTTGGGGCTATTTCTACTTAAAACTTTTAAAATGCATATCTCCGATTCCCCTTATTTGATGTTTGGTCAATGTGTTTATTACAATTTACTCTATTTTTCTAATTTGGTTTGGGGTTTTTTTAATTAATTTTCATTCTGACTTTATTACAGTTTTGCTACTGCTTAAATACTTTACACAACGCCCTAAGTTAAGCCTGTCTGCTCTATGCCAAAGCTACCAGATGGTTGAGCTCAGGTTTAGTTAGTAACTTTGAGGGTGAAACCTGATAAGGATTGTAATTATTCCTTGAGGTGGGTAATTACCCACTCCAAGGTCTTTAAACATAGGATCAGCTAGTGCCATCCATGTCGAGGTGAAAAATGACAAAAGCCAAATGTTAGCACCCCAGCCTTATACCATTTAAAACCTACGTAGCGAAAATGGCAAAATACTTGGTCACTTTCTAGGTTGGGTGGCACTGTACCAACCTGCAGGTTTGAGCAGGAACCGCATAGTATGTATCGGACCTGTCTGTATCCAAGGAGATTGTGTGCTCAGGAGCAGCTCCCTGCACACCAGTTTCTGCTTTAATGCTTGACTCACAGGGCACCTGAACAGGCCCTTGCCCTCCCCTAACACCTGCTCACACACTTAAATTTGTGGAGGGAAGTTCAAGGAAGACACCTTTATTTTGTAGTGCCAGCTTCTGTGTGGCCTGAACAGCCCAAAGAGCTAGCTCAAAGCAACGGTGGTGAGAGCACACACTCTGTGCAGTGCAATTTTACTTTAAAACTGCAGGTTTGTTTTAATATCTTTTCTTGTTTTCCCTAACATGTACTAAGACTACTAGAAGGCAAATCTAATTAACTCCCCTCAAGAATCTAAAAAGGCAAAAACACCGCTAAGCTGAGTGTTGTTTAAGAGACTGCTGAAGCTGTTTTGTGGAATGCCCAACTGGATAAGATAGCAAGATCAAGCTTCGTAACTATGAAGACTCTGCAACACATCTTCCCCCACCTAGAATTTCAACACAAGGTCCAAGCCACCATCTCTCTTGTACTTTCTACACTTGATTATGTAAATGGCCTCTACCATGGTTCATCTTTAGCAACTATGAAAATACTACAACAAATTCAGAACTCTGCTGCCACACTACTCGTACATGTAAAGCCACAATTCCACATCTCCCCTGCCTCGAGGGCCCTACATTACTTACTGGTTGCCAGAAAATCCACCTTTTAGCGGTTTGTATCACCCGAAAAGCAATACATGGAACAGGACCTTTTTTCATTAGGATTAAAATCACCAAATACATACAACAAAGCAACCTCTGCTTCAGATTGGTACGTTGACTAAAAAACCCAGCATTCCAAGGATAAAAAAACAAGGTGGTACACCT
The DNA here is from genome assembly GCF_964261635.1 of Lissotriton helveticus. Lineage (NCBI taxonomy): Eukaryota > Metazoa > Chordata > Amphibia > Caudata > Salamandridae > Lissotriton > Lissotriton helveticus. The sequence continues at coordinate 560,089,911 of NC_136073.1, forward strand.
TTCTCGGTTCAAGCAGCCAAAGTATGGAATCATTACCTCAAAACATAAGCTCCACTGATAACTATCTTATCTTCAGAAGTCTACTCAAGAGTTGGCTCTTACCTATATAACCATACTCAAAACACAAATACACAATATGCCTGTGCATGTAAACATGTAAAATTTGATGTATGTATTTAGATAAGTGTTGTTTCTTTGTACAAATATATATACTACAAATGGTATAAAATCTATAGATCTTCTTATGGGTCTCCTTAAATGTATATATTACTTATAGTGTATATATTATATATATATTATGTTTAACATGTATATGTCACTGCAGAGTTTACATATAAGTTATTTGGTTATCTGCTTATGGGTCTGTTTTATTTATTTTACCCATCACAATGAGTAAATACGTTCATACATATTGTTGAGTGTAGAAACAGACTTATTAACCAGTTAACTGCGGCGGTAATTCTGCCGCGGTGCAGGCGTTTCCTTGCGTAGGCGGGGCCGCGTCGGCCGTTGAACGTGCGCAGCACTAGGAAGGTAGAGCGCGCGACATTCAACGGCCGACGGCAGCACGCAAGGTGTTAATTTGGGAACTTCACACAGATGTCAAATAGCGCACCGGTTCTTTACCTGGGTCTGTGGGACGATGAAAGTCTGTGTATGACTACTACTTAGGGACTATTGGAGAAAAATAACATTAAAATAAATATTTATTGTTTCAAATTACAAAAATACATTAATAAATCAGCTTCATGTACAACAACACTTGAAAGTTTGGGTTTCTAACTTTTTATCCATACATGTACATATGAGACTTTATTCAACAATTTTAGATGTCTATTATTTTCCATACAACTTTATATACCAACTTTATATCTCTATTAATTTCCATACACATGTATACCTTCCCATGCAGTTATACATTACTGTACTTTTACTGTAAAAAAATAACCTTTTTCCAATTCACTGTCTCATCCTATACTTCTTTTAATATGTCATCTACCTCCACTCTCTAACTCATCGCAAACCTCACAGTTTTACTATGACCTTGCTAATAACACTTTCTAGACTCTCCTAGCTTTCCTTTATCCGATTCAATCCAACTAACACACTTAACATATCTAACACTCCACTTAACTTTTATTTCCCTACATAAATACTCCACTAATCAACTTTGCGCTCTGGAGTAGCGTGCTACTCGCGGAGAAACGCTTCAAAGCCTTGTCAGGGGTAGTAAGAGCTATATAAATACAACAAGAATTATAATCCTATGCCTAAAAACTTTTCTAGAAAAGCAGACATTTGAGGTGAGCAGATACAAAGTGTCACTGTGTTGTAGAGTGTTCAGCCATTTCCTTTTGATTGTGACGTTTCGCCCCAGTTTGGTAACTAATATTAGCTCCTCTCAGTGTGGCCTTGAATGCCTCCCACTATGTCATCCATGAGGTGACAGTACTTTTATTATATGTTGTGGAGGGTTTTATTTCTCCCTGGAGGTGTTCCCTTGCTTGTGAGGTGTTCCCTTGCTTGTGAGTCTTTAAGTAACCATGCATGAAGTCTCCACCCTTTCCACGTCTGCCGTGGGCCAAGGCGAACCAGGAGCTCAACTGGAGAGTGGTCAGACAGGACCTTGGCCAGTATTCTTGTGTCCATCGCCCGCCCACGGGGCCTCGAAAGCAGGAAGGAGAAAGCAATCTAAGCGAAAACACTTTATGAGCTCCAGAATAATGTGTAGTCCTGCGTGTTGGACTTATGGAGGCACCATACGTCAGTCAGTGTCATGTGTGGAAAGGTTGGAAACCATGCAGCACGGACAAAACAGTTGACGTATCCAGAGCCTGGTCGGTAAATCCAAAAAAGTCACCCCCCAGAACCCATATCCCTGGGAAAGTTGCAGCAAGACCATGGCCAATGCACGAACAATTCTACTGATAATAGGGGTGGAGCATATACACTAAGAAAAGATCTGTTGGCCATAAAGTTGGCCCAAGAACACTATATATATCTACCTAAATCATTTCTCCTGACATGTGTTTATTGAAAGAGGTCAGTAGAATGGAGCAGGACGGCCACCCACCCCTCAGGAGCCCCTAGTGAAGCCAGTATGGAAGACTTGTGCAAATCCAGACTGGGCCAAAAGGGGACATCTATCCCCCTCTAGGGGAGTTTCTTGCAGCAGGAGTACATCAGGGTTAAGGCGCCATGCAGCTTTAAGAACTGTCCTGCACGTTATTTTGTCCAGGAGCCCATTCACGTTCCAGGTCAGGAGACGGAGTTGGCGCTACACACCAAGCGAAAATCCCTGAATTTCAAGAGGGGGGCTATGGGCAGTGGGCTTTCATTACTTGTATATTGGCAAGGTTCTCATTAGGTGAACCTGCTGAATTGTTCCTGTGCCTCAAAAATCCATTATGTTGTGTGCTTAAACCCCCCCCCCCCATCCAATACTTCTAAAACATGAAGTATCGTGAAGAGTGATAGGGAGAACTGACAATTGGGCATTTGAAGTCTAAACTTGTCTCTCCTTTTCAACTTCCCAACATAGCCCCCCTGAAGGCAACCTATTAACTAAAAAGAAACTGTCCGGACAGGCTGCCCCCACCTTCTCCATGCTGAAGAGAAGATAAGTGCCAGCAGTCGGAAGATTAGGAATTGCAGATAGGGTGACCAGCCGGGCCACGATGCACCAACGTCTCAGTGACTGGATGCGACCAGCCATCGGTCGTCCACACAGCTCTAACCTTTTGTCAGAGACTTGCCTCCACCAGTCGGGAGGTTCCTTTATCCATTGCCAGCTACTTCTGGACTGTCAAAGAAGATAGTCTTGCCAGTGAAAATGATGTTTAGGCAGGCCAGAAAGTGAAGCATGAATTGCATTTGCACTGCCCGCAACTTCTGTTTAATGCTGAGGAAAGAGCAACATTGCTATTGCACCTGTTATGTTATGTTAAAATTATTTGTAAAGCGCGCTTACACCAAGCGGTTTCATGGCGCTAAAAGAGGGAGGACAGCAGCAGAAGGATAACAGGAGCGTATGCTTGTGAAAACAGAAGGGTTTTGAGATGTGTTCTGAATTGGGTGTAAAAGGTTACGGATCTCAGTTCAGTCGGAAGGGAGTTCCAACAAGCATTTGCAATGCAATAGGTCTCGCATTTACGCGAGTTTGAGCTATTGACATTGCAAACAACAATGCCTTTCATATTTGTTTTCGTTTTAAAAACATAAATAAAAGGCATTGTCATTTACAATGCCAATAGCTTTAACTCGTGTAACTGCGAGACCTATTGCATTGCAAATGCATTTTTTAAAGGTTTGTTTATTAATCTCCGTGAGACATCAGAGCGCGGCTGTGGGAACAACTTGCAAAAGAAGCTTCTATGGGGGGGGGGGGGGGGTTGTCTGGGTGCCCTGGCCCAAGGGGCTGCAGGGTGTGAATGTAAAACGCCACGGGAGATAATCATGTACCGAAGGACGAGAATGAGGGGTGAGACCCCTCCCCTCTTACCCCTGCAGCACTCCTCCCTGGACTCAAGAGGTCAGAGACGAGATAAACAGGTTAGGGGAGCACTGAACAGGGGAGGGGGGGAAGCCGTGTTTATCCCTGTGGGGAGGGGGGGGGGAGTTAATCAGTCACTTAACTGAACCTACAGCTAGGGCAGTGGCGCTCACAAGTGAGGGGGGCAAGGCAGGGCTGTGGGGTAAAAAGAGTCGCCAATCCCACTAGCCGCTCTGTCCCTATCTAGGCCACACCTTTAAATCCTGTCGGCCAGACTTATGCTTTCATCTTCACAAAGACACTTCCAGAACTAATTCACGCCCTCTCAAGGAATTTCTCTCTCTATAGCTAATTCTGTATTCCATACCTATAGAAGTGCCTTCCTAATGTGTTCTCGAGTTTTGAGTGACTGACACTTATTGCAGTATTTTACCCGCTTGTATCTTGTATGCTGCTATATCATACACTTTTGTGTTTGAGTGACTGCCACTATTTGCAGTATTATACCTTCTTGCATCATGTATGCTGCTATATTATGCACACTTGTCACTTTTTCCTCATGTATTGTAACGTCGTTTGGCCTCCTCTTCTTGTATTTTTTGGGCTTCTGTTACACGCACACTTGTCACTTTTCCCTCATGTAACGTAATGTTTGCTCTTGTACTATGCACACTTGTATATTTCTCCTTATGTCACGTTACTGTTCCTATTGTGAAGCGCTCTGACACCTTCGGGTAAAGTCCGCGCTATATAAAAATGCATAAATAAATAAACAAATAAACTAAAGACAATGATACGAGCACTATGGAACTGAGTTTTTATTGCACCTAAAACAGAGCGTGTACTATGCGCTATATGAAGTCACTGCTTTTGTGCGTCTGACTTTCACCCTTAAAGCGCTTCGTGAACTTTTAGGCTTTTCAACGTAATGAAAAGTAGAGGTCTCAGAGAGGGCTGTTTTTAATCCCCTACCCCCTCCGTTCGCAATTAAAAACAAGGTTGTCTTTGGACGCTGCAGTAAGTTATGCTTAATTTACGTGCAGGTAAAGTGCTGCAGGTCAGGTGACTTCCACCGCAGGGAGCCCGTGTGGTAAGTGTCTGTTAGTCACTGACAGCCCTTTTCCCTAAGTAGGACAGAGTGCGCCAAGGAAGTCCTCTGTGCAACGCACATGCCCTGACTCTGCCTACAGGAGGTGGTGGCAAGTGAGGGTGAGGGGGCCGGACTGAGGGTGTCCATAAATGATGCGCAGACCATGCAGAGATTCCTATGACTGTGTATTCACAAGCATTGTGAACGGCGTCTCCCACCTTTTCAACACAAGTACATCTATTCCTGCGATTTCACACCAAGGAGTTACTTATATAGTACTTGCTTGTCGTTTTGGTATAATGTAAATCTGCCCCTCCTCTTTCCCCCGTGTCTTGTACACCTTCCCCTCTCTCACTCGCCCCCATCGTTGATACCGACAGTGAACACCATTTATATTGGCTGAATTTCTAGTTGACCAGTTGCAAATGGTTCCGTGTCAACAGAAAAGCACATTTGAGTTTTACTCGTGAAAAGCAAACGTTTATAGTAAAAACACAACTTAGTGTTTCATAATAACTTTAATAGCAAAACGCGCTGCTTAAAAATGAAATGGGACAGAGTAGAGGCACTGCGGACCCGGGACGGTGTGGAATGGGGTTTCAGCTGGGGCAGTGGGCACAGGGTGGTTTTCTCAACCCCAGTAGGGTGAGCGCTCTCCGGGCCATTAAGGGGGAGGGAGGTGGGGAGGGCGACGGGGTTTGCAGTGAAGAGACAGCATTAAATCCTGGCTGTCGGGACCACGGGCAGAGGCTCAGTGAGGCTGCCGTGGGACCCCAGTGCAAAAAAAATCATTTTCCCAACCTCTTCCTTGAACTTTGCCAAGCAAACTATTTTAAAAAGACCCATGAAGACACCCGGCTGATTTTTGCACTATGTGCCATTGCAAACTTACATGACGCACAAAAATCAAGAAAAAGTGTGTTTTTTATTATTATTTTCTTTTATGAGGTGCTCACAATCCTCTCTGCGGCCCGGCTTGGGAGTAGACAGTGGGTGGGCAGCTGCCTAGAGAAGGCATCCTTACCTGCCAAATATTGTCTTTCTCCTTATTAAAGACTCTTAGTCAACAGTGCTTCGAAGCAATAGCGCTCTGCAAACACCTAAATAAATAAATAAACTCTTCGGATGGGATCAGATTCGTTGTCAGAGGAGGAGCGAGGAATGCACATGCCTCTCCCACTAAACCTGCCGCCCCGCCTCCCGGACTCGTGAAGTTTATCTCCCCCTCCAGGCTCGCCGGTCTCTGATTGGTCAGAAGTTGTCCGGCCTTGTCCGATTGGCCGGCCCCTGCTCCCCTTCCCCCGTGCCCTGCCGGGAGCCGCTGGTCAGTCAGTCAGCAGCGGTCGTTGGTGGTGGATGTGTTTCCGCTAGTCTCGGCGCCTCCCTCTTGTGATCCTCGGGCACCATGCAAGCTGCCGGTGGAGGCTAATGCTGTGTGTCGTGCGCAGGGGCTCGGCGTGAAGAAGCTCTGGCTGGCCTTCCTCCTGTACCTCGGGATTGTGCACTCTGTGCTGGGCACCGACTCCACGGACCTGTGCAGCTGTAGGGGCAGGTACGTGCTCTCGTGTGTCACTGTGTGCTCTTGGGACTCAGAGTTTCTTTTACTTCACAGGTTCGTTGAGACCCCCGTTTTGAAACAAGCTGATTTAAGCCTATCGTGAACGCTCGTCCGGATTATGTGCAAACACTAGGGCGGCGGGGGCGGGGGGCTGGGTGCGCTCGTGTGTGTGTGTGTGTGGGGGAATGTGCGCGACGGCGAGGGAGGGCTGTATGTGTGCGTGCATGGGCGCTCGTGTGTGTGTCTGCCTGTGTGTGTGTGTTTGCGCACCTCAGGGAATCTGAGGCAGGGGATGTGCACGGCGCCGGGCTGGGCGTGCGCGCCCACGAGGTGCAATCCACGCTCGTGCCCGACCCCTGTCTCAGATTCCCAGAAGTCGCCAACATTAGTTGTCGAGCTTGGACGCATGCTCCGCATGCTTTTCCAGCTCGACCTAAAAATGGGGGTCCAGGAAGGAAAATCTAAGACCACCATGTTTTTTGCGTTTAAAGGTTGGGATCATAACCAGAATGGGGTGGGAGGAGCGGAGCTCGCGTACCGGGACATAGCGATGGATCCTAGAAGAGATGAAAGCTGGGCCCTGGCTAGCGAGGGCTTTAAAGATGGTACAACCCAATTTAAATACACAGCGTTTGGCCACCGGGAGCCAGTGAAGGCTCTTCATCAGAGGGCTAACATGTTGATGCTTAGGTTGATGGAAAATTAGTCTGGCTGCTTGGTTTTGTACCAGCTGTAAACGGCGGAGTTGGTATGCTGGAACGCCAACATAAAGTGAGTTCACATAATCGATGCAAGAGATGACCAGAGCCAGAATGATAAGAGTAAGGGCCTAGGTGGTCAGAAATCTGCAGATCTTCCAAATTCTGCGAAGATGAAAAAAACAGGAAGATACCACTGCATTAATTTGAGGTTTCAAGGACAGGTGGTTGCAGATTATGACCCCAAGGCTTTTTACAGTATCCACTGGGCGGGGGAGCTGCCCAGAAGTGGGGGCCATAAGTTGGCGGCACCTCCAGTCAGGATCAGCTCCGTTTTAGCAGGATTAAGTTTTAATTGGTTGGTGTACATCCATTCGCTAATGGAGCTCATGGTGGATTGAAAATTGGTGACTGATGTGTTGGAAGAGTCAATGTCGAACACCAACTGGAGGTCGTCGGCATAATTGAAGGTTATGGCTGGGCTGTTGCGTAAAGACACGATCAGGGGTTGCATGTATAAATTTTAAAAAAGGGGCGATAGAGGGGAATCCTGGGGGACCCCACAGGGCAACCTGTTTTTTTTGGCCGAGAAGTTAGCCAGGCGAACTGCCTGGAATCGCTTATGTAACAAGCATTTGCAATGCAATAGGTCTCGCATTAGGAAAGTTTGAGCCATTGGTATTGTAAATTACATTTTTTTTATTTATGTGTTGGTTGTGAAAATAGCTAAAGTAATAGCTTTGTCATTTACAATGCCAATAGTTTTAACTTTCACAAATGTGACACCTATAGCATTTGTAATGCAATATGTGTTGTATTTTCACGGAACTCCAAGAACAGAAGTGAAATATTAACATTTTTTTGTGACATTTATAAGACAGACGTCATTGTTGTTCGAGTACTTTACGCTGGCACACCTCTTAAAATTATGCAGAGTACGCATGATCTGTATTAGCCGCAGTAAGATTGTTTTTAATGAAAAGTGAAATCGAACTATTGTAAATAGCAGCTTTTGAAACTGAATAAAATTGTTAAATACATAATGGTTGGACAAGACCCTCTGCAGCGTTTCAAATCATATTTACTAACATAGAACTGGAAGATGCTGCCAGAAAGAGCATTTGAAACCAACACCTACAAATTATAATGTAACTTGAATGTATTGCCTTAAATCATTCAGTGCCAGGGGCCACTTTGGCAATGTGTGCTTTTTCAGACCAAACATTTTTGGGGGTTTTAGCTCTTTTTTTTACGTCGGTGAGGGTCTGACATCTCCCGCAACATCATAAGACAACATGACAAAACAACACAGGCATTGACAAGGCCAAAACGCCAGACCTGCTGGCTTTGCCAATGATTGTTTATTACAAGGCACCCTAAAAAAAAACAGGTATAACTTTTAATGTATCCCCTAAAAAATGGTTTTGTTAAGCAACAAACCCCAAATACAAACCACACTATTCTGAACCAACATAAGTAACCCGCCGAGGTATTAGATTGCATAAATCAGCTTTCAGAATCTCGGGTCCCTCCTTGGTGACGTTGAGTACCCGATTCAAGCAAGCAGAAAATAAAATGATGCATTCAAACACCTAGTTGCTAGATTCAAATGGACATGTGGTTTCTCCCTATGGTTAATCCCACTCTATTTAAACGTATAAGGGTCTTTGTGCAACACATTTAAGATGAAATGTGAGCCCCACGCGAATATACATTAACAATGGAGTACATACCGTCCTCCGTGCTGTACGGTACCGGGCCTCGCCCTCGAGCCTGCAAATTATAACAGTGTGACCCGCCCCCGCCCCCCATATTACAATGAAAGCTACTCAACGTAATTAAAAGCTGATGCTTCCAGAAAGCTTTTTAATCTGGGCATTTGAATAAAAAACAAGGTTGGCGAGACGCGCAAACACTTCCCTGTGCAGTTGCCATGGAAAAACAAGCCAGGAAGCCAGGGATCTCATAATGCGTCGTGAAATAAAAATATATATTCGGGGGAGGGGGCTTCCTCGGGAGAATTCCAGTGTCCGGCTGCTGCTTGCCTTTGTTAATCCAGTCGTTTATTGTTCTGACGGCGCCTCTGCGTTAATCACACAAAAAACATATAAAGCCGCGAGGCCTCGGGTCCTCCCACACAAAAGCTGTCAGTATAGCGAGACTGCGAATTGAGAGGCGGGTGAAGGGACACTGACATCAAATGTATGCCCGAAAGAGATATAGGCAAGAGGCTCCGCGCGCGAGGCCCATTGAAAAAAATACATAAATAAATAATTAGCGCCTTCGGGTAAAGTCCGCGCTATATAAAAATGCATAACTAACTTAAAATATAAATAACGCAAATCACCGCCGTCACTTTGCCGGCCTGCGACCAGGAAGTCAGGCAGGCCGGCGCGACAACCGGAAACAGGAAGTAGGAGGGCGGGAGCCTACCCCGCCTCCCACGGAAGAGCCGGAAGAGCCGCGATTGGTTGCAGCACCGGAGCAGGCAGGAGCCTACCCTGCGCCCCGGTGCCGAAGAATGGAGGAAGAGTCCTGCTGCCGGTGAGTGGGGCTTCGCTTTGTGGCTGGCCTGCGAGGGCGGGAGGGGGGCATGTGTGGGCGCGCGCGCGGCGGCGGCCTGTGTATGTGTGTGAGCGTGCGTGTTTCTTGGAGTCTGTGTGTATGCGTGTGTGACTGTGGGGGAGGAGGAGGAGGAGGGGGTTGCCTGTCTGGGTGCCTGCGTGTCTGTGTAAGTGCGAGTGCGCGCGCGCGTGTGTGTGTGTGTGTGTGTGTGTCTGTGTCTGTCTGTGTGCATGCATGCATGCGCGTTAGGCTGGGAGTATGGGAGGGCGGCGCAGGACGGAACGTGCACGTTCGCGCACACGAATCCAGCCAGGAAAAACTCGTGCACCTTCTCGTCCGTCCTTCCCTCGAGACAGCTAACTATACGTCTCCAACCCTGGACGCATCCTTTGGATGCTAATTCCAGGGCGAGACCTAACAACCCTGGACGCATCCTTTGGATGCTAATTCCAGGGCGAGACCTAAAAAGGAGGAAATCTATCTGAGGGCCAGACCCTGGATGCCAGCATTGCTGACACAGTTGATCAGAAGATCATGATTGACCATGTCAAAAGCAGCTGACAGATCTAAAAGCACCAGGACCTGGGTGGTGTTTTTATCGGCTCCTCTCCTAGGCTTGTCCATGACTGCCAGGATTACTGACTCCGTGGGGTGACCTGGTCTAAATCCCGCCTGCCGGGGGTCGAGAAACTGGGAATGCTCAAAAAAAGGAGCTGAGGCAGTTCGTAACGTGGGCCTCTAGTATCTTACTAAGGTAGGGGGATCCGGGAGATTGGGTGGAAGTTGCTCATAACAGACAGATCTGCTTTCGGTTGCTTCAGAATCGGGACAATCACACCTGCATTGTATAAGCTAGGACTAACATAACCTGTGAGGAGTAACTAAGCAGGACCTCTCTCTTGCGTGCCACCCTAAGGAACGCATACCTGTCAGCACAATTGAGGAGGCGTGCTATTATCGGTCTCGGGGTGGGGGGGCTGGCGGCAGGCGGGCAATCAAGGATCTGTGGGCCTGCTACACCAGAAAACATGACAGAACGCCTGATGGCACCCAGGAACGCAGACACCGGGAAACAAAGTCTGTGGGGTTGAGTCCCTTCTCTCCAGGGAACCCCACCAGCCGGATGTTATTTCAGCGTTAATGCCCTTCGGCATGATCCACTTGATGTACAAGAACTCTTACTGTTTTCAGTAACTTCATAAAATTTCCCTGTGACCTTTTCAATGGCATTTTGCAAGTCTTGTCTGGGGAGAGAGGTGTTGGCACTAAATTCTCCAATCTTTCCCTCCAGGGAGGCTCTGGATACTGAATAGCCTGTAATATTGTGTCCGCCGAACTGGGGGGTTGGGGGTAGGCACAGGGTGCTAGTCTGGTGGGTTGTCTTTCGGGGCCCACATGGGTTTCGTGAGCTGGTCTATGCGAACTTGACCCTGTTTATCTTTTATTTAAATGTGTATGATGCCCTGCACACCCTTAGTTTATCTTTTCCCATGTCCACAGGTAGCTTGGCCCCTTTGCAGGGGTTATTTAGCAGTGATGGAGGGTGTGGGAGCCCCCGTAGTATTCGCAGCTACATTTGGAAGGCTGTGAAGCTGTTCCAATTCACCTTTGGATCGATTTGTACCAGGCTGCCAATATCAATCCCAGGGCTACCCTCCCAACGGGTTGAGCGAAAGGAGCAAAGGCGCCTGCCTGGTATTAGAGACTACGTGAACTGGCTCTCTCGGTGCATCCTTTTGTTTCCAGTCTCCGCGAGGGTCACTGCCCCCGCTATCTCACATCCTCTGACTGGAGGAGGAGGGCGGTGAGAGAAACGCTGCAACAGACCAGCAGCCCGCTGTGCTTCCGACAGGCCGTTCCTCTGCCAGTACTCAGTGTCCTTACCGGCGGAGCACCTCCGCTGGGTGATGACTCCCACTGCTCCACCCCTCCGGACCGTTGTCTCCCAGGGTCTCTGCTGGATGTTCCTGGCTAGGAAGATGGCACCAGGGGTCGGTGGCTCCCTCTCCCAGCTGCGCTTAACTGCACTAAAGAGGCTGCCCCAACTACTGCCTCTCCTTTTCATGCCAGGGTGGGACTCGCCCCACTCTTGAATGGTGTCGCCAGCCGCTCCACCGTCTCTAGACTTCCCGCTTCCTCCGCTTCTCTCAGCTGGCCCACGGGTCTTCGTGGCCACGGGCAGAACAAAATCCACTCTTCGTAGTGGGCCCACGTCTGACTGTCTGAGCCTCCTCTAGGTCGTCCCAGATGACAGCCCCCCCCAATTGACAAGCAGGCGGCACCATAGGGAAGATTGTATGTGCCCCATTTTTCACGGCCGAACACCAGCCGGGGGTCCATGCGATGTCTCCTCACGGTCACCCCCCATCGGGATTACTAAAACAGTGGCCTGCTGCCGGATTAGGATGGAGGAGGGTGGGATAGCTAGCGGAGCTCAGGGTGTTGCTTCTGCCATCTTCGGCGTTCAGACCACGCCCCACCCCCTCCCCAGTTGAACTTTGTTCCGCAGGCATAGCAGGGGCCAAGGGACGAGCCAGTGTCCTCTACCAATCCCCATCAGCACAGAGGATCGCCAAAAGAGCGGCCCAGGTGCGGAAGCTGATTAAGGAGCGTCTACCATGATAGTACGCTTGGCCATGCCCCAACCTGTAGTTCTTAACCTAATGACAAATGTGGACCACCACTGAATCACTAAGGAAGATCAGCCTAAGCAGTTTCTACACTTTCAGCCTCAAAACAATACCAAAAACAAACAAAAAACACACACATACACAATAAGCACAAATCAAACAAATGTACAAACTATGAATGTACAAACTGAAATGTTTTATTAATTCGCAAACAAAACGTACACAAAAATGGAAATGTTCATTTTACTGGGATGATTGGAGCGTTTCAAAATTGGATTTTATTTCTAAAAGAGGAAGCAATATGGCAGTCTATAATAATGAACAGTTTTTTGGTCAAAATCAATTCTGGTTCTTGGCACATACCAGTGTTTAAACGGCGGCCACCAATCGTCCATATTAGATGCGGTTTGCTGTACTGGTACTTCTGGATTCATCTAAATGTTCAACCTCCAGTTCCGAATTCCTAAACATTTATTTACACACACACATACATACATACTACACACCCCAATAATCCTCTGATGTTTTATTTTCTAAACAGTCTCGGATTCCCGAAGTACAACTCGTACACAGACACCCCCCCCCCCAATCGGGCCACTAACCCAAGCTAAAGATCCGTTGCTCTATTTGACATCTGTGTGTAGTTCCCAAATTAATAGGTCTGTTTCTACTCTCTAGTCAGTTTGTTGCGCAATGTAAACACGATCATCATTTTTGTGTTTGCGTTATTATTAATTTTTCTTCACTTAATGAAACACAACAGACGAAAGGTTGTGCATGTATTTAGCACTGAAGCAAAGTACACCTTTTGTGGTGGGATTTCTTGAATTTTAGTCGTTCATTAAACGTGAGCATTAAGATACATGGTCTGTTTCACCACACATTTGAGCACTGAACGTGAACCAACTCTAAATACCACGAACAAAAAGTAGGCAGATGATTGATTTTCGCGAGACTTTGAGCACATTTATGAAATTAAAGACAGCGACTTTTGGCTTGAAAATCTGACAGATTTAATTATCTCAATCTGTCCTGCCTCTGTATACGTGGAAGCGCCAAATCACAAATGATTAAGAAACCAGAAATTGACACAAACAACTAGCAGTTGTAGGGAACACTTTGTCTCATCAAAAGTCATTAGAGAGAAAGCAAGATTAAGGTGGACTTTATGTCTCGATGCGACCACATCTGTTAGGAAAAATGATTTATGTGAGAACTAAGTTAACATGTTTTTACTTTATTTTGCTTCATGACAATAAAATGCCTATTATGTCAATAGAAAATGGGACTACAGGTATTACTAATTGGTATTCTTAAATGTTGTGTTTGTGTACCCTTCATTTTTTTTAGTCTTTGTAATGTTCTATTTTGTACCACTTTTCTCTTGTAACGTAAACTAGCTCTATTGTACAGCGCTCTGACACCTTCGGGTAATGTCCGAGCTTTATAAAAATGCACTAAATAAATAAATGAAATAAAAATATATGTATCCAAGCCCTTTACAGGAACGAGTAGGCTCCGAAACAGGCTGCAGCCAAAAACGGGAGAAGTCCTTCCCCCACCCCCTTGAAGCCGGCAGCGCTCCAGTCACAAAAGGGCTGAAGGGTTTCCGCACATACCACGTTGGAGTAATCCAGCACGCACCGTGAGTGCACAGCCGCGTCTTACCTCGCGCGTGCTCCCTCTGGATTCACGTCCTCCTTGCATTGGCTCCCGGGACTCTTGGGTGTCCCGCTACCACGTTTTTCTTTTGCCTTTGAACACAGGTATCCAGCAGCCTGTATGTACCACGTTTCGCAGCACCACTGATGCCCAGCCGTTTCTCCAGCTCTCGCTCGCAGGCAGCCTGACGCAGGCGGCAGCAGTGCAGTCACGTGACGCCCTAAACCCGCCCTCCATCTTTTTTCATACACATTTTTTTGGGCGCCGTCTACAGCGGTGGTGGTCCACAGAATTCCTTTACGATTTTAAAAGTGTTGGGGGGGGGGGGTGACGTAGCGACGGTGCCGCGGTTACCCTCTGACGTCACTAGCCCGCTTCAAAAAGGGCGTCTGAGTGACAGAAAAGTACCGGCGCAGGCAGTTGGACCTGTTTATCTGCTTATTTTGTTTGCCTGCCCTCACGGAAAGGTAGAGAAAATGTTTTAGCCAAAGAGGCGGTACCTTCCACAGGCGAAGGTGACCTCGGCGGTCTTTGAGTGCCCGATGTACTGTTCTCACACTGCTGACAGGCCCGTCTCTGCTGACCGGTCTCCTCTCCAACGGCTGGCCAGTGTGCATAATAACATTTCACAAGGCACTGCTGATGATAAAATCAAGCATGGCCCGCGAATGATGCTCGGTACACTATGCTTTAAAAAATGCTGACACTGATAATATTGTGAGAGCAGATTTATAGTAAATATTTACGATTTCAGTCAGCTACATTAGGGTAACTGTTATGTGGCAATTTTCCTAATCTCTTGTTGACGTCAACTAGAAAAACAAGCATTTGCAATGCAATAGGTCTCGCATTAGGAAAGTTTGAGCTATTGGCCTTGTAAATGACAATTTTTTTATTTATGTGCTGTTTTTGAAAATAGCTAAATTAATAGCTTTGTCATTTACAATGCCAATAGTTATAACTTTCTCAAATGTGACACCTATAGCATTTGTAATGCAACATGTTTTCTATTTACATGACTTAGATGTATTGATATTACAAGTAACAATGGCTTTTAATTTTTTTAAATAATTAATACTTAAATAAAAGTGATTGTAATTTATAATGGCAATAGCTTAAACTTTTGTAAATAACTTTTGTGAAGATTATGTTCAGTGTATTTTATTGTGACGAAAATCCAAGAACAGAAGTGAAATATTAACATCTTTTTGGGACAGTTGTAATAAGCTTGGAACATTGACAGAACATATTTGAACCAGTGATGCTGTGGTGGTGCTGAGTGATACTGTGGTTGCGCTGAGTGATACTGTGGTTGCACTGAGTGATGCTGTGGTGGTGCTGAGTGGTGCTGTGTTGATGCTGAGTGGTGCTTTGGTGGTGCTGTAGTGGTGCTGTGGTAGTGCTGAGTGATGTTACTGGGGGTGAATGTTTGACAAGGTTCAGCATTTTATTCATCATCTTGTTGTGTTGGTATGTTTGATGTACTATGCCAAATTATGCTATGGAATAGAAAGTTATCTTAGAGGTGTAAAATTCTCTGGTATGGCAAGTATATGTTACAGAATGAGGTGTTATGCTGTATGAAACTGGATCGACCACCAAGGCAGTGAGATGCGATCCATGTACATTTTAATGAAATTCATTTAACCCCTTCGGTGCTCATGACGGAGCGGTTCTGTCATGAGCGTCGGTTGAGCTGTGCTCATGACGCAACCGTTCCGTCATGACCACACCCGTTTTTCAGAACGTTCAGCACAGCGCGAAAATTCGCGCCGCGCTGAACGGGTTAATATATAGACAAAGTAGGAGAAAAAAACATAAAGCAGGGCTGGCACATATCGGAGTCAATGTTGAAGGATTGTTAGACGCCTGCCGATATTTGGATAAATCGCTCTGCAGTGCAGTGACAACAATTGGCAAGGAAAAGGTAGTCCAAACTGCCCGCTAACATGTTGACTCATAGTGGTTCAATTATTGTGAGAAGATATATTACAAATTTAACGTATCTGCTGCAGAATTTTCAACACAACTTGCAGATCGCAAGCATTCCGTGGGTAAAACTCAGAAAGACGTGTTTTTACTAAAGATGATACAATCAGTTATACAACAGCCACACCGATGAATACAGTGCTTCAAAACCGCAAACCAGAGGCAGCCAATGATATATGTAAAAGACTTGTGAACAGCCCACAGCAATTATGTGGTTATCTCTCCAATATACAATTTACACCATAAAACATATTTCTTCCCACTTCGCAATGCAAACATAGTTGCCAGAGGCATCATTGCATGTATGACATATTCAAACAGTCATGGCTGACTGCCAACAGCCCACTGTATTTTGGGTCTTGGAGGCCCATATTAGCATGCACAATAAAAAAAACACAAGCCACAGAATGGAAATTGTCTTTAACACGGACAATAAGTAATCCACACGTTCAGAATGCAAAGGTCTAATGGCAAGGGCCAAGCCTAGTGGAGGTGCCACGCAATCAATGGTCCATCGGGACGGTTGGGGACAACGTGCAAAGCGCCTACCTGAAAATGATGCGCCTTGTGGCTCATCGCACACTCATTTTACTCCTTGGAGCGGCTGGGTTTACGCAGCAGAGGGTGCAGCTCGGCGCAGGCCAGCAGCTTCAGCGGCCGCCACAGGCCACCTGACCTGGCTTGACCCCCCAGGAGGGTGGCCAGCAGTGCGGGGCCCCGTCCAATGTCCAGCGCCCGCCGGTCCCCTCGGCACGGCTCCCCCTGTTGCCTCTGGCTGGACTCCTGGCACGGCATCCCGCGAAGTAAAAATAACGGAAGTTCCGGAGCGTCACGTCGTGGGGCGGGACTTCCGCTTTTTGCGGGAAGTCCGGCCCACAGAGAGCAGCGGTGACGCGGGGCTCCCAAGCGTGAGGGAAGCCCCGCGTATGGTGATGCGGCGAAGAAAACACCAGGGGAGTGCGGAGCCTGTAGAGCGCAGCGAGGCGACGTGACAAAAGAGCACGGTGAGTGGAGGGAGGGATATGTGTGTGTGTCTGTGAGCGTGTGCGTGAGCCCGTGGGGGGGTGCATGTGTGTGTGCGCTTGTATGTGAATGCGTGTGTGTGCCTGCGTCTGTGTGATATGCCTGTGTGTGTGCCTGCCTGCCTGCGTGTGTGTGTATGTGTGTGTTTGCGCACTTCAGGGAATCTGAGGCAGGAGATGTGCACGGCGCCGGCCTGGACGTGCGCGTCCACAGACACCAATCGCTGCGCGTGCCCGACCCCTGTCTCGGATTCCCAGGAGGCAGGCAACATTAGTTGTCGAGCTGGATGCAATGCTTCGCATTGCTTTCTCCAGCTCGACCTAAAAAATGGAAGGTATATTTGTAGGGGGGGTATCGTTTACATAACTCGTACTTTATTTTACACACGATTATTCAATGAAGTTTTAAAAATATTCGGTTATAGACTTCCCAGCGCCGTATAAACATGTATTTAAATATGGTTAAATAATTCTGATATATCCCAGCACCCACAATCTATATGAACTTTTGATGCAAGGGAAACATTCTGAGTGTATGTATCATTTGTATGTGTGCTTCCTGAGTCCCGAGCATTACTTCCTACAACTGTTTTAGGTAGCACAACAGAATAGCAAAATTAACAAAATACAGTCGCAAACAAATTTGATATCGTGCATAAATGGATGTGAGCAGGGAGGTTAGGTGACAACGTGTAATTATTCAATAAGGGAATTATAAACGCGCTACTCACCCGTGAGGGGCTTAAGGCGCTTATATTTGAGGTGTGTGCCTAAATTACTGGATGATGCCTGCCGTGCAATCTCCATTCCTGAAGTGTTAAAATTAAATAATGTATTCAGCTAAAAATATTGATTCAAAGATACATAGCATCTTCTGCCGCTCATACATGTCTGCAAATACATGATAAGAAACTCTGATGTACGTGGCTGTTCTTCATGTATATGAACTGATTGATGAACAGTAACGCATTTTTTCGGTCCTTTACCATATACCTTTTGTAGAATAAAGTCATAGATTTTAACACTTCTGAAATTGCAACTCGGAATATATGACAATAAATTTGAAATTTGACTAGTGCATCAAAAGTTATTTTAGCTGGCACACTCAACCGGTGGCGTTTTGAATAAGTATGTGGATGTTCCTACACCTGCCACTTTTCCCACCACAGTAGAGTAAGGCAGATAATCCAACCGGGATACCGGGAGTGTAGAGTTCTATGGTAAATGATGCTTATTATGTTTGTGTCTGAAATATTGACATCATCCAAGTAGATCAAAAGGTCATCAGGTTATTGAGATACACGATCTTCTCTTCTGCAGGCTGAAATAAGTTGCATAAGTCGTCTTCTTGTTGTAGAAGTGGTTTATTTAAAAGTAAATTACTCCACCCGACACACGGAGCGTCCTCTCAGTCAGCTGATCGAAAAGCAACTGTCCGATGCCAAGCGAACCTCATTCCAACAGAAGCTCCATGCATGAGCGCATAGAATAGGGTGACCAACTGGCATGGGTGCAAATTCAGGACACTGAGTGCAAAAATTCAGGACAAAGGGTCAAAATTTAGGACAAAAATTCAGGACAGAAGGTCAGAATTCAGGACAAAAATTCAAGACAAAAGGTACGTTTTGCATACACATCAGAGGAAGTCGCGCAATAGTGCATAAGTAAATAGACAACCAACACAAGCCCAAGTAAAAATAAGTTTATTTTAGGTTGAGAGAACCTTGCACTCACTGCATCTGTTGTGTATGCGAGTGAAACACACCTGTGTTTGCATATTCAAAAATAAAAAAAGTTAAGAAAAAGATCACAGTTGAAGGCTTCTCAGATCTTACATTCCCCCTCACTCCCACTGGAAAAAATCACCTGATCCAAAATGCTGTCACTGGGCAGAGAGGCCCATTATCAATCTGTATGTGATAATTAGGCCAACATACAGAATGATAATGGGCCTGATAGCAGTCTGTGCCAGGTCGGAGAGGGGCTGCTGCAGGCCACAGAACCCAACAGGAGTGTGAGCTGCCCCCTGCAGTGAGAGTTACAGGCTGCTTGCAGGGGGCAGCTCACGCCAATGTCTGAAATTACGGACAAAAGGCGTCCGTGGAAGAAAACCTTGTGGACAACGGACAAGAGGCCCAAATTACAGGCAGTCCGTGAAATTTACGGACGGTTGGTCATCCTAGCATAGAACCTGTTGCCTATACCACTAACCTGCGATTGGTTTCTAGGCTCAATCCACAGGAGCGACGAGAATTTCCCCACTCTCCTAGGGTCAGTCTGTGGGTGAGAAGAAGAGGAACTCTCACACCCCCAAAGTGACCCCCAGAGATGTGGGGATTAGAAGCCAGGACGTATTGCCTCAAATCTCCCAGTGGAACCCCTCAGAATGACCAGCGATGAAGAGAGGGTTACCTACAGGGAAAACGATAAAAGACAAGATTAGGATATAAAACCCCCCTATTTAGGGAACAATACAGATCATAAGGTGATAACATGCAAGTTTTATGAAGACACACAGTCCCTTACCAACTGGACATCTCCTGGTGCCGAAATGAAAATTCTGAATGAGCAGTAGTGCAGAAACAGGATTCTGTTAGCTATCCAGCCTGGAGAGCTAATATGAATTCTCCTTAGAAAATGATTTAGACTAAAGGTGAATATGTAGGATATAAAGGAAGATTAGTTCCTAATTGCCAATTAAACAAACTGAGGAGATAAGGCAAGGAACGTGGCCAATGAAAATAAATGGGGCAGAAAGCTTCAAAAGCACCACAACAACAGCTGCCAATGTTATATCCTCGCTGGGAACAACAAAATATAAACATACGCGCACCGCGCGTTGAGGCAAACTGCCTTCAAAAAAGGAAATGCCGGGAAACACGCACTGCGCATAAGCTGAATATTCCGAATACTTCGAAGTTCAAGGAAGAGGAGCAAAAAGGTGAATCACTGCCACGGACAACCGCGAAGGACCAACAGAAAACACAGCCGCGGTAATTTACGGACCTGGGTGCGGACGCATTTACATGGGGCAGAAATCAAGGCGCGAAGGTTGATAATAACGCGGGTCAGAGCTACAAGTTAAAATAACCAGCTCTAGACCGTCTGAGCCCTTCAAACATGCGCCGACAGGACTGACAAGGGGATAAGGAGGGAAATGAAGGCTGGGTAACGGGATGGCAGGAAAGCAGGGAAATTAGAAGCAGCTACAGGGAACAACAGGACGCGGAATTCAAACAGGATAGGAAATGAAGGGGCGTGGAATCACGAGAAAGAAACCAAGCACCGGCTTCTTGGACATGCAAGGTATTTAAAGGGAAAGAGCGTCCATAACTCCACCTCCGATACAGCGGCTAGGGACCATGTAAAAAGTGTGTCCTCACAAAGCAAGCTTTCAGACCTCTCCAAAACGCCAAGGGACTACACAAGAAGCCTAATGCCTAACAGTTCTCCCACCCAAAGGTCGTGTCACAGGACAAGGTTTTGTAGGGTGTAGGGCATGAAACCTACGAATTAAGACAGGAGCGTGTACATGTTCAGCAGGTTCCCACGATCTATCTTCAGGAGCGTATCCTACCCAATCAATCAGATAGTGTAGCTTACCCCTATATCTACGGGAATCTAGAATTCTCTTTACTTCCTATTCCACCGCGTCTCCTACTATGACAGAGGGAGGAGGTTCTTCAGGGTTCTGTGTGGGTGTATACTCTTTAAGTAATGAAACAGGGAATACAGGATGGATCCTCATCTCTTCTGGTAATTTGAGTCCTAATGAAACATGAGTTATTCTCTTGGTGATTGCATGAGGTCCTATGTAACGAGGTTGTAACTTGCGGGGACCTTCTAATCTCAGATTTGTGGTGGATAACCAGACCTTGTCACCCACTTTATATTCTGGAACTGGTCGGCGGTGTTTATCAGCCTGTATCTTCATGGCTTCTTTTGCCTTCAGCAACTCGCGTTTGGCATTTTCCCAAACATCTAGAATAACCTCATGATGTTTATGTACCTCAGGGATGTTGTCTAAATGAGAAGGCATGGGAAAAGGAAGGAATCTAGGGTGATGGGCATGAGAAAAATAGAAAGTGGGGCGTGGCTTGGAAGCCGATGCGGTCGGCGGTGTGAGCGCCGAGCTCCGCTGGGGAGCCCCGAAAACATCCTGATAAACTGATCCCTTGACCCCCCTGACAACAACCAGGGACGGGGCGGCGGAGGGGAGCTGCGCCAGAGTATTTTCGCATCACTAGCGGCGAAATCTGGGACTCCGGAGAGGTTTCCTGAGCAGCGCTGATCGCTGGTGAAATACCCAAGATGGCGGCGCCAAGCTAGCGGGAGGTGCCGCTGGAGCCGAGGACTGCCCTCTTGGGCGGTGCTGTGAGGCGGATTGCCTCTGGAAGTGGAGCGACGCAGGTGGCAAGCCGAGATAGGCGGCTGCGGTGCGGGGGGCAACCCGTATCAACTGGAGCTTCGGGGCGGGGCTGATGAGGAGCCCCTGTGCTGCGCCGCTCGGGCCGAGGGCTGCAGTGTCGGCCTCTGCTGCGGAGCGGGCCCTCTTTGGACGTGGAACGACGCTGGTGCCCGGATGAGTGAAGGGACAGTGGCGCGGGGGACCGCCTGTGTCGGCTGGCGCTCCGGGCTTGCCGCGGACTCGTTTGGCACCGCGTGAGAGCGGGGCTTGGGGGTGTAAAGGATCTGGGCCCCCCCTGGAAGCCAAAAACCACATTGGAGGATGCAGGAGCGGATGCTGGTGCCCGAGAGCGTCCCGGAAGGCGGGAGTGGACTGTCCCTGCGCTGGTTAGTGGAACGCAGTGGGGACTATAGCTGTGAGCCGCGGAGGCGGACGAGTGGCCCTGGAGCACTGCTGTCTGCGCCCCGGAGCGGAGACGGAGACTGGTGACCGAGGGCTTCTGCGGACACCCGGGGGGGGGGGCGAGCTGGGCTGAAACTGCCGAGGACTGGACTGAAGGTGTTCAGGAGCGAGCCCAGAGGAGGTGGGGACGTAATGGGAGACCTGGAGCGGCAGCGGAGGGGGAACCTGATTCCCACGAGGGGGTGCGCATACACCCAGTAAGAAAGACAGCGATTGGAGCGCATCTGCGGACCAAAGTCTTCCACGGGGTGCGGAGGTGGTACACTGGGACGGGTCTGTGGCAGCTTGGGTCTGGAGCCACCATGACAGTGGGAATTGGATGAGGGGCCAAGTATGGATACCTTTCGAGATGGCGAGAGAGGCGCAAGCCCCATGACCAGGGGCATGTTGGATGGGGCACTCCTGCCGTTCTTGCTCTGATGAAACCCACGCAGATGGTGCAGTAATCAAGGGGCCCTACATATTAACATTAATAAGGGAGACGTCAGCGGCGGAAGTCAGAACCAGCTGATATCTGGGGTCGCTTTCCTGGTGATTGGCCTTCCTGATCGCCTCATAAATAACGGGTGACCTAGCATTGCAGGCCTGTCGGGCGCGCCCTAGCACGCGTAAATATGGGCAAGCCACGAGGGAAAAAAGAGGAGGCTCACCAACCCTCAGACGCTGAGTCCCCATCCCAAGCGGAATAAGCCGTACACGAACTGTCTCAAGATCCTGGACTACAGCAACAACTTCATAAGATCCTGTCTGCCATCGCGGACTCTTGTACTGCCCTGCAGCAGGACATTGCGCAGGTGACCGACAGGTCTTGTCCTCCTGAGGGCGGTTCACTCTATGTTGGCGGACAGGGTGAAGCACGTGGAAGGAGTGGTCCAGGACGTGGCGCCTGCACAGACTGCATTGACTGCAACAATGATAAATGCCCTGGATCGGATTGCAGCGCTGGAGAGGCGTGCTGAGGATGCGGAAGGGAGAAATAGACGGAACAACATTCGTGTGGTGAGTTTGCCTGAAAAGACAGAGGGGCCAGACATGGTGCGCTATTTGGAAGATTGGCTGAGAACGGTGGTGGCTCCTGAGGGATTATCTACCTTCTACACTCTAGAACGCGCGCACCGTGTCCCTGCGAGACCTCCGCAGCAGGGGCGCCCTCCCCGGCCGGTGGTGGCGCGCCTGTTGCATTTCAGAGATGGAGACTTGCTTCTTCAGAAGGCCCACACGGATGGTCCATTCCAGGTTGGCAATAGTAAGGCCACTCTGTTCCCAGACTATACCTTCGAAACTCAGCGGCGTCGCGCATCCTTCCAGTCAGTCAAAAAAGAACTGCGGGCGGAGAGTATCCAGTACTCCCTGTTATTCCCGGACAAACTGCGTATAATTCTGGATGGGAAGACTTGCTTCCAGGACACACCGGAGGATGCGTGGTCATGGTTGGAATCTTACAGAGCTGGTAAGGATGGCCTAGAACAGGGGACACAGGAACTGGCTGGGGACTCTCAGCTCCGCAAGTCGTAACGGATACGGCGCCGGCGGCGGGGACTGCAGAGACTGTCGACTTCGCAAACGGAGATGGAACGCAGAGGAGTACTGGAAGCGGTGTCGGTGATTTCTGGTGATTTGCTAGAGTCCTCCCCGAGAGACTCACATCTGGAGAAGGACAAGGAGCAATCGGATGCGGATACTTTGGCATCGGATAGTGTGCATTTGCCACTGGTCACACCGGGAATGGCGGATGGACTGCTGGATGAGTAGAAACTATATTATATGAGGGTGTGAGGGGCTCGCTGCAACTGGAGGTAGAAGGGTGGATATTGCTGTTGGCTTAGTATGATGCTATTTAGTAATGTAGAACAGCGGGGCACTGGGTCAGGCTAGTTAATGGTGCAACTGAATGCTGACCGGGTGGTTAAAGAGTACAGAACTTGAATGGGGGTTACTGGGAATGTTCGGGTTTTTGTGGGGTTCCCGAAGCGGTAGCTGGGTGCTGTCTTGAATGATTGAAGGTTAATTGCTAGGCCCTATCCAGCCCCCACCGGATGGTCCCCAGTTAGTAAGCATGAACACTTTTTGAGGCGATTGTTGGGCTGGTTTGGATGGGAATCACTATGTTAGTGCCTGTTCTTGGGGGGGAGGGCAATGCTGAGGGTGGGACGGGATTGTTGGGGAAGGGGATTGTTTTGAATGGGGGATTGTACACGCTGGCGCGTCTAGGGAAGAACAGAGAGATCCTGTGTTTTTTGCATTTGTACTATGGGTCCATTACCTGATGTAAAGTGTGTTTCTTTGAATGTGTGGGGATTACACTCTATGCAGTGCAGATATAAAGTCCACTCCTATTTGGTACGGAGGGGCGCGCAGATAGCATTTCTGCAGGAGACACATGTAACTAGGGCAGAGGGGTTGGCGCTGTAGCGCAGATGGAGAGGGCAGCTTTATTACACCACTTATTCAGCTTTCGCGCGAGGAGTGTTGATTTGGATTAGAGCTGGGGTCCCCTTCCAGATGACTGATCAACTGATAGACCCTGAGGGCCGCTATGTTGCTGTTAGGGGACGACTTCATGGGTGGGATGTAGCCCTTTGCAGTATTTATGCCCCTAATATAGAACAGGCGCTTTTCTTTGCGCACCTATCTGATACCCTGGCAGTTTATTTCACAGACCCAGTCTTAATGGGAGGGGACTTTAACTTTGTCACGGATGTGACCATGGACAGATCCCACCCTCCGCTATCTACTGCCCCAATTCATAAATTGTCGAAGGTTAGAGCCCAATGGCAGGACCACTGGGGCTTTGTAGATGTCTGGCGAGCACAACACCCGGTTGAACGAGATTATTCTTACTTCTCGGCTTTGCATGATTTACATGTGCGGCTTGATGTGGTTTTGTGCAGTCCTGGTCTGGCCACTATGGTAGCTGGTAGTGAATATTTATTGCGCACCATTTCGGATCATAATCCACTGTTGGTGAGTTTTTGTTGGGCTTTGGAGCACCCTACTGTTCCGACCTGGCGACTGAGGCTGGAACTGTTGGAGGACCCGGCCTTCCGCGCCGAGCTGGGAACGGGTATAGAGCAGTATTTTGATGAGAACGAAGGCACGGCTACGACGACTGCATTGGAGTGGGATGCCTTCAAAGTGATGATCCGTGGGTTTTGTATAACTAAATGGGTGGGGGTGCGGAAGCTACTAGTGCAGGAGATTGAGGCGGCAGAGAAGACCCTTCGGGAGGCCGAGCGAGCCCACTCCGTTACCTCTGAGGCGCGAGACACGGTTGGTTCAGACCTTGAAAGAGGCTGTAGCAGTGGTCGTGGATCGGTTGAGGTGCTTTGACCACAGAGCCTATTTGGCCCGTGCACATGCTGAAAGGGATAAGGTGGGCACCCTGCTGGCATGGTTGGCCAACCCCCTCCCTAAAAGCGTTCCTATTTTGGCGCTGACCTCCCCGTCGGGGCAGTTAGAGCACACGCAACATCAGATGAATAACTGATTTCGTACCTTTTACGCTGACCTATATGAGAGCCACTTGCAGGCCGGAGAGGCGGAAATGCAGGCGTTCTTGGTGGATTTGGAACTGCCTACCATGGAAGCAGATTCCCTCGGCCACGATATCACGCTTGCTGAAATTCGATGCGCTATTAAACAGTTGGCGCGCAACAAAACCCCGGGAATTGATGGACTACCCATCAAGTTCTATTCGGCTTACGTTGATGTCCTAGCTCCTAGGTTATTATCGGTATACAAGGAGGCCAAACAGCTAGGGGTACTGCCGACCTTGTCCAGGGAAGCCATCATCATCCCCCAACTTAAACCGGGGAAAACCCCTACAGACCCGTCTGCTTATCGGCCATTATCTATGCTCACAACTGACTATAAAATTCTGAATCGTGTCCTGGCTACTCGGCTCCTCCCCCATATGACACGTCTGGTTCATCCTGATCAGGCCGGCTTCATTCCTACTAGCAACACCGCTGGTGGCATACGTAGGCTGATTCGCATTTTGGGTGGGGACCACGGCGGGGATAATCAGGCACTGGTCCTCTCGGTGGACATTGCAAAAGCATTTGATAGCCTGGAATGGCCTTATTTGTTTTTTGTTATGAGAGCCCTTGGGCTTGGAGAGGGGTATGTCCGTTGGACTGAAATATTGTATTCATCGGCGAGCGCCAGGGTGAGAGTTGGTAAGGTTATCTCCTCCTCATACCCGGTGGGGCGCGGTACTAGGCAGGGCTGCCCGCTTTCCCCTTTGTTGTTCGCCCTTGCCATAGAACCACTGGCGATGCAGGCTAAGCGGGGAAGGGCATTTCATGGCCTGGGTCTTTGCGGCCGGATGCATTACATCTCATTGTATGCAGATGACCTAATATTGTTCTTGAAGGATGCCGGAGAGGCCTTGGAAGGAGCGCAAGCTTACTCTGCCGTTTCGGGGATATTTCTGGTCTAAGGGTCAACTGGACGAAGACTTGCGTCTTCCCAGTGCTCCGAGCGTGCGACCCACTGGCGTCTCTGCCTGACATTATATGGGAGCCCCGCTGCCTCCCTTATTTGGGGACGCGTATTTACCACTCCCAGGACGACTTGCTCGAAGGTAATATTAGCAGAGCAGTAAGGGGCCTTAAGGGTAGCATGCAGTTCTGGGAAACTTTGCCATTGTCGGGTGTGGGCCGGGTGGCCCTGTTGAAGATGGTGGCGCTTCCCCGGCTATTATACTTTTTCCGAACGTTGTCGGTCAGGATACCTGTTGCACTTTTTCAGCATCTCCGGTCTGTGATGGGCAGTTTTATCTGGGGGAAGGGGAGGAGCCGGGTAGCGTTGGACACACTAATGCGCCCGAGAGCTGAGGGGGGACTCGCAGTCCCTGATTTCGAGTTGTATTATCTGGCTGCACAGTTCCAGGGACTTACTCAGGCGGTGGCGCAGAAATTTAGGGGACCGGAGCGGGACTTCGAGCCGGATGTGCCATGGCATGTATTATCATTTGTGGTCTTACAACAAAAACTACGGGCAGATGAGCTATCAGTTGAGGAACGCACGCTGAGGCATTGCTGGCAACGGTACCACAATAGAATTGGGGTGCGGTGACCCTATGCCCCAGAGATACCATTAGGCATGTGTTCGGCCCTCCCATATGATGGCGATTGGTCTGCCCTTGCGGAGTGGGAGACATTAGGGTTGCAGGTGGTAGGGGATTTGTATGGGGATGGTGTCATACTGCCCTATAGTGTGCTCCGAGAGAGCTTTGGGCTCCCGAGGGGACACTTCTTACTCCATACGGCTCTGATCACTGCCATCCAAAAATACTGGGGCACCGGCCTTCTGGAGCCACTGGTGAGGGAGGCGTGTCAATACGTAGTGATGGCGGCAGGCACTTATAAAGCGATCACCTGCTTGTATAAACGTATGCTTGGCGAGGGGCTGTCACCACTACAGAGGCTGCATACTCAGTGGGCGACGGATATGGATAGAGAGATACCCGACTCGGCTTGGTCGCACATACTTAAGAGGGCGTGGAAGGGCACTAGAAATGCCAGATTCCATTGGTCCACCTTTATATACTGCACAGGGCGTATCTGACACCGGCAAAGATCAACCAATACTTCCATGTAGATACAGCACAATGTCCCCGCTGTAGACAAAGGGACGCGGACCTATTGCACATGCTGTGGGACTGTCCACAACTGGGAAAATACTGGGAGGACATAATTACTTTACTTTGTAGTATAACAGAGCGACAGATTACTCCGGACAAGGGGACCTGCTTACTAC
This sequence comes from Lissotriton helveticus, assembly GCF_964261635.1. Taxonomy (NCBI): domain Eukaryota; kingdom Metazoa; phylum Chordata; class Amphibia; order Caudata; family Salamandridae; genus Lissotriton; species Lissotriton helveticus. The sequence continues at coordinate 560,117,251 of NC_136073.1, forward strand.
ATTGGTTTCCACATACTAGTAAGACAAAACTGACGAGTAAATTCCTAGACTTAGGATTAGTGCTAGCCAAGAGGGAAATCCCGTCCCATTGGAAAGCCGCGGGGGCTCAGTTTCTCTAGATGGAAGGCTGCGATACTTGTATGGGCAGGGAGCGAGAGCATGGTTCGCCTGCAGCAGGCCCAAAGGACCCATAATGACAAGGCGTTAGAGGCGGCGCGAGCATGGGAAGCCCTGGTAGCAGAACTGAAGGCAGTAGATATGGACTCTGATTCGGAGTTGAACGTACTACCTGGAGACGAGAACCCGTAAAATGATTACCTCAAGCGACAATGAGGAAAAGCGCGTGGGGGGTTTTCCCCCACTTCCTCAATAGTCATAATATTTGCTACTACTGTAATAGGATGACATGTAGGTATCTCATGGGTATGATTTGTTATTCTGTTATACTCAGCCTTATAATCGACGCGCCGGCGGGAGGGCGGAAGGGGAGTTGCGGGAAGGAATGTAAGTGGAGTTGTTAAATTAGGCATTACGGCACAAGTATGCGGATTTCTATAGTTGCCTTGGTGTTATTGTGGGCCTCAACACCACTTCTTTGGACTTGTTTAGAAAGCAAATTAAAACATGGTTGTTCACTGCATAAACCTAAGACCAGTTCAGGACTACGGACATGTCATAGCGCCAAGACGCCTCCGGGCATTCGTGCGCTTTAGAAATAGATAAATCAAATCAAATCAATCAAACACTGACAGTGGAATTCTTAACAACTGGATTATTTTCTGTTATCCTACCTTGAATGTACCACCAATTGTCAAATGATTCTTCAACACCTTGGTAATGCCATGTTCACTGTAGAGATGATCGGTCATCAGTATGTATGCTGTTTGTGTATGAAAACCAATAAACAGAGTTGAATTTTTTTTTTTTTAAATAAAATTAAAAAAAAGATAAAAAAAAGAAAGGAGAAACACCTATGGATGAATGTGAAGTATTGTTGTAGGCAAATTCTGCTAAAGCTAAGGCCTGTACCCAGTCAGAAGTGATAGTCGATAACAAACACCTAAGATACTGTTCCAAGGTCTGATTAGTCCGTTCTGTTTGCCCGTCCCCCTGCGGGTGGTATGCCGTAGATAACCTATGGTCTATTCCTAGAGAGCTGCACAATCCCTGCCAAAAATGTGACATAAACTGGGTTCCTCTATCGGTGATTATTACCGATGGAGTGCCATGGAACCGAATGATCTGCTGTATGAACACTTGGGCCAATTCTTTAGATGAAGGGAGTTTTTTCAATAGGATTAAGTGAGCCATCTTTGTAAAAAGAACGACTGCTACTAATATAGTATTGTACCCTTGTGTTCTAGGTAGGTCAGTAATAAACTCCATACTGATGGTGTGCCACGGAACTGAGGGAATATCTGTGGGTTGAAGTAATCCTGCAGGTGCAGTGTATAATGATTTTTGTCTTGCACAAGTAGGATATTCAGCTACTTAAGACTTTATTGAAACCCTTCCACCAAAACCATCTTTTACATAGTTGAACTGTCTTTTCTCCGCCCGGATGACCTGTCAGGGAGGTGTTGTGACACCATTTAATAATCTGTTGTTGCAGATCTGCAAGAGGTACATAGATCTTGTGGTCATTGAGATATAACCCATCTTTGATAGTGTGCAGTGGTTCTTTTAACCATTCAAGAGGAGATAAGTTAGACTAGGCAGTCATTAACTGAGTCAAGAAGGGAGTGGTTTGATCTTCCACTTCTCCTACTCCAACAATTTTGTGACAGGGAATGAGAGGAGGATGCTCATCTAATTGTATTTTTTTTTCCGGTCCCAATCTAGATAGAGCGGCCGCTTTCCCATGTTGGGGCCCAGGGCGGTATATAATGACAAAATCGAATTCGCTAAAAAATAGAACCCGTCTCATTTGTCTTGGAGTTAACGCCTTGGCAGACCTAAAAAACTGCAGGTTCCAGTGATCAGTGTATATGGTAACAGTGTGAGGGGACCCCAATAAATAATGACGCCATTCTTGAAAGGCGCGCTTTATTGCCAGTAGTTCCCTCTCTCCGATGGTGTCGTTTTGTTCTGCGGGAAGAAGTGTCTTGAAAAAGTACGCCACGGGATGAAAAAACAACCTGTGGCTGGATTACTCTGAGATAGAACTCCCCCCACCGCATATTGAGAGGCATTCGCATCAACAAAGTATGGCTGAGTGTTGTTGGCATGTCTAACAATGGTGGCGGTAGTGAATTTTTTCTTGAGTTGAGAAAAAGCCTGTTCAGCTTCAGTGGACCAAACAAATGCTACTCCTTTGCGAAGTAGACGTGTAATAGGAGCAATCAGGTCTGAAAAGTGATCGATTAAACGTCTATAAAAGTTGGCAAACCCGATAAAAGATTGTACCTCTTTTACATTAGTAGGACTAGGCCACTTGACCAATACATCAATCTTATTTGGGTCATATGTATGCCCTCTGGTGATATAACAAAACCCAAGAATTCTACTCTGTGAGTGTGGAAGGTGCTTTGTCTAGTTTGGCAAATAATCTGTTTTCTTTAAATTTTTTCAGAATCTTTTGTACATGCTCTACATGTTCTTGTTCAGTATTGGAGTATATTAGAATGTCGTCAATGTAGACAATTACGAATAAATCTAAATACTCTCGCAGTATGTCATTGATAAAAAATTTGAAAAGCCGCAGGGGCATTGCAGAGACCGAATGGCATGACGCAGTATTCGTACAATTCGAATTTAGTTCTAAATGCAGACTTCCATTCGGCTCCTTCCTTGACTCTTATCAGATGGTACGCCCCTCGAAGATCTAATTTTGTAAATATTTTAGCCCCACGCACTTGATCTATTAGTACGGAGATGAGCGGAAGGGGATATTTGTTTTTTATGGTCACTTTATTTACGGCGCGGTAGTCTATGCAATCCCTTAAGCCGCCTTCACGTTTCGGAATGAAGAAGATGGGAGAGGATACAGGAGAGGTGGAATGCCTTATGAATTCCTTACTCAACATCTCGTCAATATATTTCTGAAGATACTCCGTCTCTGGCTCCGTTAATGCCTAAACTCGACTCACAGGTAACTCGGCTCCAGGAATTAAGTCAATTCGACAATCATAACTCCTGTGAGGAGGTAAAGCAGAAGCCTTTTCTTCATCGAACACCTCTCTGTAGTCGTTATAAAGGGGAGGAAGGTTATCCTCTATCCCGTCCATGGCACAACATAAGGGAGTTTCCCATTCTTGGGCTTCATTGTAGCAATGCAACATGCAATATGGGGATTTCAGGGTAACCTTGCGAGTGTTCCAGTCAATATGAGGGTTATGCACTTGTAACCAAGGCACACCAAGTACGGTCCCAAAATTAGGGGTGTCTATTAGATCAAACATTATCTTTTCAGAGTGTCCATTGCTATAAACCATAGTTAATGCCGGTGTATGATACATTATTAAAACGGAAGATAACTCTGTATCGTCCACCGCTCTAACAGGTTCTGGCTTAACTTTGGGTAAAAAAGAGAGATCTTGAGCAAGGTGAATGTCTAAGAAATTACGCGTGGCCCCGGAATCTAACAGAATGGATAAGGCCTTTCGACATTGAACTGAGACAATGAGAGTTATGGCAAGTGTAAAATGCCGTGCCACTGGAACCGTTATATTGGCTATTTCAGGAGAGACCTTGAAAGCATGGCAACTTGAAGAAACGGTCTCCTCTTTCCTCAAGTTCTCTAGTTTCCCTCCTAAGGTACATAATCTTGACACATAGCTACTGTCTTGGTGGGCATAGAGCTCTTAGCAGGACATCCTCGGGCATAATGTCCTCCTTTGCCACAATATAGGCACAGATTATTCTTTCTACGGTTTTCTTTTTCCTCTGGTGTCAAAGGGGATCTCATGCCTCCTATTTGCATTGGTTCATTAGTGTCTTTAGTGTCTTTGGAATCCTTCTTATCCCCTCTAACTACAAGCAAACGAGCTACGTTTCCACATGATTTTTTACATTTTCTCTCCGTTAATCTGTGGTTTAATTTTACTACTAGATCAATAAATGCAGGACAGTCTTCAGGAGGGTCAACAATTTGTGAGAGAAGATCTTTTAAGTCATCATTCAGTCCCCGATAAAACAAGGAAGTCCTCTTCTCTTCGGGCCAGTGTGTCTCAACTATCAGTCGGTTAAATTCTGTGATGTAATGAAGGAGATCCCTGTTCCCTTGGTTAAGGCTCAATAGTTCACTGTCACTGGCCTGTACATAAGTATGCCGGGCAAATAAACATTTCAACTTTTCTTTGAACAAGGCATAATCGTATAAAAGGGGGTCATTACTTTCGATTAATAGAACGGCCCAATGAGCCGCATTCCCCCCCAAGTACGAGATTACAAAAGCCACCTTGGTAGCATCATCAGGAAAAGCAGATGCTTTACACAAAAAGTGTAATTGACACTGATTTATAAATACACAGAACTTTGCACTATCTCCATAAAACCTCTCAGGTACTGCTAAAGGGACTGGGTTCTGTGTATGTATTGACACCTGAATAGCCTGTGGATTAACTGAACTTGAGGCAGAAGTTTCTGTCGAGGAAGAGGGAACTGTAAATCGGGCTGGTTGTATGTGAGGCTTCTCCTGCAGGATTACTAGATGCGTGTTGAACTCGATCTAATTGTGTATGTAATTGCTGACTTTCTGCTCTGAGTCTCCCTACTTCTCGTTGAAGATCTATGAGAGCCGCTGCCAACTCTTCTGCAGTGGGACTCTGAAGAGGACCCTCCATTAATGAGCTAGCCCCTTCGGTAGTCATCGTCGCTCGGGTGGACTTAATACGTGGCCTTGGCTTTCTGTTGCCTATAGTACTAACCTGCAATAGGTTTCTAGGCTTAATCCACAGGAGCAACAAGAATTTCCCCACTCTCCTAAGGTCAGTCTATGGGCGAGAAGAAGAGGAACTCTCACACCCCCAAACTGACCCCCGGAGATGTGGGGATTAGAAGCCAGGATGTATTGCCTCAAATCCCCCAGTGGAACCCCTCAAAATTACCAGCGATGAAGAGAGGGCCACCTACAGGGTAAACAATAAAAGACAAGATTAGGATATAACCCCCCCCCCCATCTAGGGAACAATACAGACCATAAGGTGATAACATGCAAGCTTTATGAAGACACACAGTCCCTTACCAACTGGACATCTCCTGGTGCCGAAATGAAAATTCTGAATGAGCAGCAGTGCAGAAACAGGATTCTGTTAGCTATCCAGCCTGGAGAGCTAATATGAATTCACCTTAGAAAATGATTTAGACTAAAGGTGAATATGCAGGATATAAAGGAAGATTAGTTCCTAATTGCCAATTAAACAAACTGAGGAGATAAGGCAAGGAACGTGGCCAATAAAAATAAACGGGGCAGAAAGCTTCAAAAGCACCACAACAAGAACTGCCAATGTTATATCCTCGCTGGGAACAACAAAATATAAACACACGCGCACCGCGCGTTGAGGCAAACTGCCTTCAAAAAAGGAAATGCCGGGAAACACGCACCGCACGTAAGCTGAATAATCAGAATACTTCAAAGTTCAGGGAAGCGGTTAGAAAGTAACCGCGAGGAGTAAAAAGGTGAATCACAGCCGCGGATAACTATGAAGGACCAAGAGAAAACTCTGCCGCGGTAATTTACGACCTGGGTGCTGCCGCGTTTCCATGGGGCAGAAATCAAGGCACGAAGGATGATAACAACGCGGGTCAGAGCTACAAGTTAAAATAACCAGCTCTAGACCGCCTGAGCACTTCAAACATGCGCCGACAGGACTGACAAGGGGATGAGGGAAATGAAGGCTGGGTAACGGGGTGGCAGGAAAGCAGGGAAATCAGAAGCTGCTACGGGGAACAACAGGACGCGGAAATCAAACAGGATAGGAAATGAAGGGGCGTGGAATCACAAGGACGAAAGCCAAGCACTGGCTTCATGGACATGCAAGGTATTTAAAGGGAAAGAGCGTCCATAACTCCACCTCCGATACAGCAGCTAGGGACCATGTAAAAAGTGTGTCCTCACAAAGCAAGCATTCAGACCTCTCCAAAACGCCAAGGGACTACACAAGAAGCCTGATGCCTCACAGAACCATATTCAAAAGAACACAAACTCAACATCACAAAATAAGCATCTCGCGCTGATCGCGTGAAAGACACCATCAGCGCACAATGAATATAGTCATAAACATTACAGTATTGTAACATAGTCATAAACATTACAGTATTGTGACCATTACATCACCTTCCCCCTTACAAGAAAACAAAAATAGTCGAACAACATAGTAAAGAATAAGCTAATCAGTGATCAGTCTGAGTAGAAATGCTAGCACCAACTTAGGGTGAAATTGCATTTTGAGATGATGAAGACTGATCACAGGAACTAGCCGATTTCGGAGGATCCAACCAGTGTCCCCAATCAAGATCGTCCTCCAAATTTTTCTGCCTGCGCTGTAATAGCCTGGCTTGTTCAGGAGAAACTTTACAAGCACAGCTCCTTCAGCCACTCCACCGGACTTCATTGGACGGACCACAGCTGCGTCCACTTCAGCTTCAGAAGAACCACGACCCACCACCACCCGCAACAGGCTCCCCGCAGGAGATGGAACAAGATCAGCGACGACCAGCTCACCACCTGACTCAGCCAGAACCCTCCCGCCAACACAACGGACCCCAACGAAGCAGCCAGCAACCTCACACAGTGGATCACCATCTGCGCAGACTACCTTGCACCACTGAAGACCCATCCCAGCAGACCCGGCAGCAAGAAAGCCTCCTGGTTCACCGATGAACTCAAGAACTCCAAGAAGAACTGCCGCACCCTCGAGAAAGCCTGGAGCAACAACCAGACCACAGACAACATGACTGCCCTCAAGCACGCCACCCGCAAACACCACCAGCTGATCCGCACCACCAAGAAGACAGCATTCAAGGAAAGACTGGACAACAACGCCCACAACAGCAAGGAACTCTTCAACATCGTCAAAGAGCTCTCCAACCCCAGCGCCGGAAAGAACGACATCACTCCTTCGCAAGACCTCTGCGACTCCCTCGCCTCGTTCTTCCACAGCAAGATCGCCGACATACACAACAGCTTCGACACACAGACCACACGCACCCTACCACCGAGCCAACGCCCCCCACCACCACCCTCTGCGCCTGGACTCCGGTCAGCAACGAAGACACCACCCGCATGATGAACTCCATCCACTCCGGATCACCAACCGACCCCTGCCCCCACCACGTCTTCAACAAAGCCGACTCCATCATCGCACCCCAACTCCGAGACATCATCAACACCTCCTTCAACACCGCCACCTTCCCGGAGAGCTGGAAGCACGCCGAGCTCAGCGCCCTCCTGAAGAAACCAGCAGCGGACCCCACCGACCTCAAGAACTACCGTCCCATCTCGCTCCTCCCTTTTCCTGCCAAGGTCATCGAGAAGACTGTCAACAGTCAGCTGGCCGCCTTCCTCGAGACGAACGGATCCCTCGACCACTCGCAGTCCGGCTTCCGTGCAAACCACAGCACCGAGACTGCCCTCATCGCAGCCACAGACGACATCAGATCCCTGCTCGACAACGGGGAAACAGCGGCCCTCATCCTCCTGGACCTCTCCGCAGCATTCGACATGGTCTGCCACCGCACCCTAGTGCAGCTCCTCAACAACATCGGAATCCAAGAGAAGGCTCATCTCGTTCCTCACCGGAAGATCCCAGAGGGTCCGCCTGCCCCCGTTCAGATCCGAGGCCACCAAAGTCATCTGCGGCGTACCACAAGGATCATCACTCAGCCCCACCCTCTTCAATATCTACATGAGCCCCCTCGCAGCCATCGCACGCCAACACAACCTCAACATCATCTTCTACGCCGACGACACCCAGCTGATCCTCTCCCTCACAAACGACCCCGCCACTGCCAGAACCAACCTACACGAAGGGATGAAAGACGTCGCCGAATGGATGAAGAACAGCCGCCTGAAACTGAACTCAGACAAGACGGAAGTCCTCATCCTGGGATTATTGCCCTCCGCCTGGGACGACTCCTGGTGGCCCCCTGCCCTGGGCACCGCTCCCAAGCCAACGGACCACGCACGTAACCTGGGCTTCATCCTGGACTCCTCCCTCTCGATGACCAGACAAGTCAACGCCGTCTCGTTGTCATGCTTCAACACCCTGCGTATGCTCCGAAAGATCTTCCGGTGGATCCCCACAGAAACCAGGAAGACGGTCACCCAGGCACTCGTCACCAGCCGACTGGACTACGGGAACACCCTCTACGCCGGAACCACAGCCAAACCGCCGGAACCACAGCCAAACTTCAGAAAAGACTCCAACGCATCCAGAATGCCTCCGCACGACTCATCCTGGACATCCCCCGACACAGCCACATCTCCGGACACCTGAGAGACCTGCACTGGCACCCCATCAGCAAGAGGATCATGTTCAGACTCCTCACCCACGCACACAAGGCTCTCCACGACCTGGGCCCCAGGTACCTCAACAACCGCCTGACCTTCTACACTCCCACCCGCCAGCTACGTTCCACCAGCCTCGCCCTCGCCGCCGTTCCACGCATCCGCAGAGCCACCACCGGAGGAAGATCCTTCTCCTACCTGGCAGCCAAGACATGGAACTCCCTCCCCATCCACCTCCGACTGACCCAGGACCACCTTTCCTTCAGGAAGCAACTCAAGACCTGGCTCTTCGAGCAGTAGCAGACCCCCCCCCAAGCGCCTTGATACCCCTCCGGGTGAGTAGCGCGCTATACAAATGCTATGATTGATTGATTGATTGAACAAGTTGCCTTTTGATCCACCACCCCTTTTCCCCAACAAAAGCAGCTCCTTTACTGACCTTGAACACCTGTTCGGCATCAGAAACATAAACTCTCCCTTTCTAACTTGAACCGGTTTCTTAATTAGAACCCAGTCACCAACTAGAACATCCTCACCAATCAAACAACATTTTCTGTAAAAACTTTCCTTCATATGTAACTGCTTGGATTGGACTCTATGGTAAATGTCATCAAAATTAACTTTTGTCCCACCAGACATGTATTTTAACCAAGATGGAAACAAAAGGGTACGAGCTTCTCTACCCCTCAACAACGTAAAAGGAGATATCCCAGTGGTACAGTGAGGGGATGTGTTATAATTCCAGATCTTTTGGTCAACAAATTCGCCTACATCCAATCCGGATGCTAATGCTGTCTGGATACCTTCCTTCACCACTTTGTTACCCCTCTCAACTAAGCTGTTAGACGTGGGAGAGTATAACGGTACTTTAAAATGTTTTATGTCTAACTTGTTTAAAAATTTGCACATCTTTTCTGAAACGAAATGTGTGCCGTTATCTGTCACAATAATTTTAGGAGCACCTTCCATAGAAAATATTCTGTTAAAAAATGATATGGTTGACTCAGTATCAGGGGACTCAACAAAACTGTGGTACATCCATTTGGAAAAATAATCAACGGCTAATATGACGTATCTCTTATCTTGATTCTGTGTGGAATAAGGACCAGAAAAATCTAAACCAATCTTTTCCCATTGAGCATTAGGAAACTCAGTAGGATGTATAGGGGCTTTAAAGCCCGCCAATGCCTATTGGACAGAAGACATTCAGGACAACTATCAATAGTATTCTTAACATTGGAATCCAAAGAAGGCCACCAGTAATGCTGTTTGATTTTCATTACAGTCTTAGTGGATCCTAGATGCCCAAGATGTGATTTGCTAATGATAGAAGGGCGTACTCCTGCGGGAGGAACAAGCTTGTCACCCCTTCGAACGATACCATTTTCAACGGACAGTTCGTACGACACTTGTGCAAAAACACGTAAATCACCACACAAACATCTAGGTTCAGACCAGACGTGAATAGAATACTCAACCACTTTTTTTAAAACTGAATCATTCTCACAAGCTCTTTTTGAATCACTCTCGGATAACACAGAATCATAATCCTGGACTGCGTCTACCACAGCTACACATTCAATATCCTCCATCAGAGAATCCTCTTCATCATCTTTGTCCATAAGTAACCTTGACAAACAGTCTGCGCGGAAGTTTTTCCCACCATGTATGTGTTTAACCACAAAGTTATATTCTTGAAGTTTCAATACCAGTCTCATCAGTCTAGCGGACATGTTGGAGGTGTTGACCTTGTTAAAAATATAAACCAAAGGTTTATGGTCTGTTATTAACTCAAACTTGCGCCCCCAGATGTACATCTTAAACTTATGAACAGCCCATGCTCACGCCAAAGCTTCACGCTCTATCATGCTGTACTGCTGTTCAAAATGTTTAAGAGATCTGGATGCGAATGCTACAGTGTGCTCACGTCCTTCCACCCTCTGACTAAGTACTGCACCAAGACCAAAAACACTTGCATCTACAGTTATAAGAGAAACACAGTCGTCTTTAAAGCATGTAAAGCTTGAGCATAAACAATACATTGTTTTACATTTAAAAAAAAAGTAATTGTTTTTTTTAAAGCAGATACAATCACAATCACTGTTGCAGGGTTAGCCAAGAATGGCAGTGGTCGTTCGTACAATGGTACATAAATGCTGTTTCTAAATTATCAGTCCATTTAAAACTTTGACCCTTTCTGAGTAATACCCGTAAGGGTTCAACAGCTTGTGCGTAACAGGGTACAAATCTTGCATAATATTCGGCTAGGCCAAGAAATGAGAGTAACGCATCTTTATCATTTGGTGCTTTTGCATCTTCAATTGCTCTAATCACAGAAATTTCAGCGGAATCCCTTGACAAGACACAGTGTGCCTAAATATTCTAATTCCTGCACTGCAAATTTACATGTGGCAGATCTCACTGTCATTTCTTTAGATCTCAAAATCGTTAGTACACGCTTAAGAATGTCATTGTGTTCACTAAACGATTTAGCATATATTAGGATGTCATCTAAATATGCTTGGACACCCTTGATGTCATGAAATAGTGTGTCCATCAATTTTTGAAACACTCTACCGGCTGATGCCAGCCCAAAGGGAAGACAAAGAAATGTATACGCTCTGAAAGGAGTGACACATGTAGTCAAGTCTTGGGAATCTTTTGACAAAGACACTTGATGGTACGCCGACCTCAAGTCTATCAAAGAGAACCACTTTGCACCTCCTAAGTTTGCCAATAGTTCATGAATTCTAGGTAGTGGGTGGCAATCCACCAATATATTTTTATTAAGTGAGTGCAAGTCCGCGCAAAGTCTGGCCTCACCAGATTTTTTGCGCGCGACTACGATGGGAGCCACCCACTGTGAACAATCCATAGCCTCAATGATGCCTTGATCACTTAAATTCTTCAACTTAAGCTTGAGTTCCTCTCTAACACTCATAGGAACTGAACATACTTTATGTGCTATAGGATGAGCACCAGGTACCAATCTGATACGGTGTTCTACACCTTTGACTCAACAACCTGTTCACTGAACACAGGTTTAAATTCTGAGATTATGTCGTTTAACATCTACATTCCTACATCAGATGCAGGACAATCAACATTACATACAGGTAGCTTCCCCACCTTAATTGGGTTTTTATCGCCTGGGACTAAATACAGCCCCATGTGAGCTAAATCTTTCCACCCAATAATATTTCTTCCTTTTTTCAGCTACGTACATTTTTGTTGCAGTTTCCCTACCAAGACACTGTACCACTCCAAGAAAATACCCAATCATGTTAATGTCCTGTTCTCTGAAGCTTTTGGGTAAACATCGGATCGAAGCAATTTTTTGCTCTTCCAAAATTTGTAGAATGTAGTGTCTCTTAAGATTGTAATCGGCGAACCAGAGTCCACCATGACCTGAAGATTAACGTTATCAATTGATGCAAAACACAAAGCACCCTTTATAGAAATAGCATCTCCTTCACAGCCAAAGTCACGATCACACTATTAAGTGAATCGGTACATGAATCTACATCTGTTTCGATGCAACGTATATTGACTGACTTCCTAGCATTCCTGCGCACTCCCTAGAAATGGCCTATTTTTTGCATATAACACAAGGTTTGTTAATAGCAGGACAACCAGGAACGTTTCCAATATGGTTCTTCGAACCGCACCTAAACCAGAAAAAAGATTGCCTATTTTTAGGAAACTTAGAAGGTTTACTTTAACATTCACAGCAGATAATGAGTTCTCATGTTCGTAATCAGTAGAAGTGACTGAATTGGCCCCGGGCTTGATGTCATCTTGCATAGCTTCACTAAATATTGCTGAGCATTCAATACTCAAGGCCAATTCTATCACCTCAGTCAAAGGTGGGTTTTTGCAACTCAAAATTCTTTCTTTGATCTTTCTGTATGCACAGTTAAATACAAATTGATTTCTGATATAGTTATTTGCTAAGGGACCAAATCCACATGTAGTCGCCAATACTCTGAGAGCCGAGACGTATTCTTCAACCTTTTTCATCCTCCTTTTGCTTCCTTTTGTAGAAGTTATGACGTTCTAACATGATATTAGGCTCATCAGAAAACAGTTTTTTAAGGCGTGCCACTGCTTCCAGGTAAACGTTCCACTGACCAACACCAGAATGAGAAGCTGGAGGTGGAACAGGAACCACACTGTCAAAAATTCTTTGAGCTGCTTTACCAAGACAACCAAATAAAAAAGCAAATTTACGTGCAGGGGATAGTCAACAGCATCGATAGCCACTAAATGATTTTCGAAAAGCCTGTACCTCTCTGTTCAAATAATTGCTGGACTCCCTGGTTTGCTTAGGAAAGGAGGTGGTTGTGTAATCTGATTAACATTTGCTGCCATGACCAATAGTATAAATAGAATGAATTTAACTTGTTGTCAAGTAATATAAATGGTGTGCGTGTCACTGACTATGAAAACACGCTGTACTGGAAATGTAGAAAAGTGTGCATGTCGCTGAAATATAGGATGAACACGCTGGCAAGTATAGTACTAAGTAAGTACGGTACAGATAATCGTAATAACATGCAGACAAAACGTATTAACGCTGCTGAAATGCTGAATGTACAGCACAGAAAATAGAAACAGCTGATGAATCATCAGAAATTACGTGCGTGTCGTCGGAAAGCTGAAGTGACAACACGCATGAAAACTATTTGCCAGCGCTGTTAGTCAGAAAACAGCTGAATACATTTAAGGAATGACATGCGTATCGTCGGAAAACGAAAGCGACACTTGGAAATCAGCTCAAAAGTAACACGTAGTCACTTGTGTTGAATGCACAGATGGGCCCAATCCAATATGGTGCCGGGTATTGCAACGGGATGACGTCAGTGTAGCCTCATTCGATTGATGCACATGCAGCTTGAGGTGTAAGTTCTCGAGGCAGTTCAGTACGAGCGGGTGAGACTCTGATCCTAAACTTCGCTCCGACGCTCCGTGAAGAAATTTAAAGTCACGTATCTCTTGATTGTGTGTCCCAGGACTCAAATAGAGGTCGCTGACCTACTTGAAGAAATTGACGTAAACCATTTCTTCGGTTTGAAGAAGAAGCCAGACATCACCGGAGGCAGGCACAGGTACGGATAAGGCGTGGGTGTGTGGGTGGAGCAGTTCCCGGTCATCGCCAGATGAAATAAATTGCATAAGTCGTCTTCTTGTTGTAAAAGTGGTTTATTTAAAAGTAAATTACTCCACCCGACACACGGAGCGTACTCTCAGTCAGCTGATCAAAAAGCAACTGCCCGATGCCAATCGAACCTCATTCCGTCAGACCCTCTATGCATGAGCGTATAGAACCATATTCAAAAGAACACAATCTCAACATCACAAAATAAGCATTGCGCGCTGATCGCGTGAAAGATACCATCAGCTTACAATGAACATAGTCATAAACATTACAGTATTGTAACATAGTCTTAAACACTACAGTATTGTAACCATTACACATGCCCACACCAAACACTGAATCAATTGTTCCCTACTAGCTCTCTCTGCCATGTGCTATATTATCAGAGCAAATAGGAGTGAAGGAGTGACCAGCCATGTCTTGTGTCCTAGTACAGCAAAACCTTCCTTGAGATGTTGGCATTTATGAATACACTCCCCCGCATCGTTTCTGCTCTGCTCAGCTGACGACACTCACCGTTGGCGAATATAGTTGAGGGAGGATAACCGCTGCGCGGGACGCGCCCGGACGAAGCCCGGACCAAGGGCGGGCCCGTCTGTGTCTGTATGAGGCTGGGCTGGACACCCCCCCTGTGATCTGTGTTTGGGTGCTGAGGGCGCTATCCCACGGAAACTGTACACTCAGCGAGCCGTGGTGCGTTTGCTTGTTTTTCCTTGCGGGTCGTCTGGCCTGGGAATTCACATCAGTGACGCTATAGTTCAATAAGTTTAGATCACCTGATAAAGTGAGGTGGCTGGGGACGCTTGGTCAGTCAAGTCCACATTGAAATTGTCTGCATTTCATTTTCTAGCAGCTGAACGGACTGTGTCTGTTTGCTAGGTTTCTAGGCTTCCCTAGTGTTGCCCTGTCTTTGAAACCCCTGTTGCTACCCCTGGATATCTATTAGTCATGGCTAGGTGCAAAGCAACAATGTCAACTTTTGCTACTGCCACTGCCTCGGTGAAGAGGAACGCGGTACAAAAGGGGGTGGTGATGGACGGAGCATCTGAATCAATCAAACACTCACACCCAGTCAAAAGATCTGGGTTTAATCCATCACCGTTCTTTAGCCCACTCTGCCACCCCAGTTCAGACATGGCTATATGCAAATCAGTCTGACCCTGTGCCTCATGGGAACAGTCCAGCCCGAACTGCCAAGCCATGCCTTCCCTGGACCGGAAACAAGCTTCAGAGGGCCGGTTTCTGGCATTCCAGCCGTCTTCAGTCCGAAACCGGTCCTTAGATGCTTGTTTCCAGTCCAGGGAGGACCTGGCTTGGCAGTTCGGGCTGGACTGTTCCCATGGGGCACAGGGTCAAGACTGATTTGCATATAGCTGGGTCCAAACTGGAAAGGCATGGTGAGCAGAAAAACGATGGATTTAGGCCCAGATCTCTGTACTGGGGTGAATGTATGACATTGTTCTGCATTCTGTCCATCACCTGTTGTTTTTGCTTTGTCACCCCGAGTGGGACAGGTATGCTCAGACGTGAGTCCCGTGCTCTCCATGCCACTGGAGTCAAGCTATCCAGGCTGATGAGGGCTGAAAGCCCGAAACCGGTACTTGGATGCTCGTTTCCAGTCCAGGGAGGACCTGGCTTGGCAGTTCGGGCTGGAATGTTCCCATGGGGCACAGGGTCAAGACTGATTTGCATATAGCTGGGTCCAAACTGGAAAGGCATGGTGAGCAGAAAAACGATGGATTTAGGCCCAGATCTCTGTACTGGGGTGAATGTATGACATTGTTCTGCATTCTGTCCATCACCTGTTGTTTTTGCTTTGTCACCCCGAGTGGGACGGGTATGCTCAGACGTGAGTCCCGTGCTCTCCATGCCACTGGAGTCAAGCTATCCAGGCTGATGAGGGCTGAAAGCCTGAAACCGGTCCTTGGATGCTTGTTTCCAGTCCAGGGAGGATCTGGCTTGGCAGTTCGGGCTGGACTGTTCCCATGGAGCACAGGGTCAAGACAGATTTGCATATAGCTGGGTCCAAACTGGAAAGGCATGGTGAGCAAAAAAACGATGGATTTAGGCCCAGATCTCTGTACTGGAGTGAATGTATGACATTGTTCTGCATTCTGTCCATCACCTGTTGTTTTTGCTCGGTGAAGAGGAAGGCAGGTGCTGTCTCGTCAGCCTCTACTATGGACTCTTTTTTACAAAGGGCTGCCTTTGCACTGGACAAGGAGATCGAGACGGTGAATAGGCGCCTCTCGAGGTCTCTTAACACCCCTCCCTATTTTCCCCTGCGGATTCTTGTATGCTTAAGGACAGTGGCACAAATGAATTAGCAGAACGGACAAACAGCCCTGGGCCTTATTTGAACTTACAGAGCGACACGGGGCCTTCTAATACATTACCTGCCAACTCTAACCGAACTTCAGTGCAGGTGGCACTTTTGCCGGTTGAGTAATATGTAATAGGGAGTGTGGTGATTTAACAGATGTTATAGATAAACAGGGAAATGGTACTTGTTTGGTTAATAATGCATTGTTATTTCCCCCAGCTCATCAAGGTCTAGGAGAAACCCCGGTATTGAGTAGGACCCCGCGGCAGGGTACCGGAACAAAAAGAAAAATTCAAGCTAATGGGGGTAAAGCGAAGAAAGCGAAACCCAATATGTAGGCTGTCCGGTTTTAGGTTTAAACCTATAATAACTGATAAAACCCCACTGACAGGGAAATAGCCCTCACCTGTAAAAACATATAAACACTGAAAAAACACCTGCATAACCACAAACTAAATGCAATTCAAAGAAAGGAAAAGTAGAGTGAAAGAGTCATTTTGTTTCTTCCTAAAGGGGCCAATACAATGTAACTTTGTTATACAAGCTAGCAGCAATAAAGACTGGCCTAACACTATTCTGCTTGAGTTTTGTTGTTTAGGGATGTCACTAACATACTATTTCTTCTTCATTTTGCTTTTTTCAGTTTTGTGGTCTTTGGTCTAAAGATGCAGGGTTTAGAAGCTTGTTTTAGGACTTGTTTAATTATTTTATAAACTGTAGAAAATCAGTAAATATCAAAATCATGTTTGATATTTTGGCTGAGTTTGATTCTTTCATTGATCGGTAAAATGGCTGTTTTCAGAAGAATCTTTCCAAATATGTGCCATCACATTTACCCACAGAGAATAGGTAAAAACCCTTGATATATCAGCCCCTAGCTTCTAGTGAGTCAGTATTGATGTTGGGTGACTTGCCAACATCTCAGGCTTTAAACATTCCAAGCAAGGTAAAGTGACAAGTATATGTGAAAAGAGTGCTATCACCAAGCATCTGGGATAGTGGTAAAAACATGACAGGATGGAACATGGAACGCAGTGTCACTTAGAATGCTGCTGCAAAAAGGTTCTTTCCAAGTTCAACAAAGATTGGAGTGATATTGTTAGTATTGTTAGATGGTATGCTGAAAGGATCTTTACAATCTTCAGAGTTAATAAAGAATGCTATTGACTTTTTAGTCCATTCTGGTGCACTGTTTTGTTATGCGTGGGAACTAAAATACAAATATTTTTCATTGTGTGCTTTCTGTGGCATCAAAGAAAGAGTCATCCCAACTGTGTCACTTAGCTGATGGTTTTCAGCCCAAGGGGCTGTTAATTCTATATTATCCATGAGGCAACCGTTTACCGAATTTTTACTGAGTGAGGATGCCAAAGGCAAGAAATGTGAGGATCTTTGGTCGCATATTGATAGTGATGTGAAAAAAAGTACACTTTACTGCATTCTTCGATTTTTACAGGAAAACATAATTGCTGTAGTGGATATAATAAACTTGGAAAATATAGCAATATTGAAGAGCAATTCAGGAGCTTCTGTTTTACAATGTATGAGAAATGGCTTGCAATGAGGCATATAATTTTCTCTGTAGTTTCAAAAGTTCTGCTTCATTTTTGACCGCTTTAATAATCTGAGGGTATAAGCGAACAGTTCAACGCAAATGTTGCAGGACCTGCCCAGAGAATCACAATCTTCAAGTGCAACAGTATTGGAATGAAAAGCTATGTCAGTGGCCAGAGTTAGCAAATTGTGTACTGGCTGTTTTGGTGTTGCCCGTCTCAAGTGTCAATGTTGAGTGGGCCTTTTCCCAGAAAAAAGTTTACATGGGACGGAAAAAGCGAGCGCACATGACCAAATACTCACTGAAGAATTATTGTATGGTTGACTACAATAGGTTTGATTTGTAAAAATGTATTTGGACCTCATTTACACTGTATGTACACTACCATGCATTATAAGTGTAGAAAGCAAGCAATAATAAAAGCAAAACGTTCCATAAACACTGGAAAAACACTGTTTCTGTTGTTTTTTATGGCGCGAAAATGTGTAACCACTGATAACCACTGTTTTATTAAGGTATTGAAATCACTGAAGATACTGAAAAAACCCCACCAGAATTTACCAAAAATAGAAACTGAAAACAGGAAAGCCTACCAATATGGTTTCTAAAACGCCTGTATCGGACCCAGTTCCTCATACCATCCCCCTACTCTGGATTTTCCTGGGGCACTATCAGCTTTCCAGTCAGTATTGTCTGAAATGTTAGACTTAAAACAGAGACCTATTTTTGAGAGGCTGTCTCGAATTGAGGACAGCTTGCCGTCAAGTAACACTGCAGAGGCGGCGCCTCCAATAGGACCCTCTAGTGTTGTCTCAGGCCATAAGCTTGTACGGGTCCCTGAGTTACGGGTCAACCAACGGAATCCCTTAGATCAGCCTTTAACCTCTTCACTAATGCAGCCTGTGGTACAGGGAGGGCCTGAGGACATGAGTCCAGCAGCAGGGCCGAGAAGAGTCACCCCTGTAATTGGGAATGGCCCTGGTGCTAGTGACCGCCCTAGGGATGGGAGGTTGGAGAAAAGTGAGGTGTTAATGAGTCTCCCAGTAATAGACCTACCACCTAATTCCACTCCTTATGTAGTAGTTTTGGGGACTGTTCCATCTCTCCCTATGGGGACTAATGAGGATTTTGGGCAGTTGAAAAATAAAATAACTCACTGGTTCACACATAACACCGCCCTGGGTGCCCATGTGACTAAAAACATAATTATGGCCCGCAGGGTTAGTTGGATTGGGAGCTTGCGAAAAACAGGTACGGGTGATTGTGTAATTGTTAATTTTGATGACCCCTATATTGCGGGCAGGATTTTGTTCAGGGATAATCGTCACCCTAAACCAGGATCCATTATCAGGGCCCTCCCATTGTTTTTTTTTATAAGCCCGATTTACCACTGGAATTGCACTCCAATGCCCTTATGGAAGATCCCCGAGATGCCCGAAATGGGTGGTCATTTAGAATTCCATAAGCACAACAGACAATTCCCTCAGCCCATTTACCATCTGAAATACTTGGATCGCATGAAGTTTGTCCCTTGTTAGAATTAAATAATAGATTCTTTCCACTAACAGGGTTGGAGGAGTGTGACTGACTAAGGAATAGTACACCCCATGATAATGAGCGTGATGCATTGAAGAAGCCGCCATTAGAAGGACTTGAGGAAAGCCGAGGTGTAATAACTAATAAACTCTATTCCTGGAATATTGCAGGGTTGGCAAATAAGTTTAATAATCCACTATGGCTGCAATTTGTGAGGCAATTTCATGTGAACAGTTTCCAAGAAACATGGTTGGTGGGCTGTGATCTATTCCTGGAGGGTTACAAGGCTTTCTTTGTTCCAGCTATCCCTGTGGCAAGTGGAAGACCTAAGGGTGGTTTAGTTACCTATATATCTTTGGCTGTTGACTGTCAGATTCGGGTGGTGCCATCATCATGCCCGGGATTATTGGCATTGAGAGTAAAAAAGGGAGATACAAGCAGGGGTCAATTTACTTTTATAACTCCGTGGCAGATCTTCCCGGTACGTGTAACATCACCATCCTGGACACATTTATTAGACAGACCTTTGGCCATATTTTACATAACCTCATGGTTTTTGGTGATTTCAATATCCATCCTTGTGGTAACCCTATTTCCACTTGTATATATGAAATGGGCTGTCATCGAATGAAGGGGTTTCATTTTGAACATCTTGCCCAGGGGGAATTGCTGAATAATCTGTTATATGAATATGACATGATGTGCATGATGTCTTTAACCGCCCTGCACATCAGATTCCCTGGTCCAACTTTTAAAGGGAGAGTCATTTATTGACTTTATTTTAATCTCTTCTTCCTTACAATCCTCATTTTGTGGTTTTAATATTGTTGAGAGTGAATATAGTGACCACAAGCCCCTTTGTGTTTCTATGAGAGGCCTATTGTCAGCACATATTGGGGAGATAGCATCCAGGGGATTGATTAGACCTACCGGCAGTAAACGTCGTCTGAAATGGTCCCAGATCTCGGCCAGATAAATATTACCAGGCAGTTAGAGACTCCTGTGCTCAGGAGCTAGCACGGTGTACCTCGGCAGAATCTTCCCCAGGTGAGGTTATTAGTGCCTATGAATCTATCTCTTATAAAGTTGGTGAAATTTTAAGTATTCCAGGAGGAAGAACGGTTAGTCCGGATCCTAGATGGTTCAATACTCCTTGTTTTCGGGCTGCAAAGAATTTGAGGGGAAGCCCTGGCCTTTAAACCAGGAAACCAAACCCTAGTGCGTATGCGCCGTAAAGAATATAAATTATCCTTGACTAGACGGAAGGGTGCTTTGAAAGAGGAGGCGTGGAGGGAGCTGATTGATTCAAGTATCCTCAGGCATAGCTCCAGGTTTTGGAACATTGTAAACAGCCCTCTTCTTGCACAGGAAGTGGGGGGGCCCTAGACGCGCATATCACTGAGGAGGAATGGGTGTCCCATTTTAAATCAATGTTTGATAGTCCAATTGATCACCCTTGCCCTCTCTTAGAAGGGCGGGTTACAAATGCCTCTGTAATGATTTTTGACTAAGGGGAGGTTGAGGTTGGCATTGCAGGGCTATCTTCTAACAAAGCGCCGGGTCCAGACGGCATTCCCCCGGACTTGTTTAAGTCTGATCCCTCCTTTTGGGCACTGGTATTGCTGGTGGTTTTTAATGCAGCCACAAAGAGTGGTTGCCCCCAGTCCTGGGCCACTTCCACTATAGTTCCTGTTTTTAAAAAGGGTTACAAGAATAGTACATATTGTAATAGGCCTATCTCCCTCTTCGACTCTGTGGTCAAGGTTGTAGGACGCATCTTCCTGGAGAGATTATCCACTTGGGCAGAGGAGCATAAGTTTATGTTGGATCTTCAGTTTGGATTCCGTCCGGGTAGATCAACGGTTGCCCAGTGCCTCAACCTATCCATGCTATTGAGCAAAGACACCGCTGCCCGTCCCGGTACTGTCTATCTTGCCTTCAAGGACTTGTCGTCCGCTTTTGACTGTATCAACAGGGTCAAATTGTGGCACTTCATGAGGGTAATGGGGGTGGACAACAGTGTTGTTAACTTTTTAGAGGACTTGCATAAGTTCACTACGGCCAATGTTAGCTTCTCTAAGGATCTCAGGGTTACTAGGGACCTGGAAATGTTATGTTATGTTATGTTATGTTATGTTATATGGTTTTGTATAGCGCGCAGCTGCCCCAGCCAAGGGGCGTCCGGCGCTTTCTACCAGAGACGGGGAAAGGACTGCTGCAGATGGAACTTGCAGTAACATAACAAGATTAACGGAAAAGGTGGGTTTTTATGGCTTTTCTGAAAGATAGTAAGTCGTTCAGTCCACGGATCTGGGACGGCAAGGCGTTCCAGAGCTTCGCTGCAAGGTATTTGAAGGAGCGTCCACCCATCCGGGCTAGTTTAATGCGGGGGACGACTGCCAGGTTCTGTCCCTCCGAGCGCAGCATGCGTCGGGGCACATATGCTGTGAGGAGTGGGCTTAGCAAGGGAGGGGAGGCCATTTTCAAGATCTTGAATGCGAGGCACAGGGTTTTGAAGTGGATCCTCTTTTCCACCAGGAGCCAGTGGAGTTTAGATAGGGTATTTACTGCTGACTGATGTCGGGGGAGGCCAGTCAGTGCCCTAGCTGCGGCATTTTGGACTCGTTGCAGTCTGGATTTCTCTGCTACGTTCGCCCCTAACAATAGGGAGCTTGCATAGTCCAGCCGCGAGAGAATGACTGATTGTACCACAAGCTGACGGGTTTGACGGTCAAAGAACTTCAGGATCGGTCTAAGGTTTTGCAGGATCCCAAAGCAAGTGGCAGTAACTTTTTTTGTCTGGTGGGTGAAGTTCAGGGCGGAATCCATCCATACTCCCAGATTTTTCATGCAGCTTTTAGGCTCGTGTGGTTGACCCAGAGTCTCAGGCCACCATGTGTTACCCCAAGCTGCTGTCTCTTTGCCCACCAGCAAGACCTCCGTCTTGCCAGCGTTCAGCTGAATGTAGTTAGCGGTCATCCAGCTAGTGATGTCGACGAGGGTCTGTTTGAAATTCTGCGCACTCAGACCACTCTCGTCTTTCAATGCCACCACTAGCTGGGTGTCATCAGCATAAGATACTAATGACAACCCACGCTTCCTGACCACCTCTGCCAATGGTTGAACGTAAATATTAAATAAGGTGGGGCTGAGTGCAGACCCCTGGGGCACTCCTTGTTTGATAGGGCACTCTTTGGAGAGGAACGGCGGGGTAGCTACCCTGAAAGATCTTCCCGACAGAAATGCCTTAAGCCAATTTAGGGCCTCTCCTGATATTCCTGCCTCCTCCAGCCTGAACAACAGCACCTCGTGTGAGACAGTATCGAAGGCAGCACTGAGATCTAAAAGGATCAGTGCTGCCGTCCCGCCGGAATCCAATATGGTCCGGAGATGTTCTGTCACACTCAAGAGGGCCTGTCTAGGATGGAGTTAGACATCAGAAATTTGGTCAAGATGGTATTGACGTGGGACTCCGCCACTTTAGCTGGCCAAGGGAGCAGCGAAATGGGCCTGAAGTTTTCGTGTAAGCTAGGGTCTAACATAGGTTTTTTATGATAGGGGAGACCCAGGCTTGCTTCCATCTAGAAGGAATGGTGGCAGTAGAAAAGGACAAGTTTATAATATCTCGAAGGGGACCCAGTACTGTCCAGTCTGCTTCTCTAAAGTGTGCTGGTTTGAGGGGGTCAGCAGGTGAGCCTGACTTAATCTTTTTGCAGAGTGTAAGAAATTCTTCTTTGCTGAGTGCCGGTATGTTGGTGAGTTTGGGCCTGGTCATAGTCCCTGAGGATGTGAGGTGTGGTGAGGTAGGGAAGACATTGTAGATTTTCAGAATTTTGTCAATGAAATAAGATGCCAGATTATTGCATAGCGTAGGTGAGGTGTTGGAACTTTCCAGCTTTTTTTTGGCGCTAAGCTCTTTTAATATTCTGAAGATTGTTTTTGAGGCATTTTGTCTATTGCTAAGCTCAGTAGCGTAGTATGCAGCTCGGGTCCTACAGATGCTACGATGATAACTTTTTTGCGCTTTGACATATAGGGTCTTGAGCGAAGGGTCGTAGTCTCTCCTCCATTTACGCTCTGCTTTCTTACATTCTTTTTTAAGGGCAGTAAGCTCTTCATTATACCATGGACTGGATTCATGTGAACGCGCCCTGATCCATTTAGCCGGTATCAGTGCATCAAGGGCCTGGTTGATCCAGTCTCAGAAACCCTCGTACCCTTGATCAGGGTCTTCACTATACTTGGGGGGTTAGCTATCAGAAGTGCATGCAAGTCTTCGAGACGGAGCTTTCTCCACGGCCGTTTCAGCACCTGCTGGGCGGGTCTTATATTAGGAGCGCCTCCAGTGGGCACTGTCATAACCACCAGATGATGGTCTGTCCAGGTCATAGGAATGGGGGCCTCTACTGTCACATTGGTCATATTAGAAAAAATAGGGTCTAGTAGATGGCCGCCGCTGTGTGTAGGGCCACTGACAAGCTGACAAAGCTGAAGAGCGGCAAGGTCAGCTAACAGGGTGTTAGTCTTATTATCTGTGGTAAGATCAAAGTGAATATTTAGATCTCCCACTATATTAAAATTAGCTGTTCCGGTGACCATAGAACACACATTTTCAAGGAGCGATGCTATAAAGTTACTGTCTAAACCTGGGGGTCTGTAAATCAGGAGACCCACAAGAGTGAGTTGGGGGTTGATTTTAACATTATAGCAGGCGCATTCGCTGCCATTAATATCCAATTTAGAGAGTAGGCAGGTGTAGTGAGATTTAGCGATCATCGCTATCCCACCTCCTCTTGTTTGTCTTTTTAGTGTGAATATAGAAAACCCTGTGGGGATGGCTAGATTGATGACCGAGTCCATGTCATCCTGTAGCCATGTTTCCGTGATGAATAAGATATCTAGAGCATAGTTGGTGAGTAGCTCATGTACTTCCATATGATGTTTTTGAAGGGATCTTACGTTGAGCTGGCCCACCCTAATTGGTTGAAAGTTGGCGTTCACAAGGGGTGGTGGTAATGTGGGTTTGGGCAGGGAGAAACCACATGAACATATAGAGCAACCTTTCTTATGTGTGAGGAAGAGTTTTTTACACGCGCCATCCAAGTAATTAAGAGTCAGCAGATGCATGCACCAGGGTCCCTGGCGAGAGGCGACGTGCAGGCGCGGACGGGCGCGGACGGGCGCAGACGGCCTAGTCTTAGGCGAGTCTTCGGCGTGCTGAGGGTGTGCCTGCGGCGCGCGACCGCTGTGCGTTCACCCAGACATTGTCTTAAGTACTCTCGTGCCTCGGGTCAACTAGACCGCAGAGCGCTCAAGAGCTGGAAATGCCCCCTGCCGGAAGTAGGAGCGTCTGACCCCGTTTCCACCCTCCGCTCAATCGGCACTTGCCGTAACGGACCGGGGTGTGTGGGGCAGCGCAGCGGCAATGGAGGTGATGGATGCAGGTAAGCAACACAGCAGATATTAGGGCACAGAGTAATGTGACTTTGGTAAAATTACATTAAAAAAGTGAAGTGCGGTCTCAATCGGCGCAGCTTCCTTCTGAGTGCCAGTAAAATACACGTGCAAATTTATATTTTTTAAAGCGATCAGCAAAGTAATTTTTTTAAAAAGTAAAGTGCGGTCCTAGCCAGCGCAACCTTACTATCGAATACCTAAGTGAAATAAAACGCAGCATGCGAGTTTAAGAGAGCAGCCTTTCTTCGCTCGTGCAGTCAGTCTAGTAATCAGATTAATCAATTAAGAGTAATCAATTAAGAGGGGAGTATGGTGAGGCTGTATTTTGGCCCCAATTTTGTTTAATTTCTATATTAATGCGCTGGATAGTGTACTGAGAGCCACAGGGGTATATTTCCCTTGTGTAGGGAGGCGTGGCTTACTTTATGCAGACAATGCCATTCTTTTATCTAGGACTGCAATAGGTCTGCAAATTTTATTAAGGGCATTTTCTAAATTTATGCTGGACTGGAACCTTGGAATAAACAATGCAAAATCTTATACAATGCAAGTGGGGAAATGTCCTGGAACCAAAAAGTGCATTTGAGGGACTACATAAAACTTACATATAAACATAAAATGCAGCAAATCCTGTGGAGACTGACCGTCGCAGCCACAGGGTGCTAGCACATGACCTCTACTGCATCCCTTGGCCTTGCTAACAGGAGGTGAAAGAGGTACGCATTCCTGTTATTGAGCTGGTACCACCTTCTTGAACAAGACCTGACTGAAGAATTAAAATTGACAATCAGGACTATGATTGAAGAGGCTTCATCGGAGGGTTGGATTACTCAAGCTGAAGCCACCTTCCTATACACCGAACATCCGAAGATGCCCTATTTTTATGCCTTGCCCAAGGTTCATAAACAACAGAGGCCGCCCCCCGGCCGTCCAATCATCTCCGGTATAGGGTCGGCTCTAGAACCTTTGTCTACGTTCGTGGACCATTTCTTGTGACCCATGGTGCAAGAAATGCCCACGTATCTCAAGGACACCACGGACGTGTTACGTCTGTTACCCGACATTGAGTTCGACATTACCACAGACCTCCTCATCTCTTTCGATGTTGAGGCACTCTATACCTCCATCCCACAGGACGAGACTCTAGAAGTTATCCACTCATTGTTGGACTCCAAAGATCTAAACAGCATAACACCGGTCCATTTTATCATGGCTTGCGCCACCTTGGCCATGAAGCAGAATTTCTTTCGATTCGAAGACAACATCTACCTGCAGGTGTCTGGCACTAGTATGGGGAGCGTTTACGCCCCCAGTCTAGCGAATTTGTATGTTCACTCCTTTGAGCAGCAACACATCTTCAGTGACCGCAATCCCTACACCGATAACTTAAAAACCTGGAAAAGGTATATCGATGGTCTGGCGAGGCTCTAGCGAACACTGCCTTGAATTCCTGGAATGGCTCAACACCAGGAACTCCTTTCTCAAATTTACCATCGAGATAGGGGGCCTCACCCTTGCTTTCCTTGACTTGTTAATTGTGGCCAAACCTGATGGACTACAATCAGAACTATATAGGAAACCCACCTCAAGGAACTCACTCCTGTTGTTCGATAGTCATCACCCCAGATCCCTAAGGGAGAATCTCCCCTTCGGACAATTTTTGCGGGTCCAAAGGAATTGTTCCACCACTGCAGCCTACAAAGAACACTCGAGTACTCTGGGCAACCAGCTTATTACACGCAAGTATCCACCCAAGCTGGTACGTCAATCAATGAAACGGGCTATGACTAACAATCGTTCAGCTCTATTGGAACCATCTATACCTAAAGCTCCATTGGAAAGACTCACGTTTGTACATACATTTGGGACCCTTTCCAACAATATCCAGAAATCAGTCAAAAAACACTGGCCAATCCTCAATTCTGGACGTCTGACTCTTCCACACCCTCTGTTCTCATTCAAGAGAGGTCCTAATTTGAGAGACAGGTTGGTGCATACAAGACCCCTTGAAGAACAACCTAGGGTTTTGGGGTCACTATGGGACCTTCCGCCAGTCACAGGACATCACCCGTGTGGTGCCTGTCAAGCCTGCCCACAAACTAAAAAAACGACGGAGATTGATATAGGAACATTGCGACCTTGGAAACAAAACAAATTCACTAACTGTAATAGTGAACGACTAGTCTATCTCATCACATGCCCATGTGGATATAAGTATGTGGGGATGACCACACGTAAAATACGCATCAGGATATCAGAACACAAGAACACTATCCGTTGCAAAAGGCAGGCCACTAAGCTCACCACACACTTCCTAGAAGCTAATCATCCTTCTACTGCATTCCAATGGACTGTGCTAGAACAACCCTTCATTCCTTCCCACACTGCGGATGTAGCAAAATTCCTTCTTTTGAGGGAACAGAGATGGGTCCTTAAGCTGGATACCCACCGTAACGGGCTTAACGATGAAATTCCCTGGTCCACCCTGTGAGCATATGAATATCTATAGTCTTATTTTCGACACCAGCAATGTCAATCACCACCTTTTCACATTACCACACAGCCCTGTCAATACTACGACTTGTTACCCAATTCAGTGGGTTTGGCTCTGAGAGGGGTATTTCTCCTCTTTTAAGTCTTTAAGATGTGTAAGCCTGCGAGTATTCGTCATAACCTTATGGATACAAATGTGGGCCAAATTATAGCGATCGGCTACACTGTTATGTATACAAACACACTGGTTACCCAGGGAACGTACCACCACCAATGATGAGCGTTGTAACTCCGTGGCTCGTTACCTAGCTTCTCACATTACCACACATCCCTGTCAACATGATGACTTGCTACTCAATTCATTATGTTTGGTGTTGAAGAAAAACATAACCTTTTAGAGATATAATTTTCATAAATACCACCTATATCCTATACATGACACAGCCGTGTCTGAGTATACTCTGTCGATTCGCCTTGGCTACGATGCAGCCCTCTACAACATGGGTGTTTAACCCGCAACTGCGGCTAAGAAGGGTATTTCTCCTCCTGTAAGTCTTTTAAGGGGTTTAAGCCTGCGAGTATTCATCATAGCCTTATGGATACATATGTGGGTTAAATTGTAGCGATCGGCTACAGTATTATGTATATAAACACACTGGTTACCTAGAGAACGTACCACCACCAATGACGAGCTTTTTAACATTCTTAGCTCGTCATCTAGCCAATCACAGGGCGTGATTAGTCTGTCACTTGTCCGTTGCGGCCAATCAGGATTCTCCTCTTATTGAGACACGAATTGACCGTTCGGTGCCTCCCCAGTCGGTTCAGACGCCGGCCAGGAAGTACCGACGGTTAGGTAAGACTGCCACTTTTTCCCTGCGTTTGTGAATGAGACATTAAGCGACATACTTCAGTTTATTCTGAAGTACCGATTGATATACTTCAGTTTAACAACTAGTATTCACCTCGTTACGGATACATGAGTCTATTTTTCGGGGACTCTCGGTAACATTATTAACCACCTCCGAGAGACTCGAAAGACTGATGTGGAGTTGTACTTTACGACTCTGCATATTTCGTATTTTTAACCTCTTGTTCATGTTCTGTCTATTGAAGGCTTCTTTACAATGCAGTTTTATGTACACTTTGGAAAAACATGTTTTTACTTATTTTGTTCATGTTCTATAGAGCGGTGCTTCACTCTACTCCTGAGCCACTGCCAGGTGGGGTGAGGTCTTCACGTCTTACAAGCTATGGTAAGATGTACTCTTTTACATTTGGCATATAAACTATATATCCAGACGTGGTATACCTATTACACTACTTTTATGAGTGTTCATAGTCAGCACTATTAGTTTGACTGAGTCTAAGGTCTACATCTATGAGACCTAGCTTATATGTGAGGTTGTCTGTATGTAGTCAGTGTGTCTGACTTGTGACTCTTTCATGTTCTGACCTTCTAGTGAACGACATAAGCTGTAAGCTAGAGACAAGACTCTTCACCTGGATACTGCAGGTGATGTCTGTACTTGTCTGTCATACTTGCCTTTTAGTTGTCACTTATTATTTATTTTACGCATGCAGTAGCATTTATTTGTTGTAAAGGTCCTGAAGAAAGCAAGGACAATTGTGTCCACCTGTTGCTGAAACATGTCGACCTAGTTCCACCTCTAGACAGCGCATTTTTCAAACTGTCTTTAACAATTTTTTAATATTGGCGGAGTGAGCATCATCCGAATAAAGTTTGTTCTATGCTCCCTCATCCAATTTTAAACACACCTCTTTATGTTTATCATTTTTCACGTAAAAACTTTTTCTGCACTGCACTCCCCCAGTCACACCACACTTGACCACTCACCAGTTCCGAGGAGTGGTAAACCATACGATTGTTTTCTCAGTGGAAGAGATCCATTTACATCCTGGTCTCTTTCTGTCTGAACAAAACATATCTGTATAGATGGTTTTGAAAAAATCCCAAATGATGAAGGGCGGTTCCGAGTGGTGACTGATGGGTATCTCTGACCATCTATCGGGTTGTCACTGTATACCACTTTTTATTGGTCAAGTTCAGGGGTCTTATGTTGTTTGCCTGTTCTACATACCCTGTAAACCTTCCTTTTTTCAGACCCTTTGGTGCTTCTTTGTTGTTCTGTATCTGTGGGGGCCGTTCCCAGAGCTTGGTCTTTAAATATTCCCCCGGGTCCTACCCTACCGTAGTGTTTTTTGTTGACCTGGCAAGTACACCTGGCAGTATATGACTAGTTGGAAGACAGTTGCAGTACAGTGTATTTCATTTCGGGTTGTCTTGTTTAGTGAGTCGGAAGTCAGGATTTGGCATTATCGCCTGTGAGCCTTCGCACTTTCCATCATCAGGTTCACAGGCGGTATATCACCATCGGTATATCGCCATGGCCCCTGAAGAAGGGACATAATCGTCCCAAAATGCTTTGGGTATGTTACTTTCAATTGCAACATCAACCCTGATTATATGATTACTCTTGTTACTTGGTATTTGGACCTACATACCCATGTATCAGATATTTATGATACCAATTTATTTGTCTCCAGATAATGAAGACTTGACAATTTTGAACGTCCGAAACTTAAAACGAAAAGATACTAAGACATCTCACCTGAATTTTGTTTTTCATATTATAAGTTGTACAAATATTGTTAAATATACTCACGACTGGGACATGGAGGCGACCAAGATGGCTGCCTTAGCCTGAAGCTCCGCCGGTCGGGCTTCTCAAATTGCTTATTTCCCCGATGCAACCGCACCCTAGCCACGGCAGACACCCTCCATCCGCTCCTGTTTATCGATGGAGCAATCTGATGCCTGAATGGGACGACGGCTGCGGCGTACTGGCCTGTGGCCTTCCCCCCACTATGATCCGGCGGCCTGTTGAAGTGGTGAGCGCGGCCCTGGTGGGTCCGGCGCTGCCCTGCGCTCATTTTCTGCTGCCACTGCGTGCTCTCCCCCCGTCCCCCCCGCTGTGGCTCCCGGCTTGGTCCTGGCGTTTGCGGTGTGCCTTCGGGTCCTTATCGGCCTGGTTGGCATCTCTGCGCCGGGGCCTCGATTGCGGGTTGTGGCGGGAGGCGTGACGGGCTAGTGTGGAGGCCCCTACGCCCCGCCCTGAGGCAGTGGCGGTGCTGGGCCCTACCGGGCTTGCTGACTCCCCCCTCTGGCCCCCCGCGGGCCGACTGCCCGCCGTGAACAGCAGCTGACTACCCGGGGAAGACACGCGTGGGTGTGTGGACTGCTGCGCTGTGTGGCTGCCTTGGTGGTGTGAATTTGAGGACGCCTGCTGCCCCGGGATGCTCAGATCTCCCCCACTTGCCAGAACCTGCTGGTCTCGCAGGTGGGCACCGCCAACTCTTTTGCACTTTGGGAGTCCCGCTGTCGCTTTCTGACCATTCCTTTTCTTCATTCCCTGGCGCTCCAATTTCATGGTGGGTCGTAGACACCTTGCCGCATCTCCATCTGGCGTTCTCCTCTGTGCTTTGCCTGGGCCCTGCCTCTGGGTCGTTTGCTCCATACCTGCGATCTTTTCTGTGTGCACGTCCGCCTTTGCTCAGTTGCCTGGCGCTGACACGACGGCCCCTCATCGCCGTCCACCGTTCAATCAATCAATCAGTGACACTTATATAGCGCGCTACCTACCCGTAGGGTCTCAAGGCGCTGGGGGGGGGGGGGGTGCCGCTACTGCTCGAACAGCCAGGTCTTCAGCTTCTTCCTGAAGGCGAGGTGGTCTTGGGTCAGGCGCAGGTCGGTCGGGAGGGAGTTCCAGGTCTTGGCGGCCAGGTAGGAGAAGGACCTTCCTCCCGTAGTCGCTCTTCGGATGCGGGGGACGGCGGCGAGGGCGTGGTTGGCTGATCGGAGGTGGCGGTTGGGCGCGTAGAAGTTGATTCGGCTGTTGAGGTAGCTCGGACCCTGGTCGTGTAGGGCTTTGTGTGCGTGGGTGAGGAGGCGGAAGGTGATTCTTTTGTTGACGGGGAGCCAGTGGAGGTCTCTCAGATGTCCGGTGATGTGGCTGGTTCGTGGGATGTCGAGGATGAGTCTGGCTGAGGCGTTCTGGATCCGCTGGAGTCTCTTCTGGAGCTTGGCGGTGGTCCCGGCGTAGAGGGCGTTGCCGTAGTCCAGTCGGCTGGTGACGAGGGCCTGGGTGACGGTCTTCCTGGTCTCGGTGGGGATCCACCAGAAGATCTTCCGTAGCATGCGTAGGATGTTGAAGCACGACGAGGAGACGGCGTTGACTTGTCTGGTCATGGAGAGGGAGGAGTCCAGGATGAAGCCCAGGTTGCGTGCGTGGTCTGTCGGTTTGGGTGCGGTGCCCAGGGCGGGAGGCCACCAGGAGTCGTCCCAGGCGGAGGGTGAAGAGCCCAGGATGAGGACCTCCGTCTTGTCAGAGTTCAGTTTCAGGCGGCTGGTCGTCATCCACTCGGCTACCTCTTTCATCCCTTCGTGCAGGTTGGCTCTGGCGGAGGCGGGGTCGTTGGTCAGGGAGAGGATCAGCTGGGTGTCGTCGGCGTAGGAGATTATGCTGAGGTTGTGTTTGCGTACGATGGCTGCGAGGGGGCTCATGTAGACGTTGAAGAGGGTGGGGCTCAGAGATGACCCTTGGGGGACGCCGCAGATGACTTCGGAGGCTTCTGACTTGTACGGTGGTAGGCGGACTCTCTGTGTTCTTCCGTCGAGGAAGGAGATGATCCATTCCAGCGCCTTGTCCTGGATTCCGACGTTGCTGAGGCGCTGTACTAGGGTGCGGTGGCAGACAGTGTCGAATGCCGCGGAGAGGTCTAGGAGGATGAGGGCCGCTGTTTCTCCATTGTCCATCAGGGCTCGGATGTCATCGGTGGCGGCGATGAGGGCGGTCTCGGTGCTGTGATTGGCTCGGAAGCCTGACTGTGAGGGGTCGAGGGATCCGTTCGTCTCGAGGAAGGCGGCCATCTGCTTGTTGACGGTCTTCTCGATGACTTTGGCTGGAAACGGGAGGAGCGAGATGGGGCGGTAGTTCTTGAGTTCAGTGGGGTCCGCTGTTGGTTTCTTGAGGAGAGCGCTGAGTTCGGCGTGTTTCCAGCTCTCAGGGAAGGTGGCGGTGTCGAAGGAGGTGTTGATGATGTCCCGCAGGTGGGGTGCGATGACAGCGTCGGCCTTGTTGAAGACGTGGTGAGGGCAGGGGTCGGTCGGTGATCCGGAGTGGATGGAGTTCATTGTGCGTATGGTGTCTTCGGTGCTGATCGGGGTCCAGGCGTGGAGGGTGGTGGTGGGGGGTGGTTGTTCGGTCATGGTGTGCGTTGGTTGGTTGTTGAAGCTGTTGTGTATGTCCGAGATCTTGTTGTGGAAGTATGAAGCGAGGGAGTTGCAGAGGTCTTGCGATGGGGTGATGTCGTTGTTTCCTGCGCTGGGGTTGGAGAGCTCTTTCACGATGTTGAAGAGCTCCTTGCAGTTGTGTGCGTTGTTGTCCAACCGGTCCTTGAATGCTGTTTTCTTGGCGGCGCGGATCAGCTGGTGGTGCTTCCGGGTGGCAAGCTTGAGGGAGGTCCTGTTGTCCGGTGTAGGTTCCCTTCTCCAGACTTTCTCGAGGGCTCGGCAGTTCTTCTTGGAGCTCTTGAGTTCGTCGGTGAACCACGGGGCTTTCTTGCTGCCGGGTCTGCTGGGCGGGGTCCTCAGCGGGGCGAGCTCGTCCGCGCAGTTGCTGATCCACTTCGTGAGGTTGTCGGCAGCCTGGCTGGGGTTTGCTGAGCTGGCAGGAGGGTGCTGGCTCAGGGAGGTGGCGAGCTGGTCTGCTGTGATCTTGTTCCAGCTTCTGCGGGCGGCCTGTTGCTGGTGGCGGTGGGTCGTCGTTCTCGTGAAGGTGAAGTGGACGCAGCTGTGGTCCGTCCATTGAAGCTCTGTGGCGTGGCTGAAGTCGATGTCTGGGCTGGAGGAGAAGACTGCGTCCAGTGTGTGTCCGGCGAGGTGGGTGGGGGTGGACACCAGTTGCTTGAGTCCAAGATTGGCGAGGTTGTCGAGCAGAGTGCTGGTGTTGCGGTCGTTATTGTTCTCCAGATGGAAGTTGAGGTCGCCTAGGAGGATGTAGTCAGCGGAGGGGAGGGCATGCGGGCTGACGAAGTCGGCGATGTCCTCGCTGAATTGTGTGCGTGGTCCCGGGGGTCGGTAGATCAGGGTGCCTCTGAGGGTGGTGTTCGGGCTGGTGTGGATCTGGAAATGCAGGTGTTCGGCGGTGGTCAGGGTGTTGTCGGTGCTGGTCGTGAGGCCGTTTGCTCATCCTTCGGCTTATCACCTTGGCTGAGACGCCCTTTGTCTCTCCACTCTCTGCTTGCCCCGCGACGCAGCCTTTCCAGTCCTCCGGTCTGACTCCTTCCTCTGCCTACGGAATGGGGAAGAAAGACCCAACCAGCGTAAGTTGCACTTTGATGAGGCTCCAGGCCCCACCTCAGACGCTCCCCCGGTCCAGCTACCGGGGCCATGGGCTCAAACGGTTCGGAGGAAGCAGCCTCACTCACGACGGCTATGCTTAACGAAATGAGGGCCGGTTTCAAATCACTTGATAGCCGTTTTGATGACCTTGATAAAAAATTGGCGGATATGGGGTCTAAGATTCAGGTGCACGATCGAAGACTGGATGTGGTTGAGGCAAGGGTATCGGACATCGAAGATGGTGCATCGGCCTTGCTGAAACGGCTAGACAGGATGGAGAAGATCCTCAAAGATATAGCCATCAAGAATGAGGATTTAGAGGCCCAAAGCCGCCGGAATAATATACGTATCATCGGAGTTCCGGAGACGACCTCCACTGGGCGTATGGATGTCTTTGTCGAAAAACTGCTCACAGAGTTGTTCGGCCAAGACATGTTCACTCAGGGCTTCGTGGTGGAGCGCGCCCACAGGTCGTTGGGCCCCCGCCCTCGCCCAGGTCTCCCTCCATGACCCATAATCGCTAGACTCATGAATTTTAGAGATAGAGATGCTGCTCTCCGTTCAGTTCAAGACTTAGGAGATGTCCAGTGGCAGGGCAACAAGTTGGATTTTTCCCCTGACTTCACCATCATGGTTTAGGAGGCAAGGCCCAAGTTCAATGGTGTCAAGGCTACCTTGAAGAACCTGGGCCTTATATTCGGCATGCTGTACCCGGCGCGGTTGAAGGTCGATGTGGAAGGCAGATTTCGCATCTTTGATACCCCCACGGAGGCGCAGGAATTTTGCCATTTATTTATAAAGTTTTATATAGCGCGAACAAGATCCCGAAGGATATCAGAGCGCTTTACAATAAATTGGTAGAGAGGACAACATGAAATAAACATAGTAATTGAGAAGAGGAGAACAAAAACCTAAAGAATACAGGAAGAGCCACTCAGGGGTGGCGGGCGTGCCGCGTGCGAGCTCCCTGTCCCAGGGGGGTTCGCAGAACAGTGTCGACTTATTCTCCGATCCTGTGACTGGTTGACTGTTTTTTGCATTTACTGCTGTGTTTGGCTGTGATTAACACTTTCATTTATTTCATATCTGCAAGACTAGATCCTATTACTGTATGCCCGACCGGCGTGGCGTTGCCGCGCCCTATGGTGAATACCAAAGTTTCTTTTTTTTATCCGATCTTTTTGCGATGTGCTTATTTGTTTTTCACTGTATTAGTAATGTTCACAATGATTTTGTGTTCTCTCAAGGAAATTGGGGGTTGCTTCTTTGGGGTTAATAGGAGGCTGGGGGGTGGGCGTTGGGTGTGGTGTTTGTTCAATTCCGTTGCCTCTTTTAGAATCATTGCTCAGTATGTTTGTTTGTGGCAGAGGATTTGCATGCTATACGATTCAAATCTGATTAGGATTTCCAATGATTAAACTAGGTCATCAGCCCGGCCCTTCCGGGCTCTCCCTGATGTCATGGGTCAGGGGTCTGAACAACACTAAAAAGCGACGACAAGTCCTCAATTATATTGTCTGACACAACATTGACATTGTGTTTATGCAGGAGATCCATCTGTCCAATTCCGACGTCTCTCCCATTGTCAGGAGCTGGGGTTCCCACAGATTTTTCTAAAATTACAGTCGGTATGCTAGGGGGGTCGCCATATTCATACACAAACGTGTCACCTTTGTATTGCACAAGACCTTGACGGATGTTGAGGGTCGAACTTTGATTGTTACAGGTATCCTCCTGGGACACAAGATTTCATTCATTGGGGTTTATGGTCCAAATGTAGACTCACCTTCCTTTTTCCATGAAATGCAGGTGCAGCTCCTCACACTTGATCCGGGACTATTGATAATGGGGGGTGATTTTAACTTACTGTTAGATCCGGCCAGGGACAGCACTTCCACTTCTCCTGCCATTAAACCCCGCTCCCGGCAAGCCCTTTACGATATATGCACTCACTTCTCCTTA
Source organism: Lissotriton helveticus (assembly GCF_964261635.1). Classification (NCBI taxonomy): domain Eukaryota; kingdom Metazoa; phylum Chordata; class Amphibia; order Caudata; family Salamandridae; genus Lissotriton; species Lissotriton helveticus. Next base: position 560,152,608 of record NC_136073.1, read on the forward strand.
TGAGATATTGAAAACAAACTTCATCCGCATCTCCCGGACTTCACCCACTACTCAGGGTTTCATAACACATGAACCAGAATAGATTATTGGTTAGTCTCCCCGGGAATAGCAGGCTGGGTTGCCGGACTACTTACTCTTCCCCGTACACTTTCGGACCACTCTCCGGTCGTTCTCAAGCTAAATATTCCCAGGCCGGGCGGTTATGAACGGCAGTGGTGCTTTCCTGGAAAGGCATTGTTAGATCCGGTTTTTAATGAGGAAGTCCGGCAATCCATTGTGGACTATTTTGAAATTAACACTGGGTCGGTAGACACCTGGGCTGTTCTCTGGGAGGGGTTTAAAGCATACATCAGAGGCGTATGTATTGCAAAACATGCAGGGGTACTAAGGGACTTGCGCTCCACTCTAAATCGCATTGAAGAAGACATTGCCGCTTTGGACCGAGAATTATTGGTCACTGCATCCAGTACAGGCGAAGCTAGACATCTGGCGCTGATGCTAGAATTTAGAGAAACGGCAGACCGTGAGTTATTGTTCCTAAATAAACAACATGCTGCGCGTCGGTATGGTGAAGGCGAACGCCCCGGTAGATTATTGGCTCAAACCCTGCGCCCCCCTCGAGACTCCTCTTACATCACAGAAATAATTGGCCCACATGACACTTTGCTCCATTCCACCACAGACATATGCAATTCCTTTCTTTCATATTACATAGCACTATATACGCCCAGAATCTCTGGGGATCTGCGGGATCAAGGGGACTACCTGGCAGAGATTGCTATGGTCTATTTAGAAAGATACATGCAGGTCTTTTTGGCTGTCCCCATTACCCAGGACAGCGTATTAGAGGCCATTGATGCATTGCAAGGCTCCTCAGCTCCTGGCCTTGACGGGTTTTCTGCCGACTTTTATAAAGCATACAAAGATATCTTGGTCCCACGGTTGTTGGAGGTGTATGCCGAGGCACTGGAAGTAGGCCTTCCTCTTCCCACATTCAGAGAAGTGGTCATTATTCTCCTTCCTAAGCCCGGCAAGGACCCTAAACTGTGTAGTTGCTACAGACCATTGTCTTTATTGAACCTTGATTATAAAATACTAGCCAAGGTTATAGCGATTTGTTTGTCCTTGCTAATGGAATCCATCATTTCGCCGGCGCAGTCGGGTTTTGTGCCACATCGATCCACTTCCCTCAATTTGAGGACATTGTTCACCGTCTTGCACAGGCTCAACCCTGCCACTCCAGCCGCCGCCATCCTGCTGGACGCGGAGAAGGCATTTGATTCCCTGGAATGGCCTTTTTTCCTGTCCATCATGAGACGTATGGGTATGCCCGAGTGTTTCGTCTCCATGGTGGCTATGCTATACATCGAGCCGACTGCTAGATTGCATCTGAATGGTACTATTTCTGCCCCTTTTACTTTGTCCCGGGGCACACGACAAGGCTGCCCCCTATCTCCACTACTTTTTATTTTGGCGATGGACCCCCTGGTTTGCCATTTCCAAGAAAAGCACCTTCATCGTGGCCTACAGTTCCGCACTGGCCCCTTATTAATTTCGCTCTAAGCAGATGACACTATATTATATGCTAGGATGCTCCACCTCAATCTTGAACCCCTCAATTTAGAAATGATTCGCTTCGGTAAATTCTCTGGACTCAACATCAATTGGCACAAGTCAGTTATCTTTCCACTTACAGCCAGTACTACTACCTGGACTTGTACAGTTCCGCTTGAGTGGTGCCAAGACGCGGTCAAGTATCTTGGTGTCCATGTCCATCTGGATACCACTACCATGATCAGGCTAAACTATGGTAGGGCTATCGATTCTCTTGAGTCTCAGATCGTGAAATGGTTGCGCTTGCCATTGTCTATGGCTGGGAGAGTGGCCATAATTAAAATGATTGTCCTCCCGCGGTTCTTGTATCTTTTTAAAACATTCTCATCCCGCTCTCCAAAACTTTCTTTTCGCAGTTACGCTCCTTATTATTGCATCTCGTCTGGGGGGATAAGACACTCCGAGTTAGCTGGCGGATTCTGACCCTGCCATATGCCAGGAGGGGGGGCTTTGGTGTCCCAAACTTTCATCTATATTACCTGATAGCGCAATGCTGTTACGCTTGCGTCTGGTTCCATCCCGACGCTCGCATCCCATATCTGAAACCCGAATCCGACCTGGTGCTCCCTCATCACCTCTCCACTATTTTGCCTACTGGATTCCCTCGGGACCCCCACGACATTCAAACAGTATCGACCACATGCTGGGCATGGGACAGACTGCGCAGACTGTTGGGCCTTGACCGACTGTACTCTCCAGCACTACCTCTACCTAACCCCTCCCCGTTTCCAATCACGGGTTAGGTTTTGATTCATCGAACGCTGGACAAATTCCACATTTGCACGGTGGGAGATCTATTCCCTGACGGCCACGCCTTCTCTGTGTTGGAGGATGCTCGATTCTCTGAACGCTCTTTTATGGACACCTTTGTTTTGACACGTGTACAATCCATGCTTTGGGCCACATTCCCTTCATTCCCGATGGCACCTGATCCGACCCCCCCTCTAACGCTGCTTATTCAACAACCTACTGGTGCTCATTTGGTTTCTAAGCTGTATAAGCAATGTGTTGAGTCCATTCCTTTCTCTGACACCAATGTGCAGGCTGCTTGGGAGGTGGACCTGGGTAAGCCCATTGCTGATGACCAATCAGAACAGTGCTGTAGGGCAACAAAGGAGATTTCTTTAAACAGCAGGCACAAACTCCTTCATTTTAAGTTTCTCCGCAGAATGTATCACACACCGGCATGCTCACATAGAATTGACCCCAATAGGCCCCACCACTGTTTGAAATGTGGTGCTCCTTTTGCTCACTTCTCATGGACATGCCCTAAAATACACCAATCCTGGTCTCTGATACATGCCACACTAGGCGACATACTTTCCATGCAGCTAGTTCCCACCCCTGAAATCGCATTGTTGGGTTACGTGGCCAATTTCCCTCGGACGGTAAGGAAACTGGCAGCATTGGGCTTCCTGTTGGCCAAAAGAGAGGTTGCTCTGTTGTGGGGCAGCAAGAGATCTCCACCATTGATGGCATGGCTTAGTAGTTTGGCATTCTGCAACGTTAATTGTGAAGAATACTCCAATCTTATTCCTAGCACGTCCCGACCGTTGGACATTTGGGGCCCATACACGGAGTACATCGCCAAGAACAGATCTGACCAACATTCGTAGGCTGCAAACGGTATTGTTCCTGTGGGGGTCGGCTAATTGAGAGTTTTGGTGCATGTGGTTATATTAAGGATCACCTTTTGACAACTATTATTGGTGTTGTTGTGTTGCATAGGACGGCTCCGTTTCTTTGGGAACCGTAGTTTTATAATACTGCAAATCTCTGCTTTGTTCACACTTGACTTGTCCTTGATAAATACCTGGAATGCATAATTCATCTATGTCAAAGACTGCTAATGGTTACGCTTGGTTTGATATACATGCTCTTCTTCTTGCTGATGATATTATACTCTGCACTGTACTGATCATATTATTCCTGTATGCAAAATTTGGGGGGGGGGGAAATAAAGTTTAAAAAAAATAATATATATATATATATATATGATTACAGCAAGGTTTTCTTCAAAGGAAGACGCCGCACACCACCTCAATATGTGACTTATTTGTTTATTTCTTGTAGGTTCCCCACCTACGCGTTTCAGACAGGTAAACTGTCCTTGATCACGGTTACAAACCGTGATCAAGGACAGTTTACCTGTCTGAAACGCGTAGGTGGGGAACCTACAAGAAATAAACAAATAAGTCACATATTGAGGTGGTGTGCGGCGTCTTCCTTTGAAGAAAACCTTGCTGTAATCATTGATTTGCGAGGGTGTCCTGAACCTCGCCGCCTGCACCAGCTTTTGGCCGCTCCTCTCATCTTGGGACGCTTGCTGTAAAAAAAAAAAATATATATATATATATATATACTCACGTCTAACCTTAGTAAAGACAGACATATATTCATGTTTGCAGTGCATACGGTTTGTCAGGCTATTCAGCCTGACCAACCACTTACATTTATGTTTCAATGAGGGACAGGCAGCCTTCAAATACTGTGTAGCACGCACTAGTCAAAAAATTTGTGTACATACACTTTGCGTTTTTTTATTTTAGCACTACCTCCAAAAACACGTGTGCAGTTCTCAACTCATCATTTTCATTCAAGTGCACCCACTTACCAGACCCTAAATTTCGCTTATCTGACATGTAACACACACCTATGATAGGCCCAGGGTACCCCATGGGCAGGGATTCGGTGTAGGTAAAAGGTAGGATATGTGCTGTTGTGTTTAACATGTCCTTATAGTAAAATACTGCCAATTTAAATTTTCACTATTGAAAGGCTATCTGTCCCATAGGCGAACATGGGAGTTAATTTGTAACATCTTACAAGTATAACTTTCAATTGGGACAAGATGGAGAAGTGGAGTATAAGCTCTCTGAACTAAGAATTTAATAACACATTTTTTTAGGAATATGGTTTTTAAATTGTGGGTTTGAAAATGGCACTTTTGCAACATACACCAACTGCCGGGGTTGGGCCCTATTAAATCAGCAAGGCTGGGCCACCAAAAATTCAACAACAATGTCAATACTGACTGACTATTTACACACACTCAATTTTTTATGAACACCTCAATCAATAATAGTGGTCATCAAATATCATTTTTCATTTTAGTCATGTCTCTTTAAAATTCTTTACACACAGAAGCTTATTACAAACAAATCATACATACATAATACATAAAACCCACCCAACATACATGGACAAAATCTGTTACACAGAATAATGGACGAAAATGAACATACAAATCAGTTATGACAATACAAATTGAAACTCGCAGTTCTGGAATATACTTGCCAAAACAGGAGGACAACCAAGTTAACATCAATTTTATTTACTTGTCTACTCCTAAATAAATGGGCTAAACCTAATGCTCCATAAAATCCTGAGCACACTCGCAATGTAATAGGAAATTCAAAACATACAGCACAGTTGGCTAATACCTCGAGCTTGCATATCCGACATCTGTATACAGCCACTATTTAAACATATCGGTCCATATTAGTGTTCCCCACTTTTTCAATCTCATGCGTGTCTGCGATCTCTATGCGTAAGACTCTCATAAACAGTAACAAGACTTCCCACTTACTCCTAAATCCAATTTAACTCTTCGGCGGGAGCCGGGCATTATACAGTCACCCTCTCATGTCTTCATCCAACGTCGGTGACAAGCTGCTTCCGTGTTCACGCTGACTCTCAACATTTACTGATAGTTCCAACATCCGGGGGAAGTAATTCTAGGCCGTATGGGATATGTAGTTTCGAAATTCATCTGCCAATTATACAAACCTTTTTGGGAATTACTTATAATTGTTTAACATGTATGGTTGTACTCTATGGCTCCAAATGTACAGGAAACAGGTGCTGGCCTCCAGCCATTTCATTGAGACAATGGGAAGCAGTCTTGAAATACGATATAAGAAAAGCTTTTTATTGGCAGAGTTTTAAGTCAACATCACCTCCCTGAGGGTCTGATTTGATGGCCATTAATAATGTCCAGCTCAAATCTGCTTCAGAATGTTTTTTTTCAATCCAATGTTGGACCAATGGTGCAGCCACAACTTTTTTATGAATTCTAGACTTTTGCTGTGTAATCCGTTGATGAATTTCCTGATTAGTTTTGCTAATGAAAAGTAATTTGTAAGGGTACCTCACCACATAGTCCACATTTTTTGTTTTACAATTTGTAAATGGTTTGTGTGTCCATTTCATGCTTTTATGTTGAAACACCGCACCTTCTATAGTTTTGTTGCAACATGTACACGTTCCACACTTGAAATGTCCTTCCAATTGACTCGTTCCAAATTTGGCTCAAATTATTTTTAATTGGTACCAATGGTATATAGGCTTGCACTATTTGGCTACCAATAGTTTGTTCTTTCTTTAGGGCAAACAGTGGTTCCGTAAAGGATTTATCCAGTTTCTCGATTAGATGCCAATTTTGTCTGATAATTATTTTTAATTGATTTGTCTTGGGGCAAAATTTAGAGACACAGACCAGGTGGTCTCCTAGATTTTTCTATTTTTTCCAGTAAGGTCTCTCTTGGGGTCCACCATGCTCGTTTTATTGCCGTCTTTAACGATCTTTAGGGTATCCACGCTTTTTAAGTTTGTTCTTCAATGATACTGCATGAACAAAATATTGGCTTTTTTTAGAACAGTTATGCCTCACTCGGAGGAATTGCCCATAGGGCAAATTATCACGAAGACTCCGTGGGTGATGACTAGTACAATGCAAAGCTTAGTTCCGAATTGTAGGTTTTGAAAATGAAGTAGTTGCCAATTGTCCATTGGTCTCAATGACCACAAAGTCCAAAAATGTAATGGTGGATTTGTTGCTCGTGATTGTGAACTTGATGTCAGCAGACCTATGATTCAGCCATATGAAAAATTGATTTAGGCTGATTAAATAACCCCCTGTTTACAAAAGCAGTGCATTGTTAGGTTGCTTGGCTCATTTATTCAGGAGTAGACAAGAATATGAAATTTATGTTAACTTGGGTGTCCTCCTGTTTGGGCAAGTAGATTCTAGAACGGCGAGTTTCTATTTGTATTGTCATAACTGATTTTTATGTTAATTTTTGTCTAATATTCTGTATAACAGTTGCCCATACCCTTATTAAAACAACTCCAACATATTCTTACTAGCTTCTGTCTGAGCTTTCCAAGGCATGTCCTTCATGAAACGCTCAAATTCCTGCTTGTCCAGCTGACCTTGAGGCATTGACCATTTCAGAATATTGCTTGAATACTTGCTTTGTAGCTTTGCCTTCCAGACACACTACTTTTATTGGTCCTGTATCTCTACGATATGATATATTTGTCTTATTTCTCTGTCAATCCTATTACTCACAGGAGCTTTCCAGCCCTACATTAACCTATTTTTTGACAGTATTTCCACTTCTAGCCTCGGAACACTTTCCTATAGGTTCTTCAGGCTTTTATTGTCTTTTCATTTGAAATTGACAGCTTTATTAAGGGATCGAACTAAATGCAGGAAAGGGCAAAAAGAGGAGCATACCAAACCATGGACATTGTCCATGGCACTACCTTCCTGTACTGCTCAGTGACAATGTGATTAACGCTTCCTCAGTGCTTTGTTCCATGCGTCACTGCCTGTGCACCAGAACAAATATCCGTATCAGAAATGTTGCAATGCAACAAGAAAGACTGGTTATGATTTTTTCACACCCTTTGTGGAGCACCAAGAAGTGCTTTGCTATAGGGAATTCACCTGTGATAAAAAGATGATAACTGTCTACCTCAGCTATGGAATTTACCAGTTATGGTGATGCAACTGCACCTTCTACATTAGTTCGGATCCCTACTGACCCTCACAAAAGATGCATATGTACCTATGGATAATTCTATCATAGTGAAATGAAAGCATTGGCCTTAACATAGTAATAGTGTCCATTTTCTAACGGGAAACATCCATCACAACGCAACTTTTACATCGCACTACCATTACAACGCAGGATTTACAACGCAAGCCATTAAAACGACTTGCGCTGGAGGGCGCTGTAGGATAGGGAATAGTTTAATTTACTATCCAAAACCTTCCCTACTATCCACGGGGACTGGAGTCGGAATAGTAAATTAAACTATTCCACTATCCAGCGCCCCCCAACGCAAGTCGTTGTAACGACTTGCGTTGTAAAACCTGCGTTGTACAGGCATGCGTAGTAAAAGCATGCGTTGTGATGACATACATCCTTTCTAACACATTATATTAACATTTGTCTTTTATGTATGTCCCTGGAAAAGCATTACACCTTTACATGCAAAGTGCTTTACAAGACAGCAGCAGTGGCACAATGTTTAGTGACATTATTCTGCATTCTGAATTTTTTTAATTGTTTTCCGCTAGGCATCCTGTGTATTTTATAGTAGATCGCAGTGTTCAGCACTGCAGTTTACATAAGTAATACAAAAACTGGAATCTATTCACAAAGGTAAATTTACATGTGTAAATGTACTCACTTGTAAAATTACTACTGCACCTACTTGTAAATCGAAACTTTTTTTGCCATTTACCATTTCCAGGGGTGTAGATTTGTACATAAGTGTAGATCTGTATGTCTCTACCCCCTGTAAAGCCTCTTACAAAAGAAATTATGAGTTTAAAGTTACCGCTAGTAACTTTTCACACATAGGTGGAGATCTCCACCACTGTGACAGAGATCTCCCTATCAAAAATTATAGGGAAAACTACTAAAGTTCATTATTCTTTGAATAAATATTTAAAAGTATTTGAATGTAAAATCCAAATGTAAAATGTAAAACATTTATTATAAATTATAACTAATAACGTATTATAGCACATTAACTCATTAAATAAATGTGCTTCAAATAATTCATTACACATGTTTATTTTATTTATAAGCAACATTTCTTACAAAAATAAAATAAAGAAAATTCACACCCACTGTAACATTTTTAATTTTTATTTACTATGTATTTCATTTTGATACGTTATGTGAAGAATTCATTTAATTTATTTTTTTAATATTTAATAAAAGTTTAAAACTTGAATTTAAGTTAATATTTACATTGTATTTGTTATATTTTAAAAGAATACATTATTTAATAATTATGGTAACTCTTTTTTTTAAACATATTTTATTTGTCAAATAGCACATATGCGGCAGAGCTCTTTACCCCAAAGACATTCTACATAATAAGTTGACATCTGTGTAGCTTTGACTTTTGCAAGAACATAATTGAGAAGAAATGGAATGCAATACAGATAAAGAGACAACAGAAGGAAATAAAAAAATAAAAAAGACATAACATAAAAACCCCCCTCCCATCGCACTAGTACCTTCACTGAATCTGTACGCAACTCTCGCACCCACCCTAACTTGTAGAATACATTGCTACACCTAAAGCTTCTTGTGGCATACACTAGAAATGTTAAACTAGGTCCATAACATCGCAGTAGATAAGGGCTCCAAATGCATGCCAAAAGTCCGCCCATCGTTTCCAGATTTTGAAATGTTTTGTGGGCAACCCCGTACTTTGAAAATAGGGATTTCCAACCCTATACAGAAGTCCAGACCATTCTTCCAAGCAGACAGGGAGGGCGCAACAGATGCCTTCCAAGATTTTGCAATGTCTCTTTTGGCCGGTGCAAAACCTAATAACATATGGTGGCGTTTATAAATGTTGCCCCCAACCCCATCTATAATATCCAAGAGTACCAGCGTTGGTGAGGAGGGGCGTTCCCAACCCAATACTTCCATAAGACAAGCCATAGCACCTCTCCAAAATGTTGCTAGGGCCGAGCAGTACCATATTGTGTGTATCAGAGTCCCTTCTTCCCGCTCACATCAAAGGCACAGAGGGGAAGCCACCAATCCCGCCCTCCAAAGCCGGACCCTAGTATAGTATACCAGATGAAGGTACTTGAACTGAACGAGACGCAGGTGCACCTCAATTGCAGGCTCCCGCGGGGAGGCCATCGCCTCTGTCCAGCCCTCCCTCTCCAATGGGCCCACATCCCCCTCCCAGACCTCTCTAAGTTTCTGCAACGTGGGTGAGCTATGTGTAACTAGCAATTGGTAAATTTTGGATATTTTATGGTCCTGGAGATCTCCCATAAATACCTTGGCCTAGATCGGGCTAAACTTAGGAAGAGTCTCCAAACCCTCAAGACTAGGGGAGATAGCATGCCGGAACTGAAGGTATCTATAAAATTGGGCCTTTGGCATCTGAAAGTCCAGCTAGAGATCTTGAAAAGACTTCAAAACCGGACCCCGCATCACGTCGCCCAGGGTAGAGATACCGATGTTGTCCCAACTATGAAACCCTGACAGGGCAGCCAGCTGCGGCAATTTCCCATTATACCACGGGGAGTCTCCCATCTTACGGAGAGCCTGTTTCTATAGCTGAAACACCACCCTAGTGGCTGGTGGCAAGGAATTGCGCTGCGGTGCTGAATATAAAATGGTATGTAGGGTAGAATCCCCATGCACCGTCGCTCAACTGCATATGCCGGGTCGACTCTATCTCCATACCACCACTCGTTTAGTACAAGCAGGTGCAATTCCAGAGTATGATTGAATGTCCGAGGCAGCCAGCCCTCCACATTATGTCGATTGAAAACATGTCCTTAGGGCAACCCTAGGCGCTCCCCCCTCCCATAGATATTGCCCCAGGGCCGCATTAACCTGCCAGAACCATGCGGGTAGGATCGGATATGGGTGGTTTTGAAGTTAATACAGCAGGCGTGGTAGCGAAACCATCTTAAAAATAAATGGCTGATCTACTGTAAATAGACAAGGGCATATGTGACCATGCCTTAAGATCCTCCTGCACACACGCCCATACGGGAGCAATATTTTTATCCCAAGACACACTGGGCGAGTCAGACAGATACACACCAAGTATTTCAGCCCCCCTGTGGTGACCTGCACCGCCGATGCCCACAGCCCTAAATACGCCTCATCTCCCAACACCCACAAGGTAGATTTGCGTGGATTCATATACAGTCCCAATGACTCCCGAAAGAGTTGCATGATACGAAGCAACCTCGGACCCGTCCTATTGACATCAGTCAGAAAAAACGACACATCATCCCTATATAACACAATGCGGTCCGAAAGCCCGTGTGTTCACTCAAACCCCACCACCTGTGCATCCATCCTCACCCAGGCAGCCAAGGGCTCTATAGCCAAAGCAAACAGGTAGGGAGACAGGGGACAACCTTGACAGGTGCCACGCCCGTTGGAAAAATTGGAGTATATGGATCCTGCAATGCGCACCGAAGCCGTGAGGTCTGTGTAAAGCAGTGTCAGGTAAGGCAGATAAGGCAGGAAGTGTGGGCCGATATTCAAGCGGCGTAGAAGGGCAAACAGATACACCCAGCTGAGAGAAATCAAACGCCTATCCATATCTGCTAATAACAACACCCCCTGTTTCCCCAAACCCTGTATGGAAGGCACAGCAACATGCGCACAGTGAATATTATGGCGCGTCGCTCTATGGGGCATAAAACCGGCCTAATCGGAGTGCACAAGGGTAGTGATGTGAGATCGAAGGCGATTGGGCAAAGCTTTGGGCAAAATTTTGGCCTCTACGTTCAGCAGAGAGATAGGATGATACGAGGCATGTTGGTCCAGGGGTCGGCCCGGCTTATGAAAAACCACCATTTCTGCGTGTCTCCAGTCACGGGGAAGACATCCTCACTCCCTTGCTTCATCTATCACTCGAAGGAGGTAGGGCCCCAGCTGCAGGAAGTAGTTCTTAAAATATTCACACGGGAAGCCGTTAGGACCCGGGGCTTTCCCAGAATGCAGGCCACCAAGAGCAGTACCCAGCTCCTCCTCCATGAGTGGGTGATCCAGTTCTGTACGTGCCACATTGGAGATGGCCGTAGGCGGAAGATCCTCAAGAAAACAGCAAATCACATCCTCCTGTAGGCATTACCTGGGCGCATAAAGTTCCATGTAGTATGTTGCAAAGCTTTCAGCAATCTTGGAGGGGTCCCCAAGAGATTTTCCACCAGGGTCCGACATGCTCAGGAGAGACTGGGGGCGCAAGACACCCTGGCACAATCTATGGAGCAACTTGCTAGACTTATTCCCCCACTGATAAATCCTGCTTCGGGTGGCCAACCACGCCAGACGGTCCTTGTCCAGCAGGAGGTCCGCATATGTCTGCTGTGCCAGCAGTAGCCAGCGAAGCACTTGGCTTCCCCCCTCCCCCTGCTACGGTCTTCGAGCTCTATAATAGTGGCCTCTGATTTCAAGAGCGACTCCCTTTTAGCGATGCGAGCAGCGGAGCAGAAGGAAATATCAACACCCCGTATGGTGGGCTTCATAGCCTCCCACAGGCAGTCTGCAACCGCGGGAAGGCTACGATGCAGAGCTCCGTGCATTTCACAAAGAAGATGCGGCAGACTTGATGCGATCCGCTGGGACGCACCGCCGATGTCCTTTAACGACATAGGATTCTCCCTACTATCGCGGGCTTTTAAGATATTACGTGTGGAACCAATGAGACTTATGTGAACAAAGCCATGCGACTTGCTCGACTCGAGCAGATACTGTAGTGCTCCCCTGTTGTTTACCCTGTCCTGATGAAGACCCCGTTGTAAGGCACTAGATACGCCTACACATGTAGCGTGGGGTCGAAACGTCGACGGCTACCTCCATCCTCTGTTCAGTTGACACTCCCGCATTAATTTGAATAATCCTGTGTCAACAGAAACTGATTTAATTTCCGGGATATGTTATGATCCCTCGTTCTTCGGCTCAGAGATCTGAAGCCATGTAACTGTATTGTAATTTGAATTAATTTCGCAATACACAAGTTGTATTTAACTTTATTTCCTCACTTTCCTCTTCCCTCACAGCATCACGCTATCCCACCCCCCTTTCCTTTCTGGAGCACTGTCATTTACCAAATAATATGGTTCATTCATTGTGATTAAGTGACACTGTTTGGTATTTATTTTTACTGCTCTACAATAAATTTAATCAAAATGTACTGATTCCCACTGGGACCCTTCTTTACTACACCATCCCACAGGGATTCGGCACCTTCCACCGATCCAACATTAAGATACCGGTAATTCTCAAGAGCTTGCTCAATATGCACCCTATATTCCTGGTTCTGCAAATTCCAAATTGATAGGTGCCATCGAAAGGGCTGCCACATCGGGCCCAGCTGTAAATTGAGAGCGACAGGCGAGTGGTCCGACAGGCCCCGCGGAAGAACATATCGCCACCACCACTCTGCCCACCACCCCCAAAGGTACAAATAAATGATCTAGCCGGGAGTGTGAATCATGTACTGCAGAGAGATACATGTACCCCCGTTCCTCCCTGTGCAACCGACGCCAAGGATCAACCCAGCCCAGTCCTGAAACCAGGGAGTACAATTTAGTGGTCTGACAGCCAATGGAGCGGGCCCCCCGGTCTCCACCTGTCCCTGGCCATATCCATTACATTATACCAGTCCCCCCCTACTATAGACAGCCTGTCTGGCAAATCCACCCACAGGGTCATGATTCGCTCAACCAACACCCATGACAGCGGCGGAGGGGCATATACACACTCCAACACCACCTGCTCCTCATAAATGGTACCACTCAGGAAGAGATATCTCCCATGGGTGGCCGTCCATGTTTTAATATGCTGATATGGAACCCTGCGATGGATCAGGATCGCCACCCCACGCGATCCCTTTATAAACCCAGAGTGGAACACTTGGATATATCCATAGCGGAGGAAGCACAGTGCCTTTGTCCTCAAGTGCGTCTCCTGCACCATAAGGATATCCGCTTGTGCACGCTTGGCCTGTTGGATTATGGCCCCTCTTTTGACTTTGTCTAATGCCCCCCTTACATTCGAGCTCACTATCCCGAGAACACTGGGGTGAACTCGCTGTCTATTTGATGGGACTGTCATTGAAGGACCCCGTTACAACCACAGATGGAAGGATAAGCGTTTGGTGTGTGCGTGGCGGTTCTGTATGAATATGACATAGTGCAATCAAAAACAAAAACAACCCAACTGCCTCACCCCCCTCCCTATACCTCAAAACCGCTGAAGTATCTGTTGCGGTGGAGGCGGCCTGTGGACCCGAACGGGAGTACCCGGCCAACTCCCACCAGTGGAGTCCCAACATCCAGCCCATTGTCATCAAGTGTACTCTCTATCCAACAAGGTCCGGCAAAGGTACTGGCCCTCATACATGCTTCTCCGGTCAAGGCAAGTGGTGTCCAAAATCCCCCAGGCGGGGGGTCCCCAAAGCATCTAGGAGACTGAGGCCTCCGGCTGAGGCATCAACGCGACTCTGCCAGGGTCATTGCAGGACTGGGATCGACGTCTGGTCCTGGAGCGCCTGTTCCCCTTGGTTTTGGGCTTTGGCGGCTTACGAACCACTTCACTAGATGATGAGTCCGATTCCCTCCTGGATGGCGTGCGGGGTTGAACTTTTACCGTCTCATCTGTCCAGTGAAAAACATTCTCGGGCGAATCAAAGAAGTGAGTGCGTGACTGGTAGATCACCCACAGTCTGGCTGGGTATAACAAGGCATAGGGGAGCTTCAAATCTCATAGACGAGCCTTAGCTGCCAAAAACAACTGTCTTTTCTGTTGGACCAGCCTCGTGTAGTCAGAGAAGACAAGAATGCGGGCATTGTCATACATTAGTGGCTCCTTGGCTCTGGCCTGTGTCAGGATAATGTCAAGGTCGTGATAGTTCAATAGTTTGGCTATCACAGGCCCCGGCCATGCTTGCTGCGGCGGCTTCTGCATCAGAGCCCTATGGGCACGTTCCACCACAAAGCAGCGGGACAGGGACTCCGGGGCAAGCCAGCTCTCCAGCCAATTGGTGGGGAACCGCTCCATGTCTCCCGCTTCGCAGCCCTCGGGGAAACCAACAAAGCTGAGATTATTCCATATAGCCCTGCCCTCCGCATCTTCTACTCGCGTCGCCAGACCCAGCTGAACCGCCTCCAGCGAAGCAACTTTTTTTCTGTAGGGTAACAACAGTGTCTTCCACTCCAGAGATTCTGATCTCGGCCTCCATGATGCGCCCCACCGCATTGCGCAGGTCCTGCCGCAGGAGCATGACATCGGAGCCAACGGCCCCGATTTTAGCATCCAAGGCATCCCTGAACTGTGTAATGGCCGCCATGAGTGCAGCGATATCCGGTATGCCACCAGACGCTCATCCATGATCAATTGCAGCCGCCCCAGTGCCAGTGAATTTATCCAAGCTGCTCTGCTTATTAGAGCCTCCCCCCATTTTATCCCTTGTCATGGTTGCCACCGAGCCGCGTATCTCTCCTGGACGATCACACCACAGCTTGCTTTGCAGATCCAGTAGGATATGCCAGCCTTATGGAACCAAACTATTGGGGAGGTCAGCAATCTGGAGGATCGCCGGAAGCGCCGGAGGGACTCGGCATTAGGGGCTCGCAATACTCGGAGCCCGAGGCGGACACGTGATCAGTTGACACGGGGTCCGATACATGATTGCCGGTACGTGAAGACATGGCAATCATAAGGTACAGTTAATAATATGGTGTGAAGAATAGAGAACCCCATCTTTGCCCTGATGAAGTTGCTGAAATTGGAGCAACGAAACATGTCAGTTCTAAATAAATAATAATGGTATATAATTAACCAGTTTTTAATTGGGAGGCTTTGCAGCACCGGAATGAAAGATTGATAGCCAGCAAAACCTCACCAGGTTTTTACCTTTTCTTATGGGGTCGTAGGTGTATTTTTACACTTTTTTCACAACAAGTGTGTGTATTTGTTCACTGTTTGTGTTTTGGTCACTATTCTCATTTGTGCACATTTGTATGTTTGTGTGTACCTCTTTTGTCTTCACACAGAGAGAGTGACTGATGATGAGAAGTGGGTATACCAGCAATTACTAGCCGGGAACCCCCTCGGGTGTTGCAACCGTGAGGCACTCTCTCTGCGCTCACACTTTTTTCTGTTTGCATTGAGTGGGTACCTGTGTACATATTTTTGTTTCTAAATGAATACATCTTGACCTGTTGAATAGGGCTAATTCACACATTCAGGGTACAGTTACTGATAATGGTATATCAGTCTCTGATTATTGGTGTAGTATATTGATGTTTTATGGATTAGGTAAGGCTTTTGTTGATTGACAGATAATTGAGCGGGGGGAAGCCTTACCTATTACTTTCCCCCTACACTCCCAGAGATTGATGAGGTCAGCAATCCGCCTGGGTATTCGGCCCCCAACACAGGCAGTGCCCCAGCTCCTAGGTCACCAGTCGCAAAGTCTTGCCGCCAATCCATGTCACCAAGTCCCGGAACAACAGGGGCCGCGGGCGGATACCCCAGATCAGGGCATTCCACACAGCCTCAGAAGGTAATGGCCACACTGCCACACCAAGAGCGTCCAAAGTAGGGGGCATTGGTGTACGTCCTGGTCCTTTCACCCTCTGCCGGGGTCCCCTGATGACCACAGACACTCACCACCCAGGCTCGGCCTCCCAACGTGTCCCCGCAGCTCCAACACAACAAACGCAGCTCATACGACCCGATCCAGCCCCAGAGTATGAGACCGCCCACCAAGCAGAGGGGGAATGGGCAATGAGGCAAAGCAAGCCTTAGTTTATGTACAGCGAGGAATTATGGTGTATTCCCAGAGTCCAATGTTGATGAAAGAACGTGTGTCAAAGCAGTAGCTCTCCAAAGATCAGAGGTTGGTAATGGGCTGATCACCGTGTAGTCGCGGTCATCCAGGATCCCTGAAGCGCCTGCCGGAGCCGTCGCCCGCATTGCTCCTCAATCAAGCGAAGGGAGGCCATCCTGATCTGCACGGGCCCCACCAGGTCCCTCAGCATGTCTCACAGGCAAACACCAGAGGCCCACAGCCAGTTCACTTTACCACAGGGCTCGCGCGGCCCGATGTGGTCGCCAAACGCGAGGCCGTGGGGGAGGGGCAGGGAGCCAAGATCTCTCACAGGGTGATTGCAAGCTGCTCCGCAGTGCTCCGTCCACCACCACTGGCGATCCACCTGAAGCCGCCCCAGTCGTGGGCATCCTCACTCGCCGACAGAATCCCACAGACTGCGGAACTCGATCCCCTCTTCAACAGCAGCCCCCACCACAGCTCCACTACCATGCTGGCCGGTGGGAATTTCAGGCATTCAACCAACCATACATCTAATTCCTATCAGCCACCTATGCATGCATGCATCCCACGTATCCTTCTCTGTCAGTCATAAATATTAAATCTCGCCCGTCCTTCTTCCTTCCACCCTTCTTTCCCTTTTCATTCAGCCCATCCATCAAGGTCATCTGATCTGACTTTTAGTCTTCTCCATAAAACTTTCACAGCAGAGTTGAAATCAGATAGAAGAGGCCATTAGTTACACAACACTCCCGCCGCTAATGCTTTTACTAATGCCAAGTAAAGGGTGTCTTCAACCGTTCACAACAACTTCTTATGTCTTCTTTCGTAAGTCTCAACAGTTTAGTATACAGTACACCCTTGCAGTGAGTGTCATGTCAATAAGTAATTATTAGGAATCTAACTTACCACCGTCCGCCACTGCTGCTGGCTCACCCCCTGCAGCTCCCCCTGCAACTGCCGCATCCTCTCTTCCGTCACCAGCCCCGTCGCCTTCGCTGCTGGCCCCGGCACTGGTGGTCGGTATTGCGCCTAGAAAAAACATTACACGTTTTTTAGGTGTCATATACACCTCTCCCTATTTTTCAGTAGTAAGATTGAAAAATTAGTTAATAGTAATACATACATACACAACATACATCACTAGTACAAATTAGGTAGTAGTAGAGTAGACACTAGTAGGTATATGGTCCTTAGGGTCATTCTAGTCTTTGTTTAGTTAGCCTGAGCCATGCAACCATTTTACCTTTGTGTCTTTTATTTTTGCACACGTTACCTCGCAGCTTGTTGTATAAGATGCTTTCGAGCCCACATGAGCTCATACTGCTACTGTCTAAGCGCTGCATACAAGGTCAACCAAAACAAGCCACTTTGTTATGGAGTTCTGGTGTTAGTCCATATTGCTTATCCATAAAATGCTACACTTTTTGGCACGACTGAGAAATGCTTGCAATTTACTAATACGCACCATTTTTCTCATAACAGACAGAAGAATTCCTTCTACGAACCAGAGCTTTGCAGAGCTTATGATGTAACCAATACTAGGTTCTTTAAAGGTAAGGGGTCCCCAGAATTCGCTCAGATCTTCATTTATAATTTTATATAAACTATATTCCTACCAAGGGGATGGTGGTGCTTCCACCACGGTTCAGTTATTATCATGACTTCGCATTTTTTTCCCTTCGTTCTATGGACTTGTAGTTGTTGTAAGTGTTACTAAGTGTAACAATGTTTATTGTTTTAATCTTATGCATTTTGCTGTTGGTGTTGCATTATAGAACAACTTACAAAGCTTGTCAGTTGCAAATAAAACTTTTGAACTTACATAGACTCAGTGGTATTTGGTGTGGATGGACTTACACGAGTGAGCGAGTGAAAGGAATGGTGTGCATATGCATTGCTTCTATGACTGAGAAGTCGGGAGTGTTTTGTTCTGGGTTGTCTACTCATTGGGTATCTCGGGTGGGGGGTTCGGAGAGCTAATAGTTATGAGACACTACTATAACTAGAAGGGCAGGGGATTGTGGTGGGTTCTGAGGTGGGTTACTTAGAGTAAGGTTTTTTTGAAACGCTTCTGGGGAGCCTGCTCCACCTCCTGCAGCCCCCCCCCCCCCCACAACATATCCAAAGATTCTTGGTGGTGCGCCTGCCAATTTTGGGGCGCTGCATAAGCAAAAACATATGCTATGAGCTATGGCTGAGCGGACGTGAGCCGCTTCAGCCCGGACGCCGGTGGTTGCACTAAGCATTTTTCAGCGCACGCAGAGTTCTGGAATTTGTCCAAACCCACCTGGCATGAGCCTG
The DNA here is from genome assembly GCF_964261635.1 of Lissotriton helveticus. Classification (NCBI taxonomy): domain Eukaryota; kingdom Metazoa; phylum Chordata; class Amphibia; order Caudata; family Salamandridae; genus Lissotriton; species Lissotriton helveticus. The sequence goes on from NC_136073.1 coordinate 560,171,160, forward strand.
CGCTAGAGTGGAGCGCAACGAGGGGCCGAGAAACTGAACCTGCAGTGGGCAGACGGTCCGGAGGTGAGAGGCATCGTGCACCATCGATCTCCAAAATGGAGGAGAGATCAAAGCAGACCAGGACGGCTTTAGCGGTATGACTACCCGCTCCCCCAGGCCTGGCAGACTCGCAACCCCTTCACCGGGGAGCCCCCGTGGAGGGTGTGACACCATTAAGTGGGCGAGCAGCAGAGAGTTGCGGTGCGAGTTGCGGTGGAGTGCAGCAGAGCATTACGGAAAGCTGCGAGATCATCCACTTTCCACTCTCCACGTTGCGAGCAGAGGGAGGCGAATTACAGCCCCTTGGAGTCAGCGCCCGCCTCCGCCTCCGCTATCCGCTATCTGGCAGCTGGCAAAGGAGGTCCAGCAGGGGGTGAGCGGAAAGTCTGCAGGGGTGCCCAGCGCCCAGCGCCTCATAATCAATGCCCATAATCAACGCCCAGCACCCTGCACCTTGCGTCCTACACTCTGCGTCCTGCTCAGTCCTGCCTGCTTACTGCTTTCCGGCATGTCGGCATTGACGGTCTTAGCCCAGGTGGTTGTAAGCGGTAAAAGCGGTGTAAGTAGTGTAAGTGGAAAGCCTGCTGGGGGCTGCAGGGGGCTGCTACTTCCAGGGAGAGCCTGGGCAGCTCGGCTGATTAGAGGCAAGCTCAGGAGCTCCTGGAGACTATGAGCCGTGAGCAGAAAGCGGGGACTTGGTGGAAAACTGGGAAAAACGGCGATTACGATGAAAACGGAGTATTGCCATAGTACCGCTAAATTCTTGCCACATACAAGCAGCGTGTGGAAAACCCGGCGGAACATCCGGTAAGCAGCATTATACAGCATAACACAGTGACTATATTATCCTATGCGTCTGGTCCTAAAACCTTTATTTCAGTAGTGTCTGAGGATTTGGCCACGCCCCACCAGTGTGACTCACGAGGCTCGTCAGTGGGCGTGTCAGCAGAGGAGCGTGGCGCAGCTTGTGTGCAGAGGCTGCCAGGGTCGAGGCTGTGCGCCGAGAGGTCTGAGCCAGCGTTTGCGCCGGAGCTGGAGCCTGAGTTAACCAGGGTGAGGCAGGAGGCAGGAGCCGAGTGGAGCGGTGAACGGAGAGCGGCGGATAGCGGTAAGGCCGCTTGGGCGGCTAAGCTCACGCAAGAGGGTTTTGGGGCGTAAGGGTCGACTGGGAGGGAGCAGCCACGCCCTTCTTTCGACCGGGTGTGTGAGCGGTTTTCCGCTTGGCCCTTCCCCCCCCCCGAGATAGCGCCGCCCTACGCTGTGCTGTGCTCCCCTGGTCCTTGAGTGGTGCTCCCTTGGTCCTCGAGGCATCCCGTGCTCGGCTTTTCGGCATTTTGGCGCTCCCTGACCTCCGGTCTGGTGCCGGCGGTGCCTTGTCCGTCCTGCAGCCTCTGCCCGCGGCCGCTCCTCCTTCTGCTGGCCGCTTATCTGACTTGCGAAAGCGAGTTCGCCAGCCCTGGGGCTGCTCCCCGTGCACTGGTCCTGAGCCGGCTGCCCCCTGACCCCCTTGCCCGGCGCTCGCCTGCTTACCGCTGCTGGACCATCCCGTCTCTAGGTCTCGAGGTGTGCGCCCCCTCTCTCAGGGAGCCGCACTGCATGCAACATCCAGTGTCCCTGGGCCTGAATGACCTAGAGAGGAGCGGTGATTCGGAGTGGTGTCTACGGGCACGGGCAGGAGAGGGCGTGGTTTGGTTGAGCAGGACTAAGCGAGCAGGGGGGTGCCATCTGCTGGAGATTGACACAGCCATACAGAGAGCAGCCAACACAGTCACCCCCGAAGTGTGAATCTGGAAAACCATCCTCCAACAATCCCGCCCCTGCACCAAAGCAGCAGCGGAGCCGGACCTGCGATTAGCTAAAATAGCCCTAAGCCAAGACCACTTCGGTGCAATGAGATCTGGGAAAGAAAGAAAGTACACTGCACCCAAGCGAAGGAAGCCCAAGCAATCAGACGCAGCTGGGGTACAAGCCCACGCCAACCATATACTAAAACCTCAAAAACCCAAAAGCCTAACTCTACGTGACTTTTTCAGAAAGACTCCATCAAAAACCGCGGAACTAATACAATAATTAGAGCAACACCCGCAAACTTTGGAGGCAACCACTTCTACAATCTCGGACCACTCGGGGTTCGACCTCCAAGTACCAGCGCAGAACTGGGTATTGGAGACGATGCCAGCAAAAGAGCCGCCAGAGGTCTACATCTTTGGGTCCACTCGTACTAACCATAACAGGGAAAACACCCAAACCGCTCCTGTTCAACCAGGCAGGCCCTCCACGTCTCTGGCAGATGACATTGGGTCCTCTCACCTACCGCAATTACAGCTGGAAGACACCATGTGCCCAATAGAGGTTTCCCCTGTGCCGCTACAACTCTCACAATCTCCCGTCATTCGACTGGTGTCCTTGACCCCGTCCAAGCCATCTACGGGCCTCCCCCTGCAAACAACGACGGTGCAAATCCACGGGCAAGCTGGGCCTGTGCGACCCAACGGCTGTCATCCACTTTTAACCTCGCTAACCCCATCAATAACAAAAACACCAGTAGCACCAACAGACTTGAACCCTCTTTACAAGTTACTCTCGTCTTCTGGCCAAACAAGGACTCCATATCAAAGTCAATCAGTGCAGCCGGCTGTAAATGACCAACTCATGTCGGATCTGTCCCTCTTCTTTAAGACCACCCCAAGTTCCCCAAGCCTTAGCCTCACTCCGAACAAAAAACCTAACATAGAAGAGGACACTACGACTAGTGTCTGGCCACAATTATTACAGACTCTCTAACAAACTGTGACCGCACTCAACTACCATTCAGTAAAACTAGAGGTGCAGGTAGACTTACTAAACACCTTGGCACTTTTCACGTCAGGGATTGACGGCAAATTAGACAAACTGAACTCGCTAATTTTAAGGGCCCAAGCATCTGCAAACTTTGTCCAACCAACATGCTGCTGCTCCCCAATCATTGACTCCCTTTCTCTGCTTCCAGACTGCCTTTCCACCATCATCAGGGAAGTAAAGCAGCTGAGGGGTGGAAACGTGTTAGCCGAATTGCAACTCCCCAAACATCAAGAACTGGACAAACCTTCTGAGGACCCTGGAAACAAAAATACAAAAATAAAGGAAGAAGAAGCGGATACCACAGGAACAATCAATCGCCCATCACCGATGAACGGTCATCCTCAGAGCGCTTCAATAAAACCAACATCGACGGTTGAAAATGGCCCTCTCCCGTCACCAATTGGGCTAACAATCCAGCATCCCAATCTGAGGATGGGCGAAACAACAGTTCGGCTTCCTCGCCCGTTCCATCAGGCCCGGCCCCCCCGGGGCCCATTCCTCCTTGCAGCCAGAAACAAGCTCAAGGCGAATTCCAACCTGGCCCATCAGGATCTCTTTCTATTTTTTCGATAGCCGAAAATAAAAAATAAAACAAAGAAACCAGCACAGTGGAACCAACGACAAACCCAATAATAACCCCCAACGGAGCCGCACCGGATTCACCAATTCAAGAACCGGCGAGGAGTCCACAGAGTCAAAGAACACAAACAATTGCCCTGGCAGCGACAGCAGAGGGCAGTGATCCCGTAATAAGCATAGGGGTCACCCCTGTCAGGTCAAGTAATACTGGGCACGAGACAGCAGCAGGAAAATCTCGGCCTTTAACGGGTCGCCCCCTTTCTGGGAATGAAAACACAACGCTAAAATTAAGTTTTACTAAAACTATCTGTAATGATACAGTTACCCGGATCAGCCATACATTACAATCAAAACGGGTCCCCCTCCAACCACCACAGCAGTCACATAAAAACAGATCAGATGCAATAATCGAAAAAGCGGTCTCCAGACCGACAAGTGCACCAGAGCCGCGAAGCGATGATCTTTCGTGTCACTGGATTTTACTAGCCCCTGAATACAAATCCAAGGGACGGCACGACATTCTTAACAGATCAAATCTGTTGAAATTAGCGGAGGATATACCGGGGCTAGCAGGTATGGACACGAAAAGCATCGAATCCATTGAATTCCTCCCCCCACGAGGAAACCAACCCTCTGAGGTCACCGTTGTAACTTTTGCACAGGGAGGCTGGGCAGGAGCCTTTCTTGAACATAAGGCCACACTGCGGAACTGGGGAATTAGAGTGTACCCTTACTCAACGCCAGGGTATCCAATCTCGCTGCTATCCAGAGCGACCACACCCAGCCAGTCGGCCCCTACCAAAAACAAAGAGCATGGGAAGCCGTTCTCTGTTTTAAAAAATGCCTCAGGGTCGGATACAGAACTTAAATGTCCCAAAATAGTGGTGAGAAACGAAGAACTAGACCAGGTCTGGGGATGGCTGCCTGCAGTACTGGCCTCAAAATACCCAAACTGACCATCGGCAGCTGGGTCACCCGCAGAAACACACAATGCATCCAAATCACTTCTCCCAGCAGGGGTACTACAGCACACAGCGGATAATAGCAAAGGGGGGACACTCTTCTCACTGTGCTCATGAAATATTAGCGGCCTACACCAAAAAACCTTAAACAAAGACACCATGGCTTTCCTGGGGGAATATATGGCAATTGCCCTACAGGAAACCTGGGAATTAGTGGGCCGCCCTATAGAAGGATTTATCGAATATCGGAAACCGGCACTTAGGGACAGCCGCTTCGGCCACCCCAAAGGCGGGCTGTCCACATACATATCCAACAACTTAAAAGGCGAATTCAGTCAACTTTACTTGAAAGAAGACTGGCTACTGGGGGTCAAAATCAACTTGCGGAGCAGACAGCGATTACTCTTGCTTATAAATGTGTACATTAACCCCAACTCCCGCACAAAAAAAGACCACCTGGCCAGACTCTGTGAAATTATGAATGATATAGCCACAGAATATCCCAACACGGACCGCATTATCACAGGGGACTTTAATACAAACCTATTTCAGGGGAACACAGCTGACTCAGAAGGACCCAACATGACCAGCATCATTGAGGCTATCCTCCAATCCAAACCTCCAGTGCAAGTTTCCAATATTTTAGGCGAGGTCACCGTGATGAGACTCTACAACGCAGGTTACATGGTGGTGAATGGAAGATCGGCCAGCGACTCCCCCCCCAAATTGGACCTGGTCAAATGGAAGAAAAAAGTCCTACTTGGACTTTACTATCTGCAATTCGGAACTCCTGTTTAATCTGGATAGCTTCTCCGTTCTGCCTAGGTCAGAAAGCGACCACAGGCCGTTGGCTATCTCTTTCACCACAAACTTTGCCCTCCATAAAAAGGCACCATTTACTTACAAAGGAATACATTCTGATAATTTAAAACGCCTGAAATGGAGTGAGTTCAATTGTCAGAGCATCTTAAGAACAAGCAAGGACTTTATCATGTGTGTTCCAGAACAAGTGGCTTCCCCAACAGTAATATGGTCGCAGTTATGCGCACATCTGATCAGTACTTACCCAGTGATAAGGCAGGGCCCAAATCATACTCCACGAGTAGGAGCACCAGCCCTCCCCATTATAAAATCTCTAAAAAGAATGAGAAACAACGCACTGAGGTTGTTATCAAAATTTCCAGGGAACAGCAGCTTTCTCGTTACATACCGTCACGCCCAAAAGACAGTTAGGAGGGCAGTCGCCCAAGAGAAAAGGGCCCAGGAATCTCAATTCTGGGTCAAACTGGTATGGGAAAGCTAGCAAAAGAACTCAAGGAAATTCTGGTCACTTGTCAACCGCACCGATCCAAACATAACATCGTTTGGATCAGCGAACATTCAGGAAGCAGACTGGATTTCATACCTAACAAAACATTTCCAGGCACAAGACCACCCTGGCCGCCCTGAATCAACCTGGGCTTTTGACACTGGCATGTGCGTAGCACCGAATACCCCACCCGACTTAATGCAGGGGCTTACCACACTTGATGAACTGTCTGAATAAAGAGTAGCCAAAGCACTGACAAAAGGGAGACAAGATGGAGCACCAGGCCCGAATGGCCTGCCACAAAGGCTATTCAAGTCCGACGTCCCCTTCTGGTCTATGGTGCTATCAAACCTCTTTAACCACACCTTGAGCTGTCAAACAATTCCGGACTCTTGGAGAGGGGCTATCATTCATCCTATTTATAAAGCTGGAGCACGAGGCAACCCGAACAATTACAGATTAATCGCCCTGTTGGATATAGAGGCAAAGCACTTTGCAGGCCTCATTCTGGAAGATCTTAGACAATGGGCAAAGGATAACAATCTGATTCCCTTGAATCAAACAGGGTTTGCTCCTAACTCAGGTACAATGACAAACCTGTTGACAATCTCCACCATCATTGACAAAGCTCTTTCAAGCCCCAGGTCGATTTTTTGCTGCTTTGTTGATTTCAAAGCAGCATTTGATAGGGTGCCCAGGGCAGCACTCTGGCAAAAACTGAGGCAGTGGGGAATCCCAGACAACATTCTGAATCCAATTATCCTGCTGTATTCCAACACATGGGTTCGAGTGAAGTTAGGGTCTGGCTCGCATCTGTCGTGGTGTCAAACAGGGATGCGTGCTGGCCCCCCTCCTCTTCAACCTATTCATTGCTGACCTGTCAAGCACTCTAGAGAAGGTAATCAGCCACCCACCCAAAGTACGAGGTACGGCATTATGCAATCTCTTATATGCCGACGACCTGGCACTGTTCAGTCTCACCAGAGTGGGGCTACAAAGACTCCTTGATGCCTTAATGCAATATACGGCTAACAACCAGTTAGAAATTAACATGAAAAAAACTATGATTGTCCCGTTTGGCAAAAAACGCTACAGCGGTGGAGGCTGGTCGATAGATAAAGAAAGCCTTTCAATCTGCCAATCTTACAAATACTTAGGGGTCCATCTTGACTCCAGGGGCAGTTTTACTAAACAGAACACTGCGATTGCAGCCAAGGCTACAGCCTTATTGGTATCCTTGGCTAAGTTATCAAGGAGACTCCCAGGCCCCACTGTCTTGCCCTTACTGGAAGTGCTTAGAGCAAAGATCGGCCCTACACTCTCGTATGGCATAGAGATTTTCAAGGGTAAAATGAACATTACCTTAAACAAACTTACAACCAAACTCTACAAGAAATTGCTTCACTTGCCGAGCTCCTCCTCGCCAGCACAGGTCAGACTAGAGTTGGGGTTAATAAATTATGAAGCCTCCAACGTTGGCTCATATCTTAAGCTGATCCACAAATTAAGACAGGCAGAAACAGGTACCCTGGAATTCCTAGTTTGGAAGGAAATCAGTGTGAACAACCCGGGGGGATCATTTGGCCGCCTCCTAAATGACCACATTCAACGAATGTCTGCTGCGGATCTCTGGGCTCTTAATCCAAGCCAGACTGTCTTTAAAAATACAATCAAAAAATGTATAAGATTGAAATCCCTGATCATGGAGAAAACCCTTCTTGCGAAACGCAGTCATGCTTGGGCAGTAGCCAACTCTTACAAACGACTATCCCCGGCCAACTACCTTTCAGTAACATTTTCTCATTATCTAAAGTGATGTCTGATCGCCCTTAGATTGGGAGACTGGCGCTTCCTTCAAAATCTCCCAGCATGGCGTCGAAAACGGGACGATCTAATGTGCAGAGGGTGTGGGGCAGCAAATGAAACCATTCTGCACGTGCTTTGCATATGCCCTCTCTTTACTCTTCAACGCAGACGCCTACTCAGGCCAGAATGGAACAGGTTGAGAGTCCGGACATGCAGGCACGCCCTTATTGCTGCTCTGTCTGTAGAGAACACTGTTTTAAATATAAAATTGGCCAAATTCGTTCAGCAATTTTACAGCATTTTAGAAAAATTGGAAACGACTTAGGCTTCGCTGATAACTATGTAGAACGATAAGTATTTTAACCTCATCTGCTTTGTCCGGGAGTGTTAATTTTTAAATTGATACGTCGCAGTAAGCTCTGATAAGAAAGGCCAAATTTTATTTTGTTTTTTCTATTTTTTTTTTTAATCTGTAAAATTGTACTTAATGTGTTGGAAGAATCTTTTAAAGATATGTTTTTATATATCTAAATAAAGAAATTATTATTATTATTATTATTGGTGACTGGCCCGCTGGTGTGAAGCCTTATACACTGAGGGGGCACTGTGAAGGGAGGCCAGCCTGACCTTAAAATGGCGCCTACGGGACTAGGAATCTCTGGATAGCGCCCGACCCGGCATGATGGCAATAAGGGTGACAAGGTAATATGCATGCCTCAGCCCCTGAGTCATCCCACCTGAAGTGATTATAGACTTCCTGCTGCCTCCATTCGGCTGACAACTTCTCACGAGCATCTGCCTGACTTTAAGATGGCCACCAAAGTGTAACTGCCAGCAGCAGTCCCGCCTTCACGAATAGGTGAATGGGTGTGTGGGGGCTATTTCTCGGCCTCAATTTCTGATTGAGTTTGCTGATGCGGTGGAGCGGTGTGAGGAGAACGGCCTTCGCTGCCCGAGAGACCAGCTAGCAGTCTTTGTGCCTATTGCATTCTTGGCCGTTATTGTCTCTTTCGGCTGGTAGAAATTAAATTAAAAGTACATTTTCTATAGCGCAACTGCCACTCCTAATGGAGTCTCCTGGCGCTGTAAGTGGCAAAGATCAGCTATATGGAGCAAAACCTAAATAAGGTCTAGAGGGTTGCAATTAGAGGCCTGCCTTACCCCAATAATGGTGCCCGCATGATGTACTACCTTCAGTGAGACGCCGGATCGCCACCGATGGGAACACAGGAGTTGAGGACTTCATCCTGCCGACCCTCAGACATTGCTCCTCGGCTAGACGGCCTTATCTCTTTCTCCCCCCCTAGGTCCCTGTCTCTCCTATAACCTATCTCATCTCCCTCCCCTCCCCCTCTCTACCCCCTAGGATGTCTTATTTCTCAGTTCAGTCTGTTGAAAAGTAACATACAATTGTTTTTTGAATTTACTATTTTTCATAGTTATAACTCTAACCACTAGTATATGTAGTAGCTCTTTGTACTTGATATCACCATTTTGTGATTCTGAGCTTTTTGTGTTTGCATTTATCTCCTGAGTGACTCTACAACGTATTCATTTCCTTTTCAGCTATTTGTATCTCTTCCCTGTGGGACTCTTCAACTCGCTGACTCCCTCCCTTTGTCCTCCCTGACCATTGCCTTTCGTGCATCCTGTCTTTTTCTGGATCGCTAATTTATCCAGGTATTGTTTGTGTTATCTTTCTGTAATTAATGCGATATTTTTTTGCCATTTGTTCCCCCTCTGTTGTCCTGCCAGTTCCGACCCCTTGTTGGGGAAGGATCCAGTAGGTAGACCTTGGAGTGTTAGAGACACCTCAGAGAGAGTCAACCGCTTAAAGCACTCCCCCCCCTCTTTTCATGCTCTCTCTCACCCTCCCTTACCGCTTTCCCTCTTTCATTCTTTGTCTACTTCCCCATTTCCTATCCCCTCCCCCCTTAATCTCTCCCCGTGCCTGCTACACCGCCTAGCCCCCTGTCCCTCTTTACCTAAGCACTCCTTCTCCCCTTGTTGGGGAAAGATCCAACTACTTCTACTCTGGAGTCTCAGTGATCCCTCTGAGAGAGTCCACAGCGCTAATGGAGCCACTCACAGTTGAGGCATGGTATGGCGACCCTTGCCAAAGCACTCCCTCTCCCCTTTTTGGGGAAGGATCCAGTAGGTAGGCCTTGGAGTCCACTGTGTAAAGGGAGCCTCTCACATCGGAGTTGGGGGAACGATGCCACTTCCCCTGGGATCACAGCTTACTGGACTTTGGACGCAGCTTATACTCTTCTACCGGTTTGTACTCCCGTCACCCTCCCCCCTCTTCTTTCATGATGTGGCTCTCATCCTCCCCTTTCCCACCTTCTTTCGCTGTCTTCTTCCTCTGCTCCTACCCCCTCCCCCCTGAATCGCTCCCCTTGCCTGCTTTTTCCCTTACGCATATATCCTTATTGTTTGTCTTGACCGAACATGTAACTATGTAGCTATGCTCTAATAACTGAATTTAGAAACAGATGGTCTAGATCGAAGGATAATTGTTGGTAAAAAATAGCATTAGGGAACGGAAAAAAAAACAGTGCAGTAAAAGTGAGTGAATAAGAATTATTAATATTAGAAACAGGAAGAATTACTGGGGCCAGCAGAAGAGCCCTGGTCCTGGTCCTCCTGTCCCTGGTGTTCATCTGCTCCCGCCGACTCTGACCCCGTCTTCTTGCCCCTGGGTGCTGACCATGAAAGATATAAGAAAGAAAGAGACAAACATTGATGATTGGTGTGAAACAAATAAAATATTTTTAAAAGACGGTCAAAAAAACATTTATGTAAACAACAATTGCAATAAAATTGACCTATCTAATCTGGTCGACAAGTAGTATCGGGGATTCGCAGGCCGACTAGTTATTATTTGTCAACACTAATCCAGTGTTCCATTCTGATTCCAGAATACTAACTAAGCCTAAGTAGTACGTACCACCTGACCTAGACCACCTATTCCAGGCATGCCAATTGTACATTAAGTAAGCATTTCCACTTCTTTTTGTCATCAAAAATGCATAAATGGAGGACACATGCCTACATTTTTGCATACACCAAATTGTTGGTTGGTTGATGCTGATGTTCTGCTAGTGCTAAGCTTATTACCACTCACTGAACAAACTACAAACAGTTCTACTAAGGACTGGGGTAAGCACTAGCAGCACTCAGAAGCACTTGATGTAATAGAGGGGGTGTCACGCAGACCACTAAAAAATTACAAACTCATAATAAGTAACTAAACCTAAGTATCAATCCACCTCTATCTCTTAGTGACAGGACAAAGTAAGGACTAGAGTTACTGTAACATTACCTAACTTAAGTTCTCTAAAATAAACTCTTACATAATCACGCAAAACGAGCGCAAACGCAAAGTTACAAATAAGTAAGATTAGTTAGTAGCGCAGAGCACCTGTGTCATAACAATCACAGAAGACTTTTATACGTAATTTACCTGTAATGTAAGCAGCAGTTCTAGCTGGTCGGAAAAACAATATATTCACAATATATAACACAGAGCAGAAGAACAGCTACAAAGTACTATTAAATAGCTACTCACCAAGACCCGGGACCTCCACTCCTAGCAGGTCCAGCAGGTCCTGCTCCCGGTCCAGGATATCGGACCACCGGTGCATCAACTGGTTCTGGGTGCTCCGGACACCAGAGCAGCCAAACACTGCCCAGCGCAGCTTTTCCCACCGTTGCCGATGCTCCCGGAGCCCGTACCCAGACCCAGGCCTGCCGCCTGCTGCCAGGGTTAAAGGGAGGTGGCACTGCACAAAAAAAACCAGTGCGGCCAACTCCACCTCCCCAAATAAGGCCCATGCCTGCACCCCTTGCCTTTCGCGGTCGTGGCTCTGGCTGCGCCGATGATGAGCCCTGTGGCCCTTTACCATGGTTCTGGGGTAGGCGGGGGCGGAAAAGAAAAGGTAAAAATGTAAAAAGTAAGTAAAAGAAATGAAAAAAGCAGGAAATAGAAAAAGAGTGAAAAAGTAGTTAAAAACACACAAAAAGTAGACAAAAACAAAAAATATAGAATCAGAAAAATAGAGAGAGAGATAATAAATAACACATTTTTAAAAAAGTTTCCAGAAACAAAGGATTGAAAAGATAGAGGGAGGATTAAAAAGCAGGCCCTAGAACCATAGCAATAGAGTGAAAAACAAGATGGCCGTGCTCATTGCGACCGCATGGGCAAGTTTGTGCGATATTTCCCCCCGAGCACGCAGAAAGCGCCGCGAACACGTAATACGCGTTCCCGAACAGGAAATACTTATCGCAAACGGGCGTGAGCATGCATTGCGTGACCCGGAACAGGAAATAGCATCGTGAGCGGGCGGGACAAGTGAAAACAAGATGGCCGAGCCCATTAGTGACCGCATGAGCAAGTTGGCTATACATTTCCAACGCTATCATGCAAAAAACATTGCGAACAGGCGGGACATGCACTTCCGCGTCTTCGCGATATTTCCGTGTGCTCATGGAGATTTGTGGCGTTTTCACGAAAGTTTGCGTAACGCGATTACGCAAATTCCGCCCACCCCTCCTCATGCACAACACCATTTTTCAAGGTCTTCATTCTATTTATAATCAAAAGGAAAAGGTTCCTCTTCAAAGCAAAGGCCTTATCGACCACTGTCTCAACTCGTTCTTTCAGTTTCAGTGCCTCTCTCCTTCTTCTATACTTCTTCATATTTCTCAGTAGATTTATAACTACTCTACTACGAATCATCCTGGCTCTGATTTCCTTAAACTGTTTCTGTCTCCAGGTTAAGGTGTGCCCATCTTTGTTACATTCTTGCCTGGTCTTGTTATATTGATTTTGTTCACTGTTATTGTTTCTCATAGTTTGAATTTTATTTTCATTATTTTGTAAGTTTTGGAAGTGTCCAAATATATGTTTAAGAAATTACTTTGTTGGCTTACCAGGAGCTCTTTTTTCTTTCACGACATTTTCTTTATTTTGCCCTTCTTGTGTATCAGTTCTGCATAGATAATGTAGTTGATCCTGTTCCCTTTTCCTCTGAGCTTGTGTAGGCATTCTGTCTAAATAATTGAAAAACTGTTTTTATGTTATGTTGCAGTTTTAAACCTACAAATCAACCTACCTACATAACTACAAGCACTTACTTGTACCAATCCCAAATCAAAACACAACATTTGATTTATTACTTACCTTTTAATATTATAGCACCCTCTCTTACAACACAGCTGCGCCATATCTCAGTTCTCACTTATACACGCTAAAAGACCACTTTATCCCAATTGTACAAATTTTTTTAATAAACACCAACCAAAGTGTAAAAGTACATACAGTGTCTCAATGCTGTAAATCCGAAAACACGACATAAGAGTTATTTCTGTGCCTCTCTACAACGCGTTTTGCACATGCAACCTACTACAGGAATACAACTTGGTGAAGTCACTGCAGCATACCACTATGGATTTACTTACCTGCACACTACAAAGACCATAATGCCATTGCAGGGCACGCCCACAGGGCGGGACTATAACTGAGCGCTGCGAGTGCGGCGAAAAATCGATGCAGCTGAGACTCCGAATTACCAGAGATCAAGGGCTAGGAAGCCCGAAACATGTTTGGTGTGAGAAGCGCTGTGGGAGCGCTGCTGGTTCTCCCTGCAATTCATCAATAAAGAAGGCTTTCAACACGCTCGTGTGCGGCTCCTCAATCTTGGGTGCTTTACATTTGGAATGTATATATATATATATATGTATATGACAACAAACTCCTTCCTTCACGGACAGAGCAGAGGCCACACAGGGGAACGGTAGAAAAACACTTTAATTCTCGGCAAATGCATTTCGGCCTGACGGCCTTCTTCAGTGCGTGGCAGTGTTATCAGGAGGCTTGCACAGTCATGATCCTTAAATAGTCCTACTGTGTTGTAATAGGACCGCAGCAACTCCGCCCCCACCAGGTGTGTCTGTTCGCTGCTCCAAATGTTCAAATTAGGGAGTGAACTACTGGTACCAGAATGCAGTGGGCTTTCAGGTAGCAAATGATGGGGGCTGTATTAACGCCATAGTGACCTTGCTGCATGCTAAAATATCCAAGGGTGCTGTATAAAACCAATGTCCTGCTGCGATGTGAGTCTTGTGCTTCCCTGGGTCCCCAGACCACGCCAGCCTCCATGCACCGGGATCCATCCAACGGGGGCAGGTACAGCCGTGCATCCCGCCCTATGTGAAGTGAAATCACTTCAACACTGTCATCTCTTCATCCGGTAAGTGGAGGCGGGCCCCAACAATCCAATACCTTGGAAATCGCCACGAAGCTGCCGAGGCAGCAGCCAGAAATATTGGGGCCAGCTTGCAGCGTGGGGGCCTCTGAACGCGTCACTGGCCGACGCGAAAACATGACAACAAACTCCTTCCTTCACGGACAGAGCAGAGGCCACACAGGGGAACGGTAGAAAAACACTTTAATTCTCGGCAAATGCATTTCGGCCTGACGGCCTTCTTCAGTGCCTGGCATTGTTATCAGGAGGCTTGCACAGTCACGATCCTTAAATAGTCCTACTGTGTTGTAATAGGACCACAGCAACTCCGCCCCCACCAGGTGTGTCTGTTCGCTGCTCCAAATGTTCAAATTAGGGAGTGAACTACTGGTACCAGAATGCAGTGGGCTTTCAGGTAGCAAATGATGGGGGCTGTATTAACGCCATAGTGACCTTGCTGCATGCTAAAATATCCAAGGGTGCTGTATAAAACCAATGTCCTGCTGCGATGTGAGTCTTGTGCTTCCCTGGGTCCCCAGACCACGCCAGCCTCCTTGCACCGGGATCCATCCAACGGGGGCAGGTACAGCCGTGCATCCCGCCCTATGTGAAGTGAAATCACTTCAACACCGTCATCTCTTCATCCGGTAAGTGGAGGCGGGCCCCAACAATCCAATACCTTGGAAATCGCCACGAAGCTGCCGAGGCAGCAGCCAGAAATATTGGGGCCAGCTTGCAGCGTGGGGGCCTCTGAACGCGTCACTGGCCGACGCGAAAACATGACAACAAACTCCTTCCTTCACGGACAGAGCAGAGGCCACACAGGGGAACGGTAGAAAAACACTTTAATTCTCGGCACATGCATTTCGGCCTGACGGCCTTCTTCAGTGCGTGGCAGTGTTATCAGGAGGCTTGCACAGTCATGATCCTTAAATAGTCCTACTGTGTTGTAATAGGACCGCAGCAACTCCGCCCCCACCAGGTGTGTCTGTTCGCTGCTCCAAATGTTCAAATTAGGGAGTGAACTACTGGTACCAGAATGCAGTGGGCTTTCAGGTAGCAAATGATGGGGGCTGTATTAACGCCATAGTGACCTTGCTGCATGCTAAAATATCCAAGGGTGCTGTATAAAACCAATGTCCTGCTGCGATGTGAGTCTTGTGCTTCCCTGGGTCCCCAGACCACGCCAGCCTCCTTGCACCGGGATCCATCCAAAGGGGGCAGGTACAGCCGTGCATCCCGCCCTATGTGAAGTGAAATCACTTCAACACCGTCATCTCTTCATCCGGTAAGTGGAGGCGGGCCCCAACAATCCAATACCTTGGAAATCGCCACGAAGCTGCCGAGGCAGCAGCCAGAAATATTGGGGCCAGCTTGCAGCGTGGGGGCCTCTGAACGCGTCACTGGCCGACGCGAAAACATGACAACAAACTCCTTCCTTCACGGACAGAGCAGAGGCCACACAGGGGTACGGTAGAAAAACACTTTAATTCTCGGCAAATGCATTTCGGTCCGACGGCCTTCTTCAGTGCCTGGCAGTGTTATCAGGAGGCTTGCACAGTCACGATCCTTAAATAGTCCTACTGTGTTGTAATAGGACCACAGCAACTCCGCCCCCACCAGGTGTGTCTGTTCGCTGCTCCAAATGTTCAAATTAGGGAGTGAACTACTGGTACCAGAATGCAGTGGGCTTTCAGGTAGCAAATGATGGGGGCTGTATTAACGCCATAGTGACCTTGCTGCATGCTAAAATATCCAAGGGTGCTGTATAAAACCAATGTCCTGCTGCGATGTGAGTCTTGTGCTTCCCTGGGTCCCCAGACCACGCCAGCCTCCTTGCACCGGGATCCATCCAACGGGGGCAGGTACAGCCGTGCATCCCGCCCTATGTGAAGTGAAATCACTTCAACACCGTCATCTCTTCATCCGGTAAGTGGAGGAGGGCCCCAACAATCCAATACCTTGGAAATCGCCACGAAGCTGCCGAGGCAGCAGCCAGAAATATTGGGGCCAGCTTGCAGCGTGGGGGCCTCTGAACGCGTCACTGGCCGACGCGAAAACATGACAACAAACTCCTTCCTTCACGGACAGAGCAGAGGCCACACAGGGGAACGGTAGAAAAACACTTTAATTCTCGGCAAATGCATTTCGGCCTGACAGCCTTCTTCAGTGCCTGGCAGTGTTATCAGGAGGCTTGCACAGTCACGATCCTTAAATAGTCCTACTGTGTTGTAATAGGACCACAGCAACTCCGCCCCCACCAGGTGTGTCTGTTCGCTGCTCCAAATGTTCAAATTAGGGAGTGAACTACTGGTACCAGAATGCAGTGGGCTTTCAGGTAGCAAATAATGGGGGCTGTATTAACGTCATAGTGACCTTGCTGCATGCTAAAATATCCAAGGGTGCTGTATAAAACCAATGTCCTGCTGCGATGTGAGTCTTGTGCTTCCCTGGGTCCCCAGACCACGCCAGCCTCCTTGCACCGGGATCCATCCAACGGGGCAGGTACAGCCGTGCATTCCGCCCTATGTGAAGTGAAATCACTTCAACACCGTCATCTCTTCATCCGGTAAGTGGAGGCGGGCCCCAACAATCCAATACCTTGGAAATCGCCACGAAGCTGCCGAGGCAGCAGCCAGAAATATTGGGGCCAGCTTGCAGCGTGGGGGCCTCTGAACGCGTCACTGGCCGACGCGAAAACATGACAACAAACTCCTTCCTTCACGGACAGAGCAGAGGCCACACAGGGGAACGGTAGAAAAACACTTTAATTCTCGGCAAATGCATTTCGGCCTGACGGCCTTCTTCAGTGCCTGGCAGTGTTATCAGGAGGCTTGCACAGTCACGATCCTTAAATAGTCCTACTGTGTTGTAATAGGACCGCAGCAACTCCGCCCCCACCAGGTGTGTCTGTTCGCTGCTCCAAATGTTCAAATTAGGGAGTGAACTACTGGTACCAGAATGCAGTGGGCTTTCAGGTAGCAAATGATATATATCCACATGCCAAGGTGTCTTGAAGAATGAGTGGGTGTATGAGTGTCTGTATGTATGATTCAGTGGGTGCGTGATTGACTGTATAAGTAAGTGTGAGTGATTATACGTGTCCCAGTGAATGTATGGCTGAGTGACTATATATGGCAGTAGCCACTCTGTAGTTATAGTGAGGATTCCCAGAGATAGGTATTTCTTGGATTGTTGGTTGTTAATAACTTTGCACTCATTTGACAAATCTCCACTAAACTTTGCACACCTATTCCTTTTTCTACATTAGCGGATGATGCAAAGGTTTGTGGAGATTTGTTAAGGGGGTGCAAAGAAAAAAAGGGGGTACCAAAATGCACTTTGCCACATAAGCATGTTTCACATACTTTATACTCACACGTAGTGCACAAATGGTCGAACAAATTTCAATAGCATTTTGTAGGACTATAGATTATGGTGCGTAGATGATTCTTTCGGGTAGTACAGATAAGTAGTGTAACTATTTTTTAAGTTATTAGGATTTTAACTTATTGATACCTGTTGTTGCTGTAGTTTTGCAAAATGTTGCTGTATTTTGCAGATGTACCATGGTACATTCCATTGACAAGGATTATGTGATTGGCAGATGACTGCCTTTACAAAAGCTAAAGGGCATTTTAGGTGTGGTTTGTGTTACGCTCTTATATATAAGGATCTGTTAGGGGGGCGTGGCTTGATCGCCGATGGCGGAGGTCGCCTAGCGTCTCGGCTCCGCGGCCGAGCTAGCATTAATCCTGTTGGGGAAAGGTCCTGAGGTCACCTGCACCCCGAAACGAATCGCCCGGTGCCCTGGACTCCCCCTTCTGCGAATCGAGGCCCGCGGCGGCCTCGGGACTAGGGAAACCGGCCGAGACGCGAGGTCGCAAGGCGGAATCCAAAATGGCGCCTGCTCCTTCCTTACTGCCCCGGAGCTGAGAACGACCGAGACCCAGGAGGGCGGACACCCCGAAGCCCCCCGGAGAACCAGGCGATCCTTCCCCTGCTGGGGCGGCTTCCAGCGACCTGGCCCCTGCTGACCCCCGTGGGAGGCCGCCGCTGGCCGGTGACCGGGAGGCGCTGTGCAGAACGAAGTGGGGGAGGAGCGGAGGAGCCTGCTGACAGCCGGGCGGACATTGCGGCGGCAGCGACACTGGCCCTGACACCCGGATTGGAGGTGAGCGCGCTGCATGGACGGTGGGACCCCCCACCGTGATTGAGCTGCGGGGACTGGCGCCAGGTTGTGGGAGTGAGGAGCGCCCATGAGGGAGCCTGAGGTCGCAGCAGAGCTCCCTGAACGGAGGCACTACATTGAGTTGAGGGAATTGCGAGGAGAGAGAGGCGGATGGCTCGGCCACTGCGGAGGGGTGCCTGGAAGTGGGGCCCGTCGTTCCGGCACTGGCACCAGGCCTGAGAAGAGGGGGGACACTGTTGAGCTCTGCGAGCTGGCTCCGTCGTCGCATAGCTGAGGAGACCCTCGAGAGGGCCGGGGGGCGGTGAGCCGACCCGAGGCGGGGTGGAGACCCACTACCCTAGAGACTTTCGCCACGTTCAGCTGGGGCCTTGCTGCCATTACTGCGGAGCCTGGGAGCACGCCTCTGCCCAGAGGTTTGTCGACGTGAGGAATCTCTACCCGCCATCTTGGATCCTCAACTGGCCCACTCTGAGACGGCCAACCTGGTCGACACCTGGGGCCCTGCTGGCCTTGAGGGGTGCCGGAGAGACACGGGGAAGTGGGCAACTGAGCCGCGACGTTTCTGAAGGTCGCGACGCACCGAGGTTGGCCCCGGCTTGACCGTCCCCGCTCCTGCTGCAGCTGTGCGGTGAACCCTGAACACCATGGGGAAACCAAGAGGGCCTAAGGGAGGCACCCAGACCGCGTCTGACGTGGAGCCGCCGGATAATGAGGAGCACCTCCGCGCGGAGGGGCCAGGGAGCCCCCATATCCAGGAACAACTCGATAAAATCCTGCTGGCGATCACGGAGACCAGATCAGCCCTTCGGGAGGACATTGCTCAGGTGGCGACGGGCTTGGGCCTTCTCCGAGCGGATCATGGCAAGCTCTCCGACAGAGTGAAGGAGGTCGAAGGGTCGGTGCGACACCTGGAACCGGCGCAAAAAGCTCTGGACGCGACGATGAAAGACGCTCTATCCCGTATAGAAGCGCTGGAGAAGCGGGCGGAGGATGCGGAAGGGCGCAACAGGAGAAATAACATTCGGATAGTTGGCCCTCCGGAAAAAATTGAAGGGGGGGACATGGTGACGTTCCTTGAAAATTGGCTACGGACGGCTGTGGCGCAGGAAGGGTTGTCCCCCTTTTACACATTGGAGCGGGCGCACAGAGTGTCGGCCAAGCCGCCACTACAGGGCCGCCCGCCACGTCCAGTGGTGGCGCGGCTGCTCCATTTTCGCGACAGAGACTTCTTATTGCAAGCTGCCAGACAGAAGGGTCCTTATCAGGTGGACAACAGCCGCGTGAACATTTTCCCGGACTATACCTACGAGACGCAGAGGCGTCGCTCATCCTTCCTGACCGTCAAGCGAGAACTGCGCACCGAGGGCATCCAGTACTCTCTACTATTCCCGGCGCGACTCCGCATCATTGTGGACGACTCCACCAAGTTCTTTGAAACCCCGGCCGATGTGTGTAGTTGGCTTGAATTATACAGAGCGGGCAAAGATGGCTTCGGAACTTCCTCTCATCCCACGATGGAGGATATGCTACAGAGGAAACCCAGGAGGTTCAGGCACCGAGGGGGTAGGACTGCTCGCCCCTCCACAGTAGAGACTGCAGCGGAGCGGCGGAGAGCGCTGGAGATGGTCTCTTTCATGTCTGGCCCTCAGGACGACCATGGAGCTGCGCTTTCGGAGCCTGGAGAGAGCGGGGGCCGCTCGGACACCGAGGGATCTGAATCGGACAGTGTGAAGTTCCCGGAGGTACCCCCTGAGACGGAAGAAGGTCTACTAGACGAACAATGATGCTTTAGGGTGAGCCGGTTCTGATTGGGGTGCTGGGGGGGGGGTCGGGCACATGGGGCTGATGGGACTTATAGGGGAGAATTGGTTAATCACTGATTATGGGAGGGGTTGCGGGAACTCTTCTTATGGACCCCGATGCTATCGAGCTTGGCCGCGATGCGGCTAGCAGCGGGACCCCGCGTCGACGGTCGGCCCCCACATTGCCCTTAAGGCACACCTACGGTGACCACCGTTAGGTTAGTGGGAAGGGAGGTTTTGGAGGGCATAGTTTGGATGGGGATTAGATGGCACTATTTGGTACCTGTTCTGGGGGGGATGGAAGGGGGTTCATGTTTGCAAGTTGATTTACTGTTGTTAAGAGGGGGACTCGTCATCGGTGTGGATTTCAGTGGGTACTTCTTCATAGCTGTAATGTGTTCAGTATGGCAGGTGGACGAGACATGGGACTATGGCTGACTTATCAAATCTGAGGTGTATCACCTGGAATGTGAGGGGTCTGCACACTATGGCCAGACGACATAAGGTCCACGCTTACCAAGTGCGTAGGGGAGTACAGATCGCGCTGCTACAGGAAACACATCTCACCAAAACTGAGGGACTTGCGCTGCAGCGTAGATGGCGTGGGCAGGTATACTGCACTACCTACTCAGCTTATGCTAGAGGCGCGCTCATATGGATAAAGGCGGGGGTACCCTTGAAGGTTGATAGCCATACTGTAGAGCCAGAGGGGAGGTACGTCGCGTTGGTGGGGAAATTAGGGGGAAGGGAGTTGAATATTTGCTGCATTTACGCGCCCAACACGGACCAACTCGCCTTTCTAAATGTGCTGTCGGGCTCTTTGGCCCGATACCTTTCGGGGCCCATCCTGATAGGGGGTGACTTTAATGCGGTGCTCGACGTGGACTTAGATAGATCTCATCCCCCCCTCCCGGACTCCCCGGCGAATCGGGTTGCTAAAGGTAGGTTAAACTGGCAGACGAAGTGGGGACTGTCGGACATTTGGCGAGCGCACCACCCGCACACTCGAGATTACTCCCACTTTTCTGGCATGCACGAATTACATGTGCGACTAGACGGCCTATTGGGATCAGTGGAGGTAGCTTCTACGGCTAGGCGGTCGGAATATCTGGCGAGAACAATCTCCGACCACAATCCATTGTTGATTGCCCTATGCTGGCTCCAGTGCGCCCCATGTGTGCCCACCTGGAAATTGAGGCCCGAGCTGATGGAAGACCAGGTGTTTCGCGGGGAATTGGAGGACAAGATCTCGGGATACTTTGAGATAAACGAGGGCACGACTACAGAGAGGGCCACGGAATGGGACGCCTTTAAGGTAGTGGTTAGAGGCTATTGTATAACGCAAAAAGTTGGAGTACGCTGTGTGCTTCTGGAGGACTTGGCCAGAGCTGACCGAGACCTCCGCGATTTGGAGATCGCCCGACCTGGCCGTCCAGAACTCCAACAGCAGCTCCTGGCGGCAAAAGAGGCGGTGGCTGTAGAGGTTGAACGATTGCGCAGCTACGACCACAAGGTATACTTGACTAGATCGTTGGCGGAGGGTGACAAGTCGAGTGCACTACTGGCTTGGCTAGCTAACCCCACGAGACGAACCTCGCCCATTGTGGCGATGAGGACTGCTGGGAATGAGGACGTTTACACTCAACCTGAGATCCTTAAATGCTTCTGGAGTTATTACAGGAGGCTGTATCGCAGTCGACTACCGCCGGACACTTCCCCGACGGACTCCTTCCTGAGGGACCTGCCGATTCCCACTCTGGAATTGGAATAGGCAAAAGACCTAGGACGCGATGTGGAACTGGTTGAGATAAGATGCGCGATTAAGAAAATGGCACGTAATAAAACGCCGGGCCTTGACGGCCTACCTGTGGAGTTTTATTCCACATACATAGATATCCTAGCCCCTAAACTCCTGCGGGTTTATAATGAGGCGAAATCTATAGGACGCCTACCGGGCTCGATGCGAGAGGCCCTGGTGATACCTCTCCTTAAACCGGACCGGGAGGGATCGGAACCTGCATCTTATAGGCCGCTCTCAATGCTCACGGTCGACTATAAGATTTTGAGCAGCATACTGGCCGCCCGACTGCTGGGACACATGGGGTCACTAATTCATATCGACCAGGCGGGCTTTATCCCCAAGCGCAACACTACGATGAACATCCGTCGGCTATTTAGATTATTGGAGGGAGATCACACGGACGCTCCCGAACCTATGATCCTCTCAGTAGACCTGGAGAAGGCCTTTGACAGCCTAGAATGGATCTATCTCCATAGGGTCCTTGAGCGCTTTGGTCTAGGGGAGGGATTCCTGAAATGGACCACGGTGTTGTACGCCTCGGCGGTGGCTAGGGTGAAATTGGGCCTGCTGATATCCCAACAATATCCAGTGGAACGGGGAACAAGACAGGGCTGTTCATTATCCCCATTGCTATTTGCCCTTGCGGTGGAGCCGCTGGCTATCTCGATACGTACGGGAACCCGCTACAGGGGGTTGCAGTCTCCGATGGGTCACCAGTATATCTCCCTGTATGCTGATGACCTACTGCTTTTCCTCGAGGAGGCTGGAGCGGCCCTGACAGGAGCGGATTCGGTGCTCACGACTTTTGGTGAGATATCGGGACTCCGGGTGAATTGGGCTAAGACCTGCTTGTTTCCGGTCCGCAGTGATAGCCCGCGGCCGGACATACACAGGGAGATCAGATGGGAGCCGGCTTGTTTTAAATACCTGGGGGTGTATGTTTACCATCGCCCTGTGGACGTATTGGAGGGTAACATATCCAGGAGCATCCGGGCGCTTAAGGGTAGCATGTCCTTTTGGTCCACCCTGCCTCTCTCAGTGGCGGGGCGAATAGCACTATTAAAGATGGTGGCACTACCCCGCCTGTTGTACTACTTCCGGACACTACCGGTATGGATCCCCAGATCCATCTTTAAGGGCCTGGACTCCACAGTAGTGACGTTCCTATGGGGCTCGGGCCGCCGCAGAGTGGCGCTTAGGACCTTGCTGCGGCCAAGAGCGGAGGGAGGGCTGGCGGCGCCTGACTTCGAGGCGTACTATTTGGCAGCCCAGCTACAGTGTTACACCCAGGAGGTGGCGCGTGAGTTTCGAGGACCGGAGGAAACAAGAGGCAGTGGAATACCCAGGCACGTCCTATCGTATATTGCGCTGCAACAGAAGCTAGAGTTGAAGGACCTCACGCAAGAGGAACGTACCATACGGTTATGCTGGAACCGGCTGCACCGCAATCCGGGCAGACCACGACCTTATGCCCCAGAAATCCCGCTGGGGATGCTTACTGCATTGCCCCATGGCGGAGACTGGTCTCGACTGGGTATTTGGGAAGAAATGGGTGTGCAGACTGTAGGCGACCTTTACGAAGATGGAGCATTGCTGCCCTTTCAGGCGCTTCTGGACCGTTATGACGTCCCCCGAGGCGACTTTTTGCTCCATGCGGCGGTCACTAGGGCACTCCAGGCACACTGGAGAACCGGACACGAGGAACCACAGCTGTCGATGGCATGTCAATATGTCATGATGTCCGCAGGGACAATTAAAGCAGTGTCCTGTTTATACTCCAGGATAGTGGATGAGAGATTGACCCCCCTGGCGGTCCTCAAGGCCCGGTGGGAGGCTGATATAGGGAAGGAGATTCCTGAATCCACGTGGTCCCAGCTACTGCAGCGGACCTGGAAGGGAACGCGGAACGCCCGATTCCAGTTGGTCCACTTCTATATCTTCCATAGAGCTTATCTGACCCCGGAGAAACTACAGAAATATTTTGACCTGGAGACGGCAGCCTGTCCTAGGTGTAGAACAGACGGAGCGGACCTTATTCACATGCTGTGGACCTGCCCTGTGCTGACCTCCTACTGGTTGATGGTGGAAGACACGCTGACCGCAGTGACTGGAAGATCGTTGCAGATGGATGCGGCTGTGGGGATTGTGCACTGGTTTCCACACACCCCTAAAAATAAAACCACAAGTAAATTTATAGATTTAGGATTACTTCTGGCCAAACGGGAACTAACCAGACACTGGAAGGCGCGGGTTGGTCCAACGGGCGCTAAATGGCGCAATGAACTTCTCAAATGGGCGGGGAGTGAGAGTACATTAAGATTCCAGCAGGCGAGGCGGCGACACGATGAGGCGACGCAGGCTTGGGAGACGATAGTGCAGGCTCTGCGCGACCATACTACACATACTGACTCAGATAGTGCAGATGAGGAACTGCCTAGATCCCACTGACACACTATTCCTGGAATGTACCCAATCTGGAGAATTACAGCTTACATCTCATGATAATCGGCCACAAGACAGCCTACCGACGACGAGAGGGGTGGAGGGTGGGAGATAGAGGAAGAGGAGTGACAGTCGTTTCCATCAACCGTTAGGATTATACACTGTGCTGAATGACACTTTAATCCTCTGGAGGGGGGGAATTGAACGAAGGGAGGGGGGGACCTTGTTGAGGGTGTTTGATAAAGCAGACAAACTTTCCTTCTACCACCTGTGTTACATGACGACAGCGTGGAGATGACCACTGCGAAAGATTGGCACACGCCGCCCGACCCCCGGGTTGTGGGCTGAATGGCCGTGTATAGCGTTGTGAGTAATACTGCCAACACTGATTTATTCACATGTCAGGGGCCAATGATGTGCTTATATTTGATTGCTGCAATAAAAACATATTTACAAAAAAATAAGGATCTGTTAGGTTTTATATGTTTTTTACCTACTACCACTTTATTAACGTGTTAATAGGTAGGGAAAATTATTTATACGTTTCTATGTATTTTTTTTAAAATGTATGTAGTACTGCAGTGCATGAAAAAACAAAACAAATACGTTAAAAAAATTTAAATACATTGTACTACATTAGACTTTACAAATATATTGTGCTACAGTGCATTTTCAATTTTTTACGTATTTAATTCTTTATTAAAAAAAGTTTATGGAGTACCGCGGGAATACCTAGAAATTACAGCACTACTTCAATTTTTTTTAACTGCGCTTCACTGTAAACTCTATATAGAAGAGTACACATACATTTCTCTACCTATTACCATTTTAATAAAATGGTAATAGATAGGGAACAACATTAAAACATTCTACTTACATATATCTAAGGCCTAAACCACAACAAAGCGAAATTGTCCTAAAAACTACATGGCTGCCTTTTACATTTTATAAAGACAGCTATTAGCCCATCACATTCTGTATTCTCAATGGCATCTACTGCGGTATACCACAAACTTACCGTGGTATAGCACGGCAGAATATATAACTAAGTATTTTAACACATAACTTTAATACCATTTACGTGTTTTACAACTACTACCAAAAATTACCATTTACACTTTATAATCTATATTCCTACCACATTATATCTATATACATTCCCCCACTTTTACGCTACACCAATTTCAAGTACCACATTCCATCCTATGCCACTTCACACAACTCCACTCTAAGCTCTTACACTCACCCACTCCACTTGACATCACTCCACCATACGCCACTCCACTCTATGATAGTCCACTGTACGCCACTCCACTATACCCCACTCCACTTAACACCACTCTATAGTACACTATTATATTCTATTCCACTCCATTCTATGATACTCCAGTGTACACCACTCCACTGTAAACCTCTGTGGCACTCCACTCTACGCTATTCCCTTGTACGCACCTCTACGGCACAAAGCTATACTTTACGCTATTCCAGTCTGTGCCACTCCAATGTACACCACTACACTTTAAACCATTACACTCAACATTATTTCAGTCTACACCAGTTCAAGGTACTCCACTCCACTGTATGCCACTCCCCTCTATGCCACTTCACTGTACGCTATTACATTGTACACCCCAGCCGTCTACCTCATTACACTTTACCTGGCTCCATTCTACAGAAATTCTACTCTATGGTATTCCACTGTACACCACTCCACTCTACGCCACCCCGCTGTATGCTATAACTCTCTTTGTGACTCCAGTGTATGCCACTCCACTCTACTTGTCTATGCTATTCCAATGTATCCAACTACACTGTACCTGAAGCCACTCTATACCACTCCACTGTACGCCACTCCACTCAACACTCATTCACAGTACACCACTTCCCTCTACGTCACTCCACTCAACACCACTCCACTCTACCCACTCCAGTGTACGCTATCCCACTGTATGCCACTCCACTCTACGCCACTCCACTCTATGCTGTTCCACTATACCTCACTCCACTGTACCTCACTCCACTCTATGCCACACAAATTTACATTAGTGCCCACATCAACTCCGGAGCATTGTCACCGACCACTTAGACAGAGGACTTACTAAGATTGACCTGCAGTCTGGAAACATCTCAGTAATTCTGCAAAGTCTGAAGCACGCGTTGTCCCGACGACTCAAGGTCAGTGATGAACAGAAGCACGTCGTCCACTTAAAGCGCGATATGTTCCTCCTCTCCCGGGCGCCACTGGAATCCTCACAACTGCATCCACTCTGGTCCATTACGCCAAGGGCTCGATCACCAGAGTGAAGAGGAGGAGTGACAAGGGACATCACCTGGTGCCCTGCTCAGTTTGGAACTACTTGGAGGTAGCTCCACCCACCCACACTTGGGCCATAAGATCTGTGTACAGAAGGTGAATATAACCAATGTATTTGGGCCCAAAGTCCATTTTCGTCAGGAGGAAGGACAGATAAGGCCATCCTACAGTCAAAAGTCTTATGAAAATCCACTTGCAACAGTGCTCCATCCCAGTGCAGATGAGAGGACAGTGTGATCGCAATATAGACTCTTCTGATGTTGTGTGTCATGGCTGTACCAGGCATAAAGCCCGATTGATGAATCAGGGTATTTATTACCTTACTAGCCTGTTTGCTAACGCCTATGGGGAGGAGAGAAATTGGTCTATATGAATCACATAGTTCCAGCGGTTGTTTTATGGTTTTGGAATAACAATAATGTCTGCTGTGCGAAACACAGGGGGGAGTGCCTTGCCACAGAAGGACTCGTGGAAGACCAATAGTAAAGAGGGCCCTGTGAGGGCCCAGATGGCCCTATGGAACTCAGCCGAGAACCCATCAGGCCCCGGCGCCTTTTCCAGAATGGAGCTGGGCTAGAGCCCCACCCAGCTCAGCTTCTGGTAAATCCTCCTTAAGGGCCTCTCTGTCCTCAGTCGAATGAGAGCTAGTGGGGACGTCGCGAACGAACGCTGCCAACTCTGTGGAGCTCACTGTCTTGAAGGTAGCATACAAAGTCTTGTTGTAAGAGGTGAACTCTGTCACAATGGGCTAGTCTTCAACTACCCTGTTCCCCCGTTCATCAAGGATATATGGGATAGGCAGCAGGTAGGAGGAGACAGAGCATAGCCAATGAAGGATGTTGCTCAATTTATGGCCCTATTGGTAAATTGCTCTGGGTCGCCATTCACGCCACCCGAGCCTCCAATAGCTTTGTTCAATGTAGAACTGCGCTGGCATGAATCGAGTCCCAGGATCGCTGGTTCCAATGTCGCCAGGTACAGAAATTCTAAGTTGAGGAATTGGGACCCTAGATCCTCCACCACCCCCTCTGTCTTCCATTGCTGGGCCGTGTGATAGCTGTTTATAACACCCCAAGATGTGGCTTTCCACACTTCCCAAAGGATCCCAGGGGGCACTCCCGTGCCAACATTATGGCTAAGGTATTTTCGAGAAGCAGGATGGAGGGTCACTTTGAATTCTCCACTCATCAGGGTCCAGTGGCCCAGTCGCCACCTGGGTGGGCCCCCCGCTCCCCAAATAGCAACTGCAACTCCACCAACTAGTGGTCTGACAAGCTGCGGCCAATATTTGTGCCTCTCTGATCATACAACTGCACCACCCCAGGAGCAGAAAGTAATCCAGTTGTGAAAAATAGCCATATTCCCCTGAGTAAAAGGTATATCCCTTCTCTGCGGGGTGCCGAAATCGCCAGGCATCCAGCAGCTCCAATCTTGTTACAAAGCTAGACAGTGTGGTGGTAGATGTGCGAGGACCAGAGGCCTTTCGTGAGGTGTCAAGTCCTGGGTTGGCCACTCCATTCGGGTCACCCCCCCAGAACCCAAGGCACATCTGGAAACTCCATGAGAACAGCCCCGTTGGTATGTAGCAATGCCTTCGATAAAGGCGGGGTAGTATAGGCGTTGAGCACAGAGAGTGGCTTAACCCAGAGCGTACCCGATATCGCCACAAACCTCCGCAATCTATCATGCCATGTACGGAGGTGGTGAAATGGAATGTGACTCTTCAGCAGGATGGAACCCCACTGGAGCCCCTGTGGAAACCTGAGTGAACCCCATACGTTCCAAGAAGGGACAATTGTTGCCCATTAGGTGTGTCTCTTGCAGGAGTAAGATTTATGGACCTAATCTGCAGGCAATTATGAGGACTGCCCCTCTCTTAATTTTGTCTAATAACCCATTTTCTGTAGAACGTGAAATCTCTGGTTTCCCCTTTCTTACTTCGCCAGATATCGAGCAAATTAAACTCTCTAATTACATTTTTTAACCTAGCAAACATTTTGGGAGAACTATTATATTTCGCTTTCGAGGTACGATCTGTTACCTTATTTAGAACTAAGTTAAAATCTCCCCCCATCATAATCGGCACAGATGTGTCTAACAGACAGACTTAAATTTTTAAGAGTGCCCCCGGATTGTCTTCATTAGGTCCATAGTATACTACACAGACCAAAGGTCTATCCTGAATTGTTATAGTGGCCACCAGCCATCTCTCTGACTGGTTTGTTTCATGTTTTACTACGTTTATTCCTGCATTACTTCTTATAATCAGTGCCACTCCCCTAGTACTTCCTCTTTGTTCAGAGCAGAGCACCTCCTGAATCCATCTAACTTTACTGAAGCTCTGTTTGCACTCATGCGCCTCCAAATGAGTCTCTTGTAAGAGAACAATGTGTGCCTCACTATTTTTAAAAGATTCTATAACCTGAGACACCTTTCGCCTAATCCTCAATCCATTCACATTCCATGTTATTATTTTGACTTCTTTAGGCCTATCCATCTATAGAGCAGTTGTCTTTATAACCCCCTAAACTCTTCCATCGTAAACCTAAAGCATGTATGAGGACTACATTTTTTCTTATTTTTCCCTTGCTCCCCACACCCTGTGCACCCTGTGCATCCCACCCCCCTCGGGAAATCCTCCTACTACTCCCTTGGCGGTTCAAAAACGCCAATCAAGATCCTCACTTTACAGCTAGAAGCATCCAAGTAAAAATAATTATGTAAATTGAAGAAAATAAAAACATATGTATGTTATACTATTTTTTTTTTCTTTTCACTATTTTATACTATTCACAACACACAGTACGCATAGCACCATCATCTAATCCCTGTTATCTATATCTATAACTCATGTCTACAACTACATCTGTGCCAGGAATGTATCAACTTTGTCCGGGGAGCTAATATGCATCTTGTTTTGCCACATTATTTTAAGTATGGCCAGAAATTTCATTTGGACCCGTGCCCCCGACTTCCTAATGCAGGCATTCTTCTTCCAAGGTCCCACTGCCTTTGCGACGTTCTCTTTGCAATATCTAACCTAATTTGATAACTGAATGACTCATATTGTAATGCTGTTTCTTTTAAAGCTCTCCCCAGCGCCAACTCCTTAACTGCATTTGTAAGAAAATTAATCAGTATTTTCCTTGGAGCCTTTATAGTGGGATTTGGCTTAAAAGGGTCTCTATGGACTCTCCTTATCCAACTCTATATATGGTCTATCCTTCAGGATTCCTTCTTTCAAGATTTTGCATATGAAGGCCTTGATGTCTCCACCTTCTGCGCCTTCCGGAATTTTAAGAACTCTTAGATTGTTCTGCCTCGCCTGCATTTCCAGCCTCTCCATGTCTTCCTGTAGAATTTTATTCTGCACCTTTAACTTCTCTAGATCTTTAGTATTCTCTGACACTGCTTCTGAGAGGGCTTTTACCTCACATTCCAACGCCTGGGTTCATAAGGCAATGTCATCCAGTTTTCCTTCTAAGATGTCGCACTTATCATGTATCCCTCTCTAGTTAGTCTCTGAGATCTCAAATTTCAAAAATATGTCTTCTCTTAAACTCGAAAGCATCAATTCCAACTGAGTCTTTCCCCCCTCTGCTCCTAGAATTATATCAGTATTTTACCCCATCCAAGATACTGCCACGACCTTGTTCTGGTGTTGATAATGTGATGGGGGGGCAATCTTATGACAGAGGGGGGATAGCATTATTGGGTGCCTCTTGGGCCCTAGACTGGTCGTTGAATTGGCATTCTCTACCCTCCCCCCTTTCTTCCTCCGCCAATAATGCCTAGCGATTTTCTAGTTGTAGCCGGGTGGAAGCCGTCTGTGCACCTTTTCTCTCTCCTTTGGAGGTTGCCTGCTCCATGATTTTAAAATAGGAAGTTAGGGAAGGAGTTGTTTTTACTAATGTAACCTTAACTCCACACCGCTTTTTGTTCCCTCCAGATTTTATCACTTTTTTCCTTGGGGAAACAGGCACAACCTCTCTGACTGTCTTTTCACCTGCGCCAGTTTTACCCCTATTTTACGCCTCAAGGTAGGAGCACAGCTGATATCTGTTTCTATGCTGGAGAGCGGGGGTCCCTTTATTAGGCGTACATGTATTATCCTTTTCTAGCCCCACTAGTACCTCCAACCCAGGCTGAGCAACTCCACTTTCTATATCTGTGGCGTCTTCCCTCTCCCTTTCTTCTTCTTATCTATTTCGAACTCCAAAATAATACAAAGCAAATCTTTTTCCATCAGCAAGACCTCTACTCGCGTTCCTCCCCCGCTCCTTCGCCTTACCCCTTCAGTCCAGGAGTCCGAAATAAGTCCCACAGCGCAAAGCTCTTCTCGGCTCTTCACAACCTTCTCCCCCTGCCTCCCTGGCCCATACATGCCAACATTTCAGAAGAGCAAAGTGGGAGATTTTGGATTTTTTTTTTAAAAATCGGGAGAATGGGGCCTTGAATCGGGTTACTGTCATGTATGAGCTTTGGAAGTGTGCTGCTGCAGGATCGGACATTTCAAACGCAAATGCACGTTCTTTTTCTTACCTTTCAGAAGCATGGAGCGCAATGGCAGGCAGAGAAAGGGTGATGCAAGTGTTGAACACTGCCTGGCCTGGCAGCTTGCTGGCAGTGCATGCATTCACACACCTACCCCCACCTCCCACCCCCTGAAACAGCTTCCTGGGCACACACACACACAGCCGAGTACTTCACAGGTCTTTAAAAGACCATGCGCTTACAATACCAAGCACTGTCAGCTGAAACCCCAGAGGAATCGGGTTTTTGCTTGCAGGAATCGGGAGGCGGGAGACTAGCCCTGAAATCGGTAGTCTCACGCCTGAATCGGGAGGGTTGGCATGTCTGCCCTGTCCAGTGTACGGTTCTGTCTCTGCCGCCTCCGACCCGGAAGCCAATCCATGCTGCCGCAGACCTCGTCTTTCTCCAGAGGTCTGCCAGGCGTCTCCAGGTCCCGAGGTAATCTGCTGCTTCCTGACCCATGTAACCGAGGAGAAAGTTTCTCGGCTTTAAGCGGTACGAAAAGGGTTTATTTTTCAAATTAATCCTCTGAATTTATTTGCGCATCTGTTTACCTTACACCACTTCTTCTGTCACTTCTTTCTGTGGGTTATTTCTTCCTGTATGCAGTCCATGCTTCGCGCTGTGCTGGGTGCTCCCGCGACCGGCGTCAGCCTGCCGCCATCTTCCCCCGATACCTTCACCTTTCATTATCAGTGACATAATCCAAGTCGCCGCTCTTGTTCAATTTGTACATCGAGCCATTTGCTAGCTGGCTCAGAGCAGTTACCCTAAATCACCCCTATAAATTGGGAGAGCTAGAACTTAAACTTGCTTTATATGCTGATAATTTGCTTTTATATACGATAAATCCCTTAGAGGCAATCCCAAGATTAATTGAGAAGGCAGAGAGGTTTGGTGAAGTTTTGGGGTATAAAATCAACGTGGAAAAAAATGAAATAATGGAATGAAATCAGGTTATGGGATGTCAGGGGGCTAAGAATCAAATTAGATATTTAGAGGTATAGCTTACGCAGAAATTGGAGGATATTCCTATAGTTATGATATGTCTAGGTAGACGGTGGAGAGTCGCCAGATCGAATAGTATCGGGCGTGAAGGTTTTCCCCTACCGCGAGCCTATGTGGTATTTCCAAAACATTGTGAGAATCAAGAGACCCTTGGCAAAACAAGGAGAGTCGGCACGGAAAGTCAGTGAGTTTTATGTAACAAAAGTCCTTGCGGAGTGGACACGCCTTAGTGTGCGGGGTCCTCCGTGGGACTTAATTTGGTCCTGATGAATGCTGAGCGGACTTAGCTCATAATAGCAGAAACATGTTGACCATGATCACGAATTTAGGACATATTGGCTCATAATTGCTCAGCCATTAGGTGTCCGTTAGGACTTTGTTTTTATTGTTGGGCAACTATCCCTCTATTAAAATTGGTACAGGGAACTGTTGGCTTTCTTTTAACTTCACTGGCACTCTTTCCTTTAGGCACATTCACAATGCCTTTTTTTACAAAACAGAACCCGATGACGAAACCAATCGCCAACTTTGTTGGGAGATGAGGGTTCTTATTTTTGTCATAGTCCCTCTCACTAACACTTTCTATTTGATTCAAAGGGTTATAAGGAAGTAGTATTTGTTTACCCGTATTTATATTGCACCCTGATTGTTACTCTTTTGTTGTTGACAGTGATTATTTAGGGGTAGAAGAGTAACGTTCTGACCCTGTCTCTCTTGTTGTTCATATATAGTGATTGATCTGCCCCATGACATTGCCTTCCTACAAGTTCAGGAACCTCTGCTCCAGTAGGTGGATCTACTCTGGCTGCGTGTGGAAATTAAATGAAGAAGTCAACAGACAAATACAACAAAGGATGATTATTTAGAACTTTTCACATAGTAACTTAATTGCATTTAAAATACAACTATGATGTTTACTAATTCATGCAAAATGTTATGTGCCAGTTACATAACGACATTGAAATCACCAGCAGAGATGGGCCACTGTTTTTGGGGAAGAGTTTGAAGTTAACATTTTCAGTACTTAGGATTCTGGGACTTGTAGTGTGATAGACAAAATTAAACACATGAGAGTCTAATTCTTCATTAATATTTGCACAAACTTGAAGTGATTTCGATAGTCACATTTGCAGTTCATATTAAACACTTGTCAAATAAAGTCATTATTTATTATCTTGAATGCCGTGGACCATCGCTTGGGCCTGCTGTAAGAGGGGGAGGACTGCAACCGCACCAGTGGCCACCTGTTCTGTCCCGGAGTAATGGCTGCCACGAGCCCTAAAAGGCATGCTCTGTTTACCGCCCTCAGGACGCCGTAGATCAGGGTTCTCCAAAGTTGGACCGTTAGGGCAGGATCCATGCCAGATTTTTAGCGTATCCCCATTTAGATAAATGTATTTATCTTAAAAATCTGGCATGGATCTGGCCTTCCCGTACTGATTTTGGAGAACCCTGCCGTAGACCATTACTTCTGCCTGCTGTAAGCTGGGTGGGACTGCAACCCCCAGCTGTCACTTGTTGAGTCTGGGAGTAGGGGCTGGCAACGAGCGTTGAAAAACACCCTCTGTTTACCGCAGCAAGGGAAGCGTATGAACGTGCACCCATGCGAAGGCTGGCCCATCTTAGCCCATCATTTAGCAGGAATTAGATCTAATGTGATAGCCCCAGAATAGGAAACCTTTATAGATAAATTCCACATATGTGTGTTCCAAGAAACCTGGGCCCTACAACCCATCTATACGGCAGGCTATACAAATTATAGCATATAAGCTAGACCACCAGCCGTAGGTCGTCCTGCTAGAGGTCTAATAACATGGACTAAAACCTGCCTAGCTTGTAGGGTAAAACATTTAAATTTTAATTCTGCTGACATCTTGGCCCTTGATATCAACCATGTGAAGGGGCATTTCACTGTAAGATTGCTCAATTTGTACAATCGTCCTCTAGCTTGAATCATGACTCAAACGTTCATATCACTAGCTGAATTGCTGTAGAATTACAATACTGGGAACCATCTTATTATAGCTGGGGATTTTAATTCGACATTCGAACCCCATGGACTTTATACAGGATCTCATGCAGGATGAAGATGAGGAAAAGGGTATCCCAAGATTGCAGAACTCCCCGCTAAAGAGAAGCTCTAAGGTTGCCCTGCACATAGCACCTAATTCGTTTACATATGGCTTGCATGTGTGTAATGGGTGAGGAAAATCTGATAGAAGAGCAAACTATACATTTAAAAGGGCAAACTCTAGAAGCAGGATAGACTATATATATTGATTGATTTAGATTTGTGGCCGAACCTGCAGAATATGGTGGTCATTGATACAAATGGCAATGATCATCATGCCCTAACCCTATAGTTGAAGAATATCCCTTTCCTGACCAAAAATCAATCTCAGCATATGCTGGAACTGCCAATTCTATCTTCAGATTATGGTAGGAGGGGGAAATAACCTCAGGTACAATTGGATAAGAAAATACTTGTTTATATACCAGAGTCATCTTTGCCCTAACTCTGCTCGGAGATCAAGAGCAAAGTGAGTTGGCCGTTAGGCACATACTTAATGACCTGCTCACCTCTGTTAAGAAAAATGTCTACCGGCTAACCAAGGCCAAAATACCTAGATTAAAAAAGGCGGAATGGTTTAATGAGGATTACAAGTTCACCAAACTAAAACTGATGTCCACCATGAAAGGTGGTAGCATAACTGCCGTAGTAGAAGGGAGAAGATCATACAATAGGACGCAGGCATTTGTTAAGAAGAGTTGGGAGGAGGATAA
The DNA here is from genome assembly GCF_964261635.1 of Lissotriton helveticus. NCBI lineage: Eukaryota > Metazoa > Chordata > Amphibia > Caudata > Salamandridae > Lissotriton > Lissotriton helveticus. The sequence goes on from NC_136073.1 coordinate 560,205,823, forward strand.
CTGGTGAGAATTGATAAGAGTGGCCACATTAAAAGATAGTAGGTCGTTCTGGCATCTGCTCGCCAAAGGGGTGCCATTTATTGTTAATGAAGATAACTTATTTTATTTCTTTTTATTTTGAAGGTTTTATAGAGCGCGAACAAGATCCTTGCGGATATCAGAGCACTTTACACACAGATGGGATAAACAGAAAAAGAATGAAACAAATATATAATGCAAAGATAAGCAAATAAGTTAAACAACTTAAACAACTTCTTTAAACAACCATGTGTTTGGGAACAACGTTTCTCCAAACTGTCCTCTGTTAAAGAAGCGAGTATGGGTTACAACTCTAGATGGGAAGGTCAGAATGAAGCTCAGGATTGGCCCAGTTGCTTGCCTGTCTGCCACACCTTAGCAGAAACTATATCTCACATTGATAGCATGAAAAAGGGAAAAACGCCAGGACTGGATAGAATACTGGCTGATCTCAATAGTTCACAGCCAATTATTCGTGTTATATATTAACTAGGATGTCAAATGCTATAGTGAGAGGGGGCAGAGATACTGGGCACATGGAAAGGAGCTGAAAATATCCCAATTCATAAAAAGGGGGACAAAGGGGACCCAGCTAATTATAGGCCTGTTAGCTTGATAGATGTCTTTAGCAAGCAGGCTTTGACGAAGATACAGACCTGGATGGAAAGGAATCAAGACTTATCCCATTTACAGGCAGGCTTTAGGGTACACACAGCACAATAGATCAGGCAATTCTCTTTTATTGATCCTTTGGAAATTGGTTCTGATCAAGAATGGGCATTTAATCAGAGTGTTTGTGGACCCAAAATCCGCCTTTGACCTAATTTCCCGGGAGAAATTGTGTATTGCACTAAAGGAGATATGATGCCCGTGGAACTGCTACACCTAATAATTTGCTTACATGATGGCAATTAAACTCAAGTGAGGTGGGGCAGGGAGGGTAAACTGACAGAACACATAGAGTATTATGGGGGTTCTGCAGGGCTGTGTCTTAACCCCAACTTTGTTTACACTGTATATGAAAGGGCTAATAAACATGCTTAATGATTGCAGAGATGACACCCCCAAACCTAGCTGATCAAATAATTCCTGTTCTCCTCTTTACCAATGACACACTGTTAATATCAACAACTCCTAAGGTTTTACTGAACATCTTAAATAGATTCTCAGATGCCTGTGAAAACTTTGGTTTGGGAATTAATGGCATCAAACCTAAATGTATGACCTTCCAGCCACACAAATCTTTTAAAGGGAAAATTAGGCTTTGGGGCTAGGGATATGGAACAGGTAAAAGATTTCAATAACTTAGGTGTAATGTAGGCCAGTAATTTATCTAGGTCTGCCCATATTTTGAAAAGTCAGATGACCCTGAAACATATTCAGTCTGCAATTGTTAAAAAGTTGAACAGATCCAACGTCCAACCAATTTCTCCTGGTCTCGAAATATATTGTGCTAGCGGCCTTGGTGCGGCCCTTTATGGAGCGGGACTGTGGGGTTTCGAACAGGCAAAAAATCTGGAAAAACAGAGAATACATTTAATAGATCAATATTGATTATGCCACAGAGCAACCCACTTGCCCCAATGTGCTTAGATTTGGGATTGAGGAATATAATACATTTTACAGCAATCAAACCCTTAGATTACTGGGTCAAGCTCTGGACGGGTAAGTCTCAAATTCCCACTAAACAGGCTGTGCTAGAGGTCAAATAGCAGGATAAAATGGGCTCAATTTCCTAGTTTAAGAATGTCAAGATGAGGCTGTATAAACTAGAATTTGGCGAAGTTTGGGATAATACGGAGAACTTGACTAAAGGAATGGTAGCAATTGGGATTATATCCTGGGCAATGGGTTGTTTCATCTGCACATGGCACTTTAACTACTTATTTCATTGATATCAAATGTACCTTGACATTTGAATTATTTATGGATCCGAAAGAATCCCCATTAGCGAGATCTGTGTTTCTAAAATGTAAATATAGGATTTTACCAGTGAACTCAGTCAAAAGTAAGTGGACGATGAGTTCTACTACATCTTTATGCCAGGTGCGTAAATGTAGCACTGAGTCTGTGCAGCATTTGATGTCCTTTTGCCCTGCTTATTTGAAAGCCAGAAGGAGATGGATAATCCCAGTTTGTCGGTTACTTTCTATTACACGACGTGTAGATGCTGTTCGTATTTTAAGTGCAAAACAACAAATGATGGACAGAATGCAGAACAATGTCATACACTCACCCCAGTACAGAGATCTGGGCCTAAATCCATCGTTTTTTTTGCACTCCACACCACCCCAGGTCAGACATGGCCATATGCAAATCAGCCTTGACCCTGTGCCTCATGGGAACAGTCCAGCCCGAACTGCCAAGCCATGTCTTTCCTGGACCGGAATCAAGCATCCAAGGACCGGTTTCTGGCTATCAGCCGTCATCAGCCTGGATAGCTTGACTCCAGTGGTGTGGAGAGCATGGGACTCACGTCTGAGCATACCCATCCCACTCGGGGTGACAAATGCAAAACAACAAATGATGGACAGAATGCAGAACAATGTCATACACTCATCCCAGTACAGAGATCTGGGCCTAAATCCATTGATTTTTGCACTCCACACCACCCCAGGTCAGACATGGCCAATTGCAAATCAGCCTTGACCCTGTGCCTCATGGGAACAGTCCAGCCCAAACTGCCAAGCCATGTCTTTCCTGGACCGGAATCAAGCATCCAAGGACCGGTTTCTGGCTATCAGCCGTCATCAGCCTGGATAGCTTGACTCCAGTGGTGTGGAGAGCATGGGACTCACGTCTTAGCATACCCATCCCACTCGGGGTGACAAATTCAAAACAACAAATGATGGACAGAATGCAGAACAATGTCATACACTCACCCCAGTGCAGAGATCTGGGCCTAAATCCATAGTTTTTTTGCACTCCACACCACCCCAGGTCAGACATGGCCATATGCAAATCAGCCTGGACCCTGTGCCTCATGGGAACAGTCCAGCCCGAACTGCCAAGCCATGTCGTTCCTGGACCGGAATCAAGCATCCAAGGACCGGTTTCTGGCTATCAGCCGTCATCAGCCTGGATAGCTTGACTCCAGTGGTGTGAAGAGCATGGGACTAACATCTGAGCATACCCATCCCACTCGGGGTGACAAATGCAAAACAACAAATGATGGACAGAATGCAGAACAATGTCATACACTCACCCCAGTACAGAGATCTGGGCCTAAATCCATAGTTTTTTTTGCACTCCACACCACCCCAGGTCAGACATGGCCATATGCAAATCAGCCTTGACCCTGTGCCTCATGGGAACAGTCCAGCCCGAACTGCCAAGCCATGTTTTTCCTGGACCGGAATCAAGCATCCAAGGACCGGTTTCTGGCTATCAGCCGTCATCAGCCTGGATAGCTTGACTCCAGTGGTGTGGAGAGCATGGGACTCACGTCTGAGCATACCCATCCCACTCGGGGTGACAAATGCAAAACAACAAATGATGGACAGAATGCAGAACAATGTCATACACTCACCCCAGTACAGAGATCTGGGCCTGAATGCCACTGGAATCAAGCTATCCAGGCTGATGAGGGATGAAAGCCCGAAACCGGTCCTTGGATGCTTTTTTCCAGTCCTGGGAGGACCTGGCTTGGCAGTTCGGGCTGGACTGTTCCCATGGGGCACAGGGTCCAGACTGATTTGCATATGGCTGGGTTCAAACTGGAAGGGCATGGTGAGCAAAAAAACGATGGATTTAGGCCCAGATCTCTGTACTGGGGTGAATGTATGACATTGTTCTGCATTCTGTCCATCACCTGTTGTTTTTGATTTTGTCACCCCGAGTGGGTCGGGTATTCTCAGACGTGAGTCCTGTGCTCTCCATGCCACTGGAATCAAGCTATCCAGGCTGATGAGGGCTGAAAGCCCGAAACCGGTCCTTGGATGCTTGTTTCCAGTCCAGGGAGGACCTGGCTTGGCAGTTCGGGCTGGACTGTTTCCATGGGGCACAGGGTCAAGACTGATTTGCATATGGCTGGGTTCAAACTGGAAAGGCATGGTGAGCAAAAAAACGATGGATTTAGGCCCAGATCTCTGTACTGGGGTGAATGTATGACATTGTTCTGCATTCTGTCCATCACCTGTTGTTTTTGCTCCGTTCGTATTTTAAGTTCTGAAAATACTTAGTGGGTTGTGTTCTCAGTGTCAAAGTATCTCTTGTATGCACTGCGCATCAGATGCAAAATATTGGATGCAATTTAACCTTGCTTTGATATAGATCCATTTTATGCACATGCACTTTTCACATCGGCTGATTACAACTAAATTTAGATTGTTGCCAAATAATCTTGCACTTCCTTGATGGATAAGTTTTTTATCCTGATATAAAGTGCCCAGAGGTACAAATTCATGTTTTAAAGGCTATCAACACAGAATGCTAATGTTGGGACTCAGACAGGTACCACCACTTCTGCACCATTATGGGAATAATTACCATTGTATTTGCAACTAATATTGTACTTTAAAATGTTATGATGCATCTTTTTATGATAACATATTTGTATATATTGTATTTACTCTTGTTTTATAAGATATTGTGTTTTATGATCATATATTTATTGAATAAACTACTACTACATATTACCAGGCACCACAATAAGCTTGTCGTTCACAGGCAGCCCATGCAGCAGGTGGGTGTGCATGGTTGAGAGGATGTCCTTCTCATGTGGTGTGAGACAAGACGGGATCCAGTTTGTCCACCAGGGAGAGCTCTGGCCACCTCTATGTTGGTGAACTTCTCCTTCTCTTGCCTCTTCTCATCCTGTCACTTCTTTTTGATGTCAGTAATGGTTTGGACGTCCTCCCCAATGCACTGACTGCATTAGCCTACTACTGCCATAGGGCTGCCTTCTGTGTTGCACTGCTGAGGTATGGAGGAACACCATGGTTTTTTTGTAGTTCTCCACTACAAATCTAACTACAATCTGGGTTTCCTTCTTTATTAATTTTCTTCTTCCTCTTGACATTTAACATGCTGACGCTTGGCAGATGGCAAGGCAAGGCAAGGCATAGAGCAGGCAAGGCAGGTGAAGTATGTTTGTGGACAAAACAGAGCCTTGGGTGTTTGCTCCTTTTATGTGGTTTGCAGTGTGTAGGATGCAGGTGGCATAAATTGTCTGCAAGTGTATGGAATTAAACGTTCCCAGTCCTGAGTACGGAGCTTCAGCCCGAGTGCAGAAACTCCACAAGCATAGAGACACTACTCACAGGTCCCTTTGTGAATACCGAAAAGTAGTGAAGTTAGACTTTTGGAAAACTTAGACTTTTTATCTAACTTTACCTTTCTGATTCGGGTCTTTGAGAACTTTACCTTTGTGAATGAGTTAAATACCAAAATCCACATATTCTGCCCCATAAACTCATAATAGGTTTAATTTATCACACCCGATAATTAAGGTACCCTATGGTATCATTATTTATCAGGGAAGGTATATAGTAATGCCTCAGCTGGTAATCAGGCTGCAAGTCTATAGACTCCCCTTAAATACCCTAATAGTGGTCACTGAAAGAGCTGAAAAAATGTCAATGTTGGAATTGTATGGAACAGGAATTTATTAAGTGACAGCTATCTTCAATGGGTACAGAACCCTCATACGCCACCGAGACGCCACCCTCTGTCATGGCTTCCCACAATTACCAGCAGCAGACCCTCAGCCACAGACTCGAGGATACACTGTTTTATTGTCACTAAGAGGCAGCTGCTAGACTCCTGCATGCAGAAGAGAAAAGATAATTTTCTCAGGTATACCTGCACTCTAGGAGACCATAAATAAATAAATAATGCTGAAGGACCAAGCCATAATAAGTGAGATAAGAGCCATGTAGCAAAACAGGCCTCCATGCAGGTAAGCACTGTCAGCGGGAAAGACGGTGGAGCAGGCTGGCAGTGGGAGAGGTATGGGCATCAGGCAGGTGAGTGCTGCGGGGAAAATGGCGACTTCCCAGGGAGGCGAGCAGCAGGGAACCAAAAGCAGCCCTGGCAAAAATAATGTTCAAAACAGGGCTCACTCCCCCCTTCAACGTGCCCACTGCAATCAACCGCAGAGAATTAGAGATGACAGAGGCCCCAGGAGTGGGCCCTGCCCTAAAAACCGGCTCAAGCCAGGGTAGATTGGGATTAGAAATCGGCCTGGGCACGCTAAAAAAAAGTGGCCCACGTTTGCATGTTGCCTTTCGTCAAAACACTGCTTCAGCGAAGTTTTATAAACACATGCAAACAAGTAAGGTCACCTCTGCTCAGGCCCCCTGTCCCCACTCAGTATGCACACATTAATTGGCCGGCCCAGCAAGAGAAAGGGAGTGACACCTCAGCCAATTGATAAAAGGGTGGTAATGGACTCCCATCTGCCTCCAGAAAGGCCACTCAGGGCCCCAGGCTGCCAAAAAAGCAGCCCGCAGCTGGAACTTCGATACCGGCCCCTCGGCCACTGCCAGAATGCCCGCCTTACCAACCCGACCCTGGCTCCAGCAGGCCTGGGATATGCATAATAAAAGCCTCTCTGCCCATCGGGAGCTCTGCAGTGGATCGGGCCCGACAGGGAACCACTGAAGGGAAGCACAGTGTATTTGGTGTAGAAAGCACCTGAAATGAAGAGGCGGCTTTAGAAGCAGCCTCAATGTAATTGGTCTTGGCCTTCATTCCACACAGAAAGTAGGATGACAGAACGGCGAAAGTGCAATGTGTTCTGAGAAGAAGAATTATTCCCTAATATTACCATCTTCCAATGTGACACCCGTGTGAGGCACGCCTAGTTACACAAAACAAACAAAAAAAAGATGTTATTTATTGACAGTGGGTTTTTATGGTTCGTGTCATTTACGAGCACGTGTCTGGCTGGTACGAAAATAGAAAGCAGAGACAGACACGCCAGCACTCCTTCCCTAAGGCATATAAATACACAAGCAGGCAGAAAGGTTGGGACATGCGCAGGCATGCCTCCTGACGCTTCAGGGCAGGGGTCAGAGACGTTTTAAGGCATGGGAAAAGTGCGCTCTGGCCCAGGGTCCCAGCCTTTCAGCAGACCCCCTGATAGAACCAGCTCTATTTTGCAGAGTCTTGCCCTAATGACCTTTAACAATTCTTAAATAGATTGTTTTAAATTTCGTTTTTCTTTCATTTATTTTTTAATGTGGGTGATGTGTGAGAGCCTATTGCAGACATTTCGCAGAGAAAGTGTGTTTGTGTTTCATGCAACATCCATAAAACGTTTCTTTTAAATCAAAACCGGACCTCAATATAAGAAATTGTAGGGTGTCACAGAGATTACTTGCAGTAATATGAGTGGGCTGCTGCTGTGCTAAAATATTGAAAACACACATCACTAGCCCTGAATATTAGATGTAAACACAGTAGAATTTTGACGAGTGTGCATGTGCACTGCCAGTGACCGGGGCAAAAAGGGCATGAAAGTGCTGAAGTTGCATCATACATTCAAAGCTGTTCCAAATAGAGGCCCCCAAAATACTTTTTCACCAAAGGCCCCCAAAATCCTTGAAATGTCCCTGTCAGGGGTGTTGGGCAAGCAGTGCCGTTGTGAGAACTTGAGCTCCCCTCTCAGCAATGCCATCTTAAACCCTGTGGAGACCCCAGGCAGTCGAAATATCTCCCCCGCAAATTATCTTCTAATACTCAATGTATCAGATGTTTTTACAAACTGACAGCTGCCAGAAGATGAGCTTTTAAAAAACAAACTGTCTGTCATGTGAATCTGATGTCTCTGGTTTATGTACTATAAGTTGTATTTTGATCCGTTGTCACAGGGCCCCTAAACGGAGTGGGACCAATAGGCCGGTGCCTACTCTGCCTATTCGGTAATCCGGAACTGCGTCTGAGGGAGTGTTGTACAAATGAACGTTGCGACTGAGCAAAGAAGCATCATGTTTTGCCGCACTTTGTATCCTGTGCCCGTCTTAAAGTTTGTGCCATCGGGTTGTATGTTCGTTGTGCCCTGAATTTAAACTGTGGCTTCTGTACTCTGCGCATGACTGTGTCACACATATAGCCAGGAATGTACACATGACCGAACCTCCTATGTGAGAAGGCTGACTGGACGGCTTGGTTAGTTAAGGCCCACCCACGGCGTTGGCAGGGATCTCAAGGTCATCAGGGCAAGACCGGTTCAGGGCCTTAATGAGGGTTCAGGGCCTTAATGAGGGTTTGGTGGATGTTGGACACAGTGGCATAACAATAATGGGGACCCCTACAGAATGTGACAAGAGCCACTGAGTCTGGTATTTCGCAGATATTCATTGACCTTAGCTGAATGGGGGCCCCTGAAGGGCTGGGGAAAACTCTTGCACAGATAGCATGGTCCTATTTTACGCCTAGGCTGGACACCCTCCAGAAAATGGAGGATGTCCTGTCTTCCTGTTTGTAGTGCATAGAGGCCTTGTACATTGTAGGTAATAGAGACAGGACGTCCACAACGCACTAGATAATGCCTTCGATATTCAATCCTTCTGAGGTCAGTAAACTATCATATATTGGTTAATTCTAACATCTAACAGCACTTGGAAACAGCAGTGAGTGGGAAGTGAAATAAAATATATATATACTATAAGAAAAAACATACTGATTCAGGAAGACATTTTTTTTTATTTATTTAAGTTTTGTATAGCGCTAGCTAGACCTGAAGGTATCAGAGCGCTTCACAACGGATACAAATAAGCATCAACATAACAGGTAGGTCGAGCAGAGTAGGGAAAGTATGGGAAAGCATGGTAGCAAGTAAAAGTCTATACAGTGTCAGCATGAGGGCGACATGGCGGAGATCAAGGGAGAGTCATCAGGTTCTCGCTAGGACCAAAGAGATAGTGAACTATCAAAGTCAGACGGTGGTTCTCGTTACGATAATATAATTATGTTCATATTCTGTGGAATATACTTTGGTTAGGGCTTCCTTCCTAGTTGCTTTTTATTTTGTGTGCAAATTGCAAATAATTCCAGTGGTTCTGGTTATTATTTAGCTATTCTGTGATTCTCAAGTTGAGTTTGTGGAGACTACAGAACAACGTTTTTCTTCTTCCTCACTGTCAAGGTTTCATTCCATACTCCCAGGATCGGTTCGATGCTCAAGTGGGTCCACCTCTCCATCACCCCACTCTCTGAAGGCTATCATAGCACAGAGGGTTGGGGGGATTAAGCAAGAGAAGGAAAGGATGGGGACAGCAGGGAGGGAGACCTAGAAGACAAAAAACACCATGAGAAGAAAATAAATAACTTCTTCCTACTCATAACTAAACACCTTATTATTTTGTATAGGTCTCCAATTACCTGTAAAGAAAAAAAGCCTGCTCTGAATTTCACCTAGATAGAAGAGTTCCTTCCTCCAAGTGGAAGCTCCTCTCTTTACATATGCGTTTTCTAAAACATATAGGGAAAACCATTAGCAATAGGTTGAAGGGTATTTCCTAACCATTCACACATGTACATGCCTCTTCACCCACCACAGAAATCAGACTACTGTGCATCACAAGGGAGGTTGCTTCAAGTCACACACTATAATACCCCTGTTAAGAAAAAGGAAATCATTATTCGGCATGCATCAATATAGCAACTAATATCTGGATGCCAAAGGCATTATTACACTCATGCCCTTTCTATTGAAAGATACCAAGTAACTGATGTTAACCATCACATCAGTAAACGTATACTAATGAGACTGCATCCACTGCGTGAGCTCTTGTATCCGGAAAATGTTATTTGCAGTAAAAACTAGGTTTTTATGAATTACAGCATGTAAGTAAGTTACACCGTATTAGGAGCTTCCTACCTGTTTAACTTCGTTCCGTGGCAAGTTTGAAGAAACAGTTCCGTAATATTTATGAAGTTGTTTGGGCAGCCTCCCTCCAAGCCGGGTCTGATGGCTCAGTGGGCTAATGCGTCAACTGATGGGGCTTGTGTTCGACCTCATGGCCACGGGTTCAAATCCCGGCGGGTCAACTCAGCCTTTTATCCATCTGAGGTCGATAAAATGAGTACCATTGAGTTGGGTAACAATAAACATCTGTTATTCAGCACCAAGATACCCACGGGTCAACGTGCGCTTTACAAATACACATGTTATGTTATGCTAATTCCAAACTAAATAATACTTTTTAGTCAAAACTTTTGTTGCTCTGCTTTAAGTTCCCAATAATAATAAAGCGAAGAGTTAACCTCCCAAGTAATCTTCAGAACTGTGACAGCGTCACCCTTACAGCTCTATCACCGGCTCTCAGAAAAGAATGCCCTGCAATGACCAGATCCAACTCAGCACAGAATCAGCAGCAAGTGACGGACACAGGAATCATTCTTTTATCGTCCTGGTCACGATGTCGTCACTTGCGTGTCAGTGAGGGTTAAACCAGGGCTGCTGAGATATGTGGTCCATTGCTCTCGGCGGCGTCAACACGATAGAACTGTGCGATAAGACGCCGATACTGCGCATACAGGTATGCTTTGCCGACAGCATATACTGCTAAGCGGCTGTTGAAGTCAGATGGGTGTCACACCCACCCACTTCTGTGCTGTAAGTTTTGTTAGTCTGGGAGGGAAGATAGATGGAAAAAGAGGGGGCCAGAGATGACACATATTCACCTGGATAGCCATTCATTGTAGTTGCCATGTATATCAGTAATTACTAGAGGGTGTCTACTTTTTATTATGGTGGAATATAAGGAGAAGGATGGCAAGGACTAAATGTCAGCTACGTGCAGTAAATAAAGTGGAATAGAATAACATTTTAGGAGAGGACACACATTAGGCTACAGATTACACTGGTTGGGCTCCCAACTATGCCTAAAATGTTTCATCAATACTTAGTTACTTTTGGCAAACAGCCAGTGGGGCAGGTCGATAGCCAGGAGTATTTTCTTGGGGCTGCACGGCCCTCAGCTATGACCAAACATTAAAGCTGTGATCTATAGGTGCATTCTTACAAAAAATAATGGTTGTACTACTAAGTAACAATCCCCAGAATATCGTGATACAAGAATATCGAGGACAGACTATTGAAAGTTAAGTGCAAATAGGGAAGTATAAATTTACTATTCCTAACTCCACAAGTACATTAATGCTTTTAATATTGATACAAAGACACAGAACCTACTATAGGCAATCACTAAAGAACTCACCTGATGGACTACGATTACCAGCATACCGGCAGAAAACTACTGTGAGCCACGCCCACTAAAGGCAACTACACTAAAATAAAGGAAGTAGCAGATAGGTGATGTTATCTGTGCCTCTGTACCTAAGCTCATGACTAAGAGGCGTGGTGCCTCGAAACGCGTCGAGCATGAATGCAGTTTTGGGCGGACTGAGAGCGGGCTGCTTGAGGTAAACACTGTGAGGACAGCGTCGAGTGTCCCACTTGAGCACAAGGGCGTTTGTTTTTGAACATTGGAACACGGCTGCCCGAGCCGCGATAACAAGAGGAGCACCATTTCCAGAACTTTTGGAAAGGCAGTGGAGGGCAATGTTCCCTCCGTGTGAAGCACGCTGTCCAAATGCGAAAAACAAGCCCGCACTGAGGAAACCCCTCCCTACTAAAGGACATTAATGCTTTTAATATTGATACAAAGACACGGAACTTACTATAGGCAATCACTAAAGAACTCACCTGATGGACTACGATTACCAGCATACTGGCAGAAAACTACTGTGAGCCACGCCCACTAAAGGCAACTACACTAAAATAAAGGAAGTAGCAAATATGTGATGTTATCTGTGCCTCTGTACCTAAGCTCATGACTAAGAGGCGTGGTGCCTCGAAACACGTCAAGCATGAATGCAGTTTTGGGCGGACTGAGAGCGGGCTGCTTGAGGTAAACACTGTGAGGACAGCGTTGAGTGTCCCACTTGAGCGCAAGGGTGTTTGTTTTTGAATATATATATATATATATATTTATATATATTTATATATATATATATATATCAAACAAAAGTCCTGACCCTCCAAATCCACGGAGGGAGGTCACAGGCGCAGACCACAACAGGAAAGACCACAAGAAGGTACGAAGGCTGGTTTCAAAAATCCATCGTGAATTTTATTCTTCCAGATTTGAAACAGACGAGTGTCCGCCTCAGACGTGTTTCGATCGCCTCTTGATATACAAAATTAACCAAGGTAAATGACGCACTCTCAGAGGTCAATTGCTAAACCATAAGTTTTAAACCTTCAACGACTACGCGTTTCGACACCAAAATGTGTCTTCATCACACGATATTTCAGTTTTACAAGGACGTGCATAAATAAACATTAGGCATAGAAAAGGCATTCGTTGTTACATCTGCCCACATCTCCTCCATGGCGCCCATTATGGAAAGGGTTAGGAGAATACACTGAATGTGTAACTCTATGTATAAATATACTTAGTATGGCAGCAGCAAGTTTAGAACCCACAACATATACATTTTATACATTAGTGAAAAGGTACAAATAACACAATATTAACAAGTGTGTGCATGCTACCTGCTATGGTACTTAATACCTGGAATTACATGATCACTGCTTATATGCGGTTCAGGGCCCCATGCGTTATAATACTACGGATCCCGGTGAGGTCTCAATGTATTACGAATGTTAAATCCGTGGTATACAGAGGTAACTAAAGACATATACCACGTCTAACTTTAAGCAGCTAACTGTGAAAATTGTATATACATGACCTATGAATGTAAACAAGGATTGAGCTATACTGGCGGATTAGTGCCACCACATCAATCGAGGTATGGTCGTAAGAAAACAAACAGGTTGGTCCCACAGTATACACTATGATATCAGGATCTACATAGGTAAAATGGAGAGATACCCCATTGGTTATTTCCATAAGTGCAGCGCGAGCGCTTGTATGACCAACCACAGGTTGTGCTACCAGGCAGACTAGTGCCTATCTGTTCATCATAATTATTCCACCATAATCTGGTAGCCGGATGACAGTCAGATGCGCAGGGTATTAACAGCCAAGTGGCAGTAAAGATTGGGCCTGTACTTCCCTGCAAGAAAAAGTGTCCAAAAAACAAAACTACCAAAATATTAACTTAAAGTGCTAGTGTGCAATTAGAAGTCTCTTATCTCATTAGAAGTGCAGAACGGTCCTGATGAAGAAAAGGATAGGGAACCAGTGCCGTGCCTTGAAAAGTGATGGGTCCCTTCCTTTCCTCCTGTGAGAGAAATAAGATAAGAGAGAGAATTAAAATCAATATACATCGTAACCAGTAATCAGATATACATTACTATAGAAACAGTTCCAAGAAGTATATTAACACAGTCATAAAATGAAAGTAAAACACCCTAGTCATCATGTAAATGCGTGGCTAATTCCTCATCCAGGTTATGCCCTCCCGGGAATCTAGTCTCCAGTTCAATAATCCATTTGGACTTTTTCTTCCTGAGCACAAGTTCTCTGTTTCCTCCCCTCTTTCCTAGATTGACCTGCTCAATGGCAAAGAATCTTAAAAGGGAGTTATTGGATTGGTGTTTCTCGTGAAAGTGTCGGGTGATCGGATAATGCAGGTCTACATTAGTAATAGCTCTCAGGTGCTCCTGGATACGTTTCTTAACCATGCATGTGGTGCTGCCTATGTATCTAGGGGCCATATGTATCAAGATACCCATTTGCGATTTTCAAATAGCGATTTTTAAGAAATCGCTATTTGAGAATCGCAAATGGGTATGTATGTACAAAATCAAATTTATTTTGCGATTCCTTAGAATTCCTTAATTGCGATTAGCAAATTGCGAATCGCAATTAATGAATACTTTCCCATTCATTTCTATGGGCCAGGAGGCCCATAGGAATGAATGGGAATTTATTCTCAATTTGCGATTCGCAATTTGCGAATAATTTCAAGGGTGCAGGGGTGTCCAAAGGACACCCTGTTGCACTCCTGAAATATGCATGGGTGCACTTGTGGCGCACATACATGCCCTAAGGGCATGTATGTGCATCACATGAAACTTTGAAAACATGAAACCACAAGTTGGTGGTAATTTGCGATTCCTTAAGGGCATTTTGCTAATTGTTTTTGCTACATACATTGCATTTAAGGAATCCCAAAATTTGCAATTCCTTAAATGCAATTGCAAAATAAGGAATCACACATTTTGCGATTCCTTATTTTGCACCAGTTTTGCTTCATACATTCCATTTAGCAAATTCGCATTCGCAAATTTCGGCCTTTGCGAATGCGAATTTGCATGATACATATGGCCCTAAGTCTTCACTAAACTAACCACATTGTGGCTGGTCTCTTGGTAGGTGGAGTTTTTTAAAACATTGCTGACCAACATTTGCTTAAAGCTCCTAGCTTTTCTAAACGTTAGTTGGGGTCTTTTTTGGACGAGCTAAAAAAAGAACAAGGGAAGATATTCTCTTTAACAAAAGCAACACCAGAAAGAAAAAAGAAAGTTTAGACAAAAATTAGTGTAGGATGATAACCACTTTCAACACACGCCATAAAACGGTGAGGAGCATCCTAACCAAACACTGGCACCTGGTGCGAAGTGACCCAGTGCTGGGCAAGATCGTCCAAAAAAGACCCCAACTAACGTTCAGAAAAGCTAGGAGCTTTAAGCAAATGTTGGTCAGCAATGTTTTAAAAACTCCACCTACCAAGAGAGCAGCCACAATGTGGTTAGTGAAGAAAGAAGGCTTTGTGAAATGCACTAAGTGCAAAGCGTGTGTTCATGGAAAAAACCCCACCATGTACACATCAGGTCTTTCCAGCAAAGAATTTAAGATCTGAGGTCATAACACTTGCAAAACAGATCATGCTGTCTAGGTGCTTCAGTGCCCTTGTGGCTTGAGATACGTGGGCAGCACGATCTTACCTGTCTATAAACGTGCTTTGCAACACTTAAGAGCTATCAAGAATGGTGACATGGCCTATCCAGTGGCACGCCACTTTGAATGATATCATCAGAAAAACATAACTGGTCTATCCTATTTTGTTATAGACGCAGTTAAGCCAAATGAGAGAGGGGGCAACCGTGAGAAACATCTGAGAAGTTTAGAATCATCTTATATAATCAAATGGAATTGTAAAATACCTGCTGGTTTGAATATGGAGGAAGATCTGCATACTCACCTGTAAAATACTATATTGAACTCTGCGTCTTCCCTTCCTGTTTGTTTTTATAACCATTGGTCAAATTCACAATTTTTAGGTGGTATTAGGGATTTTTTCATACCACACTTGTCACTTGTGCAGTTAGTTTATATATGGATAATATAATTTTACCTTTTCTGCTTATCATGATATGCCCACTTGGGCTGGATTCAGATTAATATACGCAAACATGTATTGGCACCGGGTACTGTAGTACATTTGGTATCCACTTATTAATATAAGTAACTTTATACTTTTAATGTATATAAATAAGCGATTCTCTAATCGTGTTTGTATGGGCACTAGCCCTGAATTGATAAGCATTTAAGCCTCCGGATGTCGAGTGTATATATACTTTCGGTAAATGGGGCAAAACTTTAAATAGAACAACATCTTTCCGGATTCAAACGGCGCCAGCCCTGCGGAGGAGAAGCGGTGGCTTTTTTTTCTTCTTTTTTTTTGCTGCAGTGGAGGGGTCTGCTTTGATTTACAAAAGCTCCGGAGACAGAAGCATTGAAACGTAGTGGAGAGGCAGCGCGAGGGGAGCTGGGCCTCGAGAAAAGGTATGAGACTGTGACTTGGTGGGGGGCCCGTGTTAAAATAAATATTGAGACATTGCGACACCGCAACAACGCACTTGGCAGTATATTGAGGGGTATATCGAGGGGCTTGTGAATAGTTTGCCTCTGTCTCTGCCTCTGCCCTGACTGTTTCCGCCCTGTGCTGCAGGCTAGTCTCCGAGGGGGCAACATTCGGTATTTAAGAGCTGGAAAGAAAATTCTTTTTTTACAAAAACTTCACTTTGCATCGAGAGCTGGTGTAATAATTAACAGCGCCTTTAGGTGTTTTAACTGCTGGGGAAAAGAAAGAGCTGTTGAAGGAAACTTTATAAAAACGCAGATTTCCAGATAAAGAAAATTCTCTACTGTAATTTTCAGGTGGCTACATAGTGAAAACAACAGCAAAATAATCCAGGCGAAGTGCTGGGCAAACCCCAGAAGGATGTCGCTACCGCCGCTAAATTGAATAAGGCAGAGGCTGCTGCCTGCCTTAAAGCTAAAGCACGCCAGGCCCGGGCAAAATAGGCCGCACTTCGAGCTAATAAGGGAACAGATAAAGGAAATGATTCCAGCTCTGCAGATCTTAATAGCACTCCGGAGGGTTCGTGGGATGAGTCCCCGTCCATCACAGATTACCCCCAACAGGAAGGGCTGCCGTAATTAATGATGGATCAAGCAGGTGCTATACCGGAGCCAGCTGAAGTCCCCGCTTTGTCTGTAAGGTCTTCACAAGACAGCCCCGTGTTGAAAACAGCTCTTAGAAGTAGCCCTGTTCTGGATGGCTCAAGAAAAGGTTGGAAAGGAGTAAAGGACTTTGTTGTTTGTTAAAAGAACTATTTCACAACTGCCACAGTTCTATTCACCAAATCCAAACTTAAGTGTAGCCTCCAAACCTACGAATACTTCACCGCCGAGGCCTGTATTGGCTTTAGCAGGATCTTCTGAAGAACTGACCTCTAACTTTATTCAGGCCCAAGATCTGGGAAATGAAGGCAGAAGGCTTCCCCTAGATACCTTGGTGAGCTCGATGTCGTCCCAGCCTCTGGTACAGCCTCTGTTGCAGTCTCCATTAATATAAATGGGGTAACCCAATAAGTCCCGGACCTGGGTATCTTACAGTATCAAACAACAATGGTCTAAAGGACTCGTGTTTCTTCTTAGTCTCACATTAAATCCACATTTTATCAATCGTGAAAGCAACAAACCCAACTCAATCAATATAAGTGGTAATTTATTTTCCACTTATATGCATTATAAATATTCTTTTTATATACTACAAGGTCATATCAGTTGCCCCAAGGAGAGCGTGCAAAAAGAGAAAGAAAGATTAGATCGGATTTAGTGATAAAGAAAAAAGGGGGAAATTTTTAAAGAGTGTGACATAAAATCAATCCAACAATTCAACAAAAGGATCAATAATCATCCTAACATATAGACCTGACCCAACAACAATTCAAACATATATTTTTATCAATTTGTCAAAACCTATAATTAGAAGGTCAATTGGCACAAGAAACAGGAATTATATAGGTCCAGGTCGGGGGATTTTTTATGCGTCGACGTTTCTACTCGACTTAAGGCCAATGGTGGATTAAGCCTGGGCCGGGCGAGTCTTCATCAGGACTACAGCGGGCAACCTTATATCATGTGGAATGACCCTGTAGAACAAAGGAAAAACTCTGATTGGGATGTTGCTATTGCGTAAACTAGTGGGAGCAAGGCGTGATAGGACTGCATTGCTTACCCTGACGTTGAGGAATTCACTCTGTTGAATTTTCTTCATATATATATATATATATATCAATTCTCAGTTAATGAAAACATCCCCCTAAAAAGAATATGATATATTCTATTAGGTTTCTTCTAAAAGAAATTGCAGCTATTACACTATATAACAATAGTTGGTAATAGGAATTATTATACCTGTATGGTTATGTGTCCACAGAAAAGTATCCAAGATGATGGAGCAGTGTCATTTCTGTCTTTATGCTCCGTTTATTAAGTATTTTATTTACTTGAAGCACTGTAAATAAACCAAATGGGCGGTCATTCGATTAGACCAAAATTCAAATAATATTAAAGTTGAAATAATAAACATGGATTGGAAAAATAATAATATCGGTGACCCCTTTCAGGGAATTCTTACCCTGCTTAGGCACCGAAGGCTGTATCTAAGTGTTTCAAGAACCGGAATACTGCGGTAGTTTAGAAATCTTCTCCCGTTATTCAATTTTTCTCATAGGGAGGCTGGACAGGTCGGAAATGAAAAGAAGGGAGGTTCAATTCCATTTCGTCTAACTAAGCGATTAAATAGAGTTGCGGAACATTGGGTGTTCGTGTTACCTGTTTCCAAGTCGTGGCTTCAATACCAACGCGTCTACAAACTCAACACGATGTTCATGGACTGATGCCTTCGTGCCCCGTTTGGTCTAAGAATTGTATAGACACAAACGATGTCAAACGGTAATGAAAACCGCCGCCATCTTAGAATGGTGCGAATTCACCAAAACCAAGGTTATCTCGCGTGCCGGTTGTCCTGCAATTTGCAGAATTAAACGTATTGCATTCTAAATATTAATCACTGATCACAAAAGGATCCCACGATTTCAAATTAATACCACAATTTCCGGAGTGCATGCGAAAAGTTTCGCCGCCATTTTGAAATGGTACTGCTGTACCGCGTCATGTATGACACCAGGGCATTCATGCCCATAGGAGCTAAGGAGGACCTCAATAGGCATTACAGTGTTTTGATTGCTGCAATTTACATACAGTTTACGAACAACATTGTATTAACAAAAATATTTACATGTAGACAATTTACAAAACAACATGAAAATTACACAATTATTTACATATGAATTCGGCATACTAACAAGGTATATGTACATAGTCCTTACCCAATTGTCTAATTGGCAATTGGACCATATTCAATATCTGAAAAGTTTTATACATGAAAATGTCATGAAAATGTCAATATGAACATTACCCAAGGTTAAACAGACAACAGAGACACCTGTCTATTGATTTCTTCCATTTCGTTTAGGCCAGATTTTACAGTGTCTAGAAGATAAATCCATTTACACTCTCTCTTATTTAGGATAACTCCTAAATCACCGCCCCTAGGATTGGTTATGACTTTTTCAATAATCCACCATTGGAAACTGTTAGCATCATGATTGAACCTAGTGAAATGATCAACTAGGGGTGCACCTTGTGTTTTACAGCGTATTCTGCTCATATGTTGGAGAATGCGGCATTTGGCTCTTTGGATAGTTTGTCCAACATATAAGAAGCCACAAGGGCATTTGATGGTATAAATGACGCCTGTCGTGTTGCAGTTACTGTGGCTCTTTAGAGTATAGTTTATTTTATTGTGTGTGAACATACTGCATTCTACTGTCAATGTACAAGCCTTACAGCCCCCACACTTAGTATGTCCCATCACAGGTGCCATACCCCACAATGTTGTCTGGCCCATCTGTCGGGGAGGTTTTAGAAATGATTGTACCAAGAAATCACGAATGTTTTTGCCCTTCCTGAATGCGTGTAATGGAGGTGGCATTCCCCCCAGTTCCTCTTGGACTAAATGCCAATGGCGATTAATCAGTTTTTTTATGGCACTGCTCTTTGTGTTGAATGTGGTTACGCATACCAAGCGCTCTGCACTGGGTTGCTTTGGCTGTGTCTCCAGGAGATGCTCACGATGATTATACCAAGCACGTTTCCGTGCATTTTTAAGGAGACGTGATGGGTATCCTCGTTCGGACAGTCTACTCAACAGTAAAGAGGATTCCTCAAAATAATCTTCCCTTTTTGTGCAGTTCCTCCGCAACCTCAGAAATTGGCCAAATGGTAAGTTATCTCTGAGGTTGCGGGGATGGTGGCTAGTGTATCTAAGGAGGGTATTCCTCTCACTGGACTTCCTATAGAGAGTTGTATATAAGGTGCCTGCTTCTGCTTTAATTTGAATGTCCAGAAAATTAACAGTCATGTTGTCTGATTCTAAAGTAAATTGAATATCCGGAGAACGATCATTAAGCCAACTATGAAACAGTGATAAATGATCTTTACTTCCTTCCCATATCAGTAGGACGTCGTCAATATATCGAGCCCATAGAGATATATGGTCTCGATAAGGGTTATTCAAATTAAGAACAAATTCTGATTCATATTCACTCATGTATATTATCGCCAGGTTTGGAGCAAAGCTAGCCCCCATGGCGACTCCCCTCGTCTGAATATAATATTTATTTTGAAAAGTGAAGACGTTTTTTGTCATTGCTATAGTCAGCAAAGAGACAATAAACTCAGTCGAGACTCGTGCTTGGTATAATCATCGTGAGCATCTCCTGGAGACACAGCCAAAGCAACCCAGTGCAGAGCGCTTGGTATGCGTAACCACATTCAACACAAAGAGCAGTGCCATAAAAAAAACTGATTAATCGCCATTGGCATTTAGTCCAAGAGGAACTGGGGGGGATGCCACCTCCATTACACGCATTCAGGAAGGGCAAAAACATTCGTGATTTCTTGGTACAATCATTTCTAAAACCTCCCAGACAGATGGGCCAGACAACATTGTGGGGTATGGCACCTGTGATGGGACATACTAAGTGTGGGAGCTGTAAGGCTTGTACATTGACAGTAGAATGCAGTATGTTCACACACAATGAAATAACCTATACTCTAAAGAGCCACAGTAACTGCAACACGACAGGCGTCATTTATACCATCAAATGCCCTTGTGGCTTCTTATATGTTGGACAAACTATCCAAAGAGCCAAATGCTGCATTCTCCAACATATGAGCAGAATACGCTGTAAAACACAAGGTGCACCCCTAGTTGATCATTTCACTAGGTTCAATCATGATGCTAACAGTTTCCAATGGTGGATTATTGAAAAAGTCATAACCAATCCTAGGGGCGGTGATTTAGGAGTTATCCTAAATAAGAGAGAGTGTAAATGGATTTATCTTCTAGACACTGTAAAATCTGGCCTAAACGAAATGGAAGAAATCAATAGACAGGTGTCTCTGTTGTCTGTTTAACCTTGGGTAATGTTCATATTGACATTTTCATGACATTTTCATGTATAAAACTTTTCAGATATTGAATATGGTCCAATTGCCAATTAGACAATTGAGTAAGGACTATGTACATATACCTTGTTAGTATGCCGAATTCATATGTAAATAATTGTGTAATTTTCATGTTGTTTTGTAAATTGTCTACATGTAAATATTTTTGTTAATACAATGTTGTTCGTAAACTGTATGTAAATTGCAGCAATCAAAACACTGTAATGCCTATTGAGGTCCTCCTTAGCTCCTATGGGCATGAATGCCCTGGAGTCATACATGACGCGGTACAGCAGTACCATTTCAAAATGGCGGCGAAACTTTTCGCATGCACTCCGGAAATTGTGGTATTAATTTGAAATCGTGGGATCCTTTTGTGATCAGTGATTAATATTTAGAATGCAATACGTTTAATTCTGCAAATTGCAGGACAACCGGCACGCGAGATAACCTTGGTTTTGGTGAATTCGCACCATTCTAAGATGGCGGCGGTTTTCATTACCGTTAGACATCGTTTGTGTCTATACAATTCTTAGACCAAACGGGGCACGAAGGCATCAGTCCATGAACATCGTGTTGAGTTTGTAGACGCGTTGGTATTGAAGCCACGACTTGGAAACAGGTAACACGAACACCCAATGTTCCGCAACTCTATTTAATCGCTTAGTTAGACGAAATGGAATTGAACCTCCCTTCTTTTCATTTCCGACCTGTCCAGCCTCCCTATGAGAAAAATTGAATAACGGGAGAAGATTTCTAAACTACCGCAGTATTCCGGTTCTTGAAACACTTAGATACAGCCTTCGGTGCCTAAGCAGGGTAAGAATTCCCTGAAAGGGGTCACCGATATTATTATTTTTCCAATCCATGTTTATTATTTCAACTTTAATATTATTTGAATTTTGGTCTAATCGAATGACCGCCCATTTGGTTTATTTACAGTGCTTCAAGTAAATAAAATACTTAATAAACGGAGCATAAAGACAGAAATGACACTGCTCCATCATCTTAGATACTTTTCTGTGGACACATAACCATACAGGTATAATAATTCCTATTACCAACTATTGTTATATAGTGTAATAGCTGCAATTTCTTTTAGAAGAAACCTAATAGAATATATCATATTCTTTTTAGGAGGATGTTTTCATTAACTGAGAATTGATATATATATATATATATATGAAGAAAATTCAACAGAGTGAATTCCTCAACGTCAGGGTAAGCAATGCAGTCCTATCACGCCTTGCTCCCACTAGTTTACGCAATAGCAACATCCCAATCAGAGTTTTTCCTTTGTTCTACAGGGTCATTCCACATGATATAAGGTTGCCCGCTGTAGTCCTGATGAAGACTCGCCCGGCCCAGGCTTAATCCACCATTGGCCTTAAGTCGAGTCGAAACGTCGACGCATAAAAAATCCCCCGACCTGGACCTATATAATTCCTGTTTCTTGTGCAAATTGACCTTCTAATTATAGGTTTTGACAAATTGATAAAAATATATGTTTGAATTGTTGTTAGGTCAGGTCTATATGTTAGGATGATTATTGATCCTTTTGTTGAATTGTTGGATTGATTTTATGTCACACTCTTTAAAAATTTCCCCCTTTTTTCTTTATCACTAAATCCGATCTAATCTTTTTTTCTCTTTTTGCACGCTCTCCTTGGGGCAACTGATATGACCTTGTAGTATATAAAAAGAATATTTATAATGCATATAAGTGGAAAATAAATTACCACTTATATTGATTGAGTTGGGTTTGTTGCTTTCACGATTGATAAAATGTGGATTTAATGTGAGACTAAGAAGAAACACGAGTCCTTTAGACCATTGTTGTTTGATACTGTAAGATACCCAGGTCCGGGACTTATTGGGTTACCCCATTTATATTAATGGTTACCGTAATGCAGTGCTTCTGTGAGGGTTGTGTTTGTTTCATTTATGTATTGTTGAATTGTATTGGTATACTGTACATGTTCAGACTTTAATTTCAATACTGTATAATGTCCGAGAAAGAAACTTTGACATATACTGAGGATTATATAGACAAATTGCTCCAGGAAGAAGGAGGTGGTACATTTCTAACGGACAACACCATTGGTGGTGATTTGTCGTTGAATAGTAAGATTCTAAAATTAGAACGTTTGGAAAAAAAGCTCATAAGAACTCGCCTACATGGCCATACCTTGGCTAAATATTTGAGGTCTAATGTGATTCCAACTGGCCTACAAGTACGGAATGAGCCAGCTATTTTTCTTGAACATCCAAAGTTTAAAGAAAACTTTAGTTTCGTGTCAAACACATGCTCAAGACATTGGATGGTCTTGGGCATTGAAACAGCAGTAGAGGAGGTAGAATGTTTGACTAGAGAAATAGCGGAATTAAGGAAAGAGATTGTGGATGATCAAGCGTTGGTAAATGCGAAAGAAGCCCTTGAAAGATTGGAAAAAACAATTCGGGAATTTGACATTTATACACAGGGTACTAAGCTTGATAAGGTCACAAGGGACATTCAACTGTATGATAAGAAGAACACTTATCCATATCTTCAAGAGGGGTACTATACAAGGGACCAAAGAGGTGGCCTCTCTAGTAGAGGTCGAGGAGGGTATAAAAGATATAATACCTTCTCGGGCTCATCTGCTGGCAGTGAGTCAGAAAGTGACGCAGAAAGACCAAGCACGAGTAATAGTGCACCCCCGAGTAATCACTTTGCACAGAACTACACTGAACACCAACCTTTTTTAGGGCAGGAACAATGGTGGAGTCCTCGCGGCAGAGGCCGCCCCTGGGGCAGACCCAGGGGAGGACGTGGTGTCACTTGGAGCCGAGGCACAGGGAGAGGTCAGAAACAACCCCAGAACCAGCAAGAGTATCAGGGGGATATTCGAACACGCCAGAAGCATTACAGATGGTAATTCATCAAAAAGACAATCCTGTTATCAATCTCTCTGACCATGTACTCACCCCTTTAGAACAGGATGTTCTATCCAAGGGTTTATCCTTTGTCCCTACATCAATGCCCAACAATTTCAATCTAAAAATTGAATTACATCAGTTTTTCAGAAAGGTGCGTCTGAAACACTATTTTCAAAAAATCCCATATAATCCAGTCTTTTCAGGGAGTGGTCTAAGACCTCCGTCGAAATTTAACCCCCCTCCACATCTTTTGGATCACAAAATCTTTGCTTTTGAACAAATAGTCATGCGTGATGTTGAGAACGTATTGACCAAACGCCAATATGTCACATATAACATAAGTAAACAGGAAAAGGAAGCTCTATATACCCTGCAGAACAATGTGAACATTGTGATAAAATCTGCGGATAAGGGGGGAGCAGTAGTGGTTCAGAATGTTGAAAAATACAAGGAGGAGATTTTTTCACAACTAGCAGTAGAAGGGAATTATACTCTTCTTAAAAAAGATCCAACTAATGAAATCAGTCTACAAATTAATAACATCACCAAAACTGCCTTAGAGGAGGGCCTGATAAATAAACAAGAATATGCATTTTTGAACAATAAAAATCCTCGCATGCCTACGATTTACACCCTCCCTAAGGTACATAAACGGTTGACTGATCCACCAGGACGCCCTATCATTTCGGGCTGCGGCTCCTTATTAGAGCCGCTCTGTAAATATGTAGATATCTTCCTAAAACCCATAGCGATTGCTACATCCACTTACCTACGTGATACCACCCAGACGATTAAGTTGGTTGAGGGACGGAGTTTTGATCAAAACAACTCGCTATTAGCTACGATGGATATTGTATCCCTTTATTCAAATATCCCCCAACAATCTGCTCTAGAATGCATGAAGAGAATCCTGAATTTAAGACCAGCTCCTCACAGAGTCTCGACTGAGTTTATTGTCTCTTTGCTGACTATAGCAATGACAAAAAACGTCTTCACTTTTCAAAATAAATATTATATTCAGACGAGGGGAGTCGCCATGGGGGCTAGCTTTGCTCCAAACCTGGCGATAATATACATGAGTGAATATGAATCAGAATTTGTTCTTAATTTGAATAACCCTTATCGAGACCATATATCTCTATGGGCTCGATATATTGACGACGTCCTACTGATATGGGAAGGAAGTAAAGATCATTTATCACTGTTTCATAGTTGGCTTAATGATCGTTCTCCGGATATTCAATTTACTTTAGAATCAGACAACATGACTGTTAATTTTCTGGACATTCAAATTAAAGCAGAAGCAGGCACCTTATATACAACTCTCTATAGGAAGTCCAGTGAGAGGAATACCCTCCTTAGATACACTAGCCACCATCCCCGCAACCTCAGAGATAACTTACCATTTGGCCAATTTCTGAGGTTGCGGAGTAACTGCACAAAAAGGGAAGATTATTTTGAGGAATCCTCTTTACTGTTGAGTAGACTGTCCGAACGAAGATACCCATCACGTCTTCTTAAAAATGCACGGAAACGTGCTTTGTATAATCATCGTGAGCATCTCCTGGAGACACAGCCAAAGCAACCCAGTGCAGAGCGCTTGGTATGCGTAACCACATTCAACACAAAGAGCAGTGCCATAAAAAAACTGATTAATCGCCATTGGCATTTAGTCCAAGAGGAACTGGGGGGAATGCCACCTCCATTACACGCATTCAGGAAGGGCAAAAACATTCGTGATTTCTTGGTACAATCATTTCTAAAACCTCCCCGACAGATGGGCCAGACAACATTGTGGGGTAACGGCACCTGTGATGGGACATACTAAGTGTGGGGGCTGTAAGGCTTGTACATTGACAGTAGAATGCAGTATGTTCACACACAATGAAATAACCTATACTCTAAAGAGCCACAGTAACTGCAACACGACAGGCGTCATTTATACCATCAAATGCCCTTGTGGCTTCTTATATGTTGGACAAACTATCCAAAGAGCCAAATGCCGCATTCTCCAACATATGAGCAGAATACGCTGTAAAACACAAGGTGCACCCCTAGTTGATCATTTCACTAGGTTCAATCATGATGCTAACAGTTTCCAATGGTGGATTATTGAAAAAGTCATAACCAATCCTAGGGGCGGTGATTTAGGAGTTATCCTAAATAAGAGAGAGTGTAAATGGATTTATCTTCTAGACACTGTAAAATCTGGCCTAAACGAAATGGAAAAAATCAATAGACAGGTGTCTCTGTTGTCTGTTTAACCTTGGGTAATGTTCATATTGACATTTTCATGACATTTTCATGTATAAAACTTTTCAGATATTGAATATGGTCCAATTGCCAATTAGACAATTGGGTAAGGACTATGTACATATACCTTGTTAGTATGCCGAATTCATATGTAAATAATTGTGTAATTTTCATGTTGTTTTGTAAATTGTCTACATGTAAATATTTTTGTTAATACAATGTTGTTCGTAAACTGTATGTAAATTGCAGCAATCAAAACACTGTAATGCCTATTGAGGTCCTCCTTAGATCCTATGGGCATGAATGCCCTGGTGTCATACATGACGCGGTACAGCAGTACCATTTCAAAATGGCGGCGAAACTTTTCGCATGCACTCCGGAAATTGTGGTATTAATTTGAAATCGTGGGATCCTTTTGTGATCAGTGATTAATATTTAGAATGCAATACGTTTAATTCTGCAAATTGCAGGACAACCGGCACGCGAGATAACCTTGGTTTTGGTGAATTCGCACCATTCTAAGATGGCGGCGGTTTTCATTACCGTTAGACATCGTTTGTGTCTATACAATTCTTAGACCAAACGGGGCACGAAGGCATCAGTCCATGAACATCGTGTTGAGTTTGTAGACGCGTTGGTATTGAAGCCACGACTTGGAAACAGGTAACACAAACACCCAATGTTCCGCAACTCTATTTAATCGCTTAGTTAGACGAAATGGAATTGAACCTCCCTTCTTTTCATTTCCGACCTGTCCAGCCTCCCTATGAGAAAAATGGAATAACGGGAGAAGATTTCTAAACTACCGCAGTATTCCAGTTCTTGAAACACTTAGATACAGCCTTCGGTGCCTAAGCAGGGTAAGAATTCCCTGAAAGGGGTCACCGATATTATTATTTTTCCAATCCATGTTTATTATTTCAACTTTAATATTATTTGAATTTTGGTCTAATCGAATGACCGCCCATTTGGTTTATTTACAGTGCTTCAAGTAAATAAAATACTTAATAAACGGAGCATAAAGACAGAAATGACACTGCTCCATCATCTTGGATACTTTTCTGTGGACACATAACCATACAGGTATAATAATTCCTATTACCAACTATTGTTATATAGTGTAATAGCTGCAATTTCTTTTAGAAGAAACCTAATAGAATATATCATATTCTTTTTAGGAGGATGTTTTCATTAACTGAGAATTGATATATATATATATATATATATGAAGAAAATTCAACAGAGTGAATTCCTCAACGTCAGGGTAAGCAATGCAGTCCTATCACGCCTTGCTCCCACTAGTTTACGCAATAGCAACATCCCAATCAGAGTTTTTCCTTTGTTCTACAGGGTCATTCCACATGATATAAGGTTGCCCGCTGTAGTCCTGATGAAGACTCGCCCGGCCCAGGCTTAATCCACCATTGGCCTTAAGTCGAGTCGAAACGTCGACGCATAAAAAATCCCCCGACCTGGACCTATATAATTCCTGTTTCTTGTGCAAATTGACCTTCTAATTATAGGTTTTGACAAATTGATAAAAATATATGTTTGAATTGTTGTTGGGTCAGGTCTATATGTTAGGATGATTATTGATCCTTTTGTTGAATTGTTGGATTGATTTTATGTCACACTCTTTAAAAATGTCCCCCTTTTTTCTTTATCACTAAATCCGATCTAATCTTTCTTTCTCTTTTTGCACGCTCTCCTTGGGGCAACTGATATGACCTTGTAGTATATAAAAAGAATATTTATAATGCATATAAGTGGAAAATAAATTACCACTTATATTGATTGAGTTGGGTTTGTTGCTTTCACGATTGATAAAATGTGGATTTAATGTGAGACTAAGAAGAAACACGAGTCTGTTGCAGTCTCAGCCTCAACCCCAATTGAGATCCAAAGGGCAAGTACCGTCAGAAGCCGCACTAGCACACGGGGACACTGAAATAGGAAATTCGATTACTGAAGCTGATGGTTCAATAAGTGGTTCCGGCCAGAATATGGAGACCAGGTGGTCTTTCAGTTGGATATCAGAGATATGTTGAATTCTGGAGGAGGTCCGCGAAATGAAAAAAAAACAGCAAATTGAAATTGCAGCATTGCATCAGAGGCTGGGAAAGATCGAGGAAGTGATGACCGGATTTCCTATTAGGCTGCAGGAGGCGGCAGCCAGAATCTCCGTCCTGGAAGATCAAATGAACTTGGCAATGGGGGAGGCAAAAGAGGCGGCTAAAAGGAAGAACTACCTCGAGAATAAGATGGAGCAGCTTGAAAACCACTCCCGGAGGTCCAACCTCCGAATTGTTGGGGTCCCGGAAGGGATAGAAGGTTCCCAGCCCCTCGCTTGGATAAACACATTCATCAAACAGCAGGTTCTGCCTGAATTTGAGGGCGACCTCACTATTACTAGAGCTCATCGAGTCCCATCGCACACCTTCCCAAGTTCGACGATACCAAGAACTATCTTGCTGAACTTTGCTGATTTCCGAATAAAGGAAAGGATTTTGACCAAGGCTATCCAGCAGAGACAGTTCTTTGTGAATGAGACAAACAAATGCCGTATTTTCTCTGACATGACTGCTGTGGCTGCACGCAGGAGAAAAGAATTTGTTAAAATCTTACATCTGTTTAAAGCCCAGGGTGCACAGACATCAATTGCCCAGCAGTCTAAGCTGAGGGTTTTAGTCAAAGGAAAGTTCTTTATGTTTTCAGACCTCGACGAGGCCCAGGCTTTGTTAAAGGAGATTTCAGCAGGGTCCAGATTTTGAATACCGGTGTTTAATAGAGCTATCAGTAGCAACGGAAATATCTAGGGCACCCTTTTAAGAAATCCATGGGTGGCTAGGAAATGTACTACAGATAGGCAAATTGTGTTATAAGAAACAAAAAAAAAGATTTTTTGCTAGTGGTACTGATTATATTAGGGGTTCCCTCCCTGGAGATGTATAGCAGGAGGATTAGGGAATGCACCTATTGATAGGTAACTGATAGGCAACTGTTTATAGTTATAATGAGTATTTCTTGCCATCATGCACGCCAATTGATTTTTTTATTTTTTTTGCTGGGGGGTCTGAGGGCAGCAGGGGCAACCAGGGTGTTAGTTCATGACACCCAGAAAGTTAGATGGGAGGGGAGAAATGTGGATAGCGTGGATTGCAGGGGTTTCTTCACATTTCCTTGCAAGGGGTAGGAGGGTTGGGTTAGGGTTAATGGCAGTAGAAAAGAGTAAGTGCAAGAGGTACAGATATTACTCAATTAAAAGTTTAAGTTATTTAGCCAGTAGAAACCTTGATGGAAACCAACAAATGTAATATCCTATCGATTAACGCTAACGGAATTTTAAACAAACAAAAATATGGTGCCCTTTTAAAATCGCTGATATCTTTTAACCCCCAAGTGGTATTCCTTCAGGAGACACATTTAAAGTCGAATGCTCCTAAATTATTTTTACCCAGGTTTTTTTCCCATGTATTTTTTGCATCTGCGGGGTTGGCCCAGAGTGGAGTCGCTATTTATTTTTCAAGAAAGTTATTCTGGGAATTTTTACAGGTTCAAAGAGATCCACAAGGGAGATGGCTGTGGGTTGTGGCTAGGCTACAGGGGAAAATTTTGAATTTTGTAAATTATTATGGTCCGGTTTCGGACGATGCTAGTTTGGTAAAAATTAATGAGTTTCTGAGTGGAACCCCGGGGCAGCTTATCGTAGGAGGGGATTTTAATTTCATACAAGATTTGAAAAAAGACACTTCAAACAAAAACAAGAAACAACTGAAACCAAACACCAAAATAATTATAGAAGCCCTTAAACTTGAATACCAACTAACAGACCCCTGGTGCAGTAGTAACCCAGATAAAACAAATTTTACTTGCTATTCGCATCTTTTCCGGACGGCATCCCGAATCAATTTTTTTCTTATATCTAGATCTTTCAAGGTCTCTAGGACAGATATTGGGTGTAATCAGGATTGGGTGGTGGGCTTCAGAAAATGGATTTCCGAATATTTCAAGGTTAATGATAATACTGCGGAGCCTTTCTCTGTGTGGGGTGGATTTAAAGCGGCAGCTCGTGGCCAGATCATCAACTATACAGCTGCCCGGGCAAATGACAGGAGGCAAAAAATAGCTATGTTA
This sequence comes from Lissotriton helveticus, assembly GCF_964261635.1. Classification (NCBI taxonomy): domain Eukaryota; kingdom Metazoa; phylum Chordata; class Amphibia; order Caudata; family Salamandridae; genus Lissotriton; species Lissotriton helveticus. The sequence goes on from NC_136073.1 coordinate 560,235,939, forward strand.
CAAACTGTAGTTGCGAAAGAATATGCCCTGCAGCTCCAGCAGTACCCTAATCAACTTGAGCAGGCGAAAGCGGCTCTGAGAGACTTTTTTATATTGGAAGAAATTTGCAGTTCAAAAACATACCAGCAAAAGGTGTATGAAGACAGTCAGTTGGTAGGGAAACTTTTGGCAAATTCAACAAGAAAGAGACACGAATCGGCAATAATAGTGAAGATACGGGATCCCCAGACCGGCCAGGAAGAGGTTAATGGTGATAAGATTCCAAAGATTTTTTTAGAGCATTTTGATCGTATTTATTCGACAGAGTATTTAGTGGGGGAAGAACAGATTCAGGATTATTTTTCTAATATAGATATGCCCAAAATTCCAGACAACCGGATTAATCAATTAGGATTAGATATAAATTCCGCAGAAATATTGGCTTCTATTAAAGTAACAGCTAGTGCAAAAGCATGTGGCCAGGATGGCTTCCCCATCGAATTTTATAAAACCTTTTCTAATGAATTACTAACACCTTTGAAAGAACTATTTAATTATATCTAGCAAGGAGGATTGGTGCCCGCAATTTTTAAAGAAGCAATAATTGTATCATTTTTTAAAAAAAGACAAAAATCCAGAGGATGTAAACTCTTATAGGCCCATCAGTCTTTTAAATTCGGACTATAAGATTTTAATGAAAGTATGGGCTGAACGTTTTTTAATTGCTGCCCAGGAGGTAATTCATAGTGATCAGACAGGTTTTATAGCAGGAAGATCTATGGCAGCTAATACCGAGTTTTTAATACAGGCTTTGGATTATTTTAACATCAATTTAACCCCAGCATGTATTTTAATGGTCAATGCCGAAAAAGCATTTGACCTGGTTAATTGGACGACCCTGTTTTATTCCCTCGGTCAGTTCGGATTTCCAGCTCAAGTAATCGATATGCTACGTAATATTTATCAGGGAGCCAGGTATTAATTAATTCAAAACGGGCAGGATCGATAAAAATAAACCGAGGGACTAGACAGGGTTGTCCACTTTCACCATTGCTTTTTACTATTTTTATTGAGCCGTTAGCAATTAAAATCCAAAATAATGCTGCTATCCAACCCCCTATTCCCCGAATGGCTAAGCTCAAACTTTTTGCAGACAACATTATTTTATATCTGTTGCCCAATAAAGAAAATGTGGAAAGTATACTGAGGGAATGTAGAGATTTTGAACAAGTTGGAGGCTACAAAATAAATTCTAATAAAACAAAGGTCCTTGCCCTAAACACTGATCTAAATCTTTTTTCATCTTGTTTACGGGTTCAAGCCACTAATCAAGACCCAGTTAGATATCTTGGGATATTTGTAACCAGCCAGTACCATCAGCCATATCATCTGAACTATACAAGAATGAAAAATAAAATTAAGAGACTTTCAGACCAGTGGCTTTTGATCCCGCTTTCACTAGTGGGCAGGGTATCACTAATTAAAATGTCGATATTACTGCTGCTTATATTTTTGTTGAGCAATGTCCCTATGAAAATTGATTCATCCTTTTTTAAAGAGATGGAAACGATGCTCAGAGGCTTTATTGGGGGAGTGGGGGGGGTGGAATATCTAGGGTCAAGTTGTCAGTAGTACAACTATCCACCGACCAGGGGGGGCCTCGCTTTACCCCATTTAAAAACATGTTACGAAGCCGCCTTTTTAGATATAGTGATTCAGAAAAGGGGGTGGTGATGAACAGAGTGTCTGAATTAAGCAGACCACTCTTACCCAGAATCTTTTTAGATATAGTGGCGGGATTGATGGGATCAAAATGTATTCGAGATAGCTTCTTTTTTGATAAAATGTTACAAGAAATTGGTTCTCAAACTCAGGTGTTTTTTAAAAACCTCCAAGCTTCCAAAAATTACGAGATACAAGACCTTAAGGGAATACTATTTTAGACTGTAGTCCTTTATTAAAAGGTCTGGCTCCACAGGCGTGCAACATTTAAGTTTGAGGGAATGTACGAGCTTAGGTCTTCAATTAAAGTCAAGCCATATAACAAACTGGGAAACTTGTGGGCTATGAGAGCTAAGACACTTTGTTATCCAAAATAGGGTGATCGCTTGGCAAGAGGTGATGACCAGGGCAAATAAACTTAGGAGACCCATCTTTTTTGAATATCTGCAAATCATTCACTTTTTTAAAAACATTAGCAGGCTTTTTGAATCTCCAAATGAATTGGTAGTAGCCCTCTATGGGGTCAAAATGAACGTCATAGGGTATAGGTTGCTCCACCGCCAGGGACAAACTTTATTGATAGAAAGCCATCTAGGTAAAATAGGCCATGAGACACAATGTGCTTTTTCACAAAAGGATTGGGAGACCTTATGTCATTTGGGAAGTAAATCCCTGCGCGCGGCCAATTTTAAAAGGATGGAATTCCTATCACGCTGGCTCGCGTATTTGACCCTGGAGGTCCTGGGGAAAAGGTATCCGAAGTTGGAAACAAATGTTTCAGATGCCAAGCCAACGGTCAGGGCTGGTGGCACCATACTTTTTTTACTTGTCCACGGTTAGAACCCCTCTGGGAGGCAATCTTTACAGATATAGAGTTGGCAATCGGGAAGAGAACCCAGCCTGAGGCAGAGCTGGCCCTATACGGTATATGTAAAGATAGGATGATGCTAAATAAGGCTGAGGAAGTGTTTGTATTTATATCTTGTACCGTAGCCCGCTCCTTAATCCTTCAGAACTGGAAATCCAGTGAGGTTCCCTCCCAATTGAAGTGGTTCAATAAAATGAAAAGGACTCGCAATTTTGAAAATACATATGCAAGTCGGGTGGGAGCCATTAAGAGATTTGAAAAAAATTGGAAGTATTTTGAGAACTTAGAAGAATTAAGGGGGGATGATGTATACTTGATATTGACATTGGAACTGTAGCAGTCGTTGCGATTAAGAGCATTAGCACTTTTTCATTCATGGTTGCACTTTAGAAGCACTAGCACTTTTGTGGTTATTGCACTTTGTAACATTGCACTCTTTTTGCTGCTGCACTTTATTGCATCTCTTTTTGCTGCTGCACTTTATCGCAGGATTTTGCACATTGGCTTTTTAGAAATCATTGATGATGATATAGGCTGCTACAGTTTTATCGTTTATCTTTTTAATCTTGTCATAGCAACAAGAAGCTATTTAATGTTTTTTAAAGGTTTCAATAATTGTGTTTTTGATTTTTGATTGTGGAAAGTATGTCTTGTACCAAATGCTCTGCTCAATAAAAAAAATAAAAAACTTAAAAAAAGAGTGTTTATATATTTTTTGCGCTTTGGTGTCCAGCGCCATAAAATTGTTCTTGTGCTGGTTCCGCAATTCGTAATGAGAGGAATTAATTTTGTAATTTTAAAATATTCCTTTTATCACGGGGGCATTGCGGGCAATACGTTGAGTTTATTGTGATTCAATGTTGGGTAAAATGGAAACTACTAGTCTTTTGTTTAATGCATTGTGTTTGTAGTTCAATCATGTGACACGTGTTTGTTGTGCTTAAAATGGTGGTTAACTTTATTTCACACTGTTGGTGAACAAGCCTGCAGGACGGACAGGCGAAACGCGTCCAGCAGCTGACAAATAAATTCATTATTTGTGCAAGAGACGGCGTCGTTATCCTTTTTCTGCTGGCAAAGGAACTTTGGAGAATAAATATATATATATATATATATATATATATATATATATATATATATATATATATATATATATATATATCTTTATTATTTTTTTTCACACAAAGAGAGTTGCCTCAAAAGAAAGAGCCCACAGAAGGTAATCTTGCCACCACATTTTTAATGAAGGTCAGTCCTGGAAGGAGGCGGAACGGCTTTCTTCGATGCAGGCGAAGGTGCCAGTTAATGGAGGTACTATATTGGCAGCAGTACTAAGCAGTATGTGCGACACCCCACTTGGGTTATTATTGGACTTTATTTTGCGGACTTCATGCAAAACTCACTGGAGGCAAACTAAGCACTATGGAGACCATGAGGCCGTGCGAGCGGCCACGCCCACAAGGGAAGTGACTCTTTAAATATAAGGTGCTATAATGTTGCAGTTGTTTTCCGCATCTCCACAAAGCCTATGACAAAGGGCAGGGGCCCGAAACGCGTCGGCTTGAACTCTGGTTGCGGCACCTTGCTTGATTCTGCTACAACCTTCATTAAAAATGTGGTGGCAAGGGAGGAGCCAAGATGGCGATCGGGATGGTTGCTTGAACGCTTTGCTCCGCGAGCCCTCCCGCCCCGCACATATATCCTGGCGATAATCCTGAGCAGTCTTTGCTGATCTACGTAGATGAAGGGAACCATTCACTTACCGTCTGTCTCTGAGGCTCCACCGTGCAGTGGACCCGAAGATATGTCCCCGTCTGCTTGTCGGCCTTCGTGGAGCTGAGACCGGGGCCTCAAGTACGAGGGGTCCCCGGCCGTGATTGCAGTGCCGGCGGCCGCTGGATGGGATGAGAAGCCGGTCAGTGAGAACCCGAGATCTGCGAGCCGAAAGTGATGGTACCAACCCACTCCCAATAGTGGGTTGCCCTGCGAGAGCGGTGATATAGCTGGGCCGGAGAGAGTCCATGCTGCCCAGTTCCCCTTTGGTGAGCTGCCCGGCCATGTTAACAGTCCCGTCCGGGAACCGGTGGGGGACTCCCGGCGAGCAGTGGGGAGCTTGTTTAGCCTTTTGGTGACTCTCCTTTCTGCTGCCTGCACCGACTACCGAGATCCCTGTCGTGAATCCTGCTGATTCCCGAGGTCGGACAAGACACCGACGTGAGGGGGAGGAGAAAGAGAACTAAATGGCTGAAATGGCGGACGATGCCTTAGCGTGCACCCCTCACCTGGGTAGAGAAACCGATGCACATGAGAATCCCGGGGTTTGGCTATGTGGGGAAATGCCCACGAATGGACATATACTAGCTGCCCTGACATCCTTGCGAACTGCCTTGCTCCGGGAGACCCGGGAATTGGGAGAACGGGTGGCCGCCATTGCTGTCCCGCCATCTTGTAAAGGTACGGATTGCTCTCTAGGAGGTGCCGAAGTGTCTCCCTCTGCTACATCGAGGTGTTCCCCGGAAGAGTTTATATTCTTGGAGACGCGCATAGATTTGGTTCCTGAACTTATTGTTGCTACACCTGTTACACAAATGCTTGTCTCATCGGGGCCTTTTTCGGATCGGCGCGTGGAGAAACGGTATCGATTTATGGAACCGGGGGCCCAGGCTGGGTTTCGGCGCTTCCCAAACTATGTGATTCCTTTTCCGTGCTTGGCGGGCCTGTGTTCGAACTTGAGACTATTGGCGATGTGGATATTGTCGCATTCGGACTTCCCCCATGCACCATCGGAGATCTCTTTGTGGCTGGGACCCTGTGGGGCGAAGACGCTGACTGATCCACCCGGGACGTTCGGACTCTATGCGCCAATCTGTATCCCGTCTGCAGGAAGGTTCGAAGTCGCCACTATTGACAGGAGAGGCCAGGGGTGACCTCGCTTGGGACTTGGCGGGCCCTATAGTTGGTTAATGGCGATTTAAGGGGCGTTTGGTGGAGTTGTAATTGGTTGCGCTCTATGTGATTGCTGATACTTGTGCTTCTATTACTGTTCATGTTTAGATGATTTTTGGTGTGCGGAGGTGGGAGGGACCGGATAATCACACAGACGGCCCTTCTCCTGTATTTTTCTTCTTCCTTTTCTCTTTCTTCTCTGTATTTCGGGTCTCTCATTTAGGGCGACAGGCACGCTGCTGGGGGGGTAGGCCATAGCCTTCTGCAGGGGTGCAGGGATGGGGGTTGGGGGATGGATTTGTTATTTTGTTCTCTCCTTGTTTCTATGGCCCTTTGCCCTTTTCCTTTTTCGATGTCGTCGTCTTTCATGTCTCCCATAGTGGGTTTTCCCTTTGAGGGGGGGGGCTAGTTCGCCATGATTGTTACGTGTTTATTGCATCTATCCTGACTCGTGTGCCCCTTCTCCTGTTCCTTTCGGATGATGTATATCACTGGCGTAAAACTTTGTTATTAGCTAATGCGTTTGGGGCGTGCGCGATTGTGCGACATTGATTTTTGACAATTTTTTTGTTATTGCAAAATGAACCGTTTCAGGTCTTTCTTGTCGCATGGTATCCTACTAATGTATCGTATCCTGGATGCTCCTCTGCCTTTGACCTCCGGACCGCTGTAACCTTCGTACTATGTATTTTTCATCGACTTGAATAGCGGCCGGCCGGACTGGTTGTAGGCCCATGCGTGTATCTCTGTGTTGCGACACTAAAGGTTCTTTAAAAAAAAAAAAAAAATGTGGTGGCAAGATTACCTTCTGTGGGCTCTTTCTTTTGAGGCAACTCTTCGTGTGAAAATTTTGAGCGCCGTGCCTAGCCGCGAAAGATGCCCCGCTGTAAGCTCAGTCCTGGAAGGAGGCGGAACGGCTTTCTTCGATGCAGGAGAAGGTGCCAGTTAATGGAGGTACTATATTGGCAGCAGTACTAAGCAGTATGTGTGACACCCCACTTGGGTTATTATTGGACTTTATTTTGCGGACTTCATGCAAAACTCCCTGGAGGCAAACTAAGCACTACGGAGACCATGAGGCCGTGCGAGCGGCCACGCCCACAAGGGAAGTGACTCTTTAAATATAAGGTGCTATAATGTTGCAGTTGTTTTTCGCATCTCCACAAAGCCTATGACAAAGGGCAGGGGCCCGAAACGCGTCGGCTTGAACTCTGGTTGCGGCACCTTGCTTGATTCTGCTACAACCTTCATTAAAATGTGGTGGCAAGATTACCTTCTGTGGGCTCTTTCTTTTGAGGCAACTCTTCATGTGAAAAAAAATATATATATATATATATATATATATATATTCCATATATATAATCCATATATATATATATATTCCATATATGTTATATATATATATATATATATATATATATATATATATATATATATATATATATATATTGCATAGGTACTTATATATCTGGTGTAAGGAATAGAAAAACTATAATTACTTACATGTCGATATATTCCTTGCTATTCCTGTCTCTCCTGCTCTCTTTATCCTTATCTATTTACTCTCCTTTCATTCTCTTAATCTTCTCTCCTTTTCTAGAATGGCTCCTCTCTATCTTCTCTTCTATTTTCTTTGTACTTCTCAATATTTTGTATTCTCTCTGTAGTCCTCTTCTACATAGGCCTTGTATAGCAGCTGAGACTTTCTCTTGGCTGTGCCTGGCTATTAGCAGCGTATTACCACTGTGCTTTCCGCTGTCCCCCAATTTCAGACACCTACCAACCTGTGAGCCTCCTGTAACTGGAGAAGTCCCTCACAATCATGGGACAAAGAAGGTAATGCATTGTGGCCATCATATCCCTACACCTTGTTGTCAATTCTTGTTGGACAGGACATCAGGCTGCATGAAATTGGAGGCTTTTAACTGCCTCTGTCAGACGACCCATTGACATCCACCATACTACTGTCACAGTGCGATGGACTTCAATAGGTCATTCACAATACTGGGAAAAAAATGTTTCTGGAAAAAACACCAGAAATGTTTTCTTTTCCAAAATCAAAGTTGGTATATGAAGGAAATGCTTCCCACGAATCCCAAATTTGATTTTGTTTTGTTGTACTGGGCAGCAGGCTGTGCGCACTGATGTACCCTAGCAAAACGAAAGTGAAAGCAGATCACACTAATGGAATCTGCGGGGATCCACAAGTGCCTGACCACCTAGCGTTCCTACGCTTCTCCCAATAATAGTAGGACCCCACTTGTGTGACTGAGCTATCAGCCATGAAATTAAAGGCTCCCTAAGGCCCCTAAGATACAAAGAAATATCAAGATTTTGCCTTGCAAATTGACAATTCTAGTGATGTGGGTAGCTATGGTATTTAGGCCAGGGCTCGGTCGACACCTAAAGAAACCTTCCAGGTCCAAACATTTTTGTAAACAAGGAACTTAGGGAAGTTTGGGGTGGATATAGTTTATGTGGATTATGGTACTATTTCTAACCTAGAATGGCCTGCAAATTCCAAAATTTGGCTAAATCACAAATTTTCCTCATATATCTGTGAAGGAAAATTCTAGAATTTGTGAGGGTTCATAAAATTCCTACCACACAGCGTTCCCATGCTTCTTCCAATAAAAACACTAATATGAATATTTCTCTGTATACTTGTTTATACCCACCATCCGCTATTTGTGCTATTGTCCTAAATATTTTACAAATACTGTAACTGCTTGTTATTCGGATTCAAGCATGCAAATCTATGAAAGATCCAATACTGGATAAGAAAATAGGTTACTTACCTGTAACTCTAGTTTTCCGGTATTGGTATCTTCCATAGATCCCCTTAGAGGCTTCCCTTATTTTATGGGATTATCTTTCCCACTAGTGATTGAAAATCTGAGGGAATCAGCCTCTGTGGAAAGTGTTCTAGAGGGTACTGTCACCTGATTGGCTGGAGTTTGGTTCCTTTTAAATGATATGGATGGCTTATTAAAGTGAATTTGTCATTGTCATTATAATCTAGGATAATATTACGGACTGCTTTAATATGGTACCATGGGACCCCCACTTTGACAACATGAAATGATTCAAGCATGTGAATCTATGAAAGTTCCAATACTGGAGAAATGTATTTAATTCCTCTTGTTACTTCCTCACTCTATGTGTGTTGCACACATAGAAAGAGTAATATGCTTCTATGGATTGTATTTGTGCAGGAAGTTGTCCCTTCCTGCACAAAAACAATCCTGCTTGAAATGAAGGCACCCTTGCACCATGACACAAGGGTGCCTGCATTGGCATTAGGCTGTACACTGTGCACCAATGTTAGGAGAAAGCAGAAATGCATCATATATTTGTAAAAATTGTGTATTTGTGCTATCTGCCTTTCATGCAGCACAGTGCAGCATGCTGTTTCGCTGCATTGCGTGACATGTACGCAAATCTGCCCCAAAATTTCTAATTGGACAACCCAATGCAGTAACCAACTAAGCAGACTATAATCATATGAAATACCATACCGGGACCCACAGAGCTGTTCAAAGCTGCCAGCGTACTGAAAAATCATAAATTGTTCGTCTTTCTCACACCTCATCATCCGTCACAATGCTATGTGCTGTCTGTCATAACATGATAACAACCCTCGGTGATCATCACAGACACCATGGAATCAGTTCCCACATTGGATCACAAATCAAAGACAATAGCCTTCTAACCACATACCATCCTATTTGGTGTAGCTTGCTGCCCATGTAGGTAAAATGCTTCAGTGCCACACATATGGGAGGTAAGCGCTATGCAATGCGCAATACAATACAATATTTATCACTTGTGCATAAACAAGATTTGTTATGATCCTATTAAAATCTTTATTTCCATTACTTCAGAATAACAAAGCAAAATATGCTTCATTAGTACTTTTGAAACTGAAGGAAAGTGTTGAAATATTTGTACAGTTCATGTACAGGTATTTAATTTTTGTGTGAATTAGAAACAAATTGACATCCTACAATATTTGCTTCAAACTTCCTCTGCACAAGGCCACTGGAATCATGCGATTCTGCGGCTGCAGAATTATGTGATTCTGCTGCTGCAGTCTTTACCAAATAATTATGAATTTACTTAATTTGCCATATTATCCATCATTTTGGCAAAAAACACATTTTGTTTCTAGCTCAGTGCAAAAGTTACTTAAAATGCTGCAATATGTGCAGCGGAAGGTCGTTTGCAAAGGTTGACTGGTCACTTTACAGTTACTTACAGCGAGTGTTATTTGAATGTGGAATTGGTACTAATACTGTGAAACCTTTGCCCAGACAGTGCTAACATGTGAAAAAGTACAGAATGAAAATGTGCTGGGCTAAACAGAATAATCTGTGTTTTGTTGCCACAAATGTTAGTTAATATTGCTGCATAATTTAGGCTTCTACTGCTGCCTATTTCCTGTGGCCCTCTATGTACCAAAGAGAGATTGTCACATAGTTCAGTTCACAAAATCCTCTCACTTTGCAGTCAAACGGAGAAAAGCAAACATCTCCACCATAAAAGAATAAGCATCAGTTTGGCAGAAGACAGTCTGACATTCATTTACCTGTCTTGGAACAGGCAGCAAATGTAACAAGAAAAACAACAACATTTAAATGCATTTTTAATGCTGATTCACCTTCAGAACTCCCTCACCTCTATACTGTGCTAGGTGCCTCAGTTGTTTGGAGGGCCAAAGATTCTTATGAGCTGGCCCGGCCCTCAAAGGCCCACCCCCCATCCACCCGTGGCTTCGGCCCTGGACCACTGCTCTCTGCCCTTCCTGCGCATGGCACTCATCTTTGTAGACCACACTCGCATCCTAGAACAAGACTTAGGTGAGTGAACCTTTGCAAGCTCAAGCCAGATGCCTGGCTCATCTTGAGGTCCCCTTGAAACCTCAAGCCCAAAAAAAATGATTCATGTGACATCTGTCTTCTCCCATGTTCTAACCTCATGTGGCAAGAATTATCAACAAAGCAGTAACCTTTAATGTAAGACAGTCAAGAGAAAAAGATACCCATTTAATAGCTTAATTGCACAATGGGAAGCCAGAAATTCTAGGATCAATCTCAGCTTCTGGGCTTGAACAATTTCACTCAGCCTCCCTTTTCTTCATTTTCACATATAGAGTACTTTCAAATTCTTGTGCTTGGGAAGTGTGCTGTACAAAAATCTTGTGCTTAATTTAAACAACTATAATGTTTCTCCATTCATAATAAGAATCTAGGCCACTCATGACATGTGACTTGCCTCAGATTGAGTAAGTGGCATTGTCGTAAGGGTGGGGGGAGGCATGAAAATTTCCAGGGTTGAACTGCGAAAGAAAATAGGCCCAGACACCAAAATAAAAGTAGTCCCTGTAATGAGTTAGCGGTCTAGCTTACGGTCCCGGCCGATGCCGGATATGTTGAACACACGCGCTCATGCCGGCAGGCGGAGCGTTGCTAATAAAAGGGGTTGTGACCGCACGTGGTCAGTCGGCACCCAGCCTTCACACTGAGTGGTGTCCTTTATTGCCGCGAGCCTGGTTCATTTTAGCGCGCGCATGGTCCGCAGAGCACGGGACCTTAAGTGGCGACGAGGGCGGAGCTGGAACCACGCTCCTGTGCCCCACCATGCCAGCAGTATAACACACAGCCCTGGCAGCCCGACACGCCCTACAAGGGCGCAAGAGCACCATCCACGCCTCCACAGCCCAGCAGCAGGCAGCGTCAGATGCCGGTACGGCGAAAAGCCCAGGGGTGGGCCCAGCAGCAGCCGGTAAGGTGCAACCACTCATGGTCCACCTGCAGTGCGAGGCACACGCTAGACCGCCCACGTGGCTACACAAGGCAATGCCCGTGTGGGCGAAGAAAGGCCACAGACACGTGGTGAGCAAGGACATTCGGGGGCAAAAAGGCCACAGACATGTGGCAAGCAAGGGCGTTCATGAAGGGGGTGTATCTGCATAGCCCGGCAGAGCAGCAGCAGTCAGCCCTGCAGGACAAGCACACGAGGGGCGCGGCTCAGATCCAGCAGACCGCACACCATACAGTACCTGGACACAACCCCAAGACACAATGAGGGACAAGCCCGAGGAGAACCTGGCCCCAGTCTGGATCGTCACACAGCATGCTCTCACAGGCGTGTTACCCCCGTTCAGCGAGGCGGCTGACCCCAACACGGCATCCCCAAGGTGAAAGACGTGGCTATGACATCTTGAAAATTACTTCACAGCCACCAGGGAAACAGATGGGGCAGTAGAGCGGTCACTCCTGCTCCACTATGCAGGGGAGGAAGTCTACTTGCTTTTTAAACATCTCCTGGAAACAGGGGCCCCAACTAACTATGACGGGGCAGTGGCAGCACTCAACGCACATTTTGACCCCCAACTAAACCTGGATTTCGAGTGGTTTAAATTTCGACAAGCCAGGCAAAGAGAAGGCGATTCTATTGATGCCTTTCACATGAGATTGAGGGAGCTAGCAAGCACATATCTGGTTGATGACAGGGCGACAGAAGAAATCAGAGCTCAGCTCATCCAAGGAATAAGCAGCAAGGTACTACGCGGACATAAATTGCAATGGCCAAACATACCCCTAAATGACATACTAGTCATGGCTAGGACACACGACCTGTCAGCGGCCCGAGCAGACGAGATGGACTTGACACTGACGCGCACGACTGAAAAGAGCGGGACCATCCAAATGGAGCGAGCCGATGCTTTCAAGACACAAGACAGGGGGAACAGGCCAAGGGACCGCCCGCCCCAGATCCCGAGAGGCCAGTGCAGAGTACTGTGGGCATGAGTAACACCCACACTAGGCATGCCCAGCCCAAGGAAAGACGTGCACCAATTGTGGCATTCCAAATCATTTCGCATCCGTGTGCAGAAGGAAGTCCCCACGTAAGGACGACAGAGGAGCCAAGCCCGTGCGATAACTTGTTTGACAACTGTTGCGCATTTCCCTCGCATCCTCCAAAGAGGAAAGAAAGAATGAACAAGCTGCCTACCATGCAGAAGACTCCTCCACGGAGGACGAGGAAGGGAAGACGTACCTAGTCTCCTTCACACAGGTGCTCAAGAAACGAGGCCACAGCCTATGTGCACAGTGCACAGTGAGAAAAGGCCCAAACCAGAACTCAAACCTTCCAAAACAAAGATCTTTGCATACGGAAATGATTCACCCCTGCCACTCGGGGCAAAATGACCATGCCAATATGGTCAGAAGACAAAGAAATCTCCACTGACATCCATGTCATCAACCAAGAGGCCAACACCCTACTATGCAGCCACGCTGCAGAAGATCTAGGGTTAGTGACGTTCGCAAGAAGTGTGCAGGCAAACCAGACCAAGGAACTGTTAAGCCAATTTGCGAACTTGTTTGAAGGCCTAGGATGAATCAAGATGGCCCCAATCAAGCTGCACATTGACCCGTCTGTCACCCCGACAGCACTACGCCACAGACAGATCCCTTTCCACCTTAGACCACTCATGGAACAAGAACTACAAAAGCTGGAAGATCAAGGGTCATTGAGAACGTTTCTGGACCCTCTCCATGGGTGTCCCCTATGGTGAGCGTCGAAAAACCCTGACAGCCAGTGAAAATCAGGCAATGTCGTCAATGGACGACATTGTGGATGACCTAAACAGGCCCCGTTGGTTTTCCAAGTTGGACCTAAATGCAGGCTATCATCAGCTAGTCCTAGCGAAGGAAAGTTGTTACATCACCACATTCAGTACCCAGCTAGGGCTGAGATGATACAAACGCCTTAACTTCAGAATATCATCAGCAGCCTGGTGTTCCAAGATGCTGTGAAGGAGATCTTGACAGGCCTGCCAGGAGTACTGAACGTGAGTGATGATATCCTCATCCACTCAGGAACCGCGGACGAGCACTACAAACACCTGAGAGCTACGCTGAAATGGCTCCAAGAACATGGCATGACCCTACATGGAGAAAAATGCCTGTTGTTCCAAAAGCAGATAGGGTTCTTCGGATACATGTTCAACCAGGAGGGAATCCAAGTGGACCCGTGGAAATCCCAAGCAATTAAAGACGCACCAACCCCCCTGACCGTGTAGGAGGTACGAAGCTTCCTTGGGATGGCCACGTACTGTGGCCGGTTCATCCCCGGTCTGGCCACCATCGCGGAGCCACTCCGGAACCTCACTCGAGCAGATACCATGTGGAAATGGGGGACCTTTGCAGAAGCGGCGTTCCAAACAATCAAGAACACCCTCCTCAACCACGCCATATTGGTGTACTTCTACCCCGCCAAACAGACGGAGATACTGGTGGACCCCAGCCCCGTAGGCCTCGGGGCAGTTCTCACTCAGGAACAGGAGCCAGGAAGATGGGCGGCCCTAGCCTACGCCAGCAAAACGCTCTCACCCACTGAGACGATAAAGAAAAGGGGGTGGTGATGAACAGAGTGTCTGAATTAAGCAGACCACTCTTACCCAGTCCAAGGATCAGGGCTTGATCCATCACCGTTATTTATCTCACTGCCCCATCCCAGCTCAGAACCTGGCTATATGCAAATTAGTCTGTCCCTGGCCCAGTGCATCATGGGAACAGGGCAGACCAAACTACCAAGCCAATTCTTCACCAGAAAGGAGACAAGCTACCGGGGACCGGTTTCTGGCATTTCAGCCTCTTCGGCCCGGCTTGCTTGAATCCTGATGGAGCAGTGAGAAAGGGACTCATGTCTGAGTATACCCTGCCACACCTATAGTGGCCAAAAACGATACAGAAAAGGGGGTGGTGATGAACAGAGTGTCTGAATTAAGCAGACCACTCTTACCCAGTCCAAAGATCAGGGCTTGATCCATCACCGTTATTTATCTCACTGCCCCATCCCAGCTCAGAACCTGGCTATATGCAAATTAGTCTGTCCCTGGCCCAGTGCATCATGGGAACAGGGCAGACCAAACTACCAAGCCAATTCTTCACCAGAAAGGAGACAAGCTACCGGGGACCCACTGAGAGGCGCAATGCTCAGATCGAGAGAGAGGCCCTAGCCATCCAATGGGCGTGCCATCATTTTCACTTATACGTCTGTGGCCAACCGTTTAATGTCATCACGGACCACCAGCCACTAGTGTCATTGTTCAAGGGGTCGGCACCACATCCACCCCCGAGGATTGAGCGATGGGCCATAGGACTCCAACAATACAAGATGGAAGTGGCTTATCGGTCACGCAACAAGAATCCTGACGACTTCCTTTCGAGACACCCGGCCCCACAAGACGAACAAGGAGAAGAGTCAGACGTGGAAGCAGCACTGGAAGCACACCTAAATATGGTCTCCACCTTCACGTGCCCAAAAGTACTAACACTAGAAGACATTGCCGATGTAGCGGAGGGAGACCCCGTGATCACCAAAGTACGCGCCGCTGTCCATGGGGGACACGGGCACCATTTCTTGCAGTCTGCCAACAGCTGGACGAGTCCCGAAAAGGAGTGCCTCGTGAAAATGTGAGGAATCCGGAACAAGTCAAGTGTGACCCAAGGGGGAATTCAGCTAAGAGGGACCCGCATCGCCATCCCGGCAGCCCTACAACACCAGGCAACACAGTTGGCTCACGCAGGACATTAGGACATCAGGAGATCGAAAGAATGAAGGCCCAGATGCGGGAAAAGTTCTGGTTCCCAGGGCTGGAGGCCCGAGTGGAAGAAGCTGTGAAAAGGTGCCCAGCCTGACAGTTGACCAGCGCCTTAGAGAGACCGGCACCCGTCCAGACGGAAGAACACAGGAAGGACCTATGGGAGAAGGTGAGCCTCGACTTTGGTAGTTTTCCCAATGGCCAGAAGACCATAGCCATGATCTATAGCGACTCCAAAACTCCCCGAGTAGAGGTCGTCAGCTCCACTGCTTTCTCCTGGGTTGCCCCAGTGCAACCATGATAACGGCTGAGAAAGAAGGGGAAAAAGTGACACAGAACATTTCATAGTTCAAGAAGGTGCTGGAGCCTCCCTCCGGTAAGGAAGCAGACAGTGTCCCGGAGGTGTGGAAGAACAGCAGAGCAGAGCAAGAGGAACCCCACGGGACCCCGCTGGCGCAATTTCCACCTGCAACACCTAGTGAGGCGATGCCGGGAAGAGCCCCGGAAGCATCGACAACATCCAGAGCACTGGGGTCCCCATCCACTGCCACCCCCGGTATGGATTGAGAGAGAACCCGAAACTGAACTCCCACCTGAAGGACTTTGCATGGCAAGTAAGGGGATGGCAGTGCCCCAGCAAAAGAGAAAAGGACTAAGTTGGGATGGGATATAATGAGTTAGCGGTCTAGCTTACGGTCTCGGCCGACGCCGGATATGTTGCACCCACGCGCTCATTCAGGCGGGTGCAGCGCGACTAATAAAAGGGGGTTGGAACGCACGTTGTCAGTCGGCACCCAGCCTTCACACTGAGTGGTGTCCTTTATTGCTGCCAGCCTGGTTCATTTCAGCGTGCGCAAGGTCCGCAGAGCACCAGACCTTACAGCCCCCATTAGTGATTTAAAAATTTTAAAATGTGGTCCTTGTTTGCATATTAGGGTAATTTTTTAATTGTAAATAGATGCTGTATATGTGTTTTGCAAGGAATGGAAGAGTGCATTATAAGCTTCCTTCAGGCAATGTTTGTTTTAATATCAGCGGACTCGATAGTAAAACCTGGCCAACCAGGCCATTAACAGGCCCACAACCAGCCCAAAAAAACGGCCCACTCAGTGACCAGTCAGACAACCCTATCGGGCACTGCCAGGATGCCCTATAGTACAGTCCAAGCCTCAATATTTCTACATTCATGTTTTAAATGTCCCTCAATGCAGAGATATAATCTGAAGTACCAAGGTGAAACACTTCTGCATGTTAAAGAAATACACTTTTTTTCAAATTTGAAGCAACCTTATCATATTTGTGCATGATTTTTGTTGCATGATCCACTTGGCACATCTTTTGTTGGCTGATCCCACTGTCATTGTCAAGCCAAGAGCCGAATAGGAAATTATAAAAGGGGCGGGGGTCCCACCCAATACACCTCCCCTGAAGCTACATCCCTGATTGCCTAAATATATCTAAATTCATGTTTTAAATGTATCACTTTCATAAATGCCTCTCAATGCAGTGATATAATCTGAAGTAACAAGGTAAAACTCTTCGGCGTGTTAAAGTAATACATTTTTTTTTAATTTGAAGTGACTTTATCATGATATTTGTTGCATGGCTTACTTAGCACATATTTTCTTGGCTGATCTGGTTGTCATTGTCAGGCCAGGACACGACTGGGAAAATCATCAGAGATTGGTTCACCCCCATACACCCCTCCACCCCCGTGTATTAATACAAGAGATTAAAGGAACTTTCCCCCACTCCTGTGTTTGCATGGGCAAGTACCACCAGGTTCTACCTGTTGAAAAGTGTTTGTGTAAAAAGGGCGCTACAGGGTAATAATAAGAAGCAAACAGGCACCACACTGTTTGCCTAGATTATTCACACAGATATAAATAAATCGAATGCAAACCGGCAGTACATACGTGGCACAAATGCTATTCAAGCCGGGTTTTACTTGCACTGGCTAATTATAGCTGGATTTACCTGCCCCCTCGGATGGCAGGCATACCTCCGCTCTATAAATAGGTCTGTTGTAAGCGTTGATCAGCCCTCCGAGAAGCCCGACCCGCAGCTGAGGAGGGGTGAGAACAGTTTGTGTGTGCGGTGCCAGCACTTGTTTACATGCTTTAACGGGAGGTGGGGCTGCAGCACAGAGGGTGTCCCGATTAATGAGGTTATTAAACACATTATTACACTTGAGCAACGCATATAAAGACCAATGTCAACGCCTGCCTAGTTGCCTCAAATGCAGCCGCCTTGTTTGGCGTTTGCTGAACTGAGTTAGTTGAACATTGCGTGCCTCAGACTACTCAACTGACGAAAACAAGAGACAGGAGACAGGAGACAAACTACAGGATTGACTTGTAAACCCGGATCATCCTGTGACTAACGTCTGCAAAAACAAAAACAAATATCAGCAGTGGGATTAGCATGCGTCACGCGTGTGGAGGGCGCCCGTTGCCCTTTCTTTCGTGGCCGCTTCAGAGAGTTCGGTGCGTTTTGGCGCGGAGCAAGCTGCAAGGAGGCTTCGCGTAAAACAGGTTCTCGTCAGATGCCCAGAGAGTCAATAGAGTTTCTACATTTATCTAGGCTGTAATTATATTATTCCTAACGCTTACCGTTGCATAGAAATACGTGAGAGTGTGTGCCGTTTCCACGTCTGAAAAACATACGTCACCGAGCCAGAATGGCCACATGTTAACATTCTGAAGCAGTAATGCAGCGGATCCTGTCTCAGGCGGGAAACATAAAGCCAGAAACGACGGAGGAGATAGGCCTACTTACTGCACGAATATTCGAGTCAGTTTAGAATAAAAGACATAAAAAACATGGGAGCTAAGATCACATTTTAATATGTTAGTGAAACAGTGTCAGGCGCGAACAATAGTTTCCCTCTAGTAAGATAAAAATAAGTGCCCTCAGCAAACTTTGACAGAGAGATCCCTCATGGAGTGATATATTTTTGGATGACTTTGGATAAATTATGCACTGTGCAAAATAATCTACCCTCCAGGCTCCTTTGGGTTGGAATGTATTCCTAGGCAACAATCCAGCAAGGACGTGTTTGTATGTGGATGACTGATTCTGTGGCGACTGTCACATCCTGGTAGAAGCCCGAGTGGCTTTTTACTTGTGGACGTAAAAGCCTGTTTATTTGAAGCAGGGGCGTACTTTCCATTGGTGAGCAGGTGCAGTGGCACCAGGGTCCAGAGACCTGGTGGGCTCTCTGAACCCTGATGTATTTTTTGCAATTCAAACAGCAGCCAGGGGGCGATGTCCTTCCTTACACTAGGGCCCGTGCCACACACCACTGCTTGGATGGACTACAGGCCCGGCTCCAGGAACTTTTAATTGGGTGGGCCAAGGACGCATTTGGGTGGGCCACTGCGGGCTCGATTTGTCGCATATATGTCTAGGCAGGCCTGCTTCAGGGCCTTCCTTTATCTCTTCTTAGTCTTACAAGGCCCAGTAAAACGCACTCTTTTCAAAATCTCTTTCTAAATGTGATCACTCTCAAAAAGTGTTTTTTCTATGTAATGTCCCTTTGATGGGAAGAGGAGGTGTCTGAGGTGGGAGTATCAGGCAAGTGACACTTCTCGGGCTCCCTCTCTGCGAGCCTTCAGTGAGAATCCCTCTTCATTACTACCTCCACCTGACCACGGACTCTTCAACGCACTCCCTTACAAGCTTGATTAGCCACTATTCCTCTCCAGTGCACCTTATCTCACAGATGACCTTGGGCCCCGCCCCATGTCAGGCACCATCTCCCGGTAAAAACTTTAGTAAAATCCCCTTCATACTTAAAACATTGAATAGAGCAATAAATATAATTAGCACGCACTTTAAAGTATGTTCCACAGTGGCCCTTATGGCCCAACTGCCAATTAAATAAACAAAAACAGAAAGGCCATGACAGGGCCGGCTTCAGCGCTGATGCAAAAGTCTTTTTTGGCGCTGCTCCAAAAACCTCTTTCTCCATAAACACCTTTACTACCACCTTCCAACAGTGTACCTCATCCATCCATGCCCCCCTATTGACCTCTTCCTTGGATTCCCTCACTGCCACACGCCACAAGTGCCCCTCATCTCCCCATAGCCCCTCCCCTTTATGAGCTCCTCCCCGGATTCCCTCACTGCCACCCTCCCCCAGTGCCCCTCGTCTCTCTGTAGCCCCTCCCCCTCATGACCTCCTCCTCAGACTCCCTCACTACCACCCTACATCAGTGCCCCTCATCTCTCCCTAGCTCCCCCCTCCACCCCATGACCTCTTCCTCGGATTCCCTCACTGGCACCCTCCACCAGTGCCTCTCATCTCTCTGTAGCCCCTCCCCCTCATGACCTACTCCTCAGACTCCCTTACTACCACCCTCCACCAGTGCCCCTCATGTTTACGTATCCTCTCTCTCATATGCATTTAATTTGTTGTATAGTGCTGCTCATATCAATGTAGTGTGTGTCAGTACTTTACACAACGCACACACTTACAGAGACAATGAATCATACAAGTATGTAGATCAGTCTACAGGGAATGTCATTGTCTCTGTAAGTGTGTGAGGATTACAAGGTGTAGGAATCACGTGTCATCCATTCTGGTGGGCAGTATATTTTAAGGGGGTTTGGTCTGGGGAAACACAACCGTAGGATTTAAAGAGTATTCCATGGGGGTCAGCTTTACTGATAAAAATGTAGATCTGCCCAAACATACTCATTTTAGCAACATTAGAATAATGAAAGACTGGGGAAGTTCTAACTATATCACAAAACCAAAAAAGCGAAGTTCTAATTATACCATTCATGTTTGTTTGCAGCTCTTTGGTGGCAGTTCATTGTTCACTGCCTTTTGTTAGGATTTTAACTTCTGAAGTAACACAAGGATCTCTGTGACAGAGGCAGTAACCCTCTATCCACATAAAAATACAGTGCGTCTGCATTTAAAAAATACTAACAGACAAATGATTGCTCTAAAGCAGGATCATTAATCACCAACTTTATCTGGGCATTTTGTATTGTTTTATTGTTGACCAGCATCGGCTACGATGAAATTATAAAAACTGTTTAAATGAAGCACATACGAAGTATGTGTCCTGCTGGGCCTGTGCAGATTTTAAAAATAATTTGTTTTGTAACACATTCTCTTACCTACTCCATTAGTCATACTTTGTGTCACAGCCTGATGTGATAAGCAGCTGCAGGGGTCAGGGGGTGACTAGGAATAAACAGACCACTTTTCCCCTGCGCTGCATAGAAAAAGAAATATCAACGCAGCAGGACGTAGGCAAAGGTTATCAAAGGTTACCGGTGTCCAAGAAAGGATTTGTTCCCTTTCAACATGCAGAGATGAAGGGGTGAAAAAAGTAAACAAAGCCTCGTTAACATGTTAATGGTCTTTAAAGACCTGTTAAGTACTTTGGTGCGGCTGCGATAATCTTAAACTGTCTGTCTGTGTGTGCGCCCGGGAAGCTGTCTCCCCGGGCTGACACACACGACCTGTGCGTTGCACGCCTGCCTTCAAGCCCACACTGCGAGGGCCAAGGCTCCTGTTTGGGTGGGCCAGCCTCATCTTTGGGTGGGCCGGGCCCACCCGGCCCACCCTCTAGAACCGGGCCTGATGGACTATATTGGCATGTTCTTTCTTCATATCCACAACACAGACTGAGCACAGGAGGCCACAGGCCATGCGTGAAAATGGTGACCCCAGGAGCATATAAACCAGCAACAGCTGAGGAGTGGACGGTATTGTACCTGAAAATATTATTTATCCTTCAGGATAAGTTCACAGGGGCTGTTTTAAAGCAGAGGGACGCTCACCTCATTCAGACATCCCCACAAGGCAGACAAGAGATTTCTGTGTGTATTCAGTGGAACCACCGCTGCAGTGAGTGACTCCTTCATTTTGCCAGGCGGCTGCCGTAATTAATGCACAGATTTTTGTTTTCTAAAAACAAAAAATGTCCTTGAGATGCAGAGAGAATATACTGTGCCAAGCATCCTCTATCACTCCTGGGTGTGGAAAACAAGTGACAGTCACCCGGTCATAAGTAGAGAAGTGAAGGGCGCAGCAGGGAGCTGCCTGCCTCAATGTCATGCAAACAGCAGCTCGTCCATCCCTCTCGGTCTCAAGGGGTCTGTTAAAGGACTTTGTAATTAGCCCTTAATGTGCCTCAGCGTGTTGTTATTAACCCCCTGCCCTCCTCCATCAGCCCCTGCCCTCACATCGCAACGACTCCCGCCCCAACAACAAACTCCACATTTTCCTAGCGTCCAGGACGCTGTCCCGGGGTCGATTTAGGGCTGGTTCTTCTTCTAGTATTTCACTGTTTACTAGTAAAACCAGTTCTGGAGGGCTGGGCGGGGTGTCAGCAGACACTTCTGGACAACAATTGCAAGCCTGACATTGGCTGCATAGCAAAATGACTAAAGGAGAAAGTATTGTTTCTGGCAAAACTAAAAGGCTTAGGAATGTATAATGCGCGCGGACATGGCTTACGCTCCACTTTCTTTGTCACAATGCCTCGCCACTCCCCGTCCGAGGCAGCAGCCAACTGACTGAAATACTCTAGTAAACAAGTACAACGTGTGGGAATAGTGTGTTTTCTCATATTGACTGTTACACACAGTTACATGCGCCTGTAGTTTTTTTTAATATTAGTTTGAATCCTTAAAGTCTATTTTGTAATGTTTACATTTGAATAAATAAAATCGACATGCACGAACAACTCTATATTTTCTTCAGACGGTAACCGTATATTTTTTCTAAATTTGACCACATGGTGGCGTTAGTACATGTTTACATCCCTAACTCCGTTTTGCAGTGGGCTACATTTTTTTTAAACAATTTTATATAGCCCCAACTCGGCCCGAAGGTATTGGTGCGCTCTTCGTGAGCACCGTTTACATTACACAAGGACACGTTCATTTTGGTTGGTAGGGGGAGAGTAATGTGATTTGCCTAGAATCACAGGATGTCCAGCTGACGCTGAGACTCGAATCTGGTTCCCCAGTGCCTGCGTCCGCAGCTCTGGCCGTTAAGCCACAACCATACTTAGCACCGTTTTAGAACTGGGCAAAGTGCCAATGGCTTTTTCTGTAACAGAGGAGCAAAACCGTTTGGTCGGAAGGTATTTTGTTTTTAAAACATTTTTACTCGCCTGCAAAACTCCCGAAACGCACTGGAGAATGCCGGGCCCCGGGGGAAGCAAAGTCGCAGACTAGTCTTCCCCCGGGGTCATTCGCGCTGATAGGCCAGGTAGGGGAAGGGGAGGAGTTAGGGGTTGGGGGATATAGGCGCAGGGGAGGAAGGGAACTTCCTCTTCCTGCGCCTGGCACCATCGGGAGGGTCACGAAAGGCCACCCACCCACCCGGCAGTTGGAGGTGGTTTGTAGGGTTGGCGTTGGCGTTGCCAGTTTAGGCCAGAGCTGCGTTAGGCGGTACTTGAAGGGACAAGGGGGTCAAGAGCGGGCACACCCATCCCTTGGGGGGGTGTTCTTAGGGGGGATAGAAGCGTGAATGGCAGGACGCAATGAGTGGGCTGGATGACAAAGGATGAGGGGCAGGAAGAAAGCATGGTATGGAGCCTCTAGGGCTTTGTGATGAGGTGGAACGAGTGAAACGAGTGAGGGGGAGTGTGAGTGGGGGTTTTGATGTTATTACCTGTTTATGTTTACTGTTTTTGTACAGATTACGCAGTTTCTGGTCTAATAAAATGGCCTTTTACGCTAACACTGCGTGGTCTGTTTATTGCGCGAAAGGCAGGCATGGCTGCAGCTTTTGCTTGCTGTGTGCAGTATGGGGAAGTAAGCAGTGCTTTAAAAGGGCCGGTACTGAATATTGGCAATTCTAAATTTCTGGAGCTTGAGTACTGGAACTTCTCTTTGTCCAAAGAGAGTACCGGTACTCATGGGGCCGTAAACCAAGCTTAGTGAAATTGGCATTAAAGAGAAGCGCATCATAGCTGACGATGAGTGGGTCCGTTTGTTTTCATGAAGCACTCTGATCGAGTGCTAATCTCTCCTTTTATCGTGGTAATTTGAGGGGCGGCCCGTAGGAATTCCTTCTGAGCTGAAAGGAAGTTTGGGAAGGGCCCGAGGTGCTCTGTGATTACCGACACTGTGTCCGCTCTGTGGAGACAATAGCCAGCTTTAAGTGAGATGAAATAACTGGGGGGTTTCTCAAAGGGACGTGACTGGTATAATTAAGGGCATGGCTTAAAAACACTTAAGCTACACATATGTGGTTAGCACAGTGTTTCGCCTGACTGGTATTTGACTGCTTCTGTCATTGCATCCAGAATCTGGATATATATTACAAGTAATATTACACCTACATCAAGCCAGCACTATTCAATTTGTCAATGGCTGTTAGTTGTATAAGATCAAAAAGCAACGACTTTGGCTTCGTTGTATATAATATTGAACATTTTTCAGTTTTAAAATGATGAGACTATGTAAGAAGTATAACGAGTCACTTTGAATGTACATCTAAGGCAGTGAAGGGTGGCCCTGTTGCAGAGTTAGGATCATTTTTGCCAACAAGGGTGAGGGCAAAAATGAATGGAGAGTCCGCTAGAGACTCGTTTCTGCGCCTGCTTTTTAGAAATGCAGGGCTGAGCACCGGCAAGACCCGATCCACTTAAGGCTCTGACAATAGCAGGGTAGGCTGTGGGCAGGGCCTGCTAACAGGCCTATCTCCTGACTCAGAAAATCGAAGGGAAGGCTTCCTGCTGGCATAGCGGAGTACAGCAGCCCAAGCGGGCACACCACTGGGAATCAAGGTTTAGTAAAGAATCCCACTTTAATGATAAATATACCCTTTTGTACATATCAGGGAAATGAAATAATCAAAATACACCAGAAATGCTGCAGTATCATTTTGCACATTTGCACACCAATTCAATCTCAATCACATTAAATGTGTGCCCCTGGCCGGATCCCTTTATAGCCCCGCCCCCAAAGCCCCACTCCCCAAAGCCCAACCCCCTGGTCCACATCTCAATTTGGTGAGTACCTGCACTTATTTTTTTGCATTTAAAGCACTGGAAGTAAGCCTTTTGTTTTGCCATGGAGGATCCGAGCCTTGAGCTGCCCATTGAACGCTGATTATTGCTATATTTTACTTCCCCAGCAGCAGTTAAAGGGTTAATTTTCCTTGCTTGAACCAGGGCCCACATAACATCCTTACGCTATGACACTAACAGGGAGCCTGAGATGCCAGTGAATTCTCCAGCTGTGACCTGCGCCATCTTGAGCGCCTGCTGCTGGGGTTGTGTCTATCTATCACCCCGCAGCTGTGGGCGGTCGGACACAGGATCGTTTCGCGCGGGGAGTGCTCTGGAGCGCTTCTTGACTGGCACAAGTGAATTATTGACATATTTCACACGCAGCGAGAACAGCAATCCACTCGTTGGCCTCACAGAAGGAACACAGGCATAGTGCGCCTGCCAGCTCCGCTTCTCTTGCTTAGCACGAGGCATTTTTATTCATTTGACTGTCCCAGTGACCACAAGTCCAGACAAATGAGGATTCTTTTCCACTTTGTATGTCACTGCTTTTGCACAAATCGAAACATTACAGCGTAAAACAAACACGCGCTTTTCTTGCATTTATCAGCCTTTTAGCATACATGCAATTTCTTGTCATTTACACCATTAGTACACCCCTTGTCCATTAATGTGAAAGACACTTACACGAACCACACTACTCCAATGAAAGATATTTCATTTGCATTTACATTTAAAGATTGTATTTCTTTCGAGTTCAAGTGCACTCACATAGTATGACAATAAAATAGATTGAAGGTTCCCAGATTTACCATATTTTAATACACTCCTGTCACTATTAAAATGATTTTTTGCATGATAATGGTATATTGAGTTAGACCCACATTGACAATAACAACAGTATAGGCTATTGATTGGTCATTAAACGCACCCACAAGTTATACCCCCGAGTTGTAGAAGACGGCATGTTATGTTAAGTGTTTTTTGCAGAGTGAACATACACCCCAGGGTCTCTTGGCGCTAAGACAACAAGTGAGACTTTACTAAGGGAGACTTTTTTTGTAATTAATGGTATAGCCTGAGGCAGGACTGCACACTAATTCCATTAGAACATGGTCCCGATTGAGAATAAAATGTTTTATAAGAAATTTTGGAATGTTGGAGCAGAAGGCTGGTGTAGCCATTATAGGCCACTCCCGAGTGTTTAGTCCATTGTTAACTGCCCTCTCCCAGAGCCGTTAGTGCAAGACTAAGGGCCAGAGCTGCCGACTTGGAGCTGGGAAACCAGGGGGCATATTACCAAGGAGTGCGTTGGAAAATGCACAACGCACATTCCCGTATCGCCGGCTATCGCTGGATTTCATCGCCGTTTTAGCGCGCAATTATCAATGCGCATCAGGTAGGCGAATAGAAATCCGGCGATAGTAGGCGATATGGCACATTAGCGCATGAAAACAAACGTTGTTTTCATGCGCTAATGTGGGCCTTGATAATATGGGGGGTGGATTCAGCTTTATGATCCACACCCCCATGTTATCAATGCCTAACGCCTGGTCAGAGCAGGCGTTGGGAGACCTGCGATAAATGAGTTTATCGCAGGTCTTTTCCTCCCATCGCCTTCCTTGGTAATAGGGTGTTCCCACCTCCAACCACATTTTTTATGTGGTTTGACGTGGGAACGCCCACTTTGCATGTCATTAGCGATGTTTATCCCCGACATGCAAAGTGGGCTTGGGCCAGGCTTTAAAATGCCCTTGTTAATAGGGCTCTAGCAGTATCGCCGCTTTCTCGGCACAATTCGCAGAGAAAGCGGCGATACTTGCCCTTGGTAATATGCCCCCAGGTTCGAGCCTCGGCGTTGGCTCAGCATCCGGTGATTATGGGCAAATCACATAATCTCCCCTTGCCTAATAACAAATATGTGCTTATGTAAGGCGCTCCAATACCTTCAGGTCGAGTTTGTGCTATATAAAATCTGCAACAACAAAAACAAGCATTGGCATAGCCAATAGTTCTCGCCTTTGGGACCTTTTAAGTATTTAGCCATGCAACAGTTAATGTTGCCGTAAGGATATTTTGCTGCATAACTAAATACTTATAAGGTCCCAAAGGCAAGATCTATTGGCTATGCCAATGCTTGTTTAATTTTAAAATGTTGGGCTTTATGATCCTTTAAAGGTTTGGGACAGATTGTTGCTATTTCTAAATGTGCGTTGCTTTGGGAGGAACAACACACACTCGTTAAAGTACAGGGAAAGAGGCGAGGGGTATGCTGGTAAGAGGTACATTGCAGATATGCACAGCAAAGTAATGGGGGCACGGTAGTTTGGTAATAAAGTTGATTCTAAGCTGCATGCAGACTAAAGTGAAAGGGAAAAGTGCAAGGCAAGCTGGCGATGCAGAGGAAAAGAGCAGCGGTGGTAAATAGACACAGGACAGAACCCAGGGCAAACACTGTATGGCAAGGTTGGGCAGTTTGGCAGTGCAGAGAATGAGGTGCAGGGCAGCAGACGGCTTAAGGGAAAGCTGCGGGCCCGACTGACAGCTCTGAAGATAAGCTGCAGAACGGCCAGACAGCGCACAGAATGAGTTTTAAGACAGGCTGACAGTACAAAGAGGACACACTGATAGCGCAGAGTATGGCGTGAAGGCAGGGGCGGCTGGTGACATTTGAAAGTGGAGAGGCGTAAACTAATTTGCATATTGCACCGCAGCGATCGAGCGCAGCGAGCGAGCCCGAACCACCTTGCAACCATCCATACATCATTCATGCATCCACCCATCTATCCACCCACCCACCCTGCATCCATACATCATTCATTCATGCATCCACCCATCCATCCATCATGCATCCACCCATCATGCATGCATCCATCCATACATCATTCATGCATCCATCCATCCACCCATCCATCCATCATGCATCCACCCATCATGCATCCATACATCCATCCATACATCATTCATGCATCCACCCATCCACCCACCCACCCTGCATCCATACATCATTCATTCATGCATCCACCCATCCATCCATCATGCATCCACCCATCATGCATGCATCCATCCATACATCATTCATGCATCCATCCATCCACCCATCCATCCATCATGCATCCACCCATCATGCATCCATACATCCATCCATACATCATTCATGCATCCATCCATCCACCCATCATCCATCATGCATCCACCCATCATGCATCCATACATCCATCCATACATCATTCATGCATCCACCCATCCACCCACCCACCCTGCATCCATACATCATTCATTCATGCATCCACCCATCCATCCATCATGCATCCACCCATCATGCATGCATCCATACATCATTCATACATCCACCCATACATCCACCCACCCATCCTGCATCCATACACCATTCATTCATTCATGCACCCACCCATCCATCCATCCACCCATCCATCCATCATGCATCCACCCATCATGCATGCATCCATCCATACATCATTCATGCATCCATCCATCCACCCATCCATCCATCATGCATCTACCCATCATGCATGCATCCATCCATACATCATTCATGCATCCATCCATCCACCCATCCATCCATCATGCATCCACCCATCATGCATGCATCCATGCATCCATCCATACATCCATACATCATTCATGCATCCACCCATCCATCCACCCACCCACCCTGCATCCATACATCATTCATTCATGCATCCACCGATCCATCCATCATGCATCCACCCATCATGCATGCATGCATCCATACATCATTCATACATCCACCCACCCATCCTGCATCCATACATCATTCATTCATGCACCCACCCATCCATCCATCCACCCATCATGCATGCATCCATGCATCCATCCATCCATCATTCATGCATCCATCCATCCACCCATCCATCCATCATGCATCCACCCATCATGCATCAACCCATCATGCATGCATCCATACATCCATCCATACATCCATACATCATTCATGCATCCACCCATCCATCCACCCACCCTGCATCCATACATCATTCATTCATGCATCCACCCATCCATCCATCATGCATCCACCCATCATGCATGCATCCATCCATCCATCATTCATGCATCCACCCATCCATCCACTCACCCACCCTGCATCCATGCATCATTCATTCATGCATCCACCCATACATCCATCATGCATCCACCCATCATGCATGCATCCATCCATACATCATTCATGCATCCACCCATCCATCCACCCACCCATCCTGCATCCATACATCATTAACACACTGTACTATCTCAAGTCATTTGTGCAAGCTAGGTTACTGGAACACCAAAAAACACACACTCTTACCTTGCTGCCGGTCCCACACACGTCACAGGCTCACAGCGCCCCTGGCCAATCCTGGCGCCAGGGGCACAGGTACCCTCTCGCCCGCAGCACGCCCATTAGGGCTCCTGATGGGCATGCGCAACGCCGCCAAAACACAAGTGCGCATGCGTGGACACGGGTAAAAATTCACCCTCCGTCCCCACGCATGCGTACTTGTGTTTGCCGTCCGTACAATCATGTCAATGAATCAACATGACGCCCGCCCGGCGGTCTGACGTCATGTTGATTCATTGACATGATTGTCATGAGGGAGCTGCGGGCGGCGTCGGGCGAGGGGGCTACGCCCCCACGCCCCAATGGACGAACCGCGCCTGCGTGAAGGGCGAGTGGATACTGCAGAGAAGCATGGCCGCAGGACAATGTATAAAATGAGGTGCACGGCAGGTGGTGCTGAAGAGAAGTTGCTGTGCAGTTGGGAAATATTGAGGATAAGCGGGACAAACTTGCTGCTTGGAGGATGAGATGGAAGAAAGGGTGTTAGCTGGGGGAGAAGCAGAGAAGATCTCTCATGTGTAGAGGCGGTCAGTGCAGAGACTGGGCGTACAGCGCAGCGGATGTGGTGCAGGGCATTTATGTGGTGTTCACAGTAAAGATGTTCAAAAGAGCCACATGCATTACCACACACACAGTACAACAACCTTGCTGTGCACAGTGACCTCGACTCATGAGTGTGCGTTTTTGGCTGTGAGGAAAACTACCACCCTTGCAAGGGAAACTTAGGAGAGGGATGTAAGTGACAGAATTATAGGTGAGGTGTCAGGGCAGGCTTTAAAGATCTCGTTCGTCGGTTAGCAGGAAACGCAACAGCGTTTGGAGGCAAACAGGAAGCGGCTTGGGGATTAGCAGGAAGCCTGAAAATGGTTAGCGGAAGAAGATTTCAGGAAGTGGTTCGGGTTGGCAGAAGTCGCTGAAGGACAAAGCGGCAAGTAGTTAGGAGGACGTTGGATGGATTTAACATGGAGCAGTGAAAGATTAGGGCTGAGGTTGGCGGGAAGAGCTGTGGTTTGGGAGTTGGAAACTAAATATGCAGCACGTGAGCAGAGAAATACACACACTCGCCTGAAAACATTAGAATTGAGGGTATATGGAGGCAGATTGAGGTAGCAACACACTTGTTAAAGTACAGGGCAGACGGGAAAGAGGCAAGGGGTATGCTGGTAAGAGGTACAGTGCAGATATGCACCACAAAGTAATGGGGGCACGGTAGGCTGGTAATAAAGTTGATGCCAAGCTGCAGGCAGACTAAAGTGAAAGGGAAAAGTGCAAGGTAAGCTGCAATGCAGAGGAAAAGAGCAGCGGCGGGAAATAGGTCGGGCAGTTTGGCAGTGCAGAGAATGAGGTGCAGGGCAGGCAGACGGCTTAAGGGAAAGCTGCGGGCCGACTGTTTGGGGTTGAAATGTGAGACAGTCACTCACAGGAAACCCGCAGAGAGGCAGACATGCGAGGCAGGAGGAGAAGAGCGCGATTCAGAAAAAGAAAGGCAGTCAGAAACTAAGAATCGGAGGAAGAAGGGCGGGTATGCGAGGCGAGAGGCAGGCAATAGGAAAGACAAGCCCCGGAGTGATGTGTGCGCATGCGCACTAAAACAAAATAAAAAAGTGACGCAGCCGTTAAAGTGAAGGAACGGATGAGAGAAGGGAAGGGGGAGCAAGCAATGGAGCAGTGGTGTGGCCACAACAATGAACACGCTGTAAGTGTGCGCTCGTGCCCATGACGGGAGAGGAAAGCCAGATGGCACCTCTGCTCGTAACTGTACGTGTAACCGCACGCTCGAGACCATACAAAAAACTGTGGTCGGCTTTTTTAAGCCCACTCACTAAATGTCTCGCTTGATCAGCGCACGCGCTGGCTCAGGCGAGCCCTAAAAAGACGCAGGCAGATGGAGCGCTTGCTGCAGAAGGCGCCATCTTGGAGTTTGAGCTTTTTTATTGGACTCGAGACTCCTGCAGTGACAGCAGTCGACCAGGGAAGCTGCACACAGACGGCTCATGGCAGTGAAGGAGCCTGCTGCAACCCGAGTGACAGATGATAGCCGGTGACGGAATGAGTGTCCTATCTGGCTGCTGGCAACCAACATGGGTTGATGAAAGGCTGAAGGCAGGATTCAGAGGGGAATGAAAATCTAGCACTTCAGTTGGGAAATTGTGATGAATCTAAGTAATTCTTGAGTGAAAACAGTTTATCAATGCCGGGGGTGGGGGGTTCCTCCCAGGTTTGGATGTCTTTTTCCCACACGAGCGATGGGTAAGGGATTTACTACAGGCTCCCCGAGGGAGCAGAAGGAAATCAGAACTTTCTTTCAGTTTCTGATGATCTGTCCTTGATGTAGGCAGCGGTATTAACAGACAGATGCCAGGTTTCGCAGCCGGAGAGCTGCAGGACTAATTATCTAACCACAGTCCAAGGAAAGTCTCGCTCTCCCCAGGTGGCTTTGGGGATTCTGGATCAGAAACAAGAGGCAGGGCTGTAATTCTATGGGTAGAAAATCAGAACATCCTTTCATCTCCCTCGTACCAATGCACAATAAGCATTTGCAATGCAATAGGTCTCGCATTTGCGCAAGTATTAGCTATTGGCATTGTAAATGACAATGCATTCTATTTATGTTTTAAAACCCAAAACATAAATGAAAGGCATCATCATTTACAATGCCCATGGCTCAAACTTGCGTAAACGCGAAACCTATTGCATTGCAAAGGCTTGTTTGCTAATGGCACAGGGAATCTTTGAATATTTGCTTTCCAGCTTTAAATAGTAAGGCTGGAGTCAGATATCGTCAAAGTTTTAAAAGAATGAAACTAACATTTTTCGCATTTCGATTTTAAACATTACTGGTGTGGTGTGGAACCCTCCCAGAATTTTGGAAATTGAAAATTTTCTTCAAAAAAATAGTTTACGTCTTCTGAAAATATACAATTTTTCATCTCAAATACAGACTCTCAATGTTGGTCGGCATTACTTCAACCAATCATGATCTTAAAACTTAGTAGGCTGGGTTGCACAAGAGAGCTACTTGCAAGTAGCTGGAGAGCTACGGATGTATAACATTACAACGCATGCTTTTACATCTCATGCTTTTACAATGCAAGTTTTACAACGCATACCATTACAACGCATAGTGCTTTGGGGCGCTGGATAGTGAATAGTTTAATTTACTATTCCAACTCCAGTCCCCGTGGATAGTAGGGAAGGTGTTGGATAGTAAATAAAATGTATTCCCTATCCTAGAGCGCCCCCCAGCGCAATGCGTTGTAATGGTTTGTGTTGTAAATACCGCGTTGTAAAGGCACTACGTTGTAAAAGTTGCGTTGTAAGTGTTGTTCACCGAGAGCTACACGTATCTCACAATATTATTCTTGGAGAAGCCTGGGATAGATTCACGGTTTTAAAAAACGTGTTACCTACTCCTTTCGGTACGGTCACTGGAAATGCTGGCTGGGGCAATCGGTGGTGCAAGCTGCAGTGGACTCCTGATAAGGGCCCAAGAACTTATCTCACAAATTAAGAACTGGGGACAGCGCCTGACCCAGTAACTGTTCTGGGTCACCTCTGGCTTGCTACTGATGACAAAAGTCACTAGCTTAAAATATCTTGACCAGTCAATGCCATTTGACACTGTGAACCTTAACAAAAACACACACAAAAAAAGGCTTAATGGCTATGTGCTGTCTTACCAATTCGGTTTGGTTGTCCTATTTCTTAAACTGCAAGGTGTTAAAGGGTCAGTAGAGCAGGAGGCGGGCAAGTGGTTATAGACACAACAATACAAGGAAAGTACGGCCCTGGTGTTGTTGTTCATTGCAGATGCCACAGGCCAGGAAATGCTTGGGGAAAAATAGTGCCAAAGAAGAGAATGAGCAGAGGAAGGTTGAAGAGTACTAGGGCACAAACCACTGGAACCTCAGCTTTGTGAGGCAGCAAGTTTGCTCATTTTGCGCTGGCAGGTGGGAGTGGGCACAATGTAGGGAGGTCTATTGGTTTAAATGGGCTCGTTAAGTTGAAAGGAAGAGTACATATTTCTGCTGCAATACATTTAACGGGACGGTATTAGCACTTAAAAGGAGCAAAAAAGCACTCTAAATAGCAAGAACCTGCACTTCTATAATTCTATTTAAAGCACTGGGTAGGTCATCTCAGGACTCATGCTTCCAAGATCCCCTCCTCCATGTACTATGATGAAGAGATTTCCCCCTTACATCTCTACTGTGTAGTAATAACACACAGTCCTGCGGATACTTTAAGGATGAACTACAGACACGGCTAGCTCCGGTACTTGCACCCCTAGGGTCAAACACTTTCCCTATAATTTGGGAAGGGCTGCGTAGCATTCTAATAGCAATTTTGGGGCTGCTCTGAGGGGGGCAGTAAAATCTCCCACCCTCTCCCTGTCCAGAAAAACATAGCAGTGCTCGGGTGGGGGGAAACATGGCACAGTGAAAAGGGCAGCCTGTGGTCTCGCCGGCACTTACACCTCCAGGATCTGGTCCCCTCATCGGACACCAGCGCGGTAGGCAGCACCCGCTGGCAGAACGGCACTGACGTGCTGGAGCGGCACGTACAGCTCTCCTCCAATGCTCCGCAGCTGGCTGCTCTCGCTCACCTGCCCGCGCACATTGAAGCCATAACCCGAGTCCGACTTTAGGTTGCAGACTACGCAAGGGCCCCCACCACCCATTCCCCCGTGGGCCCCAGTGGTCCCTCTCCGTTCCTCTGCGGACCCTCCACCTCCTCGTCCACCATCTACACTTGAGCGGCGGTAGCGTAACGCGGCGCACAAGCGGCGCAGTTGCTGCCGGGACGACTGGGACGTGTGGTCCCATCGCTTGTTACTTGCTCGAAACTACGTGTCCCGACAGCCTATTGAGAAGCTTGCGATAGACTACGAACGTGCTTGCTGTGCAATGTATTCCGGGATATGAAGTCCTTAAACTTTGTAACCTTCTTGACATTCTCTGGAATGGATGTCCAGGCATTCCAAAAGAAGTGGGCAGACTACACTTCAAACACTCCTGATGGACACAGAATGGCGGGGCGTGACTTCAAGGCAAAGTGGGCAGTTGCAATGCAGGCCAAATTAGCATGTGGAACAGTAAAAAAAGAATCTCAGGACATATGCACAAGGGGCGGCAGGGAGCCTGCTAGCAGGAGGTGTGTTCACGATGTGCGCCGTACGCGTGCACATCTCCTGTCCTCCAAGTTGTGCTAAAGTCGCCGTAAGCGTGCTCAACTCCTTTCCTTTGTACGCATGCACATGTCCTGCCACCCTTCGGCAACAAAGTTGACAGCAATAGATCTCGCTAAGGCGAGCAGCGCATGCGCTGTGTCACTAGGTGAGACCTAAAACATAGAGAGCACCTCTTGTTCCAGGACTCTGTGTGCTCTTCTCTCCCGTAGGGGACAGCCACTGCTGGCAGACAATCTCAGGAACAAGCATTTGCAATGCAATAGGTCTCACATTTACGCGAGTTTGATGTATTGACATTGCAATAACAATGCCTTTTATTTTGGTTTAGTTTTAAAAGCATAAATAAAAGGCATTGTCATTTATGATGCCAATAGCTTAAACTTGCGTAACTGCGAGACCTATTGCATTGCAAATGCTTGTTTCTGGGGTGGGGAGATCGCTGGACTGCTTGGAGGATCTTGGTCGGGGCATTCTCCTGCAGTAACCTAAGCATATTGATAACAAATTTCTTGGGTTAGTGGGTGCTACGCTTTAGCTGGTCGTGCTATTTGCCTTATATAGGCCAATGTCAAGAAGAGTTATCTCGCATTGGACTGATTACAGCTGGGCCTTTTTGCTGTAAACACATCACACCCAGCATTCACAGTGCTGGAATTTTCCTCCTGTTTAGCCTAGTTTTTGGGATTAGGCCCACCTGTTCGTAATTTGAGGTACTAGCTTGGTGTTATGCACTGATCTCTGGGGTATGATTTAGGGGCGTTATCGCTTGGGCAGTTGCAAACTAATTCCACACAATTTTGGCAGTCATACTCTGGTGGGTGAGGTAAAAGCACTCTATTCTGAAGTGGGCATTAAGCTACGAATTAGCGTTTCTCTGCACCCTAACCTTGTTTTACATTTAGTTCATTCTCCCTTGCACTATGGCTGCCAAAATTTAGAGTAGGTAAAAGGAAAGAGAGCGATACTGAGCTAGCGCAGCTATTTAAGCTTGTGTTGGCCAAGCTGGGGGATGGGGGTGATTCCGGCAGCACGGCACCCGATCCTGAGTCAATCCCTGGGGAAGGGGAGACGAAAGCCTGTGTTCACCCCCTCTTCCCCCTGCAGCGTTTCCTCCAGTTTGGTAAGTTGAGGGACAGCCAGCTCAATGTAGTTCTGGGAAGCAAACCCATGGCACGGTTACACAGATGTCCTCTGGGGTAGATGGCGTGTAGTCTGTTGTTGGAATGGGGATCAGATGAAGATGAGTGAGAAAGAGAGACAAGAATGGAATGGAAATTGAAAGAAAACGGATGAAATATGATCAGAGTCCTTCAATACGGACTAAAATGTGTGTGACAAACTGTATGGGATTATTGTCTCTATTGAAGGCTTCTATATG
The DNA here is from genome assembly GCF_964261635.1 of Lissotriton helveticus. Taxonomy (NCBI): domain Eukaryota; kingdom Metazoa; phylum Chordata; class Amphibia; order Caudata; family Salamandridae; genus Lissotriton; species Lissotriton helveticus. The sequence goes on from NC_136073.1 coordinate 560,270,989, forward strand.
CAATCTGCCCGTCACTGGGTGCATCGCTTGAGGAGTAGTTCAGCGCACTTCATTACCAATGGCACAGATATCTGTACACTTTGCTGATTACATGGCCTAATTCCAATCAGAAAGCCAGGTGGGTTAACACACGTACTGCAGCGATTTGCCTATAATGTACTGGCATAATGTTAGCATACTGAGATGCAACAGTGGGTTAATGCACCAAATGTGGAAATGTATTTGCAACCTTTCTTTACCAGTGACCAGGGCGCAGGTGAAAATGGAGCTTCCTTTCCATTGGGGTCCTCTGGAGAAAGGCGCTTGCTTGAAAAGGGCTCCCACCGACACCAAGGGGCTCCCCAACTCTTATACTACCAGGCTTCCCTTGCTGCACGCTCCGGCAGGGGCCTTGTACCAGGTGGGAAGTGGCATCCCTTGTTTCCATAGCAACGCTTGCATCCATATATATCCACCCACACAGCTGCCACTGACAGTGGAAGACATTAAATGTTCAAAGACGCCACTAGGGAGAGCGGTGGGGCGGGGGCTGTTATTGTCGTGGCTGTATGAAGCGTCGACCAGGTCAATTGGATGTCAGAGCGCTTTACAATAAAGAACCACTGATCCAAACAACAGCAGAAAAGCCATTAATTCAGTATCTACAGTGTACTCTATCATGGGCTGGAATGCTCAGGAGGTCAGAGCTAGAGTTGCTGAGAGCACGGCAGATCAGAGAGACAGCCAGAGGGGCCTACAGGGTGACTGAGAGATTTTCCATACAGGCCAGGACGTCGGAAAGGCTAGTGACCTCCCTGCCAGGGCACGACCGGACCCTCCCAAATTCTTTGAATAAAGTCCTTGCTCATCAGGTGTTTGTTGGGAAATCCACCCAGAATAAACAGCACTTAAATTACCCTATAACAGGAAAGAGGAAAGGTGTTCTAGCTTGCACAGACACAAATAAATAAAGCTGCTGAGCTTTGTGAACTCTGCCTGAACCTCAATGCAAGTGAAATGACGCAGAAACATGATCTGTTACAACACGCCTCCTTCAAATAAGAAATACCTTCACGACGGCAGTGAAGCTGACGACCCAGTCCGGATGGGCCGTCCAAAAGGGAGACGGCGGTAACTAAGAAGCATTCTTTTCAATGGGTAGCCAACGTTTAGCATAAACGCAGACACGACCCATTGAAAAAGATGGGCGGGGCTTCAAGTCCCCTTTTGGAATGCCCTGATCACATTAGCTCTCGCAGAGCGTGCAGCACATGCACTCTGCAACGCTAGGCGAGACCTAAAAAAACAGAACAACTTGTCCAACGAGTCTATAAATCACTCCAACACAAAGTTTCCACCTTATTTTTAATAGCCAAGATTCTAATATATATTATCTACCAGCCAAGCCCACAACATAGTACTTTTTTTGTGAAGGTGGGCGGTTGGGCCAAGCAACCCAGACAAGGGAGGGCAGGTGCAGGGGCATAACAAATACCCCCGTGGTGCGGGGGGGGGGGCCCTAGTCTTCAGTACATGAAGGGGGCCCCCTCAGCTCATCTGCAGAGAGCTGTATGTCTTTTGCTCTAAAGTAGCTGCAGTCTGCAGCCTGCTCTGAGCTCTGAGCTGACCCTGTACTGAGGAGAAACAAAGTAACATGTAACATTGTTTCTCTTCAGTCAGAGCCAGGCCCATAACAAGGATGGGGTGGGGACCTCACAGAGGGCATTACCCACAGGGCTCAGCCTGTGAGACAGTATGAGGCAACACAGAGCTGACAGGGGCAGGAGAAGGTTTACAGCTCCAGAAACAGGATATGCTGGGATGCATTGGAAGGTAAACAAGCATTTGCAATAGATGGTTTTGCAATATATGCATTTGCATATATGCAAGTCATATATGGTTTGGTTTGGAATTGTTTTTTATATTTCTTTTTATTTGTAAAAAATAACAAGCTAGGCAATAATACAAAATACAGAATGCATATCTCGTGCCGAGGTGGAGAATCCCTTTAGCATACGTTACAATCTTATATTATTTTATACACCTATTTACAACGTGTCCACCTTGGTATGTTCCGTCCACCCCCATGGTGATAGCGCACTTGGTAGCTTCCTGTGGAGCTGATGATCTGATTAAGAACTCCCAGCTTGTCTGCTGGCGCTCTGACAGTAGAGTCTTCAGTCACTTCAGCTTCATTCCAGTCAGATGAAGTTTGCGCGATAGCGCGTTCTCAACGCTAGAGGGCAGTGTGCTGACGGACTCAAGCGCCCTGGCATTTCTTTGATGTCATCTGTTCGACTTATTATCGCTTTGTGCTGGGCGCTGGAAATGCTTTAAGCAGGGCGTTTCCTCTATTAAGGCATCGCTTATCAAAGGAGCCCCCCTCATTAATCTGCACAGACGCTGACAGGCAGAGCCATTCAGTTAAAATCAAGCCTGTCAGGCCATGATCTGTGGGAATACCAACCTCTTCACGCTGACAGACACAGCTTTTCAGGCAAATTAAGGTCTGTTGGTCTAGTATTCCCCATCATTTATTTTCATTTTCGCTGACAGGCACAACCATTCATCTAAAATCAAGCCTGTCTGGCCATATTCTGATACCAACCTCTTCACGGTGACAGACACAGCTTTTCAGGCAAATTTAAGGTCTGTTGGATCAAGTAATCAAGTCTTCCGTCATCTCGCTGACAAGCTCAGCTAGTAGGTTCCTCAAGCACATTGGTCATCCATCGGAATTAAACTGGTCTGGTCGAGTCATTATAGGTGATCACCTGAGATTGTAGTAATAGGGAGCTTGCCATCCTTCCCGTGTGTGCTATCAAGCATCGAATCTCCTCTCAGTGACACACACACTAAACTGGTTTTAAGGCAAACGTCGGAGATACGCACTCCTGTGTGTGTCATATTTTGGGGAAATTGAATCTGCGGTGACGCACAGACCACTTCCAGTGATTTATTACATTAAAAGACATTGTGCCTTAGTCTGTGGGAATCTGGTTTAAAAGTACAGTAGGCAGATTAAAGTATTTGGTGCAGTTGAAGTGTTGCTTTGCCTAGGCCATTAGCACAAAGCATAATACAAATGTAAGTGTTATATGTATGAATGAACCATTTACTTGTTGGTTAAGTGTGGTTTAGTATAATCTTAGTTATATTCTTAAGAATTCACAGGTTGCCCACAGGTACACTCTGACTCAGAGACCACTGTTCCTTTTCTGTTAATTCATCATGGCAGCTGCAAGTATGACACAACCTGCATCGTTCTTGAATGAATGTGGGGAACCCAACATGCCTTGGGAAGAATGGGAAAAAGTTTTTGAGTCCTATTTGGTGGCAATAGGTGGAGAGAAATTCAGTGAGTTTAGGAAGCAACATATTTTATTGCACAATTTGGGCCCCACAGGAAGAAAATCACTCCCAGAACCAGAAGAGGAAGATGATGATGAGGAGGTCTACAACATAGTACTGATGAAACTAAGAGCTCATTTTGGCGATAAAATAAACATAGTCTTAGAGAGGCACAAATTCTTCAGCCGCGTTCAAGGGAAGCAAGAGAGTGTTTCAACATATGTAGCTATACTAAGGGGTCTCAGCAAATTGTGTGACTTCAAGGACTTAAATGACTCATTAATCAGAGACCAGCTAGTACGTTGTACAAATAATAAAGAAATACAGAAGAAGCTTTTGCATAAGCAACCAGACCTACAGGAAGCAATTAAAATTGCAAAGTCCATTGAACATACTGATGTGTGTATCAAAGAAATGAACAACACAGAGAACAAAGTAGCGGAAATACACAACACGGAGGAAGATAATGAAATATGCAAAATCAAGGGAGATACTCACAAACCGCAAAACAAGAAGGATTTTGGACAAAGCCATTCAAGTGATCCAGAAAGTTCAAAATTGAAATGCTACCGCTGTGGTAGCAACAACCACTTAGCGAATGACCCTAATTGTCAAGCAAAGTCGGCATGGTGCAGGAAGAGTAACAAGAAAGGGCACTTGGCAAGGCTGTGTGGATGCTTCCTACAGAAAACGTGGAACAATAAAGGAGAAGACAAGGCCCAAGTGAAGAAAATAATTCTACAAGTCAATGAAGTGGGGGAGGAGAAACAAGAATATCCGGAATGTGAAGTCAACATTGATGGAAGGAAGATTAAAATGTTTGCAGACTCTTGCTCCCCATACACCCTGGTGAATTACTCTGATTTCATAGCTATAATGGGCCAAGAAGAAAAGAAACTAACTAAAGCAGACATAAATCCCAGTGGATATAATAAAGACCCCATTCCAATGAAGGGAATGCTCAAATCTATAATCGCTTTCAAGGACCGCACCACAGTAGGTAAAGTTTACATCGTGGAAAAGGGATCTAACTTACTAGGGTGGCAACACCAGAAGGAATTGGGAATTAAATTGGACCCCAATCATCCGGAGCTAGTACTGTGCACCAACCCGGGAAACGACTATGAACATATTGTTAAAGAATTCAAGGAAGTCTTCTCGGAGAAGCTAGGGCTGCTTAAAGACTACCAACTACCAACATAAAATCAAGTTGAGACACAATGCTAAGCCAGTAGTGCACAAAACCAGGCCCATTCCCCACTTGATGTGGGAACCACTGAAGAATGAACTAAACAAACTAAAAGAATTGAAGATCATTGAACCGGTAGAATGCACAGAATGGGTCGCCACCATCGTTATCGCCAGGAAGAGTAACAGTCAGGACATTAGGATGTGCATCGACCTGCGAGATCTTAACAACAGCATCCTAGTTGAAAGACATCCTTTGCCACGCATCCATGAGATGTTAAGCACCATGTGGAAGGCCACTCACTTCAGCGTGTTGGACCTATCCATGGCGTATCATCAGGTGGAACTACATCAAGAATCCAGAAGACTAACGGCGTTCACCACACCTTTGGGGACTTTCATGTTCTCCCGCATGCCTTTTGGGCTGGCATCGGCGGCTGCCGTATTTCAAAAAATTATGCAGCGCATTCTGGATGGGGTACCTAAGACACTTTGCTTTCAGGATGATGTCCTAATCTACGGTGCCAACGAAGAAGAGCATTACCAAAACCTAAGAAAAGTCCTTTCTAAATTCAAGGACGCGGGACTTACCCTTAAACAAGAAAAGTGCAAACTGGGAGTGGAATCTGTGGAGTATCTAGGACATTGCATCTCGAGAAATGGGTTCAAACCAAAGTTCTGCCTAGTTGAGGCTGTAAAGGATGCCCCTGCACCGACCAATAAAGAAGAACTAAAGTCCTTTTTAGGCCTGGCAGAGTATATGGCAAAATACATTAATCATTTTGCGGAAATCACTGCTAACCTAAGGGAACTAACTCAAAGAAACGTTCCATTTCGATGGTTGGAAGAACACCAACGCACATTTTCAGAGGTAAAAGAGAACATCATTTCCGCTCCTTATCTGTGCAATTTTGAACATAACAGAAAAACCATCCTCACCACAGACGCAAGTGGAAAAGGGTTGGGGGCAACTCTGTCACAAGTGATTGATGGCTAAGAGAGAATTGTGGCGTTTGCCTCACGGACCCTAAGCAAGGCGGAATTGAACTACTCAGTGGTGGAAAGAGAAGCGTTGGCTTGCTTTTGGGGGGTAAAACATTTTAAATTCTTCTTGTGGGGCCTACAGTTTTGTATTCGAACCGATCATAAGCCCTTGGTTTTCATGTTCAATCCCAAGAACAACTCTTGTAACACCCCTCGAATTGCCAAATGGATTTTGGGGTTGGAAGGGTTTTTCTTCAAAATAGAATATGTGCCAGGTACACATAACTCTGCAGCAGACTTCCTTTCTAGAAGTCCACTCAATAAAGAAGAGCAATTTGAGGTAGGCGAATACCCCATCCTTCAGATTGAGCTTTCAACCATTACTTCAAAAGAATGGTTGGACCACATGAGCTCTGATAGCACAATGACACAACTCAAGTCGTACACGTTACAGGGATGGCCTGAGTCACAAGAACAATTGAACGCTGACACAAGGAAATTTTGGGAGGTTCGCAATGAACTTTGCATAGACAAAGAATTATTATTTAGAAAGGACAAACTAATTCCACCTGAAGCGTTAAGAAGCAAAATTATAGACCTAGTACATGAAGGTCATTTGGGGAGAAGCTTAACTAAGGCAAGGTTAAGGGAAAGCTACTGGTTCCCCAACATGGAAACTCTAGTAGAAGAGAAAGTAAAACTTTGCCAAGCATGCAGTAGTAGTGACAAGTCAAAGATACCTAGGAAGGTCCCAATTTTGCCGCTTCTCGTTCCAAGTAAACCATGGGAAAAGATTGCTCTCGACATAATTGGTCCACTTAATCTACCAAGAGTAGTTAAGAAATTTGCAATAGTCCTAACTGACTACCACTCGCATTGGACGGTGGTTAAAATGGTCAACCAGATAACCACCGCATCTGTAATTCAGTTCCTGAGAGACACCTTTGCTACGGAAGGCATACCTGCATCCATAGTCACTGACAACGGGGTCCAGTTTGTTTCCCATAGCATGACAGAGTTTCTCAACAACCTAAATAAAAAACACATCACCTCACCACTGTACTGTCCCAGGGCCAGCGGGTTGGTAGAAAGGATGAACCGCATGGTTAAAGGCGGAATTCAATTAGCCAGCAACAACAACATTCCCATTGAGCAAGGTCTTCAGGAGATGTTATGGGCCTACCACACCACACCCAACCAAATTACAGGTGTCTCTCCTTTCTCAGCATTAAGAGGGAGAAAACCCTGTACCAAGTTCTTCCCTAATTGGTTAGGGGGAGGAACACTTATCACCAGGGACATGAGTGCTTTCACTGACAGAGTTCGAGACCATCAAAACAAATACAAAGAGCGTTATGACTCCAAACATGGTACGAAGAACCCAGAATGGAAGGTGGGTGAATGGGTTTGCATAAAAAATCCAAGATGTAGCAATCCTGAAAGCAAGTTTTCCAAACCTAGGTGCATAACAGCAGTCAAGAGAAACACGGTCATTTTAGATGATGACCAAATGTGGAGCATTGACAGACTAGTAAGGGCTCAACAAGAACAAAATAGTCAGACCCCAAACCTTCCAAATTCTGAGCACTTATCGGACATCACCCATACCCAAAGAACACGCAAGACACCTGGTTGGCATAAAAGGCTTTATTGTTTACAAATGAACTTCCTCCGGAAGATATGTTATGTTAGATTGTATTGAGGGAAGTTATTTATTGCAATGGTTATAGGGGGGAAGATGTGTTACAATCTTATATTATTTCATACACCTATTTACAACGTGTCCACCTTGGTATGTTCCGTCCACCCCCATGGTGATAGCGCACTTGGTAGCTTCCTGTGAAGCTGCTCTTAGAATGTTCATGTGAGGTGATTGTCATTGCTGGAGAGCGGAGCAGTGAATAAAGGCAGTTACGCCTTGACATTCATCTTTTTAACAGCATACAATAGTACAAATAGTACAGCAATGGGGGAGGGGAGGAGAAAAGGGGAAGAAAAGCAGAGTCAACATGGGGTCAGGGGGAGAGCGAAACCTTCATGGCGGTAGTTGCTGGTGGTACACATATGTCACCCCGATAACGATTCCAGGGACCCCAAATTCTATGCCATTTCCGGGGGCAACCCCGGGCCAAATACACCGTTTTCTCCCTAAACATGCACCAGTCCATGTTTTCCATCCACACATCAAGAGTAGGAGGCCTCTGGGACCCCCATAGCTGCGCAATATTACGTTTGGCGATCATAGCTCCCACGGTCACCCACTGAGTCTGCGCAACATTGTGATCAGTCGGCTCCCAAACATTCAGTAAGCAGCGCCTAGCTTCGGGAAGAAGAGCAACACCCGTAACCTCCTCCATCACTTCGTTGACTCGTTTCCAATAGTCAGCAACTTCCCGACATTCCCAGATGATATGAAGAAAGCTACCCAACAATCCACAACCACGTTTACACAAACCCTCCTCGGAAAAGCCCATCTGAATCAGACGTGGACCCGTGACATATACCCTGTGCAATATTTTCAGTTGAACCAATCTGAGTCTCGCTAGAATCGCGACCTCCTTAGGGGAGGAGATCGCAGACTGCCAGTCCTCGTCGTCCAGTTCAAGGCCGTCACAGGTCCAGAGATCACGCAGACGGAGCAGAAGGTCTGTCCTATCATTGATCAATTTCTTGTAAATCAGGGAGATGGTACTATCGGGCATATGGCCATCTAACACCCGATCCTCCAGCGGGGTAGACACCGGTATTACTTCCCCCTCCCAGAAGACTGACATCAGGGCATGTCGGACCTGAGCATAGCGGAAGTACTCCGTCTCTCCCAAGTCAAACTCCGCTTGCAAGGCTGAAAACTGCTTCACCTGCCCCTTGGCCCATAGGTCCCCCACCTTCGTGATGCCAATGAGATCCCACTTATCGAATCCCTTAGTATTCCACAATTTGCCTAGTCTATCAGAACCAAAAGCGGGGTCGCTAAGGTCAAACGATCCTTCCACCCCATCGAGCTAGTAGCGTCCCTCCAAATACGTACGGCCGTCTTCGTAGGCCCCGTCAAGGAGCTAATCACCGATTTGGTGTACAACTCCCTATGATAATCTCCACCAGGCAGTTGCCACCGGTCCATAGCAAAACCAGGGTTCAACTCCGGGCCATACATACCATGATTAATATCCCTTAATTGAGATGCCCAATAGTATCGTTTAGTATCGGGAAGAGCTATACCTCCGTCATACCACGGGAGCATAAGTTTGGCAAGTGCTATGCGAGGCCTGCCGTCCCATATCAATTTCCTCTGGAGACCCTCTACCTTCCGGAAATAATTAGCCGGACAACATCAAGCGTATTCTGAAGGGCGTACAAAAAACGGGGCAGGGACATCATCTTAAAGAGAGACGCGCGTCCGAGCGGCGAAAGCGGAAGCCTACGCCAACCCGCAACGTCCTGTGTCAAACGATCTAAAGGAGGGATAAGATTTTTTTTTATACCGAGTTAAGGGGTCCATAGATATATATATACCCAGATATTTAAACCCCTCTTGTGTAACCTGGATGGGACAATTACGTGGAAGGAGAGGGACATCACCACAAAGCACATAGAGATATGATTTCGTCCAATTGATAACTAGGCCGGAGTTTCTGCCAAAAGAGGTCAATACGTCGCACAATACTATCAACGACTTCCTGGGTGAAGTCAGATACAGTAAAATATCGTCCGCATACAGCGAGATACGATCTTCGTATTCCGGGGACTACTGAATACCCCTCATAGAGGGCTCCCAACGGATCCACGCAGCCAGAGGCTCAAGGGCTAATGCAAACAGGAGAGGTGATAAAGGACAACCCTGACGGGTGCCCCGCCCAAGACCAAACGGAGCAGAAACATGACCGTTGATGACTATCTGTGCGAGGGGTTCCTCGTAGAGAAGCCGCACCCATTCAATAAACTCAGGCCCGAAACCAAATTTGGTTTGGAATTGTTAGTTATGGAATTGTGTAGTGTGGATTGGCTCTGTGTAGTGAATTAATGTTGCATGGTGTTCAGTGTAATTATGTGAATTGTCATTTTGTGGTATTGAGTGTACTGGAATTATGTGGAGTGGATTGTGTGTCATGGAGTGGGATTGTGTGTCTTGGAGTGAGATTATCTGAAATGATATTTTATGTTGTGGATGGTATGTGGTGGAGTTTACTTATGTGGTGTGCTGTTAAATATTGTAGCATAATGTGGAATTTTGTGGTGTGTTGTGTAAATGTGTTGTGGGTTTGAATTATGTAGTTTGTTGTTGAATTATGTGGTGTGGAATGGAAATGTGTAGAGTTGTATTTGTACGACATAGATGTGTGTGCTGTTGAGTGAAAATCGTGTTGAGTGGTATGAGGCATGGTGTGAAGTATAGTTATGCAGAATGTTGCTACGTGGTAAAGACTTGATTTATGTGGAGTGTAGTTATGCAATATGGAGTAGAGCATAATTATGTGGAGGTAAATTTTGTGGTGCTGAGTGGTATTATGTGGAGTGTAATTATGTTGAGTGCTGAATGGTGTGGGGATGAATTATGGAACTGTGTGACGTGTGGAATTATGTGGCATGGTAGGGTGTTGCAGCATGTCGCAGAGTTGTATTTTGTGGAGGGTAATTATGTGTTTTGGAGTTGAGTGTAAATATGTTGTGTGAAGTATAATTATATAGGTTGAAGTGGAATTATGTGTAGTTGAATTGTGTTGTGTGGAGTGTAATTATGTGGTTTGTAGTGGTATTGAGCTATGTGGAATGTTATTATGTGATGTGGCATCATGTGATATGGAGTGATGTGGAAATATGTATTTTTATAATTTTTAGGATTGGAATTATGTGGTATAGAATGTTGTAGGGTTACATTATTTATAGTTGAATTGTGTGGCATGGAATTATGAGATGTTCAAATGTGCTGTGTGTGGTAGATTTTGCATAGCTGCCAAGGTTTCAGATTGATATGTGTTACATTTTCATCATTTCAGTGTAAATGTGAGTGACATTTCAACAACTATAAGTGACACTTTCTCGTGAGGAAAATCAACCAATGGAGCGGAAGGAAACATATAAATATCAGAAATTACACCCATTCGAGCAACTAGAAACTCTAAGAAAGTCACTGAACTAAAGTGCGCTAACAGCAGGCTACTGAAAACTGAGCAGAGTCAGACTGTGTGAATGCCAGCCATTGTTAGTTAAATTATGAAAACGTTACACTTACTAATCTGAAACCTTGGTATCTATGAGTGAATCAGTGTGAAGATGTGCTCTTATTGAGGTGTATTACTCTGCACCCTCATGGTGACCAGCCTGTCAGGTGTCTTTGCAAATTTGCTAGTGCCAAGCAGTTTTCCATCAGCTACATGTTAATGTAACTCTACAAAATAAATACAGAGGATGTTCTCTGCAGAAATCAGAGGGTTGCTTGCGCCAGGTTACACTTACCCCAGCACTTTTAAAGTGGCAGTTCATTCAAGGTCCAATCAGCCCTCCCATAATGTCTGGTTACTATGCGTAGAAATGCTGCAAGTTTTTTTTTAAATGATAATCTGTGGTCAGAATAATCCTTCCAAAAAGAGCTGCTTTCATCTATGAGTAATCAGTCAGTTTCTGGGATGCTAAATTCACAGTAAGACCCATTGACCTACACTTTACTGCCTCCTCAGTGATCTTCTGTCTGAGGTAGGGTGCAACTGGGATCTAAAATGGTGTAGGACTATGTGGTCTAGACTGCCCTGGGCTGAAGTGTTTCGTCCATTTAGACAGGACTGTGAGAGGAGGGGAGATCTGAGCCTGAAGCAGTATGTGCAGTGGTGCCTCTAATGCTCCCAGACTAGAGTTAGGCCACAGTTCCCTACACCACAGTAGGCACCTAGACCCTCGGCGCAATCAGCTTGTCTGCGGAGCAAGGTCTGTAGGTGCAGTAATACAACACCTGCTGGACAGAGGGGGAGCTGAGGCCTCTTCTGTGTGTGTGTATAAATTGGGCCGCACGGGCCTGCGACCAGCAGGCAGAGGCCCAAACTTGAGAGTCTGGATGAGGCAATGTAGTAGACTGTTAGAGCATGCCTCTCGATGGACTCTAGTCAAAAGAGGAGTATTGAGGACCGCGGGAGGGCCAACAGGCGTTGGATGGCTGAGAGGTGACTAACCACAGTAACAGGTAGAACTACGAGACATGACTGGAAGCACTAACCCTCTGCGGAGCAATAATTCATGGCAGTAAGGGGAGGGGAGGTTGTGTCTATGGACTCCGAGAGTGTATTGTGCGGTATCAATACAATGCCACCTGGGTACAGTAACGCTTTCGGAAACCATTGTCACGCATTTAGCAATTACTTAATGTAACACCCCTAATCAGTGCAGCCATATATCTATCTTGCATCTGAAGAAATCAACGCTCCGACACAGGTAAGAGTTACCTACACCTAGGTCACAGGAGTTACGGGACATTCACAATTAATGTTTTTATTTTTTATTTCAGTAAGTCTTCTGCTGAAAGTAGCTTTTACCGCCATGTGAAAGTTTTCAAGAAAACAATTAGGAATCAGCCTGGAAAAGCCTCCTGCATATTATTCCTTTAATAAAACATCAAAACAGCAATGAAATTGGGCACTTCAGCGCTGTGGTCTCATCATGTTGGAATCTTAGATCCGACTCATCCATGCATAGCGGCCGTTTTTGCACATCGCTTCCCGCAGGGATGCAGAGGTTATCCCGGGTCAAAACATCACCCACTCCAGAGCTCCTGTGCCCTTCTCAAACACCTAGCTCCTGTCAGGAACCAGTCCTTGCAGATGTCGCACTCGAAGCGGCTGACTTCGTAGGGCTGCCGGTGCATGGCGCGCGCGTGCGCCTGCAACAAATCCTTGCGAGACCTAACTTTATGGACACACTACGGAAATACGGCAAAATGTTGTTGGCATAGAAAAGGGACATTCATTACAGGACTACCACACAGGCAGCTGTACTGCATAACGAAATTTACTGCATCGCATTTAGGAGACAGGGGAAGCACCAGAAAACAGACGGCGGAGACATGGAAATAATACTACACCAGCATTGATTAACAGCACTGGTCCCCAAGAAGGCGCGATGCCTATTATGCGTGATTTTGCATTTCATTGCGGTAATGCGGATCACCACACTGAAATGCGTTAGTCTAACACCAGATGCATGGTACTTGGCAGGGCTGAATTAGGTGGCATGGATTTGGACAGGCTGTGCATGCTAAGGCCTTTATGTCTTGGGGTATAAAGTGGACGTATGTTTATTTTTTTTGTAAAAATTATATGGCCTGTTTCTTTACCTTCCGGTACATTTCTGAACAATTTGTTAAGCTAAATTGTATTGTTGCATTGTGTGCGGATGCAGGGAAGAACGAGTGTCTGGCAGACATGCAAAAAATCATCCTACGTCTCAGCAATAACTTCCACCCTTCTAAGCCGTAATTCCAATCCTAGAAAGAGTTACCTGTTTGCTTCAAAACAACAGTTAGTAAAACAAGTAAGTGCTTTGCTAGTCTGTATAAGTAGCAAAGGTTTTAAAGGGACTTGTTTTTGTGCATGTGTTGGACTTGGCCTTCTTCCTGAATTGTTTCGCTTTTTGGCCCTCCTAATTTAGGATGTCTCCCCCATGGTAATAAACCTGTATAGGCCATGTGTGGAAGGAGTTGCCCTGTTTTAAAATTGTAATGCTATGTAATGGTGTGAGCACTTGTAAATTTCCCCCATTTTTAGAAATGCACCTGACTAAAATGTACTGTGTTTAAAATGGATGCCATGGGTTTTGCCACTGGACTGCCATAGGTCAGCGGTCTAGTTATTATTACCCAGCTACCCCTAGCTTTTGGAGGGAAAGCCTGGCAGCCAGGGTGCTCAACCCCTCCCCTTGAGCCAGTTTAGGCCAGCTTTGCCAACATTCTAGAAGGTTCTGGCACTGCCTGGGGGAGGATATGAGTAAGGGGGATGTGCCACCAGAGAGTCAGTCAGAGCTGGGACAAGAAAGAGAGGGGACCTGCTGCGAGGTGCTACCGCCACATGGGCCTGTGAGTTGGGCCCTGCACCCCTAAACCCCCCCCCCCTCGACTGTCCCCTGGGCCCCTGACAAAGGAGGGCCCCTACCCAGGTCCCTGCCCCTGTGGGGACCGTGAACCACACCAGCGTGGCGCGAAAGGAAGCCCCCTGGAGGTGAGGAGTGTGCCCCTGGGGCTGGCTGGAGAACGGTTCGCCCTTATCAAGGTGTGCTGGCCGGGTCTTGAATTACCTGTCAAGCGCCGCCTGGGGAGGATTATGCCCAGAGGAGCTGTGCTGCCTGGAAGCGCTGTGTGGCACCAGAGATTGTTGTTGCCCTGAGGTGCTGGGCTCCCAGAGCGCCACTGCCAGAACTACTTCTGCACCCAGAGCGCTGCGTTATCTAAGCGCTATACTGAGGAGGTGCTGCCTGACTCACCGCCGCAGCCCCGGCCCAGAAAACGGAGGAGTGCCGCCCTCGCGTGTGACCGCCGTGCCTTAATTACCTCAGCGGGTGGTCACCCTTCAGTTGTGCCGCCTGGAGTCGCCGCCGCGGGCAGGAATTTCCTGCGCCGTCCGGCGCTGCTGAGAGGTGCTCCGGGACCTAGGAAGATCCCCGCCGCGGCCGGGTCCTGGCTGAGGATACCCCTTGCTGTTGTGGTTTACGTTGCGGTGGCCCCCGGTACCAGGAGAGGGCCGCCGAAGTGCAGAGAGGGCGGCGCTAGGCCCTGAGGCCATCAGGTCCCCCCATCACGTGACGGGGGCCCGGCCGCGTCATCGGCCCGCCCCCGCCAAGGCCGCGCAGGGATTGGCTGCCGCCGGCAGCCAGACAAGGAGAGCCGACCCGAAGCCCTGGGTCCCCGTGAGGGAGGGGGACCCGGGTGAAGCCCGGTGTGGGGCCCCCGTAGTTTGGAGGGAGCCCCGAGAGAAGTGACCGGAGCGGGAGTCCACCCCGCCGGTCTGTGCCCAGAGGAGCAGCCGAAAGAGGCCGGAAGAAGCTCCGGCGGAGCTGTGGTGGTGCGGGGCTCCCGTAGTGAAGAGGGAGCCCCATTTGTGCTTGCAGCCTCGCGGAGGCTGCCGTGAAGTCCCGGGTCCCCGGGAAGAAGGAGGAGCCCGGCTGTTGTGAGGAGGGGGCATCGAGGCACGGGTTCGGTGCCTGCCCCGCCTCTGCCTCAGAAGCCCGGGGAAGTGCTGCAGCTGGCGGGGCTCTCCTGAGCTGAAGAAAGCCCCGCGCGCCCAAGCCGGCCACAAGACTGCCCTGCCTGTCTGTGCTCCCGCTGAGGAGCAGCACCGGAGGAAAGCCTCGGCAGTGGAAAAGCCAGCGCCTAGGAGCCCGGTGAGTGGGGCGGACGTGGGGAATTACCAGAGGCCTTGGGAGAAGCTGGGGGTGGGAGGCATCGGGGCACGTATCGGTGCCCGCGACCCCCCCCCTGGACCAATCTGGCGGGAGGACGCTCGGCGGCATCGCCGTTGTAGGAGCTGCATCGTGGTCATTCAGGAGACTACCACTGGGCCACCGCACCCCCAATTAACCCCGTGAGGCCTACTGGCCCCCCCCCCCGAACTGGGTCAAGGCGAACGGGTCTTCAGGGTTTAAGTCCCAAGTGCCTAGAACATGGGCGAGGACCGCTAAAGGCTGCTGCTGGGCCATGGAAGTTAGCCCCTGACTAGGGGTCTGTTACTGCCTGGTGATTCTTACCCATAGGAAAAGGGTTAATAAGTAAGGAATTGACTGTGGAGTACCCGGATGAGCTGTTTACCCTCTGATGGCAGGCTGTTCTTGCCCCCCTACTGAAATGTCGCCTAGATTCTTACAGGGATATACTTCTAGGGTTGCTTTACATAAAGAGAGGCTCATCCCTGCCTAGTGAAATGTTTATTCCTGCACAGTGACCAGGTAATAGGAAATGATTAAGGGTACCCCCTGTTGTTAACGTTACTGATGCCAATGCATATTAATGTTTCACGCCTGTTAGGTGATCCTACGCTGTTTCCAGGCTGTTAGACAACTAAGGTTGTGGGCCCCTGCGGATGTTATATACCTGCCTAAGTGAGCCTAATGTACGCACTGGTGAGGTGTGCAATGTGTTAGATGCCAGGGTATTGCTCAGGAATAATGCACCAGTGTTGAAATGCTTATGATTAAATACCTAATGTCACAGCGTAATGTGTATGCCTAAGGTTCAATTGCATACAAGGTGCCTACTACCCTGAAGAGATGGTCATCTCCCTGGCCTAAGGTGATGAGACCGATATCTAATGTTGATGTGCCCTTTTACTGCAGGTGTCCTGCCCCTGTGCTGGCCTGACGTGTCATTCCAGGCCCCTGGTTATATCCCATTGCTGATTTATTACAGGTGTTCCTGTCTGTTGGGATTTACTGTGATGCCATGAAGTTTTCCTTTACAGGGGTCGGGCTGGAGCTATAGTGCACGGTGTGTACTTATGCTGATGGTGTATTCTGCAACTACAGCCTATCACTAAGGATGAGAGCCTGAGTTGGCCCCAGGTTCAATGTTAATTTAGTCACATTTTTATATTTCAGATGGACTTACGGACTCAGCCCTTACTTCCCATGTAAATAATCCCCCCTTTTTTTTGTAATATCTCTTTATTACATGCAGTCGCAATCCAATTAGTGCATACAATAGTAACCATCTGCACAGATAGATGGAATGATCATTGAAGTAAATAATGGTTGAGCATAGCATCGTGAGATTGCAAATTAACAGCATACTACAATATGATAGTAAATTTTTGCATTTTGATATTTTTACAGAACAAGAAAGAAAAAAGGAAACCATAATGTAACTAAAGGAAAAGTGGTCACATCTGTATGAAAAAAAGGTTCTAAACGATAACATTGCGAGCATAGTCAAGCATGCCTGTCGGCACAAAGTTGATAGTCTCTCATCGTAGAGCAATTGGAGGACGGCACCGTACATGTGTGGACCAGGCGTTAAGCAAACGCAACATTTGAGATTCAGGAGTCCCGCAGTGAGAAAAACAACACATAGCGCGGCAACATAAATACATCTAGCCAGCTGCCAGGGCGGCGTAGTTATTATCTTGGCGATATATGCTGAATACCCACCAAGTCCACCCACCCCTGTCGGGACAAAGGAGTTCATTGATTGGGATTGCGCTCCCTGTGTTAGTTTCGCAAGGTATTCCCGGAACGGCCCCCATATATCCAGTGGTCTGGAGGCGCTAGGAACCATCTCAGAGTATTCAGCGCTGCTGGCGTTACAGTATGCCATGCTACGGAGCCAGACGCGGGCCGTAGGGGCATGCCTAGCACACCAGAGCAGTGCCACTTCGCGTTTAGCTAAAAGGAAGCCGAGGGATGCTAGTTTTCTAATCTTACGCGGGAAGTTAGCGACATAGCCAAGCAACGCAATTTCGGGAGTAGGATGTAGGTCCATGCCTATGATTAACCCCAAAACCTGGCGTATATGTAGCCAAAATGTGTGTAGTTTCGGGCAAGTCCAAGAAAGATTAGCAAAGTCAGCCTGGGGGCCATTGCATTTTGGGCAGTTGTGCGGCTTGCTGGGGTCTATTCTGTGGGCAAGTGCAGGAGTGTGGTACACTCTCCTAAGGAACTTAAAATGTATTAGTTTATGTCTGGTGTTGATGGAAACATCCCTAGTGGTGGCACAACAGGCTGTCCACTGATCGTCCGTTATGTTGGTACCCAGGTCGGCCTCCCAAGCAGCGCGCACCTTAGTGTCAAGTGAGGGAGCCGAGGCCATGCACAGCCTATATAACTTGGATACCACATGAGCCCCCGTTTGGTTCTGTATTATGAATGTAAGTGCAGTGGATTCTTCAGGGGGGAGCTGGAACGTGGGGAATTCAGCCCTAAGCATGGAGCGAAGTCTGGTCAGCGTGAATGAGTCCATAAAAGACCTGTCAGTGAAACGGTGGTCTTCTGTGAGGGAAAAGGCGTGGCCATCCGGGAAAAGGTCCCCTACAGTGTGTATTTGATATTTGGACAACGTGCGTTGCACCACTGATTCACCGGTGATAGGGAGCCAGTGGGGGTTGGGCAATGGCAGAGCAGGGGAATAGAGTTTCTCGAGGAGTAAAAGGCGTCTAAGTTTATCCCAGGCCCAACAAGTAGTGGACAAAGGCTGTATATCCTGCGGGTCTCGAGGGAGTCCCCTAGGAAGGACGGAAGAGAGGGCCACTGGGAGCGCCAGTTCCGCCTCCGGTCTCAAATGAGGAATCCTGGCATCCGGGTGAAACCAAGGGTATGCGTATGAGCACTGTGCGCTAAGTAATATAGAAAAAAGTCTGGCACGCCAAAGCCGCCACGTTCATACGGGAGTGTCAAAGTATGCCAAGAGACTCGAGGGTTCCTGCCTCCCCATATCAGGTGCAAAAGAGCGGAGCGGAGTTGGGAAAAAAAAATCTTGGTTAGGGGGATCGGGATATTGTTGAATAAATACAAGAACCGGGGGAGGACAATCATTTTCACGATGGCAATCCGCCCAGCCATAGAAAGCGGGAGGCGGATCCAACGCTCCGTATTGTCTTCCAAAAAATCGAGGGCATGGCCGTAATTCAATCGGACAATGGACACCGTGTCGAGATGAACGTGGACTCCCAAATATTTCACTGAGTCCTCGCTCCATTCCAATGGGAACGAGCAGTTCCACTGTACCGTGGAGGGGGTGAGTGGGAAAATCACTGACTTATGCCAATTTATATGAAGACCCGAGTAGGTTCCGAAGCGGGAAATCTCCTCCAGGAAAGGTTCAAGGTTTAACTGGGGAGTCCGTACATACAAAACTGTGTCATCGGCATATAACGATATCTGCAGAGGGCCGGTGCGAAACTGGAGCCCACGATGGAGATGTTTTTCCTGGAAATGTCGCACCAGGGGGTCCATAGCAATAATGAACAGGAGCGGAGACAGTGGACACCCCTGGCGGGTGCCCCGCGAAAGTGTGAAGTTTTCTGTAATGGTGCCGTTTAGACGTATTCGGGCGGTGGGAGCGGAGTACAGCAACTCGACCGTTGCCACAAACATAGCCGGCATTCCCATTCGCCGCATGATCGACAAAAAGAAAGGCCATTCCAGGGTGTCGAACGCTTTCTCCGCGTCTAAAAACACCGATGCCGCCGGCGTGGAGGGGTCTATTCTGTGCAAGACAGAAAACAGCGGTCGAAGATTTAGTGAGGTGGATCTATGGGGAACGAAGCCGGACTGGGCCGGCGAAATTAAGGTGTCCATGAGCAGCGCTAGCCGAATTGCAAGGACCTTGGCTAGGATTTTGTAGTCCAGGTTTAGGAGGGATAGGGGTCTGTAGGAACTGCACAAAGTGGGGTCACGACCTGGCTTGGGCAATAAGACAATAACCGCTTCCCGGAGCGTAGGCGGGAGAACGCCCACCTCTAGTGCTTCCGCATACACCTCAACTAATTTAGGGACAAGTTCTTCTTTGTATTCTTTATAAAAATCGGCTGTGTATCCGTCAAGGCCTGGCGCAGAGGAGCTCCGTAGGGAGTCAATAGCCTCAATTATAAAATCAGGCATGATGGGCACAGCCAAAAATTCCTGCATGTTTTTCTCCAGGTACACCATTGCTATTTCATCTAAATATGATCCCGGGTGGCGATGTTCCCCCGTGGGCGTGGAAGTGTAGAGTTTTGTAGTACGATAGAAAGGTGTTAGAAATATCAGGAGTGGAGTGCCGTCATGCGCCCTGTGTGTCAATGACCTCGGTAATGTAAGCGGCTTGGCGCGGTGGTCTAAGCATTTGCGCCAATAGTTTGCCAGGCCTGTCACCCTCGCCGTACTGTCGCGCTGTGTGGTATTTGCCCAGGAATCTCGCCTCTTTTTCCGCTGTGTCTCGAAATGCTACAAGCAACTCAAGGCGTGTGGCCTCTCGATCCGCCGTCGGATCATCAAGGGTCCCCTTCTCTAACTTGGAGATATCCGTTTCTAATCAGGACAGGGTGGATCGAATCTCGCGCAGGGAACCTATTCGCTTGGTGATGCAAACCCTGCGTGATGTAGCCTTGAAGCCTTCCCACAACACGGACCAGGAGGTAACCGAGCCAGCGTTTATGTCAAAGTAGTCATCTATGGCAGTGCGTATGTCCTCCTTAAAAGTCGGGTCAAGCAGTGCTCTAATAGGAAATCGCCACTGAATTTCGTACGCCCCCAGCCTGGGGACCGCTAGTGTCAAAACTATGGGGGAGTGGTCTGACAGTGTGCGAGGTAACGTGGAAAGGTCTTCTACCCATCCCGCAACACCAGGGGAAATGAGCCAATAGTCAATTCTGGTCCTGGTGTTGTGGAAGCCAGAGTGGTGCGTGTAAGCTGGTGTGTCATGGTGCAGGCTAGCCTCTATGTCCACTAATGAGAAGTGGGAGCAGATTTCCGCCAGCACTGAGTGGGACCTAGGTTTGCAATCAGGAGAGGGAGAAGTGCTGTCTCTGTTAGGGTTCATCAGCATGTTAAAGTCTCCCCCTAGTACCATCAAGTCAATATCAGAGTGAAGCAGCGTTAGCTGTAGGTCTCGGAAAAAAGCAGGGGAATCAACATTGGGGCCATAGACCCCCACCAGCGCAACCCTGTGCCCAAACAATGCCCCCTCGAGGAGAGCATATCTGCCTTCTATATCAGTTTTACTGCCAGTCATTACAAACAGGACATGCTTGTGCACAAGAATCACAGCACCTCTAGCATATCTACTATAGCAAGAAAACACTGTGTGCGACCCCCAGCTTTTCGCCATTGAAGCGACATCCCGCTGTACCAAATGAGTCTCTTGCAGAAAGAGGACATCCACCCCATGGCGTGCCGCATAGGCCAGCACCTGCTTGCGCTTCTTCGTGGTATTTAAACCTCGCACATTCCAAGACATCAAGGTCAGTCTGGAAGGGCCAGATTGTAAACGTATCCTGGCCATAATTCCACAGTCTGCAAGGTCAGTTGAAGGAGTGCAGACGACAGTCCGCTCTCATGCCGCATGCAACCAATGTCTATCATTAGTGACCACAAAAACAAAGCAAATCCCCGCCCCCACCCACCTCCCAGCCTCCCGCAGTCCCACAAGAGGCAATCCCCGAGCCATCGCTTAACAATAGTGGAGAATACAAAAATCAATAGTAAATCAGTAAAACAAAATAACTGCAAACAAAAATGTGATAAGGCCCCAGCACAAGTCAACAACATGGCCCGCGCCATCGGGGGGTAGCAACGCCACTCCAGGCGGGCTGCCCATCAATCGGGCCCACAACCAGAATACAGATAGGGTTTATAGGAAAAGTCACATCCAAGGTACATCATATTGCAAAGGGAGCAACAATCAACAACGCCGAGAGGTCAGCCATGGCCATTGTCGGCAAAAAGGTCGGCACTGGATTGGGTGTCGGTACGGGGTGGAGAGTTCTGGGGCGATCCTGTCGCCGCTGGTGAGCCCTTTTTTTTGTACCCATGACAGAAGTCCAGAGCCTCAGCAGGAGAGTCAAAAATATGGAATCTGCCATTCACGTCAACCTTCAATCTTGCTGGGTATAGCGTACCATATTTCAGACCTAGGTTCCGCAGAGTGGATTTGACACCATTGTACTTGCGGCGAGCCTCCTGGACCAACAGTGTGAAATCTGGGAAAAAGGATAGCTTACTACCCTGCCACTGTACCTCCCCAGCCTCTCGTGCCGCACGCAGTGCAGCGTCTCGGTCGCGGAAGTTCAGGATTCTAGCAAAAATGGGTCGAGGTGGCTGGCCTGGGCGAGGTGTGGGCCCAAGAGACCTGTG
Source organism: Lissotriton helveticus (assembly GCF_964261635.1). NCBI lineage: Eukaryota > Metazoa > Chordata > Amphibia > Caudata > Salamandridae > Lissotriton > Lissotriton helveticus. Next base: position 560,292,286 of record NC_136073.1, read on the forward strand.
TGCACGTTCAACAACAAAGCCCGCCGTGAAGGTGTCCCTGCCAAAGAGCTCGATCAGGAGGTGTTCCACAAATGTGTCGAACCGGCCTGTGGCGGTGGTCTCCGCCACGCCGAGAATGCGAATGTTGTTGCGCCTGTTGCGCGCTTCCAAATCTTCGTTCTTAATGGCAACCTCTTTCAGTATTTTCTCTACTCGCTCTAGTATCTTCAGTGATTTCGAGGCGCCATCTTCAATGTCCGAAATCCGCGACTCGGCCACATCTAGCCGTCTGTCATGGGCCTGTACTGCGGACCCCATGTCTGCTAGCTTTTGCTCCAGGCTGTCGAAGTGGGTGTCTAGGGCTTTGAAGCCAGCACGCATCTCCCCCATCATGGCGGCTACCATAGCTGCTGCGTTACCCATGTCCGTAGAGCTGGCGGCCCCGGCCGCCGAGTCAGGCGGGGGTCTGTTGCAAGGAGTGGGGTCTTGTCAAAGGTTAGTTTCCTCTGGTTGGGGTCTCTCTTCCCCATCCCCTTGGCAGCCCGGGCAGGGTAGGTGAGATGGAGCAGGCGGTGGGTCAGCTCAGAAGTGGTAAAACCACTCCGAGCTCCGGTAGTCTCCAGAAGATTCCACCAACCGCGTGGTATCAGCTACTGTTTGTGAATGGTCAAGGGGAGCTAGGATCAGGTCTGGCCTTGCAGGGTTGAGGTTCCAGTGCCGGATGGAAGATTTCGAGGGCACCCTCTGCGTATGGTGGAGCAGGGAACGGCCCTCTCCTGTCGCGAAGAGCAGGAGGGAAGGGGAGCACAGGGGCCCAACGAGCGTTATTAAGGCGGGGCCGCCGAGAGTCGCGTAGCGGCGCACAACGGCCACCCAGCCGCCAAGCTCACACTCCCCCAGCGCCTCCCCGCGAGAGCCCCCGCCCGCCGCCCAGTGTCCGGCCCAGGCCCGCAAATCGAGGCCCCGGCCCCAGCACCACCAGGCCGCACGGCCTGGAACGCGCCGGGAGTCGGTAGCCCCCACCCGGGAGCCCGAACCGGCCGGACCGCGCACGAGAAGCCCCCCAGAGGAGGCCAGTGAGGGCGGAGGTACGGCGACCAGGCAACGCGCGGCACTCACCAGCGGTTCGGCGCAGTGAGAGAAGATGGCGCCGAGGCCAGTAGGCCCCGCTCCTCCTCCGCCAAGCACTCGCCGCAGGCCGTTCCCAAGGGCCCCAAAGTCACCCAGATGATCGGGGCGACATCAATATTCGGATCTGCAAAGATGTGGAGTGCAGGAGGGGCTGGTTACTTCATAGGCGCCGCCGGTAGGAGCCCACGTGGAGGAGCTTCACGGAAAGGCCGCCATTCCGATCGCCGCCGTGGCCACGCCCCCGCAATAATCCCCCCTTGATACACTTGGCTCTGGTGCCAGTTGGCGCTGTGTTATGATACCACTGTTATGCATTTTTGCTTTGCATGTTTGAGATACTAAACTTCTTAATTTTCCAACTCAAACTGGTGTCCTGCCTCTTTTGTGGTGTGCCTGGTGTGTCGTTTGTGGGTACGGCGTGAGTGCTTCACATGTCCTCGAAGTTTGGCCTGCCCGCTTGGTCCGTGCTACCCCCTTGGAGATCTGGTAACCCCATTTCTTACAGCAGGGTATTGCTTTTCCCAGTTCACGGAATGGATAAAAAACATCTCCAGATAAAAATAGGGTTGACAGGATGGTGCGATAGCAGAATATTGATACGCGTGGATCTGGTGAGGACTGCTGGCAGCAAGTGCTTGATACACTATTTGCATAAGAAAATAATATATATATTTATTTGTTATCCTCCATTAGTTATTAGTAAGGAAGGGGAAAGAGAAGCGTTCACCGACAGCATTCGGTTAGTCTTGGGGAGACAAAGAATGCTTTGGTCTGTGGTAGATGCCGCACAGAAGTCATAGGTATATGTATCAAGAGCTGCCATTGAAAGGAAGTGGAAAAGCGCTTTAGATGTTGCTGGTATTGGTGGCTATTGTGCGGTTGCAGACTTCGCTGGGCTGACAGTGGGTGGGGAAATGCTACGTTGTCACTGTAGACTTAATTACATGAATCGTGCATTCTCTCTGGTGTTTGTCCATGGGGTACTTGCTGACTGGTGCTACACATGGGATCAGGTTTGCATTTGTCAGGAGGTATTGTTTAGTGGGGTACAAAGTGTAAATTAATGTTGGTCTGAGCAAACAAAAATCGGACCCTTTGTACATTTAATATTATAGTGTGCATCATGCAGAGGATGAAAAGTAGCAGGAACGGATGAAAAGTAGCAGGAACGGCTTTGATGCCGTAGAGGCTAGCAGGAAGAACTGTTTTGGGGTGGTCAGTTGAAGAGATTGTTTAACATGTTTTAAACTACCATAGTGGTATTGGGGAGGGCAGCAGCTGAAAGGCTCTGTCTTTACTGGTAGGCAGTGGTTAGATGGGGACTGGCCATCAGTCTTTCTGTCGGTGGTGGACAGGGCAGCAGTGGGCGGCGGTCAGGGGTTCACAGTGACATCCGAGGGGTGGTTTTAAAGGCGGGCAGAAAAGCATAACTGCAGGTTTCGTAGGGTTGAGAGTAGACTTAATGGATGCGTTAGTAGCAGGCACGAAGACAGTGGTCTGTGTTTGGAGGTGGTTAACTGAGTGTGCTTCGCTTGGAGGTGGGTCATCAAGTAGGAAGGCGCAGCAGTAACAGACCCCCCCAGGATATAGCGGCATGGATTCGCAAATTTAGCGGCACAAATATGGAAATTTAGCGGCATTTTTGCGGCACTTTATTTTACTCATAATCATTCAGTCAGTCAGTCAGTCAGTCAAAGGTACTTTATTCGGTTCATAGCAAAAACCATAAAAGTATACAAACGTCAGGAATCAAGCCCAAAATACAATACAAAGTTAAAAACAATCAATACATATAATACAATAAATTTCATCCATTAGCAAACATTTTTGCGACAGGTGGGGAACAGGACATTGCGCAATAGATTCTAAAATCCACTATTTACAACATGTCCACTTAATTTTTTTCCTCAACCTCATGGCTACAGTTAAAAGGTTTGCTACATTAAAAATTTCCCAAATGTTAGACAATAGCTGGAGGTGCATAAGGACCGGTTTAACTGGTCTAAACCCTTTATTTTTAATTAGAGGTCGGATAAACTTTTTTCTGATTGAGTTAAAATATTTACAAAAAAACATAAAGTGCGTGGTGTCCATAATGGAGAATCCGTCACAAGGGCAGATCTCCAGGTCTATGGATCTAGTCCAACCTGGACGTTCAGTAAGAAGGAGGTGAAATTTGTTCAACCTGAACTTGGTCAACAAAAATCTATGGTTAGCGTTATTAACCGTTCTCAAGTATAGTTCTAAGTCACCAGAATTTATTAGTAGCTGGTGAGCCCTTACAGATGGTTTGGTCAGCTCCTTATCTTCTCTGTCCAGACCCTTTCTGAGCTTGTATATTTCTTTTACCCATTTCACATCCCCCTTAACTAGATTATTTGGCTGATCAAACAATTCTGGAAGACCTAATGCATCAGCTAATTTTTTTACATAATTCAGCCAGGGGATGGAATTACTATGCTCAAGGGCTAAACAGTCCCTCAAAACCTCGTGATTTAGTTCCAGTTCAGGGTTCAGCCATACTGCAATCCATTTTAAAAGTGGTGCTATAGCTATTCGGTCTTCCAAATAATCCACCCCACATTCTTGATGGACAATATAACCTGGGGTTGATTGGGGGACCGATAAAATAGTCTTCAAAAACTTGTCCTCTACAATCTGTAACATCTTAACATTTTTAATGCCCCATAAATCAGCCCCATACATATCTAAAGAAATACATTTAGCATCATAAACTTTCAAGACTGCCTGTAATGGTTTTACTTCTAGTTTCCGCGCAAAACCAAGTACGGCCAAAGTAGACCTAGCAAAAACATTACGTTTAGCATCCAGTTGGGGCACCCATGTGGAGCTATCATCAAAAATAACCCCTAGGTAAGGAAATCTCGAGACCTTGGACAACACATTCCCCTCACAATGCAGGGTCTTCATTTGTTTGCCATTCTTACCCACAGCCATTACATGGGACTTCAAAAAATTGACGCTAAGGTCTAAGACTTTCAGAAAATCATAAAATGAGTTTAAGAGGCGTTGTAACCCTACTGGTGTGCGAGCTAAAAGAGCGGCATCGTCCGCATAAAGTAATGCCGGTACAAAAGAGTTGCCTGCTCTTGATATATCCTTACACGCCTCACCTAAGGTGGCACCTAGTTCATTTAAATAGAGGGTAAATAGTAACGGGGCTAGGATACAACCCTGCCTAACCCCGTTCGTGATCCCGATCTTACCCGTGCAGTGGCCCTGGCGGTCGTATCTAACTGTGGCCGTGAGGTCCCTGTGCATATCTACTAGGAAATACACAATGTTTTCATCAATGCCTAACTTTAGAAGCAGAAAAGGGGGTGGTGATGAACAGAGTGCCTGAATTAAGCAGACCACTCTTACCCAGTCCAAAGATCAGGGCTTGATCCATCACCGTTTTTTAGCTCACTGCACCATCCCAGCTCAGAACTTGGCTATATGCAAATTAGTCTGTTCCTGTCCCAGTGCATGATGGGAACAGGGCAAACCAAACTACCAAGCCAATTCTTATACTGGGAAGGAAACAAGCTACCGGGGACCGGTTTCTGGCATTTCAGCCTCATCGGCCCGGCTTGCTTGAATCCTGATGGTGCAATGAGCAAGGGACTCACATCTGAGTATACCCTTCCACGCTTATGGTGGACAAAATGATTCAGAAAAGGGGGTGGTGATGAACAGAGTGCCTGAATTAAGCAGACCACTCTTACCCAGTCCAAAGATCAGGGCTTGATCCATCACCGTTTTTTAGCTCACTGCACCATCCCAGCTGATCTTTGGACTGGGTAAGAGTGGTCTGCTTAATTCAGACACTCTGTTCATCACCACCCCCTTTTCTGAATCGTTTTTGGCCACTATAGGTGTGGCAGGGTATACTCAGACATGAGTCCCTTTCTCACTGCTCCATCAGGATTCAAGCAAGCCGGGCCGAAGAGGCTGAAATGCCAGAAACCGGTCCCCGGTAGCTTGTCTCCTTTCTGGTGAAGAATTGGCTTGGTAGTTTGGTCTGCCCTGTTCCCATGATGCACTGGGCCAGGGACAGACTAATTTGCATATAGCCAGGTTCTGAGCTGGGATGGGGCAGTGAGATAAATAACGGTGATGGATCAAGCCCTGATCTTTGGACTGGGTAAGAGTGGTCTGCTTAATTCAGACACTCTGTTCATCACCACCCCCTTTTCTGAATCGTTTTTGGCCACTATAGGTGTGGCAGGGTATACTCAGACATGAGTCCCTTTCTCACTGCTCCATCAGGATTCAAGCAAGCCGGGCCGAAGAGGCTGAAATGCCAGAAACCGGTCCCCGGTAGCTTGTCTCCTTTCTGGTGAAGAATTGGCTTGGTAGTTTGGTCTGCCCTGTTCCCATGATGCACTGGGCCAGGGACAGACTAATTTGCATATAGCCAGGTTCTGAGCTGGGATGGGGCAGTGAGATAAATAACGGTGATGGATCAAGCCCTGATCTTTGGACTGGGTAAGAGTGGTCTGCTTAATTCAGACACTCTGTTCATCACCACCCCCTTTTCTGTAACTTTAGAAGCAAGCCCCATAATTTGGACCTGTTCACTCGGTCAAAGGCCGAGGACAGGTCCATGAATGCTATATACAGCGTACCCCTTTTGACAGATGAGTATTTCCCAATTAATAGTTGGAGGTTGAGGCTTTGGTCTATTGTGCCTCGCCCCTTCCTAAAGCCAAATTGCAGGATAGAAAGAATGTTCAATTTTTCCAGTTTATCTGTAAGTAAGACCACCCGGCCTAAGACTTTCACTGCTGAATCGATGAGGGAGATCGGGCGATAATTACTAGGTTCCCCTCGGTTGCCGTTTTTCAAAATCGGTACGATGACTGATTCAGACCAGGTAGCCGGAGTGCCAGATTTAGATACTCTATTAAAAACATTGGTTAAAACTTTGGACCATAGCTTGACATCTGCTTTAAAGAGGTCAGCAGGAACACCATTGAGACCTGGGGCCTTGTTACTAATCATTTTCCCGATTGCTTCTGCCACCTCTTCCTCAGTGACCGACAAAGTATACGAGTGAGAAATAGGGTTGGATAGGTCCTCCTCCCCTATATATACCCCTTCATAACTGATTTAAAATGAGAGAACCACTCCTGTTCCTGGATGCCACAATCCAATTGGTTGTTACATTGGTCGTGAAAATAGGGTTTATTAACTACAGACCAGAATTTAGCCCTATTCTTTAGCACATCAATGGAGGGTAATTCTTCCCAGGCGGCTGCCCTAATTTCTCGTCGTCTGGCTTCCACAGCGCTTTTATAGGTTTTCCTTAAGGAAGCCACATAGGACCTGTCAACCGGTTTACATTTCAGAGCAGACCTTAAATTTTGATTGGCTAGTGAACATTTATGATCAAACCGCCATCCCCCCTGAAGTCCTTTGCTTTACCGGGGCGTTTAAGATCCGCAGCTACCTGAGTACAGATTTTAAAATAAGCATCTAAAACCTCCTTATCCCCTGCTTCGGGGTCCATACATGTCTGCAACTCTGTGCCTCTGTTAATTGAAAGGTTATTTAAGAAATCTTCAGGAATGACCCTGCTCCATCTGATCCTACGAGCCTGATCTATCAGTCAAAGATCGTGCTTGTCGACCCTGTTTTGGCATTTTTCAGGTTTTTTAACTAGGTCTGTGATGCTAAGGGTCACTGGGTTATGGTCACTAAAATGTGACCACACCACAGAATAACTAATAATTTTACTCCCCAGCGTAAGGCTAATAAAAATATAATCAATGGTGGAGCAACTACCTCTGCCTTTATAAGTGGGTGTCTCCTCATCCTCCCTTTGCGGGAGCATCAGACCATTGTCAGCCAAAATCTTTTTAAGTAGGTCTCCCTGTGTAGAGTGCTCAAAGTGGGTATCACCCAGCTCAGGGGGGACTAATTGATCAGATGACGAACATCCATCTGGGCACCCTTGAATATTAAAATCTCCCAGGAGGATGATCAGACAATGATTATTATTCGTCTCCCTATAGTCTGCCAAAAAGAGGTCAAGGGTAACCAAATGGCCAGTCTTAGTGGCTCTATTGTAAGAATTATACAAATTTACAATTAAAATATTGCAAGCCCCTTTACTGGCAATTTGAACTGCCAAACAATAAGGAGAACCAGTAGCTATCTGAGTATGAGTCCCAGGGATAGTTGCTGCAATTAATATAACCAGCCCCCCCTTTGCCCTTCCCATGGGTGATGCCACTGCAGCAAGAAAAAACGTAGTGTAACCATCCAAGCTGAGGATGTTCCCTGTGCCCCAAGTTTCTTGTAGACCAATGATATCTGCTGACCCTAAAGATTCTCTCCAGAATGGGTTATCTATTTTATTCCGCAAACCTGCGATATTCCAGGTTACGAATTGAATAATTACACTACTAGATACGATGTCCAACCTATCTGAAGGACAATTTACACCTATTAATGAGTTGCAGACATCAGCTGATTTCGGGATATCAGGTACAGAATTCTCAGCGATCTCCAGGGGGCACAAGTTCGGTCGGTTGTCAATTACATGGGGAGAAATGAAGATCTCGTTTCCATTTGCTGTCACCTTTCCCCCCTCTTGTCAATCTATCCATTCCAAATCAGAAAATGCATCAAAACGATTAGTGGTGGGAACATTGAAGTGGTTACCTACTTGATGCATGTTATAAAGATTATTATGTGGGTGACCTCTAAAAGTGGTGAATACTGGCAGAGTGTTGATGCAGTGCCTTCTTTGGCCATATTTTGTCCCCTGAAAATGATTAGAAAAGTTCCCACTGCCTGCCATGGCAGGGGGCAATGGATAAAAATTACTTAAATCAAGGGACAGAATCCCACCGAAAGTGTCCTGATTCGGGAAACCACTAATGAACTGCACTACTTGTGGATTACTAAAGTTCACTATAATGCAGTCTCCCGCTAGATCCTTTACTTTATGGCCCACCCAGGTTACTCTCCTGACATTGATGATTTTCCCATTTAGATCTGGTCTGAGGGGCCGATTTTTTGACAACCAAAACATCACCTTGTTTTTTAATTCGTGATAAGTTTCTACCCTGTCATTTTTCCATTCTGGGACCCCAGCTTATACGATCACAAATGGAAAAGACTCCCGTGGCAGGTCAACTCCGTTACTGTTACTCCGGCTATATAACGCCGACGGTTTTACTTGGTCTGCCAAGGTATCTTTTTTTGCAGGCCCCTCAGAAGTACCCAGGCTATTGTTGACGGCGACGCTACTTTTAAGCGCCTGATTGGCTAACTGGGGGGTCTTACTTTTGGCCAGATTCCCACCTTGTTTAAAAGAGGCACTAGACCCTTTAGGTAACATTTCTGTAAGGGAAGGCTTCTGGATGTTTTTAGGGGGATTAGGCAGGGTAGGTGCACTATTCGGCGTAAGTTTTGCTTCTGCCATTTTTTTAAGGATCTCTGAATTCGCCAGAGTGACCTTATGCAGGTCTTCAAGCTGGGTACCTAACCTTCTCAAACGCTCTACAAGCGGGAGGATAAGAGACTTAACCACATGTTCGATTTTATCTAATGAGTGAGCTAAATCCACTGTATCACTGGGTACATTGTCAGTTATTTCAAGGATAGAGCTATTATGTGTAAGGCCAAGTGACTCCCCCTGTAACTCCCCCTGTGTCGAGGTATTGTTATTATCTTCGTGTTCACATGCCCTATGTTTAGGTAATATCACTTTCGTCCTCTTAATACGCCCCCCTTTCTGTCTAATACCACCGCGTTTACGCTTTAAAGCGGACGCCGGGGTGCTTTCTGAGGATTTGTGGGTGGCTAAGAGGTCGATTCTCTGGCCGATACTTTTTCTGGCCCCCGTCTCAATACTCAGATAGGCCATAAAGGAGACCAGGCTAGTGTCAAGCTCACTAATGTCAGAGGTGATCGAATGCTCCCTAGGTATATCGATTATAGGGGCACTCAAAGTCTGGGTTTGGGCTGGAGACGTTACTGATCATATGTTCCCTAACGAGGATCTTTTTTGGAACATAGGATCAAGAGATATACGGCGAACTGTAAGATCGATCTCCTTTTCCAAAGCCGAAGCGGCAATCATAATAAATGCATCTATGGGACCAATAATACTCCCTCCGCCTCCCTTATTACCAGATTTGTCCCCTTTGGATTTTTTCGCAGCCATGGTCTTGTACTGTAATGCAACCTTGAGAAACAGTTCTAATCAAATGATCAGCTAACAAGGTCAACTTTACCAGTTGCTGCGTAGGGCCCACTACGATAATACGGAGAGTCAGGAGCAAATGAGGTGGCCCAGTCCAGTCTCTTTCTGTCTCTGACAGGCTCAGACGGGCCCGCCCTTGGCCCGGGCTTCGCCCGGCGCGTCCCGCGAAGCTGGGCTCAGCGCCTGCTTTATGCACCTCCTGGTGCCGGCGCGTCGTCAGCATGCGGATGACTCTTGGCCAGTGGCGGCGTGGAATATGGCCCTCTTGACTCTTGCCGCTGTGCCTGCCGGGAGTTGTGGTCCCGGGGCGGCGGCGCGAAGAATGATGCGGCTGACTCTTGGCCGGTGGCGGCGTGGAATATGGCCCTCTTGACTCTTGGCGGTGGCGGCGTCCTGGGCAAATAAGGTAGGTAGCAAGGTTCCCCCCTCCGCCGGGCTCAGCGCCTGCTTTATGCACCTCCTGGTGTGGGCGCGTCGTCAGCAGTGCGCGCCGCCGCTGTGCCTGCCGGGAGTTGTGGTCCCGGGGCGGCGGCGCGAAGAATGATGCGGCTGACTCTTGGCCGGTGGCGGCGTGGAATATGGCCCTCTTGACTCTTGGCGGTGGCGGCGTCCTGGGCAAATAAGGTAGGTAGAAAGTTTCCCTCATAATCATTTATTTTTAGCCTTAAATCAATGGAAAATGTTTTAGCAGAGTATTCCACTAGAAATTGCAAAGCGTTTTTTCAATGATTTTTGTAAAACAAACCTAATGTATTCCCACGGTTTACATAGACACCAAAATCATAATGGAAATGTTTGTCTTCACCCTATGTTATTAATTTTTTTTTAATGAATTCATCTATTTTTTGGGGGTAAAATGGCTGATATTTCCTGAACACACAATCTCACAGGTAGTTCACAATTTGCGTTTTGAACTAAGTAAACGACATTTCGGTGCTCCCGATCATCTGTATTTTTGGCACTGGGAGTTTATTTGTAAGCTAATTTTTACTGCAGAGACAATATATGGGCAAAGAGTAAATGCATTTAAAAAGGTGAATATTATTGAAAGACGTCCAACCCAGCTGAACAAAAAAAATCTCCACGATCTGTGGCTCTCTGTTCTACTGTTAACTATTAACTTCTCTGCTTGGTGTTTCCTCTGGAGTGCATCGTTAACCTCAGCCTGAACTTTGCTATCAAAGGAAACTTCCTTGTGAAGGCAAAAGTTGATAGTGAACATGGTAGTAGAAGACTGAAACAAAGAAATCTGTGTTGTGGACAAACTAGGTTGCAGCCAAACCACACCGGGTGCCCCAATGGCACAGAAATTGCTTGGGGCGCTATTAACGCAGTATTACGAGAGTCTTACCTTGAGCAATGGGATAGGACACAGGAATCCGTCTTTGCGCACCCAATTGCTAAATTTTTGCTCTTATTTCTGGCACTTTTCTCTGCTTATATATAATACGTTAGGTTTTTTTTAATGGGAAAAATAAGCAGAGACCATTCAGGAGTTTAGTATTACCTCACAACTCATAATCTCGATTCAGCCAGAAACTCCTGCGTCTGTCAGAATCGGGATTTATAAGATACTTATAATGAAGAGTTTGTATATTTTATTTAATCAAATAGTTTTATTGTAACATTGAAACTTGTTCTAATAGTTAAAGGACCAAGAGAATTTGTGTACAATGTAAGCAATCGAGACCCGCAATTAAAGGCCTGTAGGAATACAATGAGGTAAAATTGTCCTGTGGAATAAATATCACAACGCTTTGGTCAATGTTATGACTTGGCCAGTCTGTAAGGGGGCACCAGCATGCAAATCAGTTGATCTCGCAATGAACGAAGCAGTGTGTGAGATGGGTACCGAACAGCAGCTTGCCACGCGGCATCATGACGGGATAAACGTCTTTTCCGCAGCTCGCGCACACCCCTCTGCTACACAGGACCCGATTTCGCTGCACTTTTGTAAAAATCGTGGCATTTTAATAAAAGTGCCGATTTCACGGCAAACCGCAAAATTGCAAAATCGCGAAATCCTGGAGGGTCTGATTTACTGTTATATGTAAATCGCCCGATGAAAGGGCGGATGTGACCAATGGAGGAACCAGATCCTTTTTTATGGCTGGGGTGAGCCCCTGCCGTATAACGGGTTGCTGGCCTGAGAGCTCTCGAATGACGCCAAGAATGGGGGGCCCCCTCCATGTACTTTGCAGGGGGGCCCCCTCACGTTTCGTTATGCCACTGGGCAGGTGGTGGCAAGTAACAAGTACGAAGGAGGATGGGTGGGGGCAATCAACACAGACAAGAGACAAAGGGTGAGTGGGGGCAAGCAACATGGATGGTGGGAGGACGGAAGGAACATAGAGGGGTGGAAGTGCACAAGGCGACCAGCTGTAAAAGGGGCACTATGGAAGAGTGCTTAAACACAAAGAAAAAAGCAGGGCCTAAAAAAATTAGAAATAGGACACAAGGAATGCATCCACACTTCCATGCCCGGACTGGCCGTAGCGGGCACCGGGCAATCCCCCGGTGCGCCGCACGCTTGGGGGCCGGTTTTGGGCCCCTGGTGGCCGATTTTGTTACAGGGCCGTTTTTGCAGCATAGCTCCAAAATCGGCCCTGTAACAAAATCGGCTGTACACCGGCCCTGGCAAAGAGCTCGGCAGCACCCCCCAACCCCCGGGGCGATAGGGGGGGGGGGCAGCCGAGCACTGATCTTTTGGTCAGTACATTTACCATTTGTTACTGACTACAGTTCCAGACAGCTGCTTCAGGTACCATGCCACCTGCCCTGATTGATTACCATCAATCTTCATTACACAGAGTGCCTTAGAAACTGTATTCTATCATCCATAACTGGAGTCTGCTCTTTCACCCACGCTGAAACATTTGAACATTTCTAAGGCCTGGAACACCAGTGGTTAACTAAAAGTACTCGCTGTGGACACCCCCATAGTAACTAATCACTACCCTTTCTGGGTGAGCGAGAGGGTTGGGAACCTAGTTGTATCCTCCCTACACAACTTTCTTCACAAAATGGCAACTAGACTGGGTAACAAGAGATGTCCTGAAAACATCTAAAGATTTTAGAGTAGAGGTCTCACCCACTAAATGGTGGCATGCTTCATCATCTGCCCCTATCCACACCCTGGTAGGATAGTACTTACAGGTGAGAACCTTAGGCCTCATTTCTATGCATGGAACAAATGGGTAGACTGGCAGGGATGTAAACAGCCCTGGCAAAGGCCTTAGAGCAGTATGGGCTTTGAATGCAGGGCACAACATGTTGTCATATAATAGTAGCCAGTGAGCCACTGTAACTCACGTACACACAATTTTTCTTTTTATCAGTGCCCAGGGTACCCAATAAGAAAAGGGAATCTCCTTGGGTATACTCTGAGGCATTTCTAGCAATCTTGCCTGGATCCCTGCTTCATAATCCAGTACTGATTTATATAAGAGCTCCCACATGTGGTTGAGCCCGCTCTGATGGTACCATCTTACCAGAGTGTGGATAGGTGCAGATAATGAAGCAGGTCACTCTCTAGTGGGTGAGGCGTGTACGTCAAAATCTTTGGATTTTCCCAGGACCTCTCTTGCAACACAGCCTGGGAAGGTTTGAGTGCCAAGCCTTCTGGGAAGGATGCAGACAAAGCTAAAAGCAAAGGAGATCCTTGATCTCTCCCAAGCTGTGAGGTGAATTCCCCACTGTCAGAAACAGATATTTCAAGGTCACCTTCTTCAAAGACACTGTCCACAGAGGCTCAAAAAGATGAGACTGCAGGACCACAAACTAAGAGCACATTTCAGAAAGGAAAGAGAGACCTGACTGAATATTTGAGACTCTATATTAATAGTAACAATGCTTAAGACATTTAGAAACTGTCTAACAGTGGGAAGCATACAAATCCAAGGCTTAAATACAGGATTAAGAAGAATTAAAAGCCTTACTGGCCACTAACTGAGCTCTTAGGGTTGTAACCAACACTCCCAGGAATAGCCCATCTCTCCAGAAACCGGAGACTTCAAAGGAGGTTGGAAACAGAGGGAGAAGTCAATTTTGAGATATTGCCCAAATTGTGAAGAGGCAATAGTCAATCCTAGACCAACAATGGATAAAGATAATCCGTCTCTAAACCTCCCCCTGAACTTGCCAGAAGGCATGTCAATTAAGTTGATTTAAGGGAAAACAAATGGAAGCCACTTTAGCCAAATGAAAGAGTCAGCATTTTTCCTGCATGCCGTCAGATCCACATATTCAGGCAGTAGGCTGGGATAACAAAATACCCATGTAAGGCAAACCGATCTAACCATGCGGCCAAGCACTTCTGACAAATTAATATAAACAATCGTTTGGAAGCACAGGAATACACTCCTCTGTCTGTGTTGCCATTCTGCTGGCCCAGGACATAAGAAACTCATATTGAACGAGGATGGCCTCTACCCAGAGGCCCCAAGCATGCACCAGACATAGAAGGTCTTGAAATTGACTCCTGTGATTATTCAAATAACTTGACCACCTAATGGTCGGTCATGACAAAAACACATATGCCTCACTGGTGATGCAGATAATGTTTGAAGGGCAGGGAACATTACAAACAGTTCTTTCCAATTTGAGGATAGGGACAACTTTTTCACTTACCAATGACACTGGAGACATGTCAACCCCTGGGTAACACCCAATCACTTGCTGCTGGAATCTGTCATCAGAACAGGTTTCTTGTGGTCTATCCACAAAGGTAAATTTGATTGTAAACACTTGTTTACGACGAAATTTACCTTACTGAAGTTTACCACAAATCCATAAAGGGTTTTATGGCAGGCTTAAGCCCATTTACATATGCGGGGACCTCATCCACATCTGAAAAGTTCTACTCACTTCTAAATCACACTCAAAGGGTACATGTGGGTATTCCAAAGTGTGTTTAACCGTGGAAACACCCACGAACACAGCTGTTTAACAGCATTCACAAAGTCCTCTCCACCCCTGTACACCCTGGTAAGGGTCAGATATTTACTCCAGCCAATGGCTGGTGCAACTACCCTTCCATGGAGGGAAAGGCAACAGGTCATCCCCATATTTGCTAGAAGAGGTTTCTTTACATGAGAAATATTTTTTCAGTGAAGAAAAAAAATGTGTTTGCCCCTGTAAGGAGTTCTCCTCTCTAGAGGACTCCACAATGACGTATGTAAATTAATGAAGAAGAAAAAACTGAGAAAATCGAGATTTCTCATTTGGTGGAAACAAATCATAGAAAAAATAAGGAAATATAATTTTAAGGAAATATAAATAAATCAAACACTAAAGGAAACATTTTAAAGGTGGAATATGTTAAGGAAACATCCAAGATCACACCCTTTAGTGAAGAATAAGGGTACTGAGTGCTGATGTTTAGGGGTGATGAAGGGTTTTTAGGGTTTAGGGTTTGTGAGGAATTTTTAGGGTTCAGGGATGAGTGGCGTGTAGGGTGGTTGAGGTTTTCTAGCCTTTACAGATGGGTGCCGTTTAGGACTGGTTTTTAAGGTTCAGTGATGGGTAGAGTTTTGGGGGTGCAAAGACTTTTCTAGTGTTCAGAAATGGGTGGAGGTTAGGGTGGTGTGGGGTTTTAAGTGTTCAGAGAGGCAATTTTAGCGGTCTGAGATGGATGGTGTTAAGGGGTGGTGAGTGTTCAGCGAATTAAAAGCATCCATAATAATTATTTGACAATGTACACAAGATCAATCTGAAATAATGTCTCTGACATAAAGGAGTTAAATAAATACTTTCGGGGAGCGTGGCTAGCGACCGGCGAAAATGGCCGCAGCCTAAGAGAGCCTGGGGGACCGCCGCGCTAACTCCAACAATCCTGTCATGTATCCTGATTTTCCCACCGTAAAACCCAGCATCGGAAGCTTCGCAAGACCTCCGGCGGCAGCAACGAAAGTTTGAAAAGACCGGAGCCCTACGGCGGTCGAGAGGCGGGGCAGCGGTCTGGACCCTGAGCAGAGGCCGGGACCCACAGTTGCGGCGGTGCCCGAGCTGTGGTTGAGAGCTCCTGGCCTGGGGCGACATTGCAAGCAGGTACCAAGCAGCGGACACATCCTGGCGTCGGTCGGGTGGCCGCCGAAGTGCGGGGGCGGCCAAGGCCGCACCGGTATATCAAGGCATTAATTGAGGGAATCGCCCCGAGGGAGAGGCGCGCAGATCTGGCACCTGCGCACTGGGGGCTGAGCGAGACACGAGGCAGAGGCGGGAAGCAAGACATTTACGGGCCTGCGGGGACAAGAGTGCTGGGCGTGCTAGGGAGTACAGAACCCCACCCCCCAAGAGGGGGCATGCACAGGGGTGGCGGCCCACAATACCAACACAGGAAACAGAGCCAATTGCCTGCTAAGAAGCTATTGGGCTCCCAACCTCCAGTACATACAGTGTGAGTCAGACATCATTGTGCCAACACTGTTAGCTACTCGCAAACACCTGTGAGCTGCCCGGCGGAAAGGAGGGGGCACACCATCATAGTGGGAGAGCAGCTAAGCACCCTGGACAAAACTACCAGGCACCCACCCCCAGCACTGTTGGGATAAAGATAACGAGTGGCCTGGGCGGCCCTCCCCCTCACACTGCAAACTATATAAACGGCAGGGGCGTGACTGGCCCGCGACGCATCCGAACCACCATGGCGGTAGGGGATCGATAGCGGTGCAGAGCAACCATATAGATGACTATGCCACTGCCAGGGAACACAAGGAAGTGCTGGAGGCAACATCGGCTGCCACGAATGGTCAGCAGAAGGAGAAACCGAAATAAATCACCCTCAATGACGTAATGTACGCGTTGCAACTTATGCAAAATTCAACTGGCACCATATCCTGCAACATAACGCTACTCCGGAGCGCAAGAGTGGTAGAGGTTGAAGCTACGACGACAACCCTGTCAACGGATACGGCCACCCTGCAGCGCCAGGTACAACAACTGGAGGTTACAACTAGACAGTTGGCTGAGAAGCTGGACGATCAAGAAGGGAGTTCGCGGCGCAACAACATCCGCCTGGTAGGGGTACCAGAAAGTGTCAAAGGACCAGCTCTAGATCTTGTTGTGGAACAGTTGATCCAGTCCCAACTGCAACCACGGGGACTTTCGAAATTCTTCTCGGTGGAAAGGGCCCACTGTGTCCCGGTTGGACGGCCCAGGCCGGGACCACCCCCGCGACCTATCCTAGCACGCATATATAACTCCAAGGATCGAGACGCGATTTGCAGGCGGTTCGGATCAGCCCCCCCTGCGGATCGACAACAGTGAGGTGACATTATATCCGGACTACACAGCTGCAGTCACTAAACAACGGCAGACCTTTATGCAAGTCATGAGAGAGCTCCGTAGCAGAGAACTAAAATATGCAATGCTCTTTCCGGCAAAGCTGAGAGTCGAGGCAGAAGGCAAGAGCTGGTTTTTCACATCGCCAGAGGAGGCGCAAGATTGGCTGGAGGGCTGGCGCCCTGCCAAGGGACACAATAGACGAGTGGGCGGAAAAAGACAACAACCCTCACAAGCTGCGCACAGAGAGGAGACGGAAGGATCACCTGTAAGGAGTACAGAAGCCGGACACGGGAGTGGAGCTGAATGACGTCTTGGAGCGATCACCTCGACAGCACAAGAAATTCCAGGGAGCTGTTGATCCACCGAAATACATCTTTACTGAGGGTCGGAGTCCACCCACTGCCATGCTGACTAGCTGTAAAGCGGGTACGAGATCATTGGCGCTGCGGACGGAATGCAACGAACAATAGACTCAATTACCGAGATGACTAATGAACACTTTACCCCAGAAGGGGAGAACACACGGTGCGGAATACAGGTTCTAGATCGGACAACTGTATCGGGGTGGTGCGGGGGACACGGAGCAACTCTCCCCCCTCACGCAAGTACACCGTTATGGGGTTTAAGCACTCTGCTGAGTTGGGGAGGTGGGTAGTTCTAAATCCGCTAGGCAGGGAGGTAGGGAGGGGGGCGAAGTGACGGGTTCAGTTAATGGCAATCTTATTGGCTATGTTTCAAGTTTTATGTTGTAAGATCATCAGGAGTGTTGCTCTACGGTGTCACATGGCATGCAGATCTGATATAGCTCAGGTTAACTCCACTACAACCAATAATTATGGCTGGCACACACCGGGATGACAGGGACGGAACCCGACAAGTGCAATCCACCCAGAGACAGGGCCTCCCACTGACTTTGATCTCATGGAATGTGAATGGGTTGGGGGACAAAATTAAGCATGTGTTGGTATTACAACATCTCAAACTGAAGTCCCCAGCAGTGGTGCTCCTCCAAGAGACCCACCTGCAGGTGACGACAGTTAAAGCTCTGGACCGCTGGAGCTTCACGATGGTGGTACACTCGGACTTCACCTCTGGATTTAGAGGGGTTGGCTTTCCTTTGATAGTGACTGGGTCCCAGCATGATGATCAGGATAGATTTGCGGCACTCTCGTGCCAGTGGGATGGCAGGCAATATAATGTGGTATCAGTATATATACCGCCAACGCTACACCAGATTGCCTTCCCAGATCTTGGAAGATTCCTGCTCACGCTTCCCCAGGGTGAACTGATTATGGGAGAGGATTTCAATGCCACCATGAATGCAGACATTGACCGACCCCCAAGAACCACAAGTAGTTCCGCTCACAAACTCCAAGAATTTGTGGACTTGCTTGGCCTGCTGGATATATGGAGAACTAGGCACCCGGAGGACAAAGAGTTCACATTCCATTCAGGTGTGCACAATAGCCTATTCAGACTCAACTATGTTTTTACTCTAGCAACAGGGATACTTGGCCTAGTGGAGATTAGACACTTGCCCAGGGGCATATCGGACCATTCCCCAATCCTAATGACATATGCTCCCTGTTCTGATTCCACCAAGTATCAACCCACACTGCAGGAGTGAAGGGAAGCCCAGTCCCCTATCTCTGCCCTGGCGGCTACCACCAAAGAAGACATATACAGCGAACAGCCACCAGAAACAAAGAATGAGGGTGGGAAAACAGAAGATGACTCCACATCTAGACCAGCACTACTTGTTCTTCTTGGGGGGCTGTTACCTGAGCGGGGCTTCCGATCCCCGAATAAAACATAAAAAACAAAGAAAGTGAGAAAAACCCTCGCCTTGTAGAAAGCCTCTGAACGTGCATGAATCAGAGCAACAATGTGCAATAATGATTCCTCTTACCAAGGTTGGGAACTCATGTAGTGTAGCAGTCTCCACCAAATGCACGTATTTCCAAAAACCATCCAAGCGAAGGCAATTGCTGGTATATGTGGACAATAAAGGGGAAAAAATACTGTAGAAGTATAAAAAAAAAACTCTGAAATAGTGGCTCCAAGACCAAGCAAATATTAACCCCACTAACTAACTAAACAGAATACCTTATGAAAAACACCCCAGCATCAAGAAGGATTCAAACAATGATGGGGACAGCATACAAAAGTTCCAGGAAGGGGGCGTGGCCAAGATGGCGGCGGAGTAGGACGTATCCTCCTGTCCCTCCGGCGCCGTTAGTTTTTGAGCTTTGTTTATCAGCCCTCTGTGTGCCTGTTCACGAGGGTGCGGGAGAGCAGACGTTGCCTGGAGACCCCCGGCGCCATTGGGGAGAATACTTTGGCGGTGGGTGGTGCTGCCAGCCGCGGCTTAGCCCCATCCGGCCTTGCTGCGGCCCGGCGGGTGCTTGGCACGGTGCCGTTGGAGGGGGACCCTGTGTCCGGTGGAGCGAGGCCTGACAGACGGTGCTGTCCGGGATTGGAGCTCCAACCCACCCCCTGAGGTAGCAGAGGACCGGGAGCGGTGTTGGCAGGCGGAGGGGGCGAACGGCGACAGCGGCAGAACTGTCCCCAGTCTACCATTTTGTGCGGAGCGCAGACTGGGCCTCCAGACGCGTGGCGAGACGCCGAGAGCTCCCAGCAGGTGGTGGTGCTGCCAGCGGAGAGCAGCACCTGAGCTCGAATCTCGTCACAGCAGAGGCACAAGGGTGCTGCTTGCTGCAGAGGCAGGTGAGGAGGCCGGTGGGCTGTGTCTCGGTCCGCGCATCGGTGGACGGCGGGCGTGAGGGTGTCAGTGCAGCGAGGTGCCTGGGGAAAAGGAGCGCTGATCAGGTGCCTGGGCTGCAGCCGATGCTGTGCTCTCTGGGCGGAGGTGCCTCGAGGAGCTGCTGGAAGGTATTGGTGTGAGCTCAGAGCGGGGGTGATAGCAGCTGCCACCTTGTCTGGCCCCATTGCGGAGACCTCGGCCATTGCGAAGTGTGGATCACCGAGTGGAGGTTTGCTGGCCGTTGCCGCTTCCTGGTGGTGCGGCCTCATCAACTTAACTGCTGCGGGGGAGCTTCGGACATAGTTCTGCCCGAGACAAGGCGCACAGTCAACCCGCGTATCAGCCGGGGGTGGCACATTTGAGGGAAGGCCTAGTGGAGGTGTGGCTGCCCTCCTTACGGGGCCCTCTCCGACCGGCACTGAGGAGGTGGAGGGCGCTGGATGGACCCTCCTGCTGACTGCTCCTGCACACTGGGATTGCGACTGTGGCAGCGGTAGGCCCTGAGAGAGTGGTCCTGAGGGAGGCACGCTTGTAAGGCCGGGACACCCCAGGGCCTACGGAGCTTGGAAGGCTGCACGGGTGCACGGAGTCTGCTTGCGGTTCTTTTGTGCGGCTGGACGGAGATGGCGTCCTGGACTGTTCTCTCCTTCGGGCGACTGGGTGCTGGGTGCCTCGGGAGTGGTAGTGCTGTTGCGGCTGGGCGCGGGCCCTGGCATCGCCCTTCGGGGTTAGCGGCGCTTCGGCCTAGTTGTCGCGCTCCTGAGGCATGGCATTGTTGGGGGCGTCATGGCGACTCCCAGAAACCTCAAAGATAAACCCCTCAAGGAGCTTACGCAGAAGGCGGGGCAGTCTGCTTCTCCGCCCAAGGACAAGCCCCAAGGAGCCGAAGACGGGGATGCACCAGCGACCAAAGCCTTCATGCTGGACCTGTTCTTCGCTATCAAGGAGGACATCCTGGAGCTCCGCTCGCAGCTTACCTTGGATTTGCGCGAGATGCGACGAGATGTCGATGCGGTGGGGGAGCGAGTTGCGACCTTAGAGGAACACGACCTAGGCACCGCAGAGGATATCCATCACCTCCAGCAGGATGTCCTCCGTCTAATGGAGCAGAACTTGGACCTCCAGGCTCATGCTGAGGACCTGGAGAACAGGTCCCGGCGGAACAATATCAGGATTCGGGCGGTCCCTTGGAAAGGGGAGGACAATGACTTCTGGGGGTATGTTCGCTCCCTTTTCCATCAGGTTCTGGGAGAGGAGGGGGGAGACCTGGACATTCAAATTGATCGGGTGCACCGGGTGGGATTGCCGCGTGGGGCTAAGGCCCCTCCCCCGGACATTCTAGTATGTGTGCATGATTTTCAACTCAAGGAGAGGATCCTCAGGAAGGCACGCAACCTTAATCCCATACATTTCAGGGGCCACCAACCTGTCCTCTTTCAGGATCTAGCTGCCTCCACCCTTGTTAAGCATAGGGAGTTTAAACCAATTACTGCCCACTTGCGTGCCCAGGGCATTCCCTACTCGTGGGGTCACCCCTTTCGACTTATCTTTAAGCTAAATGGCAAGCTGATCCAGGTACGCTCCCTGGAGTCAGCCTACAAGCTTGTAGGCTTGGAGAGGCCAGCTTCTGCATCCAGGGAGGAGAGATCACCTGGCCGGATGCGGCGACGCTCTGGGGAGTGGCAGCGTGTCGGGCGCTCACCTTCTTCTGCTAAACCGGACCTGTCTGCGAAGCTTCAGGAGAGGGGGGCCGCGGTGGCATCCGTGGCATTGGTGACTGATTCGCCGGAGGTCACTTGATGTTTTGCAGCTTGGCACTAGATGGGCCCACCTGGGCGTCGGAGGAGGACAGTGTTCTCACCACTGTGTTGTTGTACTCCTATGTTCCGGACTGCGGGAGTGTCCTGTATCAGGAACTGGAGATGGGTAATGAAAGTGCCACATTCCCTTGCCTTTGGGGCCTGTTTGACGAACTGTTGTCGTATGTTGTGTAATTTGCTTGTTTTTTCACTACGGGTTTTCTTTGGGCTGGGGTTGGGGGTGTTGGATGGGGGTGAGGGGTGGTTGGGGGGCTCCGCATCAGCTACCGGGGAGTTTAGGGGAGGATCAGGGGCTCCATTAGGTGGGGGCGCTATCCTGGGAGGTCTGGGGCTCGCGGTGACACTGGCTCGCCCTACTTGCCCTGGCTATGCTTGGTAGGAGTTTGAAAGTTGTGAGCCTGAATGTGCAGGGCCTGAATAGCCCAGTTAAACACGCTGCTATCCTCTCTCTATTGGAGGCTGCAGATAGTGGGGTGTGCCTGCTGCAGGAGCCGCATCTCCTTTCCAAGGATGTTAAGCGTATGGCGGACAGACGCTTACCGCTGCAATTGTGGTCTTCAGGACCGGCTAAGAAGCATGGGGTAGCCATTCTCTTTAGTGCCAAGGCCCACTGTAAAGTTCTCTCCCAGGTGGTTGACATCAAAGGTAGAATCCTGGCGGTCCGGGTTCTTTGGGGGGGGGGACACAGCTCACAATAGGATCCATTTACGCCTCGAACGAGAGGCAGGAATCTTTCTTGCAGGCGGCCCTTTCACAGGTATTGGCGACGCCGGATACCCTGATCCTAGTGGGTGGCGATTTGAATATTGTAATGGACTCGGGGATTGATAGGTCCGAGCAGAGATCCTACCAGACGGGGGCAATGTCGCAGGGGGGTAGGCAGTGGCTGATTGATGGGGGATTGCATGATGTGTGGAGGGTGCAGCACCCCCAGGAGCGTGATTACACTTACTATTCTGCTGCCCACAAAACGTACGCCCGCCTAGATCATTTCCTAGCCAAATCTTTACTGCTGCCTCATTTGTCTGATGCTGACATCACACCACCCTCCTTGTCAGATCACGCGCTCATCTCAGTGATGCTCGCGTCTTGTGGTGACAGACCGCCGTCGGCGGGCTGGTGCCTTCGAGATTCCATGCTCCATTCAGACTCGGTCGTCCAGAGGGTACGTGAGACTATCACTCACTACTTGGCCGAGAACGATATAGAGGGGACGCCCCTGGCATCAGTCTGGGAGGCCTTGAAGCTAGTTTTTAGGGGCGAGTTCATAGCGCTGGCGGCGACCTATTCTCGACTGCGGAAGGAGAAGCGCGCTGAGTTGGAAAAGGAGGTCAGTGGCTTGGAGGCGATCCACAAAAGGACTGGGGCAGCGAGGGTCTGGAGGGAGCTGGAGGTGAAGCGGCGCATGCTTAAGCACTTAGACCTTGATAGGGCTTCCCATGGCATGCTGCGCTTGCGTCACAAGTTCTACTTTAGTGTGGACAAGGGTGGGAAGATGCTTGCACATAGGCTGCGTGTGCGCACCCAACAGCTAGCTATTTCAGCTATTAGGGACTCTGCGGCGGTTGAACAGACGACTGACACAGCAATTGTGCATGCCTTCCAACAGTTTTACCGAGCACTGTACAAAGGGGAGGGCACAGTTCAGGAGGAAGTAGCAGGTTATCTCGAGTCGTGTGGGGTCACACCTCTGATTCAGGCTTCGGCGGAAGCTTTAGACGAGACGATTTGCGTTAAGGAGGTCATATCTGCGATTGCACGCTTGAAAGTTGCCAAGTCCCTGGGGCCCAACGGCTTCTCTGCTTCATTTTATAAAACATACTGTGTGGAGCTGGCTCATCTTTTAACCCGACTGTTCAACTCCTTCCTTGATGCGGGTACGGTGACTCCATCCATGGAGGAGGCGGCGGTTACGGTAATTCTTAAGCCAGGGAAGGACCCTAAAGCCTGCGGATCATACAGACCGATCTCGCTGCTCAATGTCGATGCCAAATTGTTTGCAGGCATTCTGGCGGCGAGGCTTAGCCCTTTGTTGGATGGGATCATCGAGCCGGATCAGGCGGGCTTTATCCCAACGCGTCAGGGAGGGGATAATACCAAACGACTGCTGCACCTTATGGATTTGGTCCACCGCTCACGTGCTCAGGCTTTCTTCCTATCTATTGACGCTGAGAAAGCCTTTGACCGTGTAGAATGGGATTATTTGTTTGCGGTGCTGAAGGCCTTTGGGGTGGGAGATAGGTTTCTGCGATGGGTTCAATGTTTGTATGCAGCCCCTAAGGCAGCAGTTCGGTTGAATGGGTGTAAATCAGCTCTTTTCCCCATAACCAGGGGAACGAGGCAGGGGTGCCCCCTATCCCCGCTGCTTTTTGCGCTCTATATGGAGCCCTTTACCCAGCGTATATGATCTAATGGTGATATAGCGGGAATCAAGTTTTGTGCTGACACCCACAAGATTAGCCTATACACGGACGATGTGATTCTCTCCTTGACCCAGCCTCATTTTTCCCTACGGGGATTGTCGGCGGAGCTTGGCGCCTTTCACAGGGCTGCGGGCTTCAAAGTCAACTTCTCCAAGTCACACATCCTGAATGTCTCCGTCCCCTGTGCGGAGGTGCAAGATCTGCAACAAGATTTCGATTTTCAGTGGGTGCATTCTGACATTCCCTATCTAGGCATCCGATTGGCCCCTTCCATTGCTAAAACGATGTCTCTTAATTATGGTCTGCTTGTTGAGCACACGGCCAAGGCCCTCTCGGACTGGTCCCGCCTTAAACTGGCCTGGTATGGGCGGTTGGCTGCAGTAAAGATGACAATTCTTCCCAGAGTTCTTTATCTTTTCCAAATGCTACCCTTGAGCCCTCTACCGGGTATCCTGAAGAAGCTGCAAGGGCTCCTCAATCGGTTTTTATGGGATAATCGGCGTCCGCGGCTAGCGTTGTACCTTGTTACTACTCCTAAGGCATCAGGCGGGCTGGGTTTTTCCCTTCTTACGGCTTACTACCAGGCGTCGTGCCTCCGCTATATTGCGGAATGGAACAGGCCCCTGTCTAGTAAGCATTGGAACTTTATGGATCAGACTGTAGCGGGGTGCAACATCTGCCATGAGATGTGGCTGCCGCGCAAGCATAGGGCTTGGGGGCTCTACTCTTACCCAGTGACATCCCGACCTTGAAAACCTGGGATCAGTTGGCGCAGCGCAGGGGCTGGACCACTTTCCCCTCTCCCATGACTCCCATTGTCGATAATCTGGACTTTCCGCCAGGACGTGCATCCCCGGTCTTCCACCGCTGGCGGGAGGAGGGCTGTAAGAGGGTAGGTTCGCTTTTTGATTTGGATGGCTTGATTCCCTTTGACCGCTTGCGGGCTGAGTTCTTCTCGCTGTTGGACTCGGATGCTTTTTAGCATGCGCAGGTCGCACACTGGGTGACACAACCAAGCAACATGCCCTCTATGTCTCGGCCTTTGACGAGCTTTGAGAAGTGGTTAGTATGTAAGAAAGATGATCGTAAACTTGTCTCGGAGCTGTATGCAGCGATTATGCGTCAACCTTGGAAACAACGTACGAAAGCGCAGGTTCGCTGGGAAACTGAGCTGGGGCGTCCCTTATCTACTAAGGAATGGGAGCACATTTATTACCGCGTACACCACACAGCCTCTAACACGGCGGGTACAGAGTCTGCATACAAGGTAGCATCCTATTGGTACTATACCCCGGCGCGCATAAAGGAGTGGGATGAGGCGAAGACTGGCCTTTGCTGGAGAGGGTGCGGCCTCTCCGGTACTCTAGTGCACTTGCTGTGGCGCTGCCCGAAGCTGGAGCGCTATTGGAAATTGGTGTTGGATGAGCTTGATTTTACGTTTCGGATTACATTGCCAAGGGCACCTGAATGTGTTCTGTTGGGGCTTCCACACTCAAAGTCCTTTCCCCTGCGCTCCCTGAAGGGTAGACAGATTGCGTTAGCTATGTTAGAAGCGAGGCAGATCCTCTTAGCGCTATCGGGCTCCCCAGTCCTCCCTGACACCAGGGACTGGATTCAAAGGCTTTGGCACATCTTAGCAATGGAAAGGCTTTCGCTGGGCATGGATGGAAAGGGTTCTGAATATGCGAAGCTTTGGGACCCGTTCTTAGCGATCCTTGCTAAAGATCTCCGGGAGGTAACATGCCCGAAATATCTTCAGATCTTGCAACTTATTCCTTTGGAGCCAAAAGGGGCCATCGCTGTGGAATGAGGTTTGCCTGTTGACCTCGGAGGTATTTGGTTGGTATGGGTTGAGGGAGAGAGCTGATGCGGGGCGGGGTGGGGGGCGGGAGGGGTTCGGAGAGGGGGGGTTCCTGATTTCTTCTTCTTTCTTCTCCTTTTGTTTTAGTTTGAGTTTTAACCTAATACTTGCATAGGCGGGCTTGCTTTTCAATATGCGATGCAACGCGGGGTCGCCCTCCGGGGTGTAGGCCCAGACGCTGTGTTGAATCTATGCTGTTATGCCCTGCCGGCAAGTTGATGTAGGCAGCTGGGCTGTGTACCGATGTGCTTTCCACAGAATAAAATGTTTGATTTTAAAAGTTCCAGGAAGTGCAATGTCCCAAAGCAATCAGGAACACAGCCGCGTACCTGAATATTCCATAAAATGAGGCCACCGCAGACTGCAGCCTCCAAGAACAGAGGAGAAATGCCGGGGAAAAACCACAAGAAAAACGGACTTCCTTGAAGATCACGAAGCGCCTGCAAGCCTGCAGGCGAACTGGCAGAAGTCCAAGGAGCAGCACGAAGACAAGGGAAATCCGGGCGACGATCCCACAGGAAGGAAGGAACCGGAACCAAAGGCCAAGAGGTTCCAGGTAAACAGGACCGGGAAGTGAAACCAAGCGTCTTCACAAGGTAAGACGGACGGTTTTATACTAAAAAAAATGCGTGAAATCCAAAGCGCACGCGCATTGCTCTATCATGCATGTCCTTGAGCATTGAAGAGGAAGTGAAGGCGTTCAATCCCTAAAACTCCCTAAACCCCACAAAAGAAGAGGTTATTCCCGATCCGCCCGGGGTATCTTAAGGATCGTAAGATAAGTAAAGCCCTCATTAAGGTGGCGAAATGCTATTGCGCAGAAAACCAGCACTCAGTTTCATCTCATGTTACACTATGGGAGGCATATAAGACGGTGCTCAGAGGACATGCTATCTCCCTAGTCACGGGTCATAAGAGAGAGCTGAGGCGACCCTGGCAACAAGCACAACAAAGGAGGCCACACATAGACTACACTTGGCACAGCAGGAATCTAAGTAATTCGCACACGAAGAGGCTGCCGCCAGATTGACTAGGACGCAACACACGATCTATGAGCAGGAGGATAAAGCAGGTCGGTTGTTGGCATGGCTAGGACAGAAAGAAAGGGCATATAATTGGATAGCTCAGATAAGATCCGCAGATGGAGACCTAGTAACTGCACCACACCAAATCACTTAAGTACTTGCACGACACTACAAGACAATTTAAACACCATTGTCCACTGCAACGGTGGACGAGAACATAGCAATTATTCAGGATATACGCATGCCTGCATTAGACGCAGAGGCCATAGCGGCCCTAGAGGAAGATATTACCCCGGAGGAACTAATGCAATCAATTAGGGCGCTACGCACTGGTAAGGCGTTGGCACTCAACGGAATCACAATTGAGTTCTATAAACGGGCCGCCCCACAGCTGGTGCCGCACCTACTAGCCATGTACAGGGAGAGTCTAGACAGAGGGATACTGCCTAAAGACCAGCAACTCGCTACCATAGTTGCGATACATGAGCCCGGTAAGCCGCCCCATAAATGTACATCCTATAGACCGATCTCCCTCCTCAATGCGGAGGCCAAAATACTAGCCAAGATTCTGGCAACCAGGCTACAACTTTACTTATCTGTGGTGATTCATCTGGACCAGTCTGGCTTTATGCCCCACCGTAACACGGCGCTTAACCTCAGAAGGCTACATGGGGTAATAGGACGTAAATCGACCGTGGCGGAACATGCCGCCATACTCTCCGTAGATGCGCGAATGGCCTTTGACTTGGTGGTGTGGCCTTTCCTTTTTGCAGTGCTTAGGCGTATGGGATTGCGCGTGGGTCCAGCTACTGTACACGGAGCTAGTGGCGCAGGTAGTGGTGAATGGCCATCTCTCGACGGAATTCCAACTAGGCAGAGGGACACAGCAAGGCTGTCCTCTCTCGCCACTTCTAATCGAGATAGTCCTTGAACCACTGGCAGCATGGATTAGGCAAGACCTCACCATACGTGCGATGAAATGGGCCGACGGTTGGGAAGAACGCATATCGCTTTACACGGATGATATACTACTTTACTTAATGTCCCTGACACGATCCATTAGCCTCTTAGACATTTGTGCGGCCTATGGGAGCGTATCGGGATATACCATTAACTGGGAGAAATCGCTCCTATATGTCTTGCATGGCCCTCCGCCACGACTCCCACATGGTTGCACGCTCCAGGTAGTCACGGACGGTTTTAAATATTTTGGGATATTTAACACACATGATCGTGCACAGTTTATGGAACGAAATCTGGCACAACCCCTATCGCGATTCAAAAACGATGTTAAACACTGGCACACATTACCTCTAACTCTACTGGGGAAAGCCGCCCTCTTTAAGATGATAGAGCGATACAAAATAAGGATGATGGACGGAGAGTTTGAGCAAATCAAACACTCACCCCATTCAACTGATCTGGGTTTAATCCATCACCATTCTTTAGCTCACTCTGCCACCCCAGTTCAGACATGGCCATATGCAAATCAGTCTGACCCTGTGCCTCATGGGAACAGTCCAGCCCGAACAGCCAAGCCATGTCTTCCCGGGACCGGAAACAAGCATCCTGGGACCGGTTTCGGATTCATAATCCTCATCAGCCAGGCTATCTTGAATCCAGTGGCAAAGTGAGCAAGGGACTCACGTCTGAGCATACCCTGCCAACTTAGGGCGAACAAAGCGATACAAAATTGGATGATGAACGGAGAGTTTAAGATGATGGCACTCCCACGGTTTTATACGCACTGCAGAATACACCATTCCCTGTCCCCGCGGCCTACTTTGCAGCGGTTAATGCGGAAGTGACAACCTTGCTGTGGGACGGGAAAGTGCCCCGCATAGCATTACACAAACTGACCAGAAGCTGGTACGATGGTGGAATAGCTCTTCCAGACATCAAAGTATACTATTGGGCATCCCAGCTGGTAGCTATTAATCGATGGCTTCACATTCCCAAGAGGATCCAGCGTTTAGATTGGATAGACCAGGGGTCTCCAACCTTTTGTGTAGTCAGAGCTACTTCTGGCCAGTGAAAATCGTCGTGAGCTACTGAACCCGAAGCAACTCGCGCATTTTTCCGAGAGACCCCCCACGCCCAGTTTCATTGACTTGAAGCCTAATTTCATCAGAGCCCATACTGTGGTTTGAACAAAATACCCAAGACAGGCCTGACTTAAGAGTTCCCTAGAACACCAAAAGGAATGACTTTGGATTTGTGACGCTTCAAGACATTTCAATTATTAGGTCCAAAATTAAGGTCCAAAATGAAGACCTCGTTTTTTCTGCCCTTCTGCCATCTGTTTCACTCGTTTTTTGTGCCTTTGTGCCCTCTGTTCCACTCGTTTTCCCCTCGTTTTTTGTGCCTTTCTACCCTCTGTTTCACTCGTTTTTGCTTAGTTTTTTGTGCCCTTCTGCCCTCTGTTCCACTCGTTTTCCCCTTGTTTTTTGTGCCCTTCTGCCCTCTGTTCCACTCGTTTTTGTACCTTTCTGCCCTCTGTTCCACTCGTTTTTTGTGCCTTTCTGCCCTCTGTTCCACTCGTTTTTCCTCCGTTTTTTGTGCCCTTCTGCCCTCTGATCCACTCGTTTTTTGTGCCTTTCTGCCCTCTGTTCCACTCGTTTTTCCTTCGTTTTTTGTGCCCTTCTGCCCTCTGTTCCACTCGTTTTTTGTGCCTTTCTGCCCTCTGTTCCACTCGTTTTTGCTTCATTTTTTGTACCCTTCTGCCCTCTGTTCCACTCGTTTTCCCCTTGTTTTTGTGCCCTCTGCCCTCATTTCTACTCGTTTTTTGTGCCTTTCTACCCTCTGTTCCACTCGTTTTTGCTTCTTTTTTGTGCCCTTCTGCCCTCTGTTCCACTCGTTTTTTGTGCCCTTCTGCCCTCTGTTCCAGTCGTTTATTGTGCCCTTCTGCCCTCTGTTCCACTCGTTTTTTGTGCCGTTCTGCCCTCTGTTCCACCAGCGCTCTCTGACGCCTTGTCAGCCATCCTTCCCACGGGATCCCTAATTCCACCATTAAGCTTACCAGCGGTGGAAGGCACGTCTCCTGGCTGCTTCTGGAGGTGGAAGTCACGTCTCCTATTGCTCTGCGCGGGCACCCATCGCACAATGGCAGACAGTGCGATGCCAGCGCGTATTCAGTACACGATGATGTCACAAGAGTCACACTCTCACGACAGGAGTCTTCAGCTCCAGGAGAGGAGCGTCATCCTCTTCACCCGCCCCCACCCCAGCTTAGATCCAATCCGAGCGGCTGGTTTGGGTGAGGGCGGGCAAATGGAGCCGGAAAGGCTAATAGCCCAAAATACCACCAAATACTACTGAAGGGCTACACGAGCTACTCCTGGGGTCTCCGCGAGCTACCGGTAGCTCGCGATCGACCGGTTGGAGACCCTGGGGATAGACACTTACTTGCCCCATCAGGGATCATGGGGGCGCTATACAATAAAAAGAAGAGACACAACATAACGGGTCCAACGTCACATGCAATACGCATATGGTTTGAGGCGCTGTGGGCACTGGGCTGGGAGGGTGTAGTGACACTAGCCACGCCGCTATGGGACACCAAAAAACTCGGGATGCTGGGTAACACCAAGGGGTTCCGTAATTGGGACCTAATAGGTATAGCCACAGTCGGAGACCTGTGGCAGAAAGGAGAAATGATCCCCTTCACTCACCTACAAGCCACCTATGGCCTAGCAGAGACAGAACGGTTTCGATAATTGCAAATTAAACATGCACTCCAATCCCTATTACCGCCAGGGACAAAACCTGAAGAATCCTCACCACTGGAAGATAGACTCTTAACGGATCATTTACACACAAAAGCAATCCCACTGACCTATCGCAAGATAATTAACAATTACTCAGATCCAAAACTGAAGGTTACATGGGAGCGCGATCTGGGGGACATCGAGAAGGCCGACTGGCGGGAGGCGCTGGCGTCTCCCAGAGAGGCAGCGATCCCATCGAGGCTAAGGCTAGTACAGCAAAGAATTCGACACAGTACGTATTACACTAGGACGCTCCTCCACAAAATCCATCGCACGGACACACCACTCTGCCTCAGACAAAGCGGAGAAGCTGGCACATTCTTCAATACTATGTGGCAGTGTCCCAGGGTTGTTTCTTATTGGGCGGCGGTGATGCGAACACTTTCACAGGTCACACGTGTCACATTATTACCAGACCCGAAATGTTGCTTGCTAAACATCTGGGAGCCCACAGATCTCACCGGGACTGGGCGTCACTAGGCATGACAATTGCAAAACGTAACATTGCGCAACACTGGGGGTCCAGGACTTGTCCTACTCTCAGCCTGTGGTGTAAAGATATGGACACGGCAATGGTGGCGGGAAAATCAGTGTATGTGCATCGGGGATATCCGAAAAAATGGGCAAAGGTTATGGGCAGGCTGGAACTGCTATATGGGGCGATATCTGCAATCTCCCCCAGATAGAGGAATCTGAGTCAGATACTAGCATGTGATAAGGAGAGGTCCAAGGGTCCTTACCAAATGTATGGCTATTGGGGATGAGAATTGCACGCACAATGATATTACTACTTATAAATCTGTCCTTGGAATGCTGTGAAAAAGAACGGAATTGGAAAGAAGAATGCATATCTGTATGTCATGTACGCTTATTATCAATGCAATACCATGAGCAATGTTCAATAAAAATTGTTTAAAAAAAATAATAAAATACTTTCAACAAAAATGTTTCTGAAAATACAACCTGCAACCAAGTCTTTTACACCATAAAATATAAGTATGCAGAAGCCAATTTCGAAAATAAAAACATTCTACAAATTGGTTTCTATAAAATGGTAAATGCCATTCATCCTAAAAATTTCCAATGCACCATTAAATTGTTTCTCAGTAAATGTATTCGATTACATAGTTTTTCTTTGAAATCACACAAAACCCTACAACACATCAGGAATAGGATCTGTCTAGGAATGTGAACTCCAGAAAGTCAGAAATCTACAATCGTATGTAGGTGTAAATCTCACAGTATAGATCTATGACTTTCTGTGTGAATCGAGTCCCTCAAGTCCAATTACAATATTTGGGATTGGCAGAGGTCATCATTCATTAGACTCACATGATCAAAATCACATGAATCTGAGGACCCATGGACGGGGCCATGATAGACTAGTGGCTTAAGTGGTGAGAGGAATCCAAAGTACCGTTCCGACAAATGCCACCATGTCCAGTGTACTTTAAGCCATTGGTGGACTGGGAGTAAAATAATTGCCAAGAGTGGACTCAATGGATCCTGATTCTTCTGACCCCACGACGAGGGAGGGAATTGTGAGACAAAAACGCTGACCGTAGGTCCAACCTTATTAAGACAGTCCCTCTGCTTGCGGTGTCCTCAATGAGGCAGGTCACATGGCCAAAGATGTTCTTTGTCTTTGTTTTTCCTTATCTGGCACACATTTCTGATACTGTACTATGTGTATACTTGAAGATTTGTGTACAGTAGTATTTGCTTTATATTCCCAAGATTGATCAACACTAATAAGCTAATTATACACTCGAGTAACACATTCTAACAAAAAACATCAGCTGTTTTTATGACGAACAAATGGCAAATGTTGTAAGCAATGGCACAGTGACACTAACAGCCCATCTACCAATACGTCAATCTTACAGCAGTGCTATCAGTGCTTAAACAATGTAGACAGTAACTGCAGGTTCTTCTATACTGTAACCTGTAACGTATTCTTGGTTCTGAAATCTGTGAGCAAGACCACTTCAAGTGTATGTTTAGGAGGGTTTCGGGTCCAATTAAAGTTTGATTATTTCTGAAGCTAAATAATGGTACCTGACTGTTTGGCTGAGAAATCTCCCATAGGAAGAACCACTTTCAACGATTGTGTTGTTTGTGGAAAGCCATTTTATTTAGAACCAAGCAGATCTCAAAATACATCAACCACCAGGCTTGGTTTCACATGCAGCTTACTAACAATATACTGTAGTCCATCCACCCACCTCTTATCATTAGCCATGCTCCTCAGCCCATACCTCTCCATTAAACATCAAACTGCCAACCGGTCAACCTAGTGACCTACTCTTACCTATTTCTTGATCCTAAGATTGCTATTCGCTTCCTTTGCTACTTGCCTGTACCAGGGCCAGGCTGCCTCTAATTATCCTTATTAATTTGTACTCTCTATTCCTCTGCTCCTAGCCTTCCTTGCACACCCCCTGACTTAATATGAGCTCTCTGTTTCTGCATATTTCAGCAACACCGTAATGCATCAGAATAAAAACACCCCTTCCTTGGAAGCTTCCAATGCATGTAGAGGGTGTTTTCTCCTATCTGCACGGGCCAGCCTTCCCTGTTACCCATCACAGAAAGAATCAACTGCAGACATTCCACAGTGATATATTATATAGGGTAGGCTACAATTAGATTCAAGGGCGTCTCACACACCACGTTCTGGGACTGACTCCCCAGTAACCCTCTACTTACTCACTTCCTCTTGCCCTGCTTCCATCTATGTGTAGCTTTCACAGTCCCAGCACCTGATCAGAAAAAGAGGCTGCATGCTACATCCATGTAAGTTTTGTTGGTTTGGTGAAAGGGATCTGTCGATGTGCGCCGGCCTGCGGCACTATTGGAGGTTATGGCATTGAATGAGTGTAATAAACTGAATATGGTTACAGCTTGATAATTCTGAATGAACAGTGATTGAGTTTTGGGAGGGCAACAGAAAGTGAACAGCAAGAATAGTGATAAATTGAATATGATTGACTTTCCAGATTTTTATGATTGGTATCCCAGGACTATCCTTTTCATCTGAGCCCTGAAGAAGCGGTCAGTTCACCTCGAAACATACATTGACTATGGGTGTATTTCTTTTATTTTTAAAAACATATTTTATTATGTTTTTCCGGGTACATAAAGGGCCGTGGCCCGCTGCATACATACTGATCATCCAATAAATCCAAAGTACCCACATATATATATGAAACTGTAGCCCCTGCCAACATGCAGATCCAAGCATCATAAACTTGATACAGAGTACTTTAGACCCCTCCAGGTGCATAAAGGCATAATGTAGATGACTACTAGTGAATGTATGATGGTATCTGGTATTTGTAGGGGCCCAACTATATGTAGTCATGTTGGGGGTAAGGGTGGTAACTCTATGCCACTGTATGTTGCCCATCTGGACCATAGTTTCCTGTGTTTCTGGGGACATCCCTGGTCCTGGAAGACTGCGATTTCAGCGCCCATGCAACGGTCTAGGGCCTTTTTCCATCCCCCGATTTTTGGGGGGGACGTTCCCTTCCACTGCTGAGTGATATCCCGTTCGACGAGGGTAAGGGCCAAAAAGAGCAAGTGCTGTGTGTATCTGTTCCCGCCAATCGCATCTGTAATAGAAATAGCCGTGGGTCAAAAGGAAGGTACCACGACAGCACCCGATCTAAGCAGGACACCACCCTGCGCCAGAATGGTTGTAGCGCACTACGATTCCAAACGGTGTGTAGAAAAGTCCCCTCCTCTCACTCACAGCGAAGGCACACCAGTGACTGGATGGCCTACATCAGCCATAGTCAGCATCAAGTGTAGTATGTGCGGTGTATGTATTTAAACTGAATAAGGCGGTAACATGAGGACACCGCCACTCCCGGGGGCTGGCCAGGGCCTCCATTCAGTCATTGTCCGTCATATCAGTGGAGAAGCGTGGCTCAGTGGTTAGAGGCGGCAGACCCGGAAGCTGAGATGGACCGTGGACCAGGGTTCGATTCCCCGCCTCGGCGGGTCTCGGGCTCAAAAAATTCCCCGGACTTGACAATTCTCGCTCCGGTGCCTACTCAAATCACGGGGTCACACTCTGCAACTCTGGGCAATAGCTTGCTTAATCTCCACTACGGCCCCTCGCGGCGGGATGCCTGGCTTTCACCTTGTGGACACCCTGCCGGGGTTTCTCACAGGGGAATACCAGGACGGGTTCCCTAAGCAAGCGCCAGGATGCCCTTTGGGTGACAGGTTTGCGCTATATAAGTACACCTACATTTACATATCAGGTAAGTCTTTTAACCATGCTGCCTGAGTCATATGTAAAGTGGTATGGGCGTGGGTGGTTAGCGTTTGATATAGCCGGTGTATCTTATGTGCCTGAGGTCCCCCGTAAGCAATCTGCCCTTGAGGGGATGGGATTCTGGCAATGTTTCAAGTGAGTGTAGTAGAGGGGTGATCGCGTGTTTCAGCTGAAAGTACCTGTAAAATTGTGTCTTGTGCAGGTGTTAATCAGTCTGCAGCTGTTGAAAAGATTTGAGAGTAGTGCCCCGCTCGCCATCCCCTAATGTAGATATGCCCAGAAGATCCCACTTCTGGAACCCCGCTTGTGCCCCAAGTGGACGCAGAAATGTGCAGTATCACAGCCGTGTCATGCACGTCAAGCGGCCTTGCCACTCCATATTCCCAACCATATATCTCCATATCTGGACCACTACTCTGCCAGCAGGTGGTAGAAAATCTTGCTTTGCTTGGTTATAAATGATCTGGAGAAAGGTTTTATGCTCCATAGCCATATTTTCATGCACATATGCAGGGTCGGAGGGTAAGTTATGCCACCATTCTTTAATGACTAGTAGGTGGGATGCCACATAATATGCATATATGTCTGCTGCCACTATATCATTGCAATATGTGGACTTATTACAAGTGCCAAATGCCACCCAGACCTCCCCACACCCCCACAAGAACTTATTGTGTATAGCGTTGACCTGTGTAAACCATGTACGCAGTATATCATATGGGAAATTCTGTATTCTATACAGGACCCGTGGTAATGAAACAATTTTAAAAATCGCTGATTGCCCATATAATGACAGCGGGAGATGAGACCATATCATTGTCTTGTCCCGTAAGTTGGCCATTAATGATGTGATATTATGAGCCCACAAAACTTTCAGGCAGGGTGAGACAAAAATGCCTAGTTATCTAAAGCCTGTGGCCGCGTGTGACAGCTATTCTGCCCAGGTATTGCGTGCCTGGTCTCCACATACAGGGAAAATAACTGATTTGGAGGGATTAGTATGAAGGCCAGATGTTTGCCCGAATACTTGAAGAATCTGTAGAATACGGGGATCTGAGAACCAAGGGTCTGTCACAAAATACAACACGCCCCCTGCATGGAGTGCAATACGGTCGGAGCATTAACGTGACCATTCAAAGCCTCTGATCACCAGGTCGCTCCGTAGCCACGCCGCCAGGGGTTCTACTGCTAAGGCAAACAATAACTGTGACAGGGGGAAGCCTTGTTGAGTTCTGCAGCCTATAGAAAAGGGGGCAGATCGATGACCCGCTATCCAGACTGCAGCTGTCAGGTCCGTATATAATAGACGTACATAGGCCAGAAAGCATGGGCCAAAATTAACACCTTCGAGTAGTTGGAACAAATATGTCCAACTGAGAGAATCAAATGCTTTTTTGATATCAGCAAGTCAGGTCGCCGCGGAACAGCCCAACTCTAGAGCCTTAGCCAATGCATTGTAGACCCGACGTATGTTGTGTCTGGTTGAGCGGTGAGGCATTAAGCGGTCTTGATCCAGGTGGCTCAAATCCTGAATGCATATACGATGGCAATCAGCCAGAACCTTGCCCAGGAGTTTGGGCTCAAAATTTATGAGCGCGATAGGGCGGTATGACGATGGTTCTTCGGGCAGATGGCCAAGTTTCAGGAATAGGACAATCCCTGCATGTTGCCAGTCTGAAGGCAGCACCTGATGGTCGCATGTTTCTTGTAGTGACGTCAGAAGATGCGGACCTAAAGTACCCATGTGTGGCTTAAGGAATTCAGCGGGGAACCCATTAAGCCCCGGGCGCATCCTGGTTGAATATTACCAAGGGCTGTGGTGAGCTCATCCACTGTAATGGGAGCATCTAATTGTACCCTCATGTGCTCAGTAAGAGTACGGGAGGAATGTCTCTAAGGAATTCGGCAATTTGATCTTGTGTTAAATGCTCTCTGCACCCATAGAGCTCGACAAGTACTGTGCAAAATTTGCGGTCACCAATTCAGGAGGGGTCCATCTAGTCTTCGCAGCGTCCGAACGCCCGAAGGAAGTGTATTGGCTTGGCATAATCTATGCAGCATTATACTGGATTTGTCACCCCATTGATATATCCGATGTTGCGGGGCATGCCATATTTCTTTCACTGCCTGAGTGAGATGCTGCTGTATGCGCTGTTGTGTCAGAAGCAGGTTACGCTGGTGATGCGGGTTAGTGTCCGCAACGAATTGGGAATCTAAGGTCCGTTGGTGATCTTCAAGTTCTTCTAATTGTGCCCTACGTTTGCGCTTGTTACCTGCGCGGAAGCTTATATCTACGCTACGGATTGTGGGCTTGATTGCTTCCCACAATGTGGTTTTGGATTGGCCGAGGTCACATTTGTCGCAAGATAATCTGTCTGGGCCAGAGTCTCTTGGTACTCAGGGTCTCAAAGATGCCATGGGGGACATCCACAAACTGAAGTTTTTTTTTTGGAGTCGATATAAAATTTAAGTAAGACCGGAGAATGATCCGATAGACCCCTCGATAAGTGAGATATGTGCGAGATCCAATGGATGTAGCGGTGCAGTGTGAAAAAATAATCTAATCAGGACATGTATGTATATCCCTGTTCAGAGGGGTGGTATTCACGCCATACGTCCGCCCATCCCAGTGTAGTGGCGAGGGGGTGAAGTTTAGTCTCGCCTGACAGGGAATCCGGACCAGGGTTTCGCTGCCTGTCTATGCATGTCATCACTTCGTTCCAGTCTCCCCCCAACAGAGTCACCCCCTCTGGGAGCTCACCCTATTGTAGTGTACCTAGGGGAGGGGAGGCATATATACTACCAATATTTATTGTTTCACCATGCAGTGTACCGGAAATAATGGTGTAGCGGCCCCCGGGGTCTAACCACTTCCGGGTGTGAACATAGGGGACATGACGATGTATGAGGATAGCTGTGCCTCTAGAGCCCCGAACAAATCCGGAATGGTATATGGTATGGTACCCAAATCTAGCGAGACAGGGGACCTCGTTGCCGAGGAGTTGTGTCTATTGCAGGAGAAGGATGTTGGCTTCCTATCTCTTGGCCTGCCGCAAAATGGCACCCCTTTTGATTTTGTTCAGCATCCCTGTGACATTCCAACTTGCGATAGTGAGTTCCCCTTGCTGGGGAGAAGGTGTCTGAACAATCATCTTTTGTCTGTGCAAACATGTATTTGTGTCAAGTGTGTGGGGTTGTGCAGTTGTCTCTGTGCTTGAATAACAATATTGCTCAAATAATTTGAATGAACCCCCAACCTCCCTCCCCCACCCCGATACTGCCATGAACAAGGATCATCCGTCGCAGTGAATGGTGCCCAAGGCCCCCAAACAGGAGGGCCTAAAGAACCTCCGCCAATCAAACCCCAACTTCCCGTGAATCATAACCATAAGAGTGTAGGGGCGTGATGGTTCTGTGGCTGGGTTTCCACATCATCAAATCGTTCAAGCAGTACAAGATTCTTTCTATAGTCTCTTCAGGACGCAGTCTCTGTGATTGATGGTTGATTTTTTTATATTTTATTTTTTTAAACATATTTTATTGAGTTTTCTTCCACACAAACATCTGGTATCGTCGCGCAACGTTATCACTGGATACATTTCCTAAATCTTTTACAGTTTGCTGTTTCTTACCGCTAGCATCTGGGCATAGTTATATACCCCATTTCTTATTGAATCTTCATGCCCATTCGTCTTTCCAGTGAGTAATGTCCTCAATATAATTGACTTAACAAACCTTTCGTCTCCGACCCATGTAACACCAGCTCAATTAGTCAATACGTCCATCCAGTTATAAATTAATCCCTCCCCGTGGTTGATGTGTGCCAATTTGATCCGGACCGGTGCCTGTGTTTGGATTTATTCCATTTCGGGTGGTTCCTGTGTGAACCCTGTGAGGTTTGAGGGGAGTCTGATGCCAATGGTGGCAGAGTATGTGTTCGAAGATGAGACTTCTCATCTGCACAGGCAAAAACTGCTTCCGGGGTATCGAAGAAGAATGTTTTAGAGTTATAGGCCACACTCATCCTGGCTGGATATAGCAGCATGTATTGGATATTAAGTTCTCTAAGCCGACGCTTTGCAGCCATAAAGGATGGACATTGCTGCTGTATCAGCCATGTATTGTCCGGGAAGACCATGATATGGCGCGAGTTGAACATTAGCTTGTCTTTATGCACACTAGCAAACTGCAGAATAGCGTCTTGGTCGCGTAATTCAGTAGACGAATAATCACTGGTTCGAGGGTTCTCTCCCAGAGGGGGTTTCTTTGTGAGCGCCTGGTGTGCCCTCTCCACAACAAAATATGTAGATAGCGCCTCATCAGGCAACAGTGACGGGAGCCAATTAGTGTTTAAGCAAACCATTGAGGTACCCTCACACCCCTCCGGAAACCCCACGAAGCGCAGATTATTACGCCTTGCTCGGCCCTCAGTGTCTTCTACCTGTGAGGCCATCTCCGGGGCCAACACTGCCAGTTTATTCACCTTCTTCTGGAGAGTCGTTACTTGGTCTTCCACTGTGGAGACGTGTGTTTCCGCTCCTGTGATTCGGTCTACTGCATTCCAGAGGTCTTGTCGCAGCAGGGAGACTTCAGATTCTACAGCACCCATTTTTGCATCCCCGGCATTCCTTGATTCCACAATGGCTCCCAGCAGTGCCGCATTATCTGGCGTTGCCCCGCCGGACTCACCACCAGCAGCCCCACCAGTGGGCATTGTGTAGTGGTCAAGGGTTCTTTGTTTGGGGCCGGTACCTGCTGGCTTGTCCTTGCCCATAATGACCAGGGATACTTTCCGGCCACCTAAGAGCAATGGTGGATGGCGGTCATAGGTTTCGTCGGGGTGTCCATCCTAGCACTGCAGAAGTGCTTACTTTACTACTCCTAACATCCAGTCGGGGGACACCACGCGGGCTGGGCCTCACGGACTCTGGACTGCCCCAGACCACTTCCGAAGCCTAAGGCGACCAGCCAAGTGGGCCTCCTACTGAGACCCAACTCGCCGGACCTCCAACTCACTGGCACTCCCAACAGGGTGGCTTTCGTTAAACTGGATTGTATGGGGCAACTCCGTCACCCAGTGGCCTTAGGGCCGCTAGCGCCTTACAACCTCTGCTTCGGGGCAGAAGGTAGGGCCGCGGGGCCAGCCAGCACTCTTAGTGTGTTTTCCCTGCTGCCGCTATAGCAGGTGCCGAAGGAGGGTGGGCCCTACTGAGAAGTTTGTTCCAGGGAATAATTTAGGCTATGTAGGCCCAATGCTGCATTTGAATGTAGAGTGGCCGGATTAATGGGCCCAAGGGGTGGCCTATCTCTCTGCTCCCTCAGTTGCCACTCCACTTTGCCCCTACAGGGGCCAAAGGGCTTGCTCTTGCTGAGGACTGCCTTCCACCCACACAGTCAGCAAAGCATATGGCAACCACTGCTGCCCCAGGGCCACTCGCAGTAATGCTGCGCAAAGGCCCAGCATGCATCTTCTTTCGCCGCCGCAGCCCGCAGGGTCCACACGCCGCTAGCCACCTCCTTGATGGGGCGCAGCACTCCGCATATACAAGCGGGGGCCCCCACATGGGTTACGAGCCACTGCCGGGCAGGCCCAAGCTGCAGTAAGTCCGTGACACGTTCGCTCCCACAAGACAGCGGGCCGTCCTTCTATGTAATCTGCCCCTCCGCGCCACTGGCTCACCTTCGGGGACTGCCGCCCCCCCCCCCCCTCCTGGTCCCGCAGCTTCAGTCCGGACCCCAGGCGGCTGCGGAGGCAGCTGCCGCAACGTCGGGCACGGGTCAGCGCCATGTCGCACTTGGCCGCAACTCAAGGCGGACATTGGTTTGGAGAGGATTAAGGGCACATTTAAGGTAATGATGGTATGGGCAAGCAGAGCCTCACTAGAGTGGTTCCGCCATCTTGCTATCCCAGCCATGCCTCCGTATTTCTCCTTTAATAATTGATTTTTTGGACTTAAATGAATTCAAATATTTTGAACTATTTGAAGTAGTTTTTTCATGTTGGATAGGAGAAGCTTTCATTATAAGTGGAGATGGAAAACAAGCACTCTGTAAAATGGCTGATAGGTTAATTCCCCGAGGAGAACAAAGATGGCTTCAAATGCTTTTGCTTCACAATAAGAGCAAGGGGAGGGCTGGGCAGCAAGTACAATGGCCTCTCTCCTGTGTTGTTGTTTTTTTTCTTCTTCAGTTTGATATAGCGCAAACTCGCCCCGAAGGTATCAGAATCTTTACATAAGCACATTACATTACACAAGAACACATTCATTTTTAGGCACAGGGAGATTAAGTGATTTGTCCAGAATCCCATGATGCTTGAGCCCACACCGAGGCTCGAACCTGGTTCCCCAACTTCAAGGTGGCCGCTCTAGCCATTAGGCCACATCCTCTATGTGTCGCTTATTCAGCTCCTGGCGTAGACAGCAAGATGGTGCTGGCAGTATATTGACTCACTAGAGGCGCTGGCTCACGCGTGAGAGCAGCAGTGGGTGAAATCTTTGCATGCATGACCAGGTTCAGTTTTGTAAAGTAGGGGTGATCTCACCAGATGTGAAAGTGACTCTGGCTACACTGTGGCCAGAGCGGTGGTATTTCCCAGGAGGAGCTCCATGCCTGTGGCTGAGCGAGCAGGGAAGTGTCCCCCTGGAGGGTCGACACTTTGTTTAGCCCTGTGACGTCACACATCAAGGCGGATGACAAATGATGAAAATCAAACATAAAGGGTCCAAAGGGATCTCTTCCATTCTCAGTCAAGGAGTAAAACGCGTGCTGGAGAGCCTGAAATGACAGATGCTTCAAATACAACCTGAATGAGGGACAGAGGGGAGTGACTGACGCCCTCCATATGATTTTCACCTCGGACAACGTGGAAAAAGTATCGGTAACAGTAGACCTGTCCCTCGCAAAGGTGAGGCAAAAGATTAGGGCATGGAAGCCTCAATGAAAGAAGCACGCTCAAGAATATAGCAGGTGACGGACAGGCACCTGCACTCAGAAGGAGCTAGATTGCTAGCAACTCCGAGATTTTCTGAAGCTAGTTGGGGTAGCAGAAGTTTTAGGGTGGCGCCCCCTAAACTTTGGAATGAACTTCCTTTTTCCATTAGAACACTTCCAACTCTGATTGCTTTTAGGAAGGCCTTGAAAACTGGTTGTTCAGTCAAAAGTGACCTGTGCCTTATATGGACTTGCTACTTCAGTCCTCAGCTCCAAGACACCTTTGGCTATTCATGCGCTGAATAAATATATTAACATAACATAACATGACCTAGATGGAAAGGGATCTGAAAGAGCAACCTGAGATGGCTGGGTGAGTAACAGGGGTCTTTCTATCTGAAGATGGAAGAGTGGGGGTGCT
This sequence comes from Lissotriton helveticus, assembly GCF_964261635.1. Taxonomy (NCBI): domain Eukaryota; kingdom Metazoa; phylum Chordata; class Amphibia; order Caudata; family Salamandridae; genus Lissotriton; species Lissotriton helveticus. Next base: position 560,334,200 of record NC_136073.1, read on the forward strand.
AGAAAATATGGGGCAGGACACCCACGTCGTAATGCTGGGAATCCTGGAGATACCTCCAGTGGCTGAGGCTGTAGAGGTGCTATCCGCGAAACACCTGCCGTCTGCCATCATCTGTGATTGAGAAATACCCTTCTCAAACAAGTTATTGTCCATAATATCCTCCATCTTAGGTTGGGTGCAGAGAATGCTAGCTCTAGCTGCATTCACTATCAATGAGGATAATTCATGAACACCTCAGAAGCAGAAATACGCTACGAAGGCATGGAGGTGAAGAAATTGATGTATTCATAATGAGCTAGCCGCAGGGAAACTCATTCCTTATCTAGCCCCAATAACGAGCTCTCTCTTGAGTTAACAGCAGATGAGACACCAGATGTTGAGGTTCCTAATATAGAGTTGCTGTGCAGAATAGGGGGTCCTAGATTAGAGGCTGACATGACAGATGTCAGACATACAAGTGAAGTGGGGTGAATTTGTGTAACTAGGATTCATGATTTATAGGGCTGTGCTCCCATTGACCCGCAGAGGTTGTGCATTCCATTTGAGCAAATGATGGCTATATAGGCACAGATGCAAGCCTTGCATTACAAAATCACAGATGAATAACTGTCTATGGTCAGAGACTAATGATGATGAGGGAACATTTGAAAAGTGTGGGATTGAGGAGAATTAATATCAGGCTTGATTATCTAGGAGAGTTAAGGGAGGGGGCAACCATAAGGTTTCACGGAGAAATAGTTAAAAAAGCTAAAAAATATGAGTTCTATAGGTTTAGATGATATACGAGAAGAACAGGTAGGTAGTAGTGTTTCCTGTGAGAGAAAGAACCGCACATCAATAGGACAACGTATCTGTGAATAACAGTATTGAGCGTGAATAATTAAGTTGCTGTAATTACAGCGGGTGCCAAGGTTGCCTCGTACACCTACTACTTGGAGGTGTTGTCAGGACGCTACAAAATAACATGCATATTAATACACAAAAGAAAGAAGCTGATACAACACACCCATTACCAAGTATACCAATCCAACAACAATATTGGACAAATTCAAGAAAAAACAATAAATTCCTGAGCACATGTAAACACTCAAATTCAACAAGTTATATATGGAACATTTGAATTAGTCCAGAAGTGTCACCAGTTGATAAATCCTTTTCTTGATTGATTTCTTAAAGATTCCCAGCACACGATTTTAGCCGACACATGTTTCGTCTGTACTCAGACTTTTTCAAGGCAATATGGGAATAATGAAGCAAGGTAATCCGTTGGAGCTCTGTCCAAATGGTGCATCCGGTGAAGTATTCCGAAGCCCAGGCGTGTAGGATGTCCCCAAGGGAGGAGTGGTGAGGAAGAGACCGTGCAGCCGCTCCGCACTCCTTTTAGAGGAGTAATGACCCAGAATCCCAGATCGCAGGATCTGGGACCCGTTCTTCCTATGTTGCCCTGGAAGTACTTGTTCCTCTTCCGGGGCATTCTGCTAGGGACCAATCATTGCCCGTGGGGGTGGGGACGTACGCGTCATTGGCCACTAACCCCGCCCCGCTGCAGGAGAAACGTCCCGGGGACCGGCACAACCGCCATATTTGCGGCGTGCCCGAGTTCCCAGTGGCGCCTCTGGAAAAGAGGGAACGCCGGGGCCCAAAGCTCTAATCCGGTGGTGATTTAAAGCACAAGTTACTACTTGTGTAACAATATATCTGTAAGAGACATTAGTTAGTGATAGATTCCTTACCTTAGAATATCCCCAGGCATCAGACTGGATCCGGAAAGTTTTCTTAGCAGTACCCCTGCGCGTCAGTAGGTGGCGTCCTGCGGCTCCGCATCCGTCGCTGGCGTCGTATGCGCCGAGATGACATCATGGAGACTACTTAGGCGCCACCCATGCATGCTGACGTCAATTCTGTACTCGACTTTCCGCGCCAGGAACGCAGAGCCATGCAAGAAACCGACCACTGGTGTATTGAAACTAGGGCCCTGAAAGGGATGACCTCAACCCTCGTAATCAGTTCGCAGAAAACGGGGAGGATGGGAGGGACGGTAAGGAATTTATCTCTAACTAATGTCTCTTACAGATACATAGTTACATAGTTACACAAGTAGTAAATTGTGCATCTGAAAGAGACACGTTAGTGATAGATTCCTTACCTTAGAATAGATACCCCAGCAATACCAACCCCGCTGGAAGGCTGCGAACAAGATTACACCAGAAAGTCGCTGAGAACAGAATGGCCAAAGAAGCCGTCTCTCCGGACTTGACTGTCAAGGCAGTAATGCTTGGTAAACGTGTGCAGCGAGGCCCACATAGCTGCCTGACAAATGTCCTGCAAGGGAACGCCATGTCTCAAGGCAGTAGTGGCTGCAGTTGCCCTGGTTGAATGGTCACGCAGCCCCACAGGAGGCTCCTTCCTAGCCAAGGAGTAACATGCTTTGATGCACAGAACGATCCACCTCGAGATGGTCCGTTTGTACACGGCCCAACCTTTTTTGGCGCCCACGTAGCTTACAAAGAGCTGGTCATCCACCTGGAACTGCTGTGTGCGCTTCAGATAGAATGAGAGCGCACGTTTTGGGTCCAGACAGTGGCGCCTCTCCTCCTCTTTAGAAGGATGCAGAGGTGGAAAGAAGGTGGGCAAAGTGACGGTCTGCCCGATGTGGAAGGGCGTAACAACCTTTGGCAAGAAAGAAGGACGGGTCCTTAAAACCACCTTTTCCGGATGAACAGAAAGGGAAGGAGGTTTAAAAGAAAGAGCCTGGAGCTCACTCACTCTTCTGGCAGAGGTGATAGCAACCAGGAAAGCAATCTTTAAGGTAAGAAGACGTAAAGGACAGTTGTGCAGCGACTCAAAGGGAGCGCACATCAAATAAGTCAACACAAGATTCAAGTCCCACTGAGGCATTATAAACGGGACTGGAGGGAACGTGCGTGTAATGCCTTTCAGGAAACGGTTAATAACCGGGGACTTAAAAAGAGAAGGATGATCAGGAAGCCGTAGAAAGGCGGAGATGGCAGAAATATAACCCTTGATAGTGCCCAGATTAGAGCCCTGCTGGGTCAAGGAAACCTCGGAAAGAGGGGCAGAAAGGGGATCCACAGACTTAGCTGTGCACCATGCCCCAAACTTGTTCCATCTGCAGGCGTATACCGTTTTCGTAGGGGGACACCTGGCTGCCAGAATGACATCACAGACTTTGGGAGGGAGATCGAAAGCTGTCAAGTGTCGCCGCTCTATTTCCACGCATGGAGGTGGAGGCTGAACAGGTTCGGGTGGAGGTCCGTCCCCTGCTGCTGCGACAGAAGATCCTCAGGAAGACGCAGTCGGATCGGGGGATCGATCGCCATACTGAGTAGGTCAGGATACCAGTATCTTCGCGCCCAATCCGGAGCCACAAGGATGACTTGGGCCCGGTCGTGCCTGATCTTCTTCAGCACTCTGGGCAGAAGTGGTATAGGCGGAAAGGTGTACAATGGACCGCAGCTCCACTCGCGGTGAAAAGCGTTGCCGAGCAAGTTCCGCCTTGGAAATTCTAATGCGCAGAATTGATGACATTGCGTGTTCTCTTCGGTGGCGAATAGATCTAACCAAGGCTCTCCCTACTGCTGAAAGAGACCTTGCGCCAGGTCTGAGTTCAGACGCCATTCGTGATCCATCAAGCACCAGCGGCTGAGTTTGTCCGCCCTGGCGTTCAGAGAACCTGCCAGTTGTTGAACCACCAAGGTAATGCCTTGATGTTCCAGCCATGTCCAGAGGCGCAGAGCCGCCTGACATTGGGTCCAGGACCACACCCCGCCCTGTTTGCTGCAATACCACATGACGGTGGTGTTGTCCGTGAACACCTGCACTACACTTCCCAGGACAGAGGGAAGGAATGCTTTCAGTGCAAGTCGGATCGCCCGCAGCTCCAGAAGGTTGATATGGAGCTGGGACTCCGCCAGAGAACAGAGGCCTCTGATCTCCGCCTCTCCCAAGTGGCCTCCCCATCCCAGGAGGGACGCATCCGTCACCACTGTGTGCTCCAATTGGGGAAGGGAAAGGGATCTGCCATTGACCCAACCGTGATTCGTGAGCCACCACTGCAATTGTTGTGTAGTGCCCTCCGAGATCTGGACATGATCGGACAGGTTGCCCTGATGCTGCGACCACTGGAACTTCAGGTCCCACTGCAGAGCCTGCATATGCCATCTGGCATGCGTCATCAACAGGATGCAGGAGGCCATCAGGCCCAGAAGCCGGAGGGTCAACCGGATTGAAACCCGGGATAGAGGCCGAAAGATCGGAATCATAGCCTGAATATCCCAGATTCGCTGCTCGGGAGGATAAACCCGGAACAGCGTAGAATCCAGAACCGCTCTGATGAAGGAGAGCTTCTGAGAGGGACTCAGGTGTGACTTCGGCACGTTGATGGAGAACCCCAGCAGATGCAGGAGTTCGGCTGCAGTCTGAAGGTGGCTGACGACTGTTTGGGGCTCGCCCACCTTCAACAACCAGTCGTCGAGGTAAGGGAAGACTTACACCCCTGACTTGTGCAGGTGAGCTGCGACCACCGACATCACTTTTGTGAACACCCGGGGGGCGCTGGTGAGGCCGAAGGGGAGCATGGCAAACTGAAAATGCTCCTGGCCTACCGTGAACCGCAGGTAACGCCGGTGGGCCGGCAAGACGGAGATGTGAAAATAAGCATCCTGCAAGTCCAACGCTACCATCCAGTCTCTAGGGTCAAGGGCAGCCAGGACCTGCGCCAGAGTCAGCATTTTGAATTTCTCCTTCCGGAGGAAGTGATTGACATCCCGGAGGTCCAAGATGGGGCACAGGCCCCCCTTGTCCTTCTTGGGGACCAGAAAGTAGTGAGAATAACAACCACTCCCTACGTCCTGCCCAGGAACGCACTTGATGGCCCCCTTGGCCAAGAGGGCCATGACTTCCTGTTGGAGAAGAACCAAATGATCCTCCGACATGCGGTGGCACCGAGTTGGCATGGCTGGAGGGGAGGACTGAAAGGGAAGGGAGTAACCCTTGCGGATTATCTGCAGCACCCACTTGTCCGATGTGCTATTTCGCCAGTGGGGAAGGTGGTAGCGGATCCTGCCACCCACCGGCGTGGAGTGCTCCACGAAGCTCGGACTAGGAAGGTTTGGAGGTAGGAGCAGTGGGGGTGGAGGTGGACAGACCCGCATGCTGATTCCCAGACCCGCCCTTGCGGAAGCTGCGACCACGGCCGCGCAGAGGCTGGTTCTGCACAGGCTTATTGAAGGAATGGGCCTGGGTGCCTCTGCCCTGGCCACGAAAGGAACAAAAACCAGGAGTGGCCAGATTCTTTGCAGAAAGAACCAAGGACTTGGCCGTGACCTGTGAGTCCTTAAAGCGTTCCATAGCAGTGTCGGCCTTATCGCCAAACAGGCGGGTGCCATCAAAGGGCATGTCCATGGGAGAGCTCTGGACATCGGGCGAGAACCCAGTCAAACGCAACCAGGCGTGGCCTCGCAACGCCACAGTTGTTGAAATCGCCCTGCCCAATGAATCAGCGATGTCCAAACCACACCGAATGGTGAACTTAGCTGCATCCTTACCTTCAGCAATCGCCTGAGAAAGGGCAGCCTGGACCTCCTCAGGACACCTGAGCAACAGTATCCCATACTGCGTGGGAGTAGCGGCCCAATAAGCAGGCAGTGTTCACCGAAGACAACAACCGCTTACCAAACTGTTCCAGTCTCTTAGAGTCCTTATCCAGCGGGGCCGTAGGGAGGCACTATGACGTCGAGGCCTGGATGACCAGATTCTCAGGCGTGGGATGAGTGGTAAGAAAAGCGGGGTTGCCAGGCACCAGGCAGTGTCGTCTGGCGACATTCTTATCCACAGGAGCCCGCGTGGCCGGCCGCGACCAAGTGCCCAAGAGGACTTCGGTAAGGGCGTCATTGAAAGGAAGCAACAGCTCCGACGAAGTAGACGCCGTCTGGAGCACCTCGGTGAGGAGGTTAGTTTTGAGGTCCACTGTGGGGAGGTCGAGGTTAAGGGCCTCAGCAGCCCAACGGAGAACCATCAGGTAGGAAGCACCTTCCTCCATCATAGGCGGGGGAGAGGCAAACCCTGGATCAGAAGAGACATCGAGGTTGCCTGCATCCTCCTGGTCGTCCACCCAATCCTGCTCGAAGTCACACTGCCGGGCAAGAGGGTCCCTGGACCCCTCCCAGTCCTCCTCTGTCTCCGGTGCAGGAGGGGCCGGTCGCGGCAGCAGAACCAGAGCCGGAGAAGGGACAAACGGCGTCGGAAACGGGCCCAGCCGGCGCCATCTCCCAATGCAGGTCCCAGGTAGGAACAAAATGGTCCTGGAACCGGGGCAAGGGTGGAATGAACGGCACCCACTGCGGCACCGAGGGCGGCACTGGGGCCGGAGCCGGCAGCGCTGGACCTCGTGGTGTCGGGGCCGGAGCCAACAGCGTAGGATCCTGTGGCACCAAAGCTGGATCTTCCGGCGGCGCTGACGGGCCAACAGGATCTGGACACGGGACCACGGGGCCCGATGGCACGCCGGCGGGAGCCCGAGGCCTAAAAAGGCGGTCCATGGCAGCGAGAAACTCTTGCACCTGTTCGGGAGTCACCGACGGACCCGGGTAGGGCAGGTAGGCCGCGGCACTCCCAGGCTCCAGAGGAGCTGCTGGGGCAGAACCCCTGTCCCCCTCGTCTGCATCCGAGGAGCGGCAGGGGGACGTCGGAGAGCGAACACACTTCTTCGACTTCTTTTTATGGCGTCGCTTACTGGAATCCGAGGGCAAAGACTTGGAGCCCGAGGAGCGACGACTTCGGTCTCACGAGCGGTCCCGGGAATGGCCCCTAGACCCGGAGCGGCGGTGTGACGAATGCCAGACCTCCAGCATTTTCCGGCGCTGCTCCCTCAAAGCCTTCGGGCCATGGCTCGACAGTCCCGGCAGGCCCGGGAGTCGTGATCAGTCTCCAGGCAGTAGAGGCGAACATCGTGGGGGTCCGCCACCGACATATTACGGCGGCAGGTCTGCAGGACTTAAATCCAGGCATCCCTTCGTGCACTAGGAGAAACAAGGGGTGAGACAAAAGTCTCAAAAAGCAATCAAAAAGTGACTTAGGTATGCGCTCTATCCGGATCTGCGCTTGCTGGCGCGGAAAAAGAAAGAACTGATGTCAGCGCGCATGGGTGGTGCCTAAGTAGTCTCTGTGACGTCATCAGAGCACTTTTAGACGAAGGAGGGTCAGTGGCAGTGATCCTCCTCGATCTCAGTGCGGCCTTCGACACCGTCAACCATCAGCTCCTCATCCAACGACTTAGGAGCGTCGGTGTTGGAGGAACGGCTCTGTCCTGGATATCGTCCTTTCTGAGTCAACGCTCCTTTCAAATCTGGGAGAATAACTCCTGCTCCTCCGACACTTCCCTCCAATGTGGCGTGCCTCAGGGCTCCTCCCTGAGCCCCACATTATTTAACATCTACATGTCCCCTTTGGAGGAGATCGTCATCCCGTTCGGAGTGAGCATCGTCAGCTATGCTGACGACACTCAGTTAGTGGTGTCCCTCTCTCACCCTAAACAACAACCTGCGGACCTTTACAACTGTCTGACACAGATACAAGGGTGGATGAATAGATCGTCTTTGAAGCTCAACGGGTCAAAGACCGACATTCTCCTCCTTGGTCAGAAGGGGCCCACTTCACTCCAAAACATCTGGCCTCCCTGTTTAGGCTCGCTCCCTGATCCGAAACCGGAGGTAAAAAGCCTGGGCGTCTGGCTAGACAAGGAGCTATCATTCACAACACAGGCACATAAGGTAGCCGGGATGTGCTTTGGGCTGCTCAGGTCAATGCGGAAGATCCTGCCCCTACTCCCCCATAACTCCCAAAAACTGCTGATTCAAGGCCTGATTCTCTCTAGGCTTGACTTTAGTAACTCCATCTATCTAGGGGCCCCAGAGGCAACCCTGAACAAACTACAAAGGGTCCAAAACACGGCGGCACGGATCCTCACTAACACCCCCGCCAGAGCCTCGGCCAAACCAGCTCTGAAGCGCCTCCATTGGCTCCCGGTGAGAGAACGGGTGATGTTCAAAGCCCTCTGCCTGGCACATAGGCTGATCCAAAATACTGGCCCCCCAGGCCTAAAAAAATTTATCAAATCTTACAAAGCCCCCAGATCCCTCCGCTCCGACCAGGAACATCTCATCGTCACTCCTAGAGTCAAGAAGGCCCGAACAGGAGGTAGGCGCTTCTCGGTTCATACCGCACGCCTCTGGAACGCCCTACCTCACTACCTGAGAACTGAACCCATCTACATAAGGTTCAGGAAGCAACTGAAAACCCACCTCTTTCCTTAATTTATCCTTCCCTGCCCTGCTGACCCGCTAGTCGTATTTGATTCTAGCGCTGGGATACCTACGGGTGACTACGCGCTCTATAAATTAAAATAATAATAATAATAATAATAATAATAATCTTGGCGCATACGATGCCAGCGACGGACGCAGAGCCGCAGGACGCCACCTACTAACGCGCAGGGGTACTGCTAGCAAAACTTTCTGGATCCAGTCTGACGCCTGGGGATATTCTAAGGTAAAAAATCTATTACTAACGTGTCTCTTTCAGATAAATCAGTTGCTTCATAAAAAATCCCCAATGAAATTTCAGTTTGTGTTTGTCTGGGTGTGTGTCAACTCGGGGGAGGACAGTTTGTGGTTATTCCGGTGTGTAGCAACTTGTAATGAGACTGATCGAGACTTTGCATACTTATATTAATAGAAATGGTGGGAGTTTCTTTTTTTTAAGCAACGTCCACAGTCTAGCAGCATAACCAGTGGACCACTTATCCATGTATAACCTGGGATATATTTCTGAGCTATAGGTTGATTACCAGGATTTACACTGATGATGAAGTGCCCCAGCCTTTGTATAAGAAATAAGGAATAGGGGACTGCAAAGTAGTTCTAGGCACCCATATCCTCACCGCAGTCAGGCGACAATGCTAATTTATATAATATACACAGCTAATTAAGATAAGCCCTGAAGAAGGGGCCTTTATGGCCACAAAACACCTGTTGGCGGAAAGTGTAACAAAACGATAATGATTGTAATAATCATTATTGAAAAAGACTATATAGTATTGTTGATTTTTCTGTATTATGAATGTTAAGACAATGAGTCTGGTAAAATAAATCAGAAAGAACCATAACTTAAGAGAATTGTATGATTATTCAAAATACTAATGACATTACAACAGCTCCATGCGAGAAGAATTAGTATAGACTTTCTGTTGTTAGCAAGCTTCTCCAAGCTTGCCCAACCCAGTAACCACTGACATGGAGAGGAGGGTGGCACCTTTAGGATTGTGGTGAAGAAGAACTAGGCAAGGTAATTTGTCGCAGTAAACTCTGGACTGAAAATATGGATGCAGAGTTTAATTAAAACAAAATTGATATTACTACTACTACTACTACTACTACTACTACTACTAATAATAATAATAAAAAACAAAAATCAACACAATTCAAAATGTGAATTGCAGATTTAACTGAGAAACCACCCACCTGTAAGTGATAGTGTGACCAGTGGTGTAACAGCCCCCGCAGTGCAGGGAGGCACCCAAGCTCCAGGGGGGCCCCTTAGCATAGTACTCTGGCTGGAGAGCCCGTGATTGAGTCCAGAGGGGGCCCCTCCAAGTACCTTTGCAGGGGGCTCCCTCAAGTTTCGTTACGCCAGTGAGTGTGGAAAATGTATGAGCAGTGGTGCACATAGCAATCTTGCATACATCCTTCAAGGAAGTTCCTTTGAATGCTGCCTGTGAAGTGAACAGCCATTGAAGAGCATCCCAAACAATTGAACCCCTTTAGTTTGGTAGGCTGAGTTAATCGTAAAGCGTATCCGTTTGTTTAGTGTCGAGTAAGAAGTTTGTCTACCTTGTCCAGAGAAGCCAAAAGTCACAAACAGAAAATTAATTTCCCAAAGGTGGCAGTCCTTTTAACATAGATAGATAAGTCACTCCTCAAATCCAGTAAATGCAACCCTGTTGAACCTCAGAAGTTGATCCGGGGTAAAAAGGACGGAGGAACTAAATCCTGAGAATAGAATATAGAAAGAACCTTGGGAAGGAAGACAGGGGATGAATGAAGGACTATAATGTCTGGAAAAAAAGATAAAATTAGGTTCTTCACACAATAGAGTCCCCAATTTACCAACTCTATGATCCGAGCAAATAGCCACAAGAAATAGGATTTTTGCAGAAAGGAATTTGAGCTCCATTGTGCGAAGATGATAAAAAGGTGGATTCTTCAAGGTTTGATGTAACCATGACCAGATCCCATGAAGGAATAGGCACATGAATCACAGGACATCTCAGAAATAAACTTTAATAGTCTGGAAGAAAGCCCATAAATAGACACCACTTGTTCACTAACCCCATTGGCATTTTATTGTTGACAGGAGAATGATGCCCGATCGAAGAGATGGGACTTGGCATTAAGTAAAAGAATCGTTTTACGCCTACTCCATAAGGGTAACTGAAGAGAGCCAGGCGAGAAGAGTGTACTAGCAGATAGAAAATAGGATATACCTCCATATTAAGAAAAATATATAGTTGGAGAGTACGAATGAAATTGTGTTTAACCAGATCTCATTTTGGAAGTGGAAGCATGATGTCTAGGAACAATTAAAATTTCTTGAGGGGGCTGCTCCTGTCACTCAGTCAAGAATATAACGTGATTTGGAATTCCTGAACAAATATATATCTAATGTGAAAAAGCAAACAGATCATTGTTGTCATACAATTAAAGCCCTGAAGAAGGTGGTTTTATCGAATTTCGTCCACTGAAACGCCGCGTCAACAACTCTATGGTTTTGGTTACTGTGATTTTACAATAAGTACAGTTTTTAATATTTGTAAACTAGTATGATAATAAAATGTTACATTAATACATATAATTAAAGTTCAGGGTTCAGCAGGGTGGTGGCCTACTGCAAAATGTATAAGCAAGCAGTTAGGGGGCGGAAGCGTCAATTGCAACAGAAGGCATGGGAGGACCTAACAGAGGCTTCTGAGCTAAAGGACTCTACCCGTTTCTGGAGGGTCATTAACAATCCATGTTTTAAAGACTCGAATAACCCAGGACTAAGCCACAATATTTTACTAGGCCAATGACAGGCTCACTTCGAGGGACTGTATAACCAGCCCCACAGAGAGGAGGAATTGCAGGCACGGATGCCTGAAATGTGGGGAATTGATTCCATCACCTTCTCTCTGGATGAGGTGAGACAAGGTATCGAGGGCCTCTCGAGGAATAAGGCGCAGGGACCAGATGGGATCCCGCAAGACCTCTTCTGATGCAACACACAGGTATGGGTGCCTCTCTTAGTGAGGGTTTTAAATGTGGCAGTAGCAACAATAATACCATCATCATGGTCTACAGTCACCATCGTCCCTGTATATAAGAAGGGAGATCGGGATAGCCCACATCATTATCGCCCGATATCCCTTATTGATGTGACAGCGAAGGTGTTGGGGCGGGTGGTTCTAAACAGGTTGGAGGACTGGGCAGAGGCAAACCATGTAATAACCGATGTACAATATGGGTTCCAAACCAGCAAATCCACAGCAGATCAATGCCTTTATCTTGTCACTACTATGCACACAATAGCTACATTGGGAACGTTGTATTTAGCTTTTATGGCCTCACTTCAGCTTTTGACCAAGTGAACCGCTCCAAACTCTGGAATCTTATGGGAGAGTCTGGGGTGGACCCGGAAATAATTAAGATCGTAATGGCCATTTACTCAAACACTACTGCTGTAGTTAGATATTGATACACAAAGGGGGGGAAGAACATGGATCATTTTAATTGCTCTATTGGGGTAAGACAGGTTTGTATTTTAGCACCATTTCTGTTTACATTACATATTAATGGTCTTGATTCTGCCCTGACTGTATTACAAGCAGATGCCCCAAGGATAGGTACAAGATTGGTCCCTTTTCTGCTTTATGAAGATGACACAGTTCTCCTCTCCTGTACTCCTAAGGGCCTGCAGCTCTTACTAGATGGGTTCATGATATTTATGAACAAAATGGACCTGTCCCCTAACCTAACAATATTCTATATTATGGAAATTGGAAAGCAGTGCAGGAAGCCTAATACTTACACAGTAGGCACACACACTGTAGGGAAAGTACCGGCCTTCTCGTATTCAGGTATTTTATTCAACAAAAGATTGAGTATTAAACATTTGCTGGAGGAGATGTACCATGGTCTGACAAGGTCCACTGGAACAATTGCAAACTTTGCTCGCAGACTAGGTCTGCTCACCTTGGCCGATATTAAATTATATCACTCCTTCTTCAGTTCCAAAGTTTTATATGGTAGTGAGGTGTGGGGTTTTAGGGTGGCTAATCAATTACAAATTGAAGAAAACAGATATTTTAGGCGCTTACTGAAAGTCCCTCATAGCACCCCAGCGCACATTGTGCACAAGGAATTAGGGTCCAAGTATATCTCTGACATGGTGGCTGTGAAACCCCTTCTGTGTTAAGTGAAGATCTGGTTCAATGATGAGGCAGGCTTTAACAGATCGGTAATCCAGGATTGTCTCTCCCTGGATCATGTGCTAAAAATCCCATGGCTAAAATACGTGATGGAACACCCTCACCACATTAGGACGAGCAGATCTGTTTACTAATCTTGATGAAATGGGATCACAGAAAAAAGGGCTTATCAAAGATCTGTTTTTTAAATATGTCACTGCACAACGTGAGGAAAGGGAGCTAAAAAAACAACGGTTAGAGAACACATTTTATTAATGTCAACGCAGGGCATGGAACCTTATTTATCGCTTATAACCAGTGCACACAATAGATTTTTCATTACACGTTTTAGGCTGAACTTATTTCAGCACCTTTTGGCTGTTCTCCCTAGTGTTACATTACACACAGAAAATAAAGAACCCTGTGGCTGCGATAACAGGTCTCCAAATTATACCTTACACTTTGTCCTGCTCTGTCTGTACTACTCACAACCGAGAAGAGTGTTCCTAAAGGGGCTTTTAAGAAAACTGAGATTTAAATAGGCACACGTTGCATTACTGTTTTTACAATTGTCATCAGATGTTTTTACACTTTTCTGTGACTTTTTAAGAGCTGCTCTAAAGCTAAGAATCACTAGGGGTGCCTGAATTCCCTAAGAGTCCCTGCCAATTTTCTTGCACTGCAAGAGGCTGCCACAAAAGTTTGAACTATGGGGTACTTTTTTAGGTCCAGGATTAGTCCTTTACCTGCCAATTGAGGATTTCTATCGCTTTTATTGCCTTTTTTAGGGTTGTTGGCAGTATTATGAAAACATGTGACCAAGGGGGATATCAACACTATATAGATTGTGTGTCGTTTTAATGTTTAGTGGCCTGTTTTTATGATTAATGTTTATATTTGGACTTGTGTGCTGCTTAAAATGTCTCTTTTATGGTCATATTTTTATATGCCAAATAAGGATTATTATTATTATTATTACATGGCAATTTCCAGTGAGAATCCCCTATCATCTAATGTTGACCTTTCAAGAGCAAGCCCCTCAGACTAAGACGTCTGATAGTTGCCTGAAAAGAGATGAGGAAGGAAGCGGGAAAGAAAACCAGAGGAAATATCAAAGGAGGGCTAACTGAACCAGATGTGAAAACCACTGACATCTGAACCAACAAAGAGCTATGATCAACATTCTGCACTCCTTGTCTTGAAGCTTCAAAAGAACCCTTGGATCAGCGGAAAGCAGGAGAAGCCATAAAACAGATCTCGGGTCCAATGCATTGACAGAGCTTCTGTTCTCCTATGCTCTTAGATGGTATAAGGAGCAAAGACTCGGAAGAAGAGTATTGTCCTCTGAGATAAATACTTTGTGCTGAGGTGGACTGGAACAAGATATCCTCTGAAAGAGGTGAGGGCATAACCTTATTGTTCATGACTGCAAGAGATCCTGCTCAGGGGATCTGCTGGCCCATTCTCCATCCCCGCAGAATAACTGCCATCTGAAAGAAAATGTTCTCCTCCGCCTGTACACAGATCTTCAGGGCAAGGGTGGCCAGAAGGGCATTGGGTGGATGCCCATTGCGATTGATATAGGAACATGCAATCTGATTGTCTAATCTGACACATATATCAAGTTGTCCCTAGAGCTAAGGAGCAACATGCAGAAGATCTTGAAGGATTGCCACCACTTGGAGGATCTTAACATCCCTTCGCTAGACCACAGACCCTGCATGCTAAATTCCCCAGGAACACTTTGCATCCCTTGAAACTGGCATCTGTGGTCAAAATGACATGTGGAGACAGGGAAAGGGGACCTACCCAATTCAGATAGTCTGGTACAAGACATCACTGTAATGCCTGCCAAATCTCCAAAGTTACTGGGATGAACAGTTCATAGCCTGAGAGGCTGAACTCCACTGTGCCAGCAGAAGGGGCGCCAAAGGTTGTAGATGACCTCGAGACCAAAGCACCACTGCAAGGGCTTTATTTAAACGTACCTTCTGTTTTCCTAATTTTTCAAATTATTTCACAATGAAATCATGTATCTATGTATCTCTTTTCTTATAATATATATGTAATACATGTGCATTTGCATGGCGGTGTTGCAAAACCTGTTTTGTGTGCTTTGCATGTTGTAGTTAACCAAACTTACTGCTTTACTAACAATCTATCAGGCATGTCATCGCCGGGTAACCAGCAGCACCTGATATTGGGGTTGGTGGGCCTGAGCAAAAGTACCTACAGTGTGAATCCTTGTATTTGGCTATTTGTGTAGCCATTTCATTTACTTGCTATTCTGCCTGCCACAGAGCTATCCACTGCAGTTGCACCAATATATAGTATCCTCTAAGATCTGGTGCTCCCATACCCCAATTCTTCACAGACAGCTTAGGTTTTTCCAGAGCCACCAGTCATCTTCTTGTCCACCCAAATTAATGTCTCCAGAAGTGAATCTAGCTCCCTGAATATTTCATCTGGTAGTACCTATGGTATATTAACAAAGTAATAAAGTAATAGAGCAAGCGCGGAAACATCACCATTTTGGCAACTACTATGCTCCCTGCTACCAACAGCGGTAGTTAGGCTCATATGGCCACCTGTGATTCTAGGGGTCTTATTGCTGGGCGTACGTTTCTATCCACTAAGCGCTTGACCACTTGAGCAACACATAGTGCTCGTCAGGGTACAACTTCGCTTCTTTAAGATCAAATAGTACTCTCGCTCGAATCTAAATTGCTACATCCCTTGCATATGCCGAGTATGTAGTAGCATATTGTTGTCCTCTTTATTTTCATTTTTTTGCCTCCCACAGAGTCTGTTAAGTGCATTTTCTGAATTCTTCAATTGTGCATGCCTCTTATACCATCTATTTACTGTGGTCATAATCCTGACATTGCATGTGGTGAGTATGATCTTATCTTGTTGGCCTACTATCAGCTTAAGAAGACTTAAATGATAATTCCCACTACGCTTTGAGGTGTCACGCATTTGAAATTAGGGTATCACTTCCTAGCTCCTCTTCTAGCAACTCTCCATTGGTGTTCTACTCTCCCCCCAACTCCTGCTTGGTTGTGAAATATCTGCCCAACCAATAACCAACAATCTCATAACATCACAACAAAACTGAGATACCTGCCAAACTTTACTATTGTGGCACTTGTGTGAGGGTGGTGGCATCTATGCACTCTGATGCAGAATGAGGAATTCTGTACTGCTACCTGCCAAATTATTCTAAATCTTTGTGTGCGCCATGCCCAGGGGGCCAATTAGATAGGCTGGCAAACCGCCTCGCACTATGCCTTGTCGTCTTGGATGCACAGCTTGCCTATGGGGAACAACAATTATTAGCTTGCTGGATCTCCATATTATTCTCTTAATTGGTCGAAATTTGGACCTGACCATGTTGTGTTCCTAATTATCTGCTATGTACTATACAAGATAACTACTATGTTGCTGCTCACTATTCCTCACGGTCTGCGTAGCCCCCCTCTCATGATCTGTATTCTTCTTGCTCTCCTGATTCTCTCATGAGTTCTCCCTTTGGTCAAGTTTATCTAATGTAACCCTTCGACGATTTACCTACAAACTCATGTTTCTACTATCATTGTATTGGGAACCTAGTTATTGTCAACTGTTTGGTGCACTATAGTAGGCTTCTAGACTAGTCATTTGCAAGCCTAAAATACACAGTGTGTAACACAATAATACCGTTAAAGGATATCATTAACTGTTTGCGTTGTCACCAACAGTAAAGTTCCAGGATCAGAATCTACACTGGTGCTGGCACTTCCTGTGTCTTCCATTGCTTTGTCCTCAAAAACACAAATGTTCTTTGTACGCAATCAATTGATGATTGCAAGCCTTCCTGCATCTGCTCCGGCGAGGGTAACGCAACCCGTGATCTTGCTTTCTCTTGGGTTGGCTGAGTCGCATGTTAGGCCTTCCTCTGACTGGTACTGTTCAACCCAAAGTCAAGCATCTTCTGGCTCAGGGAAAAAAGTGGACCAGTTTTTCCGACATTATATTAAGGTTGGCTGGAAACAACATGGTGTATTTCAGGCCTAATTTATACAACTGCTTTTTCACCGACAGAAAGGAGGCTCGAAATTGGTGCACTCGTAGCGTGACGTCTGGAGAGATCATTACGTTAGCATTCTCAATTATAATGGGACCCTTGAAGTACGATGTATCTGTCACAATAAATCAATACACTTACAACTACAGGTAGTGGCAGTGGTCCAGGTGGCAGTCGCCTAGCTTGGACATGCTGAATGTGTTCCACAGTGTAATGGGCCAATAGGCCTAGTGGCGCTATATATATTTGCAGCCACGATTTTGTAAAGCGAGTCATATCTGAGCCATCTATATTTTCAGGCATGCCTCTGATGTGGAGATTATTATGACATGCATGATTTACTGTGTCCTCCGCTCTATCCTCCAGCTCACATGCTTTACCTTTTAGGTTGGACAACTGCTTATTAATATCTGTAGTGCGAGGAAGCAAGTTTTCCAAAATAGTGTTTTTCTGTTGGACGCCATTGCCCAATTTCTACTGGTCATTATGTAAGATGAGGTCAGTGATAAATGTGCCAATTTCTGCTTCCAGGGCTGCTCTTGTGCCCCCTATTACAGCTAGAATTTGATCCAGTTTATTTGTCATGTCAAGCCTCACCCCAGAGTAAACGCCACCATCCCGAAAAGTCCTAGACACATCTTTCTGTGTCCCTTCCTCCTGACTGAGCTCCTTGACTCTGGGTGTGGGCTTGGTGCCTCTGGGTTTCCCCAGCTGATTGTTGGGCAGCCTGTAGTTCCTACCGTACTCTTGTCTTACCAGTAGATGCTGGTGAGTTGCTCTACTTCAAGGCCTGACTGATGCCCAGGGAAGGAAAAAGGTATCCTGTTACTCATAGCCCCACTCAGATCAGCATGACAGCTGTGTAGATCCAGTGGTGGCTACATCTGGTTTCATATCCCTTGTTTCCATAAATTGTTATGTAACCTTTATATTGAGGGGGGCAAAGCCCACAATAGGGCACTTTTGGGGGGTGGTTTGCTCGTTATTATTAATGTTCTCCCGCCTCGTGTACTCACAAGCCAGTCCCATCAGACCACGCAATCAGTGTGTCCCCGCACGGCATTCAGTCATTTAAGATTACTATGTCCTTGACTCATCAGTGGTCTTGTTCCAGTATTCTCTCCTCCAGGGAGTTGGCTGTGGTAGTTCAGGGCTCCATTCAATAGTTTATTTGTATTCAGCACTGTTCAGTTCTTGCAGCTCCTAGGGACCTCTACTCCTTCCTGGCAGCATCCAATCCTCTCAATTCCCAGCGGAGTTGCCCCTTGCATGACAGGCCCTCCCTGGCTTGCTCTACTCTGCTCTGATTTGTGCCATATTCTTTCTACAAGGAGGGTCTCTACATGGAAGTCAAGCAGCTCCTACCCTCACCTTGAAAAGTTGGCTTGCCTCTCCGACTCCAGGTGTCCTTTGTGAATGGTTGCTCCACTACAGAGGAGGTGCATCTCTCTCTCCTCCCGTATAATTGCTCCGCTTAAGGGTTAGACCACCACACCAATTGCCTGCTTCGTTCTCCACCTCAGTGTCTGGCCCTCCGGCATCGTGTATCCTGACTGTACCCAGTCGAATCCTCATGCCCAACGGATGCAAGCACTCCGGTCGCCACACCCCGCTGCTAGCTCCCAGTGCGCTGCTCACTTCTGGGCTCCTACTGGGGGTCACTACTCCCCCTGCTCCCTCTCACAAGATCCAGGCCAGTCACAACAATCTCTGCGACCTACCAGCAGGGCCCCTGGAATTACGTGATTGTGTGGCTGCGGCAAATTTCGCATAATTATAGGTTTGCCGTATTTGACACATAATCCATCTTCTGCTGCGTGATCTGCAGATTATAGCAAAAAAAATTGATTCTAGCCCGAAAGGTTCATAAGTTACTAAAATTAAATGAGGCTGGTTGCCACACAGGGGAGGGTACTTTACAAAGCTCCACTTGTCACTTTTCTGTTGCCAATTGCAATATTTGGGTATCAAACTGGTACTTATTAAGTGGAACCAAAGCCCAGACAGTGTTCCCAAGTTTAAAAATGAAGAAATTAGGTAAGATGAGGTCAGTGATAACTGTGCCAATTTCTGCTTCTAGGGCTGCTCTTGTGCCCCCTATTACAGCTAGAATTTGATCCAGTTTATTCGTCATGTCAAGCCTCACCCCAGAGGAAACGCCACCATCCCGAAAAGTCCTAGACACATCTTTCTGTGTCCCTTCCTCCTGACTGAGCTCCTTGACTCTGGGTGTGGGCTTGGTGCCTCTGGGTTTCCCCAGCTGATTGTTGGGCAGCCTGTTGTTCCTACCGTACTCTTGTCTTACCAGTAGATGCTGGTGAGTTGCTCTACTTCAAGGCCTGACTGATGCCCAGGGAAGGAAAAAGTATCCTGTTACTCATAGCCCCACTCAGATCAGCATGACAGCTGTGTAGATCCAGTGGTGGTTACATCTGGTTTCATATCCCTTGTTTCCATAAATTGTTCTGTAACCTTTACATTGAGGGGGGCAAAGCCCACAATAGGGCACTTTTGGGGGGTGTTTTGCTCGTTATTATTAATGTTCTCCCGCCTTGTGTACTCACAAGCCAGTCCCATCAGACTACGCAATCATTGTGTCCCCGCACGGCATTCAGTCATTTATTAAGTAGATTACTATGTCCTTGACTCATCAGTGGTCTTGTTCCAGTATTCTCTCCTCCAGGGAGTTCGCTGTGGTAGTTCAGGGCTCCATTCAATAGTTTATTTGTATTCAGCACTGTTCAGTTCTTGCAGCTCCTAGGGACCTCTACTCCTTCCTGGCAGCATCCAATCCTCTCAATTCCCAGCGGAGTTGCCCCTTGCATGACTGGCCCTCCCTGGCTTGCTCTACTCTGCTCTGATTTGTGCCATATTCTTTCTACAAGGAGGGTCTCTACATGGAAGTCAAGCAGCTCCTACCCTCACCTTGAAAAGTTGGCCTACCTCTCCGACTCCAGGTGTCTTTCGTTAATGGTTGCTCCACTACAGAGGAGGTGCATCTCTCTCTCCTCCCGTATACTTGCTCCGCTTAAGGGTTAGACCACCACACCAATTGCCTGCTTCGTTCTCCACCTCAGTGTCTGGCCCTCCGGCATCGTGTATCCTGACTGTACCCAGTCGAATCCTCATGCCCAACGGATGCAAGCACTCCGGTCGCCACATCCCGCTGCTAGCTCCCAGTGTGCTGCTCAGTTCTGGGCTCCTACTGGGGGACACTACTCTCCCTGCTCCCTCTCACAAGATCCAGGCCAGTCACAACAATCTCTGCGACCTACCAGCAGGGCCCCTGGAATTACGCGATTGTGTGGCTGAGGCAAATTTCGCATAATTATAGGTTTGCCGTATTTGACACATAATCCATCTTCTGCTGCGTGATCTGCAGATTTTAGCAAAAAAAAATGATTCTAGCCCGAAAGGTTCATAAGTTACTAAAATGAAATGAGGCTGGTTGCCACACAGGGGAAGGTACTTTACAAAGCTCCACTTGTCACTTTTCTGTTGCCTATTGCAATATTTGGGTATCAAACTGGTACTTATTAAGTGGAACCAACGCCCAGACAGTGTTCCCAAGTTTAAAAATGATGAAATAATGAAGTAATAGTGTTATAAAATGTGCCGCTTTATGCTGCACAATGTGCCTTTTCTTGCCTCATAATTTACTCAACCCTGACACAAAAATTGGTCCTCTTCTGACGCATAATTCCAATGGCCCTGCCTACCAGTCACTCAGCTCATGCTCTGTTGCTGCCAACCCAATATGCCGCTGGGGCTGTGTTATGCTGGCTCCAATTTTAGTTTCAGGCAGATCAGGTTCTGCTTGGCCACACACTTATATCAGGCCGGGGTGGGGTCCATGTGGGTCACCTGTAGTTTACTATTATGGGGCTGCTCGAGTCTGGATCATCGTTTGCCGCATGCAGCTCACTTCCAGTCATCCCTTACCAATTGTTTCCTTGATTCTGTCAGGCTTATCAGGCTGATGTAAATGGATGGAATGGGCTCGGGGTAGAATCCTACTGAACATGTTGCCGCCATATTTAGTGGCTAGCCCAAACCATCAGCACCTCGCAAGGTTGATTCCGTTTTCCCTGCACTACTCGCCACTCCCTGGCTTTTGGTTGCTTCTTTGGAAGTAGAGCTGGTAGATGGTGGACCAGCTTCTCCTTTCACCTTTCTTGCTTAGTGTAATAAAAATAAAAAAAATAAAGTAGCCATGGTCAGTTTGGAATAATGCACCAATAAACTGAAGTCTCAGGGTGGTCACAAGGTGAAACTGGTCTTTATTCACAAACACAGCTTCGGATGAATTGACAGGTCTCCTGGACATCCTTTGAAGCCAAAGACAAAGAAGATGCAGAGATTAATCAATCATTCAGATAGGGATATAAACGGCTTCCCTTGAAATGCAGTAACACCACCAATGGAGCTAAAACTTTCATAAATACCCTTATGGATGAAGACAGTCTGAAAGGGAGGACTGCAGATTGATACTGTTGATTAAAAACACAGAAGCAAAGAAACCTCTGAGGCTCTGGGTGCATCAGGATATGCAGAAATGCATTGTTTAAATTAAAAAATGCTAGAAAGTTCCTCTGAATTAGCATTAGAAGAATGGACTGCAGGGTAATAATCTTGAGCATGAGCTTGGCAATGTACAGGTTCACATCTGCACAGAATGCTGGAGAATGAATCATGTAGCTTTGATTTAGTATCTGCAACAGCAGGAATCTGAAATTAGGTAATTCCACACCCTTGTCAAGTCCTTCAAACTGCCGCAGACTGGATAATCGTTTGAAGATCCCATGCATGAATAGTCCGGGCTTGTTTGTGGAGGTTGTGGAAGAAGATTGAGGTACCAGCTGAGACTTGTCGGCAAGAAGGTTTGCCTTAACCACAACCCCAACATCAAAAGGCTCAAAGGGCTAGTTCCAGACATTAGAGCAAGCTAGGCCAAAAGCCCTGTTCATTACAAACCTGATCCTTAAACCAAGGATTAACAGGAGCCATCAGTATCTGGTCCACTGCAGACTTTTTGATCATGTCTTCTAGTTGCTGTCTGAATAACGTACTTCCTGAAAATGGGATGCGCATTAGGAGAAATTTCTGACAGGAGTCTGCCTTCCAGGATCTCATCCACAGAAGCTGCAGCAAGTGTACTTAATGAATCATAGTATATATCAGCCACAAAATAAACCTGTTGGTCCATTACAGACAGGACGTTTACCCAACAGGGTTTGCAAAGCTATTTTAAGATATTGAATGATGATAGTGCTCATTACAAAACTGGAGGCTGCGTAGATATGCGGCAGGGCCACTTCCAGCTTCTCGTTCACTGGATCTGAAGGCAGAGCATCTTATGAAATAATAGGTCCTTGAAATTACAATCTTTCCATTAAGGATTAAGCTTTACGATTTGCTGAAAATCCTTTATTAAATCTCAAAAGGTAATATCTGCGAACGAGGAGTCTCATGAAATTAGACTTTTCCATCTCATTATTTTTTTTAACAAGAAGCCTCCTGATTGTGTTGTGCTAGTGTAGTTTCTCAGGTTCTTCCTGGTGATATACTGATAAGAAGTCCTGCTCTTCTTTGTCAGGAGATAATTCTGGAAACAACAAGTTCTTCCAGATGTGTTGCAGTTCTTCCTCCCGATCAGAGCGATGGATATACTGACCCGCGTGTAGGATAGTGGGTTATTAGTAGATAGAAGTATGCACCTTCTGCTAGTTATAATACCAAAATCACTAAAAAGGTCCAGTCAACTCTCAATAAATGAATCCTGCCTCAACCCTTGGTAGACTGTCAGAGGAGCATCAGTCTTAACTTAGGAGACAGGTGTGTAAAGCATTTAATATAACCAAAACAGTAAACAAGTAAAAGACACCACACCATAAAAGTCCAACACCAATTTAAACAAATAGAGAATATTTTTATCCTAAAAATAACACCTAGACCACAAAAATCCATTGTAGGGAACCAGAGATATGAATTCTGAAAGTTAAAAAAAGAAAATGTGCATTCCAGTGCCAAAAAGCTTAAAGTGTCACTCGCAGCAATCTGGTCGCACTAGACCAGGACAAAGTCAAAGTCAAATGTGGGGCATGCTCGACGGGAACACGCATATGGGCTATATGGGCATTCAGTGCTCACTCAGCACAGCCGCTTTAGCCCTAAAGTATTAATTATAAAGAAAAATAAGGCTGCTACAGCAGACCTTCAACTTATCGCGGCAGGAAAGCTTGCAGAAGTGAAAATTAGAAGGGTTTCTGGTGAGCTGGGTATTGTACCCGTTTACATACTAACCTTCCAACATGGGGACAGAAGGAGAATTCCCTTTCATTCATCAGTGAAGTCTTGACTCACAAGCTGGAGCAGGCTCTTCTAACTCCTCATTAGGATTGCACTTCTTCCCTTTCCACCAATATGCATTCCGCCCAATGATTGAGTATACCACAGCTGGATGCAACTTTTGATATCAAGCAAACGTTTTTACCTACTATGTATTTCATTGTTTCTGATAAAGACACTGCGGAAACTCATCTTTGCTCATCAGCTTTAACAAATTAGACAGAATCTGTTCACTGTTCAGAATTTTATTAGTTCTGGCGTTAGCTAAGACCTTTTGACTTTACTAAAATGATCTCTATAATATACTTCCTTACCTGTGTTTCAGACAGCCCTCTTTAGCCAATGACCACCTGTTGTTGTGTCATTCACATGTTTCCTTCATCCACTACAGCATACAGAATGGGACATTTAGTCAGCCCGGGACGCAACTAGACCCAAACTTTGAGGCGCTAACACTCCTAGTCAGGGCTGACCCTAGCACTGGTCGCACACTGTACAACAGTCTTTTTTGAAGCCCTCTCCCTCATTTTCTCCTTCTCCATGAATTCCCTCACTATTACTTATCAACAATGCACCTCATCTCTCTATAGCACCTTTCTGACAGATATTTCATTTTTTTATAGCGCTACTCATAGTTTACTCACACTCAGTTCTGTGATCTGCATGGTACACGTTCTTTGTGCCAGGCACATTTCTTTTTGTTTGAATATTTTTATTGAGGTTTTACAGGTATAAGCCCCCCAGAAAAGGGGGGGGGGGAATACATCAATCATGTACGCAAGTTTTCACACAATGTAGGATCACACAAAATTCACCATGATAAATTAACTGTAGAATGGATATGCTCGCCCGCCCCATAAAATGGAAAGATGAAGCAAGTTGCACCTTAAGATTTTCGGGAGTGTAGCTCGGGAACCTGAAGGCGTCAAGACAGGAACGCATCCGAGTCGTCCCAGGGTAGCATGCGGGCAAGGGGTAAGTGGGAATGTCGACCCCGTGTGTGTCCATGCAAACCTTCACGAATGTGTCAAGTGTGGTTAAAAAGAAACGTGCGTGTCGGTGACAAACCACCGACTGAGAACTAAACGTGGAACTATGGGGATAAACTCTTCCTAAATGTATGAGCAGTGGTATAACGCACGGCGGGCTGACTGGGGGTCTATGGACTCGGTGAATCGAGGGCGTAGGGGCATGTGGTCTGGGAGGTCAGGAGCCCAAGGGATCCTGGGGCGGAAGGGGGGGGCGTCGGACCAGGGGCGGTGGGCCACGTCGCCGAGAAGGCACAAGGGCAATCTGTCATGGCTGGGGGGGGTGGGACATCAGCGCCGGGCAGGCAGCGAGGGGGAATCAGGGCATTGCGGGGAAGCGTGTGTAGGACGGGGGGATGGCTCCGATGTGTCGTCCGGGGTTGTCTCCTTTTTAAATTGTATGAGCAGTTGTGCCCATTCCAGGGAGATGGGGTGTTTGCGCATTTCCTGCACCTCTTCTGCACATATAATATCTGCTTCTGCGGCCCCCCATTTGCTCACCGCCCCGATCCAGGCCGCCATCGGGGGACCCGAGGGAGCTCTCCAGTGCATAGCGATGGCTCGTTTGGCTAATAGGAGGGCAAGGGATGTGAAGCGCCAATTTACTTTCTCAGATTTCTTACGTTTGTAGATTCCCAGTGCGCAAATTTCCCAAGAGTCGCTGTGTGGTAGGCTAACTAGTGCAAGGAGTGTTCGATGTATCATGGACCAGTAGTGGCGTAGAGAGGGACAGTCCCAGAACATGTGTTGGAAATTCGCTTCTGGTAGTTGGCAGCGGGGGCAGTTAAATGGCGTGTCTGGGTAGTACAGGTGAAGCCTGTCTGGGGTGAGATAGGCTCGGTGTAATATGTTAAATTGTATGTTTTTAAACCGTGCATTCCTGGACACTTTCTTCGTGTATTCCAAAGCGCGCGCCCATTCCGTGTCATGGAACACCCTCCGAAGTCATCCTCCCACGGTTGGCGGAGAGCATCCAGGGGGACATTAGCCAGTTCCCTGATGGCTTTGTAGTGCCACGGGACTAGGTGTCTACCGGCCCCCATGTGGAGGATCGTGTGGAGCACCGGGTGTGTGGGCAGTTCACCGTCCTGGAGATCCCAGAATGGCCGTACGCTTTCCACAAGTTGTCTGTGCGTAAGGAATTGTCCCCGCGGGAGGTCATACCATTCCTCCAGCTGTTCAAAGGTACGCAGCTGTCCCTCTTGGAACAACGCTTCCACCTCCGTAATGCAAGGCCGCACGGGGGACGCCTACTAGAGGCAATAGTGGGGAGTAGAGTGGCCGGCCTTTGAACATACGATGAATGCGCATCATGCATTTGCGCGCGACGGAGACCTGGAGCAGATGGGTGCGGGACGGTTTGGTCCCGGGCAGGAGCATCCGTCTGATGACTGGCAGGAGTATCTTACCAGTCGCTATCGTTGTCTCCCCAACGTAGCGTTCTGCCATCCAATGGGATAGCCACTGGAGTTGTGCGGTCAGGAAGTATGATTCAAAAGAAGGGGCTCCCAGGCCCCCCTCTGTGGTCGGTAAAAAGAGCTTGCGCAGTGCCACTCTACGTCGGCCATTACCCCATATCAGTGTCGTGAGCATGGAGTCTAGTTCCCGGAAGAACGACCGAGGCGGAATCACCGGTGAGGTTCCGTGAGAATCGTTATGATGTTTTGGGCATGATCGAATATGGGCAAGTTTGGTATCTATGAACCGTAAATGACGAGTTTAGTAAGTGTACGCGTTTTCGCTACACTACTTGGAAGGGTTCGCCTTCTTTACGTGTTTCTTCATCTAAACCCTCGGGTTCCATTTTAGATACGGCATCCATTTTGTTTCTTGCCCTCACGTAGTTAGCTAGCAGGCAACTGTCCGCGTCATGACCCTTAGTTCCCAAGCCTTACGGAAGACGCATATTCCTTTCATGCGCCTTTTATGACCAGGGGAATGACACTGCAAAGGCAGATGGTTTCGCTTGAGGGTAATCTAGCCGTGCCGGTCTATTGTTTCAGCCGTGCATGTGCTGGGATCGAATCCTTTGATCCTGTGATCATGCTTCCGATATTACCCTCACACTCTCTTCTCTACTGTTGTCTGTCTTCCTTGCAGCTGTTCTTGTCTCTTTCTTTTGCTCATTTACAACTAGAGTGGAATGTGCCTAACGGTGAGAAGATGTGCTTTTACAGTTGGGAACCGGCAATGTTACTGTAATTATGTTTCGGGTTTCAAGAAGCCCTTTTGAAGTTTATTGTGGGAACTGAGTTGTAACCTTTTGTTCATATGTTGTCCAATGACGAAAATGTGTATAAAAGGAGCGATCCACATTTGCAATTTGAAGCAGACTCTCAGAACCTACACTCTGTTGTACTTCTTGTGACTTTTGCCTCCCTGCAGTAATAAACGCTGATCTTTGACGCCGAAGGAAGTGTCCCGTGTCTCTGTCACTTGTGCGCTGAACAGGTATCCCACGAAGGTTTCAGGTGTTGTTCCCTGGCACCGCTGAACCTTAGAAATAGTCCAGTCCTTCAGTTGGCGCCCAACGTTGGGCGACATCAGCGTTACCGGTCCAAAGCCTGACGATTGTGAGGAACTTCGTGTGAAATCTCCGAGGGAAGGTGCACCCCGCTTCATCGATCCTGTTGTCGAAATAAGTGGTCCGAAGATTTTTCCCGCGAAGATTCCCGCCTCCTGACGGCTGCGACGGACCGATGCCCTGACTGTCGACCTGTATTGGCGCCTGGCGTAGTCCTTTGTACGGCGAGACGATAAACGGGCCTTCCTGGTGACGCCATTGTACTCTCAGTTAAGTATTTGTGGGTCGCTCCCAGTGTCCTTGGTTGTTGTTGAAACTTAGTTGTTTGCATGGTTCCATTGGATTTGTGGTGCTTAGTTGTTGGTTCTTAGTTGTTATTTGACAGTTGCAATTGCCAAAAACCGAGGGTTTTGACTTTCACGAAGATTTAGCGCTTCGATAACCCTTGAAGTTTGATACTTGGTTAGTGAGCAAGATGCCTAGCGGTTTCTTTGGTTTCTTTAAATGTTATAACACTGATTCCCGGTTGGAGGACTCGTGTCCGATACCTCCAGTTGGAACTCCAATTTATGAGCTCTATAGTCGACATGGTGTAGGCCCTATTATATATAATGAATATTGGGTTTGTTATACGAAAAACGATGGTGACCTTAGTTGGCCACCACATGGAAGCTTTGAAATTACGATTTTAGATAATCTTGAAGCTAAATTGTTTAAAAAGAAAGCTAGACCAGCTATGTTCGATTCCTTTCGGTTATGGCGTAAAGAGGCCAAGCAGAAAGAAATCAAACAGCTTAAGAAGAATAAAAAAGAAGGTATCATTACGATGATGCAAGGTGCAGAACAGTATCAGCGAGATAAAGCAGAAAAAGAAATAGAAGTTTCTACTAGACTGCATCACATAAGGATAGACAAATGTTATCCGGTTTTATCAACCAGTCTTGATAAGAAAGAAGAGGACTCGAAGGAGGATCCTCTGTTAGCGTATTTGATGAAATCGCCACCTCCTTATGCACAGGGTGCTACAGCCCCTGTAGTTCCTCCTGTAGTTCCTCCTGTCGTTCCAGCGGCTGCTGGTCAGCCTGTTGTTGGTCCTGTAATTGCCCCTTCAACTGCCCCTTTGCCTGTACCTCCTCAGCCTCTTGTTCCTGTTACCTCGACTGTTCTGGCTACCTCTGCTGTCCCTACGTTCACTTCTAATGTTGTTGCTCCTGCTCTTCTTTCTCCTTCTGTTCGTAATCGTATCCCTAATACCGTTGCTACCCTTTACTCCCCACTTTCTGGATCGTTATTTCGATCCGATGTCTCTGAAACTCCTCAGAGACGAAGTCAAATCCCTGGTGGAAGGGAGAGTGCCACGTTGGTAACTATGGCGCGTAGATGGATAAGACACCCTGCTAACTACCCTCCGCGCATGGTTTTTGATACATTCTCTCAGTTTAATGAGCCCACTCAGAGATTCGTGTTTGAAGAAATGTGTAACTTTTTGAGAGAAGAATGGTATAATGATGATTTAGATAATGTACCGCCCGATATGACTGAACTTCAGAGTCAATTTTCGAACGGTATGATTGTAGGTGGAGATGTACGACGTGCACTAGAGCGATTGTTATCCTTTAGATCCACAGTGCCTTCTCGTGTGTCATTTGATGATGACACCGATAATACGAAAATGAACTCTGGTCAATATCCTATGAGAGAGGTTCCGCCAGTATGGATGCCAGGTGATGCTAATGCTAATCCTGTGATTCTTCCATACTTTCAAAGAGTCTGGATACACCTCCCATGGAAGCGATCAGAAGTTTTGCAGGTGAAACAATCCTTGCCTGATCCACGCAAGAATCCGGCAGGTTATTATAAGGAGTTAT
This sequence comes from Lissotriton helveticus, assembly GCF_964261635.1. Lineage (NCBI taxonomy): Eukaryota > Metazoa > Chordata > Amphibia > Caudata > Salamandridae > Lissotriton > Lissotriton helveticus. The sequence goes on from NC_136073.1 coordinate 560,362,554, forward strand.
CCCAACTGGTGGATGCTTCTATCATGAACCTTGCTGACATCGACATGCTGTTTGGAAATGTCGTACCACAACCGATTTGGGCAAAAATTCGCCAAGAGAATCATTTAGTTGAGTTAGGTGGTGACTGGGCTACTCTAGTAGCGGCTGATGGACGACAAATTGGTGGGGCTAAGCCCGAGCAGTTAATTTTGAATCTACCCCAGAAAATCATTACACTTATGAAAACACTCATGCCAGCGATGAGGGTGAATTGGGATAAATTATCGGCTTGCAAGCAAAAGAAAGACGAGAGTGTCTCCGATTTCTTTACTAGATTTGAGGAGGCATTTGTCGATCATAGTGGTCAGGACATGAGCACCGAAGGAGGCCAACGGTTATTTGTTGACAAGTTTGTGTTAAATTTGTTGCCTGAGCTATGCAACAAATTGAAGAATTCGGAAAGTGCATGGGCTGTTTCAACCACTGCACAGATATTAGCGACGGCTCAATATTACGAGAATAGGGAAAAGGAAGAAAGTGATCGTTCAGACAAGAAAACGAAGGAGCTCAAAACAAAGGTTTTGTTGCAGCAGGCATATCCTCCATGTTCAAATCAAAATTATTTACAACAGCAGTATCGACCACGAGCCCAGTCCACTAGGATGCAGTCGCGTTCTGACTCCTCTGACTTTAGATCTACGCTTGGGTATAATCAGTGTGCATATTGTAGGAGAGATGGCCATATAAAATTCGATTGTCCCGCTTTACGTGATCGTTATAATAATGTTTCGGCTCGGGGAGGTCGTGGTGGTCCTCAACAGGCCTCTCGAGGTAGAGGTCGAGGTTTCGTTCAAAATCATGAGCGCTCTACTGTTTCATCGGACGCAAATAATTGTTTCGACCAGCGAAATACGGGGTCCGATAAATCTGCACAGTACCATGTGGACGATTATTATGTTGAGGATGAAATTGTTGCAAACGACCGTTACTAGGACAGCCATCGACAAAGAGAGGGAGTAGTGTCAGTTCCGGTTGATCAGAGAGGGCCTTACGTCGCGGTTGCCACATCTGGCGTAGTTGAGCCTTTTCTGTTGGACACTGGTGCAGCAAAAAGTTCCATCATGCATTCAAAACTCCCTGGCGCACCTTTGTCTGGCTTAACGAATGTTTCCATTGGATTCTCTGGCGCCCCTGTTAGCAATCCTGTCTCTAGCCCTTTGTCCCTTGCGATTGGTCCTCGTGAGCTGGAGGCTCCATTGATTCTATCCACTGGGTGTGGTGAGAATCTTTTGGGTCTGGATTTGTTGAAACGGTTATATGCGACTTTGTACTGCTCTCCTGCGGGAGTGGAGCTTACATTGGGTCAGAGAGTAATATCTCCTATGTACTTATCAGTCGACAAGTTCCCACCGGAATTGAGTTCTCTTCCTGCGTCTTTATGGGCAACAGGTCCCAATGATGTGGGCCTGTTAAACATTCCACCCTATGTGGTCCAGTTGAAAACGAATGTTCGATTACCGCGTATCCCTCAGTATCGTATCTCTCTTGATGGTGAACGAGCACTATTAGCGATCGTTTATGACCTGATTAAAAAGGATGTCATTGAAGAAACTAGGGGAAATGTGTGTAATAGTCCTGTGTTACCCATTTTGAAACGAAGTGATCCATCTAAGCCTCCTGTGTACCGTTTTATAATTGATTTGAGAGAAGTGAATAAAATCGTGATCCCACAGTTTCCTGTGGTGCCTGATATCACAGCCTTGCTGACCCTGATTCCAGCTTCTGCCTCCTGGTTCACGGTGATCGACCTAAAGAATGCTTTCTTTAGTATTCCGATCGCTGAGGAAAGCAGAGACCTATTCGGATTCTCATTAGGTGGTCGCAGTTTTCGGTTTAAACGCGCACCTCAAGGCTACTGTGAGAGTCAGTCGATCTACAGTCAAGCCCTTAAAAGTCAACTTGACGCATTCGTGTTACCGACGGGTGCGGCTTTGATTCAGTATGTTGATGACATGTTGGTAGCTGCTGATACAGAAATTATTTGCAGAACTGCTACGGTATCGTTGTTGCAACATCTATGTGACTTACATCACAAGGTGTCACCTTCTAAGCTGCAATATTGTTGTCAAGAAGTAACCTACTTAGGTCACTTATTGTCAAAAGAAGGGAGAAGGTTGACCCCAGAAAGAATCGCAGCGATTGCTCGAATGACTGTGCCGAAAACCCAGAGAGATGTACGTGCCTTTTTAGGTATTACGTCATACTGCAGACAATGGATTCCAAATTTTTCATTATTGGCGAAACCATTGTTAGCCCTTACGTGCAAGGATGTTCCGACTCCTTTGCCTTGGACTGAAGAGTGTCAGAAAGGTTTTTCTGAATTACGTGATGCGTTGTGTTCGGCTCCTGTGTTAGGTACCCCTGACTACAGTAAGCCGTTTACACTATACGTTCACGAGAGGGATGGTTGTGCGTTGAGTGTCTTGACGTAACAATTTGGCGACAAACAACGTCCATGTGCATATTTTTCTTCGACCTTAGACCCAGTAGCTAGAGCATTGCCGAGTTGTTTAAGAGCAACAGCGGCAGCTGCGGTGTCTATTCGACAGTCCGCAGGTCTGGTCATGGATAATATGCTCACGGTGATGGTCCCGCATGCAGTTGACACTCTTTTGAATCGAACAAAAACTCAACACCTGACAAGCGCAAGATTGTCGGGTTATGAGTTGACACTTTTGGCAAGTCATATACGAATAAAACGTTGTAATGTGTTGAACCCAGCAACATTGTTGCCGGTCAGCATGGAATCAGGTGATGTAGCACCACATGATTGCTACTTAAGAACTGAAGAAGAGACGAAAGGTCGTATTGACCTGAAAAACACTCCATTGGTAGATCCCGATGGTACTTTGTACGTTGATGGTTCATGCTTTAAGTTGCCGAATGGTGAAGTAACGACTGCGTATGCTGTGGTGACGTTGAGTACGGTTGTGGAAACTGCGAGATTGAGTCAGAACTCGGCCCAGGCGGCCGAATTGATTGCGTTGACGAGAGTGTGTGTGTTGTCTAGAGGAAAGCGGGTGAATGTGTTTACCGATAGTCAGTATGCATTTGGCGTAGCGCATAGTTTTGGTCGATTGTGGAGAGAAAGAGGATTCTTTACGACGCATGGCACGAAGATTCAGCATGGACAGCTTGTGAATGACCTTTTAGATGCACTTACATTGCCTAAGCAGGTGGCCATAATTAAATGTAGTGCGCATCGGAAAGTGACAGATGATGTTGGTCGTGGTAATGCATTTGCGGATGGGACTGCTAAGAAGACAGCCAGAGCTCTGACAAATCGAATGTATGTTACGAGTTCAGTAAGATGGTCAGCGGAGACTAGCATGTGTGAAGACACAATTGAAAGTGTGAAGGAAATACAGAACGAGGCCACTGAGATGGAAAAGACTAAGTGGAAAGAAAGCACGGGGAAGTTAGACGGGAATGGATGTTGGGTTGACTTGTCAGAAAAACAGAGATGGATGTTACCGGATGCATATGTGCTTGCTGTTGCTACAATGGCCCACGGCACAGCACATATTAGCGCGAAAGGCATATGCAAGTTGTTGTCTCCTGTATGGAAGAATGATGGGATTACTAAGTGTGCGGAGAGAGTGGTTAAGAACTGTATGGTGTGTTTGATGTATAATCCTGGTAAGGGCACCCCCACTCCACCTGGTCACTTCGCTCCCCCTACATGTCCCTTTGAAGTTATCCAATTGGATTTCATCCATATGGAGAGATGCAATAATCTGAAATATGTTCTAGTTGTGGTTTGTGCGTTCTCCAGATGGATTGAAGCTTACCCTCTTAAGGATAATACTGCCCTGTCAACAGCAAAAATCCTGCTCAAGGAATATTTCCCTAGGTATGGAATGCCACGGATTGTATGGTCAGATAACGGAAGTGAGTTTGTGGGAAGTGTGATGAAGAGTGTGTGTCGTGGCCTAGGCATAGTCCAAAAATTTCATAGCGCTAATCATCCTCAGTCGGCAGGTTTGGTGGAAGGATATAATGGCACCCTGAAACTGAAACTTGCCAAAATCCAGGCAACGACTGGTTTATCGTGGCCGGATGCTTTGCTTTTAGCTCTCTTTTCGACCAGGGCAACCGTGCACTCTCGAGTAGGGCTTAGCCCATATGAGATTGTGTTCGGCCGTCCTGCGAATATTTGGGGAGTTCCGAGGCCTAAGGAGTTTAACAGAATTGAATATCCAATGTTGATTGACTATCTTTATGATCTGACTGCTAAATTGAGTTTGATTCATCAACAGGTCTTTGAAGCTTTACCGGCACAAACTGAGGGACCTGGTCATCGGCTCCAACCAGGTGATTGGGTGCTTACCCGGAACTTTGGACGAAAACGAAATCTTGAGCCAAGGTTCGTGGGTCCCCACCAGGTGTTACTGGCAACAAGGACGTCGGTTCGACTGGAAGGCAGAAAGCATTGGGTGCATGCCACCCACACCAAGAAAGTTCAGTTTCCTTTGCCAGCAGATGCGTGGATCAAGAAAGGAGTCGCCTCGACAGAGACCAGTACGGTCCCGGGTTTTATACCATTCAGTGATGCTCAGTTCGTAAAGACCGATTTAGCGCAATCAGACATCCCTGTTGAACCAACCGAAACTTTACCTACGTCATCACTAGTGGAGAGTTCAAGTCTTGGATTATTACCTGAGCAATCGAACACTGCTTTGCCATCTGAACCGTTGTTTGAAGAACAGACTCGACCCGGGAGATGTCGATATTTTCTTCGACCACGCAATAAGGACAAATAAATTCTTATTATTATTTTTGATTTTACATTACCCCCTCATATTTGCCTTGAATATTGTGGACATTTTATATTGTGTGTACCCTTTTCTTTTCATACAGCTAAGAGACTTATATTAAATTGAATGCTCAATTCATTTAAAACCTATCATCTGGGTTGGCCGTAGGGCCGTGCGGGTACTTACTTCTGTTTAGCAGGTTATTGACACTAGGTCGATTTCTTTTGTCGATTTCTGGGAACTCCTGGGAATTGATAATCGCTACTCAGAACGAAGTGCGTCAAGAACGCCACAGACGGTTTTTAGAGGATAGAATTTACTATGCTGTCGAAAAGAGAGAAAATGTCGGCGCAAAGATCTAAGTTGCATAAGGTGTTTCGTACAAAATGTTTTTTGTTTCAGATTTTTATGTTATTCCTAACTGTTTCCATGTTACTAGTGGGTGGAGTATATTTTGGGATTCAGTTGTTATTGCCTTCCATTTCGCCTACTCCTCCTTTACATGATTTGAATCTTGCCTCCACTATTTCTCCACATTCCTTTCATCTTTTGCCTCAACATGAACAGGTCAGACGTGCGGAATTTATGAATAATTCCTTTGTTCAACTCCTGCATCAGCATCAGTTGGTGATGAATACTACCAACTGTTGGGTGTGTGGGTTAATGCCACATACCATGGATAAGGGTATTCCGTATTTAGTTCTTCCTTATAGTTCCCAAGGGTCAGCTCGAGCATTTCAAAGTATGTTCCGTAGTGCACTAGATTCCTGCCCCCATCGAGAACCACGCTCAGTAAACCTTGGTCCTGGCCCGTATCACAAGTCTTTGGCGATAGCTATTGCTGATTTAGATAGAGACATTTTTGATGCATCGCTTATCCCAGAGGAGGAGGTGCGAGCATATAAGGATCTGAGTGAGATTGAGTATAGTATATCAGTGGGTGATAGACAGCTTAAGAGCTCGTCTCCGATTTGGATCGTACCTCACCTTGGTCACTTTTGTCTGCAAGGTCTTGGTCAAAATCCGAGAGCTCAGTTTGGGAAGAGTGCTTGTACTGAGACGTATGTCTTACCGATGCTCTCTTCCCCTGTCTTTCTGACTGCCATGGGTACTTATTTTGTGTGTTACGATCGTGCTTATACATGGTTGCCTCGTGATTTCTCAGGCACCTGTTATATCGCGAATCTTCTACCACCGACTTTCACTGTCGCCTCAGACTATCACAAGACTAGAGTTGTGAGAGGCGTTATTAGTAGAGAGGATACTGCTGGTCAAGAGGCAGGAGACTTCTTTAAGGGTTTCCTACCGTTTTGGGGTCCTATGGTTAATAGTAGGAACTTGAGACAGCTGACTCGTGTGGTTGAATCGACTGCTAATATCACTGCAAGCGCCCTTGGTAACCTGACAGCAGAGCTTCAAGCGGATAGACTTATGACGCTACAGAACCGTATGGTTCTAGACGTTGTACTAGCAGATCGAGGTGGTGTGTATAAGGTCATCCATTCGAGTTGTTGCATTTTTATACCTGATAATGCTCCAACTGTCTATCAAGCCATCTCAAAGTTGCATAAAATCTCAGAGTCCATACACGTGGATGAGGGAGATTGGATGCTTCTAGGATGGTTTTGGAGCTTGATGTCGACCTGGGGTTGGAAGATTCTGATGATTATAGGGATTGTTGTGACGTTTCTGTTCACATGTTGTCTCTGTGTACAGTGTGGTCCTGCCTTATGTGGCCTTTGTGCTACTACGTGTATAAGAAGGCCATCTGTTACCAAAGAGGCATTGATGGATAGGATAATGTTCCAGCAACACCTGAATGATCTGATGAATATTGAAATCGATTCTGATTTCGACTAGTGCTTGCCTACATGAGGGCAAAAGGAGCGTCTGAGGTTCCGTGAGAATCGTTATGATGTTTTGGGCATGATCGAATATGGGCAAGTTTGGTATCTATGAACCGTAAATGACGAGTTTAGTAAGTGTACGCGTTTTCGCTACACTACTTGGAAGGGTTCACCTTCTTTACGTGTTTCTTCATCTAAACCCTCGGGTTCCATTTTAGATACGGCATCCATTTTGTTTCTTGCCCTCACGTAGTTAGCTAGCAGGCAACTGTCCGCGTCATGACCCTTAGTTCCCAAGCCTTACGGAAGACGCATATTCCTTTTATGCGCCTTTTATGACCAGGGGAATGACACTGCAAAGGCAGATGGTTTCGCTTGAGGGTAATCTAGCCGTGCCGGTCTATTGTTTCAGCCGTGCATGTGCTGGGATCGAATCCTTTGATCCTGTGATCATGCTTCCGATATTACCCTCACACTCTCTTCTCTACTGTTGTCTGTCTTCCTTGCAGCTGTTCTTGTCTCTTTCTTTTGCTCGTTTACAACTAGAGTGGAATGTGCCTAACGGTGAGAAGATGTGCTTTTACAGTTGGGAACCGGCAATGTTACTGTAATTATGTTTCGGGTTTCAAGAAGCCCTTTTGAAGTTTATTGTGGGAACTGAGTTGTAACCTTTTGTTCATATGTTGTCCAATGACGAAAATGTGTATAAAAGGAGCGATCCACATTTGCAATTTGAAGCAGATTCTCAGAACCTACACTCTGTTGTACTTCTTGTGACTTTTGCCTCCCTGCAGTAATAAACGCTGATCTTTGACGCCGAAGGAAGTGTCCCGTGTCTCTGTCACTTGTGTGCTGAACAGGTATCCCACAAAGGTTTCAGGTGTTGTTCCCTGGCACCGCTGGACCTTAGAAATAGTCCAGTCCTTCACCAGCAGATTGGCAAAGTGGTATAGCAGTCTGGGTACCATTATCATTTTGGCTATGGCCACTCGGCCGATGGGTGCCAGGGGCAGAGTCTTCCAAAAATTGACCGCCGACCGCAAACCCGCCAGTGCCTTTACGGTGATTGCCCTCGTATAGATCCGTCGGGGAGTGATAGAGTCATACTCCCAAGTATCTGGGGGCATCTCCGTTCCAATGTAATGTCTGGGTGCCCAGCGACACTTCGTGTGGCGCCACATGGGGTGCAAGGGGGTAGATGGTCGACTTGTCCTAGTTGACCTTGAGGCCCGAAATGGCTCCAAAGGCTTGTAGGATAACTCGTAACGGTGTGAGGTCGCTCGTCACATCGCGGACGTAAAGGAGCAGATCGTCTGCTTATAAGGATACACAGTGGATCGTCTCCGCAATTGGGATTCCCCAGGAGTCTCTCTCTTGACGCAGCCGCACGGCCAATGGCTCGACCGCGAGCGCGAAAAAGAGGGGGGAGAGAGGGCACCCCTGCCTGGTCCCCCTCTCTATCGGGAATGGAGCGGAGATCAGTTTACCGATCCGTACTCTAGAGGTAAGTCCCCCATATAGGAGTCGCGTGTATGCCATTAAAGTCTGGCCTATATTCAGTGCCTGGAGGACCGTAAACAGGTGGGGCCACAGTAAGGTGTCGAACGCCTTCTCTAGGTCAAAGATCAGGCACGCTGCATGGGGGAACCGGTCCTTCGCATTGTCTTGGATGTGAAAAAACCGTCTCAGATTGTGGGATGTATTGCGCCCGGGTACGAAGCCGCTTTGATCATGGTGGATTAGGGCCGGTAGGATTTGGCTGTAGCGATCCGCTAGGATCTTCCCAAGGATTTTACAGTCCGTGTTTAGGAGTGTGATGGGTCTGTATGAAGAGGGGTGCATGGGGTCTCTATGGGGCTTGAGAAAGGTCACTATTGTGGATTCGCGGAAGGATGCAGGCAGAGTCCCCGTGGAGAGGGCCTCCTCGTACATGACCGCTAAGTGGGGTGTTATTTGGGCCGCAAACGTGCTATAGTATTCCAACGGGAACCCCTCCATCCCAGATGTCTTATTCCGTGCAAGGGACCTCATGGCGCGTTTAATATCTGGGGGTGTAATCTTACTGTCGAGATCCTTCTTGTCCTCCGCTGAGATAGTGGGGAGTGTGTGCGTTCCCAGGAAGTGTGCCAATATGTGGGGCGTGGCCGGTTCGGGGGTTTGGTATACCGCCGTGTAATAGTTACTAAATACATGCAGGATGTCGAGTTGAGAGGTGCGGAGTTCTCCGGCCTCATCCCTCACCTCAGTGATAGGCTGTGTAATCACGTCATGTTTGGCTATCCACGCCAGGAGTGCCCCTGCCCTGTTACCCTCCCTGTGAACCCGTGTAGCGTACATATGGAAGTTGTATTTACGCAGGTCTCGGAGTGTTTCCGCATGTGCGAGCTTCGCCGCGGTCACTTGCTCTGAGGTGGCTAGGTCCTGGTCCGAGTCACGGGATAACTGCGCTAGCGCTGTTTCTGATGTATGCAACGCACGCTGTAGTGTTGTGCGGACCCCCACTATTTGTTGAATGCAGTGACCCCGGGCGGTGACCTTGTATGCGTCCCACTCTGTGGCCCTGGAAGTGGTCGAGCCCGCGTTGCATTGGAAATGTTCCTGGATAAAATCCCCGTGTGTTTGTCCGAAAGCTTGATCCGTGAGGCATTCCTGAGGGAGCCTCCAAGTAGGGATGTTCTTGCTCCGTATTCGGGGCGTATACGCAGCGATCTATGAGCGGTTGACCCTCTAGTAAGCCGCTAATGATTGCATATCTCCCGTCATTGTCTATTAGTCTACTCTGTTCTTTAAACGGTACGCCTGGCCTGATCCAGATTAACGTGCCCCTTGAGAAGGCAGAGTATTTTGTTGCACATACAATGCCTCGCCGTTTTCTGTGGAGGCGGCCTACTTCTTGTTCCGTCAGGTGAGTCTCCTGTAGGAGGGCCACCTGTGCCTGTTGCCTCTTGATATAGGCATAAATAGAGTATCGTTTTGCGGCCGTGTGCATACCCCTGACATTTAAGGTCACAAATTTGAGGTCTGTATTAGGTAAGGTAGTCATCAGAGGTCAGCTACGAGGTGTGTGGACCGCGTGTAATGGTTCTCCCCGAACCCGCTAAACCCACCCCTCCGCCTCCCAACCGGTCTGGAAATGTGCGTCTTGAAACTGTCCCCTTCAACCCGCCTTGTGGGTAGACTAGGAATGTAACTTCGTAAAGGGGTAGGAAACCAGAACTTTGGGGAACATTTCCTACTGGGGGTTACCTATCGCACAAGGCAATACGTCCAAACAATAGTGCATAATTAGTCTTTAGTTCGTAGTCGTGGGGTGGCAGCTAAATGTTCTCCCTGCTGCTGTCGGCACCACAGTCAGTGTAATGTAACAGTGGAAGTAGTCCCTTGAGTGTCCTGCGGGACACGGTATTCCCTCAGTGATGATTTGGGACGTCGAGGACGAGCACCACCACCGGTCGGGGCTCTCTTGCCGGCCTCCGCATCCCGGCAGACGTTCGGGTCGACGAGCATTCGTAGGGTGGTCCCATGCGCGTCGGGACATAGCAACCAGCAGTCTCCTTACAGCCGTCTTCATTACATTAGTAGGTCTGTGGTCTGAGGCGTCACCACCGGGGGTGACTGAGACCCATCTCGGGAGGCCGGTGCATCGCTGGCCTCGTCCTCAGAGCTGAACAGGTGGGGCCCCTTGTCCATATCTGATTCCTTCCCCGGCGGTCCAAGCGCGGACACCGCCTGTATCGCTTTCCTGCGCTCTGCGATGATCTGGGTGAGGTCCGGGGAGCCACTCGCCGGTTGGGTAGAGCGGGCGCTGAGCTGCGTCAGGGTGATCTTGCGGCCCTGTCTCTTAAGTGGAGCGTTCTGTGAGCCCGGCGGCGTTGGGCGACAGGGGACATGTTGCTCCACCCAGGTGTCCGCTTCCTTAGGGTCCACGAAGAAGTGCGTGGTTCCGTCGTGGATGATTTTAAGCTTTGCCGAGAACAGAAGGGCATATTGTATATTCTTCTGTCGAAGTGTACGTTTGATCGCTTGGAAGGTGGCTCGCTGTTGTTGAATGGCACGGGAGTAGTCGGGGAAGAGCATCACCTGTTTATCTTCCACCTGCAGTCGTCCATGCGTCCTGGCCGCCCTGAGGATCGCGTCTCTGTCCCGGAAGTGCAGTAGCTTCAGCAGGAATGGTCACGGAGGCAGGCCTGGCTTAGGTTTGCGGGTCGGCACGCGATGTGCCCTTTCGATTGAGAAATAGGGGGTCAGGTCTGTGGCTGGTGTGAAAGTTCCGATCCAGTCCGTGATGAACTGTATGGGGTCGGTCCCCTCCGCTCCCTCCGGCAGGTTCATGACGCGGATGTTGCTCCTTCGGGAGCGCCCTTCTAAATCATCCGTCTTGTATTCAAAGGCCTTGAGGCGGGATTGGAAGTCCGCAATGTCGCGTTGGTGTTGCTGCACTTGTGGATAGAGTGACTGCACCATTTTTTCCTCCTGGGCGACCCTATCCGACAGTTTCCTGTGGTCGTCACGAAGAAGGTTGAGATCTGTGGCCAGAGTGTCGAATTTGGTCTCCATCGCCACTCTGGAGTGCTCTAAGGCTGCCAGGATTTGGTCCAGTTTCCGAGAGGTAGAGTCCGTACTTTCGTGCCCATCTCGTAGTGTGGTGGGGGCGGATGGTTGGGGCGGTAACGTCTGATGGTCCGCTACTTGTGCGGCACCTGTTGTTCAGAGGCCCATTGTGGGAGCTGTTGGTTAACTCCCAGTCGACCGGGTCTTGGGGGTCAGACGAGGGGGGGCAGGGGTCTCCCACGGTCTCCGCCTGACCCTGCGTGTGTCTGGATTGGTGTCGCCCTCCGCAGGCCCGCCGCCGCCGGTGCACCTCTTCACTCACAACCCTGGTCTATGCGTTATGAGCTGGGGGCAGATGGAGGGCAATCCGTCGTGTTGATGGTAAAGTGGTTCATGCCCGGTGTGAGAGTTCAGGTACCACTCGGTGGGTGACAGAAAGACAGGGTCCCGGGATGGCAGGTCAGGGGGCGAAACGTGGCTGTCATGGGCCGACTCCGATGGCACCACGTGGGTAATCAGTCTAGCCCAATACCTCGTGCTTTCAGGGTTGCGGCTCAGGGTATCCGGTGTTCCCGGACCTCAGGCTTCTTTATCAGCAAGCCCCGCGGCAGGAATTGTGTTGAAGGTGGGGGGGTTGCGGGTCCCGCCAGGGCCCCACAAGGAGGAGAGGGCCAAGTTTGCTCCGCCACAGGGCCCCTGATCATGTCTCTGTCCTTGGTGATGGTGCGCACCCCCCCACAGCGTGGGCTGGTGCGGGCAGAGCTCCCCGGCAGCGATGCGGCACGGTGGGGCGTCCCAGGCCGCGCCGTGTGGGCCGTCCGATCGTCTTGGCTGTCCAGAGCTCTCGAGGGCCACAGCGTGTTCACAAGGGTGTCTTCATGAGCCCGACCCTCCCGCCGGCAGCCTGTGCGTTGGGAAGTATGGCGCAGGCGAGGGCCGGCGCAGCTGTCGCCAGGGCCCCGCGAAGAAGGAGGTCAGGTATTCGTTCCGCCCCAGAGCTCATCCCAGTGGTGTAGTGTTGGTCACCGCTCGCACTTCCCCACAGCGAGGCCCGGCAATGGCGGGCCGCAGCGGCGGCGGCAGGGCCTCAGGAGGGGGGGGGGAGGCGGCCCGTCTTTGATGGCGCTACGTGTGCGGGTCACATGGGTCCCGTCGCCTCCAAAGTCTCGAGCCACAAGCAGGGTTGAGTCGCCGGCACTCTAGCGCCGCCCCCTCACCTTTGGATCCAGCCTTGGTGTTCCACCTGGAGATCGGGAGCAGCGGGGCCCGGCGGCACTCAGACGCCGTCACTTCACCCGGTGGCCGCCATTTTGTTGGCCGAGTGCGGGGAGCGACAGCGGAGCACCGCGGGCTGTCCAGGGGCCACGCACAGGAACCCCCCGGGCAGCTCAAAACAGTCACGGGGCACTCCGCCAGTCAGTCCTACCCCCGCAGCCCCAACAGCAGGTGGGGGGACATCGTGGGCCTCATCTGACGTGGGCCGGCAGCTGGAGCATTAGAGAGAACAACCCGCCATCTTAGGCTGCTAAGCCACACCCCGTTGTGTCAGGCACATTTACCCTCTACGCTGTCTGGGTGGCATAAGTCCCCATGTGAGCGCACGGTGAACGATGCAACAGTGTGAGAGTAGGGCGAGAGGAGTGACTGCAGGGTGAGCGAGGTGACCATATGAATTTGGGCGCGGATGTAAGTACAGAGTGGGACGAATTAATGCATGGTTAGTGATGGGCTTGTTTTAATGAGATTGCAGATTGATCAGTTAGGGGAACAGGTGATTGAGTGAAGTGTCACATGAGTGCAGGGTGTGTAGTGTGCTCGTGTGACTGCAGGTTGAGGAACAGAGTGAACAGCGCAAGTGCATTGTGAGTGCAGAATGATCACAGTGAGCGCAGGTGAATGGTGTGAGTGCGTGGTGATCAGTGTGAGTGCATTGTGATCGCTGTGAGAGCAGGGTGAGCGTGAACGTGAAGGATGAGAATGTGGAGTGCGTTGTCTGAATGCAGGGTGCATTCCCAGATACTTGGAGTAACTCAGCATGTTATTGACAGTGGCTTAGGGTTTCAGATATAAGTTAAACTATTGCTATTATGACATTAATCAGGGATCGAGGGTGGAGGAAATAAATAATGTGCTGATCCTTCCAGTCTTATGATTAGGGTTGCCAGCTCATTCGTTTGATGTCCCAGACGGTACAAATATAAGCATCACCTAAAGCTGTATTTTCAGCACCTATCTGTGCATACTTCGAACAGCAAATATAAATAGAAAGCTCAGTTCAGTTCATAAACTTTATTTCGATTTATGAAAATCACAAAAGTTAAACCATGTAAAATATTAGAGGCCAAAAGAACAATACATCATAATTCTGACACAGAAGTTTATCGATCAATATAGTTAAAAAGTGTAAACATATTAAAACAATAAATACAATATGAGGACTCTAAAAACATACCCAGGATAGACGGCTTAGAATAACATCCAACATACAATATTAGTTATTACAGGAGCATCAAAACTATACAATAAAGTGCATCTTGCTTTGACGTAGAGACAGTAATATCAAATTGAGAGGGGCATTTACCTATGCCTCTTTTCAGTCCAGCGGATGACCCAAACCCAGCCCAGGAACTTTGCGGTTGCAATCACAGTGGGGCCTTCCATTGATGTTTTAAGTATTCTGAAGGCCTCTCTGCTGGACCTAGTGCCCAAACTACCACAAATGGGTTTCAACCAGCAAAGCCTAGGTTTTCTGTATGCTGGACAACCAAAGAATATATGTTCAAGGGTTTCAGACCTGTCTGGACAAAAGGGGCAATTACTCATGTTTGGATTGGAATTACACCACTTAGAGGTTAAAACATTAGTCGGTAAAGTTCCCACCCTGAACTGATGGAATAGTTTCCTGTCTCATGCTATTGTAATTAAATCCCAGTACATCTCATATTTGGGTTCATGTTTATTATCAAGAAAAACTCTAGACAGAGTTGAGCTGGAAGAGGCTGCAAACCGTCTCGTGCTAATCATTTTCCAATAGGCTGCCTTAAGCTCTAGTTTGCTTGGAAATATACTTCTGGCTAGGTTGGTCCACAAGTGGCTCATTCCCAACTCACAGAGTATATTTTTGACATGACTAAATTACACAATTTTCTTGTTAACATCTAAATCCCTGGCTTCTAATAGAGCCAGCGCATAGTGTGCTAGCTCCGGAGTACCCAGATTCTCCTCCAATATGCTACCGGCCTATATTACGCCACGTCCCTAAAGGGGTTGCATCCCAAGTCCAAAAACAAGGGTGCCAATGGAGTGGATTGGGGAAGGCCAATTAACCCCTTCGACGCTCATGACGAGCTGGGCTCGTCATGAGGTAGCCTCCTCGCACGCTCATGACGAGCCCAGCTCGTCATGAATAATGGGTTTTTGCATATTCCAGCACAGCAGGGGAAAATGCGCCGCAACGATGCGGTTAAAGATCTTAAACATTTATCTGGCCCACCACTAAAGAATCCAAATTGGCGTAGCCCCACAACTCAGCTCCATACAGGATTGAGGCACCGATTTTAGTATTGTAGGTTTGTAGCATGGAAGCTATGGGTTTAGTATAAGAACTCCTATGCTCCTTGAACAAAGCCCCTGAAAGTTGAGCATGTCTAGCAGTGAGGCAGTCTATTTGTGGCTTCCAGCTTAGTTTTCTATCCATATTTACCCCCAAATAGGAGAAAGTCTCAGTTTGCTCCAGTGCCCCGTCCTTCATTCTAACCTCACCGATGACTTTGTTGGAGTTTTGTAGGACCATGTACTTTGTTTTGTCAACATTGATAATAAGATCGTGGTCCACACAGAACTCCTCAAATCCTGAGAGAGCACCCTGGAGGCCCTGTCTCGTTTTAGATAGAACAAGAGTGTCATCGGCGAACATTAGTAATGGGATCTTCGTCCCTACTAAAGTCGGGGCATCCGTGGGGAAGTCCTCATAGTATTTCACTACCCCATTAGTGTATAATGAGAAGAGGGTGGGAGCTAAAACGCACCCCTGCCTTACCCCCTCTCGACCGCAAACTTTTCAGTGATGCTACCTTCCATATCCCATCTAACCTGCGCATAATTAGCCGTATGCAGTTTAACAACAAAAGCCAGGATTTCCAGCGGCATACCCAGCTTTAGGAGAGTATGCCACAACTTGGATCTCAGGACCAAGTCAAAAGCTGACTTCAGGTCCACGAAGGCAGCATAGATAGCACCTCTCCCCAGGGTTACAGTGCGCCAGTAAATGAGACTAAACCTTATCACCTGATCAACCGTACTGGTACATTGCCGAAACCCTGCCTGGAAGTCAGAGAGGATGTGGCATTCCTCCATCCATGCTTGCATTCTGCCTAACACCACAATTGCCGATACCTTTTGGATGCAGTCAATCAGGCTAATCGGCCTATAATTTCCCGGTTTAGAACGATCCCCTTTTTTAAAAATGGGAAGAATAACTGCTCCAGCCCAAGTACTGGGTATAGCTGCTCTATTAGCAATTGCATTAGTGAGGAGCTGGATATACAGTGCCCAGGAATCAAGATCGTGAAGGAACAGATCTGCGGGATACAGTCAAGTCCGGGAGCTCTGCCTTTCGGGACCTAGAGAAGGGCATTTTCCACTTCTTGCTTCGTTATGCAGAAATATGCATTATAAAAATATCTTGGACAACTGAGTTGTAGGAGAACTGTTTTTTATAGTGACTAACCCACTGATCTGGTTCCACATACTTAATGGGAACTTTCCTGCTGCCCCCGCTCCCCCACTTCACCAGATGCCAAAAGGCCGTCATATGTCTCCCAGAGCATTCATTAAGTAGATCAGTCCAGTGGCCTTCATCCCAGTCCCTTTTGGCCTGGGATTGCACTGCCTTATATGCAGACCTCTTCTCTCTTATTGAGTCCCGGTCTTTGCTCCTGATTGCTGCCGCAAGGGTTCTATAGGCCGCACGACATGAGGAGTTGTACCAAACTGCAGCCTTATGGCATGGGGGTTTGTGCACTTTTTTGTTCTTAGCAACAAAAAAACTTTTAAGCCCATTAAAAAGATGCTCATGTGCCAGACCGACACTATCTAGATATGCCTCATACGTAATATCACCCTGTAGAGTAGCTAGAGCATTATCTACCAATTTGCTCATTTGATTAGTCTTCTCTGCATTGGTGCCCACTTTTGCCCATTTTAAACGTCGTGTGTCGTTTGATAATTGAACTTCGACGAAGTCTACACATGGTGTGCCCTCATCTGCAAGGTTTGAATACAAATGCCGCAGAGAGAGGAGCAAAAGGTTATGGTCACTTTTCGGGTGGTCATAGACCAGCATGTCTAGTTGATTGGGCCAAAACTCCTTATTGATAATAAAATAGTCAATGCGACTGGAGCGTTGCCCACTAATATATGTCGACTTCCCAGTCTTATCCGATCTCGAGCGCCCATTAGCTGCTCTCAGCCTGTGTTCTAGGCAAAATACTTTTAGTTGTAATGATGCGCTAGTCTACTTTTTTATTGGAGGAAGAACCAGGGGGGGGGGTAATAGACCACTGTTCGTCCTCCTCAACACTAAAATTCCCTCATATCCTGGAAATCCAGGGGTTCATACTTACAATTAAAATCTCCAGCTATTAATATATTGTTCCAGCCCCTTTGAGTTGTTAAAAAATCATCAAGAAGGGCTACAATATTTGAAGCCTTCCCACCTTGCAAGCCCCTAGAATAAACATTGACAAGTAGAAGGTCTGGGAAGTTACCCAGAGATAACCTAACAATGAAAATATACCAAGTATCGATATGGATCTCCTCAAGCTTGTATTGTTGATGCTGCCTGACCCATATAATCAATCCCCCTTTAGGTCCACCCCGGTCTACCTTTTCAGCGATTTTAGCAAAGTTAATATAATCTGAGCGAAAAACCTGATCCACTGCTCATGTGTCTTGAAAGCATATAATATCTTGTTCCTCAATAAAAGAAGACCATTCCGTAGAGGCAGTTTTGTTTGTGACCCCTGCAATATTCCATGAGGCTAATTTAAAGCCAGCTCCATCATCATTAGGGGCAGTAGTTCTTGGATGTGGACATAATCCACACCCTGTCCCTTGAAGATCAATGTTTTTGGTACAGGTGTTTCCTTTTGGAACCAAACCATGTTCGAATGCCCTAGTGCTTTCTGCGGAGTCTGGAGTTATACTCTGCATTAACCCCTGGGTTGCATAGGAAGGTAGCCCGTGGCTACTAGGGGAACCTAATATTTGTTCATCCAAACCTAGGTCAACCATTGGAGAGATAGACTTCTCAGATAATAGTGAAAGACTTAGTCAGTCGATGTCCTCCAGATTTGTGAATGACTCAAATCGATTGTAGGACGGCACATTGTACTCATACATCCCCTGAACCTGAGCTGTAGCCCTATAATCGGACCTTACAGCTGTTGATGTAGGAAAATTATGATAAAAAAATCCCAAAGGTAAGATATTGATACCTTCCCTACTCAGATGCCTTGTACCAGCCCTGTCCAGAATCGTTTTCACTATAAAAGGGGACCCAAAATTCAACACTATACAGTCCCCTCTACTAGTTTTTTTCGATTTCCCAATCCAAAGAATCCTGCGAATCATTTTAAATTCCTGGAATAGGTGGCTACCCAATCCTGTTTTAGTGTTTAGTAAGTGAAGGGCGCTGTTCCTAAGCGTGGGCCAATGTTCCTCAGTGCCAGGTAATAAGGGAGGGACATTAGAAAGAACAATATTATATGGCGTGGCATCAGGGGGTAAATGGAGGTAACCTTTACTATTCTCACTAACCGGGCCACCCCAGTTCTCCCCCTTATGATTCCCCCCAGATGGTTCACCCCTAGGGCCAAGCTTCAATTGTAAATTAAGCAAATTACCTGTTTTTTCTGGGGGAACCTGTACATCTGCGTTTGTGCCAGCACCAACAACAGTAGAGGGCAAAATTGGTACACGGACTGTTAATGTACTAGGATCTGTCAGGCCAGTAGATGCTCCATTCAAAAGAGATGTATTTGAAGAAGAAAGCTGATGCTCAATATTACTCAATCTAGTATCAATATCTAATAATTTAGTTAATAAAGGTTTTAACAATACCAACAGCTTTTCCTCCAGTTTAACTAGAATGCGATCTTCCAGATCACCTGGGACCTGCCTAGAGCATGCCTGTGAACTGATATCTCTGGGGCTAGATATACTTGTGACAACGACCTCCTGCTTACCGCCTTTCTTACCACGTACCGTCCCTCTGGTTTTTGGCACTTTGCTAGGTTGGTGTGTAGTAAGTGGCAAACCACCCGCCTTCCTTTTCTTAGCTGTAACAGTAACAGTGCCCTCCCTTTCCTTTGCCTGAGTTAGCCGTTGCTGTCGGGTAAAAATCTTGGATGGGGGTGAATGTGTGGGAGAAGGGACGCTAACTGTAGTAAGTGAATCTTCAGGTAATGCTACTAAAACATAGAAGCCGGTTGTGACGTACATTCAACAGATGAATCCTGAATTAGTAAGTGACCAGCTGAGGGAGCTTCAGATGAAACTCGGCGGGGGTCTAGAGAGAGTCTCCTTTGAGTGAGCTCGATTTTGTGATTAAGAACAGATTCTGCCCTCGTGAGAAAGGCATCAAGTGTTCCTACAACCCCTGGACCCCCAGTCCCCTTACGATTGCCCTTACTCATAGTTAGCAGCAAACAGCGTAAACAGATACTACAGAAATATAAAACAATCAATAATTAAAATTAAATGCAACATCACTAACCAAGTCCTTAGGAACACGAATAGTCCAGTGTAAAGAGGGTGGCCCTGCCCTGCCTCCTCCTGGCTTCGACAGGCGCGGACGCTTTCGAATGACGCTGGTGGCGTGCGCCGATGTGGGATGCCGGTAGTTGTGGTCCTAAACCGCCCGCGTCCAGACCAACAGGACTAGCGGGACGGCCGTCAGTGCAAATGAAATGAAGCAGCGTTGCAGACCTCAGAGACGATACCTGGTGAGTCTTGTCCCGGGAGAGGGAAATAGGCAGCAGTAGGCAGGAGAAAGCACTTTTAATTATGTTCTAGGGCGGCCTGAATGATCCATGACATAATTAAATGGAACAAAGACAGAAAAGTCACATTACAAATGAATATATACTTTTTTATTTATAACCCTATTTAGTGTCAAGACAAGGTCTTTGCAGGCTCTTTAAAGAAGACATGCTGGCATTTTTCTTTTTGCAACCCTACTTTATATTCCTTTACATGGAATACATTCTCACACTATGGCCGTAAATGTAAAATACAAATGTAAGGAATAGGCAGAGTGGGGGCCCAGGGGGTACTGGAACCAGGAAAAAAACCTAAGCCTTGGTAACCAGTTTACAAACGTATGTAAATATGCAAATGGTCTTTAAAGAACTGTGAAAAACTCAGGTGTGTGGCAGATAAGACTCCAGACACTGCCCAGCCGAGCCCACAGCAGCTCGAGCTGCAGCTGCCCGGGCTGAGACACAACGGGGGGGGGGCTGAAGTCCTTTTTGCCCTAAGGGCATTGCACACCTGTAGTCAGCCCACTTCAGCCACTTAATTTGGCTGCGAGTGACAACAGATATCTCTTTCACAAGGAGCACATCTACCGACAAAGTCGCTCCTTTGAGTGCCAAAGGCTAATGTGGCAATATGTGTCCTTTGAGTTAACAAAACAAAAGATTTTTGTTTTTGGGCATTTTTTTATTATATTGGTGAGGGCCCCAGAGTTCCACCAACAATAAAGTTTTCATTTCATTTAATCTTTATTTCGGTTATATATAACCATAAAAGATACAATAGATAAAAACACATTACATTTTCCCGATTGCTCCATAATTTCCTATATGAACAGACACAGTAGACGGGGCACGGGTCATAATTTAAAAAAACACGGCTCAAGCTACGCCATAAAAACCTATCTAGCCCAAAGATTACGTTATATTAAAAACATGCTGGCCAACTATTTACATGGTTAAAAATAATCATTTACATCATGTAAAATTATACAAAACCATAGGGTAGGTTTATCATACAATCATAGCCCCATGAAAGTGCAAGTGCTTGACTTGGCCTAAGTTATACCCTGAAAAGCAATTGTTATTCGTAATTCCTTTTATAACCTTAACCCACTTCTTTTCCTTATCAAAGATACGTTGAATAAAAATCTACTTACAGCAAAAACTACTTTTTGCGAAGAATCAATCCTTAAAATACGTAAAGCATTGCTGCAACTCCTGGTGCCTAGCAACCTACATAAGGGTTTGATCCAACGTCGCCTTGCAGTAGTATATGCAGCACAGAAGAATAAAATGTGCTCATCGGTTTCCCTTGCTTGCATTGTACACAGGGGGCAAAGGTCACTACCTTTCCCCCCCCCTTCTCATTATTCCAACTAGATGTGTTTACTCCTATTTGCAAAATTCCGTACCTAAAGTGTAAAAATAAGGATTTTGCTAAAGGAGGTTCTATCTCATCAAAGAAGGGTTCTCGGGTGGCTACATCTTTAAAGGCTAAAAACCTCAAAGTTAATGGGCCCACAGTAACACTATTCAACAAATTGCTTGCTATAAAACTCCAATAAGTCAATTTCAAAATCTTTTTGCAAAATGGTGTAAGTTTTAAAGGGTCACTCCAATAGGAAGATAGACCTAATTTTTGCATCCAGTACATTACGTGCTTCGACCACGGAATGTCTTTGGGACGATTCACCTTCATAATTTCCTCCAGACCAACCTTGTAATGGATTAGTTCTGGGGTAACCCAGATCCTTATCCAAAACAATAGCGGTCTTAGTACAGCGCAATGGTCTGTGCGCTTAATGTCCAGATCCATAATTACAGGAAGCTGTCTAAAATATTTGTTTTCTTCCCGCTCAAAATCTTTGGTGCAGCTGGATCCCCAAATCTCGGCCCCATAAATTGCTGCCGATTGGGCTTTAAATTTATATACTCCCAGTGCCGGGGACACCGCCTTTGAGGTGCTAGCTTTGTGTTTCTTTAAAATGGGGATCGAATTTTGTAGCAGCGTTAACCTGCTTTTTTCTAATTGGCCTTTCCAGGCCATTTTGCTTTCCAAGGCGATTCCCAGGTAATTAAAACTTTCAACGTATTCTAGTGGCTGGTTATTTAGGATAAGATTTTTTTTAAAAGACTTATGCGGGTTCAGCGCCATATATTTCGTCTTTAATGAATTTATTTCTAGACCTTTTTGTATACAGTAGCTATTAAAAGCATTCACCAAGCATTGTAAACCCTTGGGCGTTTGAGAAATTAAAATCGTGTCGTCAGCAAATATTAAAGCCGGTACCGCTTCATCCCCGAGATGTGGTGAATCATGCTGACAATTTAGCAATTTATCTGGGAAATATTTGTCAAGATAAAAAAACGCAGTTGTGACAAATACAGAACACAATCAGTCCTCAGTTACGCCTTTAACGCCATCTCATTGTCTTGCAGAAACTGGTCCAATGAAGGAAAATATTTATAGTCACCTTTGCTTACACTACTTTCCAAAGGATTACTTTCTTCTTAAAGCCTGAAACGTTATCCGAGAGCTGCAAGATTTTACTATTATTGCCTTGCAAGGACTTGTTCAGTGAGTTCAGTTTTTCAAGAAGATCAGAAAGAAAAGCCATTTGTATAAGAAAGTCTGCATCAATAAATTTGTCACCGAAACAATGTACAGCTATAAGTATATTTTGTTCCTCAGCTCATACACTCTAAGCAGGGAGTTACCGAGAGACAACCATCGAGAACTGTTGTAGAACAAGAGGAATGAGTGTTAGGCACCCATGTCATCACACAGTTTAGCAAAAAATCTTCCTTTCATTGGTCTTGTTTTAATAAAATGTATCACTTAAATGATTATTTTCAGAATACCATGCAGTTCTTCACTGAGGTTTCCTGCTGCCAGTGCTTCTATGTGTTCTATACAATGTGTCCAAACAGCATCAGGTGCTTTAGACCTTATGCAAGCTTGAAGTCATTAGTAGTATCCTGCCAATGAACGACCTCCATCTGTACAAACTCCGACACACCTCTCCAAGTCAATCTGATTCTGTACCATAACATTGTCCACAATCGCAAACAAGTCTTCACCTGTAGTTCCACCTTTTATTTCTTTACAGAACAACAAATCATCAACTATTTTGTTTTTTGTTAACAAACCTGACATAGCAAATAAGATGGGTGTCTGTTTGTTTGTCTGTTGAATCGTACAACTAGAGTGCACATTCTTTGACTTTTAAATTACAGATGAGCTGATCGTTAATATCTTCAGCCATGTCATTTATCCTCTGGCTAATAGTATTATTAGACGAGGCACTTTTAGCAGCTGTTTACCTGCATCTTCACTGAGCATGATTGTAACCATATCAACAGCAGCAGGCAAAATCAGCCCTTCTGCAATTGTGTGTTTTTTTTACACAGTGTATCATGATAGGCCACTTTATAAAATGACAGGAGGGCATAACAATTAATTTTGGTTTGTTTTGCAACAGTGCATTTTTGTAGTTTGGCTTCTGTAACTTTTCCTGTAAAGAATTCCCTTGGCTTTCCAACCACATTTGGGTGAACACATTCAAGATGACGCTTTAGTTTACTTGGAAGCATGGATTCTACAGTCAAAACCTTCAAACAGATTACACATTGAGAACACTCCTCATTATCAACCTGTACACATGTGAAACCATAATCAAGATACCTGTTGTGGTACTTTCTGTAGTTGGTTATTCGTTTCACGTCCTTTATTTTGTCAGAAGAACCTGAGACTTCACTTTGCTCAGACAAACTTGAACTCGGTATTAAAAATCTCTTCATTGTTAATCATAAAGATGCAATAAGAACCAGTCGTCTTAACTATTCAGTCGGAGACGTGAAGATAGGGGGGAAATTAGTCAGCCAAAATATATGATAAAGGTCTTTCTGTCCGTTAAGCTCCTTGTCTTCTTTTCCTTAGCTCAGGGTATCTCCAGGCTTCTTCTGGGTCCTGTACACAGTCCCCTCTGAATAATATGTCGATCGGGCCTTCCCCATTGGCCTAGCCTATTTGTTCAGCAATGGACCTGCACTTGCAACCGTCATGAATGTGGAATATGACCCAGTCACAAAGCGAAGAGAAGCACAGAAAGTTTAGTTTATTTCTTGCGTGTAGCCACATAGTTCATACATCTGCAGCTGACTCCTGGAATTAAATAAAAACATTTTAACAATACCTTTCAAGTACCACAATAGAATGCTAAAAAGAAAAACAGACCAAAACAATCTGTCCCATATTACATGGCCATTAATAAGAGCTGAACTATTCTTCAGATCACTATATATTGCAATGTTAGTTGCCATATGTATTTTATGCCTGTATGTGTGGCATTTGAAATGTTTTATTGTGGCGCTGAATGTCACTACAGTGCAGTGTATACTCCCATGCTTTCTACAGGACTAATGAACCTCCTATTATTTGTTATCTGAGCCATTCGAAGGGAAGGGAACTGTTGCATTATTCACTGAATGAACACATATGGTGGTGTACGTTTTTGCCACTCATTCAGTGCTCATTGGGATTAGAGCCTGCTAGGAGGCAGCCATCGTAGAGCTGCTGTGTTTGTGTGTGAGTGGGACACGACACTGTGCTTTTCACACTCATTCATTGATCATTAGTGCCTGCTGGGATGCAGCCGCGCTAGAGCTGCGGTGTTTGTGTGTGAATGGGACATGCCCCAGTACTTTTAACGCTAATTCAGTGCTCAAACGCTTGGATTCATCCCCTGGCCCCTCAAGATGCTTACATTTGAGGCTTTTGCTCTTCAATAAGCTTGAGCTCACAGACATGTTCTCGAGGTGCTGTGAATGACATAGTTTTAGAGGTAGTAAAATGTATCCATCTATTTAAGTGCATAGAAACATTCCTACGACTTCAGGTGCCATCGTTAATCTCACTGTGCCTGGGCCATGATCTTCCTGATTATGTTAGTGCTTCTATTCACCTCCCTTTCCCTCTATCTGTTTTGATGCATCTTTCTGTCTGTATGTATGTGTTGGTTTTGGAGCACAAACCTAGCTCGAGCACAACAGAGCTCTGAAGTCTGCCTAAGATGTTTTGATTCAGCTCTATATCCCTGAACATGCTTAGGGGCCCATCACTCTTCCTAAAGGCCCCTAGATGCCCCACTGTATCCCTAAATATGCTTAGATGCACCACCATGGTCCATAAGGAAGTGGTCAGAGGTACCCGCTGTCTTTGATTTGAAATGACTTGAATGCACGACTACCCTGTCCCTGAAGGTGCTTTGATGCACATCCTAGTGAGACCCTGAAGGTGCTAAAATGCACCCTTATCCCTGAAGTCAGAGGTACCCCTTCTCTCTGTGTCACTACCAGCTGTGACAACCACCTCCCCCCTGTGCACTACTTCCACCTTTGAAATATCCCCTTCCTGTGTGGCCCTTTCATATGTGAAAGTCTCTCCAATGGTGCTCCCGCCATCTGTGAGGTCCTCCCCATCTGTCCTGCTACCACTTGTGATACACCCTTCAGTGTGACGCTGCAACCAGGGAGACTGCCTCTCTCTGTGCTTCTTCTGTTCGGCCTCTCTGGTGCTCAAGCTCTTATGCATATGATGTACCCATGGGCAGCTGCGTTATATTAGCAGAGGGCTGGGGAGGGTGGGTGGGACAGAGTGTAATCCTGCTGGGAGACGGGCGCCGTAGAGCTGTGGTGTTTGCGTGATAATGGGACATGGCGCTATGCTTTTCACACTTATTGGGGAGAGGAGTTGGCCTAATGGCTAGGGCGGTCGACCTCCAATCTGGGAAAGTGGGTTTGAGTCTATGCAACGACGCTGAATATCCTGTAATTCTGGGCAAATCACTTAATCTCCCTGTGCCTAACAAAAAAAAGATATAGGGGCATATACCAACAAGTAGCGATAATTATCGCTAAATAGGCTAACGACAATATTTTTATCGCTGCCTATCGCTGGGTATGTTAGCGGAGAAAACATGCTATTAGCAAAGTTTTTCTCCATTGTGCTAAAATATCCAGCGATAGCGGCGAAATGCGTGAATATCGCTGAGAATACAGCGATATTCACGCATTAGCGACTAAATGCTCTTAGCCATGTTATCCACCTCCCATTGGATAACATGGCTAAGAACAGTTCTCTTCCAGGGGTATACTCATCAAAGTCATAAGCACTGAATAGTCCCGCCCACGTGCGGGACCCCGGAGCAATAGCCAATAATATGCATATATCCACATATATATATATATATAAATACATATAAATACGCATAAAATAACCATATATATATATAGATAATATGCATATACATATACATATGCAGCCCAATATAACCATACTAGGCTCAAAGAAAAAAACTGCCACAATAGCCTGTAAAATCTTTACATTTGCTAAATAAAGACATATAAAACACATTATATGATAATGTAAAGAAGAAAACACTGCCTAGGTTTTCTTTGAAACACACAACCTTTATTTTCAAAGGTAAAAACAGGCAGGATCATAGAGGCAGCTTTAGCCTAGATAGGCTGCATTGTAACAACAGAAAAATCTGGCGCCGTGCCTTTAAGACCTCTGTGAGCCTCCAGGCTCCCATCATGCACCACAGGTGACAGTTAGGTCAGTTCTTTTGGACGGCGTATAACAGTGTGATAACTGCATGGGTAACATGTAAAAGAGATTGTTCTGATATTAGTCCGGGGAGGCGGGAGGGTGTGCTTATGACTTTGATGAGTATACCCCTGGAAGAGAACTAGGATTACAGGTAAGTAACTAATCCTTCTCTTCCAGGGGATACTCATCAATAGTCATAAGCACTGAATAGAGTAGTAAGCCCAACCCATACCCTGCGGACTAATATCAGGCTCTCTAAACGGTACACTCAAAGATATTACCCAAACAAATTCCTCAGGGATGCTTGACCAACCTGAGCATCCGCCTGAGTATCAGAATCAAGGCAGTAATGGCGAGAAAAGGTGTGAACCGAACGCCATGTAGCTGCCTTACAAATTTCATGAACAGGAACATTTTTAAGCATTGCTATAGTAGCAGCCTTTCCTCTAGTGGAATGAGCTCTCGGTCTACCCGGGAGCTGTTTTCGTGCCAATTGATAACATAACAAAATGCATGACACAATCCATCTAGAAATGGACCTCTTGGATGCAGGCAAGCCCGTATTCAGAGGACCGTAGTTTACAAACAAATGATCAGACTTTCGAACACTTTTAGTTTTATCAAGGTAAAACTTTAAAACTCTTTTCAAATCCAAAGAATGTAGAGCTTTTTCAGCTGAAGAGCTCGGATTAGTAAAGAACATAGGTAGTGTCACTGATTGGTTAATGTGAAAATCCGAGACTACCGTAGGAAGGAATCTGGGATGAGTCCGAAGCACCACTCTATTCGCATGGAAAACGAGATAGGGTTCTGTAGCACAAAAAGCCTGAATCTCGCTCACCCTGCGCGCAGAAGTGATCGCTACAAGAAAAGACACCTTCCACGACAGATGTTGAAGGGAAGCCTTGTGTATAGGTTCGAATGGAGGACGCATCAATTTAGATAAAACCATATTAAGCTCCCAAGGAGGTGAAGGAGCCCTCACGGGAGGATACACTTTTCTGAGGCCTTCGAGAAAATCCTTCACAACTGGCATTTGAAAGAAAGACACCTGGGTAGGGGACTTTCGATATGCTGTAATAGCTGCCAGATGGACCTTAATAGAGGAATACTGCAAACCTGCTTTGGCCAAAGAAAATAAGTATGGTAACAGTACCTGTTCTTGACCTCGAATCGGGTCATGTCCTTCAGCAGCACACCACATGAAAAAACGCTTCCACTTGAAAGCATACGTCTTTCTTGTAGAAGCTCTCCTTGCCTCTCTTAAAATGTGCATACAGTCCTGTGAAAGACCTAAATGTCCGTACTGGACGAACTCAGGAACCATACTGCTAGCTTCAGGGAAGGCAGGTTGGGATGGAACACTCTGCCGTTCTCCCTCGTCAGCAGATCCGGACAGCAGGGAAGCCTCCTGTGCGGCACTTTGGATAGATGCAGGAGATCCGGGTACCACCATTGGCGAGGCCAATCCGGAGCCACTAGAATCATGTCTGTCTTCGACTTGTACAGTTTCTTGATCACCAAGGGAATGAGTGGAGTCGGTGGAAAAGCGTAGAGTAATGTCTCTGACCAGTCCATCCATAGAGCATTCCCCTTGGACCCTCGTTGTGGGTACCTGGACGCGAAGACGCGGCATTTTGCGTTGTCGGCGTCCGCGAAGAGATCGATTTCTGGTGATCCCCAGGCCTGGAAGACATCTCTTATCACTTCGTCTTTTAAGACCCAGCCGTGTGCTTCTGCGAAGTGCCTGCTGAGGTCGTCTGCTTGGACGTTGAGAACGCCGGGCAGATGGACAGCTGAAATTGACATACCCGAGCCAGAAGCCACTTCCAGATTGCTTGCGCTTCCAGCGACAGAGGTCTGGATCTCGTTCCGCCCTGCTTGTTCAGATAGTACATCGTTGTTGTATTGTCCGTCTGAACAAGCAGAGAGGGTGACTTGAGAGCTGGAAAGAAAGCTTTGAGAGCCAGATGTACCGCTCTGAGTTCCAACATGTTTATGTGATACAGTCTTTCTTTCTCTGACCACACTCCTTGAACTTGAAGGGACCCCAGATGGGCTCCCCATCCTTGCAGGGACGCATCTGTCACCAGCGATCGTCTGGGCATGTCCTCTTGAAAAGGCACTCCCACCATCAGATGACTCCGCTGCATCCACCATTGAATGGAGATTCGCACTGACAGAGGTAGTGACAGTTTGTCTTCCCAACGGTCTGAAAACTGGGACCACTGATCCTCCAGTGACTGCTGCAGAGGTCTCATGTGCAGCCTGGCGTTCGGAACAAGGAAAATGCAAGACGCCATGGATCCTAACAGAGACGAGATCTGTCTGGCCGTTGGTCGAGGATTCTTTAGTAAGACTTGACACTTGAGGAGTATAGAGGATAGTCTCTCCTCTGAAGGATACGCTTTTGCGTCCTTTGAATCTAGAAGTGCGCCCAGATAATGTATCCTCTGTGTGGGATTGAGGATAGACTTTTTGAAGTTCACGTGCAGGCCTAGCCTCCGCAGCTGATTTATGCAGAACGTGAGATGTTGCTGAAGCAGAATCGGAGTCGCACTCTTTAGCAGCCAATCGTCTAGATAGGGATAGACGAAAATGTGTCTCTTCCTTAGGAAAGCCGCTACGACTGCCATGCACTTTGAGAAGGTGCGAGGAGCTGACTTTAGCCCGAAGGGCAAGACTGTGTACTGGTAATGACTGGTTTGTATGCAAAACCTCAGAAATTTCCGATGCTGTGGGGCGATGGGAATGTGGAAATAAGCATCTTGAAGATCTATGGAGCACATCCAGTCCTTTTGATGCAGAAGTGGAATTATTTGATGTAACGCCAGCATTCTGAACTTTTCTCGCCGAATGAACTGATTGAGGCGCCTGAGATCTAGTATGGGCCTGAACTCCTTGTTTGGACCTTTCTTTGGAACTAGAAAGTATCGGGAGTAAACGCCTTGACGACGCTGTGTCTTCGGAACCTCCTCGATAGCTTTCTTCAAGATTAACGTAGACACTTCCTGTTTTAAAAGATGAAGGTGATGGAACACAGACTTTTGAGGAGGAATGGAGGGTGGAGGAGATTTGAATCTGATTGCATATCCATTTTGCACAATATTCAGCACCCATTTGTCGTTTGTGATGTTTTTCCACTCGTCCAGGTAAAAACGAACACTTCCCCCCACCCGAGTGGGTAACGGGCTCAGGGGAAGCAAGCACTCACTGTTTTTGTTGTTGCTGCTTGTTTCCAGGTGCAGACTGTCTGGAAATACCACCTCTTCCTCTACCAGGACGACGCTGGGAGAATTGGGATCTTCCCTGATTCTGTTGTGACGACCATTGAGGGGTTTGAACCCTCTGCTGGTTCTGTCTGCGATCATAAGGACGGTATTTCTTCTTAAAGTTGTCCTTTCTCTTTTCGAGACCAACAGCTCTTACAGTATCGAGCTCCGTCTTCATTCTTGACATCTCATCATCAGCATGAGACCCAAAGAGCGATTTTCCATTGAACGGTAAATTCAGAATCCGGTGTTGCGCTTCAGGCTTAAGACCCGTCAGCCTCAGCCAAGCTGATCGTCTTGCACAGATTCCATGGGCATAGCCATGCGTCGACAAGTCGGAAGTATCTGCCGCTGCGCTAATCACCTGGTTAGCCACTAGCCCACCTTCATGAAGGATTTCCAGAAAATCCTGCTTGTCTTCTTTCGGAAGTTTTTCTGTAAAGCGAGACAAGGAATCCCATAAAGAACGGTCATAGCGGCCGAGTAAAGCTTAGGCGCTGGCAACCTTCATATAGGAAGCAGAAGTGGCACACATTCTCTTTCCTAATGAGTCCATAGCTTTGCTGTCCTTATCAGGTGGCACAGATGATGAAGCCGCTCCTGTTTGATTCTTAGGAGCCGCTGAGACGATGACTGAATCAGGCTGTGGCTCAGACCTCAGAAATAAAGGATCATTGTCCGGAGCTTTATATTTCTTTGCGATCCGCGAAGGAACCGCTCCTAAGGATGCCGGTGTTAAGAATTTGTGCTCCGCAGGTTCCAACAGGCCTGGAACCAGGGGGAGTAAAGGCCTCGATGATAATTTTTGATGTAAGGTCTCGAAAATTACCGTTGTCTTGGCAGTAGAGACAGGCATCTCAATATGAAGTTTCGCTGCACCACGACAGAGAACCTCATTAAACGTAATCACGTCATCAATTGGTGAAATCCTACTCGGAGGAGTTGATGACAGTGTTGGAGAATAATTCCTCTTTGAATTAGTAGACCTTGTGGAAGACCTAGTATCGCGTCTTCTAGAAGAATGATGACGAGAAGACTTAGGAGATGGTGAGGCTCGCCTCCTCTCCGACGGAGACTTTCTCGGCGGAGTACGCTCACGTCGTATTGCAGAGTGCACCACCCGTATCAGAGGTGACCTTGATCTAGCAGACACCGGAGATCTGGAACGAGACCTTGGAAGGTTAATTTTCCTTATCTTCCAGTCTCTGAGCTCCCCCAGCCATCGCGGCGAGTATATTAGCTCCTGTAGGTGAAGGCGCTCTTGAAGGCTCTGGAGAGATTTGGACAATCCGCAACTCAGGTGAGGAAGAGGACCTCCCAGAGGACCCAGAAACCTCAGACCGGTCTTTGGACACCGTTCTAGGCCTTTTTGCAGCAGGAGACGTCGATGACATCCTCTTCGACGTCGATTTTCCCTCGGCGGCGATCTCCTCGGCGTCGATTTCTCCCTCGGCGTCGATTTCTCCCTCGGCGGCGATCTCCTCGGCGGCGATCTCCTCGGCGTCGAACTCCTCGGCGGCGATCTTTTCGACGACGAGTGCCTCTTCGGCGTCGACGTCAGGCGTTTCGACGGCGATGCTTTTCTCGGCGTCGTGTGCCTCGACGTCGCATGACTGGGCTCTTCGACGTCGAAACCTCTACTGCCCGGTTCGACGTCGACGTCATGCCACCTCTCGACGGCGACCTTGACTGATGCTTCGAGCCTCTCGGCGGCGACCGTCGACGTTGATGAGACGACGTCGAGTCCCGCTCTCTTGCAGTCGAGGAGCTTGTCTCCTTTCTGGTGAAGAATTGGCTTAGTAGTTTGGTCTGCCCTGTTCCCATCAAGCACGGGGCCAGGGACAGACTAATTTGCATATAGCCAGGTTCTGAGCTGGGATGGGGCAGTGAGCTAAATAATGGTGATGGATCAAGCCCTGATCTTTGGACTGGGTAAGAGTGGTCTGCTTAATTCAGACACTCTGTTCATCACCACCCCCTTTTCTGAATCGTTTTTGGCCACTATAGGTGTGGCAGGGTATACTCAGACATGAGTCCCTTGCTCACTGCTGCATCAGGATTCAAGCAAGCCGGGCCGACGACGGCTGAAATGCAAGAAACCGGTCCCCGGAAGCTTGTCTCCTTTCTGGTGAAGAATTGGCTTGGTAGTTTGGTCTGCCCTGTTCCCATGATGCACTGGGCCAGAGACAGACTAATTTACATATAGCCAGGTTCTGAGCTGGGATGGGGCAGTGAGCTAAATAACGGTGATGGATCAAGCCCTGATCTTTGGACTGGGTAAGAGTGGTCTGCTTAATTCAGACACTCTGTTCATCACCACCCCCTTTTCTGAATCGTTTTTGGCCACTATAGGTGTGGCAGGGTATACTCAGACATGAGTCCCTTGCTCACTGCTCCATCAGGATTCAAGCAAGCCGGGCCGACGACGGCTGAAATGCCAGAAACCGGCCCCCGGAAGCTTGTCTCCTTTCTGGTGAAGAATTGGCTTGGTAGTTTGGTCTGCCCTGTTCCCATGATGCACTGGGCCAGGGACAGACTAATTTGCATATAGCCAGGTTCTGAGCTGGGATGGGGCAGTGAGCTAAATAACGGTGATGGATCAAGCCCTGATCTTTGGACTGGGTAAGAGTGGTCTGCTTAATTCAGACACTCTGTTCATCACCACCCCCTTTTCTGAATCGTTTTTGGCCACTATAGGTGTGGCAGGGTATACTCAGACATGAGTCCCTTGCTCACTGCTCCATCAGGATTCAAGAAAGCCGGGCCGACGACGGCTGAAATGCCAGAAACCGGTCCCCGGAAGCTTGTCTCCTTTCTGGTGAAGAATTGGCTTGGTAGTTTGGTCTGCCCTGTTCCCATGATGCACTGGGCCAGGGACAGACTAATTTGCATATAGCCAGGTTCTGAGCTGGGATGGGGCAGTGAGCTAAATAACGGTGATGGATCAAGCCCTGATCTTTGGACTGGGTAAGAGTGGTCTGCTTAATTCAGACACTCTGTTCATCACCACCCCCTTTTCTGAATCGTTTTTGGCCACTATAGGTGTGGCAGGGTATACTCAGACATGAGTCCCTTGCTCACTGCTCCATCAGGATTCAAGCAAGCCGGGCCGACGACGGCTGAAATGCCAGAAACCGGTCCCCGGTAGCTTGTCTCCTTTCTGGTGAAGAATTGGCTTGGTAGTTTGGTCTGCCCTGTTCCCATGATGCACTGGGCCAGGGACAGACTAATTTGCATATAGCCAGGTTCTGAGCTGGGATGGGGCAGTGAGCTAAATAACGGTGATGGATCAAGCCCTGATCTTTGGACTGGGTAAGAGTGGTCTGCTTAATTCAGACACTCTGTTCATCACCACCCCCTTTTCTGAATCGTTTTTGGCCACTATAGGTGTGGCAGGGTATACTCAGACATGAGTCCCTTGCTCACTGCTCCATCAGGATTCAAGCAAGCCGGGCCGACGACGGCTGAAATGCCAGAAACCGGCCCCCGGAAGCTTGTCTCCTTTCTGGTGAAGAATTGGCTTGGTAGTTTGGTCTGCCCTGTTCCCATGATGCACTGGGCCAGGGACAGACTAATTTGCATATAGCCAGGTTCTGAGCTGGGATGGGGCAGTGAGCTAAATAACGGTGATGGATCAAGCCCTGATCTTTGGACTGGGTAAGAGTGGTCTGCTTAATTCAGACACTCTGTTCATCACCACCCCCTTTTCTGAATCGTTTTTGGCCACTATAGGTGTGGCAGGGTATACTCAGACATGAGTCCCTTGCTCACTGCTCCATCAGGATTCAAGCAAGCCGGGCCGACGACGGCTGAAATGCCAGAAACCGGTCCCCGGAAGCTTGTCTCCTTTCTGGTGAAGAATTGGCTTGGTAGTTTGGTCTGCCCTGTTCCCATGATGCACTGGGCCAGGGACAGACTAATTTGCATATAGCCAGGTTCGGAGCTGGGATGGGGCAGTGAGCTAAATAACGGTGATGGATCAAGCCCTGATCTTTGGACTGGGTAAGAGTGGTCTGCTTAATTCAGACACTCTGTTCATCACCACCCCCTTTTCTGAATCGTTTTTGGCCACTATAGGTGTGGCAGGGTATACTCAGACATGAGTCCCTTGCTCACTGCTCCATCAGGATTCAAGCAAGCCGGGCCGACGACGGCTGAAATGCCAGAAACCGGTCCCCGGTAGCTTGTCTCCTTTCTGGTGAAGAATTGGCTCGGTAGTTTGGTCTGCCCTGTTCCCATGATGCACTGGGCCAGGGACAGACTAATTTGCATATAGCCAGGTACTGAGCTGGGATGGGGCAGTGAGCTAAATAACGGTGATGGATCAAGCCCTGATCTTTGGACTGGGTAAGAGTGGTCTGCTTAATTCAGACACTCTGTTCATCACCACCCCCTTTTCTGAATCGTTTTTGGCCACTATAGGTGTGGCAGGGTATACTCAGACATGAGTCCCTTGCTCACTGCTCCATCAGGATTCAAGCAAGCCGGGCCGAAGACGCTGAAATGCCAGAAACCGGTCCCCGGAAGCTTGTCTCCTTTCTGGTGAAGAATTGGCTTGGTAGTTTGGTCTGCCCTGTTCCCATGATGCACTGGGCCAGGGACAGACTAATTTGCATATAGCCAGGTTCTGAGCTGGGATGGGGCAGTGAGCTAAATAACGGTGATGGATCAAGCCCTGATCTCTGGACTGGGTAAGAGTGGTCTGCTTAATTCAGACACTCTGTTCATCACCACCCCCTTTTCTGAATCGTTTTTGGCCACTATAGGTGTGGCAGGGTATACTCAGACATGAGTCCCTTGCTCACTGCTCCATCAGGATTCAAGCAAGCCGGGCCGACGACGGCTGAAATGCCAGAAACCGGTCCCCGGAAGCTTGTCTCCTTTCTGGTGAAGAATTGGCTTGGTAGTTTGGTCTGCCCTGTTCCCATGATGCACTGGGCCAGGGACAGACTAATTTGCATATAGCCAGGTTCTGAGCTGGGATGGGGCAGTGAGCTAAATAACGGTGATGGATCAAGCCCTGATCTTTGGACTGGGTAAGAGTGGTCTGCTTAATTCAGACACTCTGTTCATCACCACCCCCTTTTCTGAATCGTTTTTGGCCACTATAGGTGTGGCAGGGTATACTCAGACATGAGTCCCTTGCTCACTGCTCCATCAGGATTCAAGCAAGCCGGGCCGACGACGGCTGAAATGCCAGAAACCGGTCCCCGGAAGCTTGTCTCCTTTCTGGTAAAGAATTGGCTTGGCAGTTTGGTCTGCCCTGTTCCCATGATGCACTGGGCCAGGGACAGACTAATTTGCATATAGCCAGGTTCTGAGCTGGGATGGGGCAGTGAGCTAAATAACGGTGATGGATCAAGCCCTGATCTTTGGACTGGGTAAGAGTGGTCTGCTTAATTCAGACACTCTGTTCATCACCACTCCCTTTACTGAATCGTTTTTGGCCACTATAGGTGTGGCAGGGTATACTCAGACATGAGTCCCTTGCTCACTGCTCCATCAGGATTCAAGCAAGCCGGGCCGACGACGCTGAAATGCCAGAAACCGGTCCCCGGAAGCTTGTCTCCTTTCTGGTGAAGAATTGGCTTGGTAGTTTGGTCTGCCCTGTTCCCATGATGCACTGGGCCAGGGACAGACTAATTTGCATATAGCCAGGTTCTGAGCTGGGATGGGGCAGTGAGCTAAATAACGGTGATGGATCAAGCCCTGATCTTTGGACTGGGTAAGAGTGGTCTGCTTAATTCAGACACTCTGTTCATCACCACCCCCTTTTCTGAATCGTTTTTGGCCACTATAGGTGTGGCAGGGTATACTCAGACATGAGTCCCTTGCTCACTGCTCCATCAGGATTCAAGCAAGCCGGGCCGACGACGGGTGAAATGCCAGAAACCGGTCCCCGGAAGCTTGTCTCCTTTCTGGTGAAGAATTGGCTTGGTAGTTTGGTCTGCCCTGTTCCCATGATGCACTGGGCCAGGGACAGACTAATTTGCATATAGCCAGGTTCTGAGCTGGGATGGGGCAGTGAGCTAAATAACGGTGATGGATCAAGCCCTGATCTTTGGACTGGGTAAGAGTGGTCTGCTTAATTCAGACACTCTGTTCATCACCACCCCCTTTTCTGAATCGTTTTTGGCCACTATAGGTGTGGCAGGGTATACTCAGACATGAGTCCCTTGCTCACTGCTCCATCAGGATTCAAGCAAGCCGGGCCGACGACGCTGAAATGCCAGAAACCGGTCCCCGGAAGCTTGTCTCCTTTCTGGTGAAGAATTGGCTTGGTAGTTTGGTCTGCCCTGTTCCCATGATGCACTGGGCCAGGGACAGACTAATTTGCATATAGCCAGGTTCTGAGCTGGGATGGGGCAGTGAGCTAAATAACGGTGATGGATCAAGCCCTGATCTTTGGACTGGGTAAGAGTGGTCTGCTTAATTCAGACACTCTGTTCATCACCACCCCCTTTTCTGAATCGTTTTTGGCCACTATAGGTGAGGCAGGGTATACTCAGACATGAGTCCCTTGCTCACTGCTCCATCAGGATTCAAGCAAGCCGGGCCGACGACGGATGAAATGCCAGAAACTGGTACCCGGAAGCTTGTCTCCTTTCTGGTGAAGAATTGGCTTGGTAGTTTGGTCTGCCCTGTTCCCATGATGCACTGGGCCAGGGACAGACTAATTTGCATATAGCCAGGTTCTGAGCTGGGATGGGGCAGTGAGCTAAATAACGGTGATGGATCAAGCCCTGATCTTTGGACTGGGTAAGAGTGGTCTGCTTAATTCAGACACTCTGTTCATCACCACCCCCTTTTCTGAATCGTTTTTGGCCACTATAGGTGTGGCAGGGTATACTCAGACATGAGTCCCTTGCTCACTGCTCCATCAGGATTCAAGCAAGCCGGGCCGACGACGGCTGAAATGCCAGAAACCGGTCCCCGGAAGCTTGTCTCCTTGCTGGTAAAGAATTGGCTTGGTAGTTTGGTCTGCCCTGTTCCCATGATGCACTGGGCCAGGGACAGACTAATTTGCATATAGCCAGGTTCTGAGCTGGGATGGGGCAGTGAGCTAAATAACGGTGATGGATCAAGCCCTGATCTTTGGACTGGGTAAGAGTGGTCTGCTTAATTCAGACACTCTGTTCATCACCACCCCCTTTTCTGAATCGCTCTTGCAGTCGAAGGCGAGCCAGACCGGGACCGCCTACGCTCATGTCGTTTCTCACCTTGCTTCGACGGCGAATTCTTCTTCGACGGCGAGGGATGCTTCGACGTCGACGTATGCCGTGACGGTGATTTCGACGATTTTGAGCACACAGGTACCTTGGAAGAAGATCTGTCCCTCGAAGTTGAAGGGGACCGATGTTTTCTCTTCTCCCCTTTATCCTTGCGCTGAGAAGAAGGTTTCCTAGAGTGAACATCTTCTCTTCCACTCACGGTTTCTCCTCTGTCATGCAGGGACTGAAGCCTGCTCTTCTCTCTCTCTCTCAAAGTTCTACTTGAAAATTTGCTGCAGTGGTAGCAAAGTTCTGGCTTGTGAGAAGAAGGTAGACAAGCTACAGAGACCGAATGAGGGTCTGTCTTGGCCATTTTTTTACCACAGGCCGGACACTTAGCAAATAAGGCCGGCATTGTGACTGAAAAAATAGCCCAAAAACAGTAAAAAATTATTGGATTAGTCAGATAATGACTAAAGACGTCGTGTAAAGACGAAAAAATTAGAGAAATACCAGAAGAAAGTGAAAAAATATCACCAACTGGCGAGCTCAATGCTCCAGGATCCTCACAGAAGGAGCCGGAAAAAGAACTGACCTAACTGTCACCTGTGGTGCATGATGGGAGCCTGGAGGCTCACAGAGGTCTTAAAGGCACGGCGTCAGATTTTTCTGTTGTTACAATGCAGCCTATCTAGGCTAAAGCTGCCTCTATGATCCTGCCTGTTTTTACCTTTGAAAATAAAGTTTGTGTGTTTCAAAGAAAACCTAGGCAGTGTTTTCTTCTTTACATTATCATATAATGTGTTTTATATGTCTTTATTTAGCAAATGTAAAGATTTTACAGGCTATTGTGGCAGTTTTTTTCTTTGAGCCTAGTATGGTTATATTGGGCTGCATATGTATATGTATATGCATATTATCTATATATATATATGGTTATTTTATGCGTATTTATATGTATTTATATATATATATATATGTGGATATATGCATATTATTGGCTATTGCTCCGGGGTCCCGCACGTGGGCGGGACTATTCAGTGCTTATGACTATTGATGAGTATCCCCTGGAAGAGAAATTTCCATCGCTACGCCTGCGTTGCTAATAGGCGATACCGACGTTAGCGACTGCTTTCAGTCGCTAACAGGTTGGGTACGCCCACTTTGCATGTCATTAGCGATAAATATCGCTGACATGCAAAGTGGGCCCCAAACCGCTCGCTATCGCCTAAAAGCTGTCGCTAACATTAGTCAGCGACAACTTGCTAATAGAGCGATAGAATTATCGCCGCTTAGCGCCCGAAAACGGCCGCTAAACCGGCGATAATTGCCTATCGCCACCCTTGGTAATATGCTCCCTCAGTGTTCTCATGTAACGCAACTGGTGCTATATAAAGCGATCTGATACCCGATACCTTCGGGTCAAGTTTGCGCTATATAAAACTCTGTAAAATAAAAAAAATATTCATTGTTCATTAGTGCCTGCTGGGAGGTGGACGTACTAGAGCTGTGTGTGAGTGAGGTGTTTTCCAAAACTGAGTTTCGGTGACTTCGCAATCATAAGGCAGAGACTCAGAGATGACTGCGGCAAACCAGCGAAATCCAGTGTGACAAGATCTCTCCTCTTGGACCTCAAGTACAAGGGCGCGTACAAAAGTGCTGCTAATGGGCGGGTTGTTCTGTGACTTTCAGAACTGTATAAAAATAGGAATGGGTGA
Source organism: Lissotriton helveticus (assembly GCF_964261635.1). Lineage (NCBI taxonomy): Eukaryota > Metazoa > Chordata > Amphibia > Caudata > Salamandridae > Lissotriton > Lissotriton helveticus. The sequence goes on from NC_136073.1 coordinate 560,400,601, forward strand.
TTTACTTCCCAGATTCTCTTTTGTTTACATTTAAAATGACAACAAAGAGTTTGTGTAACTGTATATATATAAAGATGGGGGTGTGTACAGTTCGGGGGAATCTCTATGATTACATGATCGTAAATTTCACATTCCCTTTCTTCTGAAGCTCCTTGTAATGAGGATGGCATAGAGTCGCTGCAGAACATGGCAGCAATATCGCTTGGCATCACTGTGTCCTGATTACGCCTGGCCCAGCCTACGCTTAGGCTTTTTTGAAGCACGTTACGCACTGGGACCGGGCCAAATCATGCTCCAGAGTAGATGCTGACAGGAGGGCTTTCGTAACTTCCTCCACGACATTCCCGAATGGGTTACTCAGCGCCGCAATTGCATAATCTACAAACTTGGCACATTGCAAAAATCTTATTCAGAACCTGCTACCTTTCCCACATTCCCAAAATGAGTGTGGCACCCATGGCTTGTTCTAGTGGTGCACCGGGGTGCTGCGGCACTGTTTGGGAACCACTGCCCTAGGCCATCCAGGGGTCTCTGTCCTCTGCGGTTTCTGAGAGTGGGGGTGTTAGCCCCAGGTGTCTTGCATCCTTTGTCCATTTCACCTCCCACCAGTTCAGGTGGTGTCCCGCAACTGGTCCTCCAACCTAGGGTCTTGACTCTAGGGGTGGACAGGTTTCAAGGGTGAGTCCTTCCTCCCCTGCCCCTACATCTTGGGTTCTGTACCCTTCATTTGGTAGTGGTACCCCCAAAAACTGAACTGTCAGGGCACCTGTGGCAGCCGCCCCTCCCAGTTCTTCTGACACTTAGTGCAACTCGTTTCCCCAGAATACAGTCAATAGGCATGTGGGGACTTACTATGACCCTTCTCTGGGTAACCTCCCCATTCCACTCTAGGGACACCAGGGCCATAGGGTGGAAAAAGTCCTGCCCATGGGCTTGAGTCACTCTACACACCTCGCTGGTGTACTGCTCTGAGGAGACTAGCTCTTCCACAACCATGGTCCTGCTAGCTCCAGTATCCCTTAGAGCAGTGGTCAGACCCTGTTCACTCCCACCCCGTGGAATTGATGACTTCCACCCTCAGGGATCATTAACTCACCCTCTTAGTCTTTCTCCCAGGTGAGAGAGATCATGGCATGTTATATAACCTACGCCAAGGGACTACATCCCCCAAGGCCACACAGACCACCCATGTAGAGTTCCTATCAGTGGGTGGTTCCTTTGGACGGAATCCCCCTGCTTGTGTCCTAGGTGAGAACAATCTAAGCAGTGGAGTTGGAAGTGGTGAACCCTGGGCCACCACCCATCAGAACCTCCCTCCTTCTTCTCAGAAGGGACACGAGAACTCCTTCCTTCCCCTTTAATCTGAGACCTGTCTGGGTCTTTCCTGACCCCCCACTCCTCATTCTCTTGAGGGGAACCTGAACCACCCTTCTTGGGGTCACTCCCAGATAGCTTTCCGGACACTCTGGTACAGACCCAGATGCCCACCTTCTCAGCACTCAGCAACTTTCCTGCGGTCAGTTAACTTTCTATCAGCTAGGTGTTGGCACAGTTTGAGAAAACAAATATCAAGCATGTGCGCCTTCAAAATCAAGTTGAACAGCTCTGAATAATCATCAACCTTGCTGCCCTTCACACAGTCTTGCTGGCATAATCCAAGAAATCCGCCCATGTTAGTGATGAGATCTTGTGTATGCCCCTGAATCTGAGTCTATACCTCTCAGGGGTCAGTCCAAACTTACTGACTAGGAGGGCCTTCATTGCAGTGTAGCATGTCTGGTCCTCTACCTCTAGTGTAATCAGTGTGTCCTTCCCCACCGTGGGCATATACCTCCACTACACCCCAAAACTCCTCTGGGACCTTGTGCCATCTCAGAGCCACTTCATTGGCTGCAAACTATTTGTCTATGTCATCCCCCACCTCATAACTAGGCACCAAATCCTTTGGGATCCTGACTCTGGACTCACCAGTGGACACTGCAGGTATACTGCCACCACTGCTGCTGCTGGACACCACTTATAGGGCTCTTATGCCCACCTCTGAGGTTGAGCTCATGGGTAAGATTCCTTTCCTCCATGTACAGCCTCCTTTCTTCACAAGCCTGTCCCAACTTCGCTAGGTCCAATTTTAGTTTTCTTTTTTCTCTCCTGTCTGCCAGCTCTGGGGACAGGTTCATGGAGGAAACACTGCTCCCTGATCTGGAAACCACTACTGCTCTTGGCACGTTGTTGGCTCAGTCCACAGGCAGTTCCAGAGCCATTTCAGACTCCAAAATCAGGTCACTCCCCTCCTTCTCATGGATCTCCTGCTCCTCGCCTGGGATGTCATACCCTGCAACCTGGGTCTCCACACAGGCCCTCAAAGCCTTCTGTAGAAGCTTGTAGACATTTGAAAGTCTTTGCAGATATATTTCAGCTGCTGCACAGTGTAGGATTCTAACCTGGCCAGCTCAAACTTAATTCCTGCTGGTGCAGATGTGGCTTCTCTAGAGAGAGACATAATTTAGTAGAAACATCAAAAAGCCAATCAGGAAGAATTGAAAAAGGTTCAAATTCATCTTAAGTATAGAGTTGAAGTGAACACTAAAATACTATATGGTGTTGCACCAACACAAGTCCTATCCCACCGCTGTCACTAATGTTAGAAATTGGATCTCTGGTTGGCAGAGGTATGCTCGCTGTCCAAGCAGGGACCACAACTCTAGTCAGTGTGTGCTAGATAAACACTAAAAGATAGCCTGTGCTCATCCTCTGGTTTCTTGACACAGAGCTGTTAGCTTATCTAAGACAATGTGGAAAGTATTTGTGCAGCACACACACACACAATAACACAATGAAATCACCACAAAAAGACTCAACAAAGGTTTAGAAAAATAGAGAATATTTATCTGAGTAAACCAAGACCAAAATGACAAAACTCCATGAAGGAGAACCGGAATTATGAATTTTTAAAGAGTAAACAAAAAATAGTGCTTAGAAGTCAATAACGCTAAAAGGTTACTTGAGGTCGTGCTAATTTGGGGTAAATCCAAAGTTCAGGTCGACAGCGATGCAGAGCTCTCCGACAAAGTACCTTGGATAAAGCATAGTTGTAGAGAGTACGATGCGTTAGTTCTGATTCACACAGTCGGTTCGCTGCATCGAAGTGGAGCACTGCAGTCAGGGGCCTCGATCGGCGCTGCGTTGTTGAACCTTGCAGTCGGGTCCCACGTTGTTGAGCTGAACGGAGATGTCTGTGGATCGACAATGTGTCGGCATCAATGGACACTACATGGGTTCTGATCAACGCAGTGGTGATGATACGTTGATTTTCTAGCAAAACAGCTGCAGAACCCAATTCTGAGGCTGAGGGCTGGATGAGGCACCTCAGGCAAGGGAAGGACTCACAGATGACAGAGTCCAGCAGCACCAGCAGATTTCAAGAAGTCTTTTTTAACCCCTGAGACTTCAGTAAACAGAAGGCAAGCCAGCAAGTCCTTGGAGTCACTCAGGGTTCAAGTGAGATGGGTCCAGTCTTTATCCTCAGCAGGTTATTGATCAGCAGGGCAACTCAGCACTGTAGGAAGCAGTTCATTAGAACAGCTAGTCAAGTAGAGTGGAAATCCTTGTAGCATAGCAGTTCTGACTCCTGGCAGAGTTCATTCAATAGTGTACTGATATGGATGGGTCATAGCCCCAGCACTTATACCCAAATGTGCCTTTGAAGTGGGGGTGATTTCAAAGAAGGGTCTATGAAGGGCACACAGACCCTTTCTCTCCAGTCCTGGCTCCAGACTATCAATAGGGGGTAATCAGGCATTTGAGAGGGAAACCGGGCACAGCCTATTCATGTATACGTGTCAGCTCCCCCCTCGTTTCCTGCCTGGAAGACCTATCAGAATGCAGATGAATGATGATGAGTTCTCTGTCACACCGTCCTGTGTATGTGGCTGTCTAGAGGGAATGCACAAAGGGTAGCTTTCACCCACCCCAGACATGCACTGGAAACAGGCTGTAAGGCCCACAGAGCAGTAAGAGCAGAGGAAGGGCCACTTTTTAGAAGTGGCATTTCTAAAACAGTAATGTTATATTCAACTTTACCAGTAAAAAGGATTTATAATTTCTATTCCAAAGATATGAAAAATTATGCAGCTACTCCTTTCTAATCAGGAATTACAGCTTAAAGGTGTTTTAAGGAATTCCCAAATGCTAGCATATGAGATAGGTACGCTTTTCGGTAGTAAAAAACTAATTTAGCGGTTTGTCACTACCAGGAAATGTATAACTTAAAAGTACATGTCCTACCTTTTAGTTACACAGAACCCTGCCCTTTCGGGCTACTTAGGGCGTACCTTAGGTCAAGTCAAGTCAAGTTTATTTTATTTGCATAGTTCGTTAAAACCATTGCAATACAAACATATTTCATTACAGAACAGTTTTTACATATAAAAACTCCTCAGTTCTAAAAACGTTAAAATTCTGTTAAAAAGACTGTACTATAATTATTCAAATGTTGCAAGTCCAGTTTTTAGGCGCGATATGACCAGCAGTGCATGTCACATTTGTTTTGACCACGATAGGGCCTACCTTAGGGGGTAACTTAGTGTAGTAACAGGGACGTTTAAGGCTTGGCAAGTGGTTTTAAATGCCAAGTCGAAGTGGCAGTAAAACTGCACACACAGGCCTTGTAATGCCAGGTCTAAGACAAGTTTGAAACGCCACTTGTGTGGGTGGTACAATGAGTGCTGCAGGCCCACTAGTAGCATTTAATTTACAGACCCTGGGTAGGTGTATTACTACTTTATAAGGGGCTTATAAGTAAACTAAATATGTCAATCAGGTATTTACCAATTTCACCATGCTTAGGGAATTAGGGGAGAAGCACATGCACTTTAGAACTGGTTAACAGTGGTAAAGTGCAGATAGAGCAAAAAGAGGAGGAGGAAGGCAACGTTTGGAATAACCCTTCAGAGAGGGCCATTTCCCATCAAAACACTGTGAAATTTTTCTCAATTTGCCTTGAGAATTAACCTATTTATATTCCTAAAAGTAGTTTATATTCTTATGACACAATGTAAACACAAATCCTAATTGTGAGAACACAATCCTAAGTGTGAGTTGCTGTGAACATTTGATAACTCAATAACTTTTCTTTGGTCCATCAATGTAGGTCAAATATATCTTTGCTCAGAAGAAGAGACAAATCCACGTGGAAAAACATGGGAGCATGTGCATTGTGACATGTGTCTAGGTTGAGCACATCAATTCCACAACTCTAGGCTGAGCTGCAGCTGCTTGCTGATGAGGGGACAGCATTTGTTTGACAGAAGGACTGTCACAACAATGTGGGCAACACTTTCCCCAATGCAGAGGCAAATGTCGAGCATGGCCCGAGCACGTCCTGTTAAGGTTGGGTAGGAGGTGATCAGTTCATAGTCCGCTTTTGCCAACACCCGGTGAGATTGGAGAATATCAAGGATGTTGTTGAGACAACCCTCTGTCATGCAAGTCAGAATAGTCTCCCGTTGACTGGTGAGGATCTGGCAACAGCTTCCTCTGCAGCATAGACCTGTTACAGGATAGACAACAGATGGATGTTAGACGAAGAGACCCTTGAGATGGAAACCACTTATATAGATACAAACAATACTATGGATAATGGGCATGTAAAAGTCTATTCCTTGTTTTAGGAATCTAGATTATCTGACAACCAGCCCATTCCATCTTCTAAAAACAGGTCAGAATACCAAGCAACATAAAAAAGTGTTAATTTCAAATTGTTTGGTAGAGTAGGGATAATTGTTTGTTTTTATAACTTTATTTATGGAGTTTTGCCAATAATCACAGAGGTGTGAGATATAACAGACTACAGAAATAAAGAAAGAAATATACAAGGGCCTTCTATTATATAAATGAGAAAATGAAAATATAAATCACCGTACCAGCCAATACATGTAACATGTAGATAATTACAAAGTTCCATAGGATATAAAGCAGCAAAAAGAGAGAGAGGCTGAATAAGGAAATGTACAACATAAGACGGAGCGGTGGGCTCTCCTGTCTACATGTGTGTGCAACTGTTCGTACATCAGTCCCCAGAGCTGTATGTGAGTCAGTCCTTGTGTGTATCATCAGTGAAAGTGTTGATATCCATGAGATTGTCTTTCAGGGGTTGCCATATATTCTTGGGTCTAGAGGAGGGCAGTTGCAGCGAGGCATAGATTTCACTTGTAGTTTCGCAGTATATCAAATCTCGGGCCCAAGCGTCTACTGTCCGGACAATGGTGGTACACCACTGCAGGGACACCTGACGTTTAGCCAATACAATGCGAGGGCAGTATAGCATCTGACCCTACTGTTATCGGTTTAACATAGCCCAATTGGGCCATGAGAGGGTATGGATTAAGAGGAAGATCTATCATGAGTGATAGGGTGGAAAACACAGCCTCCCAGTAAGCTAGAATTAGTGCACAGTGGCAAGCCAAGTGGGCAAAATCAGCATGCTCAGCCACACATCTGGGACAGCAATGTGATCTAGTGGGATAAATCTTAGAGTGTGGAGTAGCATATGCGTGGTGCAAATACTTGAAAAGTAGCAGCTTATGTCAATGGTTAATGGAGACCATACGAGTCTATTTGCACTTATAATACCATATTGTGTCTGATATAGCGTTTCCTAGATAGCCCCCATGCGGCTCTAGCTCTCTCCCCCCGATGGGTTTTAAGCAGATAGAAGCGCTGTACAGACCAGAGACTAAGCACAAACTGTCCGGGGCGTGATAATAGTCAGTGGCGGGAAGTCTGCCGGTTCAGCAGGTAAAGAGGAAAGAGCGGTACGGATAGTGCCGTGCAGGCGATGCAAATTAAACCTGTCCATATAGGTCACATTATGGCCTTCAGTCAATGAAGACACAGAGCACAAAGAGACATTGCTGAAAGGTCTCCCAGTACATGGAGCTGACATGCAGACAGTGCCCACCATGTTAACAATTCCCTGGTCACCGACAGTCAAGGGTTGTTAGGTAGGGGGATGTGAGGGGAGTATAAGAAATGAAAGCCCATAAAGCTCTGGAGTCTGGTCCAGGCCCAATACGTCATGGGTGACGTCTGTGTGTACGAGGGGTTCCTGGCCAGACCAAGTGGTATGATCGTGGGGAGTGCGAATGGATGGGCCTGAGCCTGAGTCCATTTCGGTTTTCGATATTGCAAGTATGCGTCAGGTGGTACCAATAGTACACAAAGTGTGTCTGGGCTATGTGATAGTATAAATAAAAATCAGGGACTCCAAAACCCCGATGGGCGTAAGGTAGAGTCAGCGTATGCCAGCTAATTCTCTGATGTCTGCCTGCCCAGATCAGTCGTATGAACATGCTTTGCTGGGTAGAAAAAATTCTGGTAGTAAAGCCAATAGGAATGTTGATAAAGAGATATAAAAAATGGGGTGACACTACCATTTCTATATTGGCTATTCTGCTGGCAATGGAGAGAGGGAGTTTAGTCCAGTGGTCAATTTGGGAGGACAGTCGATCCATTGCAGGGACATATTCAAGCGATGACTTCTGGACTGCTCCTGTGCAGATATAGTCGCAGGTATTTCGGGGAGCCAGTGCTCCATTGTAGGCGGAACTTGAGAAAACAAGGCACTGTGGCATCAGTCATGGGAACATTTCTGATTTACCCTAGTTAATAGTGAGTCCAGAGAAACCCCCATATCGGACGATCTCACAGAGGAGAGAAGAAAGATTAGTTTTGGGATCCTAATGAATAGCATAATATTGTCGGCATATAAAGAGGCCAATAGAGGGCCTTGATGAAACCTCAGTCCGCAAGTCAAGTGTGTTTCCTGAAAATGGCGAACCAGGAGGTCTATTACAATAATGAAGAGTAAGGGCGACAGGGGACCCCCTGTCTGGTGCCCCGTGTCATTGCAAATTGTTCAGTCAATGTACCAATAATTCTAAGACTGGCCCATGATTCCGTGTAGAGCAGCCTAATAAGATCACAAAATCCTTTGGGTCTACCCAGCTTGCACAACGTGGCATGCAGAAACGGCCACTCAAGAGAATGAAACGATTTTTCAGCGTCAAGCAGTACCGCTGCAGCGGGGAGATCAGGAGTGATCTGGTTAATAACAGCAAAGACTGTGCGTAGACTCACTGCAGTGGAACGATTCGAGACAAAACCTGATTGTTAAGGAGAAATTAAACTTCCCATGAGTAGGGAGAGACATGTGGCAAGGACCTTAGCAAGTATCTTATTGTAATGGTTCAAGAGTGAAAGGGGCCTGTAGGGCGCGCATAATTTTGGAGACTTGCCAGGCTTAAGTAAGAGGGACCATGGCCTCTCGAAGTGTGAGGGGGGAGAATACCTTGCTCAAGAGATTCCATGTATACTTCGAGCAAGTGAGGAACCAACAGCTGCTTGTAGGCTTTACAGAGGTCGCCTTTGAAACCGTCAAGCCTTGGGGTGCGAGTGCCACCCAGGGCACCTATAGCTTGCGAAATCACTTCACAAGAAATGGGCGAGGCCAGGAATTTCCGGTGAGTCCCGTCCAACCATACCCTCGCCACTTCCGCCAGGTAATTGGCAAGTGCCTCATTGTTAGCCGTATAGCGAGACATGTATAACTGAGTGTAATAAGAAAAGAAGGCAGCTGATATGCTAATACTTTCTGTATCCACAGAACTGTCATCATGCTGTAGACAAGTGATATAGACGCTCTGATATGCCGGTCGGAGAAGATTGGCCAGCGTACGCCCAGGCCACTAAACCTCCCCATAGACATGTGCTCTCGAATATTTGCTCAGGTACAGTACTTCACGATGAGCCAGGTCCTGGAATTCATGCAGCAACATGGTGCGTCTCACAAGTTACTTACTTGTGTAACGATATATCTGTAAGAGACATTAGTTAGTGATTCCTAACCTTAGAATATCCCCAGGCATCAGACTGGATCCGGAAAGTTTTTTCGTCAGTAGTACCCTTGCGCATCGGTAGGCGTCGTCGTACGACTCCGCTGGCATCGTAGTTGCCGAGATTACATCGCTGGAGCTACTTAGATGTGCCCACGCACCCTGTCAGTTCTGAACACGACTTTCCACGCCAGGAAGGCAGAGCCATGCAAGATACTGACCACTGGTGCATTGGAACTAGGGCCCCAAAAGGAATGACCTTAACCCTAGAAATTAGTTCGCAAAACGGGGAGGATGGGTGGAGCTGTAAGGAATCTCTCACTAACTAATCTCTCTTACAGATATATCGTTACATAAGTAAGTAACGTTAGTGATAGATTCCTTACCTTAGAATAGATACCCCAGCAATATCAACTCCGGTGGTGGGTCTGCGAACAAAGATCACACCAGAAAGTCAGGGAGAACAGACCGGCCAAGGAAGCCATCTCTCCAGACTTGACTGTCAAGGCAATAATGCTTGGTAAAAAGTGTGCAGCGAGGCCCCCGTGGCTACCTGACATTTGTCTTGCAGGGGGACACCGCGTCCCAATGCAGTAGTGGCTGCTGTCGCCCTGGTAGAATAGGCGTGCATCCCCACAGGAGGTACCTTTTTAGCCAGAGAATAACAGGCCTTAATACACAAGACGATCCAGCAGGAGATAGTCCTCTTGTGCACACCCCGGCCTTTCTCGGCGCCTATGTAGCCAACCAAGAGCTGGTCATCCACCCGGAACTGTTGTGTGCGATTCAGGTAAAATAAATGCGCACGTTTTGGGTCCAGAAGGTGGAGCCTCTCTTCCTCTCTGGAAGGGTGCGGAGGCGGAAAGAAAGTTGGCAAGAAGGAAGGACCCGTGCGAAGCACAACCTTGTCCGGATGGACTGACAGAAAAGGAGGCTTACAAGAAAGAGCCTGGAGCTCACTTACACACCTAGCGGATTTGATGGGAACCAGGAAAGCAGTCTTCAAAGTTAACAAAAGAAGAGGACAGTTGTGAAGCGGCTCAAAAGGAGCGCACATCAAAAAGGTTAATACCAGATTCAAGTCCCACTAAGGCATCACATACGGAATAGGAGGGAAAAGGTAAGTAATCCCTTTGAGAAATATATTAACAACAGGGGACTTGAAAAGAGAGGGCTGATCAGGCCGAGAATGCAGAAAGGTAGCCCATAAGAGTGCCCAGAGCATATCCCTGACGGGCCAGAGAAAGAAGGATCAAAAGGACCTCTGAAAGAGGGATAGAAAGGGGGTCCACAGCCTTTGCTGTGCACCATGCCACAAATGTTTTCTAACTGCAGGCGTATACCGATTTAGTGGAGGGACGCCTGGCTGCCAGAATAACATCACAGACTTCAGGAGGAAAGTCAAACGGAATCAACTGTCACCGCTCAATCTCCACGCATGTAGGTTGAGGCTGGACAGGTTTGGGTGGAGGACCGTCCCCTGCTGCTGCGACAGAAGATCCTCCTGAAGAGGCAGTCGTCTAAGTAGCTCCAGCGACGTCATCTCGGCGACTACGAAGCCAGCTACGTACGGGGAGTTGTACAATGACGCCCACAGACGCGCAGGGGTACTGCTGACGAAAAAACTTTCTGGATCCAGTCTGACGCCTGGGGATATTCTAAGGTAAGGAATCTATCACTAACGTGTTTCTTTCAGATTATGTATTTCCGGCGAAGAGCTGGGCTCAGCGGCCTGTCAATCCAAATCCTTAAGCTGTCGTTCAATAGTCGCCAGCTCAGTTCTAATGGAGTGAAGCACTCCCACATATTTGGCAATGCAAATCCCCCTAATATAGGCCTTAAATGCTTCCCAAAGTGTTGAGTGGCATTCAACAGTGTCTGTATTCAGCTTGAAATACTCTGTAATTGAGTTTCGGACCTCAACTTGATGCACCTCATTGTGTAAGGCATTAGTCGGGAAGTGCCAGGCCATCATGGAGGACGTTGGAGCCTGGAGCTGTAGGGTCTGCAGGACGGGTGAATGATCAGACAGTGTGCGTGGTAAATGGTCACCTTCAGTCTTCATAAGTAGCAGGTCGGGGATTGGGTAGAAGTGGTCAATACAGGACAATATGCATGAGGAGCGGAGTAAAAGGTGTATCCCTTGTCTCAGGGATGTCTGGAGTGCCAAGCATCGGTAAGATAGAAGGATTTGAGGATAGCAGCAAATGCCTGAGTCGCATGAGGTTTGGACACCAGGCCGTGCCAGTGGTATCTTGAGAGGGGGAAAGGATTAGATTAAAGTCCCCGCCCATGAATAGACAGTCCGGGTTTATTCGGTGATGTGTGTGTAGAGGACATTACAAAACAAATTCAGGGGTGTCTACATTGGGGGCATAGATGTTGACCAGTACAATAGATTTAGAGGCCAGAATGCCAGATACCAGTAAGTACCGACCCGCCAGATCCGCTATCACCTCATGTGGAGCAAATGGGACCTTCCTGTGAACCAAGATACAAATGCCCTTAGAGTAAGTGCTATAATCAACAAAGAAGCAATTTCCCCCCAGGTGAATGCATATCGATTGAAGGCAGTTGGGGTGCAATGGATCTCTTGTAAAAAAGTCAACTGGATCTCATGTCTGGAGAGATATGCCAAAACCTGCCTCCCTTTGTGCCAGTTTGTTAAACCCCTCACATTCCACATTATGCATCGCAAGGCTAGTGTCCCAGTACCTCTATCCCTTGGGGCCATATATAACCAGGTAAATAAGCATTCGTGCAAATGCAGAAGTATGAAAGAAATGTATAGCGTGTATCATAGTGAAGCACTTGTAAAAGAAAGAAAAAAACAATAGAACCATTGTGAAACCACAAACAGGCAGTAGCAGGCGAACCTCATCGATATCCCAGAAAAAAAGGAAAAAACAGTACAGTGGAAATCTCCAAGGTGCAGGACAACACCCTCAGGAGAATGCTAATTAAATATAATCTGAACACAGTGTAGAACAGCCTGCCAACTGATGGAGCAGTTAGTGACAAGTCAGTGTTCCTGGCAGGAGAGGCTAGTCATAAAAGAGTTCCAGAACAGAGGTCAGAGTGTTCCAAGCCTGCCATAGTTTTTGTCAACAACGGAGGTAGGACTATGGGTCCTCTGCGGCCTGTGTGGGTGCAGAGGTTGGTGAGCCGCCGGCTGGTCTCCTGACCCCAATGCCATGCTGTTTACAGAAGGTGACGACGTCCGCAGGAGTACTGAAGGTGTGCTGCTTGCCATCCACCTGGACACATAGGCGGGCTGGGTATAGCATTGCATAGCGCACATTTGCCCTCTGAAGCGTGCGCTTAACATCTGTGTATTTGCGGCAGCCATCATGCACTAAGGGAGTGAAGTCAGGAAAAAAGGATATGCCCTGATATTGCAGCTGCCTGCGTTCTAGGGCAAGGTGGAGTACTGTCACAGTCATGGTAGTTAAGCAGCCTTGCGATGATAAGGTGGGGCTGCGCACCCTGGACCGGTCTAGTCTTTGTGGATCTTTAGGCCCTCTCAACTGTAAACACAGAGGAAAACGCTTCCTCACTGAACATTTCACAAAGTAGATTTTCCTCATAAGTGTTCATGCGGCCAGTGTTGGTTGACTATGCAACTCCGGGGATGCAGCTCTTATTTCATTGAGAGCGAGCTTCTAAATCCTCAGTTTTAGCAGCCATTGCTTTAAGGAGCTTTTCCACCTTCTGGAGACGCTTGAGTGTGCTAGCACTGGTGTCTTCAACTTGGGAGACACGTTGCTCTGCAGCATCTAGGCGCGTTTCATGGCCATCCATACGTTCATGCATACCATCCAGGCGGGCAGCAAGTGCATCAAAACGGGAATCTGTAGACTTAAACCCAGACTTTAATTCAGCCAGGAGCGCCGAGGCGCCCTCCAGAATGGGGGCCTTAGTCGTAGATGAACCAGATGCGCTCTCCATGGGGATCTCAGTGCCACCTCATCAGGGGTTCTAGCGGGGTCAAAAGAGAACTGTCGTTGTTTGGGATCACTCTGCCCCATTATATATCTGCCACACTCTGTCAATACTACGTCCTATGTAGGAGGAAAGTGTGACACAATCTCCACTCCGCTGATATCCCCTAATAGTACTCTTTGTGGCCGGGTAAAAATGAGAGAGCAGCTGATATGCGCAAGAGTTGGTAAGGCAGAAGGCTAAGTACGTCAATGAGATGGATGGGTAGCTCAGGCACACCAAACTGGGTAAGCAGCAAGTAGTATCATAGATATTACAGTGGTCAGGCAAGGGTCCGCAGTGTAGGGGCGGGTCACCGCCGGCCAGCGAGAAGCCCTTATCAGGGATCTTGGAGGTAGTCCTCATGGGCAGTAGGCATGAGCCATGTGGTCATTAGAGCCAGGGGTGCTGATTGACCAAAAGAGGATGGAACATAGAGGCCCAGGACTCCCCTCGAATCACTCAGCCCAAAGTGACCCGTCTGATGGAAGGGGATGGGAGGGTGGGAGTAGTCCCTCAGTGCAATGCAGGATTGGCTACAAGGTAGACAGCGATCTGGGACGCAAGGGCACAATCCGCCTGCGGTGCCGCAGCTGCCACCTGCCCACGATAGACGCGGAACATCCATTCACCGCATAACAAGCCCTTCGTCTGTGGCTTCCGCGAGGCACCTATGTCTGCAGTGAATCACAGTTTGTGGTGTTTCATATATCTGGGTATAAACAGGCATCACTTCAAACTAATTGTGCAGCAGTACGCTGGTATTTACATTGTGTAACTATGTTCTCATCTTTACTTTATTTTGTTTTCACTTTTATGTTTAAGTAGTTTTCATTTCCGTTTGTATGTATGAATGGTATTTTTCAGCCTTGAAAAGGAACTAGGCCTGTCTGCTGCGACAGGGCGAAACATGTGTTGGCTGTTCTGCTTTGGGCTACTTTGCCACAAATACAAAGAAACAAGCACAAATACATATTTTTCATCATCAAGTTATCAGCCTCTTTACAAGTCTTTTTTTTATGGATATATGTGTGTATGAAAATGTTGATTCTTTTATAAAAACTAAATATACAAATTACATGTGTTAAACTGTTTATTCCCAATTTCTATTTAATTATGCCCACTCTGCCCAAAAATTTGGAATCCATCCCTTTTATGAGGGATGAGGATCATGCCCTCACTGGGAATAATTACAGAAGTACCATAAAAGCATTATTGGAACATTAGGATCCCAATACCCTCTACTGCAATACTCCAACATAAAAAAGGGAATGGCATGATAATCCCATTACAAATAACCGGCGGTACAATGCTAATGCTGTCCAATTTGTGGTATCAGCAGCATTTGTCACTTCTTAAGAAGGATTACTGGCCCATTGGACTTAAGCGGCCACTCATTATGTGAATCTTAGACATGGAGATGTATGAGAATCATAGATTTCCCTTGCATAAGCCTGGCAATTCTTGAATAAGGATCATTAATGTTTTTAATGCAATTACATGTCTTTGTATTGGATATTTTGGCAAAAAGACACTAAATATAATGTGCCTATTGACCTATTCAGTTAATATATCATCTTTAAAAGCATGCTTTTCGGAATGGCACCTATGCTTTTCTTAGTTCCCCTCAAAATTGATTGACTTCTGGCACTCTGAACCTTGTTGTTTTCCAATTTAAAAACTAGCTGATAAATACATGTTCAAGGCAAAATTAGAAATCAGTAAAGAACTTGCATAAGTGCCTCTAAATCCAGAGTGGTAACAATATTAGGTGTCTTCTCTTGGCATGGGCACCTGAAACGCATAGGTGGCAGTTCATCTTGACAGCGTGATTTTGTGAACAGTAGATTTAAGACTGACCTGTAGAAGTCTCTGAGTGCTGATTGCTCGAACCGTTTTGTTGAACAGTATGCCCGGGTCCTGGAATCTGGGCAGCCCCTGTGCTCCTGCCACACGGAACTGCTGCTGCGTGGCCTGTCCTACAAATGCTAGTAGGAGGAGTGGAAAAAGACGTCTGTAGTGCTGGCCCTCGACTGCAAGGCACGGAACTATCTAGAACAAGAACAACAAATGTTTAAGCCCAATAGCCTGAGAAACGTACACACAATATTACATAACATACTGATGCCTATATGTTGATGGTACAGTGACAATGACACAGAGCAGACACCTGGCAAGTCTAATTAAAAGTTACCATATAAACTGATAAGAGGCTAAGCTACCCTTTTAAAGGGTGGGTTTGAAGCAAATATTCCAGTTGCAGTGACCTTTCTTTGTGAAAACAAACGAGGCCTATAGACTTTCTTGTTAAAAAATCATGAATTTTCCACTTTGCAGGAAATTTTAAATTGGTTTAAAATTGGAGCCTCCCTAGGTTGTTTCAATTAAGGGAGATAGTGCTATGAGAAGTTAAATGACAGTTGGAGATACTTCATAAAAGAGCTGACCAAAGGTCTGAATATATAGGTGTGCCATCTAGAACTCTATTTTTGGTTAAATTCAACCAGGCAAGTAAAGGAAATATTTAGGGCATTAATCGACAACATAGTTTCAAATTTGGCTGGTAGAGAAGTAGTCATTTTTATAAAGGATCCTTTCAATTCCATAATACGAGAAGAATTGTTAACCGCATGCGTGCGGGCGGAATTCCGCCCGTACGCTGGGTTTTGCGAAAGCGCACTTTACGTGACGAGCTGGGCTCGTCATGAGCGTGCGAGGAGGCTACGCCATGACGAGCCCAGCTCGTCATGAGCGTCGAAGGGGTTAAACAGGTATTCAGTTTGAGACACTAGCAGCATGATGATGATCGTGAGGATTTGGGTGTAATAAATGTTATGGCTGTTTAACCTTACAGTGGAATACACTCACAAAAACAGTCTTAGGTCCAGTCAGGCTCATTTGAACAACCTTAAGCTCAACCCAGGGTAGCTATGGCTTCAGGCAGCAGGGCTTGCACACAGGAACTTAGTTTAAAGCATTTAAAAGTACAAAACAACACAATAAGAAAGCCACACAAAACAAAAGAAACACATCAATTTATAAAAATAGATTAAAGTGTAATGAATTTTTAGAATCCTGGATGAGCAAAATCCACCAGACGGTTCTAGAGATACAGTTTTTTAAAGGTTTCATCATTTTGTAATTCAACCACAAACAAGCATTGGTCAATTTAAAGTTTGCAATGCTGCCCTTACAGTCCGACTGTCATAGACAATAATGGAGTGGTCCTGATGCTGAGGATACAAGATGAAAAAATGAGCAAGGATGCTATGGTTGCTATGAGGTCAACAGGGATGTCTTTGTGGTGATTCCTCGGTCCGTGGGTCGTGTGGGGTGACTTCGGGAACAGAAGTCGGATTCCCACGAAGTCCGCTTAAAGACTGGAGAAGGCCAGCTGCGGCTGGGCTACCAGTTTCCTTTCACAGCGAAATCCTTTAGTGGGAGCTAGTGTCCCTCTTGGGTGACCAATTTGGACTCTGACAGCACTACGGGGCTGGTTGACTTGAGAGCAAATTTTGGCCATCATGGATCGGTCTCTTGGGGTGCCTAACAGCAGCTAGCAGCAAATCTTCTCTGGTGGCTAGCAGCGTGCTGGTTTGGGCTTCTTCAGCTTCAATGTCCCTGGTGCTGTTCCAGAGGAACAGCCAACTGACCCATGTAGTCACTGCTTCAGTCTGGGACTGGAGTGCGACTTTTCCCCGACCCAAGAGCCACAGGTACAGTCCTAACTTCACTAGCCCAAGGTGCAGGTGGTGCAGTCCAGCAGACGGTGCAGCCTCTCTTTCTGCGGTCCAAGGGGCTGCAGGGCAGTCTTTCTTCGGTCCATGTACCAATGTTTTGAGGTTCAGGGTGACAGGGGTGCTATATTTATCCCAGGAAAGGGCCCTGAGGGGACAGCGTGGTCACTAGACAATGGCCTACCAAGTTCCCCCCCCCTCTTGGTGACAACTTTTCAGTGATGTGTGGTACCTGACAATACCAGAGTGCACTATTCTGGCCACTCTCTAGATGTCTGAACCTTTCCTCGTCTGTAATTAGCTTGGTAGCCCACTCTAGAGTTGTGGCTATCTAAGGGCTGCACGCTCACTGGAAAACCGGTTTGGGCACAGGTCATCCCTCTCTGTCCCTGTCTCCAGCCTGTCTACCAGAACAAAGGGCAGCCCCTTTAGAGTGTTATCGCCATTTGACCACCAAAGACGACTTTGTCTTTGAGGCTTTTCTTTTGGGCTAACACCCTGAGTGGCTTCCTGCAAGTGGGAGGCAACACCTCTCCCTGCAGTGGGCTGCTATTGTGCCAAAAACTGGGAGTCAATCACACTACTCCCCATGGAGGCAGAAATCTGTCTGTGGGCCAGAGCCCGTTTTAGGCCACTGGACCAGCTGAGTCAGAAAATGGCAACTTTCTAAAAGCTGTTTTACTTGAATAGTGAAAGTGAAGGTTTAATGTCACAATTAATTTGATACCATACAGTACATAGTTACGCAGGTCCATTCAGAAGTTAGCCAGGCTGAGGCGGATCAACCGACGTCCAAAGGACGCTTCTCCCACAGACCACATGGGACTGCTTACTCTGGGAATGAGATTTACTAGTAACCTGATCCGTTTCCATTAAGGCTTCTCTACTAGGACTGCTTTTCATCCTACAGTAAGGACACTTCTCTAATATGACCGCTCCTTTTTACACACATTCTTGACCATCCCTTCTACCACCTCACTGGACCACCTTGGTAACCTTACTGTGTTAGCCAATGGGGCTACTAACTTTTGCCAAGCAAAATGACAATAAGGGGTTTGCCATTAAGACATATAAAATATGTGTCCTACTTAATAATATACAGCTCTCCGTGTTAGGGCTCTATAGGCCTTCCTTTGGGGAGACTTATAATATTTAGGGAAGTGGTGGCTATGCCATTAATGGTAATGGCAAAGTCGAACTGGCAGTGTGACAACTGCCCCTCCAGTCAGCAGTGGCAGGATGGGTGCCTTTTTGTACCTTGTCTCAAACAATGCTGTAGCCCTGGGTGGACAGCCTGCCTTACATGCTCTTGGTACCCTGGGTACCATATACTATGAACATAAGTAAGTCAGTCCCTGCCAATTTGGGATATCCAATTAAACATATATTTTGTAATTGATTAGAACACTGGCACTGAGGTCTGGTTAGCAGACTTCATGGCACTCTCAGAGTCGAAAAATCATCAGATAGTAACAAAAAGCCTGTTTCCTTACAATGAAGCTGAGTAATGTGAACTTAGGAAAGTGTTAGGGCAGCATACCTATAGGCTAAGGTGGACAAAACATTCTTCTTTGGTAAACCATTGAAGCATATGACTAACAATTGCCACTTAGGAAGGCAAGAATTTATGACTTTGGCAGCAAAGGAATTTTTCATACTGTAGGGCAAGAACATCTGTTGTACATTGAGAGAGTCCTACTGAACATTAAAAACGAAGTGATAATTAACAGGACACACACCTTGAGGAGACTAATTACAATGGGTAAAATACTGCAAAAAATAAAGAAACATTATAACATCTAGACGAGAAAAGAGAGCGCACGGGATAGGTGGGTGTGTCATTGTGATTGCTTTTCTCTTTGATGATTCTTAGTAGAGGCACTATAACGTATTTCTTTAACATTAGGACCCTTAACAGCCAAGTTTGTAATTGAATGATTTCTCTCCTAGACTGGGAAATGGCCTTTTGCTAAGTAGATGTGGCAGATATTTGAAGATTTGATTGGGTAGTTAGAATTTGCTAATAGATTGAACTGGCTTCCCAGGATGTAGGGGAGCTGTCCATCAGGGGTGTACACTGTCACAATTGGGCAAAACTGCATAGGAGATGTTGGAGGGGTCTGTTTTTCTTCTTTATCAACTTCTATGGTGCCATAGATTGAGTAAAGCTGTCAGCCCACACTAAAAACTTGGGGGCATATTACCAAGAACCTCGTTAAAATTATCGCTGTTTTAGCGGCAGGAAACTGCTGCTAAAATGACGATAATGGGCTTCCTAATATGCGTTATAGAATTCCAATAGAAGCCCAGGTTAGATGTGCAGGACATCTAACATGGGCTTCTATTGGAATTCTATAACGCATATTAGCAAGCCCATTATCGCCGTTTTAGCGGCAGTTTCCTGCCGCTAAAACTGTGATAATTTTAACGAGGTTCTTGCTAATATGCCCCTAAATTCTATCCCAGAAGCAACAAGTTGAAGGGGAGGAGAGGGTGGGGCGCTATGGGGGGGAGGGGGTAAGATGACCAGCCCCCAAAGCCCAAGAGACAGCAGAAAAGGCCCAAATTTCACCTTAAAAGTAAATAATGACTCTTATTTAGAGACAAGAACCAAGGTGTTTTGCTTCCCAGAGGACAAAAAAGGCGCTATCTAGATTGATGTGGTCTTTTTAAGGAACTCTTTAGGGGGAGGGGTTATTTTATTCAATTTTAGGTAGGCAGTAGGATGCTTGTTTCCAGGGTGGCATGAAGAAGTTTTGAGGAGAAAGCAAAAGAGGTGACATTTTTCAACACCGTATAAAGTTTTGAAACGGTTAGGGGCCAGATGTAGGTAGGCCAATACCGGTCGGTAACGGCCGAATTTACCGAATTTCGGCCGTTACCGACCGGTATTGGCCATTTGGGATGTAGGGGACAGAAAAACATCAGAATCGGTAATTTTACAGAATCGGTAAAGTTACCGATTCGGAAATCATACCGAATCGGTAAAGTTACCGAATCGGTAAATTTACCGAATCGGAAAATATACCGAATCGGTAAAGTTACCGATTCGGAAACATTACCGAATCGGTAATTTTACCGAATCGGAAAATAAGAAGTGGTAAAAATGAGTATTTGAGATGTAGGGAACATCAGAAATACCGAATTTGACTGAAATTCGGTATTTAAGAGTCGGTATTTACCATGGATTCAAAAAGGTGGTAAACAGGTGCAAGGTATAAAAAAGGCCCCAAAATGCAACATTTTCACCAGAATGGCGGCATTCTATGTCATTGCGAGGCGGCTACGGCTACAGGCTGAAGGTGAGAGGGTCTGGAGGAGGGAGGAGCAGGTGTACAGGCAGAGGATCACTCTATTCCAGCTAACTGAGTCAGAGATCCTACAGAGGTACAGGCTGGCTCCCCAAACCATCCTGGACCTAATCAGGGACCTTCACCCACTATTGGAACATCCAACCACAAGGGCACACGCCATCCCACCCCATGTGCAGGTGCTGTGCAGCCTACCCTGCTCGCATCTGGAAGTTACCAGAGTGTGGTTGCTGCGGTAGGTGGGGTGTCCCAGAGCTGTCTGTCACGTTTTTTCAAAAAATTCCTTGATGCCATGTTGCAGAGAATGCATTTATACATCAGCTTCCCTGCAACGCATGCAGAACTGCTAAAGACAAAGACAGAATTTTACCAGATGGCGCATTTCCAACACATAATTGGCTGTATTGATGGTACCCACATACCAATATGCCCACCATCTGCCACGGAGTACATTTATCGGAACCGGAAGTCCACCCACACCATAAATGTACAGGTGATCTGTGATTCCAACTACATGATCACTTACCTAGTAGCCAAATTCCCCGGGAGCACCCACGACTCCTACATTTCCACAACAGTGGGATCTACGCACGCCTGACAGCGGGGGAATTTGGAGAAGGATACTTGCTAAGTAACACACTGTGTGAAAATCCCTTGATACATAATACAGGTGTATGTGTGTGTGTGCATGTGAGTAATGTGTTTTTCTCTCACTATTAGGGGACAGTGTATATGCCCTCCGGTCCTTCATCCTCACTCACTACCTCAACTCTACAACACCAAGTCAGAGGAGGTATAACAGGGCCCACAAAACAACCCGAAACATTGTGGAGCGCACCTTTGGCATGTGGAAGAGCAGGTTTCGGTGCCTCCATAAGAGTGGAGGTGCCCGCCAATACACACCAATCACCTGCTGCAAGATGATAGCAGCCTGTGCAATGCTGCACAACCTTGCGGTCAAGAAGGGCACAGCAGTGGATCTCTCAGATTATGAGGACCATGACGATGAGGAAGCAGTGCCTGAACCACACGCATCTGGAGTTGCAACACCAACTGATGGCAGACACAGGCGGGATGAGATAACACGCAACTACTTTTAAGTAAGTAAAGAGACACAGACAGGTGGAGTATACAGCAAATGTAGTTTAATTTTGTAACGAGGTAGGTAATTAAAGCACAACTGTGCAACTGAAAGTATTTAACTGCAATGATGTCAGTCCTGGTTCACCTCAACATGAACTGTAAAAGTCATTTCCTTCCTCGCTTCCCTGTAACACCTGTAGGTTGCTCACCCTGCTCACTGTCTTGCTGGCCTGTGGCCTCAGCGTGGCGTCTGCTCCTCCTAGTTTCAGGGACTCGGGTGCTTCCTATGCTGCTCCTGCTAGTGCTCTCCTCACTTACAGGCACATCCAGAGCAGCTGTATGTGCAGTTTGGGCATTTAACAGCGCCTCAAGAGCACTGGTCATCCTGCCCATGCCCTTAGTGACCTCATTGGTGTTTTGGGTCATAGCCTCCTGCATGTTACTGCTTCTCCTGCATAACACGGATGTGGCAGTGGCCAGGCGGTTGATGGCTTTATTTTGGCCATGAGCACGCTGCCTTTCCTTGCGCCTTGCCTCGAAATCAGTGTCTATTTTGGTGCATAGCAGCTGCACAGAGTGGCTAATTCCGCGCATCCCTGATACCTTCTCTTTGTTGACCTGTACCAGCTCACTGATGCCCTTTCCTATTTCACCTATGTTGCTGTTCAGGGACCTCATTTGTCATTGGCATGCCTGGATGGCTCTTCCCTGCATCCTCTGTATTCTCACCATGCTCCCCTCCAGGCCACGGAATACACTTGGACCCTCAACTGTTGCATCTGCTGGCTTCTCTTAGACTCTGCGGCGTCTTGCACCACTATGGCCCACCCCTGCACTGGAGTGCGTTGTACCAGAGGTGACATCTGCAGGCAAGTTGTGTGATTCCTACCCCTCCATGTCAGCTGCTGCTGACTCCATTTCTAGGAGTGGGGCCACAACATGCCTCCTGCTTGGTTGTGATGCAGGTGTGGTATCATGCTGTGATTCTGGTATTTCTGGGGATGACAGCAACAGAGGGGATTGAGATCTGCCAGGGGACGCCAGGAAATCATGAGGCATTTCTGTGTCTTGTGCTGGAGGATGGCTACTTGATGCACCTGTGTCCTGAAGTACGGTGTGGGTAGTTGGACCTGCTTCCTGACTCTCCTCCCTCTCAGGTGGTATGCCTTCAGTCTCCTGCGAACGCCTGCGAGACGTTTCACCTGTGGACATATGAGCGTATATTAGCTAAGCGCTACTGTCTCACAGTCACTACAATTAAATATGTATCACAATGGCTATTTTCTCCATGCAGTCATTTCCTTCACTAGTTGGTTGTTGTGCTTTGTGACATGTTTTTACATTTCCTGACTAGATATCGCATCATGCATTGGCCCTGTATAGTGCTAGCAGTACTGGACTGGGGTTCACTTGGCCACTAAGGGTACAGGTAAGGATGATGGTATGGGGGGGGGGTGCTGTGCATTTGTCTTACCTTTTTTGCTTGCAGTCCTGGCTGAGCTGTCTACTTCTCCCAGTCCGCAGACGCTGTCTGGTTCAATGGTTGAGGCCACCATCTCCTCCAGGGCAGTAAGGGGGGGGTGCTGGGTTCTTGCCTCTGCCAGTTTTTGATGCCTGCTTGTGATGTTCTGCCATTTTCTTTTTGGTTTGGCTCCTGAGGTCATAAAACCTTTTTTAAGGTCCTCTGTGTCTCTGCTAGTCACCCCAACTGCATTTACTTTGTCCAAAATGTCCTGCCAGATTTTTCTTTTGGCAGATTCTGTAACAGTGAGGGACTGCCTGCCAAACAGTTTGTGGTGCACCTTCACCACCTCCCCCACAAGGACCTGCAACTCCATGCTGCTGAATTTGAGTTTCCTCCTCCTCTCATGCTGCTCTTTTTCCTTGCTGCTTGCCATTTTACACTTTTAAAAGTGCACAAAACCCTTTCTGCTGCTCAGCTCTGCTCCAACTGCCTTTCCAGCAGCTTCTAATTAGTTGCAGCTGCCTGTGTAGCCACTTCCTGGGAGGGAGGGGGAGGGTGGTAGCACCTGATTGGCTGCCTACTTCAGTTTCACTTTTGTTAGCTTTCCGATTCTGTATTTACCGATTCTGTATTTACCGATTCGGTATTTACCGAATCGGTATTCTCAATGCATTCCTATGGGCCAAAAGGCCTATAGGAGCGCATGGGGAATACCGGTTCGGTAAATACCGAATCGGTAAATACCGATTCGGTAAATACAGAATCGGTAAATACCGATTCGGTATTTTCCGATTGTCCGATACCGAATTTTATCGATTCGGTATTTTTTACCGAATTTTTATCTACATACCATTTACCGATTCTAAAATACCGATTCGGTAAAATTCGGTATTTTAGAATCGGTAAAATCGGATTACCTACATCTGGCCCTAAGTCATTACAACATGATAAATTTGAGGCAGATGCAACTTGTGATGATTGCACGTGAAACCAGTTATAATATGAAGTGCCACCTATCAAAGCACTAAAATTCACTGATAAATATAACATAACTATCATTTTGAACCGTTAATCTTGAACTATTGAAAGAAAATGGAAGAAATGTTGATCAGGCATTATAGGGTGTTCAGGACAACTTCACATAGTGTTTGAGGGCGGATTCTCCTCCAAGTAAAATATTAAACTGTGAGGGCAAAACTGTGTATTTTACTGCACACTAGGATTAGTCACATTAGCAAAAGTCTGTATAGAAATTAAATTACATTTTCTAAAGAGGAGGGTTACTGTACAAATAATCTTTGGGAAATGAAGGATCTTGAACAACGTATTTTAATGCTTTTTGTTCCGGAAGTATTGGTGATAAAAGGATAGGGTTCCTAGCCAGTTACAAGAGAAGTTGAGCTCAATGGCCAAATATTTGTAATTGGTACCTATGTACCCCAACTCATCATAAGCGGCCCTATAATTGAGGTTAGTGCCAACAGCGAGCACAAGCACATTTGCTAGAACTCCACACTGTTTAATAGTGGCATGGCACCACTCGCAGACATTTTTAGATCGCATGACATCAGCATCATCTCATACGCCAATGATACCCAGCCCGTCCCCTCAGCTGACCCCACGCCAATGAAGACAAACTTCCACAACTGTATGAAGAATATCTCATCCTGGATGAAGGACAACTGCCTGAAGCTCAAACTGGACAAGACTGAAGTTCTCATCTTCAGCAAACACACCGCCTCTGGAAATACTCCTGGTGGCCGTCGGAACTCAGACCCATCCCCACGTCAGCAGACCATGCCCGCAAACTCAGCATCATCCTCAACAGCAAACTCTCCCCAAACGTCAGGTCAAAGCTGTCTCCTCAGCCTGCTTCCACAAGCTCTGCAGGATCTTCAAGTGGCTCTCCACCAGCACCAGGATGATGGTAACGCAGGCCCTTATCACCAGCAGACTGAACTATGGCAATGCACTCTATGCAGGCACCACAACCAAACTCATGCAAAGTCTCCAGATGATCTAGAATGCAGCCACTAGACCGATCCTCAACCTGCCCAAGAGAATTCACATCACCTAGCACCTGAAAGACCTCCACTGACTCCAGGTCCAGAAGAGATACAACTTGAAGCTCCTAACCCACGTCTACAAAGTCCTCCACGAATAAGGGCCCAACTACATTAACCACTGCCTTCACTTTCACTGACTCCCCCAGGAACCTCCGCTTCACACACCTCACTCTTGCACAGATCCCGTAGATGTTGCTGCCATGCCAGAGGATGCTCCTTCTCCCATCTCGCCACCAAAGCCTGGAACATCTTCTCCCTTTGCATCTCACCATCGTTGACCGATTTAAGTAAAGGGCGCAAGAACTGGCTCTTCGACTGAAGACCCAGCAAGCCTCTGGATACCCTCTCGGGTGACTAGAGCATGCTCTATAAATATGACTTGATTGATTGCTTGAGTGGCAATTTTCAAGTGACTTCAGTAACCAGTGTCCCATACCAATACATAATTGTTCCAAGCTTGATATTAGCCTCAATTGACCTGCAACAA
The DNA here is from genome assembly GCF_964261635.1 of Lissotriton helveticus. Lineage (NCBI taxonomy): Eukaryota > Metazoa > Chordata > Amphibia > Caudata > Salamandridae > Lissotriton > Lissotriton helveticus. The sequence goes on from NC_136073.1 coordinate 560,425,622, forward strand.
TACTACCACTAGCTTATAATTAGGATTTCCTGTTATCAGTTTCTATTTTTGGCAAATTCTGGTGGGGGTTTTTCAGTTTTTTCAATACCTTAAAAAACAGTGATTATCAGTGTTTATACATTTCTGCGCCATTTAAAACAACAGAGACAGTGTTTTTCTGGTGTTTATGGATTTCTAATTTAATTTTAATTATTGCTTGCTTTCTGCACTGATAGTGCATGTGTATAGATAATGTATGCACAGGGTATATGAGGTCCAAATAAATTTTTACTGCACCAGAATGGACTACAAAGTCAATAGCATTCTTCAATAACTCTGGAGCTTGTAAAGATGCTTTCAGCATACCATCTAGCAAGTTGCAAGGATCTCTTACAGGGAAGCACTGCAGCTCAGGTATCGATTTTCACAGACCATCATACAATCTTTTCACATATGTAGCTGAATTACTGCAAATACAAACAATATCACTCCTATTTTTTTGAAACTTGGTAGGAGCTTTTTTCAGCAGCATTCCCATTAACACTGTGTTCCATGTTTACCAAACGTCTGCTGTCATGTTTTCACCACTATCTCAGATGCTTGGTGACAACATTCTTTTCACATATACCTGTCACTACATATTGCATTGAATGTTTAGAAGCTTGGGTTGTTTGACAATCAACTTACAATCAATACTGACTCACTAGGAAAGGGGGCTGATGTATCAAAGGATTTCACCCATTCTCTGTCTGTGGGTAAATGTGATGGTACATATTAGGAAAGATTCTCATGAAACAAGCTATGTTACCCATCAGTGAAATCACATGTAGCCAAAATATCAAATATGGTTTTGATATTTCCCAATTCTCTACAGTTTATAAAATAACTGAATAAGACCTAAAACATGCTTTAAACACTGCATCTTTAGACCAAAGACCACAAAACTGAAAAAAGCAGAATGAAGAATAGGCCATGTTTTAATGATATCCCTAAATAACAAAATTCAAGCAGAATACTGCTAGCCTAGTGTTTCTTGATGCTACCTTGTATAACAAAGTTACATTGTATTGGCCACCTCAGGAAGAAATAAATGGCTCTTAGTTTGTGGTTGCAAAGGTGTTTTTTCAGTGTTTATATGTTTACACCGGTGATGGCTATTTTCCTTTTGGTGGGGTTTTATCAGTTATTATAGGTTTAAACCTAAAACCATATAGCCTACTTATAATTCTACCATGCAATGTGAGCATAATAACCACAACCACCATAAAATCACAGCCCATAACAGCAACATTATTAAAACAAGAATTTGCAATGCAATAGGTCTCGCATTTTCAAAAATTACCTCACTCAAGGAGACGACAAAGGGGACAGCAATGTAGTGTTAGCATAAGGGGCTTGTTTATAATGGCGTGGGCTCCGTAAAGCGCATCATAAGAGACTATTTGGATAGGCATTCTACATATGACATGGTGTGAAGGACGACAGCTATTTTTAAAGTGAAAGGGCATATGGTGCACTGCAAATACTAACAAGCAACCGCCATTGCCGACGTCTGTGTTCCATTGCTTTGCACTCCTGTTGTTCTGGCGGCTGCTTGTTTGTATTTGCAGCGCACCATATACACTTTCACTTTAAGAATGTCATGTGTTTAAAGCAAAATCTGTAAAATGAGCAAAATGCAAGCTTGACAGCAGGCTGTTACGCTTGTGCAAATTAATTAAATAAAGAAGCGCGGCTGCTAAAGTGAAAGCGGACCACATTACAAATTACAAAAAATGACATAACAACAATGTAAAAGCGGGCTGCTGTGCTGCCAATTAAATAAGTAAAGCAACACGGTGACTAAAGCGGACCGTGCTGCAAATTTCAAACAAAGACGTAACAAAAATGTAGAAGTGAGATGCGGTGTTGTGTGGGTGGAATAGGTAAAGACCATTAAAGAAAATAGTGCTCACCCACTAGATAATGCAGACCGAGTTACGAGCCAAGTAAAAGGTCCAGTCAATATGTGCGGTAGCAAATGGAGACAAGGCGGTACCAAGGAAGGACTAACAAACCTCAAATGAATCGGAAGCCAGCATTTACGAAGGACAATGACACAAGTCAATGACAAATGTGGGTGGAGAGTGAGAGGGGCTTCCAGTGCATACCCTAATACAGCATGCCTTGCAGAGCGAGCAGTGGATGCACCCTGCCGCTAGGCTTGACCTAAAAAAGAATGCTTCCCTAACAGACTCATGTCAATACCTCAAGGGTGTCCACATTCAGTAAGACTGGACGTGTATGGGACTCTGTAAGGTATTAACATTTTCTATCTGTACTGCCAGTTAGAGCACATTGTTCATGTATGTTTTCCATTTCACTTCCTAGTGCACCTGTGAACAGCTACATTTAGGCAAAACAGTTGGATAGGATTCAGGAGGAGTTTTGATGCGCCATTTGTTGTGAAGTGCTCCAATGATTAGACACTAAGAAAGATTTTATCACCTTTACTACCTATTGTGATTATTAAAGACTTCATAGCCTACATGTATGCAGTGTGGTATTGTTGCAACTGCAGATTTGGGTAGGCTTGTGAACACTGAATTTCTGGCCTTCCCAACTTTCTGCAGAGCGACGAGATGTATGTGGTCTGAACTTGGTAGAGTGAAGAGTAAACTATATGCTCTATTAGCTCTTCTTTCTCAAACTGCATTTGCAGACTTGTGCCTTGAGAAGACTGCATTACTAAAGGCCATTGCTTCATTGACGTCCCATGGACAGCCGGACCATAGGTAAGGATTGTCATAGACATAAAACAGACCCTCCAGGATTTCGCGATTTGTGAAAAAATATGTGAAATAGGCAGTTTTGTAAAAAGGCTGCACTTTTTACAAAAGTGCCTGCGAAATCCCTTTTATTGGCCCAGCGTTGACCACTGAGTCAAATAAAAGGAGGGGGTCAGCGAGCAGTAGAACTCACCTGCTGCGTTGCATCCCCCTGCCTGGAGGTGCCTGGAGAACACTGCTGCTGCTTGGACAGGGACACCAAATAGCAACAAAGTTTTGTTTGGGCCCGGCAAGATATGCAGTTTCTCTGCTCCTCTTTCCCAGCCCTTAGCACGCCCACCATCCACAGGCTGAAAGTGGATGGTGTGAATGCAGGGGCACTCTTTAAAAGCAAAGAAAGAATTCAGGCCCACCACCCAGGGGCATGCGGCGAGATCTACAGGAGGCAATATATATTTTTTAAATGGAAGAATTCCGTCCTGCCATCTGTGAGCATGCGGCGAGACCCGCTGGGGCACAATAATTTTTTTTAAATAATAATATGTGGGCCCACCACCCGTGGGCACGCCGCGGTACCCACTGGGGCACTATTTCTTTTTAAAAGAAGAAAGAAATCGGATATACCGCTTGAGGGCATGTGGCTGGACCCTCTGAGACACTTTCTTTTTTTGTTTTTTAAAAAGAAAGTTTGGGGCGCTGCCTGTAGGCAAGTGGGGAGACCCACTGGGGTACTATGTCTTTTTTCCAAAAAAAAGAAATAATTCAGGCCGGCCGCCCGTGGGCATGCGGCAGTACCCGCAGGGGCACTATATAATTTTCTTTTTTTAAAAAGACAGAATTCGGGCCTGCCACTTGTAGGCATGCAGCGGAACCCACAGGAGGCAATATTTAAAAAAAAATAAGAAAGAATTCGGTCTTTAAAGAAAAAAAAGATTTGCTGTTTCAAATTTCTGTTTTTGCGCCGCTAAATTCCTGTTTTTGTGCCTCTAAATCGACTAGTTCTGCAATATCCTGGGCGGCCTGATAAAAGAGAGGACTGATTGCCTCTCCGATAAAGGTTTATAGGCTGAAATCTACCAAACATTAACCCCACAGTTGTACTGCTACTATAACAACACCTGGGCCCACATTTTGGCAAGTGTGCCTCATCGCCTCAAATGGATCTAACATTTGTAGAACCACGTATCCTAGAGAACAGGAGACCTGTGGTGAAGAAGGCCAAAAAGCACCAATGTCACAGAGATGGCCAATGCATATAGTAGAATTGCAAGCTGATTATGAAACTTGTTACCCAAACAACTAAGAACCAAACCAACCCGACTTTCCTTCAGATGGGCATTGAAAACTCATTTATTCAAACTGTACTTGAACTAAACTCTACTCTTCAACTTCATTTGTAGACGATACCCTCCAATCCATAGGCTACACCTCCCAACTCCCTCTTCCTCCATGTTTCCCCCTCAAACCCTCCCCCACTCTACTGATAGGTGTGATGTCTCCACCTGAAATCAAGATTTAGGGGCTCCCTTTGCCAATGTCCTTCCCTAGTCCCATGCTCTACATATAGCCTGCTATTGCTAAATGTGTTACGGATGGGGTCCTCCAAACATTGCTTCCTAAAGGCTGCAGTATGTGCAGCCCTTGTACATTGTTCAGAATCTATTCTTACCGTGTCTCTTTTCAGTCTGCGGAAATGAATTACGTGTACTCCCCAAAGAGATTCCATTTTCAAGTATTCTGCATTCTTGGTCAACCAAAGGTATGACGGTCATGCTTCGAGTCCGGAATTCTGGTTTTGGCTTGAGCATCACCTTGCTGCTTGCCTGGCCATAGGAGATCTTTAATCAAAAAGAACATATTTCTAAATTAAAATCCACTTTTTAAATATTTTGGATTCTTCAATGTGTTGTAGTGAGGTTCTGAAGTCAGCATTGTCATGGTAAAAATGTGCGGAGGTTGTCGCCATTCCGTTTGCCGGAATAATAAATCATCATTCATTTAGCAGCACACTGACTTTTGCAACTCATACACATTTTTACTGTTTTGAATGGGAATAATTTTACACCTAGACACTATTTTCTGTCTGATTCATAAAGACCAATCAGTGGGGAGAGTACCTGAACTTTGAGATAAAATGAGGTGCATCCCATTTGCTTGTCATACTCCAGGGGACCTGTGGACATATTTGCATTCATTTAGCCATATTAATGGCATGTTTGCATAAAGAAGAATTTTAAGGTAATGACCATAACTTTGACAGTAAATTTGTTATAAGTTCCTTCCTAGTCGGCTTATTATGCTTTCAAAATTACTCCTTTGGTGAATGACAAAATAGGAATCATTAGCACCAAGAGCCTGTTTTTGAAGGGTACTGTAAAGGCAAGTCCAGAAACAAAATGGTGAATTTAGTGTCTGCACCTCCAGAGGTATTATTGATGAATTTAGGGTCTCATATGTGGTAGACATGCTGCCAACAGAGACAGCACTGGCTTTACCATCGAAGTAACTCTGTCTGTTGTTTGGGAACTGCGGCCCATTTTAGGCTGATTGTTGTCTGTCGGGACTCAATGAAAGCTGGCAATAAAAATGGTAAGTGATCTTCAGAAAAAGGTAGATATGGTGCACTCAACAAACTCAGATATACTCCCTTATTATTAGGGAGACGGCTATGTGCGCACTATCAGTGTACTCTGCTTTGGGTATATCTCTGCATTTACTGATGACATCTCCCCATGCACTAATACTGACATATTTCCCACAAAAATATTTCTCCAAAACATGGCACTTTCTAAAGTGTTTAGAGCCACTTTTGTCTGGAAACCTCCTTCACTCTGGAGGATGAACCTTAATATTAACGGCTTAAAACTACCACTACCTTGTGGGAATGTGTAAACCTCAGGCTAATAAATGCCTGATATTCATCGCCATTTTCAAGCCATTACTTTTGTGAATAAGGAATCTGGAGTATGAGTGCTATACATGTTGGCTGGCCTTGCTTCTCATTAAAGTTCATTAAATGTATAGAAATTGAGAAACAAATAACATTAATCATTTCTGTAGTTACTTTAAAAACATATATCAACTTTTGAAAAAGGACCCGATGGACACGCTACCCCAACCCACCTTTTACTTGTACTTCACCTTTCCTGAACTCAGGCCAGTCTCAATTAGAGAGTTTGTGTCTACTCAACAATTAATAATGAATCTCCCTCCTTTGATATGATGTTCCCAAAAACGGCTGCATTTCAACACTGTCTTACTTGCATCTCATACCTGGTCAATACTATATATATATGTGCTTAGCCAGGCTGTGAACACCTCTGTTATCTGACAATGACTGTTTATTTATCAACTGATTAAAGCTGATTCAAAACAATGAGGCTATATTCATATTGGTTTTCAAGATCTTGAGTCACTCCTTCTTAGATCTCACCATTGGCTTACTTCTGGAAAACATTTTGTGCCAGATTTACAAACATTTTGCGTCATGGTTGCTCCACTTTTGTGGTGCATCCATGATGCAAAAAACTAGCAGATATGTACAAAGCACTGCAAGGGGTGATTTGTGATAACTTGCGTGGCTTTGTAAAACAAAGGTAATGTAATGCAGCGGCTTGCATTAGATTGCGTTACATTTCATTCTGAGAAGCGTTCCATGGGTGGAACAAGGGTGTTCCAATGCATTTAACCATGGATTGCACGCAATCCTAGATTTACAAAGGTTTGTAAACCTGTATTATACGGTTACCATTATAATAATAGGACTGCGTAATAGGATGACAGAACTTTAGAATATGAGAGACTGAGTCCTTCCACACAACGAGAAACTGCCAGCTCAATTCCTGGCTGCCTCACAGTGCCTCGCCTAATTCCTAACCCTATTTGGGTGAAAGGTGATGGGGGCAACCTGAATATAACACTCGGACTCCCCAGAGAAGTCGTGGAAACAGATCTCACCATTTTGTTGTATTACTCATGCATGCCCAGGTGAAACACAAGTACGAACTACGTTTTCAATACATTTATTGCACAATTGTAGTCTGGCATAGAGAGAATGAGCTGTAACAATTAGGCAGATTAAACAATGCAAATTCACCAGCATTATAAACATGGTAAAGATCATGAACAGTACAACCATGATAAATGATTTCTAGAAGTTCCTGATGAGCAACATAAGTACTAGCATACTGTGTACTGTTCCTAGCCTTGAACAGAATGTACAGTTACATTTTGAGGAAAGGTAAACTAAAACAAACAAATTGTACAGTTTATTCCTGTAACAATATCATGCAAGAAAAGCTTAAATAAAATATTTAAAAGGTCATTACCAAAGGTGATGTGACTAAAACGTGTAAAATATCAAATGTGTACTGAAGCTAAGAAACGGGGGAACCAACTCACGGCCAAGAGGCACTCACGACACCTGGGATTGCGTGAAATTGCTACACCTTCCAGAGGATGGCGCAACAAGGGGAAATTCTTTTTTTCTCCTCTTTAGTTACTCTTTCTATGTGTGCTACAATCTGCAGCACAGATAGAAGGACAAAATGCCTTGAGAGATTGTTTTTGTGTAGGAAGGTATCCCTTCCTGCGCAAAAACAATTCCCCTTGTGCAAGGGTGTGTGCCTTAGCATTCGGCTGCCAGCACTAAGAGCGACCAGAAGCACGCCGTATCTTAGTATATATGCTGCATTTCTGCTCTCTCCCTTTCATGGAACACTTTGCAGTAAGTGGCCTTGCTACACTGCATTGCGTGAAAGGTTGGTCAATCTGGCCCATTTGTATGAATATTTTTGTAAAATCCCACTGCATTGCGTGAAAGGTTGGTCAATCTGGCCCATTTGTATGAATATTTTTGTAAAATCCCACT